>NC_069676.1:34412500-35662500 GCF_023699985.2 Odocoileus virginianus
AATTAAATTTTGCCACTTCCAACAACATGGATGGACTTGGAGGGCATTAGGCTAAGTGAAATGAATCAGACAAAAAGACAAATACTGTATGATATCACTCATTATGTGAAGTCTTAAAATACAACAAACTAGTGAATATAATAAAAAAGGAGCAGACTCACAGATAGAACAAATTAGTGGGCACCAGTGGTAAAAGGGAAAGGGCTGAGGGGTAACAAAGGGATAGGGGATTAGGAGATACAAGCTATTCTGTATAAAATAAGCTACCAAAAAAAAAAAATAATAATAATAAGCTACAAAGCTCCTTCAAGAGAGGATTTTTGTTTGCTCTTGCTCATCACCAGTCTGGAACCACCTGGATCCAAGTTCAGGGCTTTATGGTTTTTTTGGATTATCCAGATGATGTTAAATCAGGCTGCAAACCTTAGAAGAAAAGAAACAGAAAGAGAAGGGAGGTGGAGGCAGGGTAAGGAAGGAAGGAAGAAAGGAGAGAGAGATGGAGGGAGGGAGGAAGGAAAAAAAGAAAAATCAAAAGAAGAGAAGGAAGGAAACAAAGAAAGAAACTGAATAAAGAGAATTACTTTTAGTGCACCCTTACTCTGAGGATAAAGCCAATCAAGACACCAGCCTGATAGGTCTACATAAGAATGAGCATCACCAATGCAATGGACATGAACTTGGACAAACTCCAGGAGATGGTGGGGACAGGGAGGCCTGGCAAGCTGCAGTCTGTGAGGTCACAGAGTCGAACATGACTGGGTAATGGAACAACAATAATAAGAATGAGAGTTAGACCCCCTATCTTGAGCTTCAAAACCTTGGTTCTCACCTCCCTTCCCCTTGTCACATGCAGCCATCAAAAGTACAGCTCAGTTAGCAGTTGTTTCCTAACATATCAGCAAATGTTCTCCGAACCAAAGTTGCTTTGAGTGAGTCACTTCACTTCTTCCAAGATTTTGGCTTGGTAATTCCTCCCCATCTAGCTAGCTCCTTAGGGCTTTAAAAATTGTGATTTTCATATTTTATCTAGAGTTTTTGTTTTCCCAGTAGAAAAGCTGATTTAAATTTCCTAGCTTGCCATTTCAGGAGTTTTATCTTATCTGTTAATAAAAAATACCAGATCAGAAAATAAGGAAAAGAAAATAATCTGAAATACCACCATCAGAGATATACAGCACTAAAATTGTAGTAAACATCTTTTCAGAATTCTATGCATACAAACATATTCTACATAAAGATAAACAAACATTCTACATAAATATAAATCCTGCATTACTAACTAGTCTGTAACTTTTGCTCAATATAATAATTTGCTATGTTAATATAGACATATATTATCTATAATGTTTGCATAATAATATCTAACATTTATTGTGTACTTAGTATTTACATGGACTTTCAATATATTCATTTATTCAATCTCTGTCATACTTTCTGAAATAGCTTTTACAGATTATGAAGCTTGTTTTGGAGATTTTTAAAACTTTTTATATACTAGGAAACTCAGGCACAGAGATATTAAATGAAATAATCAAAATCATACTAGTAGTGAAAGTGGTAGTTGCTCAGTTATGTCCGACTCTTTACGACCGCATGGACTATAGCCTGCCAGACTCCTCTGTCCATGGAATTCTCTAAGCAAGAATACTGAGTGGGAAATCATTCCCTTCTCCAGGGGATCTTCCTGACCCAGGGATCGAAACTGGGTGTCCTGTATTGCAGACAGATTCTTTACTGTCTGAGCTACCAGGGAAGCTCAAGTAGCAGAGCAGATTTACTCAGACAGCCTGATTCCAGAGCCTATGCTTGCTTATAAGAGCTACACGGTGCATACACAGTATTCCACTGCATCAGTTCAGTTCAGTCCAGTCGCTCAGTTGTGTCTGACTCTTTGCAACCCCATGGACTTCAGCATGACAGCCCTCCCTGTCCATCACCAACTCCTGGAGTTTGCTCATACTCATGTCCATCGAGTCAGTGATGTCATCCAACCACCTCATCCTCTGTCATCCCCTTCTCCTCCTGTCTTCAATCTTTCTCAGCATCAGGGTCTTTTCCAGTGAGTCAGTTCTTTGCATCACGTGGCCAAAGTGTTGGAGTTTCAGCTTCAGCATCAGTCCTTCCAATGAATATTCAGGACTGACTTCCTTTAGGGCTGACTGGTTAGATCTCCTTGCAGTCCAAGGGACTCTCACAAGTCTTCTCCAACACCACAATTCACAAGCATCAATTCTTCGGCGCTTAGCTTTCTTTATGGTCCAACTCTAACATCCATAACTTCCACTGTATGAATGCATTTAATTTATTAAACCAAGCTCCTACCAATGGATAATTAAATATTCACAGAGTGTGTTGTTTTGTTTACTATTAGATAAAAATAGCTTTAAAAAAATCCTTGCCATACATCTTTTTAAAATTTATTTATTTTTAGTTGGAGGATAGTTGCTTCACAATGTTGTATTAGTTTCTGTCATATATCAACATCAATCAGCCATAGGTATATATGTTCCCTCCCTCTTTAAAACTCCCTCCCACCTCTCACTCCATCTCACACCTCTAGGTTGTCACAGAGCACTGGGTTGAGCTCCCTGTGTGATACAGCAAATCCCCAGTGGTATCTATTTTACATGTGGCAATGTGTGTGTTTCAATGTACTCTCTCAATGTGTCCCACCCTCTTTTTCCCCCACTGTGTCCACAAGTCTGTTCTCTAAGTCAGTGTCTCCACTGCTGCCCTGTAGATAGGTTCATCAGGACCATCTTTCTATATTCCATATACACATATTAATATACAATATTTTTTTCTGACTTACTTCTTTCTGTATAATAGGCTCTAGGTTCATCCGCCTCATCAGAACTGAGTCAAATGCATTCCTTGCCATACATCTTTATGTACTTGTTCGTTTATGTCCTCAGAGAAAATTCCTACAAACAGAATTACCATTTCAAGGATGTGTACATTTAAAATTTTAAATTTTGGTACATGCTGCCAAACTGTGTTCCATAAAGGTTTACCAATTCACAGTCCCCCCACCAGTTTATAAAATGACCTTATGCATTGGCATCCTTTTTAGCACTGAGTTTTGTCAATATTTTCCTTCTTTGATGCTCAGAGCATTATTATTTGCATTTCTTTTCAAAGGGTGCTATTGAACTCTTACCAGCTAGTGAGCTATCTGGATTTCCTTTTGCTGATTTCTTCTATTCAGCCTTGGCTTTGTCCTGCTTTTTCTCTTCATCAGTTTGTCTCATGGAAAATTCAGCTTTTTGGTTAGGTTTCCTTTCAGAACGGAAAGCAATATTTCAGGAGGCAGGGTTATTCAGAGTCTCTCCTAAACTGTATTTTCTGATTAGGATGCCGCTACCTGAGTGACTAAGATGCTAATTTCAGAGCTCTTTATGCTGTGGAATCTGCTCACTTCACTTCCTTTCTCTTCTTTCTGGTCAAAGAGCCTGAGTGATTGGCAGTATCTCAGCAGTTTTTTCCCAAGCCCATCCACTCTTCTATTTACAGTGTGCAAGGCTTTAGAGACTGCAGACTTAAAGCTGTTACACTATTAAAGGTGACTAGTGCAGTCCATCTGTTGGGTTGCACCCTGCTGGCCTGCAAGCCCTGTGCCTGCCAAGCCTCAAGACCCAAGAAAGAGCCTGGAGTCAGCAACAGAGACATCAATGCTTTAACGGATGAAGGGAGCTTACATGTCTGAAACAACATCCTGGAACAACACCCCACACCCCACCGTGTGCAGCAAATAGTAGGCAGGATATGGCAGTGGTCTTGCTACCAGGGGCAGAGGGAAGTTACCAACTATAGGGGGATGTCAGGTTGGCTCCTCTGTTACCAGGGAAGCCAGCAGAAGAGTATTCACTTTATCACCCCTTTAACAAACTATCAGATGGAGTGGAGATGGTTGTCATCAAAGATTAGAACAGTCACTAGCTAGGGCAAGTGTGTAGACATTTCCCGATCAGGCTCAATGATTTAGAGGGAAGGTCAGCCATGTGAGTAGGTGTAGGTGAAGCAGGGACTGGTCAGCAGCGGATGTACAGAGAGCAAGAGAACAGCCATCTTGGGTGACCTGATCACACACCATCTAAGGGATATGTTACAATCAAAGAACTTCAGCTTAGCAACCAAGACAGAATTTTCAAGGTAGCCCACTCAAATTCCGTCCTTCCCTCCTCACACATTTATCATTTTGTGAGCACTACAAAGACAATATACATTTCAAAACACAACTTCTTAAAGTTCCATTTTCTCTCTTCTACCTCTCTTATATATTTCATATGCCCGCTACCTTGTATTTCTCTTCCAAAATTCCTCCCAACATCTTGCCTCTTCTTTCCCCCAAATCTGCATCTCTAAAGCCTAAAAAAAAAATACCTCTAAAAAATGACAGAGACTGCATTGAAGAGCAAGGAAGAGGAAAGAACTGAGCAGAGGAAACTGAAAAACCAGATTCCTCTTTTAGAGGAAATGGAAATGCTGGGAAATAGGAGAAAAATTATATGCAAATAATTTTTGTCCTACCAGAAACACAAGTGCAGTGTTTAAATGTGTATCCAAGCACTTTCTAGTCCTTTCTTTCTGATATGCTGATGGGCAGGAATGACAGCTGTAGGGCTGTGTTCTCGGAACAATGAAGTGATCAGGTGAGATTTCCTGCCTTGGAGAAGAGCTCTCACTCTAGTGGTCGCCGTTACAGGGAAACAGACAAAAATATTAGTGATCTAGGAAAGGGGTCTCCCAAATTTCTGAGCTCATGGTGCTCTCAACCATGCTCTCTGGAACACTAGGTCATATTTAGATATTTAGAGAGGGAAAGGGAGGAGGAAGAGAAAGAAACCATAAACAGTTAAATAATTTTCCTTATTGCAGGATCACTCAGAAACTTGCATATTAATTACATGTCTCTAGGAGGAAGAGTAGAGAAGGAAATGCAGCCCACTCCAGTATTCTTGCCTGGAGAATCCCAGGGACAGAGGAGCCTAGTGGGCTGCTGTCTTTGGGGTCGCACAGAGTCTGACACAACTGAAGCGACTTAGCAGCAGCAGCAGGAGGAAGAGACCATGAAATACAACTTAATGTTTCTTTAATTTATTTGATCACAGAACTCTTCTCTTTCTAGAACCCCTACTTTTTACAACATAATTTGAGAAGAGGGGATATATTTTTATTTTTGTTTTCATTTTTATAGATGTTTTGTAGTGCCACATATTTTATTTAGTAACAATATATAGGGTGTACAATAGGACACTAGATAACAATATATAATAACAATATATCGGGTGTACAATAGGACACTAGCTATTTCTTTACATTTAAGATACTGTAAAACATTAAATATGTTTAAATTTGAATTTAATGTTTAAACTTAGAAAAATTAAATTTTTCTAAATAACCCTTTAAGTTGATGGAAAAATAATACATACTCATCACAGATTTGTAGAGCACAGGTAATTACCAAGAAGATACTGAAAATCATATCAAGGTGAGACTAAAATTCCATAGTATTGTTATCACCCAGAGATAATTCCCTTAACATACTGCTGATCTTTTCCCTGTATGTATATGTGTATGAGTATGTGTATATGTATATAAGCATGTGAAAGTATACACATATGGGTGGGGGTTGGGGGGTGGGGGGAGGGGTAAAGAAAAAAAATTTTTTAAAAAGAAGAAAGAAAGTATACACATAGCTTTTCAGAAAAATTAGGGTCACCCTGTGTGAAACTGCTTTTCTATTTATAATGTTTTGACTATGCTATGAAAATTTTTCAAAATTTTTTCTTTCAGTTGTATCACTAGACCAAATTTATTTAACTATTTCCATATCATTGAACATCTAGGTTATTTCTAATTTTTCACTATTATAAATAACACCATGATGAGCACCTTATATATAAATCTTTGTTTTCATCTCTGCTTATTTTCTCTAGATACCAAAAAGTGTAACTGCTCTATTACAGAGGAAGAACTACTTAATGATTTTGATTAATATTACCAAGTTGCTTTTGATAGGGACTATTCCAACTCAGTATCATCAACAGTATATAAATTAGTCTGTCTCACAGGATATCAGTAAGCATATTTATAGCACTGAAATCTAAATTTAAGCTATTTATTTAATAAGAAATACTGTGAATATTACAAAATTTAAAATTTTACCAAGTTTAAAATTTTTTAAACACAGTGAAACTTCCCTCCCACCCTTATCCTCCAGGCCACCCTCCTCCCCAGAGGCAATTGATACTTCTTGTGAACAGGACTTCAGAAGCAAATATATGTAAATACATTCACTTCTCTCTCAACATCTTGCTTATTTCAGTTAACAGTCTTGCAGGGATCTCACTTCATGTTAGGACATAAAGGATGCTCTCATTTATTAACAGTTGCTTTACTTTTCACTGTATAAAATGTACTACATTTAAAAAAAAACAATTCTCTATTGACAGACGTATGTACCAAAAAAAAGTGTATGATTTCACATGTGTTCAAAAATAACCAGGCCAGGACTTCCCTGGTGGTGAAGTGGAAGGAAGGAACACATCTTCAATACCCAGTCCAGGAAGAGTCCACATGCCTCAGAGCACCTAAGCCCACGCACCGCAAGGACTAAGTCTGCATTCTAGAGCCCGAGAGCCACAAAGACTGAAACCCACACACCCAAGAGCCTCACACCATAACTACTGAAGCCTCTGTGCCCAGAGCTCGTGCTGGGCATCAAAGGAAGCTACCGCAATAAGAAGCCCCTGCACCACAAAGAAGCGAAGTTGCCACTTACCACAACCAGAGAGCCTGCACACAGTGAAGAGCCAGTGCAACCAAAAAGTAAATTAAATAAATAATTTTTAAAACCTATGCCATGTACCTAGAAGTAGCATTCTTGCTTTAAAAACTGTGCAGTTAATAACTTGGCTGCATTTAAATAAAATGCTTTCTGGAGACTGTGCTATTTATATTTAAAACAACAGTAGTAGGGGCTTCCCTGGGGATCCAGTGGCTAAGACTCCTCTGTTCCAATGCAGGAGGCCCAGGTTTGATCCCTGGCCAGGGAACTAGATCCCACATAGGGCAACTAAGAGTTCACATGCTGCAACTAAGACACAGCACAGCCAAATTAAAAGAAAAACAAAAACATTAGTATGAGAGAGCCTGTTTGCCACTACTCTTACCTGGTAGTGTGTTGGTAAATGATTAACAACTGACTTTCATGGAAGGAAAAAACTCAATTTGTAGCATATGCCAATTTCCATGATATAAAGGATCATGGCTGATTTTAAGCTGTCAACATGAGTTCACTATAGGAGGAGTTGGGAAGAGACATCCATTATAAGCTCTTACATTGTCCTCACCCACACAGTGTGTTAGCAAACATTTCAATCTTCATCATCTGATGGTGAAAATTAATATTGTGCTTAATACTGAGTATACTTTTATGTATTTAAGAACATTTCTTTTTCTAGGAGCTATTTGTCTTTTATTTTTCTATTGGGTTAGGGTCCTTTTCTTATGTGTAGAAGCACTTTAAATATGCAATAAATGCTGGAGAGGGTGTGGAGAAAAGGGAACCCTCTTACACTGTTGGTGGGAATGCAAATTAGTACAGCCACTATGGAAAACAGTGTGGAGATTCCTTAAAAAGCTGGAAATAGATCTGCCATATGACCCAGCAATACCACTTCTAGGCATACACACTGAGGAAACCAGATCTGAAAGAGACACGTGCACCCCAATGTTCATCGCAGCACTGTTTATAATAGCCAGGACATGGAAGCAACCTAGATGCCCATCAGCAGACGAATGGATGAGGAAGCTGTGGTACATATACACCATGGAATATTACTCAGCCATTAAAAAGAATTCATTTGAATCAGTTCTAATGAGATGGGTGAAACTGGAGCCCATTATACAGAGTGAAGTAAGCCAGAAAGATAAAGACCATTACAATATACTAACACATATATATGGAATTTAGAAAGATGGTAACGATAACCCTATATGCAAAAAAAGAAAAAGAGACTCAGGTGTATAGAACAGACTTGTGGACTCTGTGGGAGAAGGTGAGGGTGGGATGTTTCAAGAGAATAGCATCGAAACATGTATATCTAGGGTGAAACAGATCACCAGCCCAGGTTGGATGCATGAGACAAGTGCTCGGTCCTGGTGCACTGGGAAGACCCAGAGGGATGGGGTGGAGAGGGAGGTAGGAGGGGGGACCGGGATGGGGAATACATGTAAATCCATGGCTAATTCATTTCAATGTATGACAAAAGCCACTGCAATGTTGTAGAGTGGTTAGCCTCCAACTAATGAAAATAAATGGGAAAAAAAAATAAATATAATGGCTATCAGTTTCTTGTATGGTAGGAGTAGCAAATATTTTCCTTGGTCTATGTACAGTTGAATTTACTTACAATGTTTCTGCCATGAAGAAATTTTTACTTTCCTATAGTTATTATATTTATCACTCTTTTCTTTAAACTCCATGAGTTGCATCAACATACTTAAGTTTTCTCTATCCTAAGATTAAAAATATAATAAAACTCATATGATTTCTTTTCATAATTTTATAATTTTATTTTTTACACATAAAATCATTGAAACCTTTTCTTTCCTCTGTTTCATTTTGGATGGCACATCATCTATGTATCAATTAGGTCAAGTTGGCTGATAGTATTGTTCAGATCTCCTATATATTTACTGAATTTCATTTGTCTACAAGTTTTATTAACTGAAATCTTCAGCTATATCTGTGTTTTTTTCTTTTTGGTTCTATCAATTTTTGCTTCCTTTTTTTTTTAAGGTGATTAGGTACATATACATATAAGACTGTTATTTCTTGTATAGATTCCTTGATCTTAATGTAATAGCCTTCTTCATTCCTGGAATGGTACTTGTCCTGAAGCCCACTTTGTCTTATGTTAATATAGACACTGTAACTTTCTTGTCATTCATGTTTATATGGGATATCTTTTCTCTTTTTTACTTTTAACCTATCTCTGGCTTTATATTGAAAGTGTGTTTCTTCTAAACTGTTATCAAGTTAGTTCTTATTTATTTTATAATCTGTTTTATTTCATTTCAGTGTTTAGACTACTTACATTTAACACAATTATCAATATAACTCGCTTTATATCTACAACATATCTGTTTGATTTCTATTTGTCACTTTTGTTCTTTTGGTTTTTTTTTTTCCCCTGCCTTCTTTTGGATTAATTGAATAATTTTAGTATTTGCTCTAAGGTTTACCACATATATCTCCAACTTACTAGTCTACCTTCACATAACATTGTACAAATCTGTATATGGTGAAAGACTCTTACAACATAGTGCTTCTGTCTCCCTCTTCCTATCCTTTGTTCTCATACATTTCACTATTACATATATTATAAGTCTCAGAGCCTACTGTTGCTATTTTTGTTTTACATAATTATATTTACAAGACAGGAAAAATTAGAAAATGTATTTCTTTTATATCTACTCACATTATTTACCATTTCCAGTGTTCATGAGTCTGTGTGTGTGCTTTCAAATTTGAATCAGAAACCATTTCACTTCAGTTTGAAAAGCTTCCTTTAACAGTGCTTCTACCAGAGCAGATCTGGTAGCAATGAATTTTCTTAGTTTTTGTTTGTCTGAAATTCTGTATTTTACCTTCATCTTTTAATGATGTTTTCATTAGGTTTAGAATTCTAGGTTGACAGCTCTCTCCCTCACTTTAAAGATACCATTTGAATGTGTTTTTGAGAAGTCTGCTGTCATATTTTATTTCTCTGTGTGTAATGAGTTTGAGTAAACTCCGGGAGTTGGTGATGGACAGGGAGGCCCGGCGTGCGACGATTCACGGGGTAGCAACTGAACTGAACTGAACTGAATGTGTATTTTTACTCTGGATGTTTTTTACCTTCTTTCATTTCTTCTCTAATGTAATTCCTTCTCTAGTTATTTATTCCTTCTAGAATTCCTTAATTTATGTCCTTAAATTATGTCTCTAATGTCTTTCTTTTCTTTATGCTAAATTCAAGCTTCTGACCTATTCAAGCTTCTGCTCCTTCTCTTCAAAGAACTTATTTTAAACATTTCTTCCACGGGCAGCAAACTCTGTCAATTTTTGTTTGTCTGAGAAATGCTTTCTTTCTTCTTTTTGAAGATATTTTCACAGGACACAGAATTCTGGGTTGGTGTTTTATTTCTCTCTACACTTTAAATATTTCACTCCATTTTCTTCTTGCTCACATGGTTTCTGAGGAAAAGTTGGCTACAATTCTTATCTTTGCACTTTTATAAGTAAGATGTGTTTTCTCCCCCACTCTGCTTCAAGATTTTTTCTTTATCTTTTAAATTCTGCAGTTTGAAAATGATTTGCCTAGGTATAGTCTTTTCATTTATTTTTTTGAATGTGTGGATTTAAGAGGAGGTTTGTTTTGTTTTGCATTTATCCTTCTTGGTGCTCTGTGAACTTTGGTTCTGAGACTTGGTGTCTGACATTAATTTGGGAGAAATTCTCAATCATTATTACTTCAAATATTGCTTCTGCTCCTTTCTTTTTTCTTTTGTAGCCATCCCACAGTCTCTGGATATTGTTCTACTTTTTCGGTCATTTTTATCTTTGCCTTATGGTTTCGCAATTTTCTATTCATACATCCTTAAGTTCAGAGATTTTTTTATTTAGCCATGACAGTGTATTAATGAGCCCATGAAAAACACTGTTCATTCATTCCATTACATGTTTTTTAATTCTATCATTTATTTTTTATTCTTACTGAGAATTTCTAGATCTCTGCTTACATTATCCACCTGTTCTTGCATCTGGTCTCCTTTTTCCATGAGAGTCCTTAGGATATTAATCATAAGTTATTTTACATTTCCAGTCCACTAATTCCAACATCCCTTCCATGTCTGAATCTGGTTCTAATGTTGCTTTGTCTCTTCAAACTGTGTTTTTTGCCTTTTACATGCCTTGCAATGTTTTGTTGAAAGCCAGACCTGCTGTAATAGGCAAAAAAAGACTTCTGGTAAATAGGCCTTTAATTATGATGTGGTAAATATGAGGAGAGAGGAAGCATTCTCTAGTTCTGTGAATAGGACTTGGTCTTCTAGTGAGCCTGTGATTGTGGACTTCACAAGGGCTTGTCAGCTGTTTTCCCCTCCTAGGTGGAACAGGATGGCTAAGAGAAGCCTGGAGTTGGGAATTGTCTTAGCCCTAGGTTGGTTTAGAGGTTGGTTATAAAGTCCCAATGAGTTAGGCTCTCTGGTGTTGGAGAAGACTCTTGAGAGTCCCTTGGACTGCAAGGAGATCAAACCAGTCAATCCTAAAGAAAATCAATCCTGAATAGTTATTGCAAGGACTGATGCTGAAGCTGAAGCTCCAATGCTTTGGCCACCTGATATGAAGACCTGACTCTTATTAGAAAAAATGCTGATGCTGGGAGAAAGATTGAAGGCAGAAGGTGAAGGGGATGACAGAGGACGAGATGGTTGGATGACATCACTGACTCAATGGACATGAGTTTGAGCAGGCTCCAGCAGATGGTGGAGGACAGGGAGGCCTGGCGTGCTGCGGTCCACGGGTAGCAAAGAGTCGGACATTACTGAGCAGCTGAACAACAGCAGCAAAGTTAGTCTCTGGTGAAATATTTTATCTTAAGAATGTTCTGGCATATCTCAAAATGGTTACTTTTCTACTTCCCTTTCCAGAAGCACGAGGGATCTTTCTCCAATATTCACCATGAGAACCTGGCAGGGCTCCTGGAGGTAAAACTCAACTAGTGTCTGTTTCTTCTGCTTGAGGTTCATTGAGCTTCTTGGATCTGTGGGTTCAACATTTTTGTCAAATTTGAAAAGAATTTGGCCATTTCTTAAAAAAAAATTTTTTTTTTTTCCTGGCAGGTAATTAAGTTACTCTCACATTGATTTGACCCTTTTGAAGTACTTTTTAAAAGTTCTTTTAAAGCGGACTTAGAAGAGCCCTTGTTTAGAGCTCTTTTAACCCCCTTCTAAGACTTGGCCCTTTCGAGGTCTCTGCTAAATGTCAATTCAACAAGGTCTCTTTACTCTTGCTGGACATCAGTCAACACTCTTCAGTCCTGTGTGAGCTCTGGGAACTGCTTACTCTACAGTTCCCTTGTCATTATTTTACCTTAGAGGTTGTTCTTGTCTAACTCTGTGGGATGTTTTCCATTTCTCTCCTCTTACATTCATGCTTCCTTTTAACTCTTTGAACTGAACACGCACAGACCGCTAATCAACTGAAGACCCCAGAAACCCCTATGTGCGCTTCTATAGCAGTCAGTTCTTCAGGGGCAGAAACAGAAGCAGCTCCATCTGTGTTTAATGGGGAGAGAGAGAGATACAGGAATGTACCATGTTCTTGCCCTCAACTTCACATTTCTCTAAGATACAAGGAACCAAAGGCTGTTTTTAATAATACTTACGTCCTGAAGATTTAGACCATATTCCTCAAAACACACCATTCAAGGCCATATCAAAGTTGCTTTATATGCAACGTCAGTTCTCTGGCCCTTACTCTATATAAAGCAAGGATTACATGGTGATGGGGGTTAGTGCTTGAGCACAACAAGTGGCCCAGCTTTTCAAAGTTACATAAAATCTATTGTGGGCTCTATGCCTTTGTGAAGAGGGCTGAGCTGGGTCAATTCTCATCACTGCAAGATGGCAAATAACAGTGTCCATCTCCTCGTCTCCTATCACTCAGAACAGAAATATTCACAAGAAATATATTATTAGAAAGACCTTTGACCATATCTCCAAATGTCTCGGGTTATCCAGACCTTCTTAGGTCAAGACCAACAGCTACTCTCCTCTGATCTGTGAACAGCTCTGGTCAGGGTATATCAGGATTTTGGAAACAGAATCCACGTCCAGAGAGACCTTATCAACAATTCTTAGAGCTATTTTGTCTAATAAATGGCACAGAGCCAAATCCCGATCTCCTTCCTGCTGAAGATAGAGAAACCGAGAAAATAGTATTTTATGAAATGAGATAGTGGAAAGGAAATAGATTACACATAATCACTTTAAATGTTGGTATCAGCAGAGCCAGAAAATCTGGCTAAATCCCATGGTGAAAATCTCCTAATTTTGAGGGGATTAAATCAACTGAATAATTTTGGATAGGCAGATACTGGAAGTATCCATTTTTATAGTTAAACTACTCCAGGGAAAGAAACTTAATTTTTAATTTTCTGGCAATGAATGCAAGTAGAATTTGGTATTTTTTAAGCTACACAATTGGGACTCTCTTTGATACAATTTACATCTCTAAAATCTCTGCATGCCAGTTGTATTAACATTTTATTCAGAGACAAATTCATAATTTAACTGTTACTACCCAGAAATCATTAGATAGTAATCTCCCATTTACCTTATCAAAGAAGGACCCAGGCATGATTATATCTAGTTGATATAATGATTGCCATAAAAGATTTCCTTTCCCATTTTCAGCACAGAGGCAAAACTCTGAGAATGATACTGATGTTTAGCAGTGGCTAGTGGCCTGTGGGGTCAGTTTCAAGCTATGAGAAGCACAAAACTTTCTCACTTCTCTTGCTTACAGCTTTTTGCCTGGTTGGCTAGAAAGAAAGTTGGCAGACAACACCGGCAGGAAGAGAAACAAAGGCTATCTCACTAAGCATATTACTAAAACTCTTCCCTTAGCAACCGCTAGCAAGGTCCTCAAAAATGCAGAACAAGCTGTGATGAGGAGCTGGGAGCTCTTTCAGGGGTGGAGACTTGGGTTTCATTTTTACTCCTGTATCCTTGGCGCCTAGTATTCTGCTGGGCAGAGCAGAAGCTCAACACATGTGATGCTTGATCAATGGCAGAACACCAGGGGCCCTGCCTCTGAGAAGACATGTGCCCTCCTTCTTTCCTTGCTGAAGTGGTGGGCAAGAAAATAGACCCAGATGGGGCTCACACTTCCTCTTCTCCAAGACATGTTTTCCCTCATATACTCGTCCTTTACCTTCATGGTCAAAACGTGAAGTCTAACTGGTTTTTACCTGTCCTCATGTCTTGTGGGATATTTCCAGAAGCGGGAACAGCCTGTGATGAGGTAAGGAGACATGAGATTGTATAGAATGTTTGTGAAACTATTGTGTCTCTTTCTCTTTTCTTTCCTGTTTCGCCTGTCAAGAGTAAGTGCAGAGGTTAAAGGGAATCATAGTCCTCTGTTCGTGGCACATTATTGTAACCGGTCTATTCAGGTTTCTCTCTGGTTTCATTTACACATTTATTACTTATTCCCATAGAGTTGCTTTTAGTTTGTGACATACTAAGGCTCCTACTGTAACAGATAACCCCTGTCACAAAAGGTCACATAATTTTTTTTTTTTTTTAAAGAAAATCACTTGTATAAAGACATCTGAGAGGATTATAGGGGCTGAGATTCTAGAGAAATAAGGAAGAGAAATGAACTGACCTTCTATAGCTTATTTTTCTCTGGAGGAATTTGTTGATTTTGGCCAGAGGTCAAGCACCTGATTCAGGCTTTACATGAGCAGAATGAGAGAAACAAGAAGAATTTTTTGACAGTCTCACAGGGCTAAGAATCTGAGTGGCCTCAACACACCTCCAGTTTCTTCCAAAGACATTTGCCAAATTCTGAAGTTACACTGACTGTGAACCAAAAAGGCTAAATGGGGCTTTAGGGTGGTCTCACAGTGATGAAGAAAAAACAGAGCCCAGAAGCATGATTCAACAGATGAATGGATAAAGAAGATATGGTCCATATATAAAAATACAATAGAATACTACTCAGCTGTTAAAAGAACAAAATAATGCCATCTGCAGCAACATGACTGCAACTAGAGATTGTCATATTGAGTGAAGTCAGAAAGAGAAAGACAAATACTATATGATATCACTTGTCAGTTCAGTTCAGTTCAGTCGTTCAGTCATGTCCAACTCTTTGCAACATGCCAGGCTTCCCTGTCCATCACTTATACACAGAATCAAAACATGACACAAATAAATCAATCTATGAAACAGAAACAAAATCACGGACATAGAGAACAGACTGGTGGTTGCCAAGGGAGCAACAGGTGGTGGGGGAGTGCTGGAATGGGAGGCTGGGATTAGCAAACGAAGCTTTTGTATATAGAATGGATAAACAAGGCTCTATTGTACAGCATAAAGAACCATATTCAATATTCTGTAATAAACCATAAGGGAAAAGAATATTAAAAAAGAATATATATATCTATGAATCACTTTGCTGTGCAGCAGAAATTAACACAACATTGTAAATCACCTATACTTCAATTTGAAAAGAAACAAACAAAAATAACAAGCCCGTCAAGCATTATGCCCCCTCATTGATGGACCAGGATATAAGATTCAGCAACTTATCTGGCAGGTACCTGACCGCTAAGCAGATTCCCATGCATTTAAGTGAGGTAGAAACTCCCTGTATTTTCAGGGATGTAGCTCTTTCCCACTGGCAGGCGCATCTTTTCAATTTTTCAAGCTGTAAGCAGCCTAGTTGAGGGTTCATACCTTCTCTACAATTTACTCCAATGGACGAGTATTTTCTATGCACAGCATGATGTGAAGAAAATTTGGGAGGCACTGAGGTAAATAATGTATGACAGAAGTAACACTTGGTAAAAAGTTAACATTTCCTTAGAGGCTATACTGAATTTTGCTCTAGCATGCTCTGATCAGGGGAAATTCAATATTTCTAAAAAAAAAAAAAAATGATGCTGGGAAAAACTGAAGGTAGGAGGACAAGAGGACAACAGAGAACAAGATGGTTGGATGGCATCACCGACTCAGTGGACATGAGTTTGAGAAAACTCCAGGAGATGGTGAAGGACAGGGAAGTCTGGAGTGCTGCAGTCAATGCGGTCACAAAGAGTCGCACATGACTGAGCAACTGAACAACGGAAAAACACTTTCTAATTAAACAATTACAATTATGTAGAAAATACTTCAATAATAGCTAATCTAATTCCTAAGGCAAGTCTACCCTGTGCTTATTCAGCCATCATAGCCATAAAGATTCAGTGGGGACAGTCACTGACCCTAAAGCACAGGAACTGTTAATAGGTTCTAGAAAGTTCATCCCTATAACTGAGAAAGCTTTTAATGATGAAGAATGTCACTTAAGGAGAAAAGAAATCTTAACTGTACTTTTTTTTTTCCATTTATTTTTATTAGTTGGAGGCTAATTACTTTACAACATTGCAATGGTTTCTGTCATACATTGAAATGAATTAGCCATGGATTTACATGTATTCCCCATCCCGGTGCCCCCTCCCACCTCCCTCTCCACCCAATCCCTCTGGGTCTTCCCAGTGCACCAGGCCCGAGCACTTGTCTCATGCATCCAACCTGGGCTGGTGATCTGTTTCACCCTAGATAATATACATGTTTCGATGCTGTTCTCTTGAAACATCCCACCCTCACCTTCTCCCACAGAGTCCACAAGTCTGTTCTATACATCTGAGTCTCTTTTTCTGTTTTGCATATAGGGTTATCGTTACCATCTTTCTAAATTCCATATATATGTGTTAGTATACTGTAATGGTCTTTATCTTTCTGGCTTACTTCGCTCTGTATAATGGGCTCCAGTTTCATCCATCTCATTAGAACTGGTTCAAATGAATTCTTTTTAATGGCTGAGTAATATTCCATGGTGTATATGTACCACAGCTTCCTCATCCATTCGTCTGCTGATGGGCATCTAGGTTGCTTCCATGTCCTGGCAATTATAAACAGTGCTGTGATGAACATTGGGGTGCACGTGTCTCTTTCAGATCTGGTTTCCTCAGTGTGTATGCCCAGAAGTGGGATTGCTGGGTCATATGGCAGTTCTATTTCCAGCTTTTTAAGAAATCTCCACACTGTTTTCCATAGCGGCTGTAATAATTTACATTCCCACCAACAGTGTAAGAGGGTTCCCTTTTCTCCACACCCTCTCCAGCATTTATTGCTTGTAGACTTTTGGATAGCAGCCATCCTGACTGGCGTGTAATGGTACCTCATTGTGGTTTTGATTTGCATTTCTCTGATAATGAGTGATGTTGAGCATCTTTTCATGTGTTTTTTTGCCATCTGTATGTCTTCCTTGGAGAAATGTCTGTTGAGTTCTTTGGCCCATTTTTTGATTGGGTCATTTATTTTTCTGGAGTTGAGCTGGAGGAGTTGCTTGTATATTTTTGAGATTAATCCTTTGTCTGTTGCTTCGTTTGCTATTTTCTCCCAATCTGAGGGCTGTCTTTTCACCTTGCTCATAGTTTCCTTTGTTGTGCAAAAGCTTTTAAGTTTCATTAGGTCCCATTTGTTTATTTTTGCTTTTGTTTCTAAAATTCTGGGATGTGGGTCATAGAGGATCCTGCTGTGATTTATGTTGGAGAGTGTTTTGCCTATGTTCTCCTCTAGGAGTTTTATAGTTTCTGGTCTTACATTTAGATCTTTAATCCATTTTGAGTTTATTTTTGTGTATGGTGTTAGAAAGTGTTCTAGTTTCATTCTTTTACAGGTGGTTGACCAGTTTTCCCAGCACTACTTGTTAAAGAGGTTGTCTTTTTTCCATTGTATATCCTTGCCTCCTTTGTCGAAGATAAGGTGACCATAGGTTCATTGATTTATTTCTGGGCCTTCTATTCTGTTCCATTGATCTATATTTCTGTCTTTGTGCCAGTACCATACTGTTTTGATGACTGTGGCTTTGTAGTATATTCTGAAGTCAGGCAGGTTGATTCCTCCAGTTCCATTCTTCTTTCTCAAGGTTACTTTGGCTATTCGAGGTTTTTTGTATTTCCATACAAATTGTGAAATTATTTGTTCTAGTTCTGTGAAAAATACCGTTGGTAGCTTGATAGGGATTGCATTGAATCTATAGATTGCTTTGGGTAGTATAGCCATTTTGACAATATTGATTCTTCCAATCCATGAATACGGTATATTTCTCCATCTGTTTGTGTCCTCTTTGATTTCTTTCATCAGTGTTTTATAGTTTTCTATGTATAGGTCTTTTGTTTCTTTAGGTAGATAAACTCCTAAGTATTTTATTCTTTTTGTTGCAATGGTGAATGGTATTGTTTCCTTAATTTCTCTTTCTGTTTTCTCATTGTTAGTGTATAGGAATGCAAGAGATTTCTGTGTGTTAATTTTATATCCTGCAACTTTACTGTATTCGTTGATTAGCTCTAGTAATTTTCTGGTAGAGTCTTTAGGGTTTTCTATGTAGAGGATTATGTCACCTGCAAACAGAGAGAGTTTCACTTCTTCTTTTCCTATCTGGATTCCTTTTACTTCTTTTTCTGCCCTGATTGCTGTGGCCAACACTTCCAAAACTATGTTGACTGTACTTCTTAAATCGTCCAGTCACACAGCCTTGTGTTTTGGACCCAAAGTGTCCTGACATTTGACTAAAAGGCCAGAGGGGGGGAGAGTCCTTTTATCTCTGAAGCCCCAGAACAGTGTCTAGAACCATGATGGTTGCAGAATCCTTTATCAAATCATAAACAGATGTTTGGCTTTTTTTGTCCTGGGACTTACTTCCTGAATCATTAATGAGGTGGCTGTTTCCAGTTTCATATTTTCAGTTATCTCACCAGCACCGACACAGAAAAGGTGTTTGCTTTTTTTTTCCCCTCTTTGACTCTTTACTAATGTAAAGAGTTAAAAGGGGGGAAAATCATAGTGAGATTTACAGTGCTAAAGCACAACAACCAAATAACAAGCAATTGCACATATTCCTGTTCAAAATATGACCTCCTGGGCTTTGGGGGGAGGAGAGTCACACAGGCCCTTCCCATCCCACGCTGTGATTCCCACAATGCAGGGGGAGCCTGGAGACCTCATGAAGGTCCAAGAAAGGAGACACAATGTGCTACCTTCAGCCTCATTTCTCCTCCTCGTTCCCCTCACTGTTAGGAGCTGTGAAGATATTATCCAGAGCTCTTTCTTCCACAGTGGTGCCTTTCCAAGCTTCAGACACTGAGAAGCGGCCACAGAGCACTGGTTTCTTTATATGCGGGTACTCCCCTGATGCTTAAACAGTGAAGAATCTACCTGAAACATAGGAGACACTGAAGATGTGGGTTCCATCCCTGGGTCAGAAAGATTCCCCTGGAGGAGGAAACGGCAACCCACTCCAGTATTCTTGCCTGGAGATCACATGGACAGAGGAGCCTCTCAGGCTACAGGCCATGGGTCACAAAGAGTCGGACACAACTGAAGTGAGGGAGCAAACATTCTCAACTGTAGGAACTGGCTGGCCCTGTGTACCTTTTCTGTGGAGAACAGGCCTTAGAGTCCTTCTGACTGTATTCAAATGAGAGCTAATAGATAATCTTTAAAAACATTACTCTGTACCTAACTCAGCCTTCACTGACAGATTCTCGGAGGCAGTGAAATAAGCCTTTATGAGGCCCTTCTGTGAGAAGTCAGTGAGGCACACATTTCCTGAACTAAGAGCTCGGGTGGACTGTGTACTTTACTGTTTTTTGTCTAAAATGGAAATTTTCAGAATGTTTTTCATTCTGAAATCCCTCTGCATTGATATTAGGCTTACTTATTTCAATGTAAATTATTAAAATTTCAATATTTTCAGCTTCAGGATATAGAGAGCAAAAGTCCTCGAACTAGATAGCCTAGTGAAGCACCTTCTTCAGGCACAAGTTTTATTAAGGGGATTCTGCAATCAAGATACATAATATTACAGTGCATTATTTTTAATTAGCACAAAAATTTTATGATAAAATATCAAAATTTTAAATGAAGATAAGATCACTAATAGTGCCATTCTGAGCTATACTGAAACCTGAAACAAATGAAAAACTCAGCATATTTTGTTCATCATGAACATGTGAGGTCTCTTCACAATGCACAAAGACATAAAGAAATGACTGAAACCAGACTCAAGTATGACACAGATGTTGTAACTATAAGACAGGAAGTTTAAAGCATTTATGCTAGAGATGCAGATTTGATCCCTGGGTTGGGAAGATCCCCTGGAGTAGGAAATGGCAACAAACTCCAGGATTGTTACCTGAAAATTCCATGGACAGAGGAGCCTGGTGGGCTACAGTCAATGAGGGAGCAGAGTCAGACACAACTGAACACACACACATGATTATTACTGTTAGATGCCATAATAAAAAAGGGTAGATATTATATAAGATCAGATAGATAATGTCAACAGAGAAATGGAAACTATAAGAAAAAATACATGGCAATAGAAGAATAAAAAACAGAGTAACAGAGATGCAGAATGCCTCCAATAAACCCATCAGTAGATCTAAAAAACTTGGTGAATTTGAAGATAAGTCAACAGGATTTATCCAAACAGAAACACAAAGAAACAAGAGAATGGGAAAGAAACAAAAGCAAAACTAGACATCAGAGAGCTGTGAGACGCTCCTAAATGGTGCAAAAATTAGAATTCCTCAAGAAGAGAACAGGTCAAAGTACTTGAAATAATGTCAGGATTTTTCAAAATTAATGACAGACATCACACCCAGATCCAAGCAACTCAGAGAACATCAAGTAGGATTAAAATAAAAACAGAAACCCCAAAACCTAGGCATATCAGTCAAACTTCTAAAAACCAAAGACCAAAGAGAAAATCTTAAAAGCAGCCAGAGGAAAAAAGACACACTGCCAATAAGGGAACAAAGATAAGAGTGAGAGTCAACGCTTTGTGAGTAACAGGCAAGCAAGAAGACAACGGAGTAAGATCTTAAATGGACTCACTGAGAATGCGGTCAACTCACAGTAGACTGTGAATTAAGCACTATATACTAATCCTACACAATACACAGTGACAAACCTGGGTTTGTCCCAGAAATGTACATTTAGCTAGACATTCAAAAATCAACCAATGTAAATTAATGTAATCCAAAATATCAGTAGAATAAGAGAGAAAACATACTTCCCTCTTAATAAATGCAGAAAAAGTATATGTCAAAACTGAACATTCATTCATGATAAAAATTCTCAACAAAGAACTTTCTCAGTCTCATGAATGGCATATGCCCAAAACTTAAAGCTAACATCATACTTAATGGTTGAAAGATAAGAAATAAGGCAATGTTGTTTGTTTTCATCATTTCTAGTTAATATCATCCTGGAGCTCACAGCTAATACAGTAAGAAAAAAAAAAAAAAAACTGTAGAGATCAGAAAGGAAGAAGTAAAACTGTCATTCTCCCCAGACTACATGATCACATGTGCAGAAAATACAAATGAATTCTCAAAAAGCTACTAGAACTAATAAGTGAGTTTATCAAAGTTATAGAATGTGAGACTGAAATAAAAATATCAGTTGTATTCTTATGTATTAGCAGTGAACTATTAGAAACTGAAATACAAAAACACCATTTAATATAGGAATAAAAAACAAAATCCAAAGGGATAATTTTAATAAAACAACTATAAAATGTGTACCTTGAAAATGACAAAACATTGTTGAGGGAAATTTAAAACTGAATTTACTATTGTTAAAATGTGACTTTCTTGCAAATTGATCTATAGATTAAATGCAACCTCAAAATCCACTGCTTTTTGTTTTCCTTCAAGCAATTAACAAATTCATTCCAAAATTTAGAGATAAATATAGGGAACCTAGAATACTCTAAGCAATCTTGAAAAATTATAATGAAGTTTACTTCATGATTTATTATATAGCTACAATTATCAAGCAGCATGGATTTGGAGTGAGGATAAACATGTACATGGGACCAAACAGAGAGTCTAGAATAGACCATCATAATCAATGGTCAATGTGGAAAAGATATCCTTTTAAACAAATGATGCTGGCAAAACTGGATATCTATTTATAGAAGAAATGAACTTTGGCCCTTACATCATTTATCAATATTATTGAAGATGAATTATAGATTTAAACATAAACACTAAAACTATGAAACTTTTAAAAGAAAATATAGGAGAAAATGTTTGTGAATCTGAAAAAGGCAAAGATTTCTTAGGACACAGAAAGCACAAACCATAATAGAAAAACATTGGTAAGGGAAGACTTTTTCAAAATTAAGCTCTCTGCTTTTGAAGGCAAGCCATGGACAGGGAGAAAATATCTGCAATAAATATATCTGACAAAAGAATTATTTCCAGAAAATACAAAGAGCTCTTATTCAGAAGACAACCTAATGAAAAAAAAAATGAGCAAAATATTTGAAAGGACAATTCTTAAAAGAAGATACATGAATGACCAACAAGCATATGAAGAACTGCTGAGTATCTTTGGTCATTATGGCAAATTAAAACCACTACATACCTAGGAAAGCTAAAATTAGAAAGATTTACAACACCAAGTGTTGGTGAGGATGTGACTTATTAACAGTCCTCATGTATGGATGGTGGGAACGTAACATGGTACAACTATTTTGGAAAACAGCTTGGCAACTTCTTAGAAACACACACTTTCCATACCGTTTGTTAGTTCGTAGGCATTTGCTCAAGAAAAATCAAAACGTGTGCTCCCAAAGACAGGCATAAATATTCATAGCAGCTTTACTCATAATAACCCCAAACTGGAATTAATCCAAATCCCATCATAAGATAAACATTTTATGGCATATTCATACAATGGAATACTCTTCAGCAATAAGAAGGAACAAACTTTGGATACATACATAGATAAATCTAAAAAAAAATGCTAAAAATAAATAAAATCAATAAAATAAAATTAAAAAGTTAAAAAATATGCTGAATAAAAGAAGCCTGACACAAAACAACACATACTGTATGCTTTCCATTTACATGAAATACTAGGACAGGCAAAACTAACCTACAATGACAGAAAAGAAATCAGTGGTTGTCTGAGACTGCAGAGATTGACTGCAAAGGGGTCTTTTGGGGATGATAGATATATCTCTATCTATCTGTCTCTTGACTGGAATAGTGGTTACATTGTGTACACATTAGTCAAAATCTATTGAACTGTACAATTAAAATGAGTGGATTTTATTGTATGTAAATCATTTGAAGGCAGGAGGAGAAGGGGATAACAGAGAATGAGATGGTTGGATTGCATCACCAACTTGATGGACATGAGTTTGAGCAAGCTCCAGGAGTTGGTGATGGACAGGGAAGCCTGGCCTGCTGTGGTGCCTGGGGTCACAAAGAGTCGGACATGACTGAGCAACTGAACTGAACTTAAATCAAATTTCAAAAAATTTGACTAAAAATAAAAAATAAATCCTCGTTACTTTTATATTTAGTTTTCAGACAACGGGATCTTAACATCCAAGATGATGTGTTGCATGAAACAAGCTAGGCCATCCTAAAGCCTAAGCTCTAGCCAACTGCTGGATCATAGCCTTTCTTTCAAAGACCCCAGGTCTAGAAGTCAACTATTTGGAATGTCTCTGTTCGCAAAATCCTACCCTAACTGTTAGGAGAGGGTGATGAGGACTTGGCTAACAAAGAAGTCCCACGAAAAGCTATTGTATTCCTAGAGCTTAGAAGAGTGTCTCTTGATTGAATAAATAAGACAAAAGTAAAAGAATAAAGGCATACCTCATTTTATTGTGCTTTGCTTTACTGCGCGTCACAGAAACTGCTTTTTTTTTTTTTTTTTACAAAGTGAAGGTTTGTGGAACTTTGCATTGAGCAAGTCTGTTGGCACCATTTTTCCAATAGTATTATTTTAAAATTAATTTACTTACATTTTTAAAAAACATAATGCAATTGCATGCAATATAATACAGAATAGTGTGAACATAACTATTATATGCACTGGGAAACCAAAAAATGTGTGTGCTTTGCTTTATTGTGATATTCACTTTTTTGTGCTGATCTTCAAGTTAACCTGCAGTTTCTCTGAGGGATGCTTGTATTCCCAGAGACCCCTGATTTCTAGGGCAGTACATATGCAAGGACTGAGAGTCAGGGGTGGAGAGAAGGAAGAAAAACAGTGACCCTGAAGACAGATCACCAGGCCAGCAAGTGCCTCACACTGGCTCTTAGAGCAAGCACAGGTTATGAAGTGCAAAATACAAGCATTAGCAAATCTGGGCAGTATCCTTCCTCACTGACCTCACTGGGCCAGGTAAAAATAGCCATCCTCACTGTAGCAGATTGTGCGTCTGTGTGTCTGTGTGCGCACGTGCACACACGCACGTGAAGTCACGTCTAACTCTTTGTGACTCCATGGACTGTAGCCTTCCAGGCTCCTCTGTCCATGGAATTTTCCAGGCAAGATTACTGGAGCATAGCAGATTCCCTAGTGAGGGAAATTTTATTTCCTGGGTACCTGTAACTCCCAACAAAATGCAGCTCCAGCCAGAGACAACCTACAAAGTACAACTTGCATTTCACTGTTACTCCTTGCAGAAAATCTGGCCTCTCTCAGGACACTCACAGGTGGGACTGTTTTCTCTGGACCCGTGTTGTTTCTTGCTTCCCACCACAGAGGTGTATGCACATCTGAAATCAACTAACCAGCATGGGCTCCTTTTCAATGACAGCCAACAAAGACAGCCTATACATGGCTTAACTCACACAGCTCTTGTTATTTCACATTCCCCCTTGGTTCATATGTGACCCATGTGTTGATGATATAGTAATGACACATACTGTGTCACACATGCCCATACACTCATTGTATTAATAGGATTCAAGCTAGAAGTCATGCTTGGGGGGAAGCTCTAGAGGAGTATGTAGAATAGGATCTGATGGCACTCCACCCCCCCACCCCCGCCCCCCTTAGTAAATACCTTGGCTCCCTGGATGAACATGTGATTAGAAATAGCTAAATGTCCTGCTAAGTAAACCAACATGTCAAAGGAAAACTGTTAGGACAACTAGGCAGCAGATGCTGGAAAGGAGTGATGGAGAGGCTTTCTGTGGGGGTGTAAGACCACCTCAGAGAAATCAGTGATGTTTTGAGGAGGGTAGGACATGGAACATTTGGGTTTCCCCCAAATGCTCAGGAGGCAGTGAGTTAACTGGTGGACAATTACCTGGAAAGGTATCAAACTCTAAACTGAATGCATTTGATAGTCTGCTAGTTGCATTCCAACAGGTAAAAGCATTAGCAGGGCAACTTCTTGGATCCTCCAAATCCAAGAAGTTAGTTGGAAGTTAGTTAGACTCTTGAACTAACCAGGTAAGGGACAATCATTTGGGGGGTATTTCCCCGCATTTCCTGAGATGGCGGTGTATATCACCACTCCTTCTCATCTGACTTGAAGAAGCAATGTGATGGAATGGCAAATGACCATAAGACCTGCTTTCTGCTCTGGGCTCTACTGAGCAGGGGCCCCATAACCTTAGGTATTTCACTTACCTTTGCAGAGCCTCACAAGTAGTTAGACCACTTGGTATTTCCTTAGTTCCTCTGGGTCTTTCCATGTTGTTTTTGTTCATCTTCCAGGATGTTCTTTAGCTTGCCCTCTAGTAGCAGCCATTTACTTGGCCTCCCAGTTGAAGGTCAATGCTGCTTTTTGACCTGCCCTTGGAGTGAATGCTGCTGTTCCCAAATGACATTTGATCAAGTTTATTGAACAAACGAGTGAATAATCACATGCATAAACAAATTCCTGACTCCTTCCTGCATATAATTAGCTCTCTTGGTGGACTGCTATTACTTCCATCAAAAAGGAATATTAAAATTAACTTAAAATGTGCTAGTTAATTGCTCCTTATGCAGGATCTTCTATGTGTCAGGCATCAAAATAGGTACATGCTTATAGTGATCAAAGACAGATGACAAGATCTGGCCCAAAAGAAACTTAAACTATTTCTTGGACCTTGTCTGTGACTCCACAACAACAGTTGGTGAGTATATCAATCAGGAGAGAGAAAACACACAGTGATTTAAATCGGGAAAGTTTAACATAAAGAATTATCGAGTTATAATAAAACAATAACTCTAAGATATAAGAGAGGGCTTCCCTGGTGACTCAGTCAGTAAAGAACCCACCTGCCAATGCAGGAGACCAGGGTTTGATCCCTGGGTAGGGAAGATCCCATGGAGAAGGAAATGGCAACCCACTCCAATATTTTGGCCTGGGAAATCCCATGAACAGAGGAGCCTGGCAGGCTACAGTCCATGGTGTCGCCAAAAGTCAGACACGACTTCATGACTAAACCACCACCAAAACATCGGAGAACTTTATAGGGTACCATAGGTTTGAGGATTTAGAAAAGGCAGGGGAACCAGAGATCAAATTGCCAACATCTGCTGAATCATAGAAAAAGCAAGAGAATTCCAGAAAAAATATCTACTTCTGCTTCATTGACTACACTAAAGTCTTTGATTGTGTGGATCACAATAAACTGGAAAATTCTTCAAGAGATGGGAATACTAGACCACCTGACCTGCCTCTTGAGAAATCTGTATTCAGGTCAACAAACAACAGTTAGAACTGGATATGGAGCAACAGATTGCTTCCAAGTTGGGAAAGGAGTATGTTGACTGTATATTGTCACCTTGTTTATTTAACTTATATGCAGAGTACATCATGTGAAGTGCCAGGCTGGATGAAGCACAAGCTGGGATCAAGACTGCAGGGAGAAATATCAATAACTTCAGATATGCAGATGACACCACCCTTATGGTGAAAGTAAAGAGGAATGAAAGAGCCTCTTGATGAAAGTGAAACAGGAAAGTGAAAAAGCTGGCTCAAAACTCAGCATTCAAAAAATGAAGATCATGGCATTCGGTCCCATCACTTCATGGCAAATAGATCGGGAAACAATGGAAACAGTGACAGACTTTATTTTCTTGGGCTCCAAAATCACTGCAGATGGTGACTGCAGCCATGAAATTAAAAGATGCTTGCTCTTTGGAAGAAAAGCTATGACCAACCTAGACAGCATATTAAAAAGCAGAGACATTACTTTACTGACAAAGTCTGTCTACTCAAAGCTATGTTTTTTCCAGTAGTCATGTATGGATATGAAAGTTGAACCATAAAGAAAGCTGAACACCAAAGAATTGATGCTTTTGAACTCTTAAGAGTCCCTGGGGCTGCAAGGAGACCAAACCAGTCAATCCTAAAGGAAATCAGTCCTGAACACTCATTGGAAGGACCGATGCTGAAAATGAAGCCCCAATACTTTGGCCACCTGATGAGAAGAACTGACTCACTGGAAAAGACCCTGACTCTGGGAAAGATTGAAGGCAGGAGGAAAAGGGGACGATGGAGGATGAGATGGTTGGATGGCATCACCGACTCAATGGACACGAGTCTGAGCAAGCTCTGGGGGTCGGTGATGGACAGGGAAGCCGGGCGTGCTGCAGTCCAAAGGGTCACAAAGAGCTGGACACATGACTGAGCGACTGAACTGAACTGAACTAACAGGCTTGAGGGAGAGTTCAAGGAAAGATGAACTTGGAAGGGGAGGCCCCCATCCACCTCAAGGCTAGGGTTCATACCTGGTTGGAGAAGGCAGCTGATGTCCATTGGAAGGAAGAGAAATTTGTTGTAGGCCAGAGCTTGTCTACAGCACTGGGACAGCAGGAAGCTGCCCTCTGGGAAGTAAGCTACAGCCAGTGACCATATGTGTACAGCTGGAGAATGAACACCATTGTTTGTAGGAGGCTTGGGACACACAGTGTCAGGAGGGCAAACCTAAGGGGCAGGGGGCCTTGGTGAGTCATTGCCAGCCCACAGGTGAGGCGCAGAGGAGGCAGAGGTGAGGCTGTGGGCCAGAAGCTCAGGGAGGCAGCACTTTGTTGGTAGAGCCACAGGACAGCGTTCACCAGGCTAGGCCAGGAATGCAGGGCTGTGATCTGCAGCCCTGGCTGGGGCGGAGCACAGACCTCCAGAGCTCCTCACACCCATACTGGTGAGCAGCGGGTCAGCTGGTGGAGCCTGCAGCAGCCTTTTCTTCCCAGCCAATCCCTCTAGTGCCCTTCACTGAGAAAGCTGAACACAGTGCTCACAGGAGAGGAGAAGAACTTAGAGGGATTCCAACTATTATTGCAGAGCAGGTACTGAAGGGGACATTTTGTGGTGAGAGGCAAACGTCGGCATCCAAAGAACCCCAAACCAGGTGTCAGAATTCTGAGCACAACTTGTGTAATCTTGGACTAGTGACTTAGGTGTCTCAACTTCAGTTTATTCATCTATAAAATGGAAAACTACTCGTCCAACTGACTAAATAAGAATACTGTGAGGATCAAATAAGATGAGAGGTATGAAGGACTTTGTCCACTGTAAAGCGCTGCGCATTTCCACTGGGCATGGCTGTCAACTGTATTCAGTATTTCATGTGTTGTCCCACCAAGGGGCGATATTCCCCTGGGATCAAGGCCAAAGAGATGAGACCCTGTCTTGTTTCCTTTGAACTGGCACAAAGTAAGGAGTTACCAGAACTATACCGTTTTTCTTACTGACAATCACATGAAGTGAGGAGCTGAAGCTGAAGGTAAAGCTGTGTCTGACCAAGCAAGGAACAACCTCAGCTCCTCAGAGTGGCCCCCACTGATATTTCCCCATCTTTCTTCCTATTGTCAGAAAGCTGCTGGAACAGTCAGTAGGGAGAACCTCTTTGCCCCTTCCCTGATCAGCCTCTTCCTGAGGTCCTGGAGCAATGCCTTTATGGTAGTATCAGCTCAAGGAGCTTCTAGAAAGACCTCACTTGCTGGCCTATTAAATAGATGGTGGATAACTAAATACATAAATGAATGAATAAATAGGCAGAGTTGCCCAGCTAAGGTCTTGTCAGAATCCACTTTGAATATGATAACCATAGGGCCACCAAAAGCCATTTTTCTTTAAATATAAGATCTTTAAATGCACATATGCACACATGCACCCAAGCCACTGCACATTCCTTTCTCCATTACTTCCTTAAAAACATAAATAAATGACGAAATTAGGCATATATGCATAGCAACTGCTAATTTACTCATTTATTTATTGCACTTTTGCAGCAGAAACCTCATAGCAGCACAGACCAGAGCTCCATCTGGACACCATGGGCACTGCTGTCTGAGGTCTGGAGAGTCTCTCTCCACATAAAGGGTCCGCTCCTGGTGGTCTGTGGCCCCCACCCCCGATCCTAAGACTGCTGCGGATTCACGTGGGGAGGAAGCTGGGAACAAGCTGGGAACAGCTGGAGGGGACGAAAACTGAGGACATGCTGACTGGTCTGGGAGACAACTTCCTGCCATCTGCCTCTCCTCCCCCACAATGGCAGTCCTGAAGAAGCAGAAAAAGCAAGCAAGTTTAATTATTCTGAGACATATCCTGGGACATTTCAGAGTCCCCTGCAAAGGAACTGAAATGTTGCATGCTCTTTAACGCTAAACGTCACTAATTAGAAATTGTTGTTGTTGGTCTGCCTGTAAGACATTTTGTGGATGATGTTCAGCCCAGCCAGCACTTTCATAAATGTGAGTACATCAATGGTTAATTGTTCGAGGTAGAAACAACGTGGTGTTGCAAAATCGGTTTGCTTTGCTTTTGACACACACTGGTATGGGTTAAATACTTCAGGGTAAAACTAATACATGGAATAAGTCTTTAATTCAGTCATTCCACCTGAAGCAAATCCCATGGGTTTCATATGATGTGAATCAACCCCACTCAGAGATAACTAAACACATTAAGAAGAGGTAGCTCTGAAGTGGCTCGGACATCTGTTACTGGAGCACACAGGGTAACCTGATCAGCCAATTAACATCTCATCGTGTCCTCTCCTCAGTCTCCTTCTTAGCTGGGTTGCTTTGTCATCGCTTAGTCTGCAAAGAGAGGAACTCAGTTTTCGATTGTTCTTTTTCCCTCCATGAATTCAGCAAGTGGTCAAAAGACAAAATCACGTCAGGCTATCAAAGGTACATTCCATACCTCTTTAGCTTCCTAGGGAGTTGCAGAGAGAGGCTGAGGTTCAAGTCTTAGAAACACAGAGGAAGTCATGAGTGTTGAGGTCACTTTCCATCCTCTAGTGAACTGGTTTCACTGTTCTGTTGTGGCCTTTGAAACTGACTTAGCAACGTCTCCCCTGTTTTCAGAGACACGGATATTTTATTAGGAAGAAAGCTGGTCTTCTTCAGAGGGAGTCAGCTATTGACTTTAAAGCCTTCTCTCACTCAACGCCTACCTGAGAGTTAAGGTATGGACGATGCCTTTCTTTGGTCCATAGCTCTCTACATGTTTACCACTGAAAAATAAGACATTTGCAAAGAAGAGTTATAAGAGACAGAGGAGAAATTGTGATTGCATTTAATGGCACACACACACACACACACACACACACACAGAGAAAGACTGATAGCAAATAAGAAACAGACAGACACTTTAGTATTACCTTTCAGAGCTTGTTCAGACTGGGTTAGAATACATGGTTCACTCTTAAGAACCCTCCCCACCTCCCACCAGCACCTCAGGTTCAGCTCAAATTCTGGACGATCACTAGTCCCTGCCACCATACAGCACAAAACTACAGCAATGCTGCTTTGTTGAGGCAGAGAAGGAAAGGCTAGGCCTTCTTTCTCCAGGTGCTGCCGGCAAGTCCATCCCAGAGTGAAAGCAGGAAGTGCAAGAGAGGACTACCACTGCACAAACATGGGCTTTTTATAGCACCTGCCCATCCGTAAACATCAACCAGGATTTTACAGTTGACCAAACAAAATGGCAAATCCTTCACTCTTAAAAGCTGTGGGGAAGCTAGAAAGGGAGAAAACAGCAAAGTAGGTAGAGAGACAGTCCTTTCCCTATAAAACATTCACCCTCTACCCACAAACATGTTCTATTTGAAAACCGATACAGAGAAGCTTATGAAATAGAGGTGGCTTCTTTAGGAAAGCCTAAAATACATGTAATTCAGTCTTAGAAATGTGATGAAATAAGGAATAATCATTTAATTATAGGAGGATTTTTTACTTCTCAAGAAATATGATTCTAAAGAAAGAAAACTTGACTTTTTGAGGTCCCACCTTTTCAAGTAAATACTTTTGTAACCCTAGATCCCCCAGCACAGACTACAAAGCTAAATATAAGAAATAATAAAAACGTTTTTGAGACTACAACGATTACAAATTTAACTGAATGTAAAGCCCAAAGAAAAGGGATCCAAAAGTAAAATGCATTTATGGAAATGGCATTACCTCAAGGAAAATAATCCAGGAAACCGAGACAGGAGGAAAGGTTCCCAGAAGCCAGTAGAGAAGAACCATAGCACTATAAAATCAGAACATGTGAGCTAATTTCTCACTGAGCGCCTGGAGGAATAACCCTACAGACGGTGGTCACACCCTGTGGACCCACCAGCTCAGGGCACCTACCGATACATCTGAGTCGGTCCAGAACTTTATAAGACCACTGACCCAAACATGCGCTCAGTCATTCAGTCGTGTCCAACTCTTTTGTGACCCCCATGGACTTTAGCCTGCCAGGCTCTTCTGTCCATGGGCTTCTCCAGGCAAGAATACTGCAGTGGGTTGCCATGCCCTCCTCCAGGGGATCTTCCCGACCCAGGGACGGAACCTACATCTCCTGTGCCTCCTGCATTGCAAACATACAAGGGAAGTTAACAGCACATCTGACAGAGGGGGCCACTCCCAGAGGCCCTCAAGCCTGCTGACTAGGGGCTGCCTGTGTTGGGTAATTTTCAAGTCCAGAAAGTGGGTGCACCCAACTGGCTGATGATTTATCACTATTCTAGTTCTTTCAGGTCACACAAGTACGGGACATACTCTGCAGTAAGGAGCCCCGACACTCTGACACAGAGAGTCCTTTCTGCCATGAGGTAGAAAAATCAGATGTTATAAATCATGACTCTATCAAGAAGAAACTGATCCCTCACACTGGGATTCTACATCTAAACACACAGTCTTGGAAACAGGGAAAATTTTAACGGAAGTGTTACTAAACAGCTTTCTACATGGTTCTCTGCAACTTGCTTGCCTTCTGCATTATCTATGTGAACTTTTTCAGACTTCTGTTCTAAGTGATCGCAAATATACAAGCTGGACAATCTGTGATGTGTAAGGAGAGATGTCTTTCTAAAACTTTGCCACTGAACTGCCCACATTAGTGGGGAAAGCTTCTTTGTAAACAGGGTGTTCATATGTATCTTTAATCAAGACAACTTTTTCAATAGGAAACTGAAATCTGGGTAATAAGCTCACAAAATCTATACATACTTAACAAACATCTCAATGTCAGAGTGTTGCTGATGTCTCTCTGGAGTGCGCCATTTGACCCTGTGGCATAAATCACCTCTGAATTTCATAGGAACATAACTGCTTTTCAGACTCTGTAGCAACAGTACCAGAAGCATGTCTAAGTCAACTTCATGACCACCAGAAACCTCCTCCCAGTAGCGGGAAAACTTGCTCCAGCATTCTGGAAAGGAGAAATCTGGGTCTCTAGCAGGTTATCAGGCTTTTATTCTCTTCATACATATTTCCTATGTGGTGAAGGAAAGGATCAGTGACTTGAGGTAACCCTCCCCAGAAGAGAAGTGGTTACTCCCTAAGCAGATTATCAATATATTTGGCTAAGGCCATTTGAAACCTAGTTGTGTAAATCTGAGGTTTATGATGGTTTTGTTTGTTTTTAAGAATTCAGATAGCACAGTGCAAATAAGAGAGGCAGAGGGAGAAAAACTATTAGTGCACCCCATTAGTTCGTTCAGCCAATATGTCTTCAATACCCTGATGTTCACAGGGCTACTTACACCAGCACATGATGGAGAGGCTGGAATACAAAGCAGAGCACATGGTCTGGGATGCATGAGTCACTGCTCTGTCTGATCATTTGGAAAATTACTGCGCTCTGCTGCCAGAGCATACCAGCATTCCTGAACGAGGAGAAACGCTGAACCTTCCAAAGCTAAAGTGCTACAGCAGCCTGTTTCTGGGGACAGCTTCTGGCTGTGTTCGTAGGTTGCCTGGTTGGACCTGTAGGAAGAATCTGAACCGTGGACTAGAAACAGCACAAAGAAAATCTGGTTATTCTAGAAGCAGAGAGACATGGGAAACAACCTTGAGATATCACTGAGCTCCACACTTCCCAGCAAATCTGTATTAATTAAAGATTAGAAAAACCTTATTATTGACTTCTCCTTAAAGAATTCAGGAAGGATGTGTTGTATTCTTCAAAACTTCAAAAATAAATTCAACTATTGAATTTACTTTTAAATGCTTTCCCCTTCTTTCCTTTACCTAGATTCCTTTGAAGAAAAATTTATTAAAACCCAAGTCATTTATAGAATGAGATTCTCATACTCATTAAAAGACGCTAAAAATGACTTAACTCTAGTTTTACTAAGGGAACATTATTATCTATTCATTATTTTTCCAGCTTTGGAGATTAAAACAGTTTCTCTAATCCTGTAACATCCTCTTCCTTACAGATACACAGCCTGGACCTGCTTCAACTTTCTTGTCTTTGCAGACACTTCTTTTGAAATGAAAACTAATAGCTTTCTATTTCAAATAAAACAAAGAAAGCAAGCAATGAGAACTCTCAGCACTCGGATTTGGATCACAGGTCTTGAGTCAGCTAGTACAACCTTATTACACTTCAGACAAAAGCAAAAGACCTTTGATAAGATTCTAGAGTATGTTTGACAGGGGTAGCAGGGAGGGACAGGGAAGGAAGCAATGATAAAATCCTTAAAAGTCTCAAAAATTATAAATGCCATTAAGCTTTACTATAAAGTCCCTCAAATTAATGTGCTCCTAATATTAGCATTAAATGAGGCTGATGTATTGAGTAGAACTATTTGCATAATGATGACAAAAATCAAAGTTTTAGGGAAGCAAAATTGACTCATTTGAAACTTAAATTCTAATTCCTGAGCAGTTTCTGACTAATGAACCTGAACAAGTCAGAACTGTCCTGGCTCTCTTCTTCAACAGTGGAAAACGGATTATGTAAAATGTTGGGGGAAATTTATAACATATACCTATGGTTTCTTAAACTTTCCAAGGGAGGGGTTCATATATCCTCCAGTAGTCCTAAGAGCTTAGTCTGAAGTTGCAGGCTGCGAGCACAAAGTTTTTTGGAAATTTCCCATTTTCTCTTTAATTTTTATATGTACTTCCAACTAGATTGTTGTTGTTTAGTTGCTAAGCTGTGTCTGACTCTTTTGTGACCCCATGGACTATAGTCCGCCAGGCTTCTCTGTCCATGGGATTTCCCTTGCCAGTATTCCCAGGCAAGAATACTGGAGTGGGTTGCCATTTCCTTCTCCAGGGGATCTTCCCGACCCAGGGATTGAACCCATGGTCTCCTGTGTTTCCTGCATTGGCAGGCAGATTCTTTACCACTATGCCACCTGGGAAGAGCATTTCCAATTATATGCTGTAAATTACTGGCTAATTAAAATCATGGCACCCCCATTTAAGCTACCAGTTAAGATGCTGTACTAAAAAGACACCAAATACAGTTATTAAACAAAATATTTATCTCTCATGTAAGGGTCTGGAGGCAAAAGCTTGTCAAGAGCATATCAGCAGTACTGCCCCATAAGCATATTTGGGGACCAGCCTCCTTCCATCTTGTTGCTCTCTATCCCTTAAGGCATCATCCTTATCTTCTCAGTTAAAACCGTGTGTGTGATAGTCACTCAGTCATGTCCAACTCTTTGTGACCCTATGGACTGTAGCCTGTCAGGCTTTTTAGTCCATGGAATTCTCCAGGCAAGAACACTGGAGTGTGTTGCCATTTCCTTCTCCCATCAAATCTATGTTTTAGAAAGGGCAAAGAAAAGTGAAGATGAATACAATTTCCACTAACTTTTCATTGGTGTGACCTAGTCATATGGCTGCAGGAGATATAGAGCATGAAAAAACACAGAGTCTAACTGGATGACCAAGTGGCTGGCAAAAATTAAAAGTGATGCTACAGAAATACATACCCATCTGTCTTAGAAATTTATGTACCTACCAACTGCAATATTCCTCGAGGGATGCCTTAAAGATGTGTGGTATATAAGAAATGGGTCTGTAACTGTTTCATGTAAAGAGCCAGGTAATAAATATTATGGGCTTCCCAGGTGGTTCATTCGTAAAGAATCCACCTGCCAAGCAGGAGACGTGGGTTCGATCCCTGGGTCGGGAAGATCCTTTGGACAAGGAAATGGCAACCTACTCCAGTATTCTTGCCTGGGAAACTCCATGGGCAGAGGAGCCTGGTAGGCTGTAGTTTATGGGGTTGCAAAAAGCGTCAGACACAACTTAGCAGCTAAACACAAGTAAATATGATGGGCTTCCCGGGGACATGCTCTCTGCTGCGACTACTTAACTCTGCTGCTGTATTGCAAAAGCAGCCTTGGACTGTATGACTGTATGTAAGTGAAAGAACATGACTAGTGTTAGTCATCTGTCACAACATAACAAATTACTACAACATTAGAAGTTTAAATCTACATGCATTTATTATCTCACATTACCGTGGATCAGGACCAGAGTCAGGGTCCTTCATCTAGGCTCTCACAAGGCTGCAATCACAGTCAACTGGAGTATGCTCTCATCCGGAGACTTGACTGGGAAAGAATCTACTTCCAACCCACTCCAGCTGTGAGAGGACTTATTTCCTTGTGGCTGTAAGCCTGAGGGCTTAGGGCCTCAGCCTCCTGGTGGCTGCTGGCTGCCCTCAGCACCTAGAGGTCACCTGCAGTTCCGTGCCGTGCGGTTCTGTCCAGAGCCCCTCTTACAATATGGCAGCCGGTTTCTTCAAAGTCAGGAAGGGAGGAAGTCTCTAAATGAGTTTGGTATCATGACAATTTTATGTAACATAACAGTTACAGGAGTGACATCCCATTACCTTTGTCATATTTTATTGGCTAGAAGCAGGTTAATACGTGCTGCCCACACACAAGGGGACAGGATCAGACCTAGGTATAAATATCAAAAGACAGGGATGACTGAGAGTTTGTCCACCAGAGCTGTGTTCCAATAAAACTTTATAAAAACAAGTGGTGAGCTGTATTAGGCTCACAAGGCATAGTTTACAGACAACTGGTATAATAAATAAGGTGTAGAAGTCATTGTTTAAGGTAAGAAGAGGTAAGAATTCGTTGAACAGAGTTAGAGAGGAAGAATCCTCAGAGCTAGGAGAGCTATGTAGAAAGATGGTGCTATCCCATAACACACCTATTACCTTGTTAATAAAAAAAAATTAAGAATGGGACAGATGGACATTATGCTTAAATCTAGTTATCATAAGATAGAGTTGTTATTAGAACACTAATTAAATTCAGAAGGAGTTTCATAGTAAGCTTTCTCCAGGTTTACTTTAATTCACACCTTACATGGGATAATTTCAACAGAAAGCCTAGTCATTTTCTTAGTGATTATGAAAGTGACAGCTAATACTTATGTGATTATTGTAAATCAGGAATTATGCTAAATGTTTAATTTGAAATATCTCATTTAATCTTCATAATAATTCCATGTAATTTAGATTATTATTATTCCCATCACAAAGATTAGGAAACTGAGCTTAAGCTAATTAAGTAACACAAAAGGCAATAAAACTAGTATATGACTCTTAGTCTGTCCTGAGGTTCTAGACACTTAAATTTTACTTGAAGTTTAATGTGAAGTCTTTGAAGGTTTAATGCAGGGAGGTAGTGTAAGTTAACATGGTTAATGTTTGTAGTGATATACATGGAGCCAGAGAGTCATACAAAGTGAAATGAGTCAGAAAGAGAAATATATATACCATATATTAATGCATGTATATGGAATCTAGAAAAATGGCACAGATGAACCTATTTGCAGAGCAGGACTAGAGACACAGACATAGAGAATAGACATGTGGACACAAGGGGGAAGGGGAGAGTGAACCAAACTGACAGAGTTGCACTGACATATATACTGCACAATATGCAGTGTATGTGTAAAATATGAACCTTTGGGGAAGTAATTTATCAGTATGCAAAAATGACCTTAAAATAAATATAAATTAAAAAAACAAACACAAAGAGGGATGTGTGTGCTTACATTTACACGAGACATCTGAAATGATAAAAACCAAATGTTTCCAATGAGTTAGGTGGGTACTCCTGGGGAGAGAATCTTTTTTTACACATTTTTAAAAAATAGGCAATTTTATATTTACAATAAAATTTCATTAAAAGTAAAAATAAAAAGTAAATCTTCATACTTTTGGCATAATCCCACTTCTAGGAATCTGTATTAATAATAAAATAATGAAAAAATGTGGTCTATGGTTTATTTATAATGATCTTCACCAGTGAGTTCTTTAGTATTTTTTAAAATTGAAAATCATCTAAATGACCAACACTGATAGATTGGATAATTAAATAATAATTATCCATTCAAATGAAGGACTACCTAATGATAGTAGAGAAAGATATGTGAATAGGAAAAAAAAAATAACCTTCAATAAAATCTACTAAAATGTCATTAATGGCCCTTTCTGAAAAATGTGAGTATATAACTTCAGGTTACTCCTTTATGAGTTTTTGGTGTTTCCCAATTTAAAAAATCAGATTTTCTCACCAAAGAATTGCAAATATTATTTGCAATACTTCCTTCTAACAAGTAATTATATTTTTATTCAATCCTCATGACAAGCATTCACATAAAACATGTTTATCTGCTAAGAAAGAAGGTTTCAGTTTCCACTTATCACTCCACCCACCTTATTTCTGTGAAAAAATAACACACAATAATCTTTGGGAATGACACCTTCTTTTTTATTTGTGTATCATAACAATGGTAGTGGCTTAAGAAGTAAAATTATCTGCAATTAAATATGCTTCAAGAATAATTATGCTCTTAGCTGGAATTAGCCAAAGGCAATGGCACCCCACTCCAGTACTCTTGGCCTGGAAAGTCCCATGGACGGAGGAGCCTGGTAGGCTGCAGTCCATGGGGTTGCTAAGAGTCAGACACGACTGAGAGACTTCACTTTCACCTTTCACTTTCATGCATTGGAGGAGGAAATGGCAACCCACTCCAGTGTTCTTGCCTGGAGAATCCCAGGGATGGGGGAACCTCGTGGGCTGCCGTCTATGGGGTCGCACAGAGTCGGACACGACTGAAGCAACTTAGCAGCAGCAGCAGCAGCAGCTAGAATTAGACCTCCAATTACCCATCCTTCCTTCAGTGCCTTTGGTCACACTTTCCTGAACTAAACTAATGGAGAGAAAACTATTTACCACTATGTTAAGCTACAATAGGAAATTTCATTATGAAGTGTCACATTTCACTTAGATACCTACACTGGGAATTAAGTCAGCATCATACCAGTGAAAACGTCTACCTATTCATATGGTCACTGTCAGGAAGGCCTAACAAATTCAGCTTGAAATGATGGATGTCTATTTGTACATAAGAAGAAGTCTGAAAGAATATTTACCAAAATGTTTATAGCAGTCAGGTACGTTCCTCTGGGGACCAGCAGAACAGTGCATAAAAATATAAGATAGGTCCTGCAAGCTATATACAGAAACAAATCCTATTACATTATAAAAGTGTCTTCTAGATATGCTATCGATGGAAGTTTGAGTTTAACAACTTTTCAAATCAATCAACTATGGATAGCCACTATAATATTTACATTCTGAAATAATCCAAACACCTAATCCTTCTAAACAACAACATACAAACACACATATAAATAAATAAGGGCATAAATTCCATATACTGAACATTTATTTGGGAGACATTTAACATTTGTATTACTCAGACACCTCATATAAGGACTGTGATTTGAATCCAAAGGCTCTGTTAAGTCATATTTGAATATCTCTGCTGTCCTCACTTTCTCTCATTTTCTCCTTCTCTCCTGTTTTCCTTCTTTCCTCCCTCCCTTGCTGTCTGCCTGTCTCCCTAGAAAAAATACAGTACAGACTTTTCATTCATAAAAACTTCAAGTGATTATTTTATGCAGGCAACTATACTCATAAGTATATATAGCCATAGCAAAAAATACTGTGCACTTTAGTTCAACTAATTTTAAGACATTAAAATCTCATTGATTGAAATTAATTACCATATTTACAGAAAGAGAATATAAAAATGTTTTAAAAATTTAAGGATATTCATTTAGCACTCATTACAATTATTTTTACTCATGATCTGAATCTGTGTCCTATGCTATGAAATGAATTACTATTAATTTGCAGTACAAGGAACTCAGCTCCATAATAGGGCATTTAAAAATAAGAATTCATGAAATGGAGGAAACATTGTGAAAAACCCCCATATAGGAAATTATTGAAAAAATTACATACCTTGTTATAGAAATCAAACAATTCCTTGTGACTGAATTCCACACAAAAATGTAAACTGTTATTAAATCATTAAACTCAGAGAAAAAAATTAAAGCATGCAGAGATGCTCATTAGAGTTGACTCATAAACTAGTACTAGCTTTCTTTAAAATTTCAAAATATACTCATTATATTCAAGGGAAAAAAGGCCATAATGTATTTAATTGAATGTGGCTACTGTCTTATGTTTATTAATGTAATTAATGACATTCTGTGTTCTAAGGTATACATTATATTGTATCCACAGATCCTCCTTAATACACCAAAGTATCATCAAGTATGTAAAAAATAAACAGGTCAGGCAATAAAGCAAAAATAAGCAGTAAAAACCACATGATGGCCACTTTTGTTTCCTTTAAAACAATGTTCTTAAACAACTGCTTGCTTTTGTCACACAGAACTAGAGAATGTATATTAGAACATCGGTACTCAGAACAATGATCTTCCTCAGCTGTTATTTGTCTAAGAAGCAATAAGCCATATAATTTACAAGGAGAAAGCGACTGAATCCTTCAGAAAACACAACCTGGCAGTTAATCTTCAAAGCAAAATAAGGAGGTGGCAGAAGTGTGATAGAGAAACCAGTCTTCAAGAACATCATGTAAGGGAATCCAGCTGTGCTTGTATGGTCTCTAGCTGTTTATAAAGACAAAAAAAAGAGAGAGAGAGTTGGTGAAGGAGAGAAATTCATATGAAGTGTTGTTTAGAAACATGCAAATGAAGAAAAAGAATGCAACTGGTAGCTCTGCATTTTAAATCCACTCACAGAGCAATAAATATACCACTTAGAAAATTTTTCTTTTTATGTGGAGCTATTAGAATTCCAGCTTGCTGTTTTCAAATTTGTAAAGAAGGATTTCTAAATACTATTGTTTAAAACGTACCTAGCTGTTTTATTTTAAATGATCACTATATAAGATTTGTAAGGGGTGGGGGGAGGGTGGTAAAGGGAACAGTGCATATTCCTGGGTTACAAAAATCAGAATTTAAAAAGAAACATGAAATATCCTCAAAGATAAATCTTTACAGGCCTGGTATGTTCCTTTTCCCTTGGGCCAAGAAATTAAAATATTTAACATTATCTAAGGGCCAGTGTGGCTAGATAATACACAGTTTATTACTTGATGCTTTACATTAAAACAACAATCCTATTGCTTTAATTAAAACCATATCCATTTTCTTCCTGATTTAGTCTGTCAGATCCTCTTCATCTCAGCAATGCTTCCTACTGTGAAACACAAGGTATTCACAAGGGAAGTTTAAGGAACTCAGCTCCATAATAGGGCATTTAAAAATAAGAATTCATGAAATGGAGGAAACATTGTGAAAAACCCCCATATAGGAAATTATTGAAAAAATTACATACCTTGTTATAGAAATCAAACAATTCCTTGTGACTGAATTCCACAAGAACTTTCTGCAGGCTCTGTAAAGAAAAGAAAGGAAGGGAGAAAGAAAGAAAGAAAGAAAATTAGTTTTGTACAGTTTACACTGCATTTCTGTTCTCTCCAGCTAGCCTCAGAATATGCCATATTATTCTGAGTGGTTTAAAAAAGGAAAAAAAAAACCAACTTACCTGGTCTACTCAACCCCACTGTTCCAAGGACTCAAAAAATACATTTAATAACACTCCACTGCAACAAAAGGTTTCAACTCTACAGGGGTATCTATCTGTTCTTTAAGTTGATTCCACAAAGGTTAACAAAATACAGGCCAACAAGGGAACACTTTCATTATCTATTTTTTTCAAGACAGAGATAATACATGAGATTATATTTCATCTTTCTCAGCAGTCCATTTGAAATCTGGTAAATACCATTACACAAAGACACTGGCGGCAGCATATCTGATTGAACTCATCCAGCCATTAATGCCGCACACCAGCACAGCTGCTGCCTCCAAGCATTAACTAACCGTTATGATCTTAACCTGCTGAGATGGTTACCTTCTTAAATGCACAGACTCAGCAAAAGTTAACAATTAACATAACAGCTTCAAAGCTGGGACTTAAACATGCTCGTTCCTTTCCCCTCACATGCAATAGAGAACTCTAAGGATGCTACGGATACTGAGTGATATTATGTACGTACACAGGATGGTGGGGTAGAGTGCAACATTTAACCCAACCCGCCTCAATCTGCCTGGGGTTGATTTTGTAAACCAAGGAAACAAACTAGTTTCTGAAAAGTATTCCAACATGTTTATTTTACTCAGGGTACCTTTGGGAAGTGAAAATTAACGAGGAGAGAACATCAGGAATGTGTTACCTGCTCCGACCACACTGTCATGCTCATGGGATGGAACAGGCACCGTGAACTGAAGAAGTGGAAAACTTGCCAACAAACAGTGATTCGTGTGCTTAACTGTCTACAGTCATGGCCAACATTATATTAATTCCAAGTTTCTAGGTTTACTGTTTTTTGGTTTTACTTGTTTTAATGATTTCCATTTCTATTTAGAAAGCCAACATTTTTCAAACCAGGTCTTCTCTAGCTAACTTCAGGAGAGTCAATGGGGCTCTGCTCAGAAACGGCATTTCCCTTTAGATGTAGCCCAAGCACACAGGCTCAAATTCCTTTCTTTGGTTTCTCTTACACACTCACATAGTACTTAAGTTTTAAAATGAATGAAGAAGCATACTGGCTTTAAAGCTGTATCCTTTACAAATGATTTTTTAAAAACTATGAATTTTTCAATCATATTAGAAAAATCAGTTGATTAATTGGCACATAACATGAAACCTCTAAAGGCTTAATCAGCATTATCCAGTGATGCCATATTTTCTCCAGCAGTTAAAGAGAGATGATAAGCCTAGGTTTAGGCGAGGGCGGGATGTTCTGAGAGAACAGCACTGAAACAAGTATACTATCAAGGGTGAAACAGATCACCAGCCCAGGTGGGATGCATGAGACAAGTGCTCAGGGCTGGTGCACTGGCAAGACCCAGAGGGATGGGATGGGGAGGGAGGCGGGAGGGGGGATCGGGGATCGGGATGGGGAACACATGTAAATCCATGGCTGATTTATGTCAATGTATGGCAAAAACCACTACAATATTATAAAGTAATCAGCCTCCAACTAATAAAAATAAATGGGAAAAAATAAAAATAAAATAAAATTTAAAAAGCCTAGGTTTACCCTAGGGAAAAGCGAAGCAAGTTCATTTCTTTACCCCCACAGCCAAACGTTAGGAGAGAATGAAGACTGAATCAGCATGTCAACAACTGATTTGCTGTAACTTAGAGGTAGCAGCCAAGCTAGGCTCGTTTCCTCTATTTTGCTTTGTCATCTTTCCAGGTAGTATTTTCTAGTTATGTTACACTTAGGAAAGGAAGGTAACTTAAAAAAAAATACTTCTTAAAATAACCATAACTAAAACAATGTGTGTGTGTGTGTGCGCATGAGTGTCTGTATATAGAGAGAGATGTTTATTTTTATACACATACATCCATCCATAACAGTAGACTCTAGGTACCCTTGGGAGACCGGATCCAGGACTTGCTGTGTATACCAAATTTTGTGGATGAAGTCCCATGACTGCCCCTCCAGATCTGTGGCTCCCAATCTTAGATTCAAACAACTGCAGATGATGTAGTGCCACAGCATTTATTGAAAAAAATCCACATGTAAGTGGATTACATGTGGATTTTTTTCATCTGCACAGTTCAAACCTGTATTGTTCAAAGGTCAACTAAATTGAGCATCTTGCCTTACTGAAATAGCCCCAAGAAGGAAAAGAACTGATACCTTGATATAAAACTCCCTGTGTTTGGCATAATAACTGGTAGCTATTACCGTGATCATTTCCCATTCGACACACAATGACTCAGAGAAGACCATGAGAATATGAAAAAGTGAGGGAATGATTTTGTTTCATGTCTATGTGTAGGGAGCATTATCCTAGATTTTGAGAATCTGTGTTTACCAAAGGGGTAGCCAGGGGCAGTGGTTAAAAGTTTTAGAGAAATAAGGATGGAGATGAGGTGTGTAGGGTAAAAAGGAAAGGGGGGTGGGGCTGGCCAGGGTCCAATTTCCCACTATGTCATGTTCTATCTAACATGGAACCCCACAGAGTCCAATAATATTAAATGCAAATCTGACCTTTCAGGACATTATAGAAGTACCTCACTGAGAAAAAAGTATAGATCAAACTGTTTCATTTAACAGCTGGTAGCTTTATCTATGACTTTAAGTTTAGAATGAATGATGGCCTCCCTTTTTACTCTTCCTTCAGGTCCCACAAATATTATGAGTACACCTGATCGAAATCTTTCCTGGGATTATATCGTTTTTAAGAAGAAAACACACACTTGAGCTTTCCTTGAGAATATAACCAGAAAGTCACAAATTTGCTTATCAAATGAGAATGAACTCTTTAATTTCATTGTTTACTCTTCAGAAAATGTACAGAAGGTTCAAATCATTATGTTGTACACCCAAAACCGATAGTATGTTATGTAAATTATATCTCAATTTTTTTTTTTAAGTCACATGGGTGGTAGCATTTGGCTGGAGAGAAGAAGCAAATCATCAAGAGACCCTTAGAGACCAAATTTGATTTAGCCAGTGTGAATGATCTGAAAGCCTGGCCAGTGATGGAACGCAAGGACTGGGGGTGAGGGGCAAATAATTAGGAACAGCCTTTTTCTTGGGAGGTTTCCTGGCAGTTCCCCTAGCTGAAAGGCTACTCATGGGCAGTCTGGACTGACAGATTGATCTGATTTAAGAAAAAAAAAAAAGAGCGACAAGAAGACTTGAACAAGCACTTGCCAGAAGAGGATATCCAAACAGAGAAAAACATGAAAATATATGCTGAAAGGGATAGAATTATGTGTAACTATCCTGCAAATTTGCCTGGAATTAGTTACTAAAGCTGAATATTTATATACATCCTATGACCCAGAAATTCAGTCCTAAATATTAATATTAAGTTCAATAGAAATATACACATTTGGGCACCATGAGATAGATGCAAGAATAGTGATAGCATTATGATTCAAAAGAACCATAACTGGAAGTAGTAAAAATCTGTTTCAACAGAAGAATATATAAGTAAATTGTAGTAGAGGAATACAATGGAATGTTATTCAGACAGGACAACAAACTACAGCCAAATACAGTATCATGCATGACTCTATCAAAACAATGCTGAACATTAGGAGTGGGAACAAAAGAACATGTGTGACTAATTTCATGCATAAGAAGATTCTAAAAAAACAACAGAAAATGTTTTAGAGACCCTTCAGTGGTAAACTGTAATGAAGCAACAAAAATATTATTGAAGTATCACAACACTGATCACCTCTGGGTGACTCGAAAGAGAAGGCAGTAACTGGGAGAAAGCATAGGACAGGCTTCTCATTTCTTCTGATTATTATTATTATAAATTAGGCGATAATTATTTCTTGATCTTGGTGTTAGCTATAAGGGTGTCTCCTTTTTTTGACAAATTATTGTGCTATTTTTCTGCATGTGTGCTATATTTTACCAATTAAAAAAAAAGACGGCACTGTTATGTGTTAAATTCATGCACTTTTATTTAATGAGATTTTATTAAAGGCATAAAAAGCCTGTTCTAGGTACTACATAAATAGCAAGGAGCAATAGAAATCAAAATCCCTCACATTCTAGTTAAAGAAAGCAGACAATAAACAAGAAATGTAATAAAAACAATAACAACAACAATAATAAAACTATCACCATAATTCACAACATACATATAGAAATGTTTATTGCTGATAAGTGCTAGGAAGAAAAAGCAAGAAGTAATGTGTGTTTGGGGGTAGGCAGGTGGAGATTCAAGGTTAGGTGGTCAAAAAGGGTCTCAGAGGGATGATAACATTGAAGATTTAAGAGAAGATTCTATCCCATGGGATAGGAGAAAATATTCATGAATCATTATCTAATATGAATATGATACCCAGAATATATAAAGAAATCCTATAATCCAACAATAAAAAGATAAACCCCTGTGGGTGGGTCCTAATACAATATGACTCCTGTCCTTATAAGAGATGAGGATACAGACACAGAAAGGAATGACTCTATGAAGACGATGGAGGAAGCCGGCCGTCCATAAGCCAAAGAGTGAGGCCTAGAAGAAATTAATCTTGAGGACACTTCGATCTCAAAACTCTAGCCTCCAGAACTGTGGGGAAATAAACTTGTTATTATAAGCCACCCAGTCTATGGTGCTGTTATGACAGCCCTAGCAAACTAATACAGGCCCCGTCATCTCTTCTGGAATGGAAAGAAGAGAAGATCTTTAGTCTAAGAGCAATGGAAAGTCATTGGAGAATTTTAAGAATGATGTAACTGTATTTACATATTAGCAACTCATTTCAGCTTTTATTTGTATATGGATTAGAGCTGGACAAACGAGATGTGGAGAATCAGCTAGGAGGTTATATTGCATTCTTCTAGACAAAGATATTTCTTGGAGCCCCCTTTTTTCGGGGGGAGTGGGCAAGAATACTGGAGTGGGTTGCCATTCCCTTCTCCAGGAGATCTTCCCGACCCAGGGATCGAACCCGGGTCTTCCGCACTGTAGGCAGACGCTTTACCATCTGAATTGCCAGGGAAGTCAATGGCAACCCACTCCAGTATTCTTGCCTGGAGAATCCCAGGGACAGAGAAGCCTAGTGGGCTGCCGTCTACGGGGTCACACAGAGTCAGACACGACTGAAGTGACTTAGCAGCAGCAGGAGCAGGCAAAGATAGTGACAGCAGCAGTGATAGAGAAAAGTGGGGGAAAAAAAAAAAAAACGGTTTGGAGGCAGAAGAGATAGCGTTCAGTAACAGATCTGGGTTGGGGAAGGAGGTGAAGGAATAGAAGGAGTCAGAACGACTCTCAGGTTTCCAGCAAGAGAAACTGATGGATGCAACTGAGTGAGATAGGAAACTCTACAGAGGAGAAGATTTGAAGGAAGCGAAACTCAAAAGTGCAGTTTCAGACACAGTTAGTTTGATATGTCTGTGACATTTCCCCCAAAATATGTGAAATAAGCCTGGGAAGCCAGAAAAAGAAATTAGCTAAGAGATATACCCTTGGGAGTTTCTGATATATTGCTATTTAAAACTGAATAAGACTGCCCAGGAGAAGAAAGCAGTATGAACAGGGAGGGCAGCCTGGGACTGACCCCTTCAGAGCACCGGTATTTAGGGTAGGTAGGTGTTCCATAAATGACGATTATCACCAGGTTTATAAAGTTTGTTGGTTTTTTCCATGGCACGTGAAACTGGAAGTATTTATTACATGAATCCAAATAATTTAGTAAGTTGGCACACAGGCAATAAAACTGGGTGGCCTGCCTTCAATGTTCTAGTAAGACTCATTAAAGTCACTAATATTGTTAACTAAATATATACAGACTAGAAGATTAACTCTCTTTCTTCTGCTTTATATATATAAGAATGTAACCAAGAGCCCATTTAGGAAATGCATGACTTGTGTTGTCTAAGCTGGTCTCATGCATTAACACCAAACAGACTTTCCGCACCCTATCTGAAAACACTGCAAAGTGAAAATGAAGGTGCAAAGACGACATTCTGCCCATTTCTGAAAAGAGAAGGAAAATGTATTTGTTCACCTATTTCCTTTACTTTTGATTTGTACTCCTGTCTATGAGTACCTAGATAATGTTGCATATACCCATTAGCAAAATTCCCATGAAAATAAAATTTATTAACGTCTTCAGAGATGTCTAATTTAATGGAAGCTGATGGTAAAAATATCATTTGCTTTCCCATTAGTTAGAAATTAGGAACATATACATATTTTTCAAGACAGAAATTAGGAACATATACATATTTTTCAAGACAGAAATTAGTCTCATCACAAATTATCTAACAGAATAATCTGTAAATAATATAGACATAAACTAGATAAGAATTAAACCAAATTTACATTGCTTAGCTTTTAAAATTAAGTAGGACATCAGAATTAGAAACCATACAATTATATTTATACCTAGAAATTCAGGAGTAGAGGATTCCAGTAAAAGAAATACTACTCATCTCTTGTCTTAGTTAAATCTAAAAATAATTTGCTAGGTACTTAAAGAAATTTTCTCCTTTTCAGTTACAGAAATGGACAGATATAAAATTTAAATAATATTTCAAATTCCACTGAGTGGTTTATAAAGCAAAAATCATTAGACACCACTTTTTAAATAAATATATCTATAAATTATATTCTCTATAACTATATACAGTTACAGATCACTGTAAAAATATTCCAGTGTCTCTTATTATTTGCTGACTATCTACACTATTACTGAATAGTCAGTGCATTCTACTCATATATATGAGCATTAACCATTTCTACCACCCATAATATTCAGTAATTCAATAAATATTTAAACAGTACTGATGCAGAGATGGATAAGCCATAGGAAGGAGTACACTCTTGACCAAAGAAAGATCCTTTTCTAGGTAGGCAGGTTGTCCTTTACAACTAAGCTTCCAACTATAAGAATGTGCGTAGAATAGTGAGAAAGAAGGGATTCTCTATCCATTATCAGATCAATGGAATTAATCCTGGCAACAAAAGGGGTAATAGATGTTATAATTAGCTTGATTCAGAGGATGCCAGCTTGAAAAGGTGCAAGTAAAACATTCTAGGTAGAGGGAAAGAGCAAATTTCCATTTTTGTGTAAGGTGGCTGAACTACACAATTGCCCAAGGTTCTTATCAATTCTATGACTTTAGGATGCTGACAGGCAACCTCTATAAACAAAGTAAACCGGGGAACTGAGGTAGAAGATAACAAAATGTCAGTAATAAAAAGCTTTAACAGTAACCTAACTCAACCATCTTATTTAATAGATGAGAAAACTAGTCTCACAAAGTTGAAGTAACTCATGTAAAGTATACAGCACTGGAACTAGTCATTGTTCTTTCCACTACATTACTGTGATAACAAGATAAAATAGCACTTTTACCTGCATATGAAGCTAACTTACAGAAAAAGATTTCTCCCCATGAATTTGCACAATTATTTCCCTTCTCTAATTCATTATATACAGAAATACATAAATGCTCTACTGAGGGTAAATAAATAGTTCAATAAACATGGCTGATAAGGTGCCAAGTAAGAGATGTAAAATGTGAGGTTAAGATCTTAAATTTCTCAAAAATTTCCAGAAAAAAAATAAGCAACTCTTTGTCTCTGTTACTTTTTTTTTTAATCTATTGAGAAAATTTCACAAAGTTAACATAATTGCCATGTTTAAAATTCTAATTCCAAACATACAAACAACGTTAGCCCAAAACATAAAACAATGTTAGCCCAACAAATATAATACATCATACAGAGAAACACAGCAAGAAAAATTAGTACTTTCACCTGCATATGGAGCTGATTTCTGTTGCTCCCTCAAGCCCTGTGATTCCAAAGTCTCTTCATTAAAATACTGCCCAGCCTAGCAGGATTCAAAATCTCACAGGCATTGGCCCCGCTGTTTGAGGAGGGCAGTGGGCAAACTGAAACCCCTGAGCTTGTATCAAAGTTTGAGAGAAGTTATAAAAGGACAACTGCATCAAACACATGGAATCCAAGCCACGAACAGCATTTCCCTAGGGTCAAACCAACTAAATTATAACTTGTCTTCTTCCAATCTTCGCAACATGAAGTTTGACAAAATGTTTATCTGTTTAGGAATAATGGCAGTATATAAACAGCGAAAGCAAATTTCAAGATCGTGAGCATGGCATTCAAGACTTCCACGACCTGACCCATGACTCCACCTCAGGCCTCATCTCCTAACCTCCTCCTCATGCGCTGCATGCACCAGCAGTAGCTGTAGCATTCTGCATGCTTCAGGTCTTTGTTCAGGTTGCTCCCTGTCTTCTCCCAGTAATGCTCCCAATTACCCTTGGGTGTGCGTGGACACACATACATGGACAGATGCCAGCTATTTCATTTGGCTAGATTCTTTAATACTCAGCTCAGTTGACATTGCAGCACCCTATGCATATTTCTATCTTGCCCTTTCCCTATTTTATTTTAAAGGGTATCCCAGGTGGCTCAGTAGTAAAGAACCTACCTGCCAAGGCAGGAGATGTGGGTTTGATCTCTAGGTTGGGAAGATCCCCTGGAGAAGGGCATGGCAACCCACTCCAGCAATCTTGCCTGGGAAATCCCATGGACAGAGGAGCCTGATGGGCTACAGTCTGTGGGGTCACAAAAGAGTTGGATACAACCTAGCAACTGAAACCATTTTTTTTAACTCTTTTGTTCTGAAGTACAGTCAATTAACAATGTTGTGACAGTTTCTGGTGGACAGCAAAGGGACTCAGCCCTACATATATATGTATCTGTTATTGCTGTTTAGTCTCTAAGTCGTGTCCAACTCTTTTGTGACTCCATGGGGTATAGCACACCAGGCTCCTCTGTCCATGGGATATCCTAGGTGAGAAAATTAGAGTGGGTTGCCATTTCCTTCTCCAGGGGATCTGCCCAACCCAGGGACTGAACCCATGTCTTGTGCTTGGCAGGCATATTCTTTACCACTGAGCTACCTGGGAAGCCCACACATGTATCTACTCTCCCACAAACTCCCCTCCCATTGTATGGAATTACTTACATTTATATTGGGTTGGCGAAAAAGTTTGCTCAGATTTTTCCGTTATCTTACAGGAAAACCTTTAAGAACTTTTTGGCCAATCAAATACCGTTGATGGTAGGCTGTTCAAGAGAGGAGCTTGCCTTTATTTGCATCTAACAGCTTACTACAGTACTTGATCACAGTACTTAATAACTTAATAGATGTTTATTAAGCTTAATTTTAAGAAGGGGAGGTTGCTAAATTTAAATGTTCCCTTTCACCCATTGGGAGTGGGAAATAATATAAATGGAGAGTATCAGAATACATGGATTTTGTCTAACTGACGACAGTGTTTTCAAAGTATTCTACAGTGTTTGCCCCCTATGCTGACAGTAATTTTACAGGTCTTATAACTCTCCCATACTCAGTAAATATGTGGACCAGGTACTACAATAATTAAATTCTATGTACTGATTTTCTAGTTAGCTTGAAAAATGGCCTCTCATACTAGAAGGCCTCTTCCTCAAACAAGTGAAAGCTGAAGATATCAAACTTTGTAAATATACACTCAGCTAAAAACACAGTAGTTGTGTTCTCAACATAACAATAAACTATTTTTGGCCAGAAACTTTTATTCAATATAAAAATAATGTAAAATACATATGAAATATTGTCACTAAATGCTTAATCAGGGATATATACTGCAGCTTTTAGAACATTTACTGTTATCTGTATATGCTCTCTTCATTCTGGCTAAAATATTACTTTATTCTTGTGTAGACAAAACAATATGCTTGGCAATCATATCATCACCATATCTTCTCTCCTCTTAAAAATTAACAATGTGCTACGCCTAAGCAAATCACAAACTTGGAACCAATCAAAATGTGGCTCCTATAGTATTCATTAAATATAATTTATTATGTGTATGCTGATATGTCACTATGATTTTCAGCTTTGGTATTGAAATATTTAGCTATGGTTGCTGAATATAATCGGCAAGATAAGAGGTTTTGAATGATTACATGAAGCTTCTTAAATATAGTAAGAAATTATGTTAAGAGCACTGATAACAAAAAATGGAGCTTTTTTCCTGTAATAAATATTATAGGTGATGTTATCTTTTTCTGAAAATTATACTTTATTCTAATTACAAGTACTTATCTGATTACTAAAACATTATCACTACAGATTCAGGAGTAGCTACATTACTTAATTTCTTAAAACATATGTTAGCATCCTAGCTGAGGGATTCCGGGTAAACTACAGATACCAAGTGGAAATCATATTATGTTTTCAATGTGTAGTTTTAAAGACTATGAGCTCAGTATCCAAGTCTGGGTTTCTCTTTTGTTCATAAAGTCATTTACCATACCGAGAGTAAATTCACAGAAATTTGGATGGTGTGTGTGTACTTCCAGCAGCTACTGCACACTTTGCATCCTAAATTAAGCAACCTAATGTAATTCACAGTGCTAGAAAAAAAAAGCAATTAAAAATATATGTTGGTTTAATTTTTTTTCCATTACTGTCAGGTCAGTTGTCAAGGTTTTAAATGTACCTACATGAGCATTAATTTCACAATCTGGTTACATTTACAGTTCTTATAAGCTAATTGGAAGCTCTGTGTCTACATAATAAAAAGTGTAAGTTCAACAATTGTTTCATGTTATGAAGGGCATTGGATTCATTAAGTAAGAGGCATCTGAAAATCTATTGTTAACCTGCAGCATAATAATAGGAAACCCCCTATTTCACCCTCAACACATGTGGGCCCAAAACCCTAAAGACAGGCAGGCACAGTAACTAATTTGATTATGAGGTTAATTTAAGGTAATAACCATCTAGAAGAAATTGTTAACTTGTAATCATGTTGATCCATTACACGTTTTTAACTTGTAATGTTGACAGATGAAGACTGAGCTGATTTTTTTCCCATCCACATTAGTTCCCTGCTAACCTAATTACCTGATTATAATTTGCAAATTCCTCTTGGAATTATCAAATGAACTAATAATGCATATTCTAAAAAAGAAATGGTTCTAACAGGCTGGTATTTTTCTATAATCCTGAGTATATCTGGAGTTCATAAATAAGATTTTCATTTTACATTTAAAATGTAGTGTCTGGGGATTATTGCTATGAATTCAAAATAGATAGCACTGGGAGATTGTTCAGTCTGTACTATGGTACTTGAGTAAAGGGTGGAATGTGAGCTTAATTTTTAACTTAGGAAAAATAACAACATTGGAGAATTTAACTTAGAATCTTTTAACAGCCTTATGGAGATGATGATACATCATTTGTTTGTGTTCAGTCACCCAGTCAGGTCCAACTCTTTGCGACCCCATGGACTGCAGCACTCCAGGCCTCCCTGTCCCTCACCATCTCCTGGAGTTTGCCCAAGTTCATGTCCATTGCATCAGTGATGCCATCCAGCCATCTCATCCTCTGACACCCTCTTCTCCTTCTGCCCTCAATCTGTCCCAGCATCAGGGACTTTTCCAATAAGCTGGCTGTTGGCTTCAGGTGACCAAAATACTGAAGCTTCAGCTTCCACATCAGTCCTTTCAATGAGTATTCTTGGTTGATTTCCTTTAAGATTGACTGGCTTGACCTCCTTGCTGTCCAGGAGACTCTCATACACCATTCAATTTAAAGTGTATAATTCATTGGTTTTTAGTATATTCATAGAACGATGCAATTATCACCACAATTAATTTTAGAGCTTTTTCATCGCCCCAAAAGGAAGCCATGGGCCCTTTAGCTATCATCTACCAACCCTCCCTCCTAACCCCTTGTCCCAACAGCAATCTACTCTCTGTGCCTATAAATTGCTTATTGTGGAAACAATATAAAATATAAACAGATCCCTAATGCACACTAATATGTAAGGAATTGGCTATTTTAAAAAAAGAGTAGAGCTTTGCAAAAACAAAACCTGACAAATGTCTTGAGAGGTAGGATAAAAACTCAAAAAGTGCTATCATGGACCCTAAAGAAAGACAAAAGAGTTTTAAGAAGGAGCAATTCAAGTGTCAAAGGCTCCCCAAACCCAACTGAGAAAAGGACTAGGAAGTTTTTATTTTAGACTCAGTGATAAGGAAGATGCTACTGACATTGGCCAAAGTATTTTTGGTGTTTTGGTAAGAAGAAGCCAACACCAGTGGGTTAAAGAGGTGGATAGAAAATGAAGAATTCAAATGAACGTAAGCCAGGAGTTGGTAAACTGGAATCCACAGGCTAAATGTGGCTTGCTGTCAGTGTTTATAAATAAAGATTTATTGGAACACAGCCACACTCATTTGTTTATATATGGTCTATGGTTGCTTTTGTGTTTAAAAAATATTTACTATTTGACCCTTTGCAGAAAAGATGTTTGCCAATCCCTACTGTATACAAATGCCTCAAATTATTAGCTCTACTTAACAAAAGTGACCTAATAAGCGTGCACATTCCAAATTATGTCCACTACTACTAGTTTAAAAGGACCTGTTGTTTATATGTTAGTAGAAGAAAGTAAAATCAGCTGTTTTGAATAAAGCATAATTATTCATTTCAAGGATGAAATTTCAGGCCCTCTTCACTGCCATTTGATGCACTGCTCTTTTATAGGAAAAGCTAGAAACAGCTACAGAGGCTGTTAGATCATCTCTTTGGAATAAACAGGAAATATCACTTAGCATCTCCTATTTATATAAATTTTCAAACAACAGTAAGATCTCATATGATGCAGACTTCTATAAGAGAAGAAAAATGTGATTTTAAAATTGGTAGTTTTAAAATAGTAAATTGTGCCTCCAGGTTTATCCTTTTTCTAAATTTGATTAATAAAAAATGTTTTGAATGATTATTTCCAAGCATTTTAATGAATTATATATTCATATAAGGTCTATAAAAACGTTCTTGCATGTCAATTTTAAAACTCTATAGTTTATCTACAAAGAGAAATAAAAAGCCAAAGGTTTGACTCAGAAACATTAAAACTGGACTGTTCAGCTCTTGCCTGTTACATGTGATGTTAGCCTGAAATGACTCATAGCATAATAAAGCTATACAGTCTGGTTTAACATTTTGTATCTGTTGATGATTAGAGAAGCTATATGCCTCTGAAGCCTAGTCATTAATGTTAATGAGCTTTGTGACCTAGGCCAAGTCAATAAAACAAACCTTTAAATAACCTATTAAAAAGTTCTCAATAATAACTGTGAACCTAAAACCACCTTATAAAATTTCTAGCATTTTACAGTTCTAGAAAATAAACAGGGGTTTCAAAGACATTTCGTAACCTGGATGAGAAAAAAAATGACAGAATGCTAAGAATATCCATCAAATATCACTTTTTTTAATGACAGGTCACATAGAGCCACTTCAAAAATCACAGATTAATGGAACAGGGAATTAAGACATAGATTATTCCATAGGTGACTGGAATACAACTTAATTTAAGAACAGGTTAAATTCTGTGTAGCTCCAAAGTGATAAGGGCCTTAAGATACTGGGGCTTAAGAAGCATCACTACGAACAAAGCTAGTGGAGGTGATAAAATCCCAGTTGAGCTATTGCAAATCCTGAAAGATGATGCTGTGAAAGTGCTGCACTCAATATGCCAACAAATTTGGAAAACTCAGCAGTGGCCACAGGACTGGAAAAGGTCAGTTTTCATTCCAATCTCAAAGAAAGGCAATGCCAAAGAATGTTCAAACTACTGCACAATTGCACTCATCTTACACACTACCAAAGTAATGCTCAAAATTCTCCAAGTCAGGCTTCAACAGTACATGAACTGTGTACTTCCAGGTGTTCAAGCTGGATTTAGAAAAGGTAAAGGAACCAGAGATCAAATTGCTTGCATCTGCTTAGACCATCAAAAAAGCAAGAGTTCCAGGAAAACATCTGCTTTATTGACCACACAAAAGCCTTTGACTGTGTGGATCACAACAAACTGTGGAAAATTCTTCAAGCGATGGGAATACCAGGCCACCTTATGTGCCTCCTAAGAAATCTGTATGCCAGTCAAGAAGCAACAGTTAGAACCAGACATGAAACAACAAACTGGTTCCAAATTGGGAAAGGAGAACATCAAGGCTGTATATTGTCAGCCTGCTTATTTAACTTATATGCAGAGTACATCATGAGAAATGCCTGGCTGGATGAAGCACAAGCTGGAATCAAGACTGCAGGAAGAAATATCAATAACCTCAGATATGCAGATAACACCACCCTTATGGCAGAAAGCAAAGAAGAAATAGAGAGCCTCTTGATGAAAGTGAAAGAGGAGAGTGAAAAAGCTGGCTTAAAACTCAACATTCAAAAAACTAAGATCATGGCATCCAGTCCCATCACTTCATGGCAAATAGATGGGGAAACAATGAAAACAGAGAAAGACTTTATTTTGGGGGGCTGCAAATGGTGACTGCAGCCATGAAATTAAAAAATGCTTGCTCCTTGGAAGAAAAGCTATGACCAACCTAGACAGCATAATAAAAAGTAGACGACATCACTTTGCCAACAAAGGTCCATCTAGTCAAAGCTATGGTTTTTCCAGTAGTCACGTATGGATGTGAGAGTTGGACTATAAAGAAAACTGAGAGCTGAAGAATTGATGCTTTTGAACAGTGGTGTTAGAGAAGACTCTTGAGAGTCCCTTGGACTGCAAGGAGATCCATCCTAAAGGAAATCAGTCCTGAATATTCATTGGAAGGACTGATGCTGAAGCTGAAGCTCCAATACTTTGGCCACTTGATGAGAAGAGCTGACTCATTGGAAAAGACCCTGATGCTGGGAAAGATTGAGGGCAGGAGGAGAAGAGGATGACAGAGGATGAGATGGCTGTATGGCATCACCAACTCCATGGATGTGAGTCTGAGCAAGCTCTGGGAGCTGGTGATGGACAGGGAGGCCTGGCATGCTGCAGTTCATAGGGTCGCAAAGGGTCGAACATGACTGAGCAACTAAACTGAACTAAACTGAAAGTGAATACAAGTGATTTACAAGTGACTTTCAAGTCAGCTCTAACAAATATAAAATCAATAAGGCTGGTGGGATTTACCCAAGAACTGTGAACAAAGACCGAGTTGTACCATGTAGTTGGAAGAAGTTAATGATTTTGTAAAAATACAGATCATTTTTGTGGAGCAATGTTATTTAAAGTGGGGTGAAACAATGGTTTAAGAGTTTCTCTTTTAGGCATTTATGAAGACACTGGCTTAAATAAAAGTTTGCAGAAACTTGTAGAAGTAGCCAAGGACAATGCTGCAAATCAGAACTCTTCCAAACAGACAAAGGCTCTTTCAAGATGGGCCGACTAATTGGAAAACATATTAATGGTAACAGAGCTAACTGATGTCCTTCATAAAAGATTATCTTCCACATTGGGTGGCTTAGGATTAAGAACCACATTACTGATTGTGCTCTCAGTTTGGTCTTCGTTTGAAATGGAGAGCACTTACATTTATGCAGCAGGAACTAGATTTGAGATAGGTTCTGAAGTATATGAAGTACATTAGGCAGGATTAGTAATACACCTACACTTGCATTTGGGAATGCTTACCAAAATTATTATATTAAAGAAAGCAGCAGCCCTTCCCCATTCCTTCCCATTCCACAAGCCACTACTTGGTCTAAGCACCAATTTCTCAAAAATTAGAATGCTGTATTTGCATTGCTTCTTGGCCTTTTGCTTAAGATCAAGTGTAGAATGTTGAATTTGCATAAATTTTTTTTCTTCAATCTCTTCATTCTCTAGATCATGTTAAATACAGATGCCATACTCAGTTTTTTAAAGTGCCACTTTTATCAAGTTGCTCTTCTAATAAAAATGGTCAGCATCTCCCTCATTACGAACACTTAAAGTTCTACCTTTTTTGACTAGAAGTCAAAGCTCTCCATAAACTTCTCCCAGTATACCTTTTCCTTTCTAACTATGAAATATTTAAAATATTAAAAATTTACAGGGACTAACAGAGCTGATATTCAAGTAACCCAACACCCAGATATAATTTAGGTTCCCACTTTGCCCATAAAAAGAGTAAATAAAGAATACAATTAAGTCTGCCACCAAGCATCTCATCTCTTTACCTTTAGAAGAAGGATAAAAACTGGCAGAAACAAAAATACAAAGAAGGAAATGAGAAACAAACAAAAGACTTAAAAATGTAAAAATATAATTCTTAACTACATCAAGATTAGAAGAATGATTTTTTAAATGCCCTCTAGTTATTAACCTTAGATTAGAAAGTTGAAAATAAAGGGGGAAAATGGAAATTAATATCTTTTACCTTCACTTCAAATTTGTAATAGAGGTAAAATTAGACCTAGTATTTGGAGATGGGACTTGAATATACAGAAATGGAATAAAGAAGAGTATTCACTATTTCTCCCATTCCTGTTCCTTATTTCTCTAGGTAAAGAACTAAGACTGGCAAGATCATTAGGGGTGGAAGATCATTATCTTCTTTAATAACCTATATGTATACAAGTGAAGATGGCTTACAATCTAAGGAACCAAAATAATTGTTAAAAAGCATTTCTCATACATAGCACATTCATGGAAAGTTGAGAAGGAGGTGCTTATTAGGAAGAGGCTAAAATAGCTGAAAAGAATCAACATACTGTATTTAGATGTGATTTTATAAAAAGATAAGTGATAAATCTAAAATTAAAAAGACATCATTTTATTACATAAAAATCATCAAAAGTATCATGAAAATGTCTGAAAAAAGATACTGGACAAAATTATGGTTCAGAATATTTCATTTTAAGTTATTTCATAACTTAATCTAAGTAAGATGTTTTATTTGATTTACTGCCTGAAATCCAAAGGTCAACATAACCTATGAAGTAAAATGTGAAAATAATTAAGGAGAAATCACAGTCTGCATAATGACCTCAGTATAACTTGGTTCACAAAATGGGTTAGGAAATCACAAGTTTGGTGAGTGGCCCAAATTTCTCCAACTGTATCAGCCTTCCAATTGGCAAGCATGTAGGAAATCTTTCTTCCAGAAATACTATGTTCAGAGAACACTATTACACTGCTTTGAAGTACAGGATGTTCACATGTGACCATTCACATGACTAAAAATGAAATTTTGTTGTGAGTAAAACTCACTTTAATGATGTACTTTAAATACTGTCAGTTTATAGAAAGAGATTTAAAGAGCATAATAGGAGGAGTTCTTTAGAAGGCAGATTTATTTCTGTTGCATCAACTCAGACCTATTTCTTCAGGTTAAGAGAGCATCTTCTAAGATAGATGTAAAACACTAAAATCTATAAAATATTTTGTAACATCATTATAAAAAAAGAAATGTTAAACCTTGTCAAGATTCCATTTTGGATAATCCCTTTCCATTCAAATAGTATCCTACAGTTAAAAAAGAAAATGTAACAATTCCATTTTTAAATAAGTCTATAATTTGAAGGTGGTTCAGGCGGTAAAGAATCCGCCTGCAATGCGGAAGACCCTGGGTTCAATCCCTGGCTTAGGAGGATCCCCTGGAGAAGGAAATAGCTACCACCCCACTATTCTTGCCTGGATAATCCCAAGGACAGAGGAGCCTGGTGGGCTATAGTTCATGGGGTTGCAAAAGTAGGACACAACTGAACAACTAACACTTTGACTTCTGACTGTTATTTTGAATCTATATTTAATATCAGAAAATTGAGTTTTCAAGTTTAAATGAAAATCTACGCATTTATTTAAGGGTCTGTGTAAGCACAAAGATTTTTTCTTTTCCATATATTCAAATTAACGTTGGCCATCTTAAGTTTTCATTTAGTTACAGAGTAAAAATTTATTTTAAATATTTGATGCAATTACTAAATATGCTCTCTGCCCATGTTTCAATGTCTCATGGCCATTCTTCTCTTCCTCCTTCAATCCATCCAATTCTGATCATGAACTTCTTTTTCTAGACTGCAGACCCTCCAAAGATTCTTCACTATTTGCAAAAGTTCAAATTTCCCAGGTTGCCACTTTAATTTTTGTATAAAGCAAGTTGAATTATCTTTTTCCTGCTCCCTCTGCAAGGATGCCATACAAATGTTCCAATTACTACCTTTGAACACCTGTGTATTTTCTCAAACCAATGCCTTTATCCCCACTTCCCCCTTCAATAAGAATGTACTTCTCTAACTTAAACATGGCAAAATCCTGCCATTCTTCAAGGCTCAGCTGAAGCACCTCTTACATGAGGCCTTCCCCAATCTCCCAAACAAGTCTCCTTCTGAGTTCTTCCCACACTTCAGCTAGTAGTGTGGCACCTAATACATTCTACTGTGTACTGTATTTTCCCTGTGAATGTACCATCACTTGTCTAACAGGGTGAAAGTTGCTCTAGGATAGGATCTCAAGGGTGTGACCACTGGTATCAAACTGCTTGTGTTTCAAAGCCATCCTCAGAAGTCACTATCTTGAACAAATTATCAAATGCTCTCTGCCTCAGTATCCTCATTTGTAACACGGGGGTAATAATAGCACCTACTTGACAGGGATTCAGTTCAGTTCAGTTCAGTCGTGTCCAACTCTTTGCAACCCCATGAACTGCAGCACTCCAGGCCTCCCTGTCCATCACCAACTCCCAGAGTTTACCCAAGCTCATGTCCATTGGGTTGGTGATGCCATCCAACCATCTCATCCTCTGTCATCCCCTTCTCCTCCTACCTTCAATCTTTCCCAGCATCAGGGTCTTTTCAAATGAGTCAGCTCTTGGTATCAGGTGACCAAAGTATTAGAGTTTCAGCTTCAGCATCAGTCCTTCCAATGAATATTCAGTACTGATTTCCTTTAGGATTGACTAGTTGGATCTCCCTGCAGTCCAAGGGACTCTCAAGAGTCTTCTCCAATACCACTGTTCAAAAGCATCAATTCTTTGGTGCTCAGCTTTCTTTAGAGTCCAACTCTCACATCCATACATGACTACAGGAAAAATCATAGCTTTGACTAGACAGACCTTTGTTGGCAAAGCAATGCCTCTGCTTTTTAACATGCTGTACAGGTTGGTCATAACTTTTCTTCCAAGGAGCAAGCATCTTTTAATTTCATGGCCTCAGTCACCATCTGCAGTGATTTTGGAGCCCCCCAAAAAATAAACTCTGACACTGTTTCCATTGTTTCCCCATCTGTTTGCCATGAAGTGATAGGACCAGATGCCATGATCTTAGTTTTCTGAATGTGGAGCTTTAAGCCAACTTTTTCACTCTCCTCTTTCACTTTCATCAAGAGGCTCTTTAACTCTTCTTCACTTTCTGCCATAAGGGTGGTGTCATCTGCATATCTGAGGTTACTGATATTTCTCCCGGCAATCTTGATTCCAGATTGTGCTGGACAGGGATATGAGGATGAAATACGTATTCTGCATAGAAGCACTTAGGTCAGATGCCTGGCCTGGTATTCAGTAAGGAATCAATCATCCTTGTCATCACCATCACCCCATCATTTTTTATGCTCTACACGGACCTAGCCCAGGACCTTGAACATAACAAATGTTTAATAAAATGCTTATTAAATTGATGAAATCATTTTTGTCTTTTCAAGTCAAGTGGCAAATAAAGCCATGTGGAATATACTGATCAAGGAAAACCAAAATCTCTCTTAAATGTAACATTTTAAATGAGCAAGTATTAATAGTAGATCAATAATTAAATACTCAGAGTTATGTAAACATTGCCAAAATAAATTGCATTTCCAGTAAGGATGTAACAACCTCTAGATCTCACCTAAATGCGGGTTACAATTCTGACAGCTATTTTCATACCTATGGGCTGTCAGGCCCTTTCCAGATACATTTATATATACATTAGTTGATCCTTCAAGGACTAGGATGCAAACTAAGCAGATTCACTTAGACATGGAGTTTTTTCAATCAGTATATAGTCAGCCTCTCCATTGGAAGGTTTCTATCCACAGGTTCTGCACCCGAGGGTCAGCCAGCTGCAGATGTGGAGTCAGCAGGTACTGAAGGCGCACTGTGAGACCGGAGCATCCTCGGATGTGGGAGCCGCAGGGAATCCTGCAATCAATCCCCACTGACACTAAAGACAACTGGACTATAACGAAGGTCGACTTCAACAGTACTGTTAGAACTGCATGAAAAATCCTGACTTTCCAAGAGTGATAAAAAGCCAGTAGGTAGAGAATCACGTTTTAGGCAGGAGTATGTGGATGATAGGTCTCCTTTCCCACATAACACTGAAAGTGAAAATCATTCAGTCGTGCCCAACTCTCTGAGACTCCATGGACTGCAGCCTGCCAGACTCCTCTGTCCATGGAATTTTCCAGCAAGAATACTGGAGTGAGTAGCCATTCCCTTCTCCAGGGATCTTCCCAACCCAGGGATCAAACCCAGGTTTTCCACATTGCAGGCAGATTCTTTACCATCTAAGCCACCAGGGAAGCCCAAGACCTGTCCCTTCTCCAGGGAATCTTCCTGACCCAGGAATTGAACTGGGGTCTCCTGCATAGCAGGCAGATTCTTTACCAGCTGAGCTACACATGACACTGCTTCACACGAAAACCGCATCTTCCAGTTATTCTTAGATGTAATGTCTTCTGTATAAAGACTACCAAATAATGCAAAACTGTGTTACTGTTTTGTGAAGTAGATAAAATGTCTTGAATAGAATGAGTCTATTTCGATCCATGTTCACTGGTGACCTAATCCAGAGATTAAAACATAATGTTAGTGTCAGAAATATTTTCACTATGTGTTTTCATGAATATACGAAAACAAAATGAAATGCCAAATACTCTGAACATAGTATCTTAGGTTTTCAAGACATGAACTCACGTATGGTAAGCACTATCTGTCACTTACATAGCACAGACTTGCTTTAAAGAAGTAAATATTCTTTACGATGGCAAACAAATCATTCAACCAAGCCTTAGAGTAACAGGACTGACCATGTTTTGCATTTAGATGACACATCTTTCAAGTTGCTGAAGACATTTTGCAAAATCTAACAGAAATGTTCTCTCTCCACCAAGCTAACTAGGCAAAAAAACATGCTAAGAAGAGCAAGTGCGAAATTAGCAATATGGTGCAAGGCCCAGATCCAGAAGTCATAAAGGAGATCATAATGCTGTCTCCTGTTTGCCAACAGGTGGGTCTCAAGATTGCAGGCTGCTATTTTCAAATTAAACTTTGATTTGCCTTTTACCTGGCACTGCAGCTAATGCCTTTTTCTCTCCTGATAAGACAGGAGACTGAGAAGAGTAGAAAATCAAATCTTTGCATGCTAAGTGCTATGGTGGGGGTAACAGTGATGTGTGGTGCTGTGGAATGAATAGTAACATGACAAAGCTAGATTTTAATGAAGGAATATTCTGACTAGTGAACTTTCACTAAGCAATAATTTTTTAAACTACTAAAGGGAATGAACTAGAATATTAAACAATTTTATGGCTTCAAACATACATTTAAAATTTGACCTCAATTACTGTTGAATAAATCTGCAAAATAAAACCCTTCTTTTCCCCCAGCACCATGTCCTGCATTTTAATCACCAGGATTCATCCAAGGAAAATGTATACCTGAGAAAGCAGAACCAGAAGGATCCTAAGTGGCAGCAAGTGGTTGGGACCTGAAACCGTTAATTAGATTTAGGGACCACGCTATCATTAGTTAAAGGGTCTGAAGGTGGTATTTTAAACACCAGGGTATAGGCTCACACTCTGGACAAAGTCCAGCTCTCTCTACTCTTAATTGTCTCAAGGACTGTTTTAAAGTAAGTCAAATATATCCGGTGTTTAGAACATGCTTTTAAAAGTCCTCAAAGAGCAAAATAAGAACTACTCACTTTCTAAAATGTGTGTTTATATAAATAAAAGCCTGCCTATATATTACTAAACTTCTATAAAAACACAGAAATTTTTAGTCATGACAGCCAACTATGAAACCTTATTTCAAGTTTTTTTCCTTGCTACATTAACTGTTCCTATTACAGTGACTAAAGAAATAACTTTCAAAGCACTGTTTATTAATTTTATACTCATTTTTAAAAAAGGAAACAATGGTTCCTGATAATACATGGTACATTTTAAATGCAATGTTGTATAATATTTAACATAGAAATATCGCCAAATAAAGTACAAATGGGCCTAACCTGTACCTCAAATTATTTTGCAAATAAGCACTGAAGTCATAAAAAATTATTTTCATTCAGATGGTGCAAAATGTAAAGAACAGAACTCATAGGCATTTTATCTTCAGCTCAGTAAAAGACATGGGAATGCAAAGCCAAGAATTTGACAACCAACATTTAGACAATCATACATTTTATAATGAGTTGAGTTATACACTCTCAAATAATTAACACTGAGAAATCTGGCCCTAAATTCAGTCTCCACAACTCTAAGAAGATCAAATCTTAACTGCTAATGATGAAATCTAAGCATAAAAATGTCTTGTTATAGTATCGGCAAATAGGAAACTGAAGAATTATGGATATGATTTTTTTTTAAAAAAACCTATACAGGTCACTTCTGCATCCTTTTAGGTCTAACTTAGAAGCCTTTAATGATTGCTCTCTTAAAATTTCATTTCAAAGGACAACAAAAAGAAATTTTTTCCGTAACTCCAAGTGGGTTGAAAACTTCATTAACTGATATTTGGACAGTTTTGAGGAATACAGAAATACTTAACATAATAGGTAAGAGTGGGAAAAATGAAATCATCAACACCTGGACTCAAATAGGAAAAGATGAGAGGAAATGCTGATGATGAAAGCAATATAACATCTAGAAGTTGAAAGTACCAGTTCTTGAGTCAGACTGCCTGTGTTCCAACCCTGGCTCCATCACTTGTTAGTTGAATGGCTTCACCCAAAGTAATTAACCTCTCAGTTTCTCACTTTCCTTTTCTGTGGCTGGGAATAATAAAAGTAACTAATCTCAGGACTGTAGCAATGATTATATGACATGAAAAATGCTTGGCATAGCGAATGACACAAACTAAGCGCTCAACAAATATTACCTAAAGTTATTATAAAACTAAGGAAAAAAGAATATTTCTGAAGTCAAAACACTAAGAATGACTGGCCAGAAATAACAGAGGTTGATGAGACACCAGGAAGATGCAGAACAGGAGCACTGAGTTTGCTGTAAACTATAAACAGGAACAATTTAAGTTAATAAGTGTAAACAAGAACAATTTAAGTTAATAAGTGAAGATAAAAGTCAGGCACTAAAAAATCCATGCTGGTTGATAGGAATGAAGAAGCCAGATATATGGATATATATAAAATATGTCCATGTTTGTGAAAGTTAAAAATCAAAAATAAAATGAGAAAAGGATACAAAGAAAAGAAGAGGCCAGAGTCAAGTATTTTGGTCAATAATCAGAAAGATGCCAAATAAATGCAACTAAATGAAAAAACTTCTAGTCATGATAATGTATTTTTGGAAATACTCAGCTATAGGCTATACTGATCAATTTGATAAAAGAGTTTTACTAAGATATGATAAGAATACACTGAACATCACTCTAATCTTACTAAAATGACATGTTAAATAAAAGCATCACCATCCCCCTACCCCAACAAGAATATCCTCCCAAAACTTGTAGAAGAACCATTGATACTTGGTATTACCCTAGAAAGATTAGTAAAAACCTTAAAAGGAAATGCCAATTGTCACATCAAGATTTTCAGATTCAGTATCTCCATAGGCAAACCTCTTATTTCTGATTGTATCCAGCTTTTCTGTTCAATAAACAGTTTTGAACATTGTAATCAACTTCTTTTTAATCAAAACCAGTCATATTGACAAATTAGGTAGTACTGAGAAATGTTATTCATTATGGCAGTTTTCTTTTTAAGTATGTCTTTAATCAGTTTTGGATGCAGGTGCACTTTTAAAAGAAAAGCAACAAATTTCTACAAGTTACTGAGGTCTCTAAAGTAGGAACTGGTTTTGCTAAAAGACAAAAATGAAATCATGAAATTCATATACAAAAGCAATCTTAATGATGTGTTAATAATTTCTAACTTTTAAAAGAGAACACTACTCCACGTCTTCCTATTTTTGAAGAATTTAATGAAAAAACATATAGTACATATACAATAAATAAAACACAACTACATAAATAATGTTTATTCTCTTCTAAACACTTATTAGCAAACTTTGTTTCAAAAACAATTATGAAAAATATAATATTCAAGCCCTAATTTAAAATTACATTCATTTTCTAAAAATGTAATTAGTTAAAATGAGGTTATAAAAATCAATCTTTCCATATTAACAGGTAGTTAATTTACTTGTACAGATGGTTATTACTTTGTATGACTATTCACATAATACCTGATTTTTGTTTTCTACTGAATCTTTTCTAGGACAAAACAGTAAAGTTCTTTTATAATCCCCATTAAAGTTCCTAAGGTTTACTTCTTTTAATATTGCTAAGTTAAAATTTATCAATAAAAATGCTGACAAGCCACACGACTTTTGAAAATAACATGCCTACTTAATAAAATGGGTCAATACTGAATATATCAAAATGATCCATTTGTTACCATAATAAAAATACCACTTAATGCAAGTTCCTCTTAAATAGGCTGATTAACAATAAACATTGCCCAAGAAATTACTCCAAAGTCAGTAAGCTTTGATTTGTTTTCTGGGGGTAAAAAATGAACTCATGAAGAAGGTTAATGATAAATAAATGGCTTTTATAAACTCATTAAGTACTATAAACATTCAGTACATTTTCCTTCTTTTAAAATGTTGATTAGTCTCCATTAAATAGTTTTATTTTTTCAGTCTGTCTTCATTTTAAAATCTGTACTCTTAACAAAAAATAAGGACACATTCACCTCTTCCCCTTTCCTTCAAATTGCACACACACAAAAAATATTTTTTAAAGGAAGAAACATTGATAGTGCAGTAAAATAAGAAAGAATACCACTGTAAGCCAGAAAATCTGAGGAAATTCTATAAAAATCAGAGATTTGATTAAAAGAAAAAAAAAAATCAAATCAGCAAAACTAAATCTAAAACAAGCAAAAATGATTGTTTGGCCCAGAGAAGCATAAAGCTTATGGCCAACAAAAGCGTGTGTGTCTTTTCTCAAATGTGATTTCTGTCTATGCAGAGTCCCAGAGTAGATGGTGGGATGAGAGAAACAAAGCAAATAAAGGCAAGCAATTTATGGGAAAACACTCCCAAACCCAGAGGTCAAAATCCTGCAACAGGAACACCCTGCTCAGCAGTGCTTCCTCCTTTCGCCCTGCAGTCACTGGATGAAGGCTTCTGTAATAAGAACCTTATTATCCCCCAGAGGGATGGAGTCTCATCTGGCTGAAGAGTATAAATACGCTCCAGGCATGAAAACAACTCCATCTATGCTTTCAACCATACATACTAATAACCAAGAATCACTAACCATTTGAAGAAAAATTGGCAACAAAGCCATTGAATTTAAAATGAGAAAGTATCATTCAGGCGGAGTAGAAGAAACAGAAGAAAACTTTAAATACAGTTGGCATTCTCAGTGAAATGAAAAGACAGTACATCAACAACAACAAAATAACAGGCTATTTTGAAAAAGAGTTATACATAATTTAAAATGTGCCTGATAAACTAATGATAAAACAAAGCCTAAAAAAAACAGACTGATAGTTTAAAGGGTTCAGCTAAAGGAAAAAATACTGCATTAGACAAGAAGGACAAGAGAGCCTCCATAACCAATGTAAAAGGAAGAAAACATATAAAGAAAGAGAACTGGAAGGTAGAGTTAGACGCTCCAGTAGGTTTAGAAACTCCAGTAAAATTACCTACCAGAATGACAAAAAAGAAAGAACTAGATGAAAAAGTATTCAAGAGAAATAAAGGAAGAAAAGTTCCTTCTTACCTAAAGATAGATTCAGGGGCAGAGGCATCTGAAGAACAGTAATAATTAAAATTAATAACTACACTTAATCACATCCTAAGTGTACTATCAGGATGCTATGGATATAAATGTTAAAATCTTCAGTGGGGGGAATAGGCAGAAGGAAGGAGAAAATGGCTATTTACCAAAGTATAAAAATCATATTGCTATCAGAATTATTTCTAACAAAATCAGGTAACAGAAGTTAATAAAAAGTGAAAGTGAAAAGTGAAGTTGCTCAGTCGTGTCCAACTCTTTGCAACCCCGTGGACTGTAGCCTACCAGGCTCCTGCGTCCATGGGATTTTCCAGGCAAGAGTACTGGAGTGGGCTGCCATTTCCTTTTCCAGAGGATCTTCCTGACCCGGGGATTGAACCTGGGTCACACAATGTAGGCAGACGCTTTACCGTCTGAGCCACCAGAGAAGTCAGAAGTCAATAAAGGAGTCTTCAATTCTCAGGTGAAATTATTTATATGTAGAATTCGGTCAAGCCCATTAGAAATCAAGCGAGAGATTAAATACACATTTTCAGTCATGCAAAGACTCAGACCCCCCTGGCTCAGCCAGTGAAGAGTCTGCCTGCAATCCAGGAGATCTGGGTTCGATCCCTGGGTTGGGAAGATCCCCTGGAGCAGGGAATGGCAACCAGTTCCAGTATTCTTGCCTGGAAAAATCCCATGGACAGAGGAGCCTGTCCTCATAGGAACTCTCCTGTGACAGAGTTCATAGGGTCGCAAAGAGTTGGACATGATTGAGCAACTTCACTCTCTTTCTAAGACTCAGACTAGCTCAAAACCTTCAGGTACAATCTAAATGAATTATTGGAATCCCTGGGTGGGCCAGTGGCTGAGAGGTCCACCTGCCAGTGCGGACTCGATCCCTGCTCTGAGAAGATTCCACATGCTGTGGGGCAACTAAGCTATACACCACAACTGCTGAGCCCACGCTCCAGAGCCTATGAGCTGCAACTGCTGAAGCCCACGCAGCCTAGAGCCGGCGCTCCACAGAAGTCACCACAGTGAGAAATCCGCATACCACAGTGAAGCGTAGCCCCACTGTCTACAATCAGAGAGAGCCAGAGCACTGCAAATATTTATTCACTCAGCACAGCCCAAATAAATAGTTTTTTAATTTAAAAAAAGAATTATTAATCAATTCTAGAAAACCAGACAAAAAATGAGGAACATGTAAAAATACAAGAAACTGTAATGTCCATAAGCAGTAAAACTAAATTTACTAAATTAAATTTTGTAAAACTAAATTTAAATCATTATTGATACATAATGTTAAAAAGAAATAACAATCTGAAATTAAAGTACAAAAGTATTTTAGAATGACTGTCAGGGAAGAATATAAGCATATATATTAAAACTCCAGACATTTTTAGAAAAGAATAAGAACACAGAGTAAGAGAAAAGCTTTTGGATGTTCTCAAAATATGCCTTTTATTCATTTACACAAAGAGATGCCTGACAATAGAAAAAAGGATCTAATTTCTATGCCTTTAGATTTAATATAATTTGCTTTTCTTCACATATACCCACACTTATACATCAATAAGTCCTTACTGGTGAGTAAACGTCAGCATTGTACTGTTCCAAAAGGTTCTAAGCCCTCTTTAAAACTAATTAGACAAAAATAATTATATATGGCTTTGAATGTCCTATATGCAATGGGACCATATAATGAAATCAGATTTATGAATTTCTAACTCAGAAAGTTTCAGTACTAATTCTTGGAAAATTACTTCCCCCAAAGTTCACATGACCACAAAAGCTTGAGTTACATTATGTTAAAACAGTCCATATTTGAGAATATTCAAACTATCTTGTAAAATGTTCCAATTAGAATTGACCTGAATCTACAATAGTTTTCATTTTGTTCAGTAAATAAATTTTATGTCTTATTTTTCTTCCTAAGAAATTTACCTAATTTTGAAAAGAACTGGTATTTACAAAAAAGAACCTGAAGACCGAAACTGGCACCATGATTTCAGGCTGAGGGCCCACTGCTAAGAATGCTCATGAAAGTTAATTTTAAAGATCTAAACAAGCCTTCAACTTGCAATGTACTCATTAAGGTCAGACCAAGTGTCAAAAGCTGTTTTGTCTTCCTTGTTTTGTTAAAATATGCCCTCTTGTGCATTTTCCTTTTGTAAATTTCAGATGAAAATAAATAAATATTTCTACAGCACAAGGCATCTGGAAATGGGTTAATACAGGAATTTAAAATATTAAATAGGAGAAAAAAGATCTTTCTACTCAGTAGACAGTAACAAGCCATATTTTCAAGTACCTATTAAGGGTCTTTACAAGATCTAAAGAACTTGTTTGTATCTTGTTTCTAAAGTCAAAATAAGACAGAGGGGGGAAATGCCTATCTTCCAACTTCTTGAAACATAAAACTAAGGACAGTTAATTAAGACTTTTCAGATCTCAACTGTCGTGAGAATGCATGGGGATGGTAATTACTCTAGCACCCAAAGTACAGAATACAAAAGTCTATTACAGATTAAAATCAATATCCAAAATATACTTCAGCATGACCATGTCCATGTTTATTGACCTTCAGGAACAGCTATAATATATTTTTCACACACTTAATAACTCCAAAATGAATGGAAGTTGGAAACTACCACTTGAAGTTTCCACTAGTCTCCAAGGTCAGTCTCATTCAGTGATACAAGCTCATTTTGGACTTTTACAATAGTACAATTAACTTTCATTAAGTTTGAGATTCTTTCTTCTGATCATATATCCATCCAGAAGCTAGGCACAACATTTAAATCAAGTAAAATATGATAGACTTAACCACCCTTGGGCTATTTCTCAAATGCTTTTGGAAATTTTTATGGAAGGTAATTTCAGTCATGCATAGTTAGACTAATTTATTTAGTTGAAAATGAATACAAAAATAAGTCCGTATGCATATCCATGAAAATTTAAGAAAATGAGAAAAATTAAGATTGAGTCTAACTGCAATTTTCTGAACACTACAACCCAATTCACATTACTAAATGTTTTAAAGACAAGAAATATGTTCTTCTCTTCCACTTAAGGAGATCAACATTTCTCATTGCTTTAATAAAGCATTCTATATCTCTTATAGGCAAAAAAATGATATAACCCAAGAGGCCAAATAAATCTGAATAATATGTGCACATTATTAAATTTCAATGTTAGCCTATGCTATCATTAAATTTAAGCTAAGATTATTAAATATAAAGACTAACTGTTCCTAAATCATACCCCACTAATATATTAGCAAAATTAAAACATCTTGGGAGAAAAAAGCAGTTTTTGGTAGCTTTCTGAGTTACCAAAAGTGAGATACTTTTGAAAATAAAATCTGCTTCCATTTGTGAAAAATCTGTCACACTGCAGACAAATATTCAATGAACAATGAAAATGATGATGAGGACATAGAAATGTAAGCACTTGTAATAGTATGAGGGCTTCAGGGACAATAGACAAACATAATAATGGGAACAGATTTCATCTGTCTTCTTGCCTCCTTGGCAGCATTAACTCGAGCGCTGGATACATCAGCGTGTTTGGACACAGGCAAGCCTCACTCTAGAGCCACAGTGAGCGTGCAGGAAGCCAGCTGTGAGGCTGCAGTCCCTCAAAGGCCAGGATAATGCAGACTTACTTGCAGAGTGCCAAGACGCACAACAGAAACCTTGCTCCTTCCCATATGGTTCACTGCCTTCCTTCTGAGATGAGGCTCTGGTTTCTGGCCTGGGGATGAGAAGTGCAGCAGGGAGCCGACTGCTCTGGTTTCACGGACAGACCTCTGATTAAGCCTCCTGTTTCAGCTCTGTCTCTTCTTCCTGCCCGGCTTCATACTTGGCAGATTCTCAGTCCAGGGGCTCTTTCAGGCTCAGACAGGCTGGTCAGTTTCCTCTCACCTTCTCATAGCCTCCGCACAGCTTGTTCCATCAGTCGTCTCCCTCCCATCTTTCCTTCTCCCAGTCATTTGTTGAAAACTTAAAAAGTACTAGCGAGTCTCTGGTTTTCTTTGCTTCATCAATCTATCCTTTCTGTGCTTCTACGCGTCTATTTCAGTGACGTCTCAGGAGGGACCGGAAAATCAACAGGTGTGCTCAGGCCTCCGTCTTACCCTACACAGGACTCCTTTTTAAACTTTTCAACGAGACTACTTCCATCTGGTGAATAAAATTATACACGAAAACCTTACCTGCTCACTTGTATAATAGAAGAGCTAATTTTCTGAGATTCGCACAGAATTTAAAACTTCACAGCATTTCAATTCAATATAAATTGTCTACAAATGGGAAATCAGTCATTTTTATACCTGAAGGGTAAAAATTTACTATTATGACACTCAGTGCTTAATTAAGAAAACCTAATCCATGTAGTGAATTTCAAAAAGACAGTTTCTGCTTCAAGTTCAAAGGATTCCTTACAAACTAAAAGATAAAATGCTTTTTTTTTTTTCAATTATTTCAACAACTGAATAATTATCAATAAGCTGCAAGATAATGAAAACTAGATGTCTGAAAGTAAAAATTATGCTCCCCCCACGAAAAGAAGGCATGAGTAAAAAGGATCAACTACAATTGCTTAGGGAAGTTTGGGGTAATATATAGTATCACTATTCATAAAATCAAATTTGAAAAAATAGCAATAATACAATCCTTAAAAACTGTTGAAACATATTAACTTTATGACAAACATACCACTGAATAACAAATATGACTGTTAAGTGACTTATGTGAAACACAATTAATTGAATCAATATGTTGATTTAAACTTTACTGCCATTGTCTCATTGCTGGTTCATAAAATCAGATGTGGAACTGGTCTCAAGCCCAGAAACTGCAAAGAAACAAAAATATAATAGGAAGCACAAGTCATCTAAAGGCAGCTTAAAATCTGCACTGTATTAAACACTTTAAGATTTTAATTAAGTATAGAAAGAGAAAAACTATTTTTTAAAAATCACAAAATAATATAGTTTACTTGATGTAAATCCACAGACCATCTCAGCCACATTGGAATATCTTTTAATCTTTTAGAATTCAAATTTTATGCAGTGGAGAAGGAGGGCCACGGTGGGGTTGGGGAGAGGGCATAAACTGACCTCAACCATCTTTCCTCATTTCAAAATTCTCTAGTCAACTTCACATTCTCAATTCTTTATTTACTAATACTTTAACAGTTTATTACCATTACAAATAAAAGTTACTTTTTATCTATATCATGGTAACTTCAAAATCCTACATCAGACAAATATGTTTAGATTTAAAACCTGACGTTAAGACAAATGAACACTAGAATATGAGACTCAGCAGTTTACCATGGCCAGGTCATCTGATCTACCCAGATGTCTGACAGATGAACGCTAGGGCATAGTAATCTCTGGAATAATGTTTGGGAACCTACTCGTTGTCATAAAACAAAAAGTAAAGAATTTTTCAATAAAAAGTAAGGACCTGTAATCACTCATATTTGACACAGCCCCAAACACACAAGTCCTGAATATACTAAGATAAACAGAATAACATGGTAAGAATTTTGACTTTAAAGGAAGAAGATAACGAACTAACTAGTCTAATATTCCTTCACTACAAACAATAAAAATTGGTAAAGATAGTATTACTGAAATTTACCACAACATAAAATTGTATTAATGGGTACTATATTACTTTTTAGCTTTTGTTTTAGTGTTGTCTTAAAAGATTGGTGGCAAAGTAAAAAAAAAAATAAGATGACCTGCATAGCCATGCTACAACAGTTCTCAACTTTGACTCTAACAGAACCAAAAATTTTAATACAATTTTTCTGTCCTCAGAGCCACTCCCAAAGATGCTGTGAATCTTGAGGCCAGGGCAGATGTATTAAGAAAAACAAAATTAACATCAACAAAAAGAAAGCTGCAGAAGGCTATCCTGATGCCTATCTAGGATCAGGCACACCTGGTCCGACTTATTTTCTCTTAACCTTTCCCAAGTCTTTGTTGTAAAAAATCTCCATTCTTTGTCATCCAGTTTCCCTTCCTAACTATTCCTCACAGGGTTGCCTTGCAGTTCATCTATATCAGAACTGAAACTTTCAGTGTTGCCCCAAAGCTACATGGAAGTCAATTTATGCACTCTAAATTTTTATTTATGGAGAATTCAAGGTCACAAAGGTATAACTGTTTAATGAATAATCTGATGTGAGCACAGAGCATAGGGGTAAATACTCAGGTTTTGATCCTTTATTCATTGAAGAAAAGCAATACAAAAAGCATGAAATTCTGGTGAAAAGTAGTGCAGGTGAATTCAAAGACAGAACAGTTTATACCTGGCAGATTTCAGTACCCCAAAATATATTGGTTTGGAACAATCTGAAGGAAGAAAAAACAATCTTTTTTTATCAAAAGCAATCGCTCAGTGATAAGAAAGTCTTCATCAGTTATTACAGGGGATCTCCTACAGTGGCCGTTCATGAGCACCCACCCCTCTTTGGAGTTAAAAAGATTACATGGTCTAGAAATGGTTAGATGCATTGCAGTACAGTTTGAAATTCATGTTTCCAATCTGTCTTTTACATTTTTGAGATACTTACAATGCTTTTCCAACAGATTTCATTTTACTTCAGTAATTCCTAATTTCTTACCTATTTTGCCATTAGTAAGCTCACTATCATAATAACTACTACTGATATTATGACACTAACATACACAATTTACCAACTTTCAGATTATGCATGCATATTAACAAAATGTATTATATTCTAGAGTTGCCTTTGGTACAATAAATTTTAACCATATCAAACTTTTGCCTTTGTGTTCCACTCTTTACATCCAAACTTAAAACCTTTTACTCCGGCTCAAATGCATTAAAGTTGCACCTCCTCAGAATTCAATTTTTCTGATAACTGTGTAACCACTTTTAAAAATTAATGGCTAATATGGCAAAAACCATCACAATGATGTAAAGCAATTATTCTCCAATTAAAACAAACAAACAAAAACTAATGGCTACCTAGTAGAGGTTATTAGGAAACCAGATGCTTAAATAATTCCAGGAAACCTATCTCATTTTTGATTGTTTTGAAACCTAATTAATAATAAGGTGTTCTTCAAATTGTTTTTCTTGGGACCTTACGTTCACATACAGGTTAAAGAAAAAGTTCATAAAACTTTATTTTTGATACAGAGGAATATTCTAACACTAAAAGGATAATAATTTAAGAGCCAGAAATAGCCCTTTATTTTCTATTTTTTGCTGGGGGCAGGGAGGGAGGTAAAGATTTCAAATTAACTTGTCAAGATATGTATAGATTAGAAGGTCGAATAAACAGGCAAATCTGAGTGTTTAGAGCTGCGTTTCTTTTCTTTTAAAATGTCAATTCTTGCAGAAAAAAATATGTGATCTAATTCTAAAACACCATTTAAACAGTCTAATATGGGGACTGCCAATGCCACATATAAGAAGCCTTCCAGACAGAGAGAGTTGGAGGATATTTATTTGGCTTAGTGACTAAAGCCATCTTAAACCACAAACTTACATACTGAAAAATAGGACAATTTAAAAAAATTTTTTAAGTTATTAAATAGAAAAGAAGGAAATCTGTGCAATTTGTATTCTTTAACTTTTTGTGATTAGTTTCTATCTGAGCAAATCTTATAAAAATAAGAAAACCTTTAGACAAATATTTAATGTAAGGAGATGTCTATTAAATTTGAGAACTCAAAGCAGGGAAATAAAATAATTAAATCTATATTTTGGAAAAAAAATCAAGTATTTGCTGAGTCTGTCACATGCCTAACTAATTTGAGACTGTGGTATTTCCTAAATTACGGTGTGTGAAAATTGAGGAAATAAATTTTCTCTATAAGGCACATAGCCTTATAGAAAACATGTTTTCTCAAATTATTACCAATTAAAAATTCCTAAATAAAGTTTTATGATTGGACTATCAACAGGTTAAGTTCCCTATTCAACAGTTTAAATAATTTACTTGATAATACTATTTGGTTCTAAAGAGGCTGACATAAAATGTAGTGTGTATAATCAGAAAATGCATAATACTGGCTGTATCATAATACTAGAATGTGGAAAAAAGGACACAACTCCTTTTGTACTTACCTAATTATTTTATTTTCCTTTTTTTGTTCCTGTTTTATGTAAAAGTGAGTATATCATACACATATGATCCATATAAATAAATTACATGTATATAGAAGGGGGCATACACCTAAATTTTTATTGATAGAGTATATAATCAAGGAAGACTGAGTAATACAATGAAATTTTCCAACTATAACACTGGGAAATATTCATGACAGAAGATAGTAATTATTTCTTAAGTAGGGCACAGAAAGTAGGAGCCATGAAGGAAAAGATTGAGAAATACATCAGAGAAATAAGATCATATTAAAATTAAAAATTTCTTTTCCTCAAAAAATGCCTTAAGACAGAAAGCAAGCCACAAAGTATGAAAAAATAATCTATAATCAACAATGGGTTAGTGTCTAGTATATCTACAAATAAATATGAAAAACAGACAACTTGATAGATAACAGACTTGAAAAAGCACTCTATGTAAGTGGGTTTCTAAACAGTCAATATACATATCAAAAAGTGCTTAACTCACTAATAATCAGGAAAAGCAAATTGAAAGCTCATTGCAATGTCTCTCTACAAACTCACCAGAATGGCTGAAATTAAACACAGTGATAATATCAAGTTTTGGAAAAGAAATGTTATCAACCACAGCTCTCATACACATCTGGTAATAAGCAAATTGGTATAGCAACTTTGGGAAACTTGATTATCTACTAAAATTGAACCCATGATCTAACAATTCACATCTAAGTATATGTTCAACAGAAATGCATGTGTATGTGCATCAATCATAGCACAAATTCAAATTTCCATCAATATGAAAAATGGTTACACACTCCAAGGTATGGTCACACAGTGCAATACTATGCAGCCAGGAAAGAAGTGGTGCTATGCAAAACATGGAGGAATTACACACATGCAATGCTGTGGGGAAAAAACACCCAGGCACAAAACAGTAAATTCTGACTGATTCAATTTATACAAAACTAATTCATGGTATCTAGATGGGAGAGTGATTAACTCTGGGAAACAGGAAAGGGGCAGTGGTTAGGAATCAGTAGGAGGGCTCCCAGGGATGCAGATAACACTATTCTTCTTCAGTGGTTGCTGGTTACACAGGAGTGTTCATTTTGTGATAACTCACTGAGTTGTATGTATGTTATACTTCTTTAAAACATATGGAGACCAAAAGCTAACTTTAGCAGCTTTACTCTGAAGATGAATTTAATATTCTCTTAAACATGGGCAAGTTTTTCTTCTAACTTTTCACAGAATCCTACTAAGAGGAAAGGCAAGAATTGTTTTAGTATAATAGCTAAAATGTCCTCATGCTTTAAAAATCATCATTAGCTTAGCCTCCAACTAATAAAAAAAAAATCGTCATTAGCAAGTATAGTATTTATTTTATAGTCTATATAACTTAAAAAGTTTCCAAAGAAATCAATTGGGAAATAAAAGTTGAACATGAATACTGGAGTAATTACTTGAATATAATCCAGAAACTAAAAAATAAAGAAGATAAAAATGAAATGTTTTTAACAGAAAAGTTCAGTTGGCGATATGTAGAACTGTTTGAGATATATAGAAAAATAATTTCTTCTGAGCTGAAGGACAACTCCCTCCAAGGCAGAGAGGTTATCTTAATCAGTGGTATACAACTGTGTCAAGCTAAAAAGCCCCTTCACACTGAACTGAATTGTATATGCGAGCTAGAGAACCACAGATTTCACTGCCACATTGCAAAAGGCAGCAACCCTATTTCTGACATGACACAGCCTGTCAGGACTGTACATTATATTTCAGAAGTCCAGGTTATGTCTGCATATTTATTTTGCTACCAGCAGCAAGTAAGTTTAACATGCCCCTTGTGATTTATCTGTTGTCATACTGGTTTGAACCAAACTGAGTCAAACCAAAGCAACTGTGATTAGAAATGAAGGGCTCTGGGGTGTCACAAGCGGCGGCCCAGAAGTGGATATATACTGAACACATTCAAGTTGAATATCTCTGTCCTAAAAACGTTTTTTATATTAAAGTATCAAAATCATGATTTAAAAATGATATTTGTCTTTCTCCTTCTAGTTAGAAAAAAATTCAATCCCTGGTATTGAGACTTCTCCCTTAAAACAACCTTAGCATAAATATTCAGAAATAACAATGCTCCGTAAGCTCAAAGAAAAGACAAAACCAACTTTGGCGTTGTTGAACATTTCCTTAGATATCAAACTACAGAGTACTGTGTCTGCTGTATACTGTTAAAATTGCTTTACATACATGAATTCATTTCATCCTCAAGCAACCTATGAGATACAGAATGAGACAGAGAAATTAAGTACTTGTGCAAGGTAACAAAAATGACATTTGAACCCAGGCAATCTGATTGTAATTTCTGCTCATAATAGAAGAGACTGGTCAACTCTAGCTAAAATTTATATCCATATAAAATACTGAACACAGGTGCACTTATAATATTCATTGATTCAACAAATACTTAACTGAGTGCTTAAGACAGGCCAGGCATTACTCTAGGTGTTTCAAATTCAACAGTTTATAAAACTAAGGTTCCCTGCTGCTGTGGAAATTTTCATTTGGTGGAAGCTGACAATAAATAAGTAGAATACATCTGTCTAATAAAATATATGGCGTGTCTGAAGCTACGGGGCATGAGATATACTGGAAATACGCCACACTGTTATTCTTAGGGTATAAAGAGGTTTCACTGATGAGGTGACATCTGAGTAAAGATCTGCAAGAAGTGAAAGGATAAATCATGAGAATATCTGCGAGTGGAACATTCCAGACAGAAGTATCAACAAGTACAATATTCCTGAGGAGACTGTGTGCATGGTATCGTCAAGAAACAACAAGGAGACAGTATGTCTGGAATACAGTTAAGTAAGAGGGAGACGATGAGGTAAGAGGAGGAGAGGGAGAGGCTTTATTTACATAAAGGCACTGTTAGATTTTACATAAAGGCTACTGTTTTCAGATAGGGGGCCATTTAAGGGATTTGCACAGACAACCAAGACTGAACTTTGGGTTTTAAGGGTTCTAGAAGACTCTGTGGTACTGGGGGAAATATTTTCAGAGGTTAAAGCGTCTGTCTGGAATGCAGGAGACCCGGGTTCGATCCCTGAGTTGGGACTATCTCCTGGAGAAGGAAATGGCAACCCACTCTAGTATTCTTGCCTGGAGAATCCTATGGACAGAGGAGCCTGGTAGGCTACAGTCCACGGGGTCGCAAAGAGTTGGACGTGACTGAGCAACTTCACTTCACTTCACTTAAGAGGTAAAAAGTAATGAACAAAGAGAAGGGTCATAGTCAGTGAGGTTAACATTTCTACATTTCTAAAGGGTTAGGGTCTTTACTGGCAGAGATAAAGGACGAGAGAAGAAGCTAAAATTTCCACCTGCACTGTGGTTGGGAAGAATCCAATCTGAATGACACCTGCTATGGAAGCCAAAGAGACAGTAGAGGCAGACACGACAGAGGAAAAGTGAAAGTCGCTCAGTCGTGTCCAACTCTTTGAGACCCCACGGCCTGTAGCCTGCCAGGCTCCTCTGTCCATGACATTCTCCAAGCCAGAATACTGGAGTGGGTAGCTGTTCCCTTCTCCAGGGGAGCTTCCCAAGGGATCGAACCCAGGTCTCCCACATTGCAGGTGGATTCTTTACCGTCTGAGAATAACATCTGTTATGGAAGCCAAAGAGACAGTGGAGGCAGACATGACAAAAGAAGATAGGGAAATTCCCAGCAGCATTAGAGTAATGTAATGGGTTCCTCATGGAAATACTCACAGGGAAAGACAGAGAGTGTCACTGAACAGCAATGCCAATCAACAGGGCAGCTTTGCTAGCTAACACTTGCAAGCCAGGCATTTAAAAGACTTGCCTGCTTTAAAAACAGGCAAAAGTCCTAGATAGCAGGGAAAAGAATACGATTTCAATTTTGTAATAATCATTAAAAGAAGGTCACATAAAGAGAAAAAATTACCCCCAGTTCGCATATAAATTCTCATGGGAGTAATAATCTAAAGCATATTGTTTTGAAGATGGGTAAAATTATTACTTTAATACCATAAAACGGATGAGTAAGGAATGATATAAGCTGCTTATGCAAATATATTTGAAATGAAGTAAAATTTGGTGTTCAAATGGAGAAGCTATTGAAGTGTCCAGTAATGATACATTTAAATAAGGCAATTTGGCTGGAAGTGCATTCATCTGTAAATAATTTACACACAGATCGAGTTATTAACTAGCTTTAAAAAAAAAAAAAAGTATGAGTTCTGAAAGCATACCCAAAAGGATAATTTCGGCTCTAAGGATAAAGAGCGCAGATTTTAAAAGGGTCTTAGAGCTCCTTTCAAGAAGAGACTCTTTGAAGTATAAATGGTGGTAGGGCACAGGCAGAAGCTGATGTGGAGCCTCGGGAGTGCTGGGGAAGAGGGGTCACAGCTCTACTAAGTCAGTCACTCAGCAGAGTCTGTGTCTCGGCCATCTCCGCAGGTCTGAGCCTTTTCATTTTGCTGGAAAACCCTCCACTGGTCTAACCAACTGTCTACATCCCAACCGTGAAATTCCACCTTGAAGGTACTATTTCTGTAAGATGACATAGAGGTCAATCATTTCTATATTTCAGATCTGTGCTTTTTATACATATTTTGCAGTTTTCTCCATTTGTGAAATGTGCCAAAATCTACTCATCTACTTAAAAACAAAAAACAAAAACACAGATACAATGAAGAAGAGAGAGTATGAGCTAATAATAAGAAGCTCATCAGTTAAAGACATTAAATGGAGAACAGGCTGATAATGAATACTTTTAATTCCTTTGTGGAATCTTTTTGGTTCTTCAGGATTCAGCATTATAAAAGCTATAGTTCCCTTTGACTGCTAATCATAGGACTGCTGCTTGTTTGTTAGATTTTGAGTTTCAATTTGAATCAGTTGCCTTCCTGGATAACTGCTTACCTGTCACTTATATTTTGGGGGTATTTCATCATATACTCTGGGGTTAGAGTCACTGCTTCTTTACTCTCCTCTTACCACCTATTATGTTTCATTGGAGATGCACCTTTAGAGTTCTTGCAAGTCTGCCTCATCTATGTTTGCTTTCACATTTCATGGACAGTTTAGCTCAGTATACAAACTTCTAGTTTCAAAATAATTCTCCTACAGAACCCTAACAACATTTTCTCCACTATGATCTAGTATTCTGGGTTGCCACTGTGAAGTGTAATAACTGTCTAATTCAGGTTTTTTTTGTTGGTAACTTATTTTCCTCTTCAGGATCTCAGGACTTTCTTCTTTAGTCAGTAGACTAAAATGCCAAAAATATGCATTTACAAAGGAGTATTTTATATTCATTCATTCTGTTTGATACTTGCTCAGCCCTTCTATCTAAAGATTAATACCCTTCTTTAGGTTTTATGATTTTGTAATTATTATTTCCTTAACTTCCTATCTGGATTTGACATACATTATTTGTGCCCATTCATTATCTTTGAACATGCTTCTGTGTTTTGTTCTATTTCACACATTATGTTCTTTAAAAATAAGAACATGTTACAATTTATTAGAAAGTGAGAGATGCTACTGAAATGAAATGAAATGAAAAAGTGGAGCAGAGTAAGTAAGTTCAGGTGCTGGAGGCAATGGGAAAGTAAAGGTTGGGATTTTTTAACAGGATGATCAAGGCAGGCCTGCCTAAGCAGCTGACATGCAAGCACTGACAAAGGCTACATGGCTGTCTGACGGAAGAACATTCCAGGGAGAGATACAACTAGTACTAAGACTCTACAGCAGAAAGTTCCTGGAATGTTGGAGGAGCGGTAAGATGACCAGTGCATCTGAAGTAAACTGAGTGAGGGAGACTGGGTAGTAGAAAACAAGATCAGAGAGAAAACCTCGAGGGGACCGTGTCATTTAGGATTTTGTAGACTACTGCAGAGACCCCCCAGTATGTATAAAAGGGGTTTCCCTTGTGGCTCAGCTCATAAAGAATCTGCCTGCAATGTGGGAGACCTGGGTTCGATCCCTGGGTTGGGAAGATCCCCTGGAGAGGGGGCCTGGGGAATTCCATAGCCTGTGTAGTCCCTGGAGTTGCAAAGAGTCTGACACGGCTGAGCGACTCTCACTTTCACTGCATGGTAGAACAGTGACAGTTAAATTTGAGCAATTCCCCTTTGATTGGTACTATTATTAAAAACAGATTTAATGTTCCAGTTATGAAAATTACTATTTATTTTTACTTTATTTCCACCGTAACTTCAGAAATTTTGGCAAAAAACAATACCCCATCATGCTTTTATTCTAAACTATAGATGTTATAAGAAAAAAAAATGTATGCAATATTTGAAATTTAACTACCCCGACTTTTTATTACATGGTCAAATTATTACTTAGTAAAGTTCATTTGGTTATATTTATTTAAGAAAAAAGGACATTGCATTTCTTGTAAATCAGTAGTGATGCTAAATCCTACATCTCTCGATTTGTACCAATACCATCCTTTCTTACTGAAAAGAGAGGGTAACAGGAGAAACCTTGGGAAAGATTAAATAAGAGCAGAGCTAAGGGGTCAGAATAGAATATCTTAGTTGTTTCAAGGCAATTTTCTTGGTTGTAATCAAAGTAAATTTAATAAAACTAAAAATAATCTGCTCCTAGAATGTTACAATCTCCTGTTTTGAATAAATTCATATTATCTGGAAATCAATATGGCTCATGTTGCACACAAACAAGGTCTGAAAATAGTAACACCCCAGAGCTCCAACAGGATGCCATATCCTTGGACTTTTTAGATCAAAATGAAAGGCTATTTCCTGGAAGAAATGATGCTTCTGAGCAAGACATTTCTTAAAATACTATTTCCAGAATTACTTGCAACCACCATAATGGAGCATTAAGTCGTCAGCCTGATTGTTAACAGCACTGGTAACACAGAAAAACTGCTCATATTTACTGGACCACATGACAATTAAGAACAGAGCATTTTTATGATTAATAGGTTAAAAGGCAGGAGTTTTCAATGAACTAACTGGAATAACTTTCAATTCTTTGATGATTGCCCTGACCAGTTTTAACTAGATTAAAGTAATTTGAAAATGTTTCTCTAAAAGTTACATCTGTTAATAGTTACAAACCAGCTTAAATTCCCATTAAGTTTTATTCAACAAATCTCAAGATTCTGTTCTGAGAACCTCATAAGTACCCACTATTCTATAACAGGATTAGCAGTGCATTTCCACATTATGTTGGTTTGGAAAAATTTTTTAATGTGTAGGCTCCCTGGGAGTTCCTTTTCAACCAAACAATATCAACCCACTTAAGCCATAAAGACCCATTTCCACTGGCAACAATATGAAAACCAAAACGTTATTACATGGGGCAAACTCCCAGGGAATAAGCCCAGCAAAGCACGGAATCAGGATTGTGAGGAAGACTCAGCTTTGATAAAATACCACTGAATAATACTTAAACCAGAAATCATTTCTGTCATTTACAAATACAGATCTGTTTAACATCTTCAGTTGTGTAGGCTAACCATTTGGATGATCCTAAATTTCCTTGAAGCATTTTCACTTAGCTTTCCAAGTATTTGGTTCTGGTTTTGCTTCAAGCTTAAAGTAATTCTAGCATCCTATAGCAACACACTGCAACAAGCTGATTTTTAACAATGTCTTCTATATAGAGATCACTGTTTTTAACTGTTGTCTCGTCAAGAGAAGGGAACAGTAAAGTGTGTCTTTAAATGTCAACCACAAACAAACATATTCTCAGTCTGCACGAATCATGGCTTTCAACCAAAAATGCAATACTAACATAACTCTTCATGCATGGATCATGGTAGATTTTATATACTTGTAGTTAACAATTCTCACAAGATTTGTTGGAATTAATAACACATATTTTTATAAAACAAACCTCTATTTCCCCCATCCAAACTTATTTCCCTTCAACTCTGTTTCATAAAAATGAGCACAAGGAAGGGCAGACAAACAAAAGGAGGTCACTATATGAGACAGGGCATGTACTTTCTTACACTGTACAAAAGGGAGGACAGAATGGCAAATGAATGAAGTACATCAATGTGAGAAAGGAACTGAACAGAAGTGAATGCAGAAAAATACGGGAGGAAATGGAAGAGGTAAAATGGAGAAAGAAAGATAGATAAGTGGGAAAAAAAAAAAAACAGGAAGAGAAAGGAGAGGTTAGGAGGGCAAAAAGAAAACAAAATGAAAAAGAGAAAAGAATGGAAAGCCTTCAAAAAATATTTGAAGGTTCACTTGAGGTGGACCTTAATAAGCTGATAAAATTCTGATTAAGTTGAAGGAACTTACTGGGAGCCACATTTGATGAAACTGCTTGAATTTTCAAATACTAATTAAAATGTTTGTTTTTAAAATGTTTCCTTTAATCCTCTCATTTATGTTTATAAAATAATGTTATAGACAGAAATTAAGACACAGCCGGAAGTGACTATGATATCCAAGAACTTTTGGGAAAAAAAGAGAAAAAAATTTGTCATATTTTAAAATTATGATAAATACTAACCATACTATGTATGAACTGAGAAAAGTGAAGTTGTAGCTACTATACACTGCAACACGCAATATCCTAGATATGATCTCAGAGCTTTTAAGACTACTCCGCTAAGGCTTCCCTGGTGGCTCAGTTGATAAGGAATCCACCTGCAGTGCAGAAGACCCAGGTTCTATTCATGGGTCAGGAAGATCCCCTGGAGAACGGAAGAGCAATCCACTCCAATATTCTTGCCTGGGAAATCCCATGCACAGAGGAACCTGGCAGGCTACAGTCCATGGGGTCAAAAGAGTCGGACATGACTTAGTGACTAAACCACCATACTACAGTTAGAAGAAAGCCAAAAACCATGTGAACAGGGAAAGCATAATTAACAAAAACACAAATTTAAAATTTCACTCTTTTGAATTGAACTGGAGAATTTCTTATACTCACTGCCAAGAAAAAACACCTAAGAAGTGAAAACTTAGATACCTTCATTGCTGAAATACTGACTTTGAAGAAAATACAGTTCAAAACAATAAAATAGAATTCCCATTTGCCCGAGAGGGTATGATTCTCCAAATAATCTGATGTTTAAGAACTTAAGAAATACAGTTGGGCCAAAAATAAAGTAGCTGACACTAAAAAACTCTTATTATAAAAACTGCAACAGAAAAATTCCAGATGAACTAGCAATTAACTATTTCAATTATAGTTATTTCATGTCAATTATATTTAGCCAAAATTATAGCACTATATCTAACACGAATAGGCTGTGGAATCAGCTTGATCTTATTTTACGAGGCTCTAAGAGCTGGCTTGGAAAAGACCCTGCTGCTGGAAAGACTGACGGCAGGAGGAGAAGGGGACGACAGAGGATGAGACGGTTGGATGGCATCACCAACTCGATGGACGTAAGTATGAGCAAGCTCCAGGAGTTGGTGATGGACAGGGACGCCTGGCATGCTGCAGTCCATGGTGTCACAAAGAGTTGGACACAACTGAGCAACTGAAATGAACTGAAAAGCTGGCAAAACCATTTTTAATAATATGGAGTGATGGGGAGTACTCCAAGTCAGCCTCAGAAATAGCCTTAAAAAAGAGGAATTAAGGACAAAAAAAAATTTTTTTTAATGCAATTTAAAACTGTATCTGAAATCATTAAGTGGTAAACTGGGAGGAAGGCAATGTCAGTTAACATTTAAAATGCTGTTTCTAATGAGGATGACATACCACACACATATTATACCTACATATCACTTTGATATTTGAACTGATTCAAGTAACTTCAAGAACAGTTGATGGTGTGGAGAAATGAACAACACACTTTTTCATATTAGCTTTCTTGGAGAAAATTATATGGTAGAGATGGGGCTGTAAAAGAGGTAGACTTTTTATTTTTAACTTGTATACATCACTGGATCTTAAAGATCCATATCCACTGGACATTTAATGATAGGATGTACCCCATGTTTACTGTAAGAACTAAATGTAATAACAGATTTTTCACTAGTAGTCTAATAAATAACAAAGTCATATATTTTATTCATCCTATAAGTGTTTAAGGGTCTACGATGTACTGAGAAATATGTGAAGTTCTAGTGATCTGGTAGAAAAACAATGTCAATCTAATGAATCAGACAAATGAATTTATTAAAATATATTAAAATACAATGACATATGATAGATGTGCAACAGGTCTGGAGGGACAATGGAGAAATACCTAAGGAGAGGCACAGAAGAAAGAAAGCTTCCCAGTCAAAGCTGAATCTTAAAAGTATCTTAAGAGCACACTAAACGAGAAAGTAAAATTATCTGTTTCCAAATGACTAAACTCCAGAGAATGCACAAAAAAACAAGAGAATAAAGAAATTCAATAAAACTGCAAAATTAAAAAAAAAAATCAACATGCAAAAGTCAGTCACATCTCCATACACTAAAAAGGAACTATCCAAAGAAGAAACTAACAACAACACAACAAAAGATTTATAATACCATCAAAAAGAATAAGATGGTTAGGAATAAATTTAACCAAGGAGGTAAAAAATTTGTATACTGAGAAGCACAAAGCATGATGAAACAAATTAAAGAAGGTATGAATAAATGGAAAGACTTGGAACATTTAATATTGTTAAAGTGTCTATGCTACCCAAGAAGAGTCATAGATTCAGTGGCATTTCAAAATACCAACGGCACTCTTTACAGAAATAGAACAAACAACCCTCTAATTTGTATGGAAACACAAAAAACCCTAGATGCCCAAAACAATCTTGAGAAAGAAGAACATGGCTGAAGGCATCACATTTCCTGATTTCAAAACATATGACAAAGTTACAATAGCTGAAACAGCAAAGTACTAACATAAAGACACATATACAGACTGATGGAAGAGAACAGTGAGCCCAGAAATAAACCCATGTATATATGGTCAACCGATCTTCAACAAGTGTGCTTAAGGAGAAAAGGAGAGTCTCTTCAGTAAACCATGTTAGGAAAACTGGATATCCAAATGCAAAAGAATAAGACTGAATCCTTATCTTACACTGTACACAAAAATCAACCTGAAAAGAAGTAATGCTTCAATCATGAGACCCAAAAATGTAAAACTACTAAAAGAAAATTCAGGAAAAAACACTTCTTGGCAATAATTTCTTGACAGGACACCCAAAAGACTGGTAACAAAAGCAAAAACGGACAAGTGGGGCTATATCACATTAAAAAGCCTCTGTACAGTAAAGGGGGGAATTAAAAAGTGAAAACAGTAACTTACAGAATAGGAAAAAATATTTGCAGACCATATATCTGATTGAGGAGCTAATATTCAAAATATAAAAGGAACTCTTCTAACTTACTAGCAAAAACAATCAAACAGAAAATAAGACCCCAAAACCATAAATAACTAATTGAGAAAAAGGCAAAGGATCTGAATAGACATTTTTCTAAGGAATACTTACAAACGACATGGATGGACCTAGAGATGGCCATACTGAGTGAACTAAGTCAGATAGACAAGTATCACATATTACTTACACGTGGAATCTTAAAAAAAAAAAAAAAAAGGTACAAATGAACCTATTTATAAAACAGAAATAGAGTCAAAGATGTGGAAAGTATGTGTGGGGGGGATAAACTGGGAGACTGAGCTTGACATATGCACACTACTATAAATAAAATAGATAACGAATAAGAACCTACTACGTAATCACACAAGGGACTGAACTCAACACTCTGTAATAAACTATGTGGGAACAGAATCTAAAAAACAGTAAGTCTATTTATATGTATAACTGATTCACTTTGCTGTAGTGCAAAAACTAATACAACCTTGTAAATCAATTATATTCCAATAAAAAATTTTAAAAAGAACACTACAAATGGCCAATAGGTATATAAAAAGATGTTAAACCTCAGCAGTCATCCAGGAAATACAAATCAAAACCATAATGAGACAGTTAACAATACTGTATTACACACTTAAAATTTGTTAAGAGAGTAGATCTCATGTTAACTGTTCTTACCATGATTATCAACAACAACAAAAATCTTCTAGACCATTACCACTGAGAAAGCAATAAAAAAATAACATAAACAGAATGTAATGAGGCTGCTTTGCTACACGGTCTCATTATGCAAAGTTAAGCAGATGATTGTGCTCTTTGAGGCCTACTTTCTAAAAAATATGATCTAGAATACCTAGATATTGGAAAAATGAACTATATTTAGAATATATAGAAGACTTACTGCAAAAATGGAGTGAATGAATTTTTAGTATATTAGAAGCAAAGAGAGAAGGCTATTTTACTTTATGTCACCTAACAGAATTTCACATCATACACGTATTTCTTTTTACTTGCTGGACAAATAACTGTGCTTGTATTTTTGTTGCACAAACAAACCCACACGTGATTATATATTGTCATATTTTGTTCTCCAGCTGTTTCATATATGAATGACTTGTCTCCCAAATTACATGACAAACTTCTTTAGGGCAAATTATACTCTCTTCTCCTTTTGTATCTATTAGCAGCTAACACTGTGTTGGGCTATAGAACTGCTCAATAAATGTTTGTTGAATTGAACGGTACCCTTAATCACTGCCATTTCTTTTCTCCGAAGTACAGTTGAATAGATTTAATGCTGTGGTGCTGTCAGCCTTTATACTTCATCCTGCTTCTGTGACTACCTTGCTTGCTAGGAAAAGGTAAATTCAATCCTCACATTTGTTCAATCAATGCTACTCCTGCCAGGATTATCAACAATAATGACAATCAATGCTAAATCAAGCAGTGAGTTTTATTACACACAAGTATCTGTCACCTAGAGATTGAACCCAAAATACCTACGTTAGATAGAGTCATTATTAGTCTGTACCTGATTCAAAACAAATGATCAATCTTTAATACAAGTTCACTACCTATATCTCATTCTGTAAGTGGGAATTAAAAAAAAATAGTAAAAAGGGAAATAATAAAAATATTTTTAAAGTTAATAAATTATAAATGTCTTGTACATACTGGCATTTTTATGCCTAAATGTGAAGACAAATTAGTTCTTATAAAGTGAAATTCTTCTACTCTAAACTGTAACATCTATAAGTACACATTTATTTTATACTATTTTACAGGAAGATAAGACAATCAACCTTAACCCTATCAGAAGTTGGAGGTCAAAATCAAAAGTATGATTCTCAAGTTAAGTTAATCTTCAAAATATAAGCTATGTCTTAATGCTTATTTATTGCAGTGAAGAATTTTTTCTTTACAAATGCAAAAAGATTAAACTGAAGTAAGTAGTTCAAAGCTTGCTTATAATCAAGGGTAAGTTATAATATATAACATGTAAATAACAAAGAGATAATCACAATGATCCTAAAAGGTCCTATTTTAATAAGCATGAATCAGAAAAGCAAAAAGATCAGAATCCAGATATAACCGTCATTCACAATCCTACAATTTATGACAAATCACAATTTATGCAACCGTAAAAGATTGATTTAAAATCATGGTGGGACTATATTATTTCCTCAGGTTTAATTGAAACTTTGAAGGAAAAAAGAAGTATCGGCCAATTAAAGGTTCTTTGACACATCTATTTTACTGCACCTTTTATATCTATAATTCTTTCTCTTGAAATAATGGGAAAAATTACTATATATGAACATGAAAAATGAGATATTTCCTCTCTTCAATTACTTTTCCTAAATAATTTAAAATTAACATCTAGTTCAGTTCAGTTCAGTTCAGTCGCTCAGTTGTGTCCGACTCTTTGTGACCCCATGAACTGCAGCACGCCAGGCCTCCCTGTCCATCACCAACTCCTGGAGTCCACCCAAACCCATGTCCATTGAGTCAGTGATGCCATCCAACCATCTTATCCTCTGTCGTCCTCTTCTCCTGCCCTTAATCTTTCCCAGCATCAGGGTCTTTTCAAATGAGTTAGCTCTTTGCATCAAGTGGCCAAAGTACTGCAGTTTCAGCTTCAACATCAGTCCTTCCAATCTAGTTAGTGTTGTACAAAATCAACAACAATGAATAAAATTTTTTTTTAAACTCTGGCCTAGAATATGAATAATGTTAATATACTATCAAGTGGTGGTTCTGTGGCTTACATTATATCTCATTCCTCTTAACAGTTTTTAAAGGTGAATTGGAAATATATTTTTCTATCAAGCAACTACAATAATTTGGCTGAAAAACTCTTATCTATACTAACCTCCCATGGAAAAACTTGAGATTTTCTTTCTAATTTAAGGAAACCAGGGATGAGGCCAAATTGAACAGTTAGGAAAAAGTCACAGTAACTATATTCATATTTATCGCTACAATGAAAAAAACACCCTTCTAATCCTGATTCCCATAAAAGATTTTAAGCTCCATTGAAATATAAGCACATGTGTATTATTCCAATGACATTTTATTCCCTCTCTCACTATGCTGACATTTATAACATGACCTAGTTGAGCTGAAATTGCCATAGTAAAAAAGTAGCTGCATTGTGATAAGTGATTTTACCTAGACATGCTGTCTGGTTCCCACTGGTATACACACACTGACATCCCTGGGTGAGAAAGACTAATTCCTTCTACTTATCTTTTTCATGACAAAAGGCACTGATAATGACTTTTAAAGTTTCTTGCTTACTAACTGAAAAGCCACGAATGTTCAGCATCACCAATCATATCAGAAAGCTAAGCCCTGCAATATCACAAGATTAAAAAAAAAAAAATCCGGAAGCCAATACCTTGGGAAATGAAGATAAAAGAAATGAAATCACATAAGTGAGTGGCCTTAGTATTTCAGGTCACATTCCCTACTCCCTGCAAGTAATAGTGGACCTGTAGCTGGGAGGCATATGACACAAAACATAAATATGGAATTTCTTTTCATTCCAATCCCAAAGAAAGACAGTGCCAAACAATGTTCAAACTACCACACAATTGCACTCATCTCACGTGCTAGCAAAGTAATGCTCAAAATTCTCCAAGCCAGGCTTCAACAGTACGTGAACCCAAAACTTCCAGATGTCCAGGCTGGATTTAGAAAAGGCAGAGGAACCAGAGATCAAATTGCTAACAAGTGCTGGATCATTGAAAAAACAAGAAAGTTCCAGAAAAACATCTACTTCTGTTTTATTGACTACGTTAAAGCCTTTGACTTTGTGGATCACAACAAACTGTGGAAAATTCTTCAAGAGATGAGAATACTAGACTACCTGACCTGCTTCCTGAGAAATTTGTATGCAGGTCAAGAAGCAACAGTTAGAACTGTATATGGAATAACAGACTGGTTCCAGATTGGGAAACCAGTACGTCAAGGCTGTATGTTGTTACCCTGCTTATTTAACTCACGTGCAGAGTACACCATGTGAAATGCAGGGCTGGATGAAGCACTAAGCTGAAATCAAGCTTGCCAGGAGAAATCAATAACCTCAACAATGCACATGACACCATCCTTAGGCAGAAAGCAAAGAAAAACTGAAGAGCTTCTTAGTGAAAGTGAAAGAGAACAGCAAAAAAGCAGGCTTAAAATTCAACATTCAAAAAACTAAGATCATGGCATCCAGTCCCATCACTTCATGGCAAATAGGAGGGGAAACAATGGAAACAGCGACAGACTATTTTCTTGGGCTCCAAAATCACTGCAGATGGTGACTGCAGTCATGAAATTAAAAGACGCTTGCTCCCTGGAAGAAAAGCTATGACCAACCTAGACAGCATATTAAAAAGCAGATACATTACTTTGCCAACAAAGGTCCATTTAGTCAAAACTATGGTTTTTCCGATAGTCATGTATGGATGTAAGAGTTGGACTATAAAGAAAGCTGAGCATCAAAGAATTGATGCTTTTGAACTGTGGTGTTGGAGAAGACTCTTGAGAGTCCCTTGGACTGCAAGGAGATCCAACCAGTCCATCCTAAAGGGGATCAGTCCTGGGTGTTCATTGGAAGGACTGATGCTGAAGCTGAAACTCCCAATACTTTGGCCACCTGATGCAAAAAGCTGACTCAATGGAAAAGACCCTGTTTGCTGGGAAAGATTGAGGGCAGGAGGAGAAGGGGATGACAGAGGATGAGATGGCTGGATGGCATCTCATGGACATGGGTTTGGGTGGACTCCGGGAGTTGGTGATGGACAGGGAAGCCTGGTGAGCTGCGGTTCATGGGGTTGCAAAGAGTCGGACACAACTGAGCAACTGAACTGACCTGAAAGCCTCTAATACCATATTAGGGGTTATAATAAATCATACTACTACTATTCTCACGAACAGACACAGAATTTAAGTGCTAAAGTTACTCTGGAATTCAAAGGTAGCTTGATGTCTAGAGCAGGATAGGAGAGCTGGCGACCATCATAAGCTGTGTGTACTGACCTGACTTGCACAGGGGCCAGAAGCCGAAGGGAAGCAGACTTGAGAGCGGGATGGTAGGGGAGGGTAGAGAAAGGATCAGGCTGAACCTATGGGAAGGTCTATGTCTACAGACTCTGTTTGTGTCTACAGGTCTATAGCAAAAGTTGTTTTCAGAAAGGACTCTGTGAGACATGGAGTCCAAGCATAGTTATGATGAACTATGGTAAATGCAATGCCATTTTACATGCTCCAGAATTTACATCTGTGAGAGTATCAAGAGACAGCATCTCTAATAAGAAAACAGCTATACAGGACATACATTACAGAGGTGGTGGTGAGGGTGTGCCCTCATGCACCTGCAAGAGAAGACAAGAGTAAGGAACATGTGGGGCCTGTGTGCACTCCCGAGAGAGCCCTGGGGACTATCAGAGTAAACTAGGGATTCTTTACAGGAAGGTGGATGCCTTGCATCATTCAGGCAGGACATGAGCCAATATACCTGAGTTATCACCATTAACATGACTGTGCGTGGATCTCCAGAACGGTGAGGCATGGAGACACTGAGTTTGGGCATAATGCATGTCTTGAACCTCTAAGAATGTTCTGACAGATGTGACAAAGTTAAAAGGATGACTTATAAAAGAGTAGAAGTCAGGGAAGGAGTACATATCCTAAAAGAGACATATTATTCCAGAATGCTTAGAAAAGCAGTCTTCTCCCCTGTGACCACTTGATAGCATCCTTAATAGTTCTGGCAGTGGGGTGGGGGGGGGGGGTGGTGAGGAGGGAAATGGTTATCTTAATGATGATGACAGCAATAACAAATGATATTTGCCTAGTGCCAGCTGCTGTGAAAAATATTAATACTTTATTATTCATTAACTCAATGAATTCTCACAATAATGTTATGGTGTTATTGGTGGTGCTATATGTTGGTGGTGCTATTATTAAACTTGCTTAATTACATGTATGGATGTGAGAGTTGGACTGTGAAGAAAGACAAGAGCGGAAAATTTGATGCTTTTGAACTATGGTGTTAGAGAAGACTCTTGAGAGTCCCTTGGACTGCAAGGAGATCCAACCAGTCCATCCTAAAGGAGATCGGTCCTGGGTGTTCATTGGAAGCACTGATGCTGAAGCTCAAACTCCAATACTTTGACCACTAGATGCGAAGAGCTGACTCATTGGAAAAGACCCTGATGCTGGGAGGGATTGGGGGCAGGAGGAGAAGGGGACGACAGAGGATGAGATGGCTGGATGGCATCACCGACTAGATGGGCATGAGTTTGAGTAAACTCCGGGAGTTGGTGATGGACAGGGAGGCCTGGCAGGCTCCAGTTCATGGGGTCGCAAAGAGGAGGACACGACTGAGCGACTGAACTGAACTGACTGAATTAATAATGGAGCCGAGCTTAGAATTTACCTCACATAAAAGGTAAGCAGTGGTGGCAGCCGTGTACGGGCATTCCGGCAGGACCTCTGGCACCCAGTCCAGTATTCTTGCCTGAAGAGCCCCATGGACAGAGGGGCATGGCGGGCTACAGTTCATGAGGTCGCGAAGAGCTGGACATAACCGTGACTGAAAACAGCAGCAGCCCCAGAAGCATTCTGTTCGGCAGCTTCTCAGAGAGTGCAGAGGGGAAACCTGAGCGTCAGTCAAAGCTAGAAGCAGCAACCGGGCTATGAAATTAAACCGTGAACTGCAAGTACCCTGCACAGAGCTGTGTAGCACTTACAGTGTTTCTGCTATATGCTGCAATTTTCCAACTTCTCTACCCATACCAAGAAGAGCTAGTACTTTTCAGAAAAAGGGCAGAAGATTAATTTGCTCAAATTCAAGTGACTCGGAGTGAGGGTAAGAAAGGAAGATCACTTACATCTTATGGAGCTTACCTCATGCTTCTCCTCAAACCTTAGGAACTCAACATTCCACATGATGAACGAATGAATGAGAGGATGGATCACACCACTTCAAGATTCTTCCCACAACCAAATCACACTAATACACCCAACTGTCTGTATCCACTTCAAACCCAAACACTCCTCAGCTTCTAAAAAAGTGAAAGTTAGAAAATTATTTATCATTTGAATTATAAAAACTCTCTTAGTAGTCCATAGGAAAGACTACAGGACAGCCTCAAGATAAGTAATAAATGATAAACATACATGACACAAAATGCTACAAGTGAGAAGACCAAATACAATATGGTCAAGCTAATTTATGCATAATCATTTAAAAATGATAATTCTTTCACCTTTAAGCAACACAAAAATTTTTCAGTTGATAAGCAGTCTGGAACACTAGAACTTAAAGTCTGAAGACACATTTATATTCTAATGTGACATTCTGAATGCCATATTTAATAATGGTAAAATTAATTTATGGCCACATTCAAAATATAAGACTATATGATTACCTTTTATAGATTCTTTTAATTAATTAATCATATTTTACAAATTCCCTCCACTCCACACACACACAGACTCTAGCTTAAGCTGAACTACTTGTCCAAAAACTTTACCTTTTACTCAAGCAGTTGGTAAAAGCCAAACGCTTATCATGAACCTGACAGTGTGTTTAGGGTCTTTTACTCTCATGAAATTTAAATTTTAGAAAGACAAAAATACAAGAAAATAGGCAAAGTAAGTGCAAGCTGGTTAAAAAAAAAAAAAGGAAACTAACAATGAACTGGGACAGGCATGGTGCTCAGGGTATGCCTCTCTAAGAATATAACATCTGAGTTGAGAAAGTGAGAGAAATAAACTATGTGCAAAGCCAGAAAAAGAGTTCCAGGCAGATGAAAAAGGATGTGAAATAAACTACAGAAGAAAAATACTAGCATTTGAGGAACTACAAGGACATCAATGTGATTGTGGTCAATGAACAAGATCAGGCTAGGGAGCTAGAGAATTGGGCTCAGTCATAAGCCACAGAAAAGAATCCGGTTCTTATACTAAGGACAATACAGAGTTACTGAAAGGTGTTTTATGCAGGGAGTAATGTGATTCAAATAACATTTTAAGAAAGTCAACTTTAAACTGTGCATAAACTGTGTATAAATAGATTAGAAGGGCTCCAGTAGGAATCAGGAAAGTTAAACAATGATGATACTTTGAAATAGGTGTCAAGAGATACAAAAAGATGAGAGTAGATTCAAGACAAAATTTGAAGAAAGAAGCAATAAAGCTAAGAAATAAATGGAGATACAGAAAAAAGAACTTAAGGAATAAGCCCTAGATTTTTGCCTCGAGTAATTTTAAGGGAATATTATACCAAAAGTTCTTCAAGACAAATATCCAAGTCCTAGCACACTCAAAAGGTCATTTAGGAAAAGAAATAAGATTTAGAACAAGTATTTTAAATAACCCACTAACTAAATAAAGAAGGATGAAAAGGAAGAAGGAGGAGGAAAGGAAGGGGGCAAAAGGAGGAAGGGAAGGGAAAGAAAGAAGGAGGGAGAGAGAGTGGAATCCCTCCATCATTTGGGGCATTTCAGTGTCCCCACTGTACCTCACAAATCAGGTCTAAGCTGATTTCTGTTACTTACTTGCTCATCTCCATATTTATTTTCCATTTATAGATAATTTGCATAAAGTAAGCATACTCTAAAATGAAAATTAATGTTGGAATTAATGCGTTCTACAGTTGTTAGAAGAACCACAAACTTACTGAGGTTTCATTCTAAGTAAAAATTTAAAATATGAACTTGCAGGATTTCCCTGGTGGTACAGTGGTTAAGAATCCACCTGCCAATGCAAGGGATAGGAGTTCGATCCCTGGACTGGGAAGATTCCACAAACTGCGGGAAGAAGGGGTAAACTAAGCTTGTGCCCGCCTGCCACAACTACTGAGCCCAATCTAGAGCCCATGCTTCACAACAAGAGAAGCCACAGCAATAAGAAGACCATGCACCACAACTGGAAAGCAGCTCCTGCCTGCCCCAACTAAAGAAGGCCAGTGTGCAGCAAGAGACTCAGCAAAGCCAAAAACAAATAAGTAAAATGAATAAATTAAAAACAATATGAATTTCCAGCTTATAAATACTCTGAAACCTGAGAGAGAAAAAAAAAGGAGCTATATGTGCTACTCAAATGTAAGTAAGAAAATTTTTAAATTGTGGGTGAGATGGTTTCTTGAAACGGACATGAAAGTTTCTTAAAAGTGACAGTGTTATAAGTTTCTTGAGGAAGGAGTAGAATTAGATGTAGTAGAATAGCTAATGAAGCAAGGTTTAGGAGACTTGGGCTCAAGAATTAGTTCTAATACTATATATTAATATTTAACCAAACAAAGTATTATTTAACTTGCCTGTACTTTAGTTTTTCACCAATAAAGTAAGGAGGCTATAGTAGTAATTATTTGTTTCTCTTCCAGCAATAAATCCAACGCTTTTATGAAACTATATTAATAGAGGTAACATATTAGACAAGCTGGAGAGACAAAAGGCCTACTTTCATCAGAAAAGCACATTCCCACATGTGAATGGGGGAATTAATCTACATCAAATACTAAGGATAGTAACACACTGTTTACTGATTTAAACTGGGAGTAATTCAATAAATTGATTGCGTATTAGTAGCTACAAGGCTAACCCTTAAAGAAAATACAAAAATGGTTAAGTTTATAAAAGAAGAAAGTGTCCAACAACACAGTGTGACACAAAATGTTCCTTTAGGAATAAGAATATTTGCACTGTTTTTTAACTTCTCCAATTAATATCACCAAGACCAATGGCAAGCAACTTTCCAATCAAATGCCTTTCTAGGCATTTCTGACAGAGGTGAAGAATGAACAATGACCTTAACTAATTAGATTGTTAAACACACACGCACACACCTGAACATGCACGCACACACACACAGACACACCTTACAGAAACTTAAGAATATATCAGCTAAAATATAAATTTGCTGTCCCTTTAAAGTATATAAACTGTCAACATGAACCTGGGAGAACTGAGGTGTAAATGAATAGTTAAAAACTTCACTCAAATTTCACTGAATGTTTAACGGCTTTAAAAAAAAAGTATCATTAAAATCAACAGAGATGAATATGTTCAACTGGTCACACTAAGTGTCAAAGATAACACTGATAAAATATAAGATTAATACAAACAAACTACATTAAGACGATGGAAAGTATTCAAAAGCATACATAAGGCTGAAGAGAGTTCATTTTAATTTTGAAAAATGAAAGTAGAATGGGTAAGAGTTCATGGCTTACTGAGTCCCAGGCACTGATCAAGCTTCACAGCTACAACTATAGATGCAGAAAATGGAGCGGGGGGAAAAGGCAGCCACTCTGGCTAAACATGTTAGAAATTAAGAGTTTAAGGCTGGAAAAGCAACTGAAAATTTAAAGAGGAAATCCTGACAGAAAGTCAACCTCAGACCCAAATTCAGAACATAAGCTACACAAATTCCTGGCTGGTATCAAAATTACACATGAACATAGGAGGCCCATGAAGCCTGATAAAAAAAGAAGGAAGAGAAAAAAGTCAGGATTTTTATTTGTAATGATACTATTAACTGAGTTAATTCATCAATCATTTGTAGTCTGAGTGTGAGAAAGATGGCTCTGGACAGACTTAACTAGCAGAGGAGAGAGCCCAAAGCCATCAGAGCTACTTATCATTTAGGAGGGAATCTGTAGAAGCAAAGAAACAATACAAAGGATGAGCACTGTTTCAGCCTCAATCTTGGGGCTAATGGCCAAATTTTGTAGTCACAAGAGAGACCTACAAGGGTTTGCGCTATTTAAGAAAACACAACACCACCACCACCACTGGCAGGAAGCTGTATAATGCACAGAAGACAGTATCTGCAATTTCAATTCAAGCAAGTCTGCATGCTTAGTTGCTCAGTCATGTCCAGCTCTTTGTGAGCCCAGGCTCCTCTGTCCATGGGATTCTCTGGCAAGAATACTAGAGTGGGATGCCATTTCCTACTCCATCAAACAAGCCTGCTGGTTCAAAACACCAAGGTCCTCTAAAGAATATGACAGAAGGCAGAGTTACTTCAACATAGAATCTACAATATCCAGTTTACGAGCAAGAATTTCCAGACATGCTAATTAATACTCAGCAAAAATGTATACCCTGGTCTCAGATGGTGAATTTAGCAGATAAAGTAATTCAAAGAAGCTATAATAAAAAAATTTAAGGAAAACGTGCTATTAGTGAGTGAATACAGAAGAAATCTCAAGGGAAAAAGGGAACCCCCCCCCCAAAAAGAGAGAGAGACTCCAGACCTGAAAAGTATAGTAACAAAAATAAAACATCCCCAAAAGAGCCCACAACAAAGTGGAGATGGTAGGGGAAGAGTAAGTAAAACTGAAGCTGGAGTGATAGAAATTACCCAAGCCAAAGGTAAAAGAGAAGACTGAAGTAAAATGATCAGAATATCAGAGACCTATGAGATAGTACGAAATGATCCAATACAGGTAACTGGAATCTCAGCAGGACAGGTGATAAAAAAGAAAAAAAAATCCAGAGGTATAATAGCCGAAAAATTCCCAAATTTGATGGAAAATATAGTAGGCTAAAGTAAACACAAGGAAAATTTATACCAAAAATAACACAAATTGCTGAAAGTCAAAGGTAAAAAACAAATCTTGAAAGGGGCCAGAGAAATTCCATAAAGGGGAAAATCATAAGACTGATAGCTGAATTCTCTTCAGAAACTATGGAGCCAAAGATACTGCAACAACACAAAGTACAGAAACAAAGAACTCTATTTCCAGGAAGTCCAATCCTTCAATAATAAAAATAAAATAAGTACATGTTCAGATAAAAACAGAGAATATGTTGTCAGCAGGCCTGAATAACATGAAACACTGAAAGAAATTCTTCAGTCTGAATGACTGAACCCAATGCAGGTCTACAGAAAAGACAGGTATGAGTAAATATATAAAAAAAAAAAAAAAAAAAGAGTATGCAAAATTTTTCCTTCTCTTAATTTAAAGAAAATATGTGATTATTTAAAGCAAAAGTTATATCACTGTATGGATTTTATGTTAATAATAAAGTATTAATATTGGTTCATCAGTTGAATCAAACATACTCACTAAAGCAAGATATTAAAATAGGAGAAACCATGCAGGGAGAGATGGAATAGATGAAAACTCTACTTTCTGTTCAATTTGTTTGTAAACCTAACATTGCTCTAAAAATAAAGTCTATAAAAATTTAATTACTGACATACGGTAATATATGGTGATTACATCATGACTCCAATTTTTAAAAAACTGTTTGGGGTAACAGCAATCCTAACATTAAGCAAAATCATCTTTAAAACAACAATAATAAAATATTTGTATTCTCAGACATATGTAAAAACTCCTAAGAAAATTCCAAAACGAAACAGTAGAACCAGTAAATGCATTTAGCAAAGTCACAGGTTACAGGGTCAATCTTCAAGTATAAACTGGGAGGATGGGGTTGACATACACACACTACTATAGTGATAATAAATGACTAAGAAACTACTGTACAGCACAGGGAACCCTACTCAACACTTTGTAATAATCTATTTGGAAATAGAGTTAAAAAGAGTAGACATCTGTGTATGTACAACTGATTCACTTTGCTGTACGGCAGAAACTAACACAACACTGTAAATCAACCATACTCCAATAAAAATTAATTTAAAAAGTAAATTATAGCTCTATACACTACCAGCAATTCAGAAGTGATATTAAGAAAATAATTCCACTCACAGGAGCTTTAAAAAATTCCTTAGCTATAAATTTAGCCACAAAAGCACAAGATCTACACACTAGGAACTACCAAACATGATTAAGAGAATTTAATGAAAATGAAAATACATGGCTACATTCCATATTTATACACTGAAAGACTCAATATTGTTAGAGTGGAAAATTTCCCCACTTCATCTGATAAAATGCAATCTCTAACAAAATCACAATAAGTATTTTTTGTAGAAACTGACAAGCTGGTCCTAATTTATATATGGAAATGCTAAAAATGTAAAGCGGGCAAAATAATTCTGAAAAAGAAGAACAAGGCCAAGGGAATTACACAACCCAACTGAAGAAACTTGCTATAAAGTTACAATAATCAGAATAGTGGGGAACTGGTCTAAAGATGAACATATACATCAATGCAGCAGAAGAGAAAGTCCAGAAACAAACTCTTTCATTTATGACAAATCGATTTTAGACAAAGGTGAAACCCGAAATCACCTGGAGAAAAGGCTAATTCAGGTAAACAGCTAACTGTCCCAACACTCCTTGTTGAAAGACGACCTTTTCCTCTATAAAACATCTAGAAGAAAATATACATACAAGAAAATCTTTTTGATCTTGAGCTAGGCAAAAGTTTTCTAGACACGACACTAAAAACAATCATATAAAAGAAAAACTTGATAAACTGGACCACCAAAGTTAAAAACTTCTGCTTTTGAAAAGACATCACAAAGAAAGTGAAAAGACACACCACTGACAGGAGAAAATATTTGCAAATCTGATAAAGTACTTACATCCAGAATATGTAAAGAACTGTAATAATTCATTAATAAGACAGTACAAGAAAAATTTAATTCCAACACTCAAAACTAACTTTTTTAAGATCCACATAAGCTGTCTTACTATTTATTCTTTACAACTTGGGGAATATTTTCATGAGAACAAAGAGGTTTCAGTTGGACTTAACTATCACTAGAGAGTAAGTCATCATAATTTCTCCTTATTTGTGCTCTGGGTCCTCCTTAATACCCCAGGGAACATCAACATTTCCTTCTCCCTTTCACCATGTCTCTCTTTGGAATTATCACACACTTACAGTGCTGGCTGCTGCTGAGGCTTGCCCACATCCACCTTCTTGCTAAAGGGCATGGACTCAGTACATCTTTTCACAAACCTGCTACACAGTTTGTTTGGTTTTTTTTTTTTTTTTTGGAGGGGGACTGAACTGTCTTCCTGTCTAGTTATTTTTCCTCTGGTAAGAAAAACTCTGAAAAATAAACAAAGGACTCCAAAAATTCACCCTTATTTGCTTCTTGACTTGCTATCCATTTAAACAAAGAATGGTGCCTAGAACTAAAACATAACATCCAAAACAATCAAGTGGACCATCTCAAAGAGTTTACTAAGCTGAAAGCATGAAAAAAAAATTAAGAATAATTTTATAAAAGCAGAAGATATCTCATTAACTTTCAAAATGCAGCAATATGGTGCCCCGGGTCGGCGCGGGCGCGCGGTGGGCAGCAGTTGGCTAGACCAGTTGTTGCCTGGGTTGCGGAGATGGGGTCTGCGGGCGGTGGCAAATCCGGCCCAGTATGTAATGTTGGCGGTGCCTGTTGGCGCCTCTGACACGAAGCTGGGTGGGGTAAAGAGTAGAGGGCGGTAGTTGCGGCAGGTGGGAGAAGGAAGAGGCGGCGGTGAATCACGTATAAATGACTCCGAAGCAGGACCTGGAGACTAAATTCCAGGAGGATGACACAGATTCACATCAAGATACAGATGATGTGCAAAGAAACCCATGCCCCCAAAGAGATTACAGTGTCCTCCAAACAGATCCAGCGGGAATAACCACAAAAGTCACAAAAGTCACAAAAACCACATTAAGGGGTCACCTGGGACCCCTTAATAGAACAGGACGAGAGCTCCATGACTCCAACTAGGGTAGGATCTTTGAGTCCTGTGTCAGCATTAAAGAAGTTACAGAAGACTGACCATCTGTCCCTCATCACCCCAATAAAGATTTCTTGGGGTTCACGTCTCAAGGAAAATTTAAAGTAGGAGATAGATGGTCCCTGGGCTGAATAGCTGGTGATTTTCAAACAGAGCAAAACTGAAGTTTGTCCTCAGCCAGACAAGAATGACGTATTTCCCTTCCTCCATTGTTAGGAGGGAATAAACTGACGGGGGAATTGTTGCATTGAAATGGATAAAAGAGGGATGAGTTTTTCTTTGTCACTTCACTGAGAGCAAAGAAGATAAAGAAGACCAGTGAGCAGGCCTGAACATTCCTAGTTTATTTTACTTTAACTGCTCCTGATTCCGAATGTCTGTAACTAAGTTTGCTTTTCTGCCTCCGAACTCTGCAGGAGCTACGCTTCACTTGACTCCATGCTAAATACATCCTCTATCTGTATCTGATGTTTACCTTTACAACAGCCTTCCCCTTGTAGTTACATGTCAGAAGGAAGGCCTCAGAGCCACCAAACTGCCAGATGCAGGGTTACTGATGTTAGTTTATGACTGTCTTTGAAATGATGCAAGAGGAAGAAATCAAGATCCTATCACCTTTGTTTCCTTATCACCGACTCCTGAGTGCTTCTGACTGTGAGCACCTGCTTTAGGGACACAGTTCTTGAGGCAGGAGCATACTATGTTCCCCTGTCCACTACCTGAGAATAAAAGCCACTGTTCTATTTCTTTCAAAAAAAAAAAAAAAAAACAAAATGCAGCAATATAAGATTCACTATGCACAGCCCAAGGTCAAAAGATGCAGATATCCTTACTTTTTCAGTTAAATACTAATAATTAGTACTACAAATCTAGGAACTATTCTTCATAAAACTTTTAAGGAATCTTGAACACAGAGGCTCTGACCAGGAGTTTGACTGACCAGCAGTGTAAACAAGAGTGACAGAATAACCATGAACATCCTCAACAGTAAGATAAAGCAATTGGTGTTTAATTAGAAGACAGTCTCTTTAAAACAAACCAAAAATTTACAAACTGTCATGGGATAGTAGGCAGGTTAATGGTGCTTCAAAACATTAACAACCAAACATACCACAAATTTAAAAATATAATTGCTGGGACTTCCCTGGTGGTCAAGCGACCCTGATCAGGGAACTAAGATCCCACATGGCACAGGGCAACTAAGCCAGTGCCTTCTAGAGCCTGCATGCCACAGTGAAAGATCCTGCCTGCCACAACAAAGACTCGATGCAGCCAATTAAATGAATATTCTTAAAAAAATAAATAAAAATTAAAAAATATATATGTAATTGTTCACTTCATGATACAGATTTTTTTTTTTTTTTTTTTCCATCACCAACTCTGGGAGCTTTCTTTTTTTTTTTTTTTCTTTTTTTTTTTTTTTTTATTAGTTGGAGGCTAATTACTTTACATCATTACAGTAGTTTTTGTTATACATTGAAATGAATTAGCCATGGATTTACATGTATTCCCCATCCCAGTCCCCCCTCCCACCTCCCTCTCCACCCGATCCCTCTGGGTCTTCCCAGTGCACTAGGCCCGAGCACTTGTCTCATGTACCCAACCTGGGCTGGTTATCTGTTTCACCCTAGATAATATACATGTTTCAATGCTGTTCTCTTGAAACATCCCACCCTCGCCTTCTCCCAGAGTCCACAAGTCTGTTCTTTACATCTGAGTCTCTTTTTCTGTTTTGCATATAGGGTTATCGTTACCATCTTTCTAAAGTCCATATATATGTGTTAGTATACTGTAATGGTCTTTATCTTTCTGGCTTACTTCGCTCTGATACAGATTTTTTAATGAAATAATTGTGCATATTTGAAAATCTGGACTAACAGGTGAATGTTAATATGATTTTTTTAGTGTTGAGATAAATGCTTGGGAGAAAGGAATGACAGAGGATGAGAAAATTGGATGGCATCACCAGCTAGATGGACATGAGCTTGAGTAAGCTCCGGGAGTTGGTGATGAACAGGGAAACCCAGCATGCTCCTGTCCATGGGGTCGTAAAGAGTTGGACACGACTGAGCAACTGAGCTGAACTGAAGGCTTGGGTTACATACGGATCCATGGATCCTCAGTAATATCTCTACTCTTGCTTTTCTCACAGAATCCAAGGCCACAGTTCAGAAACCCTGGTCTACACAGACATTTTCATATCATTCCCTAATATTCCCAAAGTTTATAACTCTATGATGCCTATAATTTCTATGATTCTCTCCAAGAACAAAATGGAAAAAAGAATCAAACGGCAGAGATAAGTACGGTCACCTTACAGTCATACACTCTTAAGTGGCTCAGAATTCCCTGGCTTCCCAACTGAATGTTTCAAAACCCACGTAAGTCTCCTAAAGAACGTGAACACAGCGGAATATGTTCAAGAAACTCTGTTCCTGGATTTCTCACATGAGACTATAAAACTTGACTCTTGTTTCATAGATAACTGTAGACGACTATTAAATGCACTGTTATGTCTTATTTTCTAAACCACCCCTTTCATGAGGCTTCTATTGATTAAGAACCAACAAATAGCTCTCACAATTGCCTATATCAGAAGATTCAGCTTTGATGTCTGGCTTTTAAAGTTAGTATAATCTGGATACTAGCCTCACATTCAACAAATTTGAGATAACCTTAAGACCAAAATTTGACAAAAACAGTATAAAAAAGGAAAAATAGAGACTAATTTCATTCCATAATTTAAAAAAATTATAAGTAAACTATTATCAAAATATTATCAAATTCACTAATATATTAAAAAAATCAGAAATATAAATGACTTTACCCAAGAATAAGATAATGGTGCAACAACAGAAAAATAACCAACATAATTCATTACTTCATAAAATAAGAAGCAAGTATCACAGGGCACAAAATCCTAAGACTGCTTCAACATATGCTAAGAATTATTTGGTATTTACTAGCTATTTGTTTTAGTTTCCTATGGCTGCTGTAAAAAATACCACAAACTTGATGGCTAAAAACAACAGGAATTTATTCACTCACAAAACCTGAAAACAGTGACATGGAGCCAACACCAAGGTATCAAGGGGGCTATGCTCCCTCCAGGAATCTATTTCTTGTCTCTTTCAGCTTCTACTGACAGACAGTATTCTTTGACTTGTGGCCATTACCACCCTGGTCTCTACCTTAGGGACACCATCAAGCTTCTCTTATGTCCGCCTGTGTCAAATCTCCCTCAGCCTCTCTTCTAAGGAAATTTTTTTTACTATGTTTAGGGCCTATCCAGATGATCCAGAATGATCTATCTCCAGACATTTAACTTAAAACTACAAAGATCTTTTTTCCTTATAACATTACAGGGTCCACAGATTAGCAACTGATCTCTTTGGGGACCCATTATTCTTTAAAAAAAAAAAAAAGAAGAAAAGAAAAAGCACCTTTACTCTCTATTAGTTGGTTAGGGCTATCATAACAAACTACTGCAGATTGGGTGGCCTCAACAACAGACATATACATTCTCACAGTTCTAGAAGAGTCTCAAGATGCAGGTGCCAGCCTGGGTGGTTTCTATTGAGGCCTCTCTCCTTGCCTTGCAGACAGCTGTCTTCTTGCTTTGTCTTTTCTGTCACATGCATGATCTTTTCTCTGTGTGCATGCAATCCTGGTGTCTCTTCCTCTTCTTATGAGGACACCCCTTATATTGGTTTAGGGACTCACCCTTACAACCTCATTTAACCCTTTAAAGCCCCTCCCTATCTTCAAATACAATCATATCAGAGGCTATGGCTTCAGCATATAAATTTGGGGGCAACAGAATTCAGTCCACAATACTCTCTAAGTAGGTTCACATCAGGGAGGAGTCAAGGCCCTATTCAAAGCTACCTGAAATTTTCTAACCACAGAAGACTGAACGGAAGTTCTATTTGAGTCTTTATTACTTTACTACCCGAGATTGGGCCTAACAGGTTCTTATGGTACCTATTCCTTCTATTCTTGTCTCAGCAAGATACAGCTAGGATAAAATATGGTTCCACTTTTCCTGTTTTCTGAAAATGTTTCCCAAACCTCAATCAGAAAAACTCCTTCCTAAAGCTAGCCCATATATTGTTGGTGAACTTTCAAATAAAAACACTCTAGGTTTTGTCTACCAAGTTGGGTCAATTTATTTAGAAAACTGTGTTGTGCTGTCATTAGCAAGTATCTTCAGAAACTGTGCAAGGCAAAACTGTTTTTTGAAAATTTATAAACAACCCAAATCTATACAGGAATCAAAATCTGTAAGAAATTCACTGTTAAGCAGTTGATTTTGGGCGGTAGAATCAGGGTGGATTTTTTTTTCTTTTATATTTCAGAATTTAAAAACTCTTTTATAAAAATATACACATCTTTGGGCTTTCTACATGGCTATTTAATGACTATGTTTACTCAAAAGGACCTTCAAAAGGATCTATCAAAATTTATTGTCTGCACCCCCTCTGCATCTTTCTGAATCTTACAGTCCTAATTTAAGTGTTCATCTTTTTTGTACTAAAGATACAGCACAGAAAGTATGAGCTATAATAAAAACTTGAATAAAATTATAATTTAGAACTGCTATATTTAATTTATATCCACTTTAGAAAGTTTTATCTGGACATGTGTAAAATTTACTGGTGATGAACTATGAAGTTTGTAATAATTTTGGTGAAAATACAGGTCTAAAATAAAAACACAACCTAATATTTTGGAAACTTTCAATGAGAACATGAGATTTGTCTTATGTTTCTACTGAAAGTACAAGAACAAAACTTTGGTTCATAAAAATATTATATACATGCTACGTGTATTTTATGTGATCAGCCTTTCCTCACTCTTGTAAAGTACATCATTGAGAAGTAAAAAATCTCCTGAATCAACAGAAAATCTTACTAACAAATACTAACAAAATTTACAGTAAAAATTCAAATTTTCCTCTCAATGTAAAATCATCTGATCAGTTTGCTATTTATTCCTTTTCCAACAATAAAAACTTTTACATAATGGCTAAAAATATAAATCTAAGGAAAAAGAATTGCCTTAAAAATGCTTCTTCTACATGCAAAAACATTGTATCAAAAATACTGGACACTGCGTTCTTTTATGATTAAACCTCTAATCTAACTGGGAAAAGCTATTAATGCTGTAATGGTCTGGGTTGTCTCACTTCAAAACAACTGCCCCCGTGGCATCAATTCTGTAAATGATAAGGCTTCTCCTCTCCCCCAGGGGCAACTTCAGGAGTGACTTTTCCAGTTTGACCTCTATATTAAACAGGGAAAAGACTGTTTTTCTTCTATATACTCAGTCTATCTTCTAATACTCAACCAAAATTTCCTTCACAAAGGAAATCTTCATTTGAAATGAAAAACACATTCTGGATTTACCTAAACAATTAGGCAATATTAAAATAGTGATTATAAGGAAATGAGAATAAGGGGAAAAGCCATTTATTTCTAAATATAGCACCTACATCTGCATAGGCTTCCCTGGTGGCTCAGATGGTAAAGAACCCATCTGCACTGCAGGAGACCCGGGTTCGATCCCTGGGTCGGGAAGATCCCTTGGAGGAGGGCATGCAACCCACTCCAGTGTTCTTGCCTGGAGAATCCCCATGGACAGAGGAGCCTGGAAAGCTACAGTCCCTGAGGTCACAAAGAGTCAGACACAACTGAGTGACTAAGTACACACCTGCATAAACAAAACACGACATCTTCACAAACTTTTAAAAACTGCTCCCTTCTATAAAAGTTAGATGGAGTAGGGTATCACTTAATAGTATTTTCTATCATATTCCCTTCAACTAAATGAACTTGACTATAAGGCACTAATACTAGCTATAACATTTAAAATATGCTGAGGTATTATCTATTATATAAACTTTCTTCATAGGCTTAGATCTTTATAAAATGCTCATTATACAACATTTTCATTTTTTTTTCTCATATTCCACAACACACAAATTTGTTCATTCACAGAATTAACTAACCACCCTTTTAAAAAGAGGTTACAGCAAAATGAGAGAGTACAAAAGTAGAATTACGGTATATCTATAAAATATACTCTCTCCAAAGAAAACAAATCAAAGTAAAAACTATATTACAGATGGCTTAACTACCCAAATTAAGAAAAATAAGGAACCACCTCCAGTGATGAAAAGAGCTATATAGAAAAGACATTCAGCATTTCAACCAATTTCCAGTCCAGTAATTGGTGATGAATAAGAGGAATAGAGGTATAAGAAACCTACTGCACTCACCTTCTACACAGGGTTATGTAATATGTCACATTTCTCCCAAATGATAGAAAGGCTTGCTGAAAGGGTGGCACATGTTTCACTGGGAACATGTGCGTGTTAGGGCCTGGGGTCCTAGACCTTGATTTAACCACAGATAAATGGGGAAATGGATACACTGAAAAGGGAAGGGATCAGAGATTCACAGATATCAATGCAATTCAACTTAACAAATACTGAGCACCTGTTACTGCCTGGTTTTGAAGGTCTCAAAGAAACACCTTGAACAACCTATTCTGTTTCAGTTTCCTCATCAAAATGGCAGTATTATTTATCTCAAATGAAGTGATACGTAAAAGTGCCAGTAACAAGTCAACACCCCAAAATGGCTATTAATTCTAGTATTTTCACTAATTAACATAACCATTGTGCTCTCTTTGGTGACAGAATAAAAATTTCTTGTCTTTAAAATTTTAATTCCTAAGTCAGCAAAATAACTCCACATTAGCTCATTAATGTAGTGATAAATTTTATGACCTTGGGTGTTGGAATTTTGAAATAAATTACTCACTGTCTAATTAAAAATATTAATTAACATTAGATCATAATTACATCTTCATATCCTCTTGTTCATTTTCGACTCCAGAGTTCCACTTTCTAGGAAGTTTGTTTCCCTTTAGGCAACACAAAGGTCAAAGGAGCAACAGCTAAGTTTTAAAGAATTCTGATCATATCACCAAGTCCAGTTCAAATGGAACAAAATATTCACATACCCTCATAATAATCGACCATGGTTTAGCCTATATATGATACTACCATTTTCTGTATGATAAGATCCTATTTCTATAGAATGTGTTAGGGTTTAGCACTTCCATAAAAGCCAGTATTTTCTTTGTTAAAAAAAAAAAAAGATAGGTATTTTCTGAATATGAAAATTTTATACAGTCCAAAACTTTTTTTAAATTGTTCTACTCCATGAAGAAAACTACATGTAGAATATGATAAATTCCTTCTTTCCCCCTTTAATAATGAACTCAGGTACATAAATAATAAAACTATGCAAAGCATCATTCACATTTTATCAATCACATTTACTCAGTGACACTGAATTTGCATTAAAATATGAATTCTCATAAAAAGAAATACCACTATATTATGAAAAGGCCACAAATTTTCTGGACTGTAAAATTAAAATAAGATTGATAAATAAACACACATGGTATCCTCATTTCTCCAGAGGTATATGCTGTATATCAAGGAAATGAGATGGCAAACGTTTATTCTATGTAAGAAACTTCTGAAGAGGTTTCAAAATGAACCCACTGGTACTTAACCCATCTTGGGTTACAGACTTGATGGTACTCATAAATGATACAGACATCTTCTCAGGAAAAAAATGTATATGCACATATACACAAAATGTAGCAATCAGGACTTTCACAGACCTTCTGGAGAAAGAACCCATACAGATTAAATATCCTTACACAAGACCTTTGATATTCAGTGAGTATTTTCATAGTGACCCAAAGGGTCAACGCCTGTGGTAATTGGCCAGTTTGTAGAGGCACACATTTGAATGAAACTAAAATAAAGCTGGAAACGGATATGAAACAGCAAATCACCCAGCTAGTGAAGGAATCTGGCATTCACCTCTCAGTTTGACTCTGGCATCTTTACAACTCATTATTAGTAGAATAAATATCAAGGAGTGCTTTGGTACTGATCATTAATATATTCAGAAGGTCTTTGAACTTCTCACAATAAAAAGAGTACACTGTGCTTTCATATCCTAAGTCTCCTTGGCAAGTAATATCACAATGAGTCTCTAAAAGATAACAAGAAATAAAGTATATGATCCCCACAGATAGCTATTTGTTAACATATTTATTAAATTCACATCCTCTAGAAGGAGCTGTAGTCAGAGCGTAGTTTATGGGGATAAAAGATACAAACCCAATCTTCTAAGAGAAATCAATATGATACACCAAGTTTATTCCTGAAAACACTGACCACAAAGAACTGTGTGATGGATATTTTATTATAGACACCCTAAAACAATTTAAATGTCAGATATATTTACAAAATTCGTTATTTCTTATAAAGTTCTAACATGGGTTTACTGATAGCCTTCAATGTCTGTACTAACCTACACAACAATTTCACGTTAAAACAAACGATTAGAAATCCATTTGATTTTCTTAAAGAAGCTTGGGATGAGAAAATGTGATATGCTGTACTGTGCTTAGTCACTCAGTCATGTCCAACCTCTCTGCAACACCACAGACTGTAGCCCGCCAGGCTCCTCTGCCCATGGGATTCTCCAGGCAAGAATACTAGAGTGGGTTGCCATGCCCTCCTCCAGGGGATCTTCCCGACCCAGGGATCAAGTCAAGGTCACCCGCTCTGCAGGTGGATTCTTTACCATCTGAGCCACCAGGGAAGTAAAAATGTGATATATTCATTATCTATCATAATTTCAACAAAATACCAAGAGTATTTCTTGAAATAGTGCACAGTTGGCATGATTATTTTTCAAAAATCAGAACTTCTATTACACCTATAACCCTGGCCTACCATTTTATATCTTCCATTACTTACCTCCCCACACCAAGATCCTTTCTGCCAGGACAACATGGCACTTCAGTGCCTCCTGTCATTCAAACCCCTTTTTTAACCTTCATTCCTCTTATAAGCCATATACTGCAAAAAGCCCCAGGCCCAAGCAAAAAGAAGCACCGCCACAGGCTTTGATATGTAGTTATATTCGTTCTTACTCCTCACAAGCTAGAAGGATGCCCCAGGAGAGGATTATCACCTTTACTCCTAGAACTTTAAGAGGGGAAAGTACAGTTGACCCTCCATATCTGCAGGTTCTGTATCTGTGGGTTCAATCAACTCCAGATCAAAATCATTTGAAAATAAAATAGAGTTCCAAAAAACAAAACTTGAATTTGCCATGCACCAGAAACTATTCACATAGCATTTACATTGTATTCATAACCATTTACATGGCATTTGCATTGTATTAGGTATTAAAAGTGATCTAGAGATGATTTAAAGTGTATGGGAGGAAGAGTGTATGTTACATGAAATACCACACCTTTTTATAAAATGGACTTGAGCATCTGCAGATTTTGAAATTCACAGTAAGTCTGGTAACCAAAGGACAACTATATAGTTTCAGGCTTTTCAAATTGAAACTCTAGCTATATTTTTCCATCAAACCACTGCTACAGATGGTTGTTTCACTCCAGGTACTATTTATATTACTCTGGTTACATTATGAATCTCATCAACTTTGAGAGCTAAATCAGAAAATCAAATCATATTTATCAAATTGTTTTCAAGAGAAAGAAGTTAGAATTAAAATATCAATGGCTTCCTGAGTATGCTGTGTAACTGTACTAAGTAGTTTACACAAATTCTCATTTAATCAACAAAATGAAGTGGAAATTATCTCTATTCAACAAGACCTAAGAAAACCAAGGCTTAAACAGGTAAGTTATAATAACTTGCCAGGGCTAGAATTCAAATGCAGCTCAATCTGATTCAAGCCTGTGCTCTTAGCCACTACACTTCATTATCTTATATGTACATTTTAAGTGTCAAATATCACTGTATAATATAATCTTATATCATGAATTGTTGCATGCATGTGCGTATATAAAATGCAGTTACAAACAGATATGCATTAAACTTTTCTGACCTTCAAACTCAATGTATTTTAAAATTTCCACATACTTGAAAAGCAACTGAAAAATTTCATCTATGTATATGATATGAGCCTCACTAGAAATTCCTTTACACAAATTTATATTAATACACAAATGAATAAAAATAGCAGGCTAAATAACCATTACCAAGCTCTTTTACATAACATGATTTCCTGGTAATGTTCAGTTCAGTTCAATTCAATTGCTCAGCCGTGTCCGACTCTGTGAACCCATGAACCGCAGCATGCCAGGCCTCCCTGCCCATCACCAACTCCCAGAATCCACCCAAACCCATGTCCATTGAGTCAGTGATGCCATCCAACCATCTCATCCTGTCATCCCCTTCTCCTCCTGGCCTCAATCTTTCCCAGCATCAGGGTCTTTTCCAATGAGTCAGCTCTTCGCATCAGGTGGCCAAAGCACTGGAGTTTCAGCTTCAACATCAGTCCTTCGAAAGAACACCCAGAACTATCTCCTTTAAAATGGACTGGTTGGATCTCCTTGCAATCCAAGGGACTCTCAAGAGTCTTCTCCAACACCACAATTCAAAAGCATCAATTCTTCGCTGCTCAGCTTTCTTTATAGTCCAACTCTTACATACATACATGACTACTGGAAAAACCATAGCCTTGACTAGACGGACCTTTGTTGGCAAAGTAATGTCTCTGCTTTTTAATATGCTGTCTAGGTCGGTCATAACTTTCCTTTCAAGGAGTAAGCATCTTTTAATTTCATGGCTACAATCACCATCTGCAGTGATTTTGGAGCCCCCCAAAATTAAGTCTGAGACTGTTTCCACTGTTTCCCCATCCATTTGCCAGGAAGTGATGGGACCAGATGCCATGATCTTAGTTTTCTGAATGCTGAGTTTTAAGCCAATTTTTTCACTCTCCTCTTGGACTTTCATCAAGAGGCTCTTTCATTCTTCACATTCTGCCATAAGGGTGGTGTTATCTGCATATCTGAGGTTATTGATATTTCTCCCGGCAATCTTGATTCCAGCTTGTGCTTCTTCCAGCCCAGCGTTTCTCATGATGTACTCTGCATATAAGTTATATAAGCAGGGTGACAATATATAGCCTTGACATACTCCTTTAACTATTTGGAACCAATCTGTTGGTCCATGTCCAGTTCTAACTGTTGCTTCCTGACCTGCATACAGGCTTCTCAAGAGGCAGGTCAGGTGGTCTGGTATTCCCAACTCTTGAAGAATTTTCCACAGTTTACTGTGATCCACACAGTCGAAGGCTTTGCCATAGTCAATAAAGCAGAAATAGATGTTTTTCTGGAACTCTCTTGCTTTTTTGATGATCCAGCGGATGTTGGCAATTTGATCTCTGGTTCCTCTGCCTTTTCTAAAACCAGCTTGAACATCTGGAAGTTCACGGTTCACGTATTGCTGAAGCCTGGCTTGGAGAATTTTGAGCATTACTTTACTAGCGTGTGAGATGAGTGCAATTGTGCAGTAGTTTGAGCACTCTTTGGCACTGTCTTTCTTTGGGACTGGAATGAAAACTGACTTTTTCCAGTCCTGTGGCCACTGCTGAGGTTTCCAAATTTGCTGGTATATTGAGGGCAGCACTTTCACAGCACCATCTTTCAGGATTTGAAATAGCTCAACTGGAATTCCATCATCTCCACTAGCTTTGTTCATAATGATGCTTGCTAAGGTCCATTTGACCTCACATTCCAGGATGTCTGGCTCTAGGTGAGTGCTCACGCTATCATGATTATTTGGGTTGTGAAGATCTTTTTTGTACAGTTCTTCTGTGTATTCTTGCCACCTTTTCTTAATATCTTCTGCTTCTGTTAGGTCCATACCATTTCTGTCCTTTATCGAACCCATCTTTGCATGGAATGTTCCCTTGGTATCTCTAGTTTTCTTGATGAGATCTCTAGTCTTTCCCATTCTGTTGTTTTCCTCTATTTCTTTGCACTGATCACTGAGGAAGGCTTTCTTATCTTTCCTTGCTATTCTTTGGAACTCTGCATTCAAATGGGAATATCATTCCTTTCCTCCTTTGCTTTTTGCTTCTCTTCTTTTCACAGCTATTTGTAAGGCCTCCTCAGACAACCATTTTGCCTTTTTGCATCTCTTTTCCACAGGCATGGTCTTGATCCCTGTCTCCTGTACAATGTCACGAACCTCTGTAAAGAGATACCCCATGCCCAAGGTAAGAGAAACCCAAGTAAGATGGTAGGTGTTGCGAGAGGGCATCAGAAGGCAGACACACTGAAACCATAATCACAGAAAACTAGCCAATCTGATCACAGGACCACAGCCGTGTCTAACTCAGTGAAACTAAGCCATGCCGTGCAGGGCCACCCAAGACGGTTGGATCATGGTGGAGAGGTCTGACAGAATGTGGTCCATTGGAGGAGGGAATGGCAAACCACTTCAGTATTTTTGCCTTGAGAACCCCATGAACAGTATGAAAAGGCAAAATGATAGGATACTGAAAGAGGAACTCCCCAGGTCGGTAGGTGCCCAATATGCTACTGTAGATCAGTGGAGAAATAACTCCAGAAAGAATGAAAGGATGGAGCCAACGCAAAAACAATACCCAGTTGTGGATGTGACTGGTGATGGAAGCAAGGTCCGATGCTGTAAAGAGCAATATTGCATAGGAACCTGGAATGTTAGGTCCATGAATCAAGGCAAATTGGAAGTGGTCAAACAGGAGGTGGCAAGAGTGAACATCAACATTCTAGGAATCAGCGAACTAAAATGGACTGGAATGGGTGAAATTAACTCAGATGACCATTATATCTACTACTGTGGGCAGGAATCCCTTAGAAGAAATGGAGTAGCCATCACAGTCAACAAAAGAGTCTGAAATGCAGTACTTGGATGCAATCTCAAAAATGACAGAATGATTTCTGTTCATTTCCAAGGCAAACCATTCAATATCATGGTAATCCAAGCCTATGCTCCAACCAGTTAAGCTGAAGAAGCTGAACAGTTTTATGAAGACTTACAAGACGTTTTAGAACTAACACCCAAAAAAGATGTCCTTTTCATTATAGGGGACTGGAATGCAAAAGTAGGAAGTCAAGAAGCACCTGGAGTAATGGGCAAATTTGGCCTTGGAGTATGGAATGAAGCAGGGCAAAGGCTAATAGAGTTTTGGCAAGAGAACGCACTGGTCATAGGAAACACCCTCTTCCAACAACACAAGAGAAGACTCTACACATGGACATCACCAGATGGTCAACACCAAAATCAGATTGATTATATTCTTTGCAGCCAAAGATGGAGCTGACTGTGGCTCAGATCATGAACTCCTTATTGCCAAATTCAGACTTACATTGAAGAAAGTAGGGAAAACCACTAGACCATTCAGGTATGAACTAAATCAAATCCCTTATGACTATACAGTGGAAGTGAGAAATAGATTTAAGGGACTAGATCTGATAGACAGAGAAACCTACTTAACCAGCTAGAATAGGCCATAATACAGTTTAACTTTGTCACTATTGCAAATATTGTTACTGAACTCAGGTTCAGCTGCTCACCACTCAAAAGCCAATAGTGGAGAGGCAAATGTTGGCAGAAAGGAAAGTTACTTCAATCAGAAAGCCTGCCAACTAAGGAGAAGGTGGACTCATGTCCCCAAAACCAACTCTAAAGATTCTGCTCAGCTATGTGATTTTTAAAGGGAAAAGGGGGAAGTGATCTCAGTTAATCACTGAAGCAGATGGTTAGGTTCTGCATCATTTTCCATTGCGCGCAGGATGGCTGACTCCTAATGATCTTTCTTTAGATGTCATCATGCCCATGTGGTCTGCCTGCAGGATTGCTAAGGGGGCCACTGGAATTAGAGAGCGAGTCATTCTTTAACTACTTAATTCTTCACTCCTACTTTTAGTCGAGGGAAAAAATCAACCGGTTAGGCAAGGTATTGTGTGCATTTCATAGAATGTAAATCAGGAGTTAGGTTAAATGTTACCTAGTGATCTCATTTTTATACTTAAGGCTTAACAGAAACAAAAACAGACCAACAGGAAAGTGGCAAAGAGCTACTTACAAACCCCTACTTGTCAGACATCATTTCATTTCTATGGGATTAGGGGCAAAAGTCCATCTTCCATAATTTCTTCACACTGACATATGATGTCATATAACTGAAGTGGAAGACAGGTCTGTGGTGCCTCTTTGCTCGCAATTTTAGTTGCCTTCTTATAAATACAGGCAAAACAACGTATAATTATTTTGATGCCCACAAAAATATAGATTATTAAGAGCAATAGTGTTAATTCCATCCTCTGAAGATCAGTTCTTCAAATAGTGCTAGCTATAGATTCAGTACTGCTCATGATGAAGCAGCTTATGTTATGGTTACAGTTTGGTCATCGTGCAGTTAGCTTTTTTCCTCTGATGGTGGTTATAGCATCTGTAAAACAACTAAGGAATGTGCATCAGACACTGAGTCTGTGACTCTATTGTCCTAACCATTAACTGCTCAAGCCCACTCTTTTGTGACTCAGGGATGACTGAGAGATTTCTGTTTCGCTACAAACAAGAGGCTAGGGACAAAGAGAAGCCTTTGTACTTTGGGGAGTCTTGCAGGGTTCTGCTCAGTTCCACCATACATGTACAATATTTGCTCATGTTGACATCTGGAGGGATAAACTGCAGGGCCATAACGTTTGTGCATCTTCACACTTACTAGGCATCATATAGCTTTCAAAGAGGGCTGTACCAATTTACATTGACACCAGCAATGTATACAAGTTCTAATTTCCCTGCAAAAGTATTTGGCAAATATCAGACCTTCACATCAGAGAAGGAAATGGCAACCCACTCCATTATTCTTGCCTAGAGAATCCCATGGACAGAGGAGCCTGGTGGGCTGCTGTCCATAGGGTAGCACAGAGTTGGACATGACTGAAGCGACTTAGCATGCGTGCATGCCTTGAAGAAGGAAATGGCAATCCACTCCAGTACTCTTGCCTGGAGAATCCCATGGACAGCGGAGCCTGGTGGGCTGCCATCTATGGGGTCGCACAGAGTTGGACACGACTGAAGCGACTTAGCAGCAGCAGACCTTCACATCTTTGTCAACATGATGGTTGTGCCAATACTATCTCATCCATGTTTGTCACCCGACATTCCATTGGTTCATCAATGATATTTGTTATTGATATAAAATTTTATTTTTCTTAGTGCTGACACTGTATTGTAATAGAGTTTACATATTTTATTGATCACTTCCAACTTGCTGTGATTTAAAACATTTAAAAACTCAGTTCGAAACTCTGGGAATAAAATTTCTCTCTCTTAAGGAATGTTCTAGTTTGCCATAAGTTATGACAATATCTGTTAAAAAGAGTTAAACCTCTTCATCATTAAATTATCTGGTTTTTGAGGAAACTATTAAATAAAAAGAAATTATTTCATCCTCTGCTCATTCAAAGCACTTTATACATCAGTTATGTTACTTAGCCTAATGTTAGCTGCTCCTTCATTAAGTTAATTCTTTAAAGACTAGGACTGTCATGTTGCACTAATGTAATGTTGTACTATCTTTAAGATATAAAACACCACAGCACCCTAAAAGTCCCTCCTCATTCCCCTTCCAGGGCCATCCTTTCAAGGATAAACACTATCCTGACATCTAAAAACAGATTTGAACTTTATATAAGTAATATTATATAATATGTATTATTTTGCCTCTGGCTTCTTTCAGTCAACATTATATTTATACAATTCAGTCACAGTCTAACAATACTATAGTTCATATATTCTCAGTGATGTATAGTATTTTGTTGTATGACCATACTACAATTTATCTATCCGTTCTACTGTTTACATGGGCAGTTTCTACACTTGCACTGTCATGAATAGCATTGCTATGGACACTGTCATTCATGGCTTTTGGTGAACATATACCTGCATTTCAGTTGGGTATATACCTAGAAGTAGAATTTCTGAGTTACATGGTATAAGTATGTCCAATTTTAGTAGATAATAACAAACAATTTTTCCAAAGTGGACTACCAAAGCCTAATTTTTGAATTCATTCATTCACTCACTCCCTAATTTAAAAAAAATATGTTAAGCAGAAAATTGTTAGATGGCTCACACCAAGTTTCTTTATCTCCACAGGACTTGTTCCTTCCTGTATTTTCTTAAATACCTAAGGTGTGCCAGGCACTGTTCTACATTTAGCGACAATTGGATTAATAAGACAGATTCCTCACCCTCATGATACTTACATTCTAATGGGGAACAAACAATAAATCACAGGTGATAAATAAGCTTTTTTAAAAAGATATAATATCAAAAGTGAAAAGTTCTACTAAGAAAAATAAAATGGAATAAGGAGAAAGAATGTGGAGATGGGAAACAGGGTCCCAATTTTGATAAAATGTGTCAGGTATCTCTAAAAAAAGTGAAATCTGATTTGAAGTAGGTGGTAGTGAGAATAATTACATTTAGCACATATTCTGAAAGTAAGATAAAAGGATTTGTTGACAGATTTGATATGGGGTGTGAATACAATAATTATGATAGTTACTCATACATGTTTGGATGAATAACTCTATCTAATAATAAGTCTGTAGTATGAATACCTGCCATCGGATACAAACTCATTTATTAGATGGTTTTTAGACAGTTGTTAAAGTACTGAGTATATCCTCTATAGTAATACTTAGAATGTATTTCAAATCTTCCTCTGTTGTCATTCCAACAGTCAACAATAACTCTATAAATACATATTCTTCTTTTTAGAGGAAAAGATCTACAAATAACACAAATAAAGATAGACCCCACTCCAGTACTCTTGCCTGGAAAATCCCATGGACAGAGGAGCCTGGTAGGCTGCAGTCCATGGGGTCGCTAACAGTTGGACATGACTGAGCGACTTCACTTTCACTTTTCACTTTCATGCATTGGAGAAGGAAATGGCAACCCACTCCAGTGTTCTTGCCTGGAGAATCCTAGGGACGGGGGAGCCTGGTGGGCTGCTGCCAGCTATGGGGTCGCACAGAGTCGGACACGACTGAAGCAACTCAGCAGCAGCAGCGTGTCTGTATGTGTATGTATTTATATACATATATATGTGTGTGTATATATATGTGTGTGTGTGTATATACATTATATATATAAAGATTATATATTTATAATCTTAATAACATCAAATACTTAGAAGGTTTCTTTGTTTTTCTGGCAGTGCTCATGGCATGTAGGATCTTAGTTCCCTGACCAGGGATCAAACCCATGCTCCCTGCAGTGAAAGTGCAGATTCTCTCTTTTTTTTAATGTTGATAGCCATTTTACTTATAATAGACAAAATCTAGGCTAAGCTTCCAAAACACGTGAACCAAGAACTTTCAGATCCACAAGCTGGATTTAGAAAAGGCAGAGGAACCAGAGATCCAACATCCACTGGATCATAGAAAAATCAAGAAAAACATCTACCTCTTCTTCATTGACTACACTAAAGCTTTTGACTATGTGGATCACAATAAATTGTGATTTGAAAATTGAAATTTTCAATTGAAAATTTTTCAAGAGATGGGAATACCAGACCACATTACCTGCCCCCTGAGAAACCTGTATGCAGGTCAACAAGCAATAGTTAGTACCGGATATGGAACAACAGACTGGTTCCAAATTGGGCAAGGAGTGTGTCAAGCCTGCATATTGTCACCCTACTTATTTAAATCATATGCAAAGTACATCATGTGAAATGACAGGCTGAATGAAGCACAAGTTGGAATCAAGATTTCAGGGAGAAATATCAATAATCTCAGCTAGTGCAGATGACACTACCCTTATGGCAGAAACTGAAGGGGAAGTAAAGAGCCTCTTGATGAAGGTGAAAGAGGAGAGTGAAAAGGCTAGCTTAAAACTCAACATTTAAAAAACTAAGATCATGGCATCCGGTCCTATCACTTCATGGTAAACAGATGGGGAGATAATGAAAACAGTGACAGACTTTATTTTCTTGGACCCCAAAATCACTGCAGATGGTGAATGCAGTCATGAAATTAAAATATGCTTGTTCCTTGGAAGAAAAGCCATGACAAGCCAAGAGAGTGTATCAAAAAGCAAAGACATCACTTTGCCGACAAAGGTCCATCTAGTCAAAGCTATGGTTTTTCCAGTGGTCATGTACAGATGTGAGAGTTGGACCATAAAGAAGGCTGAGTGCCAAAGAACTAATAATGCTTTTGAACTGTGGTGCTGGAGAAGATTCTTGAGAATCCTCTGGACTGCAAGGAGATCAAACCAATCAATCCTAAGAGAAATCAACTCTGAATATTCATTGGAAGGATTAATGCTGAAGCTGAAGCTCCACGAGTCTGGCCCCCTGACGCCAAGAGCTGGCTCACTGGAAAACATCCTGGAAAGGACTGAGGAGGATGGGGAGGAGAAGGGGATGATAGAGGATGACATGGTTGGATGCCATCACCAAGTCAATGGACATAAGTTTGAGCAAGCTCCAGGAGATGGTGAAAGACAGGGAAGCCTGGCATGCTACAGTTCATGGAGTTGCAAAGAGTTGGACACAACTGAGCAACTGAACAACAAAAAGGAAAACAAGCATCCTTCAATAGGTGAATAAACAAACTGATACATTTATAAAATGGAATACTTTCAGCAACAAAAAAGCAACAAAGTACTGATGCATGTAATATCTTGAATGAATATCAAGAACAGTATGCTGGAAATGTGGATTCTTAACCACTGGACTACAAGGGAAGTCCCTGAGAAGTTATTTTTTTAATTAATATGTCACTATTTCAATGAATGAGTAGCTAACAATAGCTTAAAGAAGACTGACAAATAGATTGATCAATAAAAAAAAAATTTTTTTTAAGTACAAAAAAACAAATCCTAGAAGAAGTACCTTGAGGAAGTTAAAATGTTAAATGTTTTAAAGAGCATACTGTGACTTAAGGTAAAATTTCACTCCCGGTGCTAATTACTAATTGCCTCTGTATTTTTAATGTCAACTTTTTTTCTTACTGTTTTTATTCGAATTTATAACAATTCAACAGGAAACAATAAATTTGGGTTGAGATTCAATAATACCAACACATAGTAGCCTATATTAACCATATGAATGGAGAAGTAACACATTAAGACTTTTTAATTCTCCTAGTCTATTTTTTGCTCTTAAAAATGAGAATTATAATACTCGCATGCTACATCCTAAGAACTAAAAATCACACAGAGTGCTCTATACTTGGTTTTGTGTTGCCAGGAAATACTAAGAGGAAAATCAGTCTTAACAGATTTGTCACATCAAACTGGCATCTTATATGATTGGTAATCAGCTGACAATCTTTTTCTCTTTAAAAAAAAAACAACAATGAAAATATTAAGGGCCAAGTATACAAAGTCTTGCGGGCGTCCCCAGTGGCTCAGCGGTAAAGAATCTGCCTGCAATGCAGGAGATGCAGGTTTGATCCCTGGGTCGTGAAGATCCCCTGGAGGAGGACATGGCAACCCACTCGAGTATTCTTGCCTAGAGAATCCCTATGGACAGAGAAGCCTGGTGGGCTACAGTCCACAGGGTTGCAAAGAGTCGGGCACGACTGAAGCAACTGAGGATACATGCACACACGCACAAAACCTCGGGATGTACTTATCCAGAAAGTTTCACACTTGATCTTCAGCTTTTGTACAGGAAGAAAGAAAAATAAATGAAAACGAAGATTCCCACACAGAGTTATAACCAGGAAACTAATCGCTTATTAAGTGAGTCAAAATAAACATATAATATATAAATTACAAATAAAAAGGAAAAAAGAAGATATGGCTTAATTACAGGAGGGTCAATAAATATAATCTAATTGTAGAGCTTTAAGAGACTTCAGAGTAAGACTTGGAAGAAAGCAATGGGCTATGGGAAACGAGTCAAAAATGAGCATGCTAACATCACAGAAAACAGTTAGAATCGAAAAGCAAAACAAAAGTAAAGAATTTAGAAAATTATTATTCACAATAAAAGAAAGTCCCAAAGCTTAATCCAACCAATGAGCTACACTGGAGAAACAATACACAGTTGAAACTGCAGACGCTTAAGAATGAAAGACGTAATTCATTTTACAAAGGGTTCAATTGAACTTGGTACACCCCTGCATCTAAAGGCTGAGACAGTAGAACAGTTCTTATAGTCCTATTCTCAACCACACAGCCTGGTGAGAGAAAGCTCTATTCTCCTCTACTGAGAATGGAAATTGTTTTCACTTATTTCAGTTATTAAATACCTACTATGCAGACTGCTATGGTTTCCTCCCTTCAAGGTATTTACAACAAGAAACCGATAATAAATAACTGAAAAGATACCCAGGAGTCACACCTCAAATAAGCAAACAAGAAGTAACTGTACATCACTGCACAGCATGTCATGAGTATTACATGGACAGAAATGTCTGACCAAGAGATGTAAAATGAGGAAGCTTCCAAGACATGATAGGCTTTCAGGAGCTTTTTGAAACAGAAAAGTTGACCAGAGTATATTCCAGAGGACACTACAACTGGGAAAAGGCTCTAAAAGTAAAATAGAAACATTATAACTAAATAAATAAAGCTAGTCAAATCACTTTTCTAAACAGGGTTAGAGATCCTAAGGCAATGGCACCCCACTCCAGTACTCTTGCCTGGAAAATCCCATGGACAGAAGAGCCTGGTAGGCTGCAGCCCATGGGATCGCTAAAAGTCAGACACGACTGAGAGACTTCACTTTCACTTTTCACTTTCATGCACTGGAGAAGGAAATGGCAACCCACTCCAGTGCTCTTGCCTGGAGAATCCCAGGGACAGGGGAGCCTGATGGGCTGCCGTCTATGGGGTCGCACAGAGTCGGACACGACTGAAGTGACTTAGCAGCAGCAGCAGAGACAGGACTATAAGTTTCCTCTCCTAACATCTGTGCTAAATGTTTTACATGCATTACCTCATTTAATCCACACATTTTTCTCATTTAGAGATGTTATATTCGTTTTAGCAAAAAGGAAATCGAAACAAATGATGAAGAGACTTGTTGAACATCACCAGCAAGTGGTGCAACCAAGAGTAAAACCCAGGCGGTGGGAGTCAGGAATCCTGATTTACCTGCTCTCTCTACTAATGGTCCATAATGGCTGAAATGATTAAGGTCACTTATTGTCAGAGTTTTGTATGTCTGGGTCACAGTAGGTCCCTGGTAAATGATGGCCAAAAGAAAGAATGGGAATGATAAATGTGGGCAATGCGATACAGAAAAACTACTGATTTCCCTCTCTCTCTCTGATGAGGCAATGTTCCGAAATCAATGAAGAAAACCTGATGAATAAAACACCTGTATTATCTTTATGCAATCTCTTGAAAGACTAATAAGAAGGAGCAAGGAAGTTAAGAAATCTCTAATCTTACTGATGTCCTTTCCTAATATAGAGGATTATTCATTTCAGTGGGTTGACTTGGATATATAGATACATCTAAACTATTAGTAAAAATAAAGTACAATTCACATTAATTTAAAACACAGCTATTGGTATTTTTAATGACTAAAAATGAAATGTTTATTTCAAGATTACAGGAGTAAAAAGACCAAGTATTTTAGACTGCATATAATATAATAGACATGGCAATGCAGTAATTGCATCTCTCTAATCTGGTTCCAAATAGGAAAAGGAGTACATCAAGGCTATATATCATCACCCTGCTTATTTAACTTATATGCAGAGTACATCATGAGAAATGCTGGGCTGGAGGAAGCACAAGCTGGAATCAAGATGCCAGGAGAAGTATCAATAATCTCAGATATGCAGATGATACCACCCTTATGGCAGGAAGTGAAGAGGCACTAAAAAGCCCCCTAATGAAAGTAAAAGAGGAGAGTGAAAAAATTGGCTTAAAGCTCAACATTCAGAAAACTAAAATCATGGCACCTGGTCCCATCACTTCATGGGAAATAGATGGGGAAACAGTGGAAACAGTGTCAGACTTTATTTTGGGGGGCTCCAAAATCACTGCAGATGGTGATTGCAGCCATGAAATTAAAAGATGCTTACTCCTTGGAAGGAAAGTTATGACCAACCTAGATAGCATATTAAAAAGCAGAGACATTACTTTGCCAACAAAGATCCGTCTAGTCAAGGCTATGGTTTTTCCAGCGGTCATGTATGGATGTGAGAGTTGGACTGTGAAGAAAGCTGAGCAGCGAAGAACTGATGCTTTTGAACTGTGGTGTTGGAGAAGACTCTTGAAAGTCTCTTGGAGGGAGGGGGGACCGGGATGGGGAATACATGTAAATCCATGGCTAATTCATTTCAATGTATGACAAAAACCACTGCAATGATGTAAAGTAATTAGCCTCCAACTAATAAAAATAAATGGAAAAAAAAAGAAAGAGAGTCTCTTGGACTGCAAGGAGATCCAACCAGTCCATCCTAAATGAGATCAGTCCTGGGTGTTCATTGGAAGGACTGATGCAGAAGCTCTAACTCCAATACTTTGGCCGCCTCATGTGAAGAGCTGACTCATTGGAAAAGACCCTGATGCTGGGAGGGATTGGGGGCAGGAGGGGAAGGGGACGACAGAGAATGAGATGACTGTATGGCATCACTGACTCGATGGACATGTGTTTGAGTAAACTCTGGGAGTTTGTGATGGACAGGGAGGCCTGGCGTGCTGCGATTCATGGGGTCGCAAAGAGTTGGACACGACTGAGCAACTGAACTGAACTGAACTGAATCTGAGTAACTCACCTGAAAGTCAAAAACAAATGAAAAAGTACTTTTAGATTCTCTCTCAAGTTTGCTAACTTTAATTCTTAAAAAATAAAAAAGCATATTAAAATAGGAAAAGGCAGAAGCTAGATTGTATCTCTGCAGTTATTTGGACACATTTCTATTTATAATTTGGGGGAAAGGAAGAAAGAGGAGAAGGGTGATTGCTTCCTCATGCCTGCCAGCCCAACATCACAGGTTGCCCCCGCTTCTCAAAGAAAAGTCAAACTAAATATTCTACTGTGGTTGGAATATACCCCTGATTCAAACATCCACCAAAAAGGTTAGTTTCCTTTTGACAGTCTATCTCCCTTAGGGTGAATATAAACTTCTATTTCACCAATTCTATTTTCAGGAAAACTCCTCCCAAATATTCTCCCTCCTTCAAATACAGGGCAAACATCCACTTTCTACATTTTTCCAGTGCTAGAGATCAATGATAAATGTATGCATGGGTTCATTTAACCCACATGGGAAATGGAAACTGCTGTTTAACTCTAAGACTATTCTGTGGAACAAATGGATTAGGAAGTTTAAACAGTTCCACTGACCATAAATTCATGATAAATCTGTAGAAAATGCCTTCACGAATTCTGTAAAATACACAACCACAGGCCCACCAGAACTCAATGTGAAGTGTCTGGGGACTGATATCCTGAATTCTTGACATGCAGATAACTGGGCAACAAGATAATAACCTCAGTAAACACTCTCCAGAATTAAGAACAATAAAATGTTATTCAACTTTACTTCTAGATTGCTTTTTTTTCTTTTAGATACTATCATGTAAGTGATGTACATAAACAACGGAGGGAAAAGAATCAGTGGAGGGGGAAATCAAAGCGTTTTAGAGAAATAAAAAACCCTGAGAATAACAGGAAGCAAATATGTAATTGAACAGGTCAAGAAAGCAAACCAAAAAAAACAAATAGATGCTAAAAAATGTTTAAACCAAATTAAAAGTCCTTAAGTTTTCTTAATATCTGTGATGTTAAGGCAAGAAAAAAAAAAGCTGGTTTAACAACTTAATTTATCTTCACCTTATACTTTTTTGTTATTTATATTTTCCAAAGTATGAATAGTATTTAGAATACTATTTATTATTTAGAAAGGAACATTAAATATATACATGCAAACAAATGTATGTACAAACATATATACATATATGTGCATATACAAATACACACATATCCAAATGTGTATGTAAAAATCTGTGTATTTTCTCAACAAATCATGTTAACTGAATACATTATCTTTTCCCCAACAGCAGTGCGGCTAATTCAGATTTTCTGCTTCAACAATTAAATGAGAGGAACCGCAGGGAATTATTTCGTACTGCGAGGAAAATCATACAATGGTCAGAAATGTGCAAATAAATTTCCACAAAAAATTCTGTTTTCTTTTATAAGTTTGAGGAACATTTTCACTTATGAAGAATCCTCCTCCTCCCTTTAATTTGGAATTCAAAACTTATGTTGTAGATTTGAGTGTTTTCAGAGCAAGACGACTCTGGACACACCAGATGTATGACCATCTAGGAAACTGATATTTAATGGAATACAAAGAAGAATTGCAGAAGCAAGGCAGTCATTTTATGAACATCTGATTTAGCAGCATCTAACAGAGATGACAAGTTTTATCATGCATCTTTAACCACTAAATTCAGAAAACAAACAGAAGGTTTACCATGGGAGGTACCGAATGATCAGACTATATCCTCTAGTTACTCTTCCAGTAAAACAGCATGTGTTGTCTAAAATTGCTATGGGAACATGGGAGCTTATAAGAAAAATGAAGTTCTAGTCGAATGTCTTCTTTAATATCCCATACTATGACCTCTGCAGTAAATGAAAAGTTTACATACAGACATCCATTATGAGTAAGATCAAATATTAACATTAAGATGGAGTACAATGATGTTCAATTTCGCAATTATGATGTTGAATCCTTATTAAGCATGTAAGCAGTTTCACCGCACGAGGGTTCTGTTTGCATGTTACAATTGACTTTTAACACATTCTGTTATTCAAATGAATTTAAGAGGGAAAACATTTATGCTCCAACTCTCCTTCCGATTATAATATAGAGAATGATAGCAGGTATTTCTCTAAATAGTCAACATAATCAGGAATAAGATCCAAAAGAAAACTTAAAGCAGAAGGTACAGAAAAGAAGGAATGAGAAAACATCTAAGTGAATATGAGATAAGAAACAATAACTTAAGACTCATCGTAAATTTACCTAGTATGAACCATTCACATAACTTTTCAAGAAAATGTAACTTAGTGCAGTAAAAAGAGGATTTGATTGAGAAGGCAAACATTTAAGTTCTAGTCCCGTCTCTGGACTTACAGGCAGGGTAACTGTTGCTGTTGTTCAGTTGGTCAGTAGTGTCCAACACTGCTTTGGAACTCCACTGACGGCAGCATACCAGGCTTCCCTGTCCTTCACAAGCTCCCTGCTTGTGAAAACAGGAGTTTGTTCAAACTCATGTCCATTGAGTCAGTGATGCCACCCAACCATCTCATCCTCTGTCATCCCATTCTCCTCCTGCCTTCAATCTTTCCCAGCATCAGGGTCACTGACTGATCAGCTCTTCCCGTCAGGTGGCCAAAGTATTGGAGCTTCAGCTTCATCATCAGTCCTTCCAATGAATATTCAGGGATGACTTCCTTTAGGATTCACTGGTTTGATCCCCATGCTGTCCAAGAGACTCTCAAGAGTCTTCTCTAGCACCACAATTCAAAAGCATCAATTCTTCGGTGCTCTACCTTCTTTATGGTCCAACTCTCACATCCACACATGACTACTGGAAAAATCATAGCTCTGACTATATGGACCTTTGTTGGCAAAGTGATGTATCTACTTTTTAATACACTCTCTAGGTCTGTTACAGCTTTTCTTCCAAGGAGCAAGCGTCTTTTAATTTCATGGCTGCAGTCACCATCTGTAGTGAATTTGGAGCCCAAGAAAATACAATCTGTCACTGTTTCCATTGTTTCCCCCATCTATCTGCCATGAAGTGACAGGATCAGATGCCATGATCTTAGTTTTTTGAATGTTGAGTTTCAAGCCAGTTTTTTCACCCCACTCTTTCATCTTTATCAAGAGGCTCTTTTTTGTTCCTCTTTGCTTTTGCCATAAAGGTGTTGTCATCTGCATATCTGAGGTTATTGATATTTCTTCCGGCAATCCTGATTCCAGCATGTGCTTCATCCAGTCTGGCATTTCGCATGATGTACTCTGCATATAAGTTAAATAAGCAGGGTGACAATATACAGCCTTGACTTACTCCTTTCCCGATTTGGAACCAGTCTGCTGTTTCATGTCTGATTCTGTTACTTCTTGACCTGCACACAGATTTCTCAGGAGGCAGGTAAGGAGGTCTGGTATTTCCATCACTTTAATAATTTTCTTTCTTTTTTTTTTTTTTGTCCCCCGACCCCCCATCAAGAATTTTCTAGTTTGTTGTGATCCATACAGTCAAAGGCTTTAACATAGGCAATGAAGCAGAAATAGATGTTTTTTCTGTAATTCCCTTGCTTTTTCTATGATCCAGCAGATGTTGGCAATTTGATCTCTGATTCCTCTTCCTTTTCTAAGTCCAGGTTGTACATCTTGAAGTCTTGGTTCACATACTGTTGAAACCTAGCTTGAAGGATTTTGAGCATTACCTTGCTAGCATGTGAAGTGCATGCAACTGTATGGTAGTTTGAACATTCTTTGGTGCTGCCTTTCTTTGGAACTGGAATGAAAACTAAAATTTTACACTCCTGTGGACACTGCTGAGCTTTCCAAAATTGCTGGCATAATGACTGTAGCACTTGAGCAGCAGCATCTTTTAGGATTTGAAATAGCTCAGCTGAAATTCCACCACCTCCACTTGCTTTGTTCATAGTGATACTTTCTAAGGCCCATTTGACTTTGCACTCCAGGATGTCTGGCTCTAGGTGAGTGATCACACCATCATGGTTATCCGGGTCTTAATGGCCTTTCTTTGTATGGTGCTGTGTATTCTTGCCACCTCTTCTTAATATCTTCTGCCTCTGTTGGGTCCATACCATTTCTGTCCTTTATTGAGCCCATCTTTGCATGAAATGTTCCCTTGTTATCTCTAATTTTCTTGAAGAGATCTCTAGTCTTTCCCATTCTATTGTTTCCCTCTATTTCTTTGCATTGTTCACTTAAGAAGGCTTCTTATCTCTCCCTGCTATTCTCTGGAACTTTGCATTCAGTTAGGTATATCTTTCCTTTTCTTCTTTGCCTTTCGCTTCTCTTCTTTTCTCAGCTATTTGTAAGGCCTCCTCCTAAAGCTATCTGTCAGACAACCATTTTGCCTTTTTGCATTTCTTTTTCCTAGGGATGCTTTTGATCATCACCTCCTGTACAATGTTACAAACGTCCATCCATAGTTCTTCTAGTATTAGTATTAGTCACTCAGTTGTGTCCGACTCTTTGTGACCCCATGGACTGTAGCCCGCCAGGCTCCTCTGTCCATGGAATTCTCCAGGCAAGAAAACTGGAGTGGGTTGCCATTCCCTTCTCCAGATAGTTCTTCTGGCACTCTGTATATCAGATCTAATCTCTTGAATCTATTTGTCACTTCCACTGTGTAATAATAATAAGGGATTTGACTTAGGTCATAGCTGAATGGCCTAGTGGCTTGCCCTACTTTCTTCAATTTAAGTCAGAATCTTGCAACAAGGAGTTCATGATTTGAGCCACAGTCAGCTCCCAGTCTTGTTTTTGCAGCCCATATAGAGCTTCTCCATCTTTGGCTGCAAAGAATATAATCAATCTGATTTCGGTATTGACCATCTGGTGATGTCCACGTGTAGAGTCATTTCTTGTGTTGTTGGAAGAGGGTATTTACTATGACCGGTGCATTCTCTTGGTAAAACTCTTGTTAGCCTTTGCCTTGCTTCATTTTGTACTCCGAGGCCAAATTTGCCTTACTCCAGGTATCTCTTGACTTTCTACTTTTGCATTCCAGCCCCCTGTGATGAGAAGGATATCTTTTTTTGGTGTTACTTCTATAAGGTCTTGTAGGTCTTCACAGAACCATTCAACTTCAGCTTCTTCAGCATTAGTGGTCGGGGCACAGACTTAAATTACTGTCATATTGAATGTGTAACTCTGAGTAAAGCAAAAACATTCCTGGCAATTGCTTTAAAGACTTAAAACCAAACAGCAAGCTGTCATTCTTTTCATTTAATTCTGCAGTGTAGTCAGACTGTCAGTTCATGACATTAAAATGACTTCCACAGCAGCCAATCAGTGTCAAGACGGTATATTTATAATTTTTTATATTCAGTCAAAGGCAAGAGACTGACTTCCAAAGGTAAACATCTACTAAAAGCATACACCTTTAATATACAGCAAAGAAAATACCAAAATGTACTTGAAAACTACCCTGTTCCTTCTATGTTCCTCTTATCTCTCCAGCTATGACTAGTATTAACGTCTTTCTCTTTAAGACAAGCAATGGACATTTCTGAGGATAACTTGACTTAAGGCTGTGAAACAAAGTTTAAAAAAAAACTCATCAAAACTGTAAAAGGTAGTGCATATATGTGGTTCCAGATATATACATATATACATATGTATGTCTCAAGCTAAGACTATGCGTGTGAGAGAGAAGAGAAGGTTAGAGAAGAGAAGCAAAGAGATGCATCTGAAACAACTCTCTTTACATCTCTGGTAATCAAGCCTTTCACACAATAACCACAAGGAAAGCACTCATGGCTCTGGCTCTGGGCTGAACTAACTTGGGAATTAGAGCCTAAGATAATGGAGCAGGACCTTATGGGGCCTTCCCAACACAGAACCTCCCCCTTATCCTCTGCTCTAGTTACTCTCTGAAGTACCTAGATAACAATATCTGATGCACATTTTCTGAGTTGTTTGACAAATGCTAAAACCACCACGAAAGGAAATAAGAACCACTTGATGATCAGGACCACAAAGCTCCTCCCGAGCCATCCCCCCTCAGATCTATCAGTGCCTAAGGGCCAATAATGCTAACCCCTGTGATAGCACCCCTTTTACCTCACAATTATCCAATCAGAGAATTGTGCACGAGACGACCACAGACCCTGGGGTGCCCCTCCTTCACTTCCCCTTTATATTTAAAAAAATTCCCCTTTAAATTTAAAAATGCTTTGCTGAAACTCCTGGGGAGTTTGGGTGTCTTTAGCCTAGCTGTCCTGAACTCCTTGCCTGGAGCCCTGCAATAAACGCTACACTTCACCACAACCCAGGGTCCACAGGTTGGCCTTAGTGCAAGCAGACCCAAGGTTGGTTCCAGTACACTACTATTTCAATTCTACTCTACTCCTAGTTCAATGTATGACACAGGCAAATCATGTAATCTCTCTGTGCTTCAGTATCTGAACTGGATTCTATTCAAAGGCTAACTGGCTCTTTCCATAGGTGCCTATGGCAATTTACATTTGAATGCACTTTTAGAAAGATAGGAAAAGTAGCAGAGTTCTTTCACAGTTTTCTATTTCTATAAAAATAAAATTTAGAATTCTTACTGGCAAGAAAGACAAAAAAAAAAAACTGTTTACATGAAATAAAATGACACTTAAGAAAGTAAAAAAATGTCGCCCAAGGTGTTAATTTCATATTAAACTGCAAAGTACATTACCATCAACTGGAAGGGAATAAATGGAATGAACTTTTATGTTCTCTTCTAAAACTGAAGATTATGACTGTGAAACTAGACTCTGCAAAATGTGGCAAACAACCCCACATATTAAAAATACCATAAGTGTTTGGACCTCCCTGGTAGTTCAGACAAAGAATCTGTCTGCAATGCGGGAGATCTGGGTTCAATCTGTGGGTCAGGAAGATCCCCTGGAGAATGAAATGGCAACCCACTCCAGTATTCTGGCCTGGAGAATTCCATGGACAGAGGAGCTTGTCAGGCTACACTCCATGGGGTTGCAAAGAATCAGACATGACTGAGTGACTAACTTTCACAAGTGTTTACTGCAAGAAAGATTAAAAAAGGATAGATATTTATTTGGCAGAAACAATTATCCTTCCTTGATTATCAACTTCTGGTATAAATTACTGACAATCTATAAAAAGAAAGCTTTTATTATCAAGATGTTATTTTTGCACATACTGAAAGAACAGGTATAGCAGTGTTTCTAAGCTTTATTTAGAAAATCATATGTCACACAAACAATATCCATTATTTCTTAGGTTTTGCTTAGGGTCTCCTTTTCCCTGGTAAATTTGAAAACCTATCCTTTTATATATATAGAAAAGGTATCCTTTGTATATAAAGATAAAAATTAATCACCATTTAGAGTATATTACTATTTTTCTGATTATTATATTAGGTCATGAGAAGCCATCTACACACAGAGATATAGTATTTCTGTGATTCATAATAGCAGGAAGGATCCTTGAATAAAAGTATGCCATGTACTGTCTATAGCCATAAATAAAATATCTTTCTTACAAGTAAGCCAGTACAATATCAACTCCACAACTCTGACTTCTTAATATCATGTGATAATCACATACATTAAACAAGGCAGAGATGGGAATGTTGGCTATTAAGATAGAGTTGGCTATTAAGTTGGCTATTGAGAGTTGGCTATTAAGTTTTTTATACTATAAAATCATCACTTTAGCTATGTGTGTCTTAGATTATTCATCTATGAATTTATTCTCATTAATAACAAAGCAGTTGAATTCTCTGCCTGCTTACCATAACCACTTTTCCTCATAATGAGTCAATCACTCCATCACTGTAAAAGACCACAAGTTATGACAGGACTTTTAAAGTCAAATGTTAAACACCTGACTACAAAAAAAAAAACGAAAAGCCCTGAAATTTCATCTGTGACTTAATTAGGCTCCAGATTAAGCAACACCTCCCCAAACAAGTCGCACGGCTATGACACAACTTCTTATCACCATCTCTGCAAATATCTTTCATTTTGTTAGGTACATTTAATTCTAGTATTTTATTAAATAGATTCTGATCCTTACTTATTTGTCTGGCCCTCATAAAGGGAAAAACTAAATATAAACAACAACAACATAGCAAAGAGAAGCAAATTCCTCTGAAGAATGACTTATGTAACAAAAATATATTTTCTTCAAGTTCAAGAAAATTTTCCCCATAAAACCAATATTATGAAGAGCAGTTAGACTTCCAGACTCATTTGTAAAGTTTGATGTGAACCTTAATGTAACTGAACTACAGAACCTTTTCAAACTCTTAATCCTAGGTAGCTGGGAACCATCTGGGAACAAGGGTGGCAAAGGACAGTATTTATTACTATTGCCACTACTAGTGGGAATCATAATATCCAGGAAGCTATCACTTACCAAGTATCCACTATGTGCTAGGTATTGTGTTAAATGCTTTACTTGCCTCATTTAACTTTCATAGCTACTCTATATGTAAAAATGAGGATTTGAAAAATTAAGGGGCTTGCCTAAGGGCACATAGTTAGGAAGTTGCAAAGTCATACCCAGGTCCACGTGTCTTCAATGCTATCTACCACTTTGCGACACTGCTAAGTTTCAAAATGCTTACTTTCTTTTTCAGAGTCACAATTTCCAGTCCTTCAGAATAGGTGATACCAGCTACACACCAGAAGAAACCTTTCTGATCTAATTTTCACTGGATATAAACAACCAAATCCTACCAGAAGTAGCATTTTCATCTTATCAAAAGGAGGCAATCTAATTCAACTGAACTTAGAAATGGTATATTAGATAGTGAAACAAGAGTAAGCAGAATAGCTTGCAATGGGAGGTAGATGAACCCTTCTGGAAGAGGACATCTATACCTGTCTCACTAGCATCTTTTCTTTTGGGGAAATATTACAATTCCATTCAGTGCAATACTGACAGAGCCATCCGTAATGGGGCCTTCCATTCCCCAAGCCTGGTGGCCATGAGAACTAAGCAAGGTCAATAGTTATTTGGGCCCCCACCCCCACATATTTAATTGTCATGGGGGAAAACGATAGTTATTCACATTTATCTGAGACCTGGAACTGTAAGAATGACAGACATTTGGACATACACAGTCCACAGGGACCACTTGCTGGAAAATAAAGTCATCACAGAGGAAAGCAAAATTGAACAATGTGGAGACGAAGCCCTGGTGATATCACTTGAACTCCTGCATCCTGCCATGATTGAGGTTAGAGATTCACCTCTCGTTTCCTAGTAGCTATTTGAGCCAGTAAATTTTGATTAAGTTAACTTGTGTCAGATCTCTGACATGCAAACCCTGAGAATTTCTGAGAGTTTACTCCTGAGGTCATCTTCCTCCTGGAATGCTTTCATTAGTTCTTTTCTTTATCCATCCAAGCAGGAAGGAAATGAAGAAAATCACTTTCAATTTCAGATCAAGGATGATTAGCAAAGGGAAAATATAAGGATACTGAATAAAGTTGGGACTGTTAAAAGGCAATACTAATAAACACATTTTCCTATTTAAAATATTTATGTACAATAATCTGGGAAAGAGCCATGACTCTCATCCATAAGCTCACATTTTCAGCCATGATGTTGGACAGAAAACCACAATATTACAATGTCAAAACTTTAGAAAGTTATATAAAAGGCAATAAAAAAGCATAAAATGTAGCAAAGATTTGCTTATGACAAATCAAATTCAGCAAATGTCTGAAATGTGTTTAACTTTTTATTTTTATTTATTTATTTATTTATTTATTTATTTATTTATTTATTTATTTTTATTAGTTGGAGGCTAATTACTTTACAATATTGTAGTGATTTTTGTCATACATTGACAAGAATCAGCCATGGTTTTACATGGTGTTTAACTTTTTAAAATACACATTTTACAGGACTTAAATATTCTTTTTAAGATTTTGTTTCTCAACTTGTATTTTATAAGGAAGTCACACAGAAAGTAAAAATGCAGCTATCTCAAAGTTTTCTAGAATTTAAGGTTTGAATTTTCATGCTCATTTCTTTCTGGAGTAGTTCTTCACCTTCAAGTATTAGTTGCTTTTCCTTACTAATATTTCATGTACAAAAGGTATATGCAACTTATAAATAAAAAGTTAACCTTAAAAATATGGTGACAAAAATCCATGATGCCAATTCAAGATGATTCAGCATTTACATTCCAAAGAAACAAGGACTCTTGGTTGCCAAGGACAGACACCTACCCCCTAAACTAGCTTAAGCAAAAAGGTAATGTACTGGCTCAAAGGATTAAAAGTGTAGAAACAAGAATGGCTTCAGGCATAGCTGGATTTAGGCTTCAAGATATATCATCAGGACTCCACAATGTTAGATTTTGCTTTCCTTCGTGATGACTTTATTCTCCAACAAGCACTCCCTATAGACTACATATGTCCCAAACGTCTCTCTCTCTCCCCCATCCTCTCAGTTCTACTTTCTGACAGGCTGGCCTCCTTCTCGAGTTGTATGTGATGTGTGAGGCTGTAGTACTTGAAGCTGCTACAGCCGTCTTTCAATGCACACTGATATATACTCATCCAATCAGCCCTCAGTGTGTGTAAGGAGACACAGTAGCACACACCATCTCTGAGTCAGCTGGTGGGTGTGGCCTTACCCTCAGAGCAAGGAAGGGGTGGATTCTTCAAAGGAAAATCAAAGGGATGTTTTTCAGAATATCAGGAATACATGCCCAATACAAATTACCTCTTTGCAAAATAAAAATGAGTTGAACGAAAATAACAACCACAAAAACAATGCTTGAAGGTTTTTAGAGTGCTGAAATACATGCACAATTTCTTGAGAAGTGTTCTTAATTAGATGCTCATTGTTTCCTTCTGATACCACTATTGAAATAATTAAAACATATTTTCCCCCTTTCAAATTCCCTTTTATTGTGTTAACTGAAACTCAGGGTTTTGACAGCTGAGGTTACCAAAACAAAAGGGATGTATTTCCAAATAGTTAACGATTAAGCCCAATTATTGCCACTAATAACTGTACCAGAGTTCTTGGCTGCAAGAACAGTGCGATTTCTATTAAGTTAAGCAGAAAAGGACACGTAAACAAGCTGAAGAAATAGATTTGGGAAACAAGCTGGAACTAAAGGGCACTAGGAGGCTAGAACTGCCACCAAACTCCACGCTAAAGGAGAGGAGAGTCGGCTTAGGAAGCCTCTGCTGACGACATCAGCACCACTCCCACTGTTGGCACCAGCGCTTCATTTCTAACTGTCCCCTGTTTCTTTGTATTGCTTTTTTCAGATGTGAAGTTCCATGCAGAGTTTTCTAACCAGCTGAGCATAAATCATGTGCCATAACTCTAGCTGTATCAAGAGCTATGAGAGGGATGACCTGTAGCATTTTGGCTTCCACAGTAGAAGTTAAGACTTTAGGCACTTAGAATAAACCCTAACATATAAAAAGCCCTTGATAAATGTGATTTATTATTCTCATAAAAGCATGGTTTAAATCACTATGTGGCAAATAATGTTTTTAACATGATGCTATATGATTGGTAGATCATCTTCACTAAAAACAAAAACAACAACAAAGGCATTTCCCAAATCACATAATTATTGGTAGAAAACAGGTAAAAACTGGACTTCCATGATAGTCCAGTGGCTAAGACTTCACAGGCCCAATGCAGGGGGCCTGGGTTCAGTCCCTGGTTGGGGAAGATCCCGCATGCCACATGGCATGGCCAAGAAAAAATAGGCAAAAATTGATTATTCTGAATCAACTCTTGGCTCCAATGCCAGTAGAAAGAATTCCTGGAAAATAAATTCAATCTCCTCCCTCTCCAAACATATTGTGCCTCTACAACATAATTAAGTCAAATAGGCTTAATAGGGGCTTCCCTGGTGGCTAAGATAGTAAAGAGTTCACTTGCAATGTAGGAGACCCAGTTCGATCTCTGCATTGGGCAAACAATAAGCAAGAGACAATCAAAACTTGACTTTCTGGGGTAGATTATGGCAGGTCGTGGACAAGTTATTAATATTTGTTTCTCCACCATGAGTATAATGGGGGGTCAAACAGTCAGTCACTTACTGCAAATTAAGTACCAATGTGCATCTAGGTTAGTTTCCGTTACAGCTCTTGGAAACTGACCGAATCAACATTCTGTTGTAATCTGACAAAAAGATGTATCTCACTCATAAAGAAACCCATCCAGAATATGGATCTATATACTTAAGAGGGAAAAGCTGTCACTTGGTTCCTGTATTACCACACTACTTTTTTTTATCATTACAGGATAAGAATCCATTATTATCTTCTTAGAATTTTACCCAAGACATGGAGCTATAATTTAAAGAAAATAAAGTATAAAATACAAAGGAAATATTTAAGAAGAAAATTTGGCTTACAACACACAGTCGTTTTAAAGTACTTGGAAGCCAGCAATTTAACTTACAGAAAAGTTATGTTTAAAAAAAAAAAAAAAGACAGAATTTAATTACTACAATATGTTTTCTCAACTCAGTTAAATAAATTACATTCATTTCTACATTTCTATTTTGAGTTTGAATTAGAATATGTGAGGAATATAGTTACACGTAAATGTCAATACATGAGATAATTAAGAGGTCATTTAATCTACTTTGCAGTGATAGTTCAAATTCTGTCACTCTTCTTTGTCATAGTCATATGTACACAGGTTGATAGCAATTTTTTTTATAGCAATACAGTAGCTGTGGAAATAATATAATGGTTACTTTTAAACACTAAATATCTTCAGAATTTCACTTGACACTATTTACTAATCCATAATACACGGAAGCAATCTCTGCACATATGTGCAATATTCAATTGTACTTAACTGCACATACTACTATCATTTAGGGTAGAAATGAGAAATTTACAAAATGAGTACAACGTCACTGCTATCCACCCCTTTATATATTCACTAATTTATCTTATATACTTTTAGCTATACTTTCACCTGTCAAATAGTTCTTCACTACTAAAGTTCTGTAACATTTTATTTACTAGAGTATTAGCGGCTGAAAAAGTCTAATAAAAGTCTAAAATACAGGAAGCAAACAGAATTACTGTTGTCTCTTTTGGATATATGCATTTCTTAACTGCTTTTAAGTATATTTTATTTTTAGGAAAAAAAATTTCTTAAAAATAGATAAAAATCTTCTATCTATATGTTAGCTTTTCATTTATGGGCATACACTTAAATTGCAGTCAATAAACACATGATTTAATTTAAAATGCCATAAGTAACAAAATACTCAGCTTCCTGATATAAAAGTTTGTAATTATTACATATTTCTAGTTTGTTAAAAAGCAAAAAGCAGCAGAGGATGGTAAAGAAAAAGTGTATATGCCATGCAGCCATTATGCACTACTGATACACTGCTTAATAACTCTAGTAGAGGAACTAGCTTTTGAACTTCCACTTAAAACTTATTATGCTGTCAATAAAAAGAAGTTTCATAAGGTCAGAGACATACTGATCTACAGAGCTATGGAGAAATAAAGTTGTTCACTTATTCAGTCATTTCTTCAACAAATATTTCTAGAGCTCCTTACAAATATCAGGCTCTATGACCAATGAAATACCTACTCTCTAGAAGCTAAGATTAAACGATATAGGATGAAAGACATTAAATAAATTACTACAGTTGTGACAAGGGCTATAAAGAAAAAGGTATAAAGTAGGAGGACTACGTCAGGTCAGGTCTGATCATGGAAAATCTCTTAAGAAATGACATTTGAGAACTGAACAGTATGCTCAAGGACTTGGGGAAGTCAAGAAGAGAGTCTTCTAGGTAGAAGAAACGGAACCTGTAAAAGCCCAGAGAGGCAAGAAAAAATTTAGGTGTGTCTGATGAAGTGAAGGAAGCACATACAACAAGAGGAAACAGAATGATATGAATATAACGCTGGGGATACGAGACTCTCATAAAGTAAAGTTGTTAAACACTATTAAGCAGGAACGTAAAATAAATTTACAAAGCAGAAACAGCATTGGAATGGTCTAAAGACCACGAAAATAAACATCTTGTTGAAAAAGTTTGTGAGAATATGAGAAAGAGGGTGGTATCTCAAATAGCAGATGGATTCATTACTTCCATTTGATGCCTGGATTCATTTGAACACTCTTAAATGTTAATGGTATGATGCCAACAGAGAGAACATGGGGGAGAGGGAAGTAACTGGTAGAGAAGGAACTCAGAGCTCAAGAAATTATTAGGCAACTCATCATCATTAGTCAGTGTGTTATTTTCTCCAACAACACTTAATGCCTGATGACAGAGTAAAGTCAGATAGATTTATACAGAAGCAGAGTTCTTGCTTGTGGGTTCAGGGAAGACTAGGACACTGAAAAGAGAGTAAGTGATGGATTTGAGTCTGAGATAAAGAAGAAAATGAAAACAGTAAAGGTCAATTCAAGCGTTCACTTCTGCTTCATGGGGCTTCTTCCCTGGTGCCTCAGATGGTAAAGAATCCACCTGCAGTGTGAGAGACCTGGGTTTGATCCCTGAGTTGGGAAAAGCCCCTGGAGGAGGGCATGGCAACCTACTCCAGTATCCTTAACTGGAGAATCCCCAAGGACAAGAGGAGCCTGGCAGGCTTGACTATGCTAAAGCCCTTTATTGTGAGGATCACAACAAACTATGGAAAATTCTGAAAGAGATGGAAATACCAGACCACCTTACCTGCCTCCTGAGAAACCTGTATGCAGGACAAGAAGCAACAATTAGAACCAGATATGGATAATGGACCAGTTCCAAATTGGGAAAGGAGTACGTCAAGGCTCTATAGTGTCACCCTGCTTATTTAACTTACACGCAGAGTACATCATGTGAAATGCCGGGCTGGATGAAGCAAAAGCTGGAATCAAGATTGTAGGGAGAAATATCAGTATCCTCAGATATGCAGATGCCACCACACTAATGGCAGAAAGCGAAGAGGAACAAAAAAGAGCGTCTTGATGAAGATGAAGGAGTAGAGTGAAAAAATTGACTTGAAACTCAACATTCAAAAAACTAAGATAATGGCATCCAGTCCCATGACTTCATGGCAAATAGATGGGGAAACAATGGAAACAGTGACAGGCTTCATTTTCTTGGGCTCCAAAATCACTGCAGATGGTGACTGCAGCCATGAAATTAAAAGACACCTCCTCCTTGGAAGAAAAGCTATGACAAACCTAGACGTCATATTAAAAAGCAGAGACATCACTTTGCCTACAAAGGTCCATAGAGTCAAAGCTATGGTTTTTCCAGTAGTCATGTATGGATGTGAGAGTTGGACCATAAAGAAGGCTGAGTCCCAAAGAACTGAGGTTTTTGAACTGTGGTGTTGGAGAAGACTCTTGAGAGTCTCTTGGACAGCAAGGAGTTCAAACCAGTGAATCCTAAAGGAAATCAACCCTGAGTATTCACTGGAAGGACTGATGTTGAAGCTGAAGCTCCAATACTTTGGCCATCTGATGCAAGGAAGCGACTCATTGGAAAAGACCCTGATGCTGAGAAAGACTGAGGGCAGGAAGAGAAGGGAACGACAGAGGATGAGATAGCTGGAGAGTATCACCAATTCAATGAGCGTGAGTTTGAGCAAACTCTGGGAGATAGTGAACGACTGGGAAGCCTAGTGTGCTGCAGTCCATAGGGTCACAAGAGTTGGATATGACTAAGCAACTAAACAACAGAGTTCTCAATAAGGACAATTAGGAAAAGTAATCAGAGGCAAGATGTCTGTTTTAGTTATTTCAAAATTGGAAAATTTCTGATGATGGCCTACAATGTACCTCTGCATGGGTGGAGACCAGTCCCAGAGCTAAGCAGGTCTAGGAACTTTTCCACCAGGAGTGCCCTCTTTGCATAGGAACCTCCTTCTATGGTGGTTTGTTGGCTGAGAACTAAACCAAGAAGACAGCCTAGGAAACTCCTCCTCCCTCCTTGCCCTACCAAGGCGAAGGAGAAAACAGCGTAGCACCTGAGAGAAAAGGAAATCAAGGAAGGGTGTGCTTGAGTCTGCTCTTGTTTTTCCAAACTTTTTTGAAAAATACTGATTCTTTTGTTCAAACAACATCTTCTACAGAAATACGAAAGTTAAAACAGAAAAATACAGGTGGAAGTGGAACCAGGGGCCCATTAAACTCCCCTTGCCCATCCTCCATCTTTGCCAGGGACCTTTAGAGCACAAATTGACTTTCTGTTCAAAGTGAACAAAAGAGTAAAAATTCCACACCTTCTTAAAACACTTGTTGGAGTCATTATGGATCACTAGGTCAAGATAGTATAGAGATCTACGAGCATAAACCTCTAGTAAATCATGAAGAAATATTTTCACATCTCCCTTTCTATACTTACCAATAGGATCTATTTGTCTTTGCAGAGAAATCTGTACGTGCCAAAAGTTTCATTAGGCATTTTATGTATATACTTGCATTTAATTCTCTCAAGATTCTGGTAAATAAATCATATTATTTCCATTTTTCAAAACAAGAAGTTGAGGTCCAAAGAGGTCAAATAACTGGCCCACAGTTACAAAGCTATTAAGTGAAAGGGTCAGGACTCAAAGCATCTGATCCCAAAGCCCCAGAGTCCATTACTTCACACTGCCTCCAAGTTCATAAATGTTACACTGTTCCTCTATTACCATTTATACATAAACTTCCCTGGCTAAAAGCCCATAAAATGTTTTCTCATTAAAAAAATTTAAAAGCAGCTCAATCCTTGAGAACTATCATGTAACTTTTAAACACTAATAATAGCACATAACATAGTCATTCTAACAGATCTCTGCTCAATCTATTTTCTTTTGGTAAATAATGATTCTCTTCAGTGCCGCTAGAATAAAAGTTGACGCTGCTTCTTCAGTGTTCTTTATGTACTGTACTGTATCTACATGATTATGAGGTTCTATCCCAGAGGTTAGGGTAAACCAGCAAAATTTAATCCAGAAAGGTTGGCTGCAGGTGAAATGACAACCACGAAAATATGGCTACATAAAACTAACAAAATTCATGGAAACAAATTTTGAGAAATAATCACTAAAAAACAAGATCATGAGAAAAAGGAGCCCAAGTTAATTTTAATTATTCCAGAGGAAAGTTTTGTTTTTTTGTTTTTTTTTTTTTAGGAAAGTTGATTTTAATCAAGAGCTTCAGGGGGGAAAAGTCAGATATATAACTAAGCAAAAGAAAGGAAGTATGGATACATAACTAGGAAGTAAACACAAAAGAACTAACATGCTAGGTTTTTTTTTTTAATGTAGACCTATGGACCAGGTAGGAATAGCTGTCATTTTTTTACACGTGACTAGAGGGGTACATCTACTGAACTTTCAAAAATAATTCAAGTAAAATGAGGTCCTGGGATATCTCATTATCCATATAACTATTTCCAATAGTATTTCTTCTCAAAAGCATCATGAGTTTAATCTTTTCATATTTGGAATGTAGGAGCAACACAGTCAACTATAGATTATTAGCTGTAAATAGGAGACTGATCAAAATAATTAAAATGTATACAAATTCTAAAAGGAATTTATATTTGGCTTGAAATAAGACCAGTCTCCTCTGTAATGCATGGAAATACAATCTCAAAGATGTTTCTGATCAACATTTCTGATCAACACTAATACTATTTAGGTACAGCACCAAAAGTGAAAGTGTTAGTCGCTAGGTTTTGTCTGACTTTGCAACCCTACAGACTGTAACCCAACAGGCTCCTCTGTCTATGAAATCTCCACACAAGAATTACTAGAGTGAGTTGCCATGCTCTCCTCCAGAGGGTCTTCCCAACCCGGGAATCAAACCCAGGTCTCCTGCATTACAGGAGGATTCTTCACCATCTGAGCCAGCAGGGAAGCCTAGGTGGAGGCCTACTACTGCACAATACTTGACCACACTAAAGGGAGAGAGATCGCCTCACATACCAAACGATCTGCTTTGTAGATTATCAGCTTTCCAGAAAGTCCGAAGCTGAATGAATTAAAATTTATATTCATTCATTCACTTATTCATTCAACTACAGATTAAATGTTTACTATGTGCTCTGGCATTGTGGTTAAGTATGATGAATACATACTCTGGTGAACAAAACACCAATGTCTATTTCTTTTAAATGTAAACAGCGTTCTCTCAGAACAGAGCTTTCTTCTGCAAGAAAGTCACAAGTTTAAACTGAACTTGTGAGTTTAAAGACTACTTGGAAAGTCTTTACCCTTATTAAATTCAAGGACGCCTATAATTCACTTTCATAAGGATATGGATTATTTAAATCCTTCGATGGTCCCTTGGAGATCTGGGAAATATCACATGAAAAATAAAAACAAGACTGACTTTCATTTTAATGACTAGTCACTGAAATTCTAGAGCATTGAGCTAGCTAAACCCAGATTTTAAAAACTATTTTAGGCATTTACATTTTATTATCAAGGAGTCTGCTAAGATTTTTAGGTCATAAAAACTGCTTTTTCCTTTCAATTCTGACACTGTCCCTTTAGTATCCTCTATGAATACTAACATTTCATATTTCAACTATCATGTTAAATATTCTGTATCTATGGTAATTATTTTCTATACTCTCTGAAGAGCCAATGGCCTCTCTTACCAACAATCTATATGATTATATATTATTTTATTATTTTCACTTACCTTCTGGACAATCTGCCTTTTCTCCATTTGACTAAGAATTTTAATCTTTCACTTGACTTTTAAACTTTTTAATCTTTGTGGGTACCAATATTGCTTTAAACACCCCCAAAATTAGGGAATTTCTTAGTCTTCCTAGCAATAATGAAAGCCCTTTCTGTGTAATCTTACTGCATAATCTGACTTTAATGTAGCAATGATTTTAATTAACTTAACTGTCTGCTTCTTTGACCAAAGTTTCAAAACACAGCTGAGCTCTCCCCGACCCTATACACACACACACACACACACACACACACACACACACTTCTCATTTCCATAAACAAGCCCACCATTCATCCATTTACACAAACCAGAAAGCCAAGGATTGCCCTTAATTTCTCTCCTCTCTCTGCCTTACCTCTTCCCCAAATTTACAAGCGGGCTAAGTCCACTTTCAGTTCCTAGAATAAAGATTTTCATCTTGCCTTAGGGTCTGTAAATATTTAACTGTGTCTACTAAAATAAAACCCCATTCCTATCAGTAAACCTAGTTCCTTCTCTTTTTTGAGGTTTCAACTTCAATGTCGTCTCTTCAGAGACCACCACACCTAACAGAGTCTGGTCTCTGATACTCTCAATTCTCCCCCTTGTTTGTGCCCTTCGCAGACATACTTCAACTGACAACTACATCATTTGCCTGATTCCCTATTTATCTATATATGGCCCCTCGGAGAATGTAAGCTCCATGACACCAAGAGTATGTGAGGGATGTCTGTCTCACTCTTTATCTCCAGTTCTAAATATGCCTAGCCCTTATTAGATATTTAGTAAACATTTACTGAATAAATGAACAAAGAATAGAAAGTTTAGATGAAAAGATACTGAAATGGTGGCCAGGTTCATAACACAATACCATTGTGATAAACAAGTCCACGGATGCCCAGAAGTCAAAGATCACTTTCTTAAGTTAAAAAGCCTTCCTTCCCATTCTCATCTGGATAATTTCAAATGGGTCTGTCAAGATCTGTAACAGTGGTCCTCAAAGTATGTTCCTGGGTCAGCAGCATCAGGATCACAGTGCTTTTTCAGAATGATACTTCTCTAAAAATGTTTGTTGAATTCAACTAAACAGACTTCCTATTATTATTTCCTTCTTTCTTTATGTGGATTTTCATGATTAACCATGCTCTATGCCTTTTAAATTCATGACTCAGAAGTAATACACACTTTACGTGTGTGTGTGTTAGTTGCTCTACATAGGTTTACACTATTCTGACTTCTACTAATTTCTTTCACATTAGTTACAAATCACTAGCTTAGTTCTAATTCCCTTTATTTTGCTGTTTCATACAATCTCAAAAGATGAAAGATACAAAACACAATCTTGGTCTGTAAAAAGGCCATATTTCTGAAGATCTCAATTTATCTAACAAAGAAGTAAAATTGAGAAATAAAATTAAGCTTTGATTAAAATAGATGAATGGCAAGAATAATAAGAATGTTTAAACAAACATTTCTCCATTTTCTCCTCAAAATAACAACAAAGAATTCCCTTTTATATGACAAGAATAAAAACGCAGTCAGCCAATAGGATACTACAATATACATAATCCCCCTAAATGTCCCAAATCAAAAGGACTGACTTTATGAAAATAGTTTTTAAAAACTCACTGTTTTTTAGTCAGGAAAATTTCTCTTTTTTATTTTATTTTTAATATGTTTATTTTTCAAACAAACTGTATGGTTACATGCCACAAAAAGATAAAAAGCTCATGATTTCTGAAACATTTACGAAAGAATTACTAATAGAAAATGTCACAAATTGTAATCTCATTTAGGTAATATTATTAACAATGTGAGGAACCACTAGAGTCTACTGTGAAAAAGTAAATCCACATATTCCAGAAAATATAGGATAAAAATGGAACTGGAAAAAAATGTCCATTTCTCCTATTTCACTCACCTCTATGTGGAATTTGGTGCTAAAAATTCATTCTAAGCAATAGAGCCCTGACAATTACAAATTCAGCTATATTATGGCTATTAAGGGCTTCCCTCTTAGCTCAGTCAGTACACAATCTACCTGCAATGGTGGAGACCAGGGTTCAATCCCTGGGTCAAGAAGATCCCCTGGAGAAGGAAATGGCAACCCACTCCAGTAATCTTGCCTGGAAAATCCTGTGGAGAGAAGCCTGGCAGGCTACAGCCCATGGGGTCACAACACTCGGACACAACTTAGCGACTAAACCACCACCATTGCTATTAAATTTAAATCATATTCCATACCACTTTTTATAAACCTCGGTATAAGTAGCCTTACACTCAAAAACATTTATTCATATAACTGAAAAATGTACACAGATAACCTGTCAGTTTCTAAGTGTACACAACTGGTACAAATGATTATTAACCCTGAATTAGAACAAAAAACAGCTTCATTACTGACTGTCCAAAAATTATAGAAAACTCAAATGAAAACCTAAAATCATATTTTAGATTAAATGTTAATACATTTATGGTAAGCCTTCATTAGCACTCAGCATTAATCCTTTTAATACCAAGAAAACAAAAAATTAGAAAAGCTTCCATGGTCCTTATTTTTTGACTCAAAATATACTTAATTATACTTCAAAGCTGACTCACCACAACCTACATAGAAATGTACGTCAGATTTAACTGTACTATGACTCTATTATACTGCTTTATCCAAAATTCACCTTTTAGCTGAATTATTTGTTAGTCTCTTCTTTATTTTTCAGACCCAGTGGCATTCCTTTATTCTTTGAAGATTCTTTATAAGGTATAAGCCTTTAAAGGTTTACTGACTATACCTGAGTGCAAGCACTAAACTAAGCTCTTTATTGACTTTATTTAATGATCATAGTAATTCTTACCTTAAAATGTAGGTACCATTACTATTCCATTTTACATAAGAAAAAAATTGAGTCTATAAAAAAAGATTCCTTACTCAATATAAAGGATGGTAAAGGATGAACTAAAACCTAGGTCTATGTGGGACCAAAGTCGATGGTGCTATTAACTATTTTCTCTCCACATTTTCTGTCTCCTTTTTAGTTGCTTTACTTCTCCCTCACCCCTTCAAATATCTTCTACTGTTTATTTCTATTCCTATTTCTTTAGTAAGCTCATGTATCTTAACAATTTCAACATGATCATACAGTCAATATTCTAAAAATCTATACTCTGGTCCTTTCAATTTACTGCTATATTTCTAATTCCCAAAGGAATATATTCACCTATATAACCTAATATTATCTTCAAATTCAGCACAGATGATTTCCAAAGTCCTTTACAACTTAATTTCACACACACACACACACACACACACACACATATACACACAAACCCAATTCATCTTAGTCCTCATCCAAGTGATTGTTTCTGTCCATGGAAATACTGTTATTCTATGTTCTTCCCTTCATTCTCTGTATTAAACTAAAATCTACTGCTTTCCCCCCAGGTATGCCTTGTGACCTTGAATTTTCTATTTCATTCCTACTATCACAACCTTATGACTCAACCCACCCTGCCTTTCTGCCCCCTCATGCTCACCATCACAGAAGGATCTTCCCCAAATACAATTTTTATCAAGTCATTCTGTTTGAGAAATCTATACAGGGACTCCAGTGTCTATAGCATAAAAACAACATGGTTTTCGAGGATCTCCTTAATCCAACCCCAGGTTACTAACAGTTACTACCATGTGCCTTCCACTCTCATTAGGCTGCTCTCTTTATTCTTCCCAAATCTTCTAAGCTCTCTGCCGTAGGGAACACCCCACCACCTATCCATTCCCTTCAGCATCTCACTTTTCTCCACACGTCTTGAATGTAGCCCACTCCACACAGGCTCACAGGTGTTTCCAAACAGAAAACACTCAGCTACAGTCAGGAACTGTGCGTTCCAACCCTGGTTCTGACATGACCCACGAGTGTGACTCTGGGCAAATTTTTGAGGTAACTAGTCCAGACTGCTGTTTCTTCATCAGTAAAATGAGAAGCTGAATTAAATTATAAAATCTTTTTATTCACTGTCTTACTATTTTAATGCTTAATCATATATTAAAGGTGTTATTTATATTTAATCTTCCTTACTAGATTATGAACTTCCCAGGGATAAAAATATATCCTATGTTTTTGCAAACTCAACAAGACATAGCATAGTGTTTGATAACTAGATCCTAAATAAATACCTGTGACTAATTAACTCTGACTCTGCCTATATCAAGCAAGATAAATACAGCAATATCCTTTTAAGTAATAAAACCTTAAAATAATTTCATAATTTTCAAAATCATGAAATCAGGGTATGAGTATTTTTCCTTTCCTTTTCTTCTGTTTTCTTCAATTAATTTAAGAAGCAAAAGATAAAACAGGATCTGAGAATTTCTTTTTTATGAAGCCCATAATAATGTATTTGCTAATGCTTAATTATAACCAGTTTTTCAGAAAATAACTCTGTGGAAAGAGAGGCAAACTGTAGCTCAGCTTTTTTAGGAACTTCTATAGCAAAATACTGCTCATTATATATTGGTTCCTTTCAAGTATTTTGTTTCTGGGATTATAAAATTACATATATAAACATGGAGACAAGATTACATTTTACAACTTGGTTACTTTGTATCCCTTTAACATAGAGTATCTGAAATCCCTATGTCTCTGGTCTAGGTGCATTATAGAATACCATGCAACTGAAGGATTAAGACATACAATATTATGTTTTTGAACTCTGAGGAATGGGAGATATCTCTCTGAATACATTCTGGTGACTGTTTTCATCAATTAACTGTACCTGACCCCTCCTGAGAAAAAGTCAGGGCATCAAACTTTGTGTTAAAAATCCTATTATCAAACCAGTTCTCCTTAAGGTTACTAGAAAAAGCAGAACCAACTACAAAAAGCCTTATCTAGGCTAGAAAGCACACTTCCCTGGTGGCTCAGGTGGTAAAGGACCTGCCTGCAATGTTGGAGATCCAGGTTTGATCCTTGGGTTGTGAAAATCCCTTAGAGAAGGGAATGGCCATCCACTCCAGGATTTCTGCCTAGAGAATTCCACAGACTGGCATGCCACAGTCCACAGGAGTCAAACACTACTGAGACACTTCCCAGCACTTTCAGCAGGCTAGAAAACAAACTGCCACAGAGGCTGTATTTCCTGGTACCATAATTTTAAGTGCTTCTTAGCAATTAGAATGGTACAATATTTTCAGAGACAGGAACTCAAAAAAAGGCACCATCATCCATATTATGTTGTTCAGTCACTCAGTCATATCTGACTGTTTGCAACCGCATGGACTGCAGCATGCCAGGCGTCCCTGTCCTTTCCCATCTCCCAGAGCTTGCTCAAACTCATATCCATCGAGTCAGTGACGCCATCCAACTACCTTATCCTCTGTCGTCCCCTTCTCCTCCTGCCCTTAATCTTTCCCAGAATCAGGGTCTATTCCAATGAGTCAGTTCTTCCCATCAGGTGGCCAAAGTAGTGCAGCTTCAGCTTCAGCATCAGTCCTTCTAGTGAATATCCAGGGTTGATTTCCTTTAGAATTGACTGGTTTTATCTCCGTGCTGTCCAAGGGATTCTCAAGTGTCTTCTCCAGCACTACAATTTGAAAGCATCAATTCTTCGGCACTCAGCCTTCCAACTCTCATAACCGTACATATACTGGAAAAATCACAGCTTTGACTACACGGACTTTGTCAGTAAAGCGATGTCTCTGCTTTTTAATATGCTGTCTAGGTTTGTCATAGCTTTACTTCCAAGGAGCAAACTTTACATGCTAATTTCAAAAATCATAAATTTATATGCCAATTTAGGAAATCATTTAGGCCACAAAGAGTCAGACATGACTGAGCAACTGAACTGAAATAAGAAATCATAAATATGCACTCATAAGTGAATAAATGTGCATATGCAAACATATAAACATTTTGGGATATCTTCAGGTAGTACAACACAGGTTCACTGTATATTATAAAACTTCAGGGGAGGAGCCAAGATGGCGGAGGAATAGGACGGAGAGACCACTTTCTCTCCTACAAATTCATCAAAAGAACATTTGAATGCTGAGCAAATTTCACAAAAGAACTTCTGATCGCTAGCAGAGGACATCAGGAGCCCAGAAAAGCAGCCCATTGTCTTCGAAGGGAGGTAGGACAAAATATAAACGACAATAAGGGAGTCGAAAGAGCTACGGACGGAGACCCGTCCCGGGAAGGGAGTCTTAATAGAGGAAATTTCCAATCACCAGGAAACCCTCTCACTGGCGGGACTGGGGGAAGTTTTCGGCACTGTAACTGGGAGGAAAAATTAAACAAGGCCCACAGATTACGTGCCTAAAAGCAACTCCCAGCAGAAAAGTACCCCAGACGCCCGTACCCGCCAGCAACAAGCGGGGCGGAACGGAGAGGAGCGGGCGGCATTGCTTGGGGTGAGGTCCGGCCCGAAGACCCTGAGAGCAATCGGAGGGAGCTTTTTTAAACTGTGGGATAGCAAGGGACAAAATTAACCGGCCCGAACACACTGCCGGCAGTTCGCAAAACAAAGGGACTGAGAATCTCCAGAGAAGAGCCGGCCCATCCCCGCTGGAGGTAGGAGGCAGGGGGGAGGGGAAAAGGGCAAACGCAGCCCCTGAGAAGCCACCCCCTCCCACACTGCAAACAGGCCTCCGGGTTCTAGCTAAAGACTTCCTGAGACCCGACTGGCGGTACGTGCTGGGGCCGCGGAGGGGAAAAGCGCGCCGTACCCGGGGAGAGAGGGCACCCAAACCTCTGGCTGCCTGGGCCGCTCGCCGCGGAGGGAAAAGGCGCGCCGCACCTAGGGAGAATACGCCCAAGCCTCTGGCAGCCTGGGCCGCTCGCCGCGGAGGGATAAGGCGTGCTGCACCCGGGAGAGTGCGCCCAAGCCTCTGGCTGCCTGAACCGCTCAGGCCGGGGAAGGCACAGAACGCAGGAGCAACCGAATCTGCGCTTTTGTGGAGTACCCGAAAACTGGAACCGCACTCAACGCAGGGCCCGCTCCATATAGAGCAGCCGGGAGCCTGAGCAGTGTAGACGGCGAAAGCACAGACACCCGTGAGCGGGGCAAACCCAGTGTGGCCGGAACACGGTGAGCGCTATCCACACAGAGCGGTGTCTGTCTGCAGCGCCCCGCCCTCCCCGTAGCAGGACTGAACTGAACTAGAGAACCTAAATAAGAGATCACCTCCGCCCGCCTGTGTCAGGGCGGAAATTAGACACCAAAGAGACAGCAAACAGAAGCCAAATAAACAAAGGGAACCGCTTCAGAAAGGACCGGTGCAACAGATTAAAATCCCTGAAGGTAACACCGGCTACACGGGAAGGGGCCTACAGATATCGAGAAGTGTAAGCTGGAAAGAGGAGCTATCTGAAACTGAACTGAACCTACGCTGACCGCAACAACCTCAGAGAAATTCCTAGATATATATGTACATTTTTTTTTAATTAAAAAAAAAAAAAAAATTTTTTTTTCTTTCCCTTTTTTTTTTTTTTAATTTTTTATTTTTTCTCTTTCATTTTCTTTTATAATTCCCTATTACTCCCCCATTACTCCTCAACTTTCATTTTCATATATTTTTACGATTTTTTTATTTGGGAAAAAAAAAATTTTTTTTCTTTTCTTTTTTTTTTCTTTTCTTTTTCTTGTTTTTCTCTCCTATTTCCTTTTAGAGTCCTCTAATACTCCTCTATTATTCCTTAACTTTCATTTTCATTTCACTATAGCCACAAAAAAAAAAAGAGAGAGAGAAACCCTATTTTTAAACTGAACTTCATATACAGTTCTAAATTTTTTTGTTTTTGTTTTTAAATATTGTATTTCAAAGAGTCTAACCTCCACACTAGATTTTCAATCTTTGTTATTCTCCCTCAGAACACCTCTACTTCCTCCATTCCCCTTCTCTTCCCAATCCAACTCTGTGAATCTTTGTGGGTGTCTGGGCCACAGAGAACACTTTGGGAACAGATAACTGCGTAGATCTGTCTCTCTCCTCTTGAGTCCCCTTTTTCTCCCCCTGCTCACCTCTATCTCCTTCCTCCCTCTCCTATTCTTCATGTAACTCTGTGAACCTCTATGGTTGTCTCTCACGGTGGAGAATCTTTTCACCATTAACCTAGAAGTTTTATTATCAGTACTGTATAGTTGGAGAAGCCTTGAGACTATTAGAAGAATAAAACTGAAATCCAGAGGCAGGAGAATTGAGCCCAAATCCTGAGAAAACCAGAAAACTCCTGACCACACGGAACATTAAGGAATAAGAGACCATCCAAAAGCTTCCATACCTACACCAAAACCAACCACCACCCAAGAGCCAATAAGCTCCAGTACAAGACATACCACGCAAATTCTTTAGCAACGCAGGAACATAGACCTGAGTGTCAACATACAGGCTCTCCAAAGTCACACCTAACACAGAGACCCATCGCAAAGCTCATTACTGGACACTCCATTGCACTCCATGAGAGAAGAAATCCAATTCCACGCACCAGAACGCTGACACAAGCTTCCCTAACCAGGAAACCTTGACAAACCAATCGTCCAACCCCACCCACTGGGTGAAACCTCCACAATAAAAAGGAACCTCAAACCACAAGAATACAGAAAGCCCACTCCAGACACAGCAATCTAAACATGATGAAAAGGCAGAGAAATACCCAACAGCTAAAGGAACATGAAAAAAGCCCACCAAGTCAAACAAAAGAGGAGGAAATAGGGAATCTACCTGAAAAAGAATTTAGAATAATGATAATAAAAATGATCCAAAATCTTGAAAACAAAATGGAGTTACAAATAAATAGCCTGGAGACAAAGATTGAGAAGATGCAAGAAATGTTTAACAAGGACCTAGAAGAAATTAAAAAAAATCAATTAAAAATTAATAATGAAATAAATGAGATCAAAAACACTCTGGAGGGAACCATGAGTAGAATAACAGAGACAGAAGATAGGATAAGTGACTTAGAAGATAAAATGGTGGAAATAAATGAAGCAGAGAGGAAAAAAGAAAAAAGAACCAAAAAAAATGAGGACAACCTCAGGGACCTCTGGGACTATGTGAAACGCCCCAACATTCGAATCATAGGAGTCCCAGAAGAAGAAGACAAAAAGAAAGGCCATGAGAAGATACTCGAGGAGATAATTGCTGAAAACTTCCCTAAAATGGGGAAGGAAATAGCCAACCAAGTTCAAGAAACCCAGAGAGTCCCAAACAGGATAAACCCAAGGCGAAACACCCCAAGACACATATTAATCAAACTAACAAAGATCAAACACAAAGAACAAATATTAAAAGCAGCAAGGGAGAAACAACAAATAACACACAAAGGGATTCCCATAAGGATAACAGCTGATCTATCAATAGAAACCCTTCAGGCCAGAAGGGAATGGCAGGACATACTTAAAGTAATGAAAGAGAATAACCTACAACCTAGATTACTCTACCCAGCAAGGATCTCATTCAGATATGAAGGAGAACTCAAAAGCTTTACAGACAAGCAAAAGCTGAGAGAATTCACCACCACCAAACCAGCTCTTCAACAAATACTAAAGGATCTTCTCTAGACAGGAAACGCAGAAAGGTGGTATAAAAGTGAACCCCAAACAACAAAATAAATGGCAACGGGACCATACCTATCAATAATTACCTTAAATGTAAATGGGTTGAATGCCCCAACCAAAAGACAAAGGCTGGCTGAATGGATACAAAAGCAAGACCCCTATATATGCTGTCTACAAGAGACCCACCTCAAAGCACGGGACACATACAGACTAAAAGTGAAGGGCTGGAAAAAAATATTACACGCAAACGGAGACCAAAAGAAAGCAGGAGTCGCAATACTCATATCAGATAAAATAGACTTTCAAATTAAGTCTGTGAAAAGAGACAAAGATGGACACTACATAATGATCAAAGGATCAATCCAAGAAGAAGATATAACAATTATAAATATATATGCACCCAACATAGGAGCACCGCAATATGTAAGGCAAACGCTAACGAGTATGAAAGAGGAAATTAATAGTAACACAATAATAGTAGGAGACTTTAATACCCCACTCACAACTATGGATAGATCAACTAAACAGAAAATGAACAAGGAAACACAAACTTTAACGGACACAATGGACCAGCTAGACCTAATTGACATCTATAGGACGTTTCACCCCAAAACAATCAACTTCACCTTTTTCTCAAGTGCACACGGAACCTTCTCCAGAATAGATCACATCCTGGGCCATAAATCTAGTCTTGGTAAATTCAAAAAGATTGAAATCATTCCAGTCATCTTTTCTGACCACAGTGCAGTAAGATTAGATCTCAGTCACAGGAAAAAAATTATTAAAAATTCAAACATATGGAGGCTGAACAACACGCTTCTGAATAACCAACAAATCGTAGAAGAAATCAAAAAAGAAATCAAAATATGCATAGAAATGAATGAAAATGATAACACAACAACCCAAAACCTATGGGACACTGTAAAAGCAGTGCTAAGGGGAAGATTCATAGCATTACAGGCCTACCTCAAGAAACAAGAAAAAAGTCAAATAAATAACCTAACTCTACACCTAAAGCAACTAGAGGAAGAAGAAATGAAGAACCCCAGGGTTAGTAGAAGGAAAGAAATCTTAAAAATTAGGGCAGAAATAAATGCAAAAGAAACTAAAGAGACCATAGCAAAAATTAACAAAGCTAAAAGCTGGTTTTTTGAAAAAATTAACAAAATTGACAAACCATTAGCAAGACTCATTAAGAAACAAAGGGAGAAGAACCAAATTAACAAAATTAGAAATGAAAATGGAGAGATCACAACAGACAACACTGAAATACAAAGGATCATAAGAGACTACTACCAGCAGCTCTATGCCAATAAAATGGACAACTTGGAAGAAATGGACAAGTTCTTAGAGAAGTATAACTTTCCAAAACTGAACCAGGAAGAAATAGAAGATCTTAACAAAATGATCACAAGCAAGGAAATCGAAACTGTAATCAGAAATCTTCCAGCAAACAAAAGCCCAGGACCAGATGGCTTCACAGCTGAATTCTACCAAAAATTTAGAGAAGAGCTAACACCTATCTTACTCAAACTCTTCCAGAAAATTGCAGAAGAAGGTAGACTTCCAAACTCATTCTATGAGGCCACCATCACCCTAATTCCAAAACCAGACAAAGATCCACAAAAAAAGAAAACTACAGGCCAATATCACTGATGAACATAGATGCAAAAATCCTTAACAAAATTCTAGCAAACAGAATCCAACAACATATTAAAAAAATCATTCATCATGACCAAGTGGGCTTTATCCCAGGAATGCAAGGATTCTTTAATATCTGCAAATCAATCAATGTAATACACCACATTAACAAATTGAAAAATAAAAACCATATGATTATCTCAATAGATGCAGAAAAAGCCTTTGACAAAATTCAACATCCATTTATGATTAAAACTCTCCAGAAAGCAGGAATAGAAGGAACATACCTCAACATAATAAAAGCTATATATGACAAACCCACAGCAAGCATCACCCTCAATGGTGAAAAATTGAAAGCATTTCCCCTGAAATCAGGAACAAGACAAGGGTGCCCACTCTCACCACTACTATTCAACATAGTTTTGGAAGTTTTGGCCACAGCAATCAGGGCAGAAAAAGAAGTAAAAGGAATCCAGATAGGAAAAGAAGAAGTGAAACTCTCGCTGTTTGCAGATGACATGATCCTCTACATAGAAAACCCTAAAGACTCTACCAGAAAATTACTAGAGCTAATCAACGAATACAGTCAAGTTGCAGGATATAAAATTAACACACAGAAATCTCTTGCATTCCTATACACTAACAATGAGAAAACAGAAAGAGAAATTAAGGAAACAATACCATTCACCATTGCAACAAAAAGAGTAAAATACTTAGGAGTATATCTACCTAAAGAAACAGAAGACCTATACATAGAAAACTATAAAACACTGATGAAAGAAATCAAAGAGGACACAAGCAGATGGAGAAATATACCGTGTTCATGGATTGGAAGAATCAATATTGTCAAAATGGCTATACTACCCAAAGTAATCTATAGATTCAATGCAATCCCTATCAAACTACCAACAGTATTTTTCACAGAACTAGAACAAATAATTTCACAATTTGTATGGAAATACAAAAAACCTCGAATAGCCAAAGTAATCCTGAGAAAGAAGAATGGAACTGGAGGAATCAATCTGCCTGACTTCAGACTCTACTACAAAGCCACAGTCATCAAGACAGTATGGTACTGGCACAAAGACAGAAATATAGATCAATGGAACAGAATAGAAAGCCCAGAGATAAGTCCACGAACCTATGGTCACCTTATCTTCGACAAAGGAGGCAAGGATATACAATGGAAAAAAGATAACCTCTTTAACAAGTGGTGCTGGGAAAACTGGTCAACCACCTGTAAAAGAATGAAACTAGAACACTTTCTAACACCATACACAAAAATAAACTCAAAATGGATTAAAGATCTAAATGTAAGACCAGAAACTATAAGACTCCTAGAGGAGAACATAGGCAAAACACTCTCCGACATAAATCACAGCAGGATCCTCTATGACCCACATCCCAGAATTTCAGAAATAAAAGCAAAAATAAACAAATGGGACCTAATGAAACTTAAAAGCTTTTGCACAACAAAGGAAACTATAAGCAAGGTGAAAAGACAGCCCTCAGATTGGGAGAAAATAATAGCAAACGAAGCAACAGACAAAGGATTAATCTCAAAAATATACAAGCAACTCCTCCAGCTCAACTCCAGAAAAATAAATGACCCAATCAAAAAATGGGCCAAAGAACTCAACAGACATTTCTCCAAGGAAGACATACAGATGGCTAACAAACACATGAAAAGATGCTCAACATCACTCATTATCAGAGAAATGCAAATCAAAACCACAATGAGGTACCATTACACGCCAGTCAGGATGGCTGCTATCCAAAAGTCTACAAGCAATAAATGCTGGAGAGGGTGTGGAGAAAAGGGAACCCTCTTACACTGTTGGTGGGAATGCAAATTAGTACAGCCACTATGGAAAACAGTGTGGAGACTTCTTAAAAAGCTGGAAATAGAACTGCCATATGACCCAGCAATCCCACTTCTGGGCATACACACCAAGGAAACCAGATCTGAAAGAGCCACATGCACCCCAATGTTCATCGCAGCACTGTTTATAATAGCCAAGACATGGAAGCAACCCAGATGCCCATCAGCAGACGAATGGATGAGGAAGCTGTGGTACATATACACCATGGAATACTACTCAGCCATTAAAAAGAATTCATTTGAATCAGTTCTAATGAGATGGATGAAACTGGAGCCCATTATTCAGAGCGAAGTAAGCCAGAAAGATAAAGACCATTACAGTATACTAACACATATATATGGACTTTAGAAAGATGGTAACGATAACCCTATATGCAAAACAGAAAAAGAGACTCAGATGTATGGAACAGACTTGTGGACTCTGGGAGAAGGAGAGGGTGGGATGTTTCAGGAGAACAGCATTGAAACATGTATATTATTTAGGGTGAAACGGATAACCAGCTCAGGTTGGGTACATGAGACAAGTGCTCGGGCCTGGTGCACTGGGAAGACCCAGAGGGATCGGGTGGAGAGGGAGGTGGGAGGGGGGACTGGGATGGGGAATACATGTAAATCCATGGCTAATTCATATCAATGTATAACAAAAACTACTGTAATGATGTAAAGTAATTAGCCTCCAACTAATAAAAATTAAAAAAAAAAAAACTTCACTGTATTTTATTTTACTGTATTTATATAGCTTCATATATATAACTATGTTATATAACCTTACTGTATTTTATTTTATTTTATGTGATACTCATAATAATTTTATAAGTAATTCAAACATTTGATATAACCACCTACTTTAGAAAAATATTTAAATATGTTTTCTTTATTTTCAATATTACTAAGTAATGACAGAATCTTGGATGTGGAAGAGAACCTAGAGTCACAGGTCTAAAAAAGCATCACATAATAAAAGCTCAATAAATAAATATTTATCTACTTGATTTTCAGTACTGGAAAGAGTAAAGGAAGATAATCCAAGAAGAGGTGGTTTCTAATTTCAACTCCACCATCTCACTTAAGCAGTTGTCTGCTTTTCACCTCATTTTCCTCATTTCTAACTTGCTCTCCATGTCACAGAGTAAATATTAGGGAAATATCACATTTAAATATTAGGGAAATGGAAGAACTAGAGAAATTAAGCGGGCCTCCCTCATAGCTCAGTTGGTAAAGAATCCACCTGCCATGCAGGAGACCCCAGTTCGATTCCTGGGTTGGGAAGATCCCCTGGAGAAGAGATAGGCTACCCACTCCATTATTATTGGGTTTCCCTTGTGGCTCAGCTGATAAAGAATCCACCTGCAATGCGGGAGACCTGGGTTCAATCCCTGGGCTGGGAAGATCCCCTGGAGAAGGGAAAGGCTACCCACTCCAGTATTTTGACCTCGAGAATGGACTGCATAGTCCATGGGGTCGCAAAGAGTCAGACACAACTGAGCGACTTTCACTTACACACAAATTAAGGTACTATTTTTTTTACAGGTATAAACAAATGGAACTGAAATACTTCTCAATTATAGTGTGTGTTCTTCTGAATTTTACGTTATGAAAATGAAAGTGAAGTTTGCTCAGTTGTATCCAACTCTTTACGACCCCATGGACCATACAGTCCATGGAATTCTCCAGGCCAGAATACTGGAGTGGATAGCCGTTCCCTTTTCCAGGGGATCTTCTGAAGCCAGGGGTTAAACCCAGGTCTCCCACATTGCAGGTGGATTCTTTACCAGCTGAGCCACCAGGGAAGCCCATTTTAATTTTAAGTTATGGCAAGTGAGTATTTAAAGCTAAGTATGCAGAGATACAGTTTATTTATTCATTCAACAAAGTAAAGCTTTTCTCCAAATGAGAACTCAGCTCTGTTTAATGAGGCATCACCCTAAAACTGTAGGACTGAAGAAAAAGCACTTAAATATTTTCTACCTAGGACAGATACCATGAAGTAATTAGTCAGTCTGAGCAAATGTGTCAAATTTGAGGGAAGTCCTATGCTTCTGTAGAACCCAAAAGCTAAAAAGGCCTTATAATTCAAGGTAGCAAGTTTAGAGAAAGGAAAAAAAGGCAGCATCAACATTCCTGAAAAATATAACTAGCATCAAAATAGAATTTTTCTTCATATAATATCTCTCCCTCTCCCTCTTCCTACCTCTCTCTCTTGCTATCACTGAGGTAGTGTAAATAATAGGCTTCCTACTCCTGTAATAATCAAAAGCTTTTCTCTACTTTTCTCCCCACGTCTATCCAGCCTGAGATATTAAGTTAAATCAGATTTCTCTCTGTAAAAGTGCCAGTTACTAAGCCAATATGGGATATTTCCTTAACATTTTACAGACTTCTCAATGCAATATATAAAGTGGCTGGGCTAAGAGGTGCTTTTTCCCAGTCTTGGATTATTCTTCTATAAGCTCTAGACATATCATTACTATTTTGAGCACTAATCACCAGCAGCTGAGTTTAGATAAAATTCACAAAACAAAGCACAGCATTTTGGTTTATTTGCATGAGATGGTATAAACAAAATTAAAGGGAACTTTCCCCAGAAGAACTGGCCATAGAGAATTACAATTATTTCTGGGAAAATGGGCATGTTTGACCACTTATGGAGTCCTACTCTTAGGAGGTCTGGGTTCAAGTCCTTAAGTCTACAAATAATAATAAAATAACACTGCCCGTCTTTACAAAAAACCTCATCATCGCATCTTACTTTACAGTTTTTAACATATTTTCCTCTTAAAGAATCATGACCAATAACAATCCCATGCAGCAATCATAACTGCCATTTTACAAGGAAACAGACTCAAGTTCACAGCGCTACATGTTCTACAATCAAACCTGAAGCAGAAACATTTTAATGTGCTGGCTTTTTCAGCCATACACTGTGTAAGTATGACACAGGCGATGCAGAATAGCTTCCAAAAAGCAAAAAAGTGATATGCATAGCAAGTTTGCCACCAAAGTAAGCCACTCTTAGCAGTGGAAGTCCCCAAACCTAATTTGATTAAAAACAAAATAAAACAAAAGGTATAAGGGCAGGTCATCTCTCTGGGACAGATACATGGTAACCAAGCATTACAGACTAAATGTTTATGCCCCCCAAATTCACATACTGAAGCCCTACCCCAGTGTGGCTGCAGTTGGATGGGATCCCTACAGAAGTAATTAAAGTTAAACGGGGCCATAATGGTGAGGCCATAATCTGAAAGAATGAGCATCCTTATAAGAAGAGACACCAGAGAGCTACCTTGCTCTCTCTGAGCACATACACTGAGAAATGTCCATGCAAGGACCTAGTGAGAAAGCAGATGTTTACAAGCCAGGGAGAGCCCTCTGTTATGCTGTTCAGTCACTAAGTCGTGTTTGACTCTTTGCGACCCCACAAACTCAGTACGCCAGGCTTCCTGTCCTTCACCATTTCCTGGAGCTTGCTCAAACTCATGTCCATTGAGTCGATGATGTCATCCAACCATCTCATCCTCTATTGCCACTTTCTCCTCCTGCCTTTAATCTTTTCCAGCATCAAAGACTTTTCCAATGAGTCAGTTCTTCCCATCAAGTGGCCAAAGTATTGAAGCTTCAGCTTCAGCATCAGTCCTTCCAGGGAATATTTAAGATTGATTTCCTTTAGGATGGACTGGTTTGATCTCCTTGCCAATTCTTACCAGAAACTAAATTTACTGGCACCTTCATCTCAAACTTCCCAGTCTCCAGAACTACTAGAAATAAATATCTGTGGCTTCAGCCACCCAGTCTGGGCTATTTGTAATGGCAGCCTTAGCTGCCATTACATACAATACAAACTAATACATATGTACATAAGACTACAGAAAGTGAAAGTGAAGTCGCTCAGTCGTGTCCAACTCTTTGCAACCCCATGGACTGTAGCCTACCAGGCTCCTCCGTCCATGGGAGTCTCCAGGCAAGAATACTGGAGTGGGTTGCCATTTCCTTCTCCAGGGGATCTTCCCGACCCAGGGATCAAACCCGGGTCTCCCACATTGCGGGCAGACACTTTAACCTCTGAGCCACCAGGGAAGCATAGGACCTATGAGAATAGCTAATTAGTAATAAGAGGCACTTCATGCAAACAGATGGGGAAACAATGACAGCCTTTATTCTCTTGGGCTCCAAAAATCACTGCAGACGGTGACTGCAGTCATGAAATTAAAAGACACTTACTCCTTGGAAGAAAAGCTATGACCAACATAGACAGCATATTAAAAAGCAGAGACATTACATTGCCAACAAAGGTCCATCTAGTCAAAGCTATGGTTTTTCCAGTAGCCATGTACAGATGTGACAGTTAGACTATAAAGAAAGCTGAGTGCCGAAGAATTGATGCTTTTGAACTGTGGTGTTGGAGAAGACTCTTGAGAGTCCCTTGGACTGCAAGGAGATCCAACCAGTCCATCCTAAAGGAGATCAGTTCTGAATATTGACTGGAAGGACCAATGCTGAAGCTGAAGCTCCGATACTTTGGCCACCTGATGCAAAGAACTGACTCATTTGAAAAGATCCTGATGCTGGGAAAGATTCAAGGTGGGAGGAGAAGGGGATGACAGAGGATGAGATGGTTGGATGGCATCACCAACTTGATGGACATGAGTTTTGAGTAAATTCCGGGAGTTGGTGATGGACAGGGAGGCCTGGCGTGCTGCAGTCCATGGGATAGCAAAGAGTTGGACACGACTGAGCAACTGAACTGAACTGAACTGAACATTTACCAAAACTATGATATGGTCAACTGTATTCCTAGTGAAAACTGTGCTTAAAGCCAAGAAATAAAACCTGGGGAGCTTGATGAACAGGGTATTTTAATGGCCTAAAATATCCTTCTCACCACAGGCAACTCCCTCAACAATGGAAGTAGATTATTCAGACTTTTCTGAGTTAAATTTCCTCTCCTCATGCACTGACAGTTTTAGTTCTTGTCTCAGAAATCTCTCTGAGCTTTAGCAGTACAAGGCCACTTTATCAGCTTCAAAGGAGCACATATTTCTTTAAATATGTTGATAAACTGAAAAAGTTAGAAGCTACAGACTAAGATAAATATTGACTTTATCAGTGACTTTCCATATTTTAGCCATGATTCATTTTGTGTACACAGAAGATAACTATCAGAGGGTAAAGTATTTTCTTCATTTCCAAGTTTGTAGGTGGTGCTTCAGTCTAGCCTCCAAGAACTTTAAATAGATTCCAGCGTTCAGACTGCAACTCTTGTTCATTCTAGTTTACCAAGAGCATGTTATAGCTTATTAAGTGGTTGTATAATATGTAAAATGTTGTATTTGATCTGTACAACATAACCCCTTCTAAGAATGTATATACTTTTCCCCTACAAAATTATAAAACTGAGTTTCTTAGTAAGCAGTAAAGCCCAGAAAAATGCTCTTTTTTTTTTCCTTTTTTTTAAACTACTCATATATTATGAGTAAATAAATGAAGCATCCCAAAATTTCCTTGAAATAAAGATATCTGTGGTCATTTGTAAACAATGACAATTAGCTTTTATAATCAAAGTTTAAAAAGCTAGACAGGTACTAGTTAACTTACTGTTTTCATTTCATTAGTAGTCATGACATGAAGATTTTATAACATGGGTATGCTCATTAGGACTTTTTCTAAATTAATGATATTTCATCACAAATCTACCCAAAGCTTTGTACAAACCATTATCTATTACCCACACTTACTTGGAGGTAGAGGAAAACTTAATCAGTAATTTAAAATACAGACTAACCCACGGTTTGTCTCTATTAGTGAGGGAAAATAGAGTAATCTCAATCAGCCCTTGTGTAGCTATAAACCCATAACTTCAGCGGGAGGAGTCATTTACTCACATATAAGACATAACCAAAAACTTACATATAAATTTCATTCAAATGGAAACTGGGTGGGTTTTTTTCTTTGCACATCATTTACTTTCTGAATTAAAATAAATACATCATTTAATCTATCTTAAAAAACACAGAAAGTATTCTATACCAAAAAATGGTTTTAAAAGTAAAATAGCACTATTTGGTGAAAGTAATCTCTAGTTCAAGAATGTAATGTCACAAAATAAACCCAATCATAAACTACAAATTATTCACAAAATAATTAAGACCTTCTCCTCACATTGGTTCAAGGGTTTTTTGTTTAGTGTGTGTGTGTTTATTTATTCTAAGATGCTTTCAAGAAGAAAAAAACAACATTTAAAAAATAAAACTTAGGAAGATACTTTAAAACGATCTAAGCAGACCTCTAGATAAGATGTTCCAACAGATATGTTATATCTGTTGACATTAAAAGCATTTGTATATATCTTAATTGCTGCATCATTTCAAAATTTCTCACTAAAGTAAATAATTATTTCCCTTTAACTTATTATTTAAGTAAAAAGATTCCTCTTTTCTTATCTGAACCTCTGAAGAAGTGGTAAGGAGTCCCAACGATGGAAGAGATTTCTAGGAATTAAGGGAGGAGTATAAATTGGCCAGAGTAGAACATGACTGTGACTAAGCAGGAAACACAGGATTGATCTCTGTGTAGGGAAGAGCCCCTGGAGTAGGAACTGGCAACCCACTCCAGTGTTCCTGCCTGGAAAATCCCATAGACAGAGGGGCCTGGCAGGCTACAGTCCATGGGGTCTTAAAGAGTTGGATACAATTTAGCAATTCAGCAACATGAGCAGGCCAAATTACTATCAGTGCCTGGCCCCCTCACTCCAACCAGATTTGCTCAATTTTTGTCACACACACACACACACACACACACACACACACACACACAGAGAAAGGGTACAGGGCGAGGGAAAATGAATGACTGTTGGAGACAAGGTGCTTGCCTGGCCCCCTCACTCCAACCAGATTTGCTCAATTTTTGTCTCACACACACACACACACACACACACACACACACACACACACACACAGAGAGAGAGAGAAAGGGTACAGGGCGAGGGGAAATGAATGACACACACACACACACACACACACACACAGAGAGAAAGGGTACAGGGCGAAGGGAAATGAATCACACACACACACACACACACACACACACACACACACAGAAAGGGTACAGGGCGAGGGGAAATGAATCACACACACACACACACACACACACACACACACACACACACACACACAGAGAAAGGGTACAGGGCGAGGGGAAATGAATGACTGTTGGAGACAAGGTGCTGCATCTAAAACAGATGCTCCAAATTAGATCCTACAAGGTGTCCTTCCATGTGATAATTAAACACTGATTAGAACACGTACTAGTATCTCTTCCAAAAGATGCATGCTTCTTAAATCTCAGACAGATTTGATGAGAGCATACAAACTGTCCTTTCAGATACCAAGGTGCACATTTTTGCTGCTCATTATACTGCTGTGATATCCATACTTTAAAGTCTTTAACCAAAATTAGTTCTAAATTAGCCAAGTTCAATTATGGAGAATGATGAATATACAAAATCCATCCAGCTGGGCTTGGGCATGGTTACTCTCCACCTTCAACAAATACATTCTTCTTAGAGCAAAGAAATTCATCAAAAAAGCTACTAGGTTTAGATCACAGCCTATATGGATATCTAATTATAGAGACAACGGCTACCAAAGCTTACAGTTCACACTCAATTAAAATTGTAAACATACACCCTGTATGTACATAAGATACATATATATCTTACATACAAGATACAGTTGACACTGTATATACATATTTATATCTATATGTAGTCACTAAATAAGACTGCTTTGCATATGTTTGGGCCAGGTAAATTATTTTACACAGAAATTTCCAGGTGTTTAAAGCAATTTGAAAAGGTTCTCTAAAATATATCAATCAAAAAACACAATTGCTCATAAACCTGAAAAAGGCTATCTAGGTCATCTATTTCAACTGTCGACACCAAGAAACATTTCCTTTGGCTGATTTTATCCAACTGCCATGGCATCAACCGTTGCCACTGTAATTCAGTGCAAAAAGGGATTTCAGTGGTTAGATGTACTCTGCTTCAGAGTTATAAGGTCATTAATGTGACCCTGGGGAAATCATTCTTTTTTTATCAGACTCTGAACTTATAAGGATTAAAATGTTTCATAGAAGGCAAAGAGAAAATAAAATAGTTAAAATGTACTGGGTCCTCATAAAGTTGTCTTTGTCATAATAATAGCAACAAAAATGAAAGACAATGATATCAGCTATCTTAAGATTTGGTTCTGATTATCACTTTATAACCATGACTAACTATGCTAGTCACTTAATCATCTTTCAGCTTTCTCTCATCTATTAATCTTAATAAAGTATTAACATGCATAGTACATACATAGTTAGAAACATCAATGTTATAATGTGTGAAAACACTTTCAAACAAAAAAGAACACATATGTGAATTACTATAAGTTACTGTTATAAGTATAATAATGAGATTGGAAATTTTTTTAATACTTTACTAAAATGAGTAATATAAATGGGGCTTCCCAGGTGGCACTAGCGGTAAACAATACACCTGCCACAGCAGGAGATGTAAGACAGGTGGGTTGATCCCTGCATCAGGCAGATCCCCTGGAGTAGGAAATGCCACCCCACTTCAGTATTCCTGTCTGGAAAGAATTCAGTATTCCTGCCTCCCTGGGCAGAGGAGCCTGGCAGGCTACAGTCCCAGCGGTCACAAAGAGTTGGACACAATTCAGAGGCTGAGTACAGTAATATAAACGATGGATTCTTCACCACAGTATTTTGACCATTGCCTGATTCACTTTACTACAACAATAAAATTTTAAATCTTTCAACTTTTCTCAAAATTGGATTTATTTTTCTTTATTTTATGACTCAAACGTTTATTAATTTCCCTATTCAACATTTTAAAATAATTTAAAATCAATACATATTTATTAAATTTCAAATATGTACAAGATACCATGGCATACCTATTTACTAAGAAGTTCATCAAACTGTGGAATGCCAAAGCTTTTTCCTTTCTTCATTTTTCCCTCTTGGATTTACATTCAATTTAAGTGGTAACTTTACCTGAGATTCCCTCTACCCTCAACCACTTGAGAAAGAAGAAACCAAATTTATTCAGCTCCTATTATACACTTGGCACTACATTTACATTTATATCATCTCAGACAATCCTCACAACAACCATAGGAGATAGGTATTCACATCCCATTTTAGAAAAAAAAAAAAAAAAAAGCAAACCAATAACAACCATAGAGGAGAAAAAATTTAAACCACGTTTGCTGAATGCAAAGCCTACGATCTTGCTAGGTTAGCACTTTCCAGACTTTCAGATTTCATAAACCAGAACAACACACACACATACACTCACACACACACACACACCACTGGTGGTCCTCATGCGGCTAGCAACATTTTACTTTCTAAGAATTTATATGTATTTTAAGTCCTACTATCTACCATCAGCATTACTGTATAAAAGAGAAGGATATTAACATTTAACAAAAAGGAAAAGAAGACAATCTCAAAATAAGAAGCAAGCCTTCTGAAAAAGAACAGCTGACAATCTTACAGATATTTTCACCACAGAACAGGTCCTCCAACTGGCAAGTGAGAACAAATGCACTAAAGCAAGCCGTTTCCCACAGGAGTTGAAGCAGAACCTAAAACAGTGCCCTACTTACTTTCCCGAACTTCAGCACAAAGTGAAAAGAATGCATGTTTCCTTGACTAAAGCCATGGGCTTTCTCAAAGGTTCTTATGTTCCAAGACTCTGACGACAAAGACAATTTCAGAGGCTTAAAAGTAAGTTAAAGCAGCTTCTGATGTCAAGAGATCAACATCTGCAGTATTATTATGTATTTTCACAGACAGCAGTCCTTCTTTAGGTTTTTTCCTTCAAACAAAATCTTTATATCTGAAGCAATTGAAAGAGTGGTTAAAGAATACAGATCTATTACCTCACACTTACTAAGAGACTCATCCATCTTCAGGAGCTTTCCTGTCTTTACAGCCTTATCTATCACACCTAATTAAAGAGTGCAAGGACCTTGTCTTTCTCATGTTTTGAGGCAGGATCTGATATTAGGATGCTAAGTTACCATTTCAGGGTCAGTATACAATGAATTGACTAGCTCAATGCCAGGAAAAGTGTGAAATATAAATAAGTGAATTTAAACTAAATTTTCATAATAAATTTACATTTTTAAAAAATTCATAGTTTGTCCTTCAACAGTGACCAATAGGAAAAATCAAAATAAGTCTGAGACACATATAACCTAAGTACTATAATCTCTTCCATACTCTATTTTTTTTAGTTCTTTTTTTTTTAATTGGAGGCTAATTACTTTACAATATTGTAGTGGTTTTTGCCATACATTCACATGAATCAGCCATGGGTGTACATGTGTTCCCCATCCTGACTCTCCTTCCCACCTCCCTCCTCATCCCATCCCTCAGGGTCAGCCCAGTGCACCAGCCCCGAGCACCCTGTCCCAATCTCTTTCATACTCTACTTCTAATTCATCTACTCACTAGGCAGAGGATAGGATCAAGAGTCTATGGTGGGAAGCAGACAGACAGAGGAAGACAACTTGCTCTTTGCTGTCAATGGCACTTGGAACTGACTTATATAATTCATTACCATTTAAGAGCAAAGTTGGACCATAAAGAAAGCTGAGCGCCAAAGAATTGATGCTTCTGAACTGTGGTCTTGGTGAAGACTCTTGAGAGTCCCTTGCACAGCAAGGAGATCAAATCAGCCCATCCTAAAGGAGATCAGTCCTGAGTGTTCAGTGGAAGGACTATTGCTGAAGCTGAAGCTCCAGTACGCTGTCCACCTGATATGAAGAACTGACTCATTGGAAAAGATCCTGATGCTGGGAAAGGTTGAAGGCAGAAAGAGAAGGGGACAACAGAGGATGAGATGGTTGGATGACATCACCGACTGTAAGGACATGAGTTTGAGTAAGCTCCCAGAGTTGGTGATGACCAAGGAAGCCTGGTATGCTGCAGTCTACGGGGTCACAAAGAGTTGGACACAACTGAGCAAGTGAACTGAACTGAATCTATCAGACATCACATTAGGTACTTTACAGCCTCCAATCCCTGCTCCATCATTATTCCATCCTGAATTATCCTAAAAGTCTTAAGAAAGGAGCCTACTCACTAGACCCCTGAAAATTCTAAATGATCACTTGGCAATAAAGTTCAAAGTTTTATGAAATAATTCTTTTAGGCCAATAATATTAGGCAAATCCTCTCTTTTAAGGATTAAAGAGCATCCTGATTGCTTTACTACATTTTATATGGTACAATTGGGTTAGGCATCTACATTTCTCAAAGCAATCTACATTTCTACCTACAATAGGCATCTACATTTCTCAAATTCTATATATATATATGTAAAATCCTGATTTTGTCAGTGATTCCCTTTAAGGTCATAATACAATGTTATTGAAATAATCTACTCATGCAGAAAATGAAATGGCTTCTAACTGGTTGGGTTTTTTGTTTAAGCTTCAAGGGAGGTAAATGAAGTATCTTTGTGGGCAACAGATACAGGTTTTCATCTTACTGAATTTAGTCACTGTATATAGTCTTCCCCTGACTCAGACTATTCATTTCTTTTTTCACTCACATTTTAAGGCCTAATTCAAACATATACGCCACAGCAGACACGTCCCTATGAATCTATATAAAATCACATCACACATGGTATGTCAGATGGCACTATGAATAAATCTCCCTAATTCATCACTTATTTGTAACTTTCTAGTATGTCAGGCATCATTTTAGGTGTTTAACATATCTTCCAATTAAGTGTATTGTTTTCAAGCCTTATCTATTATATCCAAAAGAAAAACTTGAGTCTATCCAAAAGAAAAAAAACTTGAATGTATATTGCTATCCACTCAGCAACTATCACAAAGCTTGGTACAGAATGCTTTTTGAACAAACATTCATATTTTATTAAGAATATACATCTTATGAATATTACTCAGCCATAAAAAAAGAATGAAATACTACCATTTGCAGCAATCTGGATAGACCTAGAGAATATTATGCTCAGTAAAAGAAGTTGCAAAGAGTCGGACATGACGAGGCAGCTGAACAACAGAAATGAGTCAGACAGAGAAAACCAAATACTGTATGATATCACTTATACATGGAATCTAAAAAAATAATACAAATGAATGTATATGCAAAACAGAAACTGACTCACAGATACAGAAAACAAACCTGTGGTTACGGGAAAAGTGAGGAGGGACAAAATAGGGGTTTGGGATTAACTGATACAAACTACTTTATGTAAAACAGATAAGCAACAAGGATATACTGTATACACAGAGAATAATACCCATTATCTTGCAATAACCTAAAATGGAGTACAGTCTGCAAAAATATTGAAAGACTATGTTATACACCTGAAACTAATACTGTAAATCAACTACACTTCAACAAAAAAAAGGGACTACACATTTTGTTAACAGAAATATACAACTGTATTCATCCAAAATATAAGGACTATAATTTGATCAGAATCTTCAAGTTTTATTATTCTAATGCAAAATTTGGTTCTTGATTTTCTTCAAAAATTTAAATTTATATAAATATTTGCTTAGCTTCAACATGTTTTCTACATGTCATATCCTCATTTCTGACCTCTTCCCATTTTATATAGAAAATCAATTGCTGAAATAATTTTGTCTCTAAATCAGAGTGGGTTATATATATTCAACACTTTGTTAAACTGGAGTCAAACCTGTGTTCAAATCTCAGCTCAGCTGACTCAGCAGCCACATGATCCTGCTCAGTTTCTTCATTTATAGCATGCAGATAACAAGCGTTATCTATTTCACAGAGTTACTGGGAAGAGTAAATCAGATGAAACATTTTAAGCAAGGGCACACACTAAACATTCAGGAAATAGGCAGCTGCTGTTCCTATGATATAGATTTGTCCCTAACTCAGCAATCATTACAGTCTGACTTTAAACCAGTGGTACTCAAACAGATGTGTCTAACGAAGAACACAAAAAATACTTGTACAACTTATAAAAATATAACCTATATCCATACCTCATTCTGAGAGTTGTTATTTGTAGAAGGAGAGAGGAAGGAAGGTATAGGCACACAGAGTTAGAAAATGACCCTCCAATGACTTTGAAAACACTATTTTAAGTATTAAATTTATTAAACCTTTCATATGAGTCTATTTTAAGTCCATTTATTAATAGTCAAAATGTTGGATTTGTTAACATGTAAAATTTGGATTTTCTATTTACCATTAGATATATTTTGTTCAATAAAATAGCTGTTTATACAACAAGCTCTCTTAGTAGTAGCTGCTTAATTAAAATAACTGTATTGCTTTTAAATTCATACGTAAGATTAACTGAAGGTCTACTGTCTGGCTTTCATTGTTTCAGGCATGTCCCTGCTCTCATGGAGTTTACTTTCTAGGACAGGGAAACAGAAAATAAACGTAGTAATAAGTAGTTATGTTAGGAGATGACAGTTATATAAAGAAAAATAGAGTGAGTTAAGGGGGATAAAGAGTGATAGGAGAGACGCTGCCCTTATTTGTAAAGTGTTTGGGGAAGGCTTCTCTCTAGAAAGATATCTGAGCAGAGACCAAACAGAGGGGAAATAGCAATCCATGTAGCTAACAAAAGATGAAGCATTCTAGAAGAGGAAATAGAAAGTGCAAAGGCCATGAAGTGTACCAGGAAAAACAAGGCAACTTCTGTGGATACAGCAGAGGGAACAGACAAGAAAGGTATCAGATGAAGTTAATTAAACAGGCAGCATGGGGTTATGAGGGCTATGTCTGTGGCTCAGCAGTACAGAATCTGCCTGCAATGCGGGAGACCTGGGTTCAATCCCCGGGTCGGAAAGATCCCCGGAGGAAGGCATGGCAACCCACTCCAGTACTCTTGCCTGGAGAATCCCATGGACAGAAGAGCCTGTTCTCTGTGGGCTACAGTCCATAGGGTTGCCAAGAGCTGGACACAACGGAAGCGAGTTAGCACGCAGGGGGTTATATCTGATAGGATCTCACAGGCTATGCGAAGGCCTTTGGGTCTTTGAGTTACAAGGGAAGCCCTTAAGATTATACTAAGCAGAGGTATAATATAATTTGAATTACGTTTAAAAATTCTGACTGCCACACGAAAAATAAGCTACACAGAACAAAGGTAGAAGCGAGGAAGCTAAAGGCACAAAAGACAGACTCATGTCAAACGTAAATGGTTAGCCACAGGAGAAATAAAATTTCCTGGACTTAATTAATGAACAAGTGACCTAGACCCTCTAATTCCCAGAGACAAGATTGCAAAAGACGTTAGCACCTGTTACATGTCAAACACAACAAAACTGTTTGCCAACAAATCAGACAGGCCTCAGGAAAAAAAAATCACTGTTTGCAAGGCAAATGATATTTCACTTACAAAAGGCCTTTCCGTAATGTCCATTAACCCTTAAAACTTTATATTGCACCCCCAATTCTCCCAGATTCATAAAAGTCAAAACTCCAAAGACATAGGAATACAAACATTCTACTTCCAGGAATGGGAGACTCAGACTAACACTCCCACTAAGGATTAACTAAGAAAATTTACAAAAAAATAATTAAAAGCAAAAATTTAGAAACATTTGCTTGAAGGCACTGGAGGGCTAACAACGAAGTAATGATTAACAGTCAAGGATCCAGGAGCAGCCTAGAAATAAACTCAGCCTTTGGAGGCGCTTCTCCCCTTGCCTTTAACACAAGTAGATACTCAAATGGCCAATAAAAGGGGAAAAAAAGAAAACCATAAAAGAAATTCAAGCAAAGAAATATTAAGACCACAATAAAATACCACTGGGCACTCACCAAAATAGCTACAAGTAACAAAGACGCATTACTAAGTTCTGGTGACCATGTAGAACACAACTTTTACACACTGTTGGTGTGCGTACAAACTGTACAACTATTTTAAAATTAAACAGGTATATGCTTTAGAAGATTGCAAAAATGACTCCAATTCTCCACCCTTTACTACAGACATTATTGCTCAAACGTGACTCTACAGCATCTCCCATCAATAATTAGAATCTATTTCCCTACTCCTTAGATTTGGCCTGTACGTGTGACTTACTCTGGCCAATAGAGTGTGTTGAGAATAACAGTGTGCTGGTTCAGCCCCAGGGTTTCCAGAAGCCTTGTGCCGTTTCATGCTCCCTGTGAATCAAGCGAACAAGCCCAGGCTAAACTGCCAAATGGCGGAAGACATGAAGCATGGTCACCTGAGTCAGCGGAGTGACTACCCTGCCCCCAGCAAACTGCTGACACACGAGCAAGCCCAGCTTCAAACCACCTTGCCGACACACAGACCCATGAACAGTAATAAGAGGGTACAGTTCTAAACCACTGTTTTGGAGTGGTTCCTTCTGCAGCAATAGCTAACTGATGGTACCAGAAAGAGGTACAGCCGTAATTTTAAACATAAAGTATATAATAGTGTTTTTGAAATCAAACAGTGGCCTAAGGCTTAAAATATGGTGAGCAAACTCTTAGCAAAAGCTGAAAAAGGTTAAGAAAATTTTCACTGGAGGCTGAAAAAATGGAAACTTATGCTATGTAGTAACAAAATAAATGGCAAAATTGTGTTGCCTATAGTACTCTGAAGATGAAAAAGTTACTTAATAAACATTTAGATTTGTCTCAGATCTCCAGGCAAATGTTAAAAGTCAGCAGGTTGTTCCCAGCTGTGTATGATAAGGTAACAGGGCAAAAAAGAGATGAGCTGAAGAAAAATGTGATCAATTTACAAGCAAAATTTAGAAGGAATAAAGTGGGGCCAGGACTTGTTGGGTTGAAAAACAACTGCTTCTCACCTCCAGTCTCTCAGCTGGCAAAACATTCTTCAAACGTATAGTCTGGGACCGCAAGCCAAATCAAAATGTAAAAACCCCTTGTAAGTGTTCTAAGAGAATAATGAAGGGGCCTACAAGACCCTCTCAGCTAAATAAAAAGGCTTCTATAGTCTTAAAGGAGTTGCCTCACAGTCTGACACACCCAAAGTATGTCTAGAGAAAGAAGTGTTGTCTCACAACAATTTTAAGTGTGACTTTGGCATATATCATAACACCCAGGAATTCCACTCCCAGGCAGATACCAACAGAAGCAGATGCTCCTGTGCAACAAAAGGTATGTGTCAGAATGTTCATAGCAGCAGCACTCATAATAGTTAAAAACTGGCAACAACCCAAATGCCTATCAACAATGTAATTAATATAAAAATGTTTTAATTGTAATGAATAAATGTGATATATTCATATAATAATATGCTATACAGCAATGAAAATGAAACTGTATACATACCAATAAGAATATCAAAAACATAATTCAGAAGCAAGCAACACAAGAAAATAACGTAATACCTTTTAAATAATGTCAAAAATAAAACAGTCAGTAAAAACAAACAATATTATAGAAGGTACACTACGTAAAAGAGGGAGAAAGAAGAGGAAACTATATAGGAGAGGCCAAGAAAACTGCTGGAAAGCTGGCAATAAGTTATATCTGGAATGGAGCTGGATGGTAGTTACACAGATGTCAGCTTTGTGATTAACTGTAAATTTGCATTTTATGCGCTTTTCTGTACATACATAATTCAGCATGCATAAAAGACATGCGTCAGCGAGGCCACAGGACAGACTGCGACACCCAAAGAACTAGGAACATGTCCAGGTTCGAAAGCCCATTAGACAGAACTATTCTGTTTAAGTGACATGCTCTGCAGAGATTTTATTTAATTCATGTAATCAAAGCAACACTGATTCATTCTGTCAGCCTGTTTAAGACTAAAGGTGCAAAGAGGATTCCCTGTGTTTGCTTAACGATTCAGTAAAATCTAGCAGGCACTATTATATGAGATGAACTGTCACTGTCTCTCATCAGGAGCACCATTCACTTTCCGTAATAGTTTTTTTTAAGATGTGTGTTCAACAGTGATTCAAAAACTCCTGCTAAATATTATTCCTCCATCATTTATCTACTTCTTCCTCAGAAGTTCCTTGTGAAACCTTACTGTGATGAGAAACGTTTGAGTAGAATTGCCTCCTAGGCCCACTAGAGCCGAAAGCCAAAGTCCTAGACTTTTTCGTCCAGGGAAAGCCCAGAAATGAGAGAAGCCGCAAGAGATTAAGAGAATCTTCCCTCAAGGTTTCAGTAGGTACCACAGCTGACAACCAGCCTGACTTTGGTGAGAAGAGATATGTGTAATACAAAATAATAATAAGCTACACATAGAACCTTCTCTTAAAGAAATAGGCACCATTGTAAAAAAAAAAAAAAGCTGAAAAATCATACATAAGAACTTGTACTTGTTCAGTTCATATGCTACAGTTTTTGAGATCTGTAACACGAAGTATAAAAGAGAGTTACAGATTGACTCAGTTAAGAGAATACTTTTCTTTAAAAGTATTTTAAACTTTAAAAGTATTTTCTTTAAAGTCATTAAACAAGAAAAAAATCAGCTTGAGCTCAGTTCAGTTTCACTCAGTTGTGTCCAACTCTGTCACCCCATGGACTGCAGCATGCCAGGCCTCCCTGTCCATCACCAACTCCCAGAGCTTGCTCAAACTCAAGTCCATTGAGTCAGTGATGCCATCCAACCATCTCATCCTCTGTCATCCCCCTCTCCTCCTGCCTTCAATCTTTCCCAGCATCAGGGTCTTTTCCAATGAGCCAGTTCTTTGCATCAGGTGGCCAAAGTATTGGAGCTTCTGCCTGTCCTTCCAATGAATATTCAGGACTGATTTCCTTTAAGATTGACTGGTTTGATCTCCCTGCAGTCCAAGGGGCTCTCAAGACTCTTTCCCAACACCACAGTTCAAAAGTATCAATTCTTCAGAGCTCAGCTTTCTTTATGGTTCAACTCTCACATCCATACATGATTACTGGAAAAACCATAGCTTTTACTAACTTCAGCTTGAATTCCAGATAATAACTTTAATTAAATTTAATTTTTAATTTTTTAATTAAAGAATGTACCAGTTAGCTGATGTTAGTATTGGATATACTATAAGACTATTATAAATAAAACTTTAGATTTTCCTATAAATCTTTAATTGTGAAATGGGTTACAGGGTTGGTAGCATTATATTTTGAAAGACCATTACAAATCTAATAAAATGCAATTTTAAAATGCAAGCTAAAATGCTGAGCTCTATGGTAGATTTAATTCTCCAAATATAAACACAGTATCTTTTACCCGACAAGCGCCTTTTTCAATATGACCTCAACACTTCACCCATACAGAAATGTGGTCAGTATCCCTCCCTGCTGAACCTGGCAGACATTGTGACTGCTTCAACCAATAGAGAACAACAGAAATTATGCTTATGTGACTTCTGCGTCAAGGTCATAAAAATGTCACACACTTCTACCTTCAGATGCTTGCGCTTGAATTGAGGTGGAGATTCAGTTAAAGCCTTCAGGGCACTGAGTACAGTGTTAATGGGAACCTCAGAGGCCAAGAAGGCTTCCCTTGTGGCTTAGGTGTAAAAGATCCACCTGCCAATACAGGAGACCCAGGTTCGATGCCTGGGTCAGGAAGATTTCCTGGAGAAGAAAATGGCAACCCACTCCAGTGTTCCTGCCTGGAGAATCCCATGGACAGAGGAGCCTGGTGGGCTACAGTCCATGGGGTTGCAAGAGAGTCAGACACGATTGAGTGGCTAAACAACAACAACAACAAAGGCCCAGAGGGGGTTGTTGGTGAGGGTTTAAAAGTACTAAAATGTGATTGGAAGCTGCAAGAAAGAGGTTCCTTGTTTTGTTTTGGAGAGAAGTTTACTGTTGTTCAAAAATGAGAAATGTTCCTAATTAACTCAATGACTACAAGTGCCACTGGGCTTCTCGTTGCATATAACACAAGAGAGGAAAGAGATAAACTGAAGAATGAACTTTTAGGGCTTCCCTGGTGGTCTAGTGGTTAAGACTCTGCCTGTAAGACTCTGCCTACCAATGCAGGGGGACATGGGTTCGATCTCCGGTCTGGGAAGATTCCACATGCTTAGGAACAAATAAGCCTGCGTGCTGCAACTGCGGTAAGCCCATGCGCCTAGAACCTGTGCTCCACAACAAGAGAAGCCACCGCAATGAGACGCCCACACACCACAACTAGAGAGTAGCCCCACTCGCCACAACTAGAGCAAGCCCTGTGCAGCAATGAAGACCCAGCGCAGCCAAAAATCAATAAAGTAAATTAAAAAAAAGAATCAACTATTATCTGCAAAAGAGTGAGGACTTGTTGGGTTAAACAGTAAAGCTATGCCAAGTTACAAGCGCCTCCAGGTGACAAAACCATTCTCAAATAATGAAATGGCTTTCAGGTAAAGATCCAATCCAGAGTAGGGCTGTATGCTATGTTAAGACTTCTGAAACAGCTAAGACAGACCCTCATAGAAATGTTCAGACTGACAAAAGACCTTATAAAGTATATTTGTTTTTCTTTTTTGCTATATAACTAATTACCACAAACTGAGCAGCTTAAAACAAGATGCAATAACTAGTTCATAGTCCTACAGGTCAGTAGTTAAGACAGGTTTGGCTGGCCTCTCACTGGGTATAATCAGGTGTCAGGCAGGTAGGGTTTTTACCTGGAGGCTCCAGGAAAGAAGGTGCTTCCACATTCATTCAGGCTGATGGTGGAATCTAACTCTTGTAGCTAATGGTCTGTGTTCCCTGTTTCCTTGCTGTCAACCAGAAAACACTCTTTTCTCCTAGAGGCTGCCCTCATTCTTTCTCACCAGTGTCTCCATCTTCAAACCCACAACACACAGAGTACTTCATACACCTCAGATCTTTCTGATTTCTCTTCAGCTACCAGCCAGAGGAAGTTTTTTGCTTTTAAAGTGAACAGCTGATTGGGCCAGGCCCACCCAGAAAAAATCTCCATAGCTTAAACTGACTTGGGACTTTAAATTTCTATAAAAGATAATTATTTGTTTTAACAAACATATTAGTATAGTGAAAGGCCTATAACATATTTTTAAAAATGTATGATAATAAAAGCAGAAGGCCAGGGGTTGACGGAAATGGGTGTATTGTGAAGTTCTTATCAGTGCCCAGAACTTGAGGCTTTCCCTAGTCATACGTTTTAGTGTATATTTTAAAGGTTAGTATTTCTGCAGAACATTACCGAGAAATTGAAATTTACAACATTTTAAGTTTAAATATTTTATTTATATCAACCACAGAACATTATGATTTTACTCTCCTGGTTTATGGAAGCAAATTCACCAGTAATATTTTTAAAATCTACTACTTTGCTTATGTTATTTTCAATTGAGGGAAATGCCATGTTAAACAATTTCTCTTGACTAAGTGACAATCATAAGTAATTTTAAATTAATTGCAGTTTACTGAAACTTCTTTCACAGAACACTGCTGTGACTGGTAGTCTCTCAAGGTCACCAACATAACTGGGTAAAACTGCTCAAGCAAATTTCAAACCAGTTTTAGAAGAGCCAAACGTCATGCTGACTTCACACGATAATTACTGATACTGCATGCTGCTAAAACTATTTCAGATGAAATTCTTACAGGACTTAAATAATCTAAATTTTTTAGAAGCAAGCCAGTGGCTGTTTTTTGTAAATAAAAGTAGTCACAGAAAATAACTTTTCTCTGGTTAAAAATACAAAACTGGAAGATACTTTCACTTAATTTTTTATATCTTCATTATAGATGTAACATTAGGCTGCCCATAACCTTCTAATTTCTATTTTATACACACTTTCCCATAATAATTTATACCCTTACCTGGTAATCTGTACACTTTGAACTTTTTTATTTTAAAATTGAACAGGTAAAGTCACAACTCTTATGAAAGTTCTACATTCATCAAACATGCAAACTTATATTCTCCCACTTATAAGCAGAGGGGCAGGCTTTCTATTAAGTATGCAGCTTTACTTTTAGTCAGACTGTTTTACTGTACAGCTTTATTAACCTTTTTCACTTTCAAACTGCTAGCAAAAGGTCACCAGCACCAAAGAACAAAATTCAGTAAGGTCTTCTAACAGACCTAATCTTCCCTTAAACATTTTCTCCCTAAATTTACCCCAAAGATAAAAAGAATATTTTTTTTTTAAAGGATAAGAAGGAATTATCTTCTTTATGCTTTCTACTTTCACAACTAATTTCACTTTTGGCAAAACTCAACAATAAAAAGGCCTTATAAACAGCTGATAAAGGCCTTATAAAGAGCTAGGCATTTTGCTTCTCCAGCCCGAAACTGGAAAGATCTCTTAAGAAATGAAGATATCAATGTGCTGTACTGTAATAGATGCTTTTACACTTCCTACCATATTTAAGGGGTTCCCAGGTGGTGCAGTGATAAAGAATCCGCCTGCCAAAGCCAGAGACGAAGGAGAGGCAGATTCGATCCCTGGGTTGGGAAGATCTCTTGGAGGGGAAAATGGCTACCCACTCCAGTAGCTTGCCTGGGAGATCCCAAGGACAGAGGAACCTGGCAGGCCACAGTCCCAGGGGTCGCAAAGGAGCGCACGACTGAGCACACACACAGTATTCAATTCCAGAAAAACCTTGGGAGGCGGCTATTACTGTCCAAACTTTCAGACCAGAACTTAAGTTTCAATCAAGTAAGTATCCTGCCCAGGATTCTTCAACTAGTCCCCAAAACGTAAACAGTGTGATCCAAAGTCTGTGATCTTTTTACTACATGTCAATGCCAACTCCAAAGTCCTCCACCTTGTTCTCTATCACATGTAATAGTTAAGTTTTTAGCTGGATGGTAGAAATCACTGGGATCCAGAAAAATGCTTTGTCCCAGGACACACACTGATTTAATAAGGTGTGTATTTAGTAACAAAGACTAAACCTCCCTACAACAATATTAACAAGGGGACAAAATTAAAATTAAAGTCTTCAGTCAGACCTTTTAAAATATAAGAAATTAAATACCACAGTTGTTCTCAAATCTTTTGGTCCTTAAGTTAGGAGGATAATTGATTTTCTAATTATGATACTAATGAATGTGACATGTTTTAATGACCTAAAATGAAAAATTAATAGGTGATTAATACTATGAATATAAATAAAGGCAAACCCCTACTGTACAAAGCAGCATAAGTAGAGCCTACAAGAACAGAAGCCATGGGAGACAGTCATGCCTGAATCTAAATCCAATTAAAATAACTTGGCTTGCAGCAACAGAACCCAACTCAATACAATTTGAAGGAAAACAGGGAATCACACTAGAATTCTTCAAATTGGCACCAACTAGGTCAATATAGCAGAGAAGGCAATGGCACCCCACTCCAGTACTCTTGCCTGGAAAATCCCATGGGCAGAGGAGCCTGGTGGGCTGCAGTCCATGGGGTCGCAAAGAGTCAGACATGACTGAGCGACTTCACTTTCACTTTTCACTTTTATGCATTGGAGAAGGAAATGGCAACCCACGCCAGTGTTCTTGCCTGGAGAATCCCAGGGATGGGGTCGCACAGAGTCAGACATGACTGAAGTGACTTAGCAGTAGCAGTAGCAGGTCAATATAGTCACATGCCTCCTAGTCAATTTTAAAGTTAGTACCTATCATCTACACTATCTTATCCCTTCCATTTTTCATTTGGACACACTGAATATTTGTTTACCTACAAGATTTTTATGAGACTATACTTATTTGACAAATATAGAATATCAGTGAATTTATGTTTAAGAAACTTTTATCTCTTCTAACAGGCTTTAATCCTATAAATCAGTAAGAGACTGGTAACAGGTAGGTGGCCTTCTTTACTGTACACAGTAGTACTTTTAAATTCTAAGACAAGAGAACCTGAAGAATCTGAATGCATAAGTTAGTAAAATATAAAATGGACAAAGCAGACACAAGTCATCAGTTACTACAACACAGTGACATATTTATGTGAATTTAACCACAATTCACTTATATAACTTCAACTATACACTTGGCAAACAGAGATAGAATACTAATTAAAAAATGCAAGCAATTAGGTCCACCATTCCTTGAATGAGGCTAAGTCCTGGAGTCAGTGTGAGTGTGAAATGGAAAATGCATGCCGACATCTGTTTCCTCAGTCAATGCATGCTGACATCTCATGAGTGCTAAGGTGATTCTAGGGCTAAAAGACAAATATGCACTCCAAATCTAAATGACCAACTAAAGAAACAGCCAACAGTTCCAACAAACCTCTGAAGAAAAATAATATGACTGGAACTGACTTACTAAGAAATGTTATGTTGAGAGTCCATGTGGTACTTTCCTAAGGAATTTCCTCTCCCTCCTCAAATTTGAATCTTATCTCTACGAGATCATCACCTTCTACACTGACCTTAGAGACCGTAAAACCCATCTCTCCGTAAGACTCTGCATATGTAAAGGGAAAAAAAAACCAACAGAAGAAACCATCCATCACTCTTTTTAACATTAATATGCAAAAAAGAAATATAAGTTTTATAGGAGAACCTGGTAGAAATGAGGATTAGGGGAAACTATGTGGGCTAATAAAGGCACTCTTTGAATGTAAAGACTTGGGCCAACCTGAATTACGAATTGCTTAATGTAACTTAAATTAATTATAAACTCTCTGAAAGAATTTTTATGTCACAGAGTTTCAATAATTAGCTAAAACTACTTGTAAGCCAAACTTCCCCAAAAAGAAAATTGGAGGTGAAAAGCATTCTCAAGTAAACAGGTCAAGTTTGTCCTCCTATTACAGATTGGTAAACACAATCTGGTTAGGAAATGTTTATACTTTTGTGCAACTGGCTGCCGTTAAGCTGCTAAGTATAAGGTTCAAGCTCTAAATTCAACATCTCATCAGCAATTAAATAGGAGAGAATTAGATATTTTAAAAAGATAAAATATTAGATAATTTCTACTGCTTCACATTTCTGAAATAGTTCCCTAAGGCCTAACTCACATTCTGGCACTGACAAAAAATGATGATGTTTATACTTCTTGTTGTTATTGTTCAGTTGCTAGGTCATGTCCAAGTCCTCGTGATCCCAGGCTCCTCTGGCCTCCATTATCTCCCAGAGTTGGCTCAAATTCCTGTCCATTGAGTCAGTGAGACTTACTAACCATCTCATCCTCTGTCGTCCCCTTCTCTTTTTGCCTTCAATCTTTCTCAGCATCAGGGTCTTTTCCAATGAGTTGGCCCTTTACATCAGGTGTCCAAACTATTAGAGCTTCAGCACAGTCCTTCTAATAAATATTCAAGGTTAATTTCCTTTAGGATTGACTGGTTTGATCTCCTTGCAGTCCAAGGGACTCTCAAGAGTCTTCTCTACCATCACAATTCAAAAACATCAAATCTTCAGCAATCAGCTTTCTTTATGGTCCAACTCTCACATTCATGAATGACGACTGGAAAAAACACAGCTTTGACTATATGGACCTTTGCCAGCAAAGTGATGTCTCTGTTCTTTATACACTGTCTAGGTTTGTCATAGCTTTCCTACCAAGGAGTATGCATCTTTTAATTTCATGGCTGCAGTCACCATCTGCAGTGATTTTGGAGCCCAAGAAAATAAACTGTCACTGCTTCCACTTTGTCCCCTTCTATTTGCCATGAAGTGACAGGACCAGATGCCATGATCTTAGTTTTTTTGAAGGCTGAGCTTCAAACCAGCTTTTTCACTCTCCTCTTTTATCCCCATCAAGAGGCTCTTTGTTCCTCTTCACTCTCTGCCATTACAGTGGTATTATCTGCACATCTGAGACTGCTGTTATTTCTCCCAGCAATCTTGATTCCAGGTTGTTAGTCACCCAGCCCGGCATTTCACATGATGTACTCTGCACAAACGTTAAATAAACAAGGTGACAATATACAGCCTTACCGTACTCCTCTTCCAGTTTTGAACCAGTCAGTTGTTCCACGTCCAGTTCTAATGACTGCTTCTTGACCCACATACAGGTTTCTCATTGTACTCTACAATATGGTTAACCAACAAGGCAGCGTGAGGTGAGGTGACAGGCTAAGGCCTCCAGGTTCCCCACACACTGCTTGACTGCCCCAAGAGCAGAAGCAGTCAGTCAACATATTGGCTAACCTGTTACCTACTCGGACTTCAACTGAGCAGTTATAATCTAGAAAAATCCAGCACAGACTCTATTTTACTACCAGGAATGCCCTGATTTCCAGGTACTGTGAGTACTTCACCCAGACAGCCCCGCCAGAAAAGAACAGGAACAACTCTCAATGCAGTCCTGTATCAAGGTCATTCTCTCACCCCTCACACTTGGCAAACAGAGGTAAATCACCTACCCTCAGGAGAGCTTCATGACTATCAAAACAAAATGTTCAAGAAAAAGATAAACCATAATGACTATGAGAATAGGCACTAGTCATGGACCTCACTAAAGACAGATGGCAAAGTAATCACTGTGGAAGCATAGTGGCTACTTTATTAAATTGTACATTATTTTCAGTCCTTCTGAGCAAATTAAAAAATGTGACTTATTGTTTATTAATTTCAAGGGTCCAATGAGACAAAGTAAAAAAGCACATAGGATACCTGGCATATATTAAATGGTCAATAAATGTTATCTATTATCATTATCTTAATTGTTTAAATGTGGTACTACCAGACATAGTGCTTACTCTCTATGCACTGCAGCCATCAAGACACTCAATTTTGATGAGCTCCATCTACCTAGAACGTCTAGAATTCAGAAAAATATAAAGTGGCAGCACTTACAAAAGAGACAATGAGATATCTTGGCCACTTGCAAATTTCATATAAAATCATGAAGAAATTAGTTGTCCTCTCAACTTCCAAAAAGGTCCTAATCCATAAGATCTGACCCAAAGCAACTTATGAGTGTACTTCTTAAATAAACAAAATTTCCTTATGAGGAATCTTTATTTTTTTTTTAGGAATTACCATTAATTAGATCCCATTTTAAAACATATTTTTAAACTTGTTCTTATTCTATGTAATAGTCCTACAGGTAGAACTTAATGGACATGTGTACCCTAAAAGAGAAGTGTAAATACACGTAATGGCAGCAGTCTTATTATTAGTATTAGTTATTAGCATGCCAACCTAAAATACCTAAGGAGGTGACTATAATTAACTTATAAGTGAATACACAATACCCATCTCAAAGCTAAGAAATCTACAAGCTATATCTAAATATAAATTTGTCAATAAATCTATAAATTACTTCCCTGTCTACAGCAAAATATTTGATAAATTTAAATCGTTCAATCAAACTACTTTAGGTACATGCTTACAGTGTTCATATTTTCTTGTACTTTAGAGTCAAAGAAAGTCAACATACAGCACAATCAGTTGAAAAGCAGAGAAAATACCCAAACAAATAAAATGTGGATAAAAATCTAAACATTATTTACATGAGGCAGAAGAACTTTTCATTTCTTAAAAATAAGACTATCCTATAACTGCTTCCCTGGTGGCTCAGTGATAAAGAATCCGCCTGAAAATGCAGAAGTGGGTTAGATCCCTGGGTTGGGAAGATCTCCTGGAGAAGGAAATGGCAACCCACTCCAGTACTGACAGAGTGGGAAATTTCACGGACAGAGGAGCCTGGCAGGCTACACTCTACGGGGCTGCAAAAGAGCAGGATACGACTTAGTGACAGAACAACAAATCCTATAACCAGTGACACATTTTTAGTAGACTATTTCTTCTGTTATTATAGCATTAACAAATAATATCATCCTCCTCTTTTCTTAACTAAAAAGGATGATTATAGTATGCCTACCTCACTGGAGTGCTTTGAGACTCTGTAGAGTTTTGAGCCTTGTAGCTAAAAGCTACCAAGTAAATACAAAGTATTATATTTCAGAATAGTGATATAAAAGCAAAGATGGTTTAATATAATAGAAAATTACATTTGTAATTGGCACAATGCCATACTACCCCTGTGGACTTGTTCTTTCAGAGCTCATACTCTATAAAGGTCACTGTGGGTGAAGAAAAAAAAAAAATCCCACAGGGAGTTCAAGTAGCCTATAATGTAATATTAGTAATTAAGGAAGTGGCATTCTTCCTCTATATTCATTTGGGAATCTTTTCTACTAATTAAAAGAAAAGAAACAGTAATTTGTTAAAAAATGATGGCTACAGATAACTCAATCTCAATTCCAACAGCCTGGTCACAAAGGAGAAGATCGTAACACTGAGCAATGTTTTAAGTAAGAGCAAAATACTATATAAACCATCAAGCCAGGACTCAACTGTCTTCTAAAGTAATCTTTTCCTAAAAATATTTCCAGAATAACTTATGTTCTTTATACAAAGTTAAACTATAGCACTTCAAATTCAAATTCAATTACACTAAGTTCCTACCATGTGACAGTCATTCTAATAGGCATTTCACAGATACCTCATGTAATCCTATCAATAATCTTAAGAGGCAGGTAATACCAACCACATGTTCAAATTGAGCAATTTACTGCAGAAAAACTCAGATTTTTGCCCACAGTCTAAGAATTTAAACTCAATCATCTCACTTTAAATCTTCTGTTCCCCCCCCCATTCTGTCAGACCAGGGTCTCATCTGGCTATGCCAATAATTAAGTGATAAATCATTTAACCACACTGGGCCTGAGTCTTCTGATCAGTAAACTGGGAGGGTTAAAATATTCCTAGTCAGCCTTTCTCTCTCTAAAATGTACTATTTTAATCCATTTAAAGTATACAAGTCAGTGGCTTTTCTTCCCCTAAGAAAAAGATTTTTAAGGTACATATATATTGTAGCATGAATCAGAACTTCATTTCTTTTTATGGCTAATAATACTCCATGTATGTATATACTACCTGTTTATCCATTCATCCATTGATGGGCATATTTAAATTGTTTCCACCTTTGGGGCTGCTATCATGTACTACTATAAACATGTATATAGATGTACTTATTTGAATCTTTGTTTTCACTTCTTCTGGATATATATCTAGGAGTGAAACTGCTGAGTCATTTGATAATTCTATGTTTAAATTTCTGAGGAAGTAACAAACTGCTTGCCATAGTGGCTGCACCACTTTACATTTCCACCAGTGATATATGAGGGTCCTAATTTCTCTATATCATAACCAACACTTATTTTATTTTTTTAGTTAAAGCCATCCTAATGGGTATCAAGTGATATCTCATTGTTTTGTGTATCCCTAGTGACTAATGATGTTGAGTATCTTTTCATGTGCATGTTGGCAATCAATATACCTATTTTGGAGAAATGTCTATGCAAGTCCTTTACCCATTCTTTGAGTTGTTTATCTTTTTGTTGGTGAGTTTTAGGAGTTCTTCACATATTCTAAATAGAAATTCCTTATCAGATATATAATTTGCAAATATTTTATCTCATTCTTTAGGTTATCTTTCCTTTTTCTTCATAATGTCCTTTGACACACAAGTTTTTAATTCTGATGAAGTCTAATTTATCTATTTTGTCATTTGCGCTTTTGGTATTATATCTAAGAATCCATTGCCAAATGCACCTAAGATCTCTTTTTGCTGGAAAATTCCATCAGCCTTTGCTCATTCTATAAATAAAGTTGCATATGAATAATTCTATTTGTTTTATTGCTGAAAGTTATTAAAGGGTTATTTTGGGAGCTTTTATTATATTGCCTTTACCAAAGAAGTGGCAGTATTTTAAGTTTGGATAAAATTGCCCTTTAAAGACGGAAAGCTGGAACTCCTTGAGATAAAATGGAGTAACTGAAAGAAACTGCACTTTTGCTTGTTTATAAAAAAAAAAAAGAAAGAAAGAAAGAAGGGGAAAGATGGGGAAAGAAAGGAGGTTCAGTTCAGTTCAGTTCAGTCACTCAGTCGTGTCCAACTCTTGCGACCCCATGAACTGCAGCACTCCAGGCCTCCCTGTCCATCACAAACTCCCAGAGTCTACCCAAACCCATGTCCATCGAGTCGGTGATGCCATCCAACCATCCCTTCCTCTGTCGTCCCCTTCTCCTCCTGCCCCCAATCCCTCCCAGCATCAGGGTCTTTTCCAATGAGTCAGCTCTTCGCATCTAGTGGTCAAAGTATTGGAGTTTCAGCTTCAACATCAGTCCTTCTAATGAACACCCAGGACTGATCTCCTTTAGGATGGACTGGTTGGATCTCCTTGCAGTCCAAGGGACTCTCAAGAGTCTTCTCCAACACCACAGTTCAAAAGCATCAATTCTTTGGCGCTCAGCTTTCTTCACAGTCCAACTCTCACATCCATACATGACCACTGGAAAAACCATAGCCTTGACTAGATGAACCTTTGTTGGCAAAGTAATGTCTCTGCTTTTTAATATGCTGTCTAGGTTGGTCATAACTTTCCTTCCAAGGAGTAAGCATCTTTTAATTTCATACGACTGTGCAGGAGCGCAGCCAACAGGAGCTACCCTGCATCAGAGGTAAGGAGCAGCAGCTGCACTTTGCTGGAGCAGCCATGAAGAGAGACCCCCAAGTCCAAAGTAAGAGAAACCCAAGTAAGACGGTAGGCACTGAGAGAGGGGATCAGAGGGCAGACAGACTGAAACTATAATCACAGACAACTAGCCAATCTGATCACATGGATCACAGCTTTGTCTAACTCAATGAAACTAAGCCATGCCGTGTGGGGCCACCCAAGACTGCTGGGTCATGGTGGAGAGGTCTGACAGAATGTGGTCCACTGGAGAAGGGAACGGCAAACCACTTCAGTATTCTTGCCTTGAGAACCCGATGAACAGTATGAAAAGGCAAAAAATAGGACACTGAAAGATGAACTCCCCAGCTCGGCAGGTGCCCAATATGCAACTGGAGATCAATGGAGAAATAACTCTAGAAAGAATGAAGGGATGGAGCCAAAGCAAAAACAATACCCAGTTGTGGATGTGACTGGTGATGGAAACAGGGTTGATGCTGTAAAGAGCAATATTGCATAGGAACCTGGAATGTTAGGTCCATGAATCAAGGCAAATTGGAAGTGGTCAAACAGGAGATGGCAAGAGTGAACGTCAACATTCTAGGAATCAGTAAACTAAGATGGGCTGGAATGGGTGAATTTAACTCAGATGACCATTATATCTACTACTGTGGGCAGGAATCCCCTAGAAGAAATGGAGTAGCCATCACAGTCAACAAAAGAGTCCGAAATGCAGTACTTGGATGCAATCTCAAAAATGACAGAATGATCCCTGTTTGTTTCCAAGGCAAATCATTCAATATCATGGTAGTCCAAGTCTACGCTCTGATCAGTAACGCTGAAGAAGCTGAAGTTGAACAGTTCTATGAAGACCTATAAGACCTTCTAAAACTAACACCCAAAAAAGATGTCCTTTTCATTATAAGGGACTGGAATGCAAAGGTAGGAAGTCAAGAAACACCTGGAGTAACAGGCAAATTTGGCCTTCGAGTACAGAATGAAGCAAGGCAAAGGCTAATAGAGTTTTGCCAAGAGAACGCACTGGTCATAGCAAACACCCTCTTCCAATAACACAAGAGAAGACTCTACACATGGACATCACCAGATGGCTGACACCAAAATCAGATTGATTATATTCTTTGCAGCCAAAGATGGAGAAGCTCTATACAGTCAGCAAAAACAAGACCGGGAGCTGACTGTGGCTCGGATCATGAACTCCTTATTGCCAAATTCAGACTGAAAGAAAGGAAAGGAGGGAGCAAATTCTCTCCATCTGAGAACATCATCAGTTAGTAATCACACATAGACAATTTTAAAAGGCACCTTAAACTATATGTTGAAACATGATTATTAGAAAAACAGTTTACCCTGCAATAAAAAGTACTCCAGCAGCTACTAAAATCTTCTCTAATACGTGGATAGCATTTCCATGATCTACTTCCCTCACTTCAGTCAATATATTAGTATCTGTCAACCAGCTTAGACATGGCTTTAAAGCAAATATATTGCTAAAGAATTACTAGAAAAAATAAACCATATTTACCAAAAAATAGAATATTCCACAGCCATTTAAAAATCCATCTATTGACAAAGATATTTATAATGTAATATTTCATGGCGGGGGGAAACTAATTCATAATTGATAGATTTGGAAAGCTATATGCCAATTAAGTATGTCATTCAAAATTATTATCTTTAGATAGAATTATAGATGAATTTATTTTCTTACATTTTCTGATTTTTCTACAGTATAAATTACTCATGTAAATCTAGCAAAATACAAAGGAATAAAAAAGAGATAAAACTAAAATTCCCTAAAATGAGTTGGATAAAATTGCCCTTTAAAGATTAAATTAATAAGTAAGAGTTTCTCTCTATACATTTACTTGTTATTACATTTCATCTTCACCCATTATGTATAATTTGTCAGCTATATGTTTTGGTTAACTAATCACAACAATAACAACAACAAATATACAGAGTTTCACTGATGTTTTAACAGCACAGTTATAGAGTATAAGTAAATTTTACATAAACTCCAGATAACACCAACAAAAGAATTTTTTCAAGCTTAATATGATGTTTTAAAAACTGTGTATGATATGTTACTTCATTAATCAGATATGGGGATCAAAACTTTCCTGAAACAAGCAAATTATCAAGGTTTGTAAAAAGTAGATTATATGAATTCTCTTTGTTTTCGCTAGTAGCAGGAGGTGAGATAAGTGACACAATAAGTGCTCTACCAACCCTATTCCATCTGTGGCCCCAGTTGTTATATGTTCCCACTGCCTATCGACACCATTCTCCATTAAATGATATGGTGAGTGAAATTGGCTATTTTCTGTGCACTAACTGAACAGCTACCTTCAGATCCTCAAAAACACCATTCAGCTCTAGAATTAAAACATAGAACTCATGATGCTGAGTTAATGTTAAAAACTAACAAGAAACTAGCCAAATCTGATTCACAATCATTAGGCATTTTGAAATGGCAACATTTCCAAGTAAATAGTCAGGTGATACAATATTTGAGGATTTAATTAAATCCTTAAAGTACTTCATATACAAATATGAGATTTATTCAAAAGATTAGTAATTTTAGATAAATATTAAAGATAGTTGAAAAGTTCAGAAAGTAATAACATATAAAGAATTTTATATGTGAACTTATTAAAAAAATCTTCACTTTTCCAAATACCATAAAAACAGCCAATAGTGCCCAATAATTTGTTCTGAGAAATGTATTATACAGTAAAATTGATTCTTCCTCTTGATAAAAGTTTAATTTCCCCTAAATAATTCTCATACAAAGAAAGAAATCTGAAAGAAATACAATTTGCATAACATATTCAAGATATATAAACTTCAGCTTTCATATGACACCTAACACCAAACATGCTTAAAATCTCATTTAAACTACGCCAGGAAAGTGTTTGCCAGTTCCTCTTTCGTCAAAATTATTAGGCCTGAGTTCAACATTCAAAAATGCAAATTACTCATAAGAAAATAATCTAGTCATCTTTACTTTGTCTTCTTGAATCTAAAATTTACATACCATGCCAAAATCAGAATATTAGATTTCAAAGAGCAATTCAGAAAGCCATCAAAGATGTAGTTAATATTTACCTAAGAGTAAAAAAAAAAAGTTTATATTTTAACTGATTTCCAGCTCTAGTATCATGGAAGAGAGGGTTCACTATGAACTACTCCAGTATTTTCCACCAGACTGGGTGTATCATCAACCAAAGACGTAACAGATCAAGCAGGAGCCACGAGCCGCACATTAAGAACTCCTAGGATATGGAATAAATCTTGTATTTAGACCACTTCAGTTTCCAAGTTGATGCAGGGGACAAAGTTGAGACCAGACAGCAGGCTTCACATTTATGTTCTCCATTTTAAAGAATAAGCTACACACCTGACCAAGTCAAGAGGTCTGAAGATTCAAACACAAAACTCCTGAGTGATCCTGGAACTCACGCGTCTGAGGGTCCTCTGAACCACAAATGACTCTAACGAGGGTGCGGCAAGGGTTCCAGTTCTATCATCAGTCAATTTCTCACTCGCCACCATGCCACTCCCAACACACACTATATCCTCTTTCCAACTGACCTGATTTAGAATCTATGGTCCATCACCAAAATCACTCCCTTGTATGCAGAGTCAATCCTTTGTCCCTTTCTCTCTTCATCTGATATACTTGGCAAAGATGAAACCCTGATTAAACCTAAATATCTACCTATTTCACATCTGCACTAAAGCAACTCAAAATGGATGAAAGAAAATGTATATCCTTTCAACAGTTCAAGTTTCAAATTCGTGGTCACAAAGCTCAAATGGGCAATGAGCACTGGTCAGTAACAGTGAAATAGTCTAAAATAACTAGGCTGTTCATTTTCCCAATATCCAAAATAACTACTTCATACCATTTCCTCTGCTCTCAAAACTCCAAGACCTATCTACTCCCCGAACAAATAACTACATTCAGAAAACAGAAGCAATCAGTTACAGCTTTCTCTTCTACCACCAAAACGACCTACCTGGTCCATTCTCGGTGTTTTTTGCTGTTACAACAAATAGTATGTTCCTACTCTCATCACAGTCCAACGGTTTCATTTGTGCTCTGGCCCTCTCATCTTCTCACTTTCTTAAGGAACTCATACCTTTCTCTGTCCAGCAGCATCAGTTTTTCCCCCAGTGGATGTGGCACTGGCATGTAAACCTTCTCTAGTATCTTCAGCCACTGAATCCACATTCCTCTACATTGACTATTCTATTTTGCTTTCACTTTCTTACCTCATTTTCTTTCCTCAATTTATTCCAGTCAGGATTCTTTTCCCTCTCAATTGTTACTGAGATTACAATTGTCAAGGTTATCAGCGAAGTCCATCTAATCAAATCCAACAGTCATATAGATGTCTGCTCTTCTCTTTCCTGACCTCTGAACAGTATTCAATACCGCCCTCCATCTTGAAACACCTCCTTCTCCTGCCCCACACAGTAATCACCAGTGACCCCCATGACGCTAAATTCATTTTTTTTTTAAACTACTATGTGGTGACTTTAAGTTCAGGCTATTGTGGCAGGAGAACCTAAGTTCAAATCTTGCCTACATCACTTTTTAAAATCCAATCTGAAAGAGTCAGTTGCTCAGTCATGTCCGACTCTTTGTGACCCTGTGGCCTGTAGCCTGCCATGCTCCTGTCCATGGAATTCTTCAGGGAAGGATACTGGAGTGGGTAGCCATTCCCTTCACCAGGCAATCTTCCCAACTCAGGGATCGAACCTGGTCTCCAATCTAGGGAAAGATATTTAACCACTGAGACTAGGTTCTCAATCTACAAACTAGGAAAAATATTAGTGCCTAATTCCCAGCTGTGAGGGTTAAATTAGTAACTTTAATTCTCTCTTTTACCTATTACAGCATGTAAAGTAATTCGCCCTCCAGGAAATGCTCTCTCCCTTCAGTTGCTTGCTGCTCCTTTCCCAATCACTGTGAAAAGCTCCTCCAGCTCTATTTGCCTTTTAAATTTGGGAATTCATAAGGTTCTATACTCCTTCCCTAAGCGACTAAGCTCTTCCATCTCATAACTGAAATTATAATCAAAACCTCAGTGATTTCCAAGGCTCAATTTCTGGTGTATAACCCGCCCCCTACCTCACCAACTGCCATCCAAAAATCTCTACCTGAATCTCTCAGCTATCTCACACTCAACAAGCTCAAAAGATAAGGCTCTCTCCTTTTTCAGCTGTTCTTCTTCCACCTCAAACTCCCCTTTCTGGTGCAGTGTCCAACTCCTTGCTGTCAGTTTCCACAGTTTCAGTATTTCCTCTTTGTAACAATCACTAAACTTAACATTTACAGGCTTAGAACATGTATTCCCTTTTAGACCATAAGCCCCACGATGGAAAGTAAAATCTGTCCATATCAAAAATATCTTGTCAAGTATCCCATGCATGCGTGTGTATGCGTTCTGGCGCTAAGTCGTGTCCAATTCTTTGTGACACTATGGATTATAAGACACCACGCTCCTCTGTCTGTGGGATTTCCCAGGCAAGAATACTGGAGCGGGTTGCCATTTCCTCCTCCAGGGATCTTTCCAACCCAGGAATCGAACCATGTCTCCTGCTTTCTCCTGAATTGGCAGGCAGATTCTTTACCACTAGGTCCATCCCATGCATAATTAATGTGTTTAATAAGTGTTTCTTGAATTGAATTTGAGATATTTTAGAAGTGTGCTTTATTTAACTTACTGAACTTACCAGTATTTTATTTGTTTAGATGTCTAATTCATTGTTAACACTTTTATTTCAAAATACTTAAGCCACTCATTTACATTAGTATTATTTCTAATCCATAAAAATATTTTAAAGAAAATTTAAAGGTACTCAAATATACTATATTTGAGGAATTCTACAATTATCAATTGCCACTGGATTTCAAAAAATAAAGAAGTTCAGAAGCTAAGAAAGGCAAGTGAGGGTAATACTACTTGTCTCCCTACTTTGGAATTTCACAAAATTTTTGAAAAGAATTTCAGTAAAAAGATGATTTTTTAAAATTATGAAATGCATGAATGGGGTATTTTTTTAAAAAAGGATTTACTCCTACAAGACATTTTTAATCTAACTACCATCATACTCTTTGTATTAACACTTTGTTTTCACTCAAAGATATAGTGTCTAAAACAATATTTTTGATAGCTTAGAAAGTCTTATTATGGATAAATGTGGATTTTCCATGAGGCAGCCTAAAATACAGATAAAGGCTTACACATACACACTCTTCACATACATCAAAGGGGTTCATTTTGTGATATCAAGGACTTGTACACATATGATGTGAACACTTCAATATACTTGAATACTTATGATCTTTCAGAAAGTCATATTAATCAGGAAACTTAAAAATAAACCAAAAAATAAAAACCCACTAAATTGAGGAAAGACATTTTTGTATTGTTTCATTTAGAAAACATGACACCTTAAAGGATACTATCATTGAGAAATTCATCACAATGAAAAAGGATAGAAAACAAAATAAAGAGTCAGAAAACCAAAGCCACAAAGTCTTAGAAATATTTAAATAAGTAAATATGATTCCAAAGAACTAGGCTTTTTTTTTTTCAAAGTATATGTGCAATTGTCTACCAAATAGGGGCTGTTTTATTTTCTCTAAGCTAGCTGCTAGAATATTTTATAAGATTGCTTCCACATGTTCTTTAATAATGTAGAACACATATAACAAAAGCTTGTTTAATGTGTACACTATTAGAATAAAGAAATTATAAATGAGAGGGCTCTATAATATTATAAAAATACCTGGGTTTTCACTGGTCTCCTAAAATTATCCAAAGTATAATTATTAACTAGTTATCAAAGAACTTATTTTTGAGATAGTAATGTTATACCTTTCTCTAGAAGATTTTAAATCCCTCAAAGGCAACCTAAAATGTTCCTAAAATGATTATAAAAAGCCTATTATCTAACTATAGTCAGATCGTTTTTTTTTTTGTTTACACCCTTCACCCAGTAATTATACTCCTGAAGAATAACCGTAAATTCCAAAGATGCTTTATTCATTCATTCATTCATTTGAATATGGAAAAGATCTGTTACAGAGTTAAGCGAAAAAAGCAGAATATAAAATCAAAGAAGATAAAAAAATAAAATAAAATAAAATCAAAGAAGACTTTCAAAAGAAAGTTCTACTGAACAAACACTGAAATAAAAGATGTCTGCATAGTCATGGTAAATCTGAGTTTTTCTTTCTATGTCTCTAAAATTTCCACAATGAACATTCATAACTTAGGTAATTAAAAATGACCCAAAAAAATCTTTTAAAGAGATAAGCAATATTCATCAATCATTTCAAGAGTAAAACCACTGACCAATCTCAAAATTTTTCTGAACCCTGAACAAAACCATCCCAAATGACACAAATAAAAGTTAGTATCTTGACACAGACCTGCTCATTAGACAAAGCTCATTTTATAAATTTCTGATCAGAATCAGTGAGTAAAACACCAAAGACTTTACAGAGTAGTCTTTTCAGATCATAAGATAGTATACTGTATAAAAGGGATAAAAATTCTGACTGATGAAAGAGATTATCTTCTCATACCACATCTAGTATTTAATAGTAATAACAAAACTTCAATTCTTTCTCCCAAACCAAAAGCAAGCATCACTATTTTTTAAAAAATCACTCATAACAAAGGTACAAGAAAAAGCAGCTGGAAGGTCATACAGCAAAACATAACAAGCCTATGGGTGAAAAGTGAAGTGGGTTCTAGAATTATACATGATTTTAACTGGCTTTCTTCCTATATTTTCCAAAATGTCCATTATAAATATATGTACAGCTACTGTAACAGAGAAAAATGAACTTAAATTATCAAGAGCATATGTTGAAACATATTCACTATACAGATATTAGATTAATAAAAATACAGCATTTGTAAAATTTAGACCTGCTCATCAAAGCAGCTCAGAAAAATTTGAAGGTCCTTCAGAATCAGTCACTATGAACACTGTCCTTGAGGAAGTCAAAATGTTTTAAACTTCTAATACAAAGAGCTCACGATTTGAACTACATATGCTTTTCTCTTACTGAAAAACCTGTCATATATACAGCTAAGGATGTGTTTTTAATGATATACCCTATTTCTTTGTTCGTAACACATCAACATCAATGATGTCATACAGCCCTTACAATAAGGTCTGTCAATAACTACAGCCTCTACTGACTGGGATAACATCAAAACATACAACCTTACTTACTATATAAAGGAATATATTAGTGTCTTCCATTGACTTAAGTATATGATTGTTTCAACTTAATCAAATAAAAAGAAAATGCAAAGGAAATTTAGAATCCACATAACTATACTTTTATAAAGAACAACAATAATAAAACAATCATTGCATTTTAGAAAAGCTCTCAACACCCTGAAACATATACACATATTACAGGATAAGTGTCAAATTATTAAATAAGCAAAATGATACAGTATCCTAGCAATAAGTATAGCATAAGACTCAGAAATAAAACTGCCTGATTCAAACCCCAACTTTGTTTATTGTGTGTTAGTCACTCCGTCATGTCCAACTCTTTGTGACCCCAGACTAGAGCCCGCCAGGCTCCTCTGTCCGTGAAATTTTCCAGGCAAGGATACTGAAGTAGGTTGCCTTTTCCTTCTCCAGGGGATCTTCCCAACCCAGGGATTGAACCCAGGTCTCCTGCATTGCAGGCGGATACTTTACCGACTGAGCTACTAAGTAGGGAAGCCTTGTTTATTAGTTAGGAATAATCTAGGAAAATAAATTAATTATTCATGTTTCCATTTCTCCATCTATCTATAAAATATAGATCATAATAAGAATTTATAACTGGAAGACATGTTTTAAATATTAAAAGAGGCAAGCCCATCTCTACATAGAGTAAGCACTAAAAAAAGGCTTTTCCCCCTTTTCTCAATCTAAATAGAATTTGCCATACATTTTGCAAATAAGAATAAAGACCTCTAATTTTTAAAATTAGTATTAAAAGTCCTAAGTTCACTGGAGATCATAATTAACCTTCTACAAGGTGGGCACAAACCAAATGAACAGTTAAATAAAAGTCTAGAAAGCTTTCTTGTCAAGATGATTTTATCTCAGCTGTTTCAAAATAAAGAAGAAAAAAAGAATGAAACACAAGGATTCTTTCTTAAGAGATGTACAAAAAGAATTTAGAATTGCTGTATTAACAAAATATGATTGTTCTCAACAGCAAATTTACTGAGGTAAATGAAAGATTAACAGTAAAATTCAAATTTTAGTGTTTTTAGGATATTCAAAGTTAAAGTGTTGATGCTATTCAAAATTACCAGATCTGTTATGTATAAATTGCTATCCTCTATAAACAAAGAAATTTCAACTGCCTATGACTCGTCTGGCATTAGTTATACTCTAATCTAATACAGCCATTCAACTATCTTTGGGAATATTGTATTCTCTTCTCTCATAAAGAAATTAATACAAGTGACAGAAGGTAACCAAAAAATCAACAGTGTGGGAGGCTTTTTAATAAATTTCATTTTGGCAAATGATCACATATAAATTAGCAAACATTGAAATCATAATGATTCCATTTATTTGTTCTGTACATATCTGATTAACAGGCACTAATTTTGTTGATGGAAACAAGAGAACTCTATTGTTATATACAGATTAGAAATGTAAACACTTAGCATTTCCCACAACTACTGACTTCACAAATTACTTTGAATGTTATTTCAAATAACATTTTGAGTGCCAGAGATTAGGTAAGCAAAGAGCTCTACTGCCCCCTAATGAAATAAACCAAAAAAAAAAAAAAAGCCAAAAAACTCAGAAAACTTGTTTTGAGCCATGTGTGGAACAGGAAAATAATCTTACTTTGCTAAATCAGTAGACAAACACTATGAAAATTAACTGAAAACGACTAGAATATATATCAACACACTATAAGAGAAAAGCTAGGATCATCCAGTTTCCATGATAAAATTAGTAGCAAAACAGGAAAGCCTTGAGACAGAAATGTTCTAAGAGAAAGGAGGTCAGTACAACAATGTTATCTAAAGTGATAGCAATTAAAACTTCACTGCAGGCTACCCTTTTCATGTGTATGTTGGAAGGGAAGGAGAAAAGAGAGATTCTTAGAAACCACTTTACACTGAATTACAGTAAGTTTTCAGTTTAGCAGCTCAAAAGTAAATACTATCAAAATATTCTCGTACAATTTGAACTGACTCTAATCCTCTCCGAATTATTTTAATAATGTGTACTTTCAAAATAACTACACTATAAAGCATACATATGAAAGAATTTTACCTGTTTCCTGTTTTTAAAAAAATGACAATTTCTTAAGCACGACAACTTTGTCCTTCATGTCACTCTGCATCATACACTAACCAGTGATAACTTTTACTCTTCCTTTTAATAAAAGTTCTCCCTTCCTTTAACCAATCTGGTTTTTAAAACACATTCCATACTCGTGTTCCTTTAACCTAATATTCTAACCTGTCTAGAATTTCCGAATTCTCATTTCAGAAGAGACGAAATGTTTGGGGGAAGAGGAGTGTGTGTCCTTAATAACCAGAGTTATATAAAAATGAACATCAAGGAATCAGATATAACAAGAGTACAAAGAACAGACTGAGATGATAGAAACATGGAGAAAAAGTAAAGCCCCAGCATCAGTTCATGGAGGGCACAGCGGTGTGGTCGTTCTCTGGCCCTTTAGGGATGGGGCACACATCCCGTGGAGAGGGCGTGTTTCCATCCAGGTTGATCATAACTGTACATCCCATTTCATGTCTACTGTTTACAAGGTATAAGGAACAGGGGCCAAATCCATAAAAATGCCACAGGAGAAACACACGGTACAGACAAAGAGGCTCACTTAAATCTGCAAACAAAAAGAAAATATCTTGTATACTTGTGTGCTGCCGTCCTCTTCCCAAGTGCCTGTTAACGAAAATGGTTCTCTAGCCGTACAAGTCATGCATGTGTGAGTGCTAAGTCACTTCAGTCGTGTCCGACTCTTTGTGACCTACGGACTGTATCCCACCAGGCTCCAAGGGACTCTCCAGGCAGGAATACTGGAGTGGGTTGCCATGCCCTCCTCCAGGGGATCTTCCTGACCCAGGGATCAAACCAGCATCTCTTAGGTCTCCTGCATTGGCAGGAGGCTTCTTTACAACTTAGCCTAAGGGTAATCAAATGTCAGTTCAAAATTTTAAAACAGCAACAAACAGAAAAATACAGATGTGCTCAAGCCTCTGTCTCAAATGGGCTGGCTCTCACATATGTATGGATTTCCTCAACAATATGAATTAAAAACATGACTCTTTTACTTGAAGCATTACTCACTCATGCCTACTGCCTAAAAATATAACTGACACAGACACATTTTGAAGACATAACAAAGAAGCTGGGAAGACTCAAGCAACCCAAAGTCAAGCATCCCAAAGTCCATCACTGCCAACGTGATGATGCTTAAAGGATATCCAATAGAGGGGTCAAAAAGAGTACCCTTCCAACCTACAAATTCCACATAGCTACTCAGATTTCACATACAAGAGTCATGAGAAATAAAGTGAAGGTACACTGGAGAACATATACATGTGTGTGAGAATGTATAGGTGTGTTTTCCCTTATGGAGCAGTCCCAGTCCATACCAGTGAGCTCCAGATTATTACCCTAAACCTAAAGGAATGTTCTCCTTAGTTCACAGGGGAAAAAAAAATAAAGGACTTTCCAGGCTACCCTTTACCTCCCTGCGCCCACTAAGCACACACATGAAAAACACGACCAAGAAATAAAAGGGAGAAAGACTGAAAGAAAAGAGGAAAGGCTAATTCCCTTAAGAAATAAAGTCGGTAACAGTTTTTGTTTAAAACAAAGAGCTTTATTTATTCACTAGCCCAAAAAAACTTTTAGTGATGATGATGATGAAGATGGCAGTGGCCAGCATTTATAGAGCATGATGTACTTCACAAACAATGAGTATTTGATCTTCCTTAGAGCCCTGTGAGGCAGATAATACTATTCCTATTTTACAGATGAAGAAACTGAAAATCATAAGGATTAAGTAACTTGCCCGAGGTTAGACAGCTACTAAATTGCAGAGCATATTTAATATACCAGTCAATTCAACACTTAATTGTTACGTTTATGTTATTTTCTGGTGAAAATGTGTGAAATGAAATGACTCTTTGGAAACATTGTAATAAATTAACAGATTTTATGTATGTATGTGCGTGTGTTGTGTGTTAAAATCCAACTCAAATGCCTCAAAATTCTGTAGACATGTAACTAGAGATAGGCACTTAAACGCCAGTTCTTATGAAAGACAGAAACAATCCATAATAGTGGGTTGGCCAAAAAGTTCATTTGGGAAAATCCATACAAAGTTTCTGGGCAACCCAATAAACAGTGAAAGTGCTAACAAATAAGTAATAATATACACACCTTTCAATGACCATTATTTCAATAAATAATATTTCATTATTCTCCGATCACATACAGTCATGATAATCTCTTCTTCTTCAGATCTTCCCCACTCATTCTCACCTCTACTTCACTTGTCTTACAATGAACATTTTCATTTATTTGAGGAAAAAAGATCACTCCCTTTTCTCGCTATTAAGGATACTCAATTATAGTAAAAAAATATATATATGTAAAAAATAGCTCTGGCTGACATGTGAAATATACATTTCTTTAAATACTATAATAATAAAAACTATTCCATAGCAACTCTTTAACCTCTGATAACATGTTCAAGTTTTCTGAAATTAATACTAAGGAAGAAATCACCATGCAGTATCACCAAAATTCTATTTCATAAGAGCTGAGATTTAAACATACCCACAAACATACTATACATACACAAACACAATTCAGGTCACCTTCATATTCCAGGCATTCGCTGGACAACAATATTCCCTCTGCCATATGTATGCAGGTTAAAACACAAAACACCCAGAAATGTTCACAAATACCTAAAACATTAAAATTGTAATTTTATTATGACTACCACCAATTTTTTCCCATTGCAGAATTCAAAAGAATATGTTATAACATGTTCTTGCAAGAACGCCATCTTGTAAGAGAATCTGGTTTCTCAAATAAAAAAAGTGAAGTGTAAATCTGACATCAAAACTTGTACAAATAAAGATCTGTCATGTTGTTAATCCTTGTCTAATTTTAATTAAATTATTTCTAAATTTTCAATCCAGAGAGCAAAGACCCTGCCGACAATAAAGTACAAGTCGTAGGAAACAAAATACATCATTTCAATGGGACACTCTTTCTCACCTTCGAATCTTCATTGCTCACTGCCAGCTGTAGCACAGCTTGAGGAGATTTTAGTTTTGCTTCGGCAGAGTGAGCCATCTGAAGGTTAAGCTGCCATCCGACCGTCTCGAGCTACAAAAGACAAGTGTAGACTGCAATCAGATGGTACAGGAGGAAGAAAACACTCAACTTTAAGCAAATCTCCAAGTCAGCAGGAATGAACATGGATAGCCTGGACTTTGTGGAAAGTCAGTTCCTGGGCTCCTTCAACCTGCACACTCTGAACATTCTCCCTTTGGGCTCATTAGACTGGCCTCATGCCATGCCTGTCGAATTCAAGCATAAAACTGGTCTTTAAATACACTCTGTCCTAAAAATAAAAGTTCTGAGAGGAGGCAATGAACTACACTAAAGGAGTCAATGGTTTTTAAACAGTAAATTACTATTTTAAAACAGTGTATTTTAAAGCCAATGGTTTTTAAATAGTTATAAATTGTAACTAGTAAATAGCATATGTATGTGATAACTACTCTAAATGACCTCCCATTATCTTTCAAAACTCTTTGCAATAAGTAGAACAAGGTAAAACTTTTTTTTTTTAATTTAGTGGAAAACCGAAGTGCCCAGATGGTAAGAGGTTCACACATTTAGACACAGTTAGCGAGACTGGAAGAGCGCCAGACAAAGAATTGATATCTACTTACTAGTGAGCAGGTGTTATCATGCTTTCCAAAGTATTCTAACCTACTATGGTTCCCAGTTATGACAGAAACTAATTAGAATACTTCCTTTGAATTTATTAATTAACACAACAGCAAGATTTAATCAGGAAGGCAAAGACAGCAGACACTAAAGCAGTTCAAGTTTCAAAATATTAAGCAACATAAATGCAGCTTTACTGAACATGACAGATTACTGATTTTTCCAACCTCAAAACCATTAAGTATGAAGTTTTAAATCTAATTTCCAGCAAATCCAAAGTTATCAATATTTAGGGAAGTTTTGTGACATGCAACTGTCATATACTTCTGACAACTCGACTCTAGTAACTGATTTACTGAAACTACCTCAGCTACACTGGTAAGAATGACAGACTCAAAACAATTTTTACTTAACTGGAATACTAATTGCTAGCTTGAAAGACTGTTCAACAGCTAGAATCACAGCAATGACTCAAAGCCAAATTGGAAAGAGAGCAATGAAAGTATTATCTATTCGAGAGAGGATGTGATGAGAAAATAAAGATACAGTTCTGTTCTTCCTGGCACTGAACCTTTAAGAGGTTATGGGTAAAAAGAGCGAAGATGTTGCAGAGACATAATCCATAATACCACAAGTAAAAAAATCAATTTAATGGTACACATGAAGCAAGGATCCATAATGTACTGATTTTTAATACTAATTATAGTAAAACAGTCTCTAACACCAGCTCACTACTATTTTCAACAGTCCACGGAGTCCACAAAGACTCAGATACGACCTAGAAGACTGAACAACAATTATTTTCAACAGTTACAGCAATAGATCCTCCAACATAACAGGAAAACACATGTCACAACTACTCTCATATATCCAAGCATTTTGATACACAGTCTTAATTGAAAAACACCCTCTAGGTATTCAGATGAACCTACAAGACACTGTTTTGATCTCACTTAACTAATCCTATACTTATCCTTTAAGCACTTAAGATAAACAACAAAGATAAATATTAAGTGAATAAATTAAAATATGGTCCCACTACGGTCAGGCCTTTGCACAAATGAATGTATACTTAGTCACTGCATAGAGGTGGAATGGGGCAATTAAGATCACTGAACTTAAAGCTTATGCTTCAGTTCATACTTAAGCCACTACTCACTACCTAGGTGGCCCTAATAATTAAGTCACAATCTTTCAAGATCTCAATTTCCTCACAGGAAGTGGAAATAAATCTATCTGACTTATCTGCTTTTTTCCTGAATTATTGGCAATATTAAATAAGAAAATGCATATTCAAACTGTTTTGGGAACTCCAAAGCATTATAAACATAAGGCATTTTGATTACCTAATTTTTCCTATACTATTTTTTAATAGTATCTTTTAAACAGAGTAGGCACTCTATATGCTGAATTGAATTGAAGCAAATAAAAAAATACAAGCAAAGGTAACTTTAAAAACATCATAACTAAAAAATTGTTGACTGACTTTCTTAAATTTTAGAGCCTTTTCTATTGTTTTGTGATTTAAAAACATTCATCCCATTCCCACAAGAAACAGTAACTTAAAAAGTTAAAAAAAAAAAATGTAATTATTGTTCAGCTGCTAAGCCTCTCATGTGTACGCATATGCACATACACACACCCATACATAAAATTTCATATTAAAAGAGCACTATCCAGAAACCTCAAATGAAGAGGGAATAAAGGAGAGCCAAAATTTTTTTTTTAATATTTTACAGTTACACAGCAATAAGAAAAACAAACCTAAGAAAATCTTTCCAGTGAAACTAGGAGACAATACCAGCACTACTCTTATTATCCCCATTTTACAGATAAAATATGTAAAAGTAAACAACTGGTGAAGAGAAGAGCATACGGAGGCTCCTTATGCTTGTTACTATTGCCACTTTTCTCTAAATCAGAAATTATATCAAAATCAAAAGTTACAAAAATAAACTGTAGTAAAAATCATCAATGGATACTAAATTTAAGTGGAGAAGGTCTGATATGAAATGAATAGTCACAAAGCTTCTTGCCCACAATTGCTTTTTAGGTACAAAAGAAAAAAATAATTATGCAGTGGAAAAAAAAGCAAAACACCTTAACCAAGAGATCAAAATTAACATCACCAAGCAGTGGCAGACAAGATGTGCCTCCAGGTACGATATCCTGCAAGTACCATTCACAAAAATGTTTAGCAAAATTATAACTAAATTTGATCCTGAAGAAACTTAACAGAAAATATAAAGATAGACATAAGAGGAATGTACACTTGAAAAACATCAATGTCCTAAAAGACAAAGACAAGTTGAAGAAAGAAGGAATTCCTTAAAGTGGTTAGAACATATATTATTTTCTGAGTCTGTAATAGACACTGGTGATATAAATATGAATAAAACAAAAGTCTTTTACCAAGGTGAAGATGTTATAGTATACTCTAATTATTCCTCTGAGACTCCTAACTAAGAAACAAATATGAAAGTCATCTACATTTTAATTACATAGGAAACAAAATCTAGATTGAATTTTTACTTAAGTTAGCTAAACTACATTGCTTCTATTTAAAAGAAAATTCTGTATTGTGTATATCAAACATTTGTACATTAAAATACCAGGAATCATTTGAATAGATATCTCACATCCAAATTTAAATCTGAGGGTCTTTATACCTTAATCAACATTCTACATTTAAATGTCACCAACACAACATAAAACACAAGGAGAATGAGCCACTAATATTTTTAATGTTTTCTAACCTATGCCAAAGCTGTTTAAATGATAGTTCTTAGGCATCTCACTTACATTACTTATTATCTGACAGTGTCACTAAGATGTCAGTTCAAAACAGGTACAAAGACTTCATTCTCCCTCTAACATCCAGGTAACAACTCCAAGCTTAACTTCTCCTAATTGCTTTGTAAATCACAATTCCAAGCACATGCAAAATCAGTCAAAATTACAATAATATTAACTCTCTTAAAATGAAAATGAAAATGTAATGTTAATCACCATACTTTAACTACTGGCTCCCTATAATAGTAGCTTCTGCTTGGATCATATCACATAGTAAGAAAGACTTTTTTATGTTGCAAATTTATATAAATATACAAAAGTGTCACAAGATAATTTTTCACCCAGAGCAATGATACATAAATTCTGTTAAGTTTCACTCTTAAAATACTAATTCAAAAACCCTCCAAATTGATTTCATTACCCACTAAACCTCTAACAGCTCAGGCTATCTACAGTAGGGAAAATACTGCTCAGAAATACTGAATGAGTTTTAGGAATTATGTGTGTGTGTGTGTATTCATGAAACAATTACTGTTTACTATAATCAATCATGAAAACACATAAAAACAGAACTCTAACTGCTAAAAGAGAAAGCACTATCTATATTCTGTTGCTATAATCCACCATTTATTTTATAACTAGCAAATACTACAAGCAGAAATTCCATATATAATATGTATATGGCTTATTACAGAAACTATACATTATTATTTACTCTTATGAAATGTAAAATCTGGAAGTTGACTAAACATTTAATACAAGAAGAACATGAACCTATTTTTAAAGCTTAGCTAAATACTTATTCCCCAATTTCCTTGACCACTTCTCTTAACCTCAGTGATTTCTTCCTATACAATCTACTGACTAGTTATAGGAAATTCCTCACTTAAAAATAATTCTAGTTGGTTTATTCTGTGTTTTCTAAAATTATACACATCGAATGAAGCATGAAATAAGAACTTTTTCTAAATCTTTCATACAGGGGAGAAGGGCATTTTTCAGTTCAATGTAATCTGCTTAATAAGGTTAGCTTTTAGACACATTTCTCATTATAAACCTGTATCACCAAGAAAGTAATACCTGCTGGGAAAATCAATTTATGAATGTGTAAGAGGTCATACTTATGATCCCTCAATAATGGCATGTGTATATGAATGTGTATATAATTAAATCTTTAAAATAATAGATTCAGAGTAACTTTACATTTGTCTAAAATAGAGACGTTTCTAGTATTTCCACTACAATCAATAAGAGATTTATTTTCTTCAGCAATATATGTACCTACAGAGTCTGCCAAAGGACAGAAGATGACAAGATCAATTTAGAAGTACATTTTATTGGAAACATCCTATTAATATAAACCAGTGAACAATAGGGGCACTGATGTTTATACCTCAAATTTTACCTTTTTCCTTCAAAAGAAAATGCTGTAGAAGAAATGAAGGGTATTTATAATCCACTCAAATAGGTCCATTAATCAAATCAGGAAATTTTTAAACAACCTGTCACTAGGAGGCCCTCCAAGAGATGCCAAGTTTTACTCCTCATCTTTAAGCTGGCAATGCCCAATTTACAAAGTCATATTCCAAAAAAAAAAATCTATTTGTTTGGAACTTAGAACAAATTTGCAAATACAATGAAATTGTTAAGTGGGGATTAAATTAGCAAGTAATTTAACAGAAGGACTAGAAGTGCTTCCCTCCTTTTGTCCTAACCAAAGGAATATCTAAAATTCAGAAAATAATGAAGAAAATTCTAATCCCTAATGGTTAAAAATAAATAATACCTTGGCATTAAGAAAAATCAATTTCCAGCATTTTATATATGTGGTTTTCTTAACTATAATTTACATCGGATATCAGCCTTAACTCAGCAAGCATACAGTTTGACAAAAAGCCTGTCACTTTCAGAAGATTCCCATCTTTATGTGAATTTTTTAAGTTGTAAGTTGATGAAACCTATGTTTCTTTTCAGTAGAATCATACTTTTATCCTGGTTTTCTATCCACTTTAAAATAATAATAGCAAAATTATATCATTTTGACCTGTGCAAATTAAAAAAAAACCTGAACCATTACCTAAGACAGGAAAACTACAGGAACAGTTTCAAGAGGAATGATCCAAAGAGCAGTTCATTTCTTAAATGTTAAGTTTGAGATGTCTATTCTACATCCAATGAAATTATCAAATAGGCTAGAGAAAAAAATGTTTTATTAGAAAATAGCTTTTAAACTCAGAAGCCTGAATGTGATTGCCAGGCAAGAACAAAAGAATAAGAGAAGGGGACCGACGGCTGAGTCCTGGCACAACACAAAAGTTACAGGTTGTGGAAATGAGAAGACAGCAATGAGTATGACTGGCCAAAAGATGCAGCCAGAAAGGAGAGAAATCAGAAGAGCGTGAACTGACCTTTATACCATCATAGAAGTCATCAAACTGAAATCTCTGTTCCAAGCCAGGTGATGAAGACAAACATATGCAAAAACAACTTTGCCATAACATGTACATAAAAAATCTTAGGTAATCTGCCAAAAAAGCTACTAAAACTAATGGCTGATTTTAAGAAAGTTATGACAAAAGACTAATATGAAACATCAGTAGTTTTCAACATACTAGAAACAAACAGCTAGAAATTATCAAAAATGCAATTCTATCTATAGTAGCAACCAAAATCAGGCAAATACACAGTGTCTTAGTCTGTTCAGGCCACTAAAACAAAATACCACAGACAGTATGGCTTAATAATAACAAACATTTATTTCCTACAGTTGTGGAGACTGGAAGTCTAAGATAAGGGTGCCAGCAAGGATGGGTGAGGGCCCCTCTTCCAGACTGCAGACTTGTTGTATCCTCACAAGACAGAAGGAGGAAAGGGAGTTCTCTCTTTATAAGGGCACTAATCTCACTGATTAGGTCCCTTCTGTATTAACTAATCAATTCCCCAAAGCCCCACCTCCTAATACTATCATGTTGGGGGTGAGGTTTCAATATATGAAATTTGAAGAGACACATTCAGTCTATAGCATAAGCATAACTTTAACAAAATTTGTGAAAATTCTGGTCATTGGAAGACTACAAACATTGCTTGAATAAATTAAGGAAGATATCAATAAATGGACAGATATAATGGTATATCTAATATCTATATTTAATGATTCAATATTGCTAAGATGTCAGTTCTTTCAAATGTGATCTACAGATTTAGGGCAATCCAATCAAATTCCCAGCAGGAATTTTTTTTTTTTAATAGAAACTGACAAGTTGATTCTAAATTTTAAATGGAAATGTAAATGACCTAAAAGAGTCAAGCCAATTTTTTTCAAAGAGTTGGAGGAATCATATTACCTAACTTGAAGAATATAAAGCTACAGCAATAAAGACAAAGGCAAAGGATAGACTTAAAGACTCACAAAACGACTTATAATGAAAGCACCAAGGTAAATGATGCTGGAACAGCTAGATATTGGCAAGGAAACAAAACAAAAAACAACCTCTACCTAACAGATGGGCTTCCCTGGTGGCTCAGATGGAAAATAATCTGCCTGCAATGTGGGAGACCCAGACTTGATCCCTGGGTTGGGAAGATCTCCTGGAGAAGGGAATGGCAACCCAATCCAGTATTCTTGCCTAGAGAATTCCATGGACAAAGGAGCCTGGTGGGCTATAGTCCACAGGGTCGCAAAACTTGGACATGACTGAGCGACTAACACCTAACAAACACCACACATAAAAATGAACTCAAAATGGATCACAGACCCAAATGCAAGTGCTAAAACCATCAAACTTCTAGGAGAAAACATGAAAAGAAAACCTTTGTGATCTTAGGACAGGCAAAGATTTTAGAGAGAGCCATAGAAGGATGAACTATAAAAGAAAAAAACTATAAACTGGACTTCATCAAAACTAAAAATTCTGTTCTTCAAAAGTCACCATTAAGAAAAAGCCAAGCCACAGACTAATAAAATATTCACAATACATATACCTGACAAAGGACTTGTATTCAAACCATAAAAAGAATCCTTACCACAATAAGACAAAAAAATCTCTACAAAAACAGGAAAAGATTGGAATACATAATTCACAAAAGAAAACAAATAAACCAATAAACACAATAAACACATTATAAGATATTCAATCTCCTTATCCCATTAAAATGCTAAAATTTTAAAGAAGGGCAATACCAAGTGTTGGCCAGGATGTGAAAAAATTGCTGGCTGGAATGTAAAATAGCATTACCTCTTTGGAAAACTCTTTAGCAGTTTCCTCATAGTTAAATACACACTGACCCTACAACTCAGTCAATCCATCCCTAAGAAATTACTCAGGCAAAGTGAAAATATATGCCCATAAAAAGATATGCATTGAGAATATTAACAAATTTATTCAAAATAACCCCAAACTGAAAACAGTACAAATACCATCAACAGGTGAATGGATAACAAATTGTGATATATTCATATGATAGAACACCACACTGCAATTAAAAATACCAACCACAATTTTTAAAAAAAAGAACAAACTATTAACACATTCAACAACAAGAATGAACCTCAAAATCATACTCAGTGGAAAAAGCCAGAGAGAAATACATGTATATGATTCCATGGATTAAAAATCCAACAAAACATCATCAAGCAAATCAGTGGTTTCCTGGGGCCAGGGTCAGAGGAAGAGTAAAGAACTGCCAAGGAGCACGAAGTAACTTCTGAGAATGATGAAAAAGCTCTGCCTTTTGATTGTGACAATGATATCACAGGTATACCTCTATCAAAATTCACTGAACAGTACAATTAAAAGGATATAGATTATACTATGTTAATTATAATTCATTACTGCAAGGAGATCAAACCAGTCAATCCTAAAGGAAATCAGTCCTGAATATTCACTGGAAGGACTGATGCTGAAGCTGAAACTCCAATACTTTGGCCACCTGATGGGAAGAAATGACTCACTGGAAAAGACCCTGATGCTGGGAAAGATTGAAGGTGGGAGGAGAAGGGGACGACAGAGGACAAGATGGCTGGATGGCATCACTGACTCAATGGCATGAGTCTGAGCAAACTCCAGGAGATAGAGAAGGACAGGGAAGCCTGGCGTCCATGGGGTCACAAAAAGTCAGACACGACTGAGCAACTGAACAACGACATGCAACATTATTTCTTAATAGACAGATAAAATATATGAAAAGCTCTAACAGAGGACTATATAGGTGCATTCAGAGAACATCTTCAACCTCCTTGCCATCCTTTAGTCATTGGCAAGAAGGGGAGGCAATAAGCTTCAAAAAACCCACACTACTCCTTGCCTCCCAGAGAAAGAATTCTACGCTGTAACATCTGTAAGCATACAAAGACAAGGTCAGGATCTCAGAGATGACTACTGTGCCATTCAGCATTGACATCAATAAGAGGTGTAAATGCTTCATTACAAATATCACGACGTAGGGATACTCTCTAACCTATATCCTCAAGTTTAGATGCTACCGAAGTCAACACAGCATCACTGCGAGGGTGGTATGAAACTTAAAACTATATTCCTTGATTCACAGACTTGGCCAAAATACCTAACTGGTCATCATATCCAAGTTACCAAAGTCAACATAGCATCACTGCTAGGGTGGTATGAAACTTAAAATCACATTCCTTGACTCACAAACTTGGCCAAAATACCTAATTGGTCATCATATCCAAGTTATAAGGTTATGAGGGAAAACATCAATGAATCATCTTTCAGCCTGTTTTCCACCTCTGCATACCATGAATATATGAGCACAACAGTACAAGATTGAGGACACTGAAATGTCATTCAACTAATGCTCTCACTATTGGCACACTCTGCAAAAGTACATCAATTCTATTTAGCAAGTGCACATCTTTGAATACTATGACATAAGAGTAATTTTGCTAATAGCCCAGTTCTTTGGCATTAGTAAAATCTTTATTTAATTTGTTAATGGCTCTGGTTTTAGTCAATTATTTATAAAGCATAGAACACATTTCTGTTTCAAATTAGACTGATTAAGAGCCTCTTAGATCTAAAGTTCTTTAAACTGATTGCTGCAGCAACAGCTAATGACATCACTTTTTTTCCCCTGGAGAATTTTCAATCCAAGCTAAAGCAATTCTTATTATATACATTCCCACTTTTAAAGAGAAAAAATGTAAATGACTGAATATAGTTTCCAGTGAAACTCAAGAATCATGAAATAAATGAACCACAAAAAGTTTCAAGTACAACCAAAATGAAAACACGAAAGAACACTAGGAAATACAAAATATAATCCATACCCTTCTCTCTTTACTGCTCTTTCCTCCACCTATAAACACCGATATCCCTCTTTAAAAGAAAACCTTATATACAGAACTTCAAAACAGCACAATTTGTAAAAGCAGGGATACTGTCCATTTATTCAGTCAACAACCAATTTTTGAGAACCAAGTCCCAAGGGTCACTTAAAGTAATGAAAATACAGTAGTGAACAAAACAAACAAAAATTCCTGTCCTTCTGGAGTATATAGTTTAGTAGTAGAGACTGACAATAAAAAATAATAATAATAAGTAAGTACAATACACAGTGGGTCATATAAGAATAATAAGTATGATAGAAAAAAAATGAAGTAAGAAATTACCATAAAGACAGAAGCACTTTTCACTATGATGATTACAAGGAGGCTCACTGATAAATGTGACATTTGTGCACAGGGCTGAAAAAAAATAAGGAAGCCTACCTCATGAACACCCAAGAGCTTCTGAGGTAAAAAGAATAAAATTATACAAAGTGAGCCAGGTGAAGGTCAACAAAAGAGCAGACCAAGAGGGGTTTACTGATCACATAGGGTCTTAAAGGCAACTGTAAGAACTTTGACTTCTATCATAAGCAACATGGAAAGACTGGTGGATGTGGAACAGAGAAGGGACAGAATAGGACTTACAGTTTTAAAGAAGCACTTCTGGAATTCCTGATCTGATAATGGCAGGAAATAGCTTATATGACATAAACTTCCCTTGCAAATAAAAAGTACAACCTCTAAACAAGCTAGTTTAAAAAACAGACTTGAAGGCACTGGAGAATGACTAAAAAGTAAGCAGAAGTTAAAGGGAAGGGATCCACACAACATGACAGATTCACATTTCTTTGCCTTTCTGTCTTTTTATGACTTTTTCCAATCCATGCAGCATGGGGTGGCTGAAACTCAAATAGAAAGCCTTAGATTTGGCTAAAGAGTCAATCACCCCATTCCTAGACATTTACTCAAGGGAAATGAAAACATATGTCCACAAAAAGACCTGTACACAAATGTTAAGTGTTAGTCACTCAGCCGTGGCTGACTCTTTGTGACCCCATGACTGCAGCCCACCAGGCTCCTCTGTCCATGGGATTTTCCAGGCAGGAATACTGGACTGGGTTGCCATTTGTTAACACCACTGTTGTTCATAATAGCCAGAGCTGGAAACATCCCAAAAGTCCATCAACAGGAACACAGATAAACAAACTGTTTTCATACAAGGAAATATTACTAAGCAACAAAAGAATTACTGATACAAGTAACAACACAAATGAATCCAAAAAAACATTATGTTGAGAGATACTATACAGACACACTTAAATTCACTTACACTATTAATAAGACTAAGAACATAAAAAAATTTTTTTTTTTAGTGATGGCAAGTGAGTATGAACGTGGAGGGAATTAAAACTGGACCCGTTAAGGTGATGAAAATTTTCTCCTGTTTTGATAAGAATAATGATTAAAAGGGCATATATAATTTCTGAAATTCATCAAACTAAACATTTAAAATATCTGTATTTTTTGCAGGTAAATTATATTTCAATAAAAAACAGCAAATGAATATAGGAGCACTTAAACCTCACAAACATTGACATTCAGTTAATTCCAGCACATGGAAATGCTATGGCTTTCTTTTGATTCTTAACATGCCAACAACTAAAGGAACAAAGAGGCAGAAATCTGACTTGTATATGGATATAATTACAATAAAATACCTCTCCTATAAATGCAGATGATAATGTTAAGAAGCAATTAAATCTTAAAAAAGGAGACTTCCGTGGTGGTCCAGGGGTTAAAAATCTGCCCTCCGGTTCAGAGGTGCCTGTATGTTTAGTCGCTCAGTCTGCCCAACTCTTTGCAATACAATGGACTGTAGCCATCAGGCTCCTCTGTCCATGGGGTTTTTCAGGCAAGAATACTAGAATGGGTTGCCGTTTCCTCCTCCAGGGGATCTTCCTGACCCAGGGATCGAACCACATCTCCTGCATCTCCTGCACTGGCAGGTGGATTCTGGATGCAGGTTCAATTCCTGGTCTGGGAATTAAGACACATGCCACAGAGCAACTAAGCCAGTGCACCACAGCTGCGGAGCCCGTGTGCTGCAACTAAGATCCAATGCAGGCAATAAACACACAGAGCTTGAAAAAAGCACTCAGATACGCACTCATAGATATATATTTAGATTTAGCTCTATGAAGTATGCTTTTTCTGTTCTCTTTATAGTAAAACCCTTCATCCATTCTTAGAATTCCAAAAAGAAATGAAACAAGAATACTAAGAAAATAATAAAACTAAAAGAATGCATCAAATTTTTAAAATGTCAAATTGAAATTTCTGATTTCTTATATTACATTTAAAAAACAGATATTTAACAGTTAATAAAGCAAACAATTAGTTGCTATACTTAACAGTGAAGTAAATCTTACTACAACGGCTTAAAGAGAATTTTTTTAAAGACTATTTAGGAACATTATTATCTTAAGAACATTATCCATTCATTTTTAAATGCAGGTTTCTCAAGAACATGAGAGAAGACATGATGAATTTTCACTATATAATGAGATGAGTAAATATTATAAATAAATTTGTCATGTAATTGGTAAAGTTAAGGACACTATTAACAGGAGGAGAAAATCACTTTACACACATTTTGAACATTCAAAACAAATACAACTGTCAAATATATCTTTAAAAACTCCCTAACATGTAAAGTAATTAGCCTCCAACTAATAAAAAAAAAAACCTCCCTAACAAATATACAAGTGCATTTTAAGAAAAAGAATCAGTACATGTAGGCTTTAAAAAGCAGGCTACTCACAGTGCTAAAAATATGCCTTATATATATTTCTCATTATCAAATCTATTACTGAGGAACAGGGTGAACTCGAATACAAAAGAATTTTTTTTTAAATCATAAAACAACACAATTATTTTCCTTAAGCTCTCAGAAAAAAAAAGAGATGTGTGCCAAAAATATTTGACATATAGGTTACATTTTGTATACTAGGAATATACATGAACTCTCACCAGAATTTTAGGACTAAAATTAAACACAGTATTCAAGTTCTGTCTGAAAGAGTATTCATAACTAATAAATTTGTTACCACACAGGCATTGTAACAAAAATCCAACAGAAAACCCTGTTAGAAGGACACTGCTAACATAATCAACACTGGTGAAAGAGGGAAGAATACAAATTCCAATAAGCTGTGGTAACATCTTAGTCTCTGAAGAGGTTAAGATAAAGGGTACTAAAAAAAAAAGAGACGGGATAAAATTTAAAAATCCTTTCAATGTATCCTACAAAAAGCTACCAGATTAATTTTCAATCTGCTTCTCACTTATTAGATCTAAGTAACAGAAGATGAAAAGAGGTATTTTTAAAAATTGAATTAAAAATAAGCTTTTTGATTTTTTAGCTTGTTATTTAATTGAATCTGACTCTCTCTGAATTGATAATTACTTACACAGATGTTCCACTGCAAACATGGCACAGACAGTTCATGAGAACCTCTAAATTACTGTAAAACAACAGTCAGTCTCTGTAAATACATTTGCCCACTATTAACTACTGCCATATATTTTTGTTATAATTTAAATGACATGATTTATTTTCACCCATGGCTATTTTAGTCACCATATCCTAAATAGTCATCAGGGCAAAAAAAAAAAAAAAAAGATAACATTATAGCTGCAAGAGATGCTGTGACATAAAAAGAACAAGGCTTAATTAAGAGAGGGACCAATCTGATTACCATCTCAGCTTCGCCATGGACCACTTGGGTTAACACAGTTAAGGCACACTTTCAAGTTTTATTTCTTTTTCAAAAATACAAAACACACACCTACTACGTAAACCACTGTGCATAATGCCTGACAGAAAAATTCTGCTGCTAACATCTAGGTGGGAGACTAGCACGGTGGTTTAGAAATGTTAACTACTTTGTCAAATCCCAACTCTACCACTTATTTAGCAGCATGACCACGGATCAGTTATTTAATATAAGTTTCAGTTTAATTTTAAATATGAAATAAAACTATTAATGAGTTTTACAAGCTATTACTACAAAGCACTGAGTAGAATATTTGGCCCACAATAAACACAAGAGACGTTTGCTATTATTATACAATCTTAATTAAGCACTGAAGGCATTAAAATAATGCATTGATATTAGCTATCCTCTCATATACTCTGTATTGGCAAAAGGTAATTTTCTACACTTTCAGGGACTAACGTACAATTATTTTTTTCTTCCAACTATTTTTTTTGCATATTTTGTATGACAACTGATAAAATCACTTCTTAAGACAGAAGTTAATGCAATGCAACATCACATGGGGAAGAAATATTATTCTTTAAAAGAGTAACAAACTATCATCCAGAAGGTATTAGACAATGACATACTATTGGAAGTGAAAAAAGGAGTCCTAAGATGAGCTCAGGGAGGACAGAAACCTCCCCTGAAAGGGCAAAAGCTCACTTGATCTTGATTTTCAGTATGAATAAAGACCTTGAAAGCAGAGCTTCACATCCTTCTGACCTTTGGGGTTTTAAGCAGGAAGTGTCAGAAAAGCTAACACAGGGATAACTGGCTTGTGGTGGCTAAGCATTCACAGCAATGTCACTTTTTGATCCTTGTCAGCTCTTCCTATCACTGAGAGGCAGGATTCACCAAGTGTTGGATTGTTCACTCACTAACATGGAATGTGAGTTGGGCTTAGACTGCTATGAGATAGGTAAATTTTACTCTACTAATGATGTGCTGTTGCCATGGTAACCCTGCTCTGTAGGAGAGGAACCACAGGTTCAGACATTTGGCCTATGCACTTGGCTGAAGAGCCAATAGGGGGAAGCCACCATCTGTAGGATTCTGATCACTTCGAGGTCAGAATCCGACCCCAGGTCAATTGATATGGCTGCACCCTGGGAGCCTCAGTCACCCTAAGCAAGCCGGTCTCCACACCCAGCATCCCTCGGGGCACACCGTGCCACACCACACGTCGGGACCGGGGTCTGGTGTGGACGGCCCTCTGCCGTGGGACACACGGCATGGCCAGAAAGGTGGCCACCCCCTGGCCCATCGCACACCACGCATTCATGGGCCACTTGGTGCTAAGCCATCTGTAGCTGACCTGCTTCTAGGTCAGGGTTTCATACCTAGGTCAGCAGCTCCCTCACTGTGATCTATTTAAAGTCAGCCCTTGACACAAGGTTTTGTAAAAACTAAAAATAAACAAAAAAGAAGAGAAAAAAAACACTTTTAACTATACAAGTATACTGTACTTATACAAATACAAGAAATAAAAACAGAAGAAAATTATATAAATATAAAACAGGAAAATATTGAAAGGCAAGTGGAGTTTTTTTTTTTTAATGAAGATGTTTAAAAATAATTTCAGGAACAAAGAATGGAAAACAAAATCTGGATAAACCTTTAAAATAGGATAGGAGAAAGCAGAAATTTAAATGATGAAAAATGAAGCAGTGATATGGAGTTTCACATCCTTCTTGAGAGCTCTTGAATGCATAAGTCAAAAAAATAAAAGGAAAGGAATGAAAACAACACAGGGACATTTTGTAAAAACCCACAGCTAGTGTGTTACTTATGGTGACACAGGCAATGCCTTCTCTCTAAAACCACAAACAGAGCACAACAAAGTACAAAGTTACCAATCCTATTCAACATCATGCCAGAAGTCCTAGTCAGTGCAGTAGGGAAGAAACACAAAAGCTGGACAAACAGGAAAGGAAGAAATAAAACTCTCTCTTCATGGACAATCTGACTGTAGAGAAAATCACAAGGAAAACAACTAAGAAAACTGCTATAACTAAATAGTAAGTTTACCAAGGTCTTGAATACAATAACAATATACAAAAATTAACTGTGTTTCTATATACTATCAATAAACAATGGAAACCCAAATTTTTAAATCAGTACCATTTACAACAACTCCAGAGGGGGGAAAAAAAAGGTCAAGAGTGTTCAACTCTAACAACAATGGAGATATACTCAATACTGTTAAGAAGTCATTTCTCTACAAAGTGATCTATAAATTAAACATAATCTCAATCAAAATTCCAAAGGGTTTTTTGTAGATTTTTTTTTTAAAGGTTTTCACTAAAAGGTAAAGAAACTAGAATACCCGAAACAATTATTAAAAGGAATAAAGTTAGCAGATTAACAATACTTGATTTTAAGACTTACAACAAAGCTATAGTAATTACGGCAGCATGATACCAGCATAAAGACAGACAAATATATCAATGAAATCAAAAAGAATCCAGAAAGAGACATACAAATATGTCAAATGATTTTTGACAAAGGAGTTAAGGCAATTCAATAACAAAAGAATGTTATCAATAATTGCACTGAAACAAATGAAACATTCATATCAGAAAAACTATAAGAACTTGGACCTATACCTCATATCCTACAAAAAATTAACTCAAAATGGGTATTAGACTTGAATGTAAAACACAAAACACTTTGAAGAAACACTTAGAAACACTATAAAACACTTAGAAGAAATAAAAAGAGAAAATTTTTGTGACACTGCATTATGCTATAAACTCTTAGATCCAAAACCAGAAGCAGTATTAATAAAAGAAAAAAGTGATAAATCAAACTTCATCAGATTTTAAAGCTTTTACTTTGCAAAAGATACTATTAGAAACTGAAAAGGAAAGCTATAGACTAGGAGACGATAACTGCAAATTACATATCTGACAGAGGACTTAAAAATTCACCAAACTCAACAGAAAGAAACCAAACACCCTCTACAAATTGTAACACCCAAAAAACCAAGAACAAAACCAAAACCCATGCATTCTGATATGCTGGGATTTACACTTATAATTGTCCTTTATATTTATATTACTATGATTCTTTATCTGTCATTAATGTGGAAATACAGTTACATAAAAGATCTGAACAGACACTTTACCAAAGAAGCTCTATGGAAGACAAGTAAGTACATAAAAAGATCATCGTCATAATTTGTTACTAGGGATATATAAATTAAAAACACAAGACACCATTACAAACCTAATTGAATAGCTTTAATACAAACTGATGATATCAAATGCCAACAAGAATTTGGAACTACTGGAACTCTCATTTAATGTTGGTGAAAATGCAAACTAATACCAAACCTTCACAAATAATTTCAGAAAACAAAAGAGAGGGGAACTCACTTTGTGAGGTCAGTATTAACCAGATGCCAAAAAAGACATCACAGGGAAACTACAGACCGATATCCTGCATGAACATAGATCTTTATCAAAATATTAGTAAAGCAAATACAGCAATATACAACCAGGATTATATACCAAAACCAAGTTAAATTTATCCCCAAAATACAAAGATGGTTGAAAATCTGAAAATCAATTATGTAAAACAACATATTAATAGAAAAAGGGGCAAAATCTGTATGATCATCTTAATCTCCATTAAGAGTAACTTGGAGTTTCCCAGGTGGTGCTGGGGTAAAGAGCCTGCCTGCCAATGCAGGAGACTTAAGAGATGCTGGTTTGATTCCAGGGTCAGGAAGATCCCCTAGAGGAGGAATACGAACACACTCCAGTATTCTTGCCTGAAGAATCCCATGGACAGAGGAGGTTGGTAGGCTACGGTTCATAGCGTCACAAAAGTCAGACACGACTGAAGCGACTTAGCACACACACACACAGAGGTTATTAAGGAGCTTTGTGATACTGCTATTATTTTATATTTTTCCCAAAGAGTTCATTTTGCTTACTATTTGCTATTCAACAAATGCTGAGCACTTTCTGCATACAAGGCATTCTGCTAGGCCCTAATACCAACACACAAAAACAAATAAGCATGTGATTCAGTAAAAAATTATAGTAAGTCAGAGACTTCTCTGGTGGTCCAGAGGCTAAGACTCTAAGCCCTCAAATAAGGGGGCCCCGGTATGATCCCTGGTCTGGGAACTAGATCCCACATGCGGCAACTAACAGTTTGCATGCTGCAACTAAGACCTGGCACAGTCGAATAAATAAATAAATAGTTTTAAAAATTACAGTAAGTCTTATACATAAGATACACAGTTAACAGAATAACCAACTCTGACCAAGGACTCAGAAGGAAAAAAGGTCTCATTCCTATCCTAAAGTTACAGAAGCCTATTTGAAATTAGCAATTAAAATTATGCATGGAAAGCAAGCAAATATGCATGGAAATACTTTTATAGGAATATCATATACATACTTTCTACTGCCTGATTTACCTCTTTACAAAAATTATCACTTTAAAAACTTCTAGGTAAAATAATTTATGCCATACATTACTGAAAAATATCCTTTGAGCAATACAGCCTGTACCTTGTGGGGAGCAAGAATCCTCTGCCTGAATTTTTCAATTGTTTCTTGACCCATAGAAGACCAAGCACTGGCAAAAGCTTCTGCTTTGTCTTGTCTAAGATGAATGTTCTCCAACTGCTGCTGCAAAGCGGCCGGCTTCACGTTGTGATACACTGCCTAGTAAAGAGGAAAAAAGCCACATATATCCCTAATGTTCACACAGAGACCTTGAGCTGTAATTAAATATGACATTACTTCAAATGATTTAAATTTTTAAAAATTTTATATTTCTATTGCATAAATTTTTTATTATTTTACAAATAACAATATACACAACCAAGGGTGGAAAATTCAGAATTAAAGGGCCCAAATTATTCACGCTAAACTTCATTTTTGTCTGTGGTTTAAGTAATATTAAATCTACTTATCAACTTCCTTGCTCCGGTTATGTAAATGGTATCCTAATTAAAATTTAATTTCCTTATTTCACTTAATTATTTCAAAATAAGTACACAGTGGTTTTGTTCCCCAACTAACACAATTCTTCCAAGAAACACTTTCTCAAAACCATCTTCATCTACCAACTTCCTAGGTAAATACATAAAAAAAAACTGAAAACTTTTTTTTACAGTGATACCTGTTCTATTTTTTACATTTTGATGAAACAATTTTCTCATAAACCCCATGCTGTTCTGTCCTGTCTGGTTATCCTTTTCTTCTACAGAAGGTCCACCAAGGACAAGAACATAGTCATCTTTATGATCTGTTAACTGTGTAAGTCTGCATGTAGTAGAGCCTAGCATTTTGTCCCAAAATGCCCAAAAGCTGCAGTACTGTTTAAATTTTTATTTCACAAGTATTCTTCTACTTAATCAAACAACAGGAATTTATTAAGAATCTGCTTCTAGATTCTTAATAGATTTAGCCTAGCAATGTGCTACAATGCACCAAAAATGTGATCCTAGCCCCCTACAAATTCAAAACCTAGTGAAGGAGATGTAACTGATATACATGAAATAATGAAAAGACTAACAATGGGCTCAACCATGATGAGCCAAGCATAAAAGGAATCCAAATAAGGGGAGGACTGTGAGTATAACGGGTCCAGGCTGCAGTGGGAGGAGATGTGATCTGAAGGGAACTTAAACAATGAACTGAATTTAGATGTAAAAAAGGGATGCAGAAGGGCAGCTCAGTAGGAAGAAAGACTATAACAAAATGTCCTTTGACAACTATTTCTTTTCTAAATGTTTTATTTATCATCCTAGTCAAATAAATTCTCAAAATCAATTATTAAATTTCTTAAATAAAATGTGTGCATTTTTCCAAATTACTATACCAAGTAACAATAAATTTAAATCTTTTTCAACTGTCTCAAGTCAGTGAAGTCTTGATTCATAATGTCAAATATTAATACTTTACTCATGCTATTCAACACTAAGACTGTTATAGAATGCAATACCATGAGAAAAAACCACACATTCAAATACTTTTTTACCACATCAAAATTTTTGATAAAACATATTCACAGCCTTTACCTGTACACTTTAGAAAAATAAGCTAAAATGCTATAGATGTCACAGCAATGCAAACATGTAGTAAACAAAAATCATGGTTAGGCTATTTTGCGGCAATAAAAATACCTGTTCTAAAATGAATGATATTGTTTCAAGAACTAGGTGAAGATCTTGTTTCTCTAGAGAAAATGCAACTTGAAGTTTTTCTTCCTCTTCTTCGCTGAAACTATTTTCAGCCTACAACACAAAAAGCAACCTATTAACATACATTCAGGTATTCAAAATTCAGATACTCAACAGAAGATTCATTTATTCATATGAAAATGAGAACTTGAAAGAAAAAAGTAAATCCATCATTAAAACAAACTGATGTGCCTGTAAATTTCAATATCTTAAAATCACATAACAGTTCATTATTTGGATCTTGCCAAACAAAATTTCATTTTTTTTTTAAATCTTAAGTTCTATGATATATAGGAGGTGGAAAATAATAACATAAAAAATGGACATTTAGAAAACACAATACTACAAAGTAAAGCCCTAAAATGTTAAGAATTTACTGTTGTTCAGTGGCTAAGTTGTGTCAAGTTTGCCACCACATGGACTGCAGCATGCCAGGCTTCTCTGTCCTTCACCATCTCCCGGAGTTTGCCCAAACTCACGTCCATTGCATCGATGATGCCATCCAGCCATCTCATCCTCTATCACCCCCTTCTCCTCCTGCCTTCAGTCTTTCCCAGTATCAGGGTTTTCCCCAATGAGTCAGCTCTTCACATCAGATGGCCAAAGTATTGGAGTTTCAGCTTCAGCATCAGCCCTTCCAATGAATATTCAGGACTGATTTCCTTTAGGATTGACTGCTTTGATCTCCTTGTTATCCAAAGGACTCTCAAGAGTCTTCTCCAGCACCACACTTCAAAAGCATCAATTCTTTGGTGCTCAGCCTTCTTTATGATCCAACTCTCACATCCGTACATGACTACTAGACTACTGGAAAAACTATAGCTTTGACTAGATGGACTTTAGTCAGCAAATTGATGTCTATGCTTTTTAATATGCTATCTAGGTTGATCATAGCTTTTCTTCCAAGGAGCAAGTCTTTTAATTTCATGGCTGCAGTCACCATTTGCAGTGATTCTGGAGCCCACGAAAATAAAGTCTGTCACTATTCTCATTTTTTCCCCATCTATTTGCTGTGAAGTGATGGGGCTGGATGCCATGATATCAGTTTTTTGAATGCTGAGTTTTAAGCCAGCTTTTTCACTCTCCTCTTTCACCTTCATCACTCACTTGTAACACTATAAATCAACTATACTCCAATATAAAATAAAATCTTTTAAAAAATAAATAAAACATTGTGGGGGAGAGCACCTTCTCTGTAATAATACTAACCAATTATAATGGGTCCCAGCAACTTTTCTAAGAGTCCAAGCAAAATCTTCTTAAGAGAATAGCATTTTAAGATAGAAAATACGTGGGAGTTCCTTTCCCTTGTTAGCTCTTTCTTTTCTCCCCTGAACTCACTCCAAAACCTCTCCCAATATATGACCTGACCCAGCATTAAGCCCCTGTCAGCGTTTATAAGAGGTAGGATTAAAGAGATAAAATCCGTTAACCTTAAGAACCTTTATCTACATCCTCCATTACCTAGCACCAAGATTCCCATCAGATAGAGAGGTGGCAACTAGTTGGAGCCTTAGTATTATTTTGTTAAAAGTCAACGGATTACGGGATGCAGCAAAAGCAGTTCTTGGATAGAAGTTCACAGTGATACAGGCCTTTAAGAAACAAGAAAACTTTCAAATAAACAACCTAAACCACCACCTAAAAGAATTAGCAAAAGAAGAACAAAATGTAAAGTCAGCAGAAGTAAGGACCTAATAAAGATCAGAGAGAAAATAAATAAGAAATTTTTTTTTTAAATAGAAAAAAAAATCAATAAAACCAAGAGTTGGTTCTTTGAAAGGGTAAACAAGATTTACAAACCTCTGGCCAGGCTCACCAAGAACAGAGAGAAGACCCAAATAAACAACATAAGAAATCAAAGAGAGAAATCACAACTGTTACCACAGAAATACAAGCAAGTAAAACAAACAAATAGGACAGGGAAGCCTGGCATGCTGCAGTCCATGGGGTCGCAGAGCTGGATATGCCTTAGCAACTGAACAGCAAAACACATTTACTGAGTATTTTCTATGTGCTACACAGATGGTTCGTGCCCTCGGGTATACTATTCTCTAGTTAGAAAGACCTTACAAACAACTATTCCAATAATTTCCATTTTAATAAGTTCTGCAAAAGTATGGGTTACTATAAGAGTACACATAAATCAAGAAATCTTGTTGATAATTTTAATATTTTCCAAAACTTACACATTACACACATTACTTTCATAAGCAATATGTGAAAAACAGAAGTGAGTCATCTGAGTACAACCTCGTGGCTAGTCTTTCTTACATTTCCAAAATAATCTCCTTGATCCAAAGATCGGTTTTTCAAGCATGAAAAATGTACACTATTAGAACTGCTTTCAAATAAAAATACTTTATCCCCACATACCAAACAACTTTCCCAGTTGCTGCCTCTCCCCAGTAGCTACATGGAGAAGTTTCAGAAGTATCATGAGTCCCTGCCTTGATGGCTTAGGATGAGATACAATTTTACAACTGCATTCATGTAGTGAAGCAGCAATGAGGTGAAGCTTAGAAGTCTAAGTTTAGAACTGCAGCTCAGAACTGCCACATTTTTGGTTTAGGGAGGTCAGTCTTTCGGAACTCTAGTCTCTACTACCTATTTTCTGACTAAGAAGAGCATGAACACAATTTGGCTAAAATGTCAGTCACTTACCTCAAGACCAATGTTTTGATTTTAAAGTTCCAGAGTTTCTGTGACTACCTTCTTTAAGAAGACATACCTCCTTAAAATAATGACCTACAGTACCAGAGTTTTATCAATATAAGGAACAGAATAACAGTATTACTCACATATAATCACTGAACCACATGTTGCATTAAATTCAATGGATATGTACAATCTAACTTCCAAGTGTGTCAAACTGATTCCTTTTAACATACACCTAATGAGGTGTTTTTGACAAAATAAAGACAGTGACTGGGCACATGGAAAAATAAACTTCAGTGTCCTCAGATGTACAAGAAAGGGAGATTTTTCAAAAAGAGGGCAAAAAAGGGACATTCTCAAGATCTTCAGAAGCATTATATTAATAAAGTGGTTTGGAGTGAAGGGGAGCAAGGGAACATTTATCTCCCCCCAACTGCTAGTACATGAGACATGCACCCTTAAAATAAGGTTCAGTTCAGTTCAGTTCAGTCGCTCAGTCGTGTCCGACTCTTTGCGACTCCATGAATGGCAGCACACTAGGCCTCCCTGTCCATCACCAATTCCCAGAGTTCACCCAAACTCATGTCCATCGAGTCAGCAACGCCATCCAGCCATCTCATCCTCTGTTGTCCCCTTCTCCTCCTGCCCCCAATCCCTCCCAGCATCAATATGTGAACAGAACAACAAATGCAGAATACAGCTACAAAACAAAGTTCCAAACACATATTCAACATCTTGATCTGACAACAACCCCGGGCAGATAAATGTTAAATGTAAGTCATGGCATTTGCTTCCAAACAGCAGCCAGTTAACTTCTTCCTCTATACCAAAAGTAACCCACACATATCTGGGCACTGAAAAAGTTAAAGAGATATATTCATTTTTATCCTCTCAATGGGAGAAAATTTAAGGCCCAGGTTTATAAAATCAGAGATCAAGGGTCTAAGAAACTTAAATTTTTAATGGAAAGTGGATGTTAATTTTTCTATATATTTAAAAAGTATATCCCATAAACACAGAACATAGAACTTCCCTGTAGCTTATACGGTAAAGAATCTGCTTGCAATGCAAGAGAACTGGGTTTGATCCCTGAGCTGGGAAGATTCTCTGGAGAAGGGAATGGCAACCCACTCAAGTATTCTTGTTTGGAGAATCCCATGAACAGAGGAGCCTGGTGGGCTACAGTTGGTGGGGTTGCAAAGAGTTGGACATAACTGAGCAACTAAGCACAGCACACATAAACATATATAGACATATACAGGTAAAAAGGAAAACCAATACTTCAAAAGAATAAGCACTATATGGACTGACAAGGAAAGATTTCTGGTAAAAGTGATAAGTGGAAAAGGTAAACAGTAGGGCAATACACACAGTACAATGCCACTTATGAAAACATTTATTTACAAACCAAACAGTTCTGTGTGTATATGCATGCACATACGTGGGCACATCTGTATTTACTAATACTTGAAAAAAGACCTGGAAAGATAAAAATCAAATCGACAACAAAGATAGCTTCGAGGGAGGTGTGATGGTTTTCTCATGTCTGCAGATTCTTTAACACACCTCCATTCAAAAGACGGAAGCCTAAGTTCCTCTTCCTTGAATATGAGTCAGACTAACTGACTTACTTTTAAGAAGAAGAATATAGTGAAAATGAAGTTATGTGATATTCAAGGTTAGGTCATAAAAAGGACAGCACCGTCCTCTCCTGGACCACTCATTCTAGAAGAAGCCAACCCCGACCCGTGTCAGGAGCACAGGCCCACGGGACAAGGAACCACAGCTGCCACCAGCTAGCCATGTTAGAAGGAAGTCCTCCAAGCCCAGTCAACACTTCAGGTAACAACTGTCTCCACCAGAAGCTGGTAGCAATGTCATGAGAGCCCCAAGTCAGAGCCACCCGGCCAAGCCACTGCTAAATCCTTTACTTAGAGGAGGTGTGGGAGACAATAAATGATTATTGTTGTTTTAAGCTGCTAAATTTGGGGGAAATTTGAAATTCAGCAATAGATAACTAACACAGCAAAGAACCAAGGTGGAGAAAGAAGCAAAAGTTAATCAAGAGGGCATTTCAGTTCGTCCACACTGTTTAGATGTCTTAAACCAAACACTCAAACTATTTGTGAAATAGTTTATGTTATTAAAACATAAATGTTATTAAAACAACTTAAGCACTCTATTTTGAACTTCAAAGGCACAAAAAGAGCAAATCAAAAAAATCCATTCTTTCAACATTTTTCTTTTTTTTTTTTGAAGAATTCATTTTCTTAACATGCATAATGGGTGAACTAATCTCAGTTCCACATATAGTTAAAATCAGGTCACATTCCTCAGAAACTTACAGAGAATTTCTACTCTATGAAGGCAGAATATTATTGAACTAATTATAAAGGCAATTGCTTCCCTGGTGGTTCAGCTGGTAAAGAATCTGCCTGCAATGCGGGAAACCCGGGTTCGATCTCTGGGTTGTGAAGATCTCCTGGAGAAGGGACAGCTACCCACTCCAGTATTCTGACCTGGAAAATTCCATGAAGTCGCAGAGTCAGACCTGACTGAGTGACTTTCACTTTCATTTTCAACTCAGAGCATGGCTTTAGAGAGAAGAGAGGCTTTTGGTCCAAAATTCAAGCTCTGCTTTTCATACACAGGTATACACACACACCATCACCGAGGAAAAACATATGATACTAGTAGTCTGCATACGTCATAATTTAGTGTACATATATAATTTTAACCTGATAAACTTAAGTTGTAAGAAGTCCTCCAGCTTATATTAAGTACAAAATAAATGCTTTTTCAGAGATAAGCTATGCTTTTTCTTTTTTTTGTTCAGAGATGGGGTCAATTCTTCTTTGTACAGGACTGTGCTGCACATCATTAATACATTTAACGTCTCGGGGCATTAAACACCAGCAGCACCCTAAACACATTGTAACAACAACAGAAATCCTCACACATTTCTACATGCTGGGGTTTACACCTGTGATTGTCCTTTATGTTAATCTAACAAGACCTCTCTATCATAATGGGGAAATATGACAGCACCCACAAGTCAACCTATCAAATAACTTTTAAAGTTTTAAAAGCAATCTTTCTGAAATGTATGGCACCCATTCTAGACTTGTAAACAAAGGACACCAGATTGCACTGTGTGTTGGTTGCTCAATCATGTCCAACTCGTTGCGACCCCACAGACTGTAGCCCGCCAGGCTCCTCTGTCCACGGGATTCTCCAGGCAAGAATACTGGAGTAGATTGCCATAACCCTCTCCAGAGGATCTTCCCAACCCAGGAATCGAACCCTGGTCTCCTGCATTGCAGGCAGATTCTTTACTATTTGAGCTATAGGGAAGTCCTATGTTTCTGAAATAGTTTTAAGGAAAACTATACCAAAACATAGAAAAAAAATTTATAGTTATCAAATGGGGATGTGGAGGGAGATAAATTAGGATTTGGGGATTAACATACACATACTACTACATATAAAACAGATAAACAACAAGGATCTACTGCATAGCACAAAGTACTATACTCAACATCTTATAATAACCTATAATGAAAAATAATCTGAAAAAGAATACATGTATATATCAACAACTTTGCCTTACACTTGAAATATAACATTGTAGATTAACTATATTTTAATTTAAAAAAAGGACATATCAATAGTCTTTAACTTTTTTCTTCTCCATTGCCAATATACTTAGGTATATGTAGGTATAAGTTTCATTGTGATGTTTCAAATACACCACACTCCAGAGGCTCCAGGTTTTATTTCTCTGAGTGAATAGTTATATTTCAAAGATTCATTTGGATTACACTAGTTTCTTGTAATGAATCAAGTATTTCTTTTTTTTATTTTTTGAATCAAGCATTTCTTATGTCTGATATTCATAATTCTTCCAGAACCTGATAAAGAAATTAACTAAGATTGGTGACCAAGTAGTGAATTACTAATTATCAATACTTTCAAGATAACCACAACCTTGAAATAAAAGTGGAAGAGAAAGATTATATACCGGTTGACAGAAAGACTACAGAAATATTTTTAAGAGGAAGAATGAAATCATAACATCAGAATTTTCCCAAAGCATGTTCCACAGAATCTTAATCCCAAAATAAATACCATGATAAAACAATTCCATGGTCAAATACATATGGGAAAAAAAATACACATGGAAAATTCTGCATACAATAGTCACCCTTAAATATTTACTATTAATGCTACCATAAAATATACTCTGATAAGTTCCATAACAAAACAAAAAAAAAAAACACATTGTTTTGAATGAAAACAGAACTTCCCAAACTTCTGACCATAGGCTATTCATCAAATTTTCTGGAGACTCAGTGTTCCCCAGTATTGCTGGAGAACAATACCTTGCAAAAAGTCATTCAAGTGGAAACCTGGATTTGCAGTAGAATCATAAGAACAAATTATAAGCGATAGAATTACAAACATACAAACCTTCAGGTGAAGTTTTTGAAGAATTCGGGTGAGCAGTCGTGGAAATCTTCCTATATCTATTTCATTTATCAGGGACACTGCTTTTTTCATGCTAAAGAAATTCATAAAACAAAGTTTTAAAATATGTTTTCCCCAAGTGGTACTGTCATTGCTCTAAGTATGGTTGGTTGTAAGTTTTCATTTCAACAACTGATTGCTATAAAGGTAAGTCTGAGTGAAATAAAGAAAAACAGATGATGGCCAGCAAAGAAGACAGGACATTTGCAAAAGATACCCCAAAAGTAAGTCTGTTGAAAAGGTCTATTTGGCAAATTTTCTATTTCTTCTGGGCCTGGCAAACTACTCGGGAAAGTTTGCACTCTGTGGGGAACAGTACCAACTTAGGAGTGGGAGTTTATGTATCCATGTAACTCAAAACAGAACTCTGAAAAGAGTGGGGGGAGGGAAGTGGCAGCTACACCAAAAACAGATAAAAAGACTGATGCATTGCAGATAATGGAATTTTAAAAGACATTAACATACAATGGTGTTGGAGAAGACTCTTGAGAGTCCCTTGGACTGCAAGGAGGTCCAACCAGTCCATCCTAAAGGAGATCAGTCCTGGGTGTTCACTGGAAGGACTGATGCTGAAGCTGAAACTCCAATACTTTGGCCACCTGATGCGAAGAGCTGACTCATTGGAAAAGACCCTGATGCTGGGAAAGATTGAGGGCAGGAGGAGAAGGGGTCGACAGAGGATAATATGGTTGGATGGCATCACCGACTCAATGGACATGGGTTTGGGTGGACTCCATGAGTTGGTGATGGACAGGGAGGCCTGGCGTGCTGCGGTTCATGAGGTCGCAAAGAGTCGGGCACGACTGAGCCATTGAACTGATACTGAAGTGCACAGTTGTTTTAAAACCCTGTTTAAACTGTAACCAACTTTAAATTATGTAATAAGAACAATTCTACTACACCACACTGGATATGGTTTACTGATGTGGTGTGTTACCCAGGACACTGGTGTGAAAAAAGCAATTGGCTGTCAGAATGCAATCAAAGAAGGAAAAACTTCAAAATGACAACTCTCTTCAAAAAGATTCTTGTCCCTTCTATGCCCAAGATGGGCTTCCCTGGGGGCTCAGACCGTAAAGCATCTGCCCGCAACACAGGAGACCCAGATTCTTGGGAAGATCCCAAGAGAAGGGAATGGTAACCCACTCCAGTATTCTTGCCTGGAGAATTCCATGGACAGAGGAGGCTGGCGGGCTACAGTTCATGAGGTGCAAAGAGTCGGACACGACTGAGCAACTAACACTATGCACAAAGAAGTTATTCTCCAGACTCAGTGATACTTCTGCATTTTTCTGCATCCACACACTACGTGCACTATTATTTATCTTTCATTAAATGGAATCATTTTTGCCAAATTTTACTTTAAAACAGAACTTTATATCACCACTATAGACCGCCGACCTTACCTACCATGAATAGATATGAACTAAATATATAAATGGACAAAAGGTAAATAAAGTGAAAACAAAAGCAATGTTACCAAATTCTGGTCAGATGCTGTTACCAGCAAAAAAAACTCCTGGCCTGGGGCCTATTCGATCTTGATTGAAAAGCTGTAATAACACGTGTTAAGTACTAATGACCACTCAGGATCAATGGGAGTCTTTCTCAAAATCATAAAGTCTAAAAAGTATTGAAAAAGAAAAGGTAACGCCTCTTCACGTGATTTCAGACCTACTCCAGGATGTCTTGGGTACCAGCGATACCAGCCTCGGGGAACAGTGACAGTGACCAGACACCGACGCACTGACTTCAGCTGTCGGACTCATTGAAAGCCCACGCAAGTGAACCGCGGTGCAGGCGGCGGCGCCCAGGGGCCCGCGGTGCCGCATTCCCGCGGGGCCCCCGCAGCGACTCCGCCGGCCCGGCGCCCCGGCGACAGACAGCAGCAGCATCCTTGGGCTGGCCCTGCCCGCGTCACCCCGGTGACCGCTGTCCCCCCGCGCCCAGCCGGGGCTACCTGGGGCTCTCCCGCAGGATCAGCGCCGCGGACGCCGCCATCCTTGAAGCTCCCTACTAGCCCTGCCGCCCGAGTCAGATGCCTGGAGCCCAACCAATGGCGGAGGCGGCGGCGGACGGCAAGCCGACAGGGCCAAGCCTCGCCAGGGCCGCGCCGCTCGGCTCCTGCAGTCCCGGAGCGGCGAAGGGGCGTTCCTAGCCGTCATACTCCGCGCCACTCTAGCAGTTCCGAGTCAAGGCTGTACACATTTTAATTTACTTATAGGTATATATTTCGAAGAAGGCAATGGCACCCCACTCCAGTACTCTTGCCTGGAAAATCCCATGGATGGAGGAGCCTGGTAGGCTGCGGTCCACGGGGTCGCTAAGAATGGGACACGACCGAGCGACTTCACTTTCACTTTTCACTTTAATGCATTGGAGAAGGAAATGGCAACCCACTCCAGTGTTCTTGCCTGGAGAATCCCAGGGACGGGGGAGCCTGGTGGGCTGCCGTCTATGGGGTCGCAGAGAGTCGGACACGACTGAAGCAACTTAGCAGCAGCAGGTTTATATTTACCTATTTTATATATACACATACCTGGATACGGAGTGTTAATATTTTTAGGTATTAACATAGGTAATGTGTGTGTATGAACATATATTTAGCAGTGCGTACATACACAAATTATTTTTGAGGGGTGAGGAGGAGAAGTTTAAGCACCCCTGCAGTGTCTGGCCTGCGCCACAGCTGGGCAAGTGGTGGAACGCTCTCCGAAGAAGCCCAAGGCAGCTCCAGCTCTTCCTGTCCCCCGGCGCTCTGCAGTGCCCTAGGGGAACCTGTGCTGTTAGTACCTTTATTCGTTCAGCTATTTCAAATCCTGAAAGATGATGCTGTGAAAGTGCTGCGCTTAATACACCAGCAAATTTGGAAAACTCAGCAGTGGCCACAGGACTGGAAAAGGTCAGTTTTCGTTCCAATCCCTAAGAAAGGCAATCCCAAAGAATGCTCAAACTACCGCACAATTGCACTCATCTCACACGCTAGTAAAGTAATGCTCAAAATTCTCCAAGCCAGGCATCAGCAATACATGAACCGTGAACTTCCAGATGTTCAAGCTGGTTTTAGAAAAGGCAGAGGAACCAGAGATCAAATTGCCAACATCTGCTGGATCATCGAAAAAGCAAGAGAGTTCCAGAAAAACATCTATTTCTGCTTTATTGACTACACCAAAGCCTTCAACTGTGTGGATACAATTAACTGTGGGGAATTCTGAAAGAGATGGGAATACCAGACCACCTGACCTGCCTCTTGAGAAACCTGTATGCAGATCAGGAAGCAACAGTTAGAACTGGACATGGAAAAACAGACTGGTTCCAAATAAGAAAAGGAGTACGTCAAGGCTGCATATTGTCACCCTGTTTATTTAACTTATATGCAGAGTACATCATGTGAAATGCAGGGCTAGATGAAGCACAAGCTGGAATCAAGATTGCCGGGAGAAATATCAACAACCTCAGATACGCAGATGATATCCTTATGGCAGAAAGTGAAGAAGAACTAAAGAGCCTCTTGATGAAAATGAAAGAGGAGAGGGGAAAAGTTGGCTTAAAATTCAACATTCAGAAAACTAAGGTCATGGCATTGGATCCCATCACTTCATGGCAAATAGTTGGTGAAACAATGGAAACAGTGACAGACTTTATTTTCTTGCGCTCCAAAATCACTGCAGATGGTGACTGCAGCCATGAAATTAAAAGACGCTTGCTTCTTGGAAGAAAAGCTATGACTAACCTAGACAGCATATTCAAAAGCAGAGATATTACTTTGCCAACAAAGTTCCATCTAGTCAAAGCTATGGTTTTTCCAGTAGTCATGTATGGATGTGAGAGCCAGACTATAAAGAAAACTGAGCACCGAATTGATACTTTTGAACTGTGGTGCTGGAGAAGACTCTTGAGAGTCCTTTGGACTGCAAGGAGATCAAACCAGTCAATCCTAAAGGAAATCAGTCCTGAATATTCATTGGAAGGACTGATGCTGAAGCTGAAACTCCAATACTTTGGCCCCCTGATCTGAAGAGCTGGCTCACTGGAAAAGACCCTGATGCTGGGCAAGATTGAAGGTGGGAGGACAAGGGGGTGACAGAGGATGAGATGGTTGGATGGCATCACCGACTTAATGGACAGGAGTTTGAGTAAACTGCTGGAGTTGATGATGAACAGGGAAGCCTGGCATGCTGCAGTCCATGGGGTCACAAAGAGTTGGACATGACTAAGTGACTGAAATGAACTGCAGAAGGAGGGCTATTTCATGTTCCCTCTTTCCCCTGTCTCACATTCAAGCCATTTATCTCCAAAAGCAGTAGCTTCCCCCAAAACTCAAGCTCTTGCTCAGGAGTCAGCATCTGAATATCCAAGACATATATCACCAAGTAAGCCCATAAAGTTAGTCCTGTAAAGGCTTCTATGTACTTGTTATATCTTCTAGATAGTTTTGACCACAATTAGTACTGTTTGAATTTCTACCAAGCCTGAGGCAACCCTTCCTAGAAGGGTGTCCTGATTCTCAGCCTGTTCAGTTGGGAGCCCCGCCAGGGGCAAAGTAAGAGAAGAGGAAGGAGCTGAAGGTTTCACACTGAAATCTGTACTCTTAGGACATAAGCTTGGCATGTCTCACAGAGAGAGAAAGAGAAACATATATGTCACTTCTACCCATTTGTCTTGTTTTCTACAGAACCAATCTAATTGTAAAACAGCATTATAATTGAAACCCTTTAACAGGTCAACGTTCCCCATCTTCCAAAGGATACTGTGGCCATTCAGTATCACAGAAGAAGATCAGACATGTGTTTTTAAACTCTAGGGATCAAACTTGTCCCAGTTTTTAAAAATAAATGATAAAAAAGTGCTTCTGGAACTGCTAGCTCCAATCTGTGAGAGAGAAAAAAGCGGCATCCACAGCTGTGGCTTCTTTCCACCAGAGGCATCCCTCCCTGGTCTAGATGGGGGTGTAGACAGACTTTCCACCGAAGATTTCCTTCCCTTGTCAGACTTAGTGTGCTGCTTACCAACGCAGGTGCCCTAGTCATCCCTCCCGGTTCTACCACTGAGGTGGGGTGGAGATGCACCAAGGGTAGACCTGATGGAATCCCAAATTGATTTAGTTCCTTACCACCAAAACCTTTGTTTGATTTGCATTCTTCTGATGTGACCCAGTAGAGCAGAGTAGCTTTCCCAGAATATTCTCCAAGGGACTCCTAGGGGAAGCTTCCATCTTCCATGCGCCCGTGCCCAGTCCTGACCGCAGTAGAAGCAGTGAGTTATAAAGGAATGAACACCACCACAACGTCTCCTCTCAGTGTCGCCACACCAGTACATGTGCTGGCAAAAGGGTCGGCCAGCAAGGAAAAAGTGATTTTTGTCCTCAAGCTATTAGGGCCAATCCTTCCAGTTCATTTCCACAGATTCCACAGAAAGAACTAACGCTACCAAAGGAAGAAACAATTCCCAACCTGTGTCCTCAAAAACCTCATGGTCACCAGCAGGGCTTTTATCCACAAAGATCGGAGGCTCAGCCATGACAAAGTCTCACTTTCAGGTCGCTGGCCCTTGAGGCAGGCAGCCGAGAGAGTGACCTCTAGCCTGAGAGATGTTCCTGGAGCTAGAGCTCCGCCTCGCTCCCGGAAGTGCTCTTGTAACTTTTGGCTCCTAGCAAGGCTAGGCGCTTCCATACATGGGGTCTAAGTAAAAGTACACAGTAACAGCATGGATCACAAGTCCCTTGAAAGTCTATGATCTGACAGATTAGGTTAGTAGTTCTATTTCCCCACGCAATTACGAAATGGTCAAAGAGACCAGGAAAAGGTGACCAAGAAAGGAAATTTGGGTCCACCCACTTCGTCCATTTCTGACCGCTCCCCTCGCAGGGAGGTTGGGTGTCTCCTGGCATTGGCAGGTCGGCATAAACCCCTGACAAGGCTCCCCTTCTGGGGACTGCATTCAGTCACTCAAGAGCTTTCTCTGTCCCTTTCATACTTGAATAAAACTCTGCTACACAAAAGCTCTTGAGTGATCAATCCTGGTCCCTGGTCCCGAAGCTAAATCTTCTTTGGAAAATCATGAATGTGACACTGCTCACTGTAAGCTATCAAGACTTTAATTAATATTAATGCATATATGTGGAATCTAGAAAAATGGTAGAGATGAACCTATCTGCAAAGCAGATACGGAGACACAGCTGTAGAGAAGAAATGTGTGGACACCAAGAGAGGAAAGGAGGTGGAGGTTGGGACGAATTAGAGGCCTGAGATAGACATATATACACTACTATGTAAAAAAGGAGTGAACAAGTGAGAGCCTGCTGCATAGCACAGGGAACCCTACTCAACGCTCAACCCTACTCAACGTGGCGAAGAGGTGACCCATGTCTACACATAGCTGGTTCACTTTACTCTACAGCAGAAAGTAACATTGTAAAGCAACTGAACTTCAATAAAAATAATTTTTTAATAAGGTAAAAAGAACTCACAGGAGAGTAGAAAGATAGCACGACTTCAGGAATACCTTAGTCTCCCTTAGAGGAAAATACCGAGTGCATTATGAGGATTCAGAGGTGGGAAGAGTGATAAGACATCCCCGAGGTACGATCAGGAAAGCTTCCTGGGGCAGGTGGCGTGAAGAAGCCTTAAATGTTAGGTTGTGGCATGTACATTCAATTTGATGAGAAATGGGGAGCCATTAAGTGTTTTCAAGCAAAGAAAGTTTTGTGATGAGAGCTGCATTTGTTTGTTTGTTGAAAATTACTGTCAGCAGAATGGTTGTTGGACAGGGAAGAGGTAAGCAAGAAAGCCAGATAGGGAACTATCGCAATAACCTATGGAAAGCAGTAAAATTCACTGTAGTAAAATGGCATTGGAGAATGAAAAGACAGTGAATGAATTAGAGTTACATTTCAGCTGCAGAATCTTCAGGAGCTTAGAAAAGATTGAATTTAATTTTCGTACCTAATTATGTTTTACTTAAATTATTTAAATTAGTTGGCATTCCTAGAGCAGCCCTGAAACATCCTAACTGAAAGGAGAAGCCAGATTGCAAATTAAAAGTGAATAATCCCCACATGGATAATTGAGTCAATTATACAGCGTGTTGAACACATACAAATACATTTGGTTCCACAACACTCCACAACTTTTATGCAGTATCTGAAAAAAAAAAAGTGCATGTGAATATACATAAATTATAGGTCTCTGATACAAACATAGATTACCTTACCTGACACCATTTTAATAAAGTTCCAGTTCCCTCAACTTTTGAATCATTTCCCTTATGTCTTGATTCATTGCCTGAAATAGAGCTGCTAACAGCTAAAACTATTTTGAATCTCTACGAGGAAGAGGTGAAGTTTATCTCTTCCTCAGTTCCCATCAAAACTATAGCTGGGATTTTCAGCCAAGGAGCATAAGGGTGGTTTTGAGAGTCAATTCTTGGGCAGGCTGACAAGTCCGAGGTCTCGGAGCGGGAGATAGGGGTCTGGAATACTCAAGGAGGAGGAAAGGACAAACATCTTTTTTTCCCTATGCATTCCTTAGTCTCAGTCACATAAAAACGTTTTTTTCTTTAAGCCCAGGACTGATGCTTACACAACAAACAACTCAGTTTAAACTCTGTACTAAGGATTATATAACAACAATGTATCCTGCTTGAGGACATGTTTCCTAAAAACTGGCTAATCCTGTAATCTTAACATGTAAATTATGGGAGTGGGTCTAGTAAGATCTTTACAACCTTGAGACATTCTTTGGACTTATTGTAATAACCAATTTAAAAATTGGCTAATCCTGTAATCTTAACATGTAAATTATGGGAGTGGATCTAGTAAGATCTTTACAACCTTGAGACATTCTTTGGATTTATTGTAATAACCAATTTAAAAAGTATATATAACTTCCTTGCTTAAACTAGGGAGGGGGGCACTTTCCATCCCCCTTCTGAGGTCTATGTCAGAAGCTTTCTCCCTTTTCATACTTTAATAAAACTCTGCTACACAAAAGCTCTTGAGTGATCAAGCCTAGCCCCTGGTCCTGAAGCTAATTCTTTGGAGATCAGGAATCCAACATCGTCTGAGCTCTGAATTCATGTAACCTGGAAAAAAACAGTTTACTGCACCAAGTTTCCTTTTCTTGATCTGCAAAATGGAGGTGAGAATAACATGGTTACTCCCCTGGGCTGTGGTGAGAATTAAACAGCCTGACTTGTATGTGTGAGAATCACTCTACTTTCCCTCATAAAACAAAGCACAGACTTCCAAGGTTTTAGCAGAACAGTGTCCAGTGGATGCAGAAAGGCCTCTCATTATTTTTCTTCATATTCACTGATTGGAGTGATCACTTCTTATCACTACTTTTTCCTATATAGTCTTGATGCGTTGAATAATTCCACCCCCTAAATGAGACTGTCAGCCAAAATATTTCTGTAATCTCTGGAGTGTGTGTGTGTTAGTCGCTTAGTCATGTCTGACTCTTTGTGACCCCATGGGCTATAACCCACCAGGCTCCTCTGTCCATGGAATTCTCCAGGCAAGAATACTGGAGTGGATTGCCATTCCCTTCTCCAGGGGATCTTCCCGACCCAGGGATTGAATCCAGGTCTCCCACGTTGCAGACAGATTCTTTACTGTCTGAGCCACCAGAGAAGCCCAATCTCTGGAGTATAGGCATACACATCCGAAACTACATGGACAAGTCCCTTTAGTTGTCTTCCTGTTGCCAAATGCTAGAGAACAGGATATGTACCTCCTGAAGCGTAATTCCATAACCACACTTCATTCCTAACTCCCAAAGTTGTCAACCCATCTTTAGAATGGATCCAGAGCCTAGATTGTTGTGGATTCACCTCAGAGGACACTCAAGGCAGTAGAGTACAGTTTATTATGCCAGAGGGTCCAAGGGGAATCAGTTCCCAACAAGGACCCTGATGTTTCTGAGAGGCCTAGTTTTATACCACCCACCACCCCCACCCCACCCCCACCGCTTTGCGACAGGTTACATGTTAGCAAACGCTTTGTTGTATATGACTGAGTTTTACAACAAATAGGTGCTAGGAGAACAAACAATTAAGGTTAAGTGGGGGAAACAATGATCATACATCAAGGGCGGGATGCCTCCTTGGTTAATCTAGCAGGGGCAGCCTGAGCTCAACTACAGTCTGTTTGTCATCTGTAGGGAGGGATGTCTCCAGGAGGCCTTTTCATTAGCGACTGTTTCCTCACTTTTGGGCAAAGTTCATGCCCATTTCACATCTTGTCTTTAAGATGGATGACAGGCTTCATGATGGAGTCTCTCTTGCTTCTCCCACACTGGCCGCAACATTTCCCCCTCCCGATGCTCCTCTTATCTCTAATGATGGGCATCAGTCTGGGTGTGTATGGTACACGGGGACTGTGTAACCGCAGCAGAGCTATCAGTCTGGAGGTTACGCATTGAGTTATACACTGGAGAATACAAGGCCCAAAAATTAATATAATGATTAACAAAATAATTACAAAAAAGATTTTTCCACCAACCACCTTTGATCCAAGAAAATACTGATGTCCAAAAAGGAGGATTATCATTAGACATAGCTTTTACCTGGTTTTTCATGTCATCTAGAGTGGCTGATACTTTGACAGATAAATCAGGAATATATACACAACACTCAACTTTAATTATAGCACAAGTCTCTCCTTGGGTGGCTGTAAGCGTGTCTAAAGCCATCCGATTTTGAATCACTGCCTTTCTCATTCATATTTGTTCTTCATTTAAAGCTTGGATTGCCTTTGCGTGATTGCCTTTGCCTTGGATTGCCTTTGCGTGATTGCCTTTGCCTTGGATTGCCTTTGTGTGTTTCATGAAGTTAGAGCTTCTACTTTAATCTTAATATCTGTTGTTCCTATAGATGGTACAAACAAGGCAGCTATGTAATCATACCATTGAAACACAGACCTTGCCCACCGCACATGTAAATAATGCAAATTTACTGGGGCTTGTTGTAAGCATGGCTTAATACGTCCATGAGCAAAGGCAAATCCTAAAGTGCAGTGGCCGATCCAACCAACTGGAAGCCAAGGCCATAAATTCGATCCACACAGCCACTGGGTGCCTTTAGGGGCCACCCATCAGATCCCAGGGTTGTTCCTCCAGTCTGAGCCAGGCCAGCGAGCTGGTAAATCTGGGTGATAGGTGACCTCTAATATTTGTTCACATTGCTCTGGGGACAAGTATTCCACATATTTTAATTATTTTGGATCTATGGGACGGTCACCAAATCCAATATTCTGTTCACTTTGCTCCCAACAGATAGGGGCAGGGACAATAGTCTGGCCTTTTTCTGAAGTCATCCAAAAACATTCATCCCATATCTGGTAAAATTGTTCAAAGTACCTGGTGAATTGGCCCTTTTTACTGGCCATAGAGTTCTTATCTTTTTTACTTTTTAAGTGTAGGCTTTTGTTACTTCTGTATTTAAGCTTGCATTTATTTCAGATGTCACCCCATGACCTTGATCAATCAGATTAGAATCCAGTTTACACCAAGAAAGAAGTGACAGGTTGTGAGTTACCGAAGAAAGAAATGTTTCTTGTTGTTGTCTCAGAAAGGAACAGAGGGGGCAAAAGCCCCCTCTGCGGAGAGGAGACACCCACCAAGGAAGTCCATCCATCACTGACAAAGGCATGGCCCCACAAACCCAACGGTTAGAAGTGTTATGGAAGTCCGCATATGAGTGGGCCCAGGACAGGAACACATTATCCCGAGTTTGCAGTCCAGGTAGGGTCGTCCTGCCAATCAGAAACAGCAGAATCATTTGTAGTGGTTCCATCCTGGATCTGTAGTCATCAACAGAAGATGAGTCGGGTCTTCAGTGGTTCCTCTGGGTTAGTATGGGTGGTCCAGTGTCCTTTTTCCTCAGCTGCTGTCTTGAGCTGAGTGTGGTAAATCCAGGGAGTGATACCTGCAACTTTAACTGCAGTGGGAGTGGTTAGTACAATAGTGTATGGCCCTTTCCAGGTGGGAGATAACGGTCTGCCGTTTCCAATCCTTTACCCATACTAAATCTCCTGGTGAGTATGGGTGTATGGTAGTACCTAAAGAAAAGGGAATTCTTTCTTGAACGTAAGGGGTGATATCATAGATTACCTTCCCCAACTGTTCCAGTTGCCACCACACCTCCACCCCTCCTTTTCGTAACAAATTTCCCTTTAGTTCCCGAATAAGCGGGGGAGGCCTCCCAAACATTATCTCATTGGGAGAATACCTGTGTGACCGGGGGTGGGGGTGGGGGGTCATTCTGATCCTCATTAACACAGTGGCAGCACGTCCATCCAGGGGGCGCCAGTTTCTTGCACCTATTTTGCCAAAGTCACCTTGATGGTCCAGTTCATTCTCTCAACCATTCCTAAGCTTTGTGGCCTATATGCTGCATGTAGTTTCCATTTAATATTTACTGCTTTGCAGACCAGTTGGAGTAATTCAGCCACAAATGCAGGCCCATTATCTGATCCTATACTCAGAGGGAACCCAAACCTAGGAATAATGTCTCTCAGCAAGAATCGGGCCACTTCCTTCGCTTTTTCAGTCTTGGTGGGGTAAGCTTCTACCCATCCTGTAAAAGTACATATCATCACCAGCAAATATTTGTATCCTTGGCATGGCTTTACCTCAGTGAAGTCCACATCTAGATGTTCAAATGGAGCGGTCCCCTTTCATTGTATTCCAGTTGGCACTGTCTCCTTTGGGGCTGGGTTATTCTTGGCCCAGGTTATGCATCGGCGGCTTGCATCTACACACAAGGCTGTTAGACATGGTATGACAAAATAGAGCGCTAAAATCTCACAAGTTGTTGTTTTTCCTAAATGGGTGGATTGATGGAAATCTGCAACCAGTTGAAATGCCAACCTAGAGGGGACAAAAAGTCTCCCATTTGAGAATTCCCACCATCCGTCCTCCTGCGGTGCTCCTTGCTCAGTTTGTGCCCAAGTGGTTTCTTCCATGTCATAGACTGGGACTGCTTGGGCAGTTAGTAGGCTAGACACCACAGGTGTTACGTAAGTTTGGTTGTTATATTGTCTTGGGCGGCTGCTTGCTGTGCCAGTCGGTCAGCCAAATGGTTCCCTTTCGCCTAAGGCGGGTTCTGGTGAGACCACCAGAGGGTACATTACTGCCACTGCAGCAGGTTCCCATACTGTTTCCAACAGCAGCAGAACTTCCTCTTTATTTTTCTTATTTCTTTGCCAGTTGTAGTTAATAGCCCCCCTTTCTTTATATATGGCCCCCTGTACTTGTAAGGTAGCAAAGGCATACCATAAATCACACTTTACTCCTAACCCCCAAACTTGTCAACCCATCTTTAGAATGGATCCAGAGCCTAGATCTGCTGCCCCTGATCTATTATGTCTACTAAACCTGCCCAGAGCCCCAAAGCTTCTTCCATACTCTTGATTCTATTGCAATCTTCTGCCAAATTCACCTTTGTTTTTATATTATTCTAATATAAATAAAATATATTTATAGAACAAAGTATATTTTATTTTATATTCTACATATTTGTTTTATAAAGTATAAAATTATATTTTGTATTATAACTCAGCATGTAACAGCCTGAGTTACATGCTAGCGTTTCCTTGGGGGCTGTAATTGTAGGGAAGTAGGAACAAGTGTCCTTTCCATCATAGGGGCTTCCCTCATAGCTCAGTTGGCAAAGAATCCACCTGCAATGCAGGAGACCCCGGTTTGATTCCTGGGATGGGAAGATCCGCTGGAAAAGAGATAGGCTACGAACTTCAGTAATCTTGGGCTTCCCTTGTGGCTCAGATGGTAAAGAATCTGCCTGCAATGCGGGAGACCTGGGTTTGATCCCTGGGTTGGGAAGATCCCCTGGAGAAGGGAACAGGTACCCACTCTAGCACTCTGGCCTGGAGAGTTCCATGGACTGTAGAGTCCATCGAGTTGCAAAGAGTCAGACACCACTGAGCCACTTCCACTTTCAGGAACAAGGGTGGAGGAAGGAAGGAGGGAAGCAAATACAAGGTGACATGTTATCCAGCTTATTACAGCTTCAAAACCTAGTTTATTTCTGAGAGAAATTATTTCAAGGTACTGTATCTTGCAACAGCCAAGAGATAACAGTGGAGAGGAGATTTTTGTCTGCAAACTCTTTCCAATCTGCCATCTTATTTTGGTCAAAATTTGTCCAGTGGCTCATGCCACCCTTGAACTCCTGAGGTATGTCATCTGGAGCCTCTAGACAGTCACTGGAAAATCCAGCGCTTCCACAAGTTGGGTAGGAACTGTCCTAGAACCCACAGCCCAATCCCTGCCCATACACACCTTGGAGGTCTCCCCAGTCCCTGCCCTACAAGGCTGGAAGCAAGTGGCACAGGCTTTAAGATCACAGGAATAATTCAGCATTCCCATGGGTCACATTATTGAGAAAGTCAGCAACAGCCCGAAGCCTGGGACACAGAGGGCTGAGTGTGTCTGTGGAGGTATATAGCTAGAAGACAGTTTTACTCCCTGAGTGGACTCTCAATACAAGAATTAGCTTGGGCCCTGAGTGCTTCAGCTCTTAATTGATGCAGCTTTCTCAATTCACGTGTGCCTAGCTGTTTTACCAAAATATCAGAACACAGGTTGGAGTGAGGTTGGTTACACCACTGCCCTGTGTTCTGAGAACTAGGTATGACCTTTGTCCCATTTGGAGCCCTCCCCCCTTTTTTGTGTGCTGCACAGTATGTGGGATCTTACTTTCATAACCAGGGATCAAACCCTCACCCCCTGCACTGGAAGTGCAAAGTCTTAAACACTGGACAGCCAGGGAAGACCCTGGAGCCCCTCCTTTTTGAGGATTTCCTTCTCAACGGCCCCCTGGCAGTGTCCTGCAATGTAACCTCAGTCTGCCCACTGCTGCTGCTGCCAAGTCACTTCAGTCGTGTCCGACTCTGTGTGACCCCATAGCTGGCAGCCCACCAGGCTCCCCCGTCCCTGGGATTCTCCAGGCAAGAATACTGGAGTGGGCAGTCTGCCCACTAGGCATGACCTATATCTTTGTCACTCAATGAAGTAGAGCCAAAATATGGGCCTTTTTTCCCCAGAAGTCTTCTCCAACGTTTAGGTAAACCCTGAGTACATCAAGGAATCCAGCCCAAAACCATTCCAGCCAGAAAGGTGAACAATTATCTTTGGAGGAAGGGTAACATCTACTCAACCGTTAGAACAGCACCTGAGCCCAAGGAGTCCAGACTAGCTGAAATGACCATTTAACCAAGCTCTTGATATATATTATCAAATTGAGGGGTACAGGCCTTTTATTACAACCTCAGATTTTTCTGGCAATGGGTTAGCTAAGGATCTGACCCAGGTCCTTAAGAGTGTGAAAGCCTGTAATCCTACATCTCACCTTGAGTTTCTCAGGTAACTATCAAAGATTGTTTAGAGTCACATCAGGGCAGAGGACAAGAACTGCCTGCCACCCATGTGCCATCCCCAGATGATGAGCAAATACAAAAGCCACATTTAGCTGCTTGGAACAGTCACTTGCAGGAGCCATTGGCCCAGTTTTCCTCCTTCCTGCCACCTCCCCATTTCCACACCAGCCTCAGTCACACTTTCTAGCCCTATTTTTAGCTCCGTTTTCAGCACTTGCCTCATATGTGTAAGTGAATCAGTTGGGGTATAAGGGACAAACAGCCTTCTAGATGGTAAACATGTAATGTTTCCATATTTCCTTCCCAGATTCTCAGGGGAATGAAGTTTTAAAGTCACATATTCTAATTTATGAGTTGGTTATGTGACTGTTCCTGTTTAATGTAAGATATGTTAGGAATCAAGAAAGCATAAATGTAAACTATTCCCTGAGTATTTGCATACCAGGCTGTGGTATGGAAGGAAGCAAGAAGCTTAGGGGGAAAAAAAGAAAAGAAGGAACAGCATCAGACTTCCCTGGTGGCAGAGTAGGTAGCACTCCACCTACCAATGCAGGGGACGGGGTTTGATTCCTGGTCTGGGAAGATTTCACTCGCTGCAGAGCTACTAAGCCCATATATCACAACTACTGAGGCCACAAGCCACAACTACTGAGCCAGTGTACCTACAGCCCATGCTCCACAGCAAGAGAAATCACCACAATGAGAAGGCTGTGCACTGCAGTGAAGAGTAGCCCCCTCTCATTGCAACTAGAGAAAGCCCACACACAGCAACAAGGACCTACTGCAGCCATAAATAAATTAACTAATTTAATTAAATTTTTTAAAAAAGAAGGAATAGCATCAAGGGTGCAGGCCACATTTGTTCACACAAACAGTACTTATATTCACCCACCCTTAACTGGAGACTAGGGAAGGGAATGGGAGGAAAACTTTTTTTAAAAAGTAACAAAAATATACTTTGCGATATACGAACAGTTCCCCTTTCTAATCTATTCTCAAGCTTAAAGTTGAAAATCATCTGAAATTATCACCCCTCCATTTTCATTTGCACCTAGTTTCCTCTTCTCAACCTCTCAGAGACCTGTGCCATTCACAGGATTGATATTTACACATAGAATGTGTGAACCATTGAGTGGTTTCTTCAGTAATTTTCACCAGTGAGCACAGTTTGAAAAGAATTGGATGGTGCTTCCCATATAGATACGTCCACAAGGGACAACTGCAGACTCCCCTTTATTCAGTGACTAGTAAAGGAGGTAGAAACAGTAAACACCACAAATAGGCAACAGGGGAAAAAAATCCACCCAGCAACAGCAAGCAAACAGGGAAACACCAGGCAGAATTTAATAATAGACAGGAAAGAAGTGTCTGCCAAGACAAGAAAGAGCGTCCGTATTGCCTAACATGCATCCTAGAGGTGATTCCTAAACTGCTGGAACAGTGCTAGGGAAAGAAGACATCTACAAGCCAGGAGAACTCTCCTAATAACCTCTAACTTGGGAAGGAGGGAAGGTTGGGGGGGCTGTGTAAATTGTCAGCCAAGGGGACTCATGGAACATCTGTGAAGGCAGATGCAGGATGCTGTGGGGGATGGAGGAACATCTAGGAACTAGTCTTCTGGTGCCCCTCGAGGAGGGGAAAGTAGAACAATAAGGCAGAAAAAAACAGAAATATATAGCATACAAGAAACAGATGAAAAGTTCAGTCTAGAATGAGATATAATCGAATAGAAGAAAATGCCATCTGCCATGTGATTGCTCAAGACAGAATTTAATACGAAAATAAATTCAGTGGGACAAGAGCTAAAAGACAAACTTGATGAAACAACACAATTAGATGTAAAATACATTGCAAAAGCAAAGAAAGAAATTGAGGACTAAAAGTGCATCATTTCCTAATACGTAAATAAGAAACTGGAAGAAAACAGAGTAGGCACAATTGCAAATTGAATTATTGACAGAAAGGAAGGGCTGTTCATAGCAAATGCAAAGGAGAAACACAAAGTTGATGCTCAGAGCAAAGAAAAGTCAGCCTGAGAATAACTGTGTCCCTAAAGCAAGACTGAGGACAGTAGGAGCAGCGGCGACAGAGGAGAAGACGGTAGGATGGCATCACCCACTCAATGGACATGAGGTTGAACAAGCTCTGGGAGATGGTGGGGGACAGGAAAGCCTGTTGTGTTTCGGGTCATGGGATTGCAAAGAGTTGGACACGACTTAGCAACTGAAAAATAACAAACAAAAACAGACACAAAGACACATCCAATCACTGTAACAAGAGTCTGACAAGTCTGCCTCCATTTTTTATGTGACCACTGACAGCTTTCAAGCCCTCTTCCCTTCTGACCCACATCTGGGCAAACTGGTGAAGATGGCCCATCGTTCCCTCCTTTGGCTCTGGCAGGACATTCAAACCATGCAAGACCCCAGCTGTGTGGGAGAACTGTCCTCCTGCGTCCCCAGCCCAAACACAATAAAACTCCAAGCCAGCCACCTTCCCTGCTCCCTCCAGACACTGCTGGACCTGTTGGGAGCCTGTCCTGCTCACCCCAGAAAGCCACATGATGTGAGTAATAAACCTTTTCGTATCTTCTTAGAGTGTGTGTATGATACCGTTTGTCCCAACAGCAATCGAAAACTGGGTTGGGGGGAGTCTTTCTCTCTTCTGTGAAACAGTCACAACAGATATACACTAGAAGACAATTTCCCTATCATGTGGGGGAAACTGACTCTTCACTTTGATGAAAGAGTAAAATTGTTATCAGGAAGAACCTGCTATAGAATGATAATACTGGGGGGGGGGTAGAAATTCTGGTGAAATTATCACACTCCAAGTATAAAGGAGACGTTCTTCAGTAATCTAGGTGAAAAAAGTAAATCACAAGAGAAAAGAAATCAACAAGTCTCAGACTGCTCCACAGCAACGTCTATGAGTTTTGAGAATGGCGTATTATGTTCAGCCATGATGCTATTCAATTGTTAAAGCAAAAGTCAGATATTCTCAAATATGATTGTTATTTGTAATTCTCAGAGTTCTTTTGGGAAAACAGATAGTTAAAAAACAAGCCAATCTAAAGATTAACAAAATAAAGAACACAGAAATGAATATGCGACAACATGTAGTGAACATTAAATCTATTTAGAAATAAGAGTTAAAATGGGAATTGTGTTTACAAAATTAAATCTAAATATTTTAATGTTTGAAAATGTAAAATTAATATATAGCTAAGAGAACTAATTTATATAATGCACATGATAAGTGAAATAAAATTTTAGGAGTACAGATTTCTTAATTTTTCATGGCATGGTATCAATCAATTCTATCTTAAGTGAACTATATCACTTAAAAAATAAATTAACTATAACTTCTTAATCTTTTTTTAATCTTTGAAAGGGTAACAACCTAGAGGACTGTCATCTGAATATGTTTAATTGACTATGAAAATATTTTGCTCTTTCATTTTCTTTGACCTACTCAGTGATGACATAGGCAATATAATCAGAGAGATTTTTATGTTGAAAACAATACTAGCAATTTAATATCCATTGCTTGCTACACAAGTCATATTGCCACTGCTTCTAAAGCCACATGAGTTTGTGACCTCTACCTGAGAGGACTAATTTAGACATACACATAGCTTTGTTAAAGAAACAACTTTTTTAAAAGAGCAATTTCTTCCATTTCTTTTCCTTCCTTATCCACTTTGATAAAGCTATTTCTATATAGCCGTATTTAACTTTCAAAGACTGCATATAGATTGAGATCTAGAAAAATATCCATCTAGAGGTTACTGGAATTTGGTTTGGCTAATGTTTACAGTTTTATTTCTGGTTGGTAAGATTTTCTATAATTTTTTACCTTCTACTTTGTACTGCTTGAATTTCTAATTAATATAAAAACAAGAAAGTCATTATTCAAAATATAATGAAAACAAAGTGAATTTGCTATGCATTCAGATTATTTTTTTAATGTATTACTAAAAGAGGTCACATATAAATAAAAGTTCTTTGAGTGACCCAAGTATTAACACCATTCTCATGGTAATTTGTAAGTAGTATTAATTTATTAATTACTATCAAAATTTACTTAAGTTTTTTGTACTCAAGGAAAGGTCCAAAATAAATGATGACTACTACTTGAATTGAAAAGAATGCAATTGTACATCTCTCCAGTGCAACTACCTACTATTTACACAAGATTTTAAAACCTTTCTCTGTACTGTTTGCTTAGATTAGTAAATTGACCAGATGGCATAGTTACCATCCCCCAGAACAGTCAGCATAGTATTATTAAGACAAAGCAAAGCTTCTAACAAGCCAAATAGCCAGAGAGGACCCAACCTGCCTGGTTAGGGTCACATGTAACAACAAGCGGTTTGTCTGACTCTTTACCCAGTTTCTTCATTGTTCCAACCACACACCTGTCCATTCTCAGTTCTATATCTAGAATTAAGTAGTTTCTCCTTTGCAATCTGAATAAAGTATGGATTTTAGTTGATAGTAATGTATCAGTATTGGTTCATTAACTGTAATAAATATGCTATACTAACCTAAGATGTTAATAACTGGGGAAATTGGGTGTGGGGTACATGGGAACTCTTTGTAATGTCCTTGCAATTTTTCTGTTTTCTAAAACTCTTTTAGAAGAAATTTATTTCTTAAAAACCTATTATCTATTTGCAACTTTTTGAATTATAAAGGAAACACTGCTGTCAAAACGACACATATAAAACTTAGAAACATCATCATCTCCTTGTGCTTTCTCAGAGCAGCAGCACTCGAGCACAGGGATTGTTAGGGGTGGTGTGCTGTGGAGCCCATTTCCTTCCCCAGGAAGGTAGGCTGTGTTCCCTCAGTGGCTGGGAAGTTTGCTATCACTCTAGGCTGTCAGCCTTCTCCAGAGATAGCCTCGCCTAAAGAGCCCCACCCAGCTCAAGGTCACTTCCACTTCTCAGGGCAGCCTGTCTCCAATTTCTATAAGGTAAATGCTCCTACCATGGCCCATTTCAAACCAAAGTCTTGTCAATGAATGCACACCTGCAATGTCTCCTCTCTGGAGCTAGTAGGAGCCAGTTCCGGGACACCTCTGTGTCTCCTTGAGGTCAAACGGAGACAAGGTCAGAGCACCATTTCTGCTCCAGAGCTTCCTGGGGCCCGATGAGTGTCTGCCTGTATCACGGTCCTTCCTCTCCATCCAGCTAGTCCTGCTTTCTTCCCACCCCTTTCCAGGTGCTGAACTCAAGAGCCTTTCTTAACCAACTTCCTACATGCCAATTGGGGCTTCCCTGGTGGCTCAGAGGTTAAAGTGTCTGCCTGCAATGTGGGAGACCTGGGTTTTATCCCTGGGTCGGGAAGATCCCCTGGAGAAGGAAATGGCAACCCACTCCAGTATTCTTGCCTGGAGAATCCCATGGATGGAGGAGCCTGGTGAGCTACAGTCCACAGGATCGCAAGGAGTTGGACACGACTGAGAAACTTAACTAACTTTCACTTTCTACATGCCAACTGAAGCTCAGATTCTACTTCCCGGGGAACCTAAGTTGCAGCAGAGATTCTTATTGGACAAATTTTCAAGATTATTACTCAGTGGTTGCATCAGGCACTTGAAGACAATACTGGTGGTGATGATGATGGTAGTGGTGATGATGATGGTAGTGGTGATTATGATGATGGGAAGACAAAGAAAAGGAAAAGTTTTTGTCTGATAGATTCTTGAATTTTATTTGAACAAGGGTTTGGGATATTTGTCAGGTGGGACTGAAAAAATTAAAATGATAGCCAAGCATTTTAACAAAAAGAATTTAGGTTACTATCTAGGAAATCCAGAGGACCTTTCCTAACCATGCCAAATTTACTTTCATATTTCCCTTAATAAATAATCCATGATGTCTATCACCTTCATCCAGTGTGCATTTATGCAGCATCTTCTTTGTGCTAAGCTCTGTGCTAAGGATCTGGTGTCCAAAAAGCACTGTCCCACCTTCCCTATGCAGATTACATCATGCAAAATAATGGGCTGGATGAAGCACAAGCTGGAATCAAGATTGCTGGGAGAAATATCAATAACCTCAGATATGCAGATGATACCACTCTCATGGCAGAAAGCAAAGAAGAACTAAGGAGGCTCTTGATGAAAGTGAAAGAGGAGACTGAAAAAGCTGGCTAAAAGCTCAGTGTTCAAAAAGTGAAGATCATGACATCTGGTCCCATCACTTCATGGCAAATAGTTGGTGAAACAATGGAAACAGTGACAGACTTTATTTTGGGGGGCTCCAAAATCATTGCAGATGGTGACTGCAGCCATGAAATTAAAAGACGTTTGTCTCTTGGAAGAAAAATTATGACCAACCTAGACAGCATATTCAAAAGAAGAGACATTACTTTGCCAATAAAGGTCTGTCTAGTCAAAGCTATGGCTTTTCCAGTAGTCATGTATGGATCTGAGAGCTGGACTATAAAGAAAGCTGAGCGCCAAAGAATTGATGCTTTTGAACTGTGGTGCTGGAGAAGGCTCTTGAGAGTCCCTTGGACTGCAAGGAGGTCAAACCTAAAAGTCAATCCTAAAGAAAATCAGTCCCGAATACTCATTGGAAGAACAGGTACTGAAGCTAAAACTCCAATACTTTGGCCACCTGATGCAAAGAACGACTCACTGGAAAAGACCCTGATGCTGGAAAAGATTGAAGGCAGGAGGAGAAGGGGACGACAGAGGATGAGATGGTTGGATGGCATCACCGACTCAATGGACAAGAGTTTGAGCAAGCTCTGGGAGTTAGTGATGGACAGGGAAGCCTGTGCTGCAGTCCATAGGGTCACAAAGAGATGGACACAACTGAGCGACTAAATTGAACTCAACTGACTTCCCTAGTGGTCCAGTGGTTGAGATTCTGTGTTCCCAATGCAGGGGGCACAGGTATGATCCCTGGTGGGGGAAATGAGGCCCCACATACCAAAAATAAAATAAATAAATAAAAAACAAAAAAACCACAGTCCTCCTGATAAGGAGGTTACAAACTAATGTAATGAATATGAGGTCTAAAAAAAGACAATACAAAGAAAGAAGTACCATGATTGGTGTGAACATGGGGCAGGGTAGATGCTCTGAATACACAATGATAGCCACCATTTATCAAGCTACACTTACTATGTGCCCAGCATTGTTTTGAATGCTTTGTGAGCATTGTTTCATTAAGTCCCACGACAACCCTGTTGGCAGGTCCACTCTCAGATAAGGAAACTCACAATGAGAGTCTGAGTGGTTTTCCCACGGTGATTCAGCAAGCTGTGGGTCGAGCCAAGATTTGGATCCCATGTGCTAATTCAAGACCTAGGACTCCTAACCTTGGTCCTGCTGAGAGATGGAGAATGACTGAATCTAACAAGGAGTGTGCAAGTGGGCTGAAGACAGAAACTCTGTGATGAAAAAATAACAAAAAGACCACGAAAGAGACTGGGAAATAACAGTCAAGAGAAAGGAGAGGAAAGAAACAAGGGTAGAGGTGGTTCAAAAAGCAGAACAGTGCCAATAGAGTCAAATACCGAAATAAAAGATTTAAAGGTCCATGGACTTTAACCACAGTGCCATCCTTGGGGATTTTGGTTGACAAAATCTGGGGGAAGGCAGAGCTGATTTCAGATAGCAGTGAGTTGAGAAATGAGTAAATAAGTGACTGGGAGATGGACACCGTGAATGTTGAATATTATTTCTATGTCTCCTGAATTGGCAGGCAGGTTCTTTAGCACTACTGCTACCTGGGAAGCCCTGAATATTATTTCTAGAAGCTCAGTTTTGGGGAAAAGGGGAGGGGTCAATAGACAGGATCAAAGAGAGACTTTTCAATAACAGGTTTTGCTTTGCTTTTTCTAAGAAGGGAGAGACTTGAACATGGGTAGTGTGATGACTCTGAGTTAACCTGCCTCGCTTCTCTTTCACCTTTTTTTGCAACAGTCCCTGATTTTATCTGAGCTAACCCTCTTCTCCCACTCTATGCTGTTTGATGGGACTGCTATACTGGGTGGGTTCTGACCCCAGGATCTGACTGACACCAGTGCTTAGAATTGATTCACCCCCACAATGATGAGGAGTCCAGCTCCTGGTTGAAAAACACAAAAGCAAAAAAACCTACATGTGACTTTTCAGGCCTGACCATTGGTAATTACAAGAGCTCTCCCTGGGTGCCTCACGGGGAAGGCTGCCCTTCCTGCCCTGGGTTACACAGTTCAGTTCAATTCAGTCTCAGTCGTGTTCAACTCTTTGTGACCTCATGGACTGCAGCACACCAGGCCTCCCTGTCCATCACCAACTCCCAGACTTACTCAAACTCATGTCCATCAAGTCGGTGATGCCATCCAACCATCTCATCCTCTGTGGTTCACTTCTCCTCCCACCTACAATCTTTCCCAGTATCAGGGTCTTTTCCAAAGAGTCAGTTCTTTGCATCAGATGGCCAAAGTACTGGAGTTTCAGCTTCAGCATCAGTTCTTCCAATGAATATTCAGGACTGACTTTCTTTAGGATGGACTAGTTGATCTTCTTGCAGTCCAAGAGTCTCTCAAGAGCCTTTTCCAACACCAAAGTTCAAAGGCATCAATTCTTTGGCGCTCAGCTTTCTTTATAGTCCAACTCTCACATCCATACATGACTACTGGAAAAACCATAGCTTTAACTAGACAGACCTTTGTTGACAAAGTGATGTCTCTGCTTTCGAATATGCTGTCTAGGTTGGTCATAGCTTTTCTTCCAAGAAACAAGCGTCTTCTAATTTCATGGCTGCAGTCACCATCTGCAGTGATTTTGGAGCCCAAAAAAATAAAATGTCTCACTGTTTCCATTATATCCCCATCTATTTGTCATGAAGCAATGGGACTGGATGCCATGATCTTAGTTTTCTAAACATTGAGTTTTAAGCCAACTTTTTCACTCTCTTCTTTCTCTTTCATCAGAGACTGTTGAGTTCTTTTTCACTTTCTGCTGTAAGAGTGGTGTCATCTGCATATCTGAGGTTATTGACATTTCTCCCGGCAATCTTCATTCCAGTTTGTGGTTCATCCAGCCTGGCATTTTGCATGATGTACTCTGCATGTAAGTTAAATAACCAGGATGACAATATGCAGCCTTGACATACTCCTTTCCCAATTTGGAACCAGTCTGTTGTTCCATGTCCAGTTCTAACTGTTGTTTCTTGACCTGCATATAGATTTCTCAGGAGGCAAATCAGGTGTTCTGGTATTCCCATCTCTTTAAGAATTTTCCATAGTTTGTTGTGATCCACACAGTCAAAGGCTTTGGCATAGTCAATAAAGCAGAAGCAGATGTTTTTCTGGAACTGTCTTGCTTTTTCAATGATCCAAGGGATGGTGGCAATTTGAACTCTGGTTCCTCTGCCTTTTCTAAATCCAACTTGAACATCTGGAAGTTCCTGTTTAATGTACTGTTGAAGCCTGGCTTGGAGAATTGGGTGTTGGAGTCAGGGCCTTTCAGACCCTGTGCTTTGCAGGTTTGCATTCCTAGCCCCAGGACCTTCAATCCTTAGTCTCTTTACCTGAGGTCTTGAGCAAACCTCTGCCAAGCTGCCATTACTGTGAGGAAGAGGGAATCCTGAAGATAGATTTCCCCACTCTGTCTCAATACCCAGTATTCGTCCACTCCGAATCCTCAACCACTATCCCCTACCCAGCCCAGGGCCCAAAAAGCTGTAGGAGCCTCTTGTTCAGGATTTGTGGATAAGATGCCCTCCAAGACTGCCCAGATCCACCTAACCCTCCAAGGTGGGGAAAAGAGAACGGGGTGGCAGGGGGCTGGTGCTTTCTTTGGTTTTAGCCCCTTGCATATTCCCTTGTAGCTCAGTTGGTAAAGAATCTGCCTGCAATGCAGGAGACCTGGGCTCGATTCCTGGGTCGAGAAGATCCCCTGGAGAAGGAAATGGCAACCTACTCCAGTATTCTTGCCTGGGAAATCCCATGGACGGAAGAGCCTGGCAGGCTACAGTCCATGGGCTCACAAGAGTCGGACACAACTTAGCGACTAATTCACCACCACCATTTTACCATCACAGTAAGTGATAATGACTTAACTCTTTCCTCTTTGGCTCCTTAATCAGCTGCTCTGACTCCTGACAACTCAGCGCTCTCTCCCAGCTCAGCGAGCTCCTAACTATTTGTCCTGAGGACTCTGTCCTCTCTGCACTGCTCCCCAGCTCCACAGAGCACCTGCTCTTTCTGAGGTAGGCTCTTGTTCATTACCTCACACGTGGTGGGCCCTTTTTTAGCCTAAATTAGCCAGAACTGTTTGCAGTTGAAAACCATAGCTGATGTACGCATGTCTAAATGTTGATCATGAAAAGCCAACAAAGACTAAGAGTGCAGAGATATAGAAAAGAAAGAGAAATCATAAAGATTAATACAGTGGGGCTCCAGATGAATCAGGGGAAACGGGATCCAGAGGTCATCCTAAATGACTGGACTTTGGCAGGAGAGAACATAGAGAAATGGGGGCAAGAAGAAAATAGAGATTTTTATGAAGATTTGAGGCAGGGGAGATAATCAGGATGTCAAAGATATCTGTGTTGGGAGAACTCTATCCTTTCTAATAAAGGTGAAACACTGCTCAGACGATGAAGAGGTGGTGAGTTTAGATGGCTAAAGCTTAAGTGGTTGCCATGTGAATGACTGAGGAGCTTGTTGGGCCAAAGGAGGCATTGGCATGGGAACAGGCAACAGCATCAGTCTGCATAACAGGTACCTTCACCACAGACAGCTTGAGAAAGAGACATAGATGGAGTCACACATTTTATTTGAAATATTTCCTAAGCTTGATGTTTTTGCTAAATGTAGCCTTTATTTTCAGGCTGCCAGGGTGGCGCTAGTGGTAAAGAACACACCTGTCAATGCAAGAGATGTAAGAGATGTGGGTTCAATCCCTCGGTCAGGAAGATCCCCTGGAGGGAGGGCATGGCAATCCACTCCAGTATTCTTGCCTGGAGAATCCCATGGACAGAGGAGCCTGGTGGACTAGAGTCTAAGAGTTGGACATGACTGAAGTGACTTAGCACACAGCACAGCCTGTTTTCAGTTATAACTTTGAAGCAAAAGAAAACACCAGAATAAAAATGTGTTTACCAAACTGAAAGACTGTCATAAATTTGGAAATATTAAATTGAGAAATTGCAATAAACTTTCCGGGGAGGGGGATCCCCAAATCTGTTTGAATAGTGGTGTCTTAGTTTTGTTCTCTGCATAAAACTTAAAGTACATATGACTGGCCACCGGAGGGAGCCAAAACCATGCCTACAGCTTTTTTTACAAAGCTTTTTAGGAAAGTGAATTATTAAAAACTGCAAAATGCAAATGAACCTCATCTTCCAAGAATATATGCAAAAGTTGTAGAAATCATACAATTTAATGCTACTCTGATGCCAAATACATTAGAAAAAATGTCAAACTGGAAGAGAATTCTGAATCTCAAGACGTTCAAAACAGCAGCATCCCTTCCTCCCTCCATCCCTGAGTTCTTTTTCTCTCTCCTCTCTCTGGGGCTGGGCTACAGTAACTCCCGAAAGCTAGGTCATTTGTATTCCATTTCAGTGAAAACATTCTGTGAGTTGTATCAACACTTTTCAGCCACTGCTCCAGGGAGCATACTGATTAGAGGTATGTTGACAAGAAACAGGTCTGCCTCAGACCTCTTAATTCAGGCTTCAGGTACAACTTGGGAAAGAGAGGGGAAACATTTCTAGTGGAAGTTTGTTTTTTTTTAAATTGCTGCCATTAAATAGACATCTTTCCATTTTCTGCATAGTATGTGCGTTAGTTAGGATAGTTTGTTTATAAGGAAGAAAATCCAACTTTGGCTAACTTAGAGGGGAAAGGAGTTTATTGAAAGGATATTGGTTTCTACTATCCTTTGAACAGTTTATAACTAAAATTTGGGAAATATTTTATACTGAAAATGATAACTAGAGTTGATTTTGGACTAACTTATGTTCACAAATTTGAAAATGTGGATTAAACGGATAAATCCTAGAAAAACAAAACTCTCCAAAATTGGCATTAAGATAGAATAAAATAGAATATAACTGTTTTTATAAATGCATATATTACTAAATACCTTCTTATCAACCAGCTAACCTCAGATCCGATGGCTTCACTGGTAAGTTCCAGCAAATATTTAAGGAAACCAGTCATCTGAAACAAAGCCTTCTAGAGAAGAAAAAGTGGACAGGAATCCACAGTTCCTTTTGTGAGATGAGCATTACCTCCATATCGAAGACCACAAGGGGCTTCCACTTCCAGAGAGATAAGTAGAAGGACTTTTTTCTGTTTCTCTCAGTAAGTATAGGTTAAAAGGCTGGACATGATAAATAAAACAAAGGATGACTCTGAAAAGTTGAGAGAGGTAGGCAGGCTGAATAGGGACCTTGGATCCAAGAAATGACAGTTTAAGTAGCCTGGGTTTTCTTTCTACTTCATATATCCCAGGTTTAAGAAATTTTTTCTTATTCATTTTACCCTTAGCACCTAGTAAAGTAACTGGCAGATAGGTACTTGATGAACGAACAAATGAATGGTCCCTAAGTAGTATATCTATTAAGTACTCAGGGCTATTGAATTCACTAGCAAAGGAAAAACAGCTAAAATCAGTCCCTGATCTGTTTGAATTTACTATAACTGATTTAAGCATTGGCCAGTTTTAAAAGAATCAAAGAGAGTGGGGAGGGAAATGCTGCCAAAACTACAAACTATGAACACAGAATAAACTACTTGTTAGATAAGAATAGTGATGATAAAACAGTCATATTCCTTCCACAGAACAAAAAAAAAATTATTATGGAAAAGGCAAATTTTAGGAAATCTGTGAATATGAAAAAGAATTTCCAATATCTAAGATTAAAGCATAGATTATGAAAAAGAAAGTATGAAAACTGGTTTGGCTACATAATATATTCAGAGTACTGTTCAAACTAACCTGGAAATTTTAGTATGCCATTAGAGACATCACAGAGAATAAAGGAAAAAGATACAGTAGAAGGGGGAAAAGCAAGATGTAGAGATGTTTTTAATTATTTCATACAAAGTGAAAAGTGAAAGTGAAGTCGCTCAGTCTCGTCCGACTGTTTGCAACCCCATGGACTGTAGCCCGCCAGGCTCCTCTGTCCATGGAATTCTCTAGGCAAGAATACTGGAGTGGATTGCCATTTCCTCCTCCACGGGATCTTCCTGACCCAGGGATCAAATCCAGGTCTCCCGCATTTCAGGCAGACTCTTTACCATCTGAGCCACTAGGGAATCCTATTTCATACAGGGTATATGCTAGTGGAAAGCACTCAATGCTGAGAACATACCAAAGGTCCATAAATACTAGACAATCAAGAAAGTCACACATCAAGGGCACCTGCTGTCACAGAAGAGCTGCTTTACTGTGCTCCCAGGGGAGTGGCTGCAGCGTAGTCCACATGAAAGGCACCCCTGGACAAAGCAGCTAATTGTTTTTGTGGCCAAACACTGCAGTCCTGCTCACATAAGTGTTTACATTTCCAATGCATAACAGAACTACAATCCAGGATAGCCACAAAATGCCCAAGTTGGCATTGTTCATTTTCCAGGACAAGCAAATAAATACATAAAGGAGAGCATACATGATTTTTCTATGAGTTCACATCCCAAGGTTCATACCTGTAAGAGATCCAGGATACTGGATTTTGGTGTTGGGGGTGGGTGTGGATGGATTGTCTCAGACGCTGTATGGATTCTCTTACAAATTAGACACAGATAAACTATTCTGCAAATCAATCAGATGTGACATTCCATTTGCATTGGAATAAATCCTTGTGTAAAGGAGTACTGAGTGATTTTAAATCCTTCGGTTAATATTTTAATCAACCTGTGAAACCGCTTTCCTTACAATTTCTATTCATATTCATGAAGACACACAGTCAACACTGAAAGATCGCCAAGCAGAAAGAGAAGAAATCCTATTACACTGACATGACAATTTCCTTAATGTAATCAGATGGTACAGCTCTATTCCTTGTTAATCTGAATTTAGTTCAAATTAACTAAAGAGCTTTGTTCACTCTGTGACAGAACTAGACATTTACAAAATAAGTTTCTGACAATTCACATCAATTTATTTTTGCAATAATCATTTATTGCAAAAGGCTTTTTAAAAATGCATTGAATTAGCATTAGATCAAGATGAAATAAACTGATTCACAGGAAAAAAAGGACTTCACCAAAGGTTTTACTAGGCTTCCTTAACAGCAGTATGAGATGTCTGCTTAATAAGTATGTGCATTTATTTATTTTTTGCTTTACTTGAAAAACTTCCCAATGTAATTTGCCAACACATGTTTTAAATCAGATCCTCTCATCTAATGTTTAAGACAGTAGAACAGGAGGAGACAAAAAGGAAGGGCGGTTTAATGTTCATTTGCCTGATTATTTTTTAATATGAAAATGAGTTTTCACTGAACAAGGTACAGATACAGATTGAACGGCGAGGTTAATATGAACCAGTTCAGTATTTATTCCCCTATTTCAAAAGTTTATCACCGAAGAATAGTTTACCATGTTCATGATGATTCTAAGTGTTCTAAATTTGAAGTGACCAAATAAACGTATGTTAATAAAAATATTTTTTTAATTAAAAAAATATATATGATAGGGCAGTTTTCTCAAACTTACCTGATCATGAGACCTACTTGGGAGTGCTAGTTTTAAAGTACGGATTCCCGGGCCTCCCTGCTGGAGATTCTGATTGCTAATATATGGGGTGGGACTCAGGAATACACATTATTAGAAGCACCTGGATGAGCTTTACAATCAGGTCAATTAGGGACCTATGTGGTGCCATGACAACAACTGACGTAGTCTTAGGGTTCAAAACCCTAAGGTTGCCAGGGCTTCTGTTAGTCCTTAACTGAGTCATTTTAATTTGAGTCTAAATTTCCTCAATATTAAAAAAAAAAAGAAAAGAAAGAAAAGAAGACTGTTTTCAGTCTATAGACCCTGAGGACAGGACCAGCTGAGGTCTACTCACAGCTCCCTCCTCTGCCTGGCAGAGGACAGCCTCTTGGTTATTACCTGTTGACAAATCCCTAGTTAGACAATCCATAAGTTTCCTTTTCGACTTTAAAATTACATGATTCTAAAATAAATAAGTAAGGAAACAATTCACTTGGTCAGTCATTTACAAAATAACAATTACTCTCAAAACAAAACATAATATAAACCAAAAAACACATGCCCCCATTTCTCTGGACTGGTCTCAGGGCTGTATGTTCCTGATGGGCATTTCCAAGGACCTGACTAGGGTGATTTGATTTCTTCCTCCCAGGACTGTGATGGTTAAAGGTAGTGAATTGGGAGCATAGGGTACAAAGTTGAGTCTAGAAAACCCAGTAAATTCTGTGAAAAACACAGTCAGTTCTCCTGCAACACACATAGGAATATTGGCGTCACAGCAATATTGACTTGCAGGATTTTTGTTAAAACATACTGTGAAGTAACAAGTCCAGAAATATCATGAACCTTTGCTGTCATGTGGATTGCACAGTAATAAGTACTTTTGAAACTGATTAAACAGGCAAAATAAACTCTGGAAACTGTATGTTTCCAGTCTCCACACAGCAGCATCAACCTCACCTGGGGAATGCAAATTCTTGTGTTCTGCCCCAGACCTAACAAATGAGAAACTCTGGGGGTGGAGCAGAAAAATCTAGCATGTTACCAGTCTCCCAGGTGATTCTGATGTACACTGAAGGATGAGAACCACTGAGTTAAACAGGACTCATAAAAACAAATTCAAAGTAAGCTGAGTACAAGTTTCTATAAAGCTCCTACAATGAATCAGAATTTTTAAAAAAAATCACATCATGTATCTACTCAGCTGGGTATCAATACACTCAGTTAGTCAACACACAACAACATGGTTCCACAGAATAATTTAAGTTTCCTCCTTTTGGAAAAAAAGAATTTCTGAAATACTGATCCTGAAATGAAAAAACAATGAAAACCAATGACCTTTAGGATATTCAAGTCCTAATGTCCATGTTACAAGTAAAATACAAATTTTTAATAAAAATGTTGCCAAGTATTACCAAATTTCATTTTAATATTATTAAAATAATAATGATAATAAATGAGACTATGGATATACAGTGCCAAGTCTAATCCAAATAGCAATTCTGATTTAGAATTGGTGATATGTGAGATTCTAAGGGTATTATAGATGTCTGAATTTATGTTCTTCTATGTCAAGGCAAGCTCCCAGCTACAGAATTCTGAAAATCCTCAAACTCCAACTCCTAAGGTACCAGCAAAGAGGAAAGGGATTTTTACTCTGAGAGCAGGGTAGTGATGCAGGTGCTGGTACTGAGATCCATCCACGGGCACGCTCTTGGGTTACCAGGGGGAGGAATTTCAGACATCACAACAGGAAGGTTAGAGAAGAAAGGGCGCATTCTGCGTGGTTCTATGGCTTCGGAGAACACAAGTCTTAAGTATGTCTTTTAAAACTTTTTCTCCAGCCCTAAAATTCCCCTAGGAGAAAGAGGCTGGCTTAAATGCAAAAAAGGAAAAACCGATCAGCCCCAAGGGCAGCTCCTAGTCGGGGACATCGAATGGCAGCACGCTGGTGACCTCCCCAGACTCGGTGATGACGGCATTGCTGGCGCAGCACTCAGGCCCCACTTGTTGGAGTTACACTTGGGGCAGGGGGAGAAGCAGCCCAGGCGGTCACACAGGTCTGCGCTGTTGCAGATAAGCCTGCGGCTTTTGTCATGCTTCTCCATGACTCTGCAAAGAAGAAGAATGATGCTAACAGGACAGTTGGCTTCCCTTTGTAGCTTAGTTGGTAAAGAATCTGTCTGCAATGCAGGAGACTCAGGTTTGATTTCTGGGTTGGGAAGATCCCCTGGAGAAGGAAATGGCAACCCACTGCAGTATTCTTGCCTGGAGAATCCCATGGACAGAGGAGCCTGGCAGGCTACAGTCCACGGGGTGGCAAGAGTCAGACACAACTTAGCAACTAAACCTCCAACCACCACCACCAACAGGACAGGGCAATTTCCTTCCACACTCAGAACAGATTTTTGTGTAGCAATCTTCCTAATAAGCTCCCTTTACTCTGAAAAAGCAACACCATAAAAATGACCCAGCAGTACTTCAGAACATTATAAGGCAACGTGTCCTGGGAAATTCAGTCAACATGTACCCTTACCAGGGCAGTCAGGCTTGTCACGGAGAGTAAGGCTCCATTCTTCCAGCATGCTGGGTAATGTAATATCCAACCTAAGCCAGTTTTGAGGAACAGCTGCTTGAAAGATATTAAAAACTTCCTTCTACAAAAATTTTCCTTAAAAGTGTAACCATTCTTAATGGAATTTTTCCTAATACAGTACATTCCCCCCCCCCCTTTTTTTTTAAGAAAAAGCACTGGTAGTTTAGTCACCAAGTCTTGTCTGACTCTTCTGCAACCCCATGGACTGTAGCCCGCAAGGCTTCTCTGTCCATGGGATTCTCCAGGCAAGATTACTGGAGTGGGTCGCCATTTCCTTCTCCATATACCTAAAACTGGGCTTCCCTGGTGGCTCAGAGGTAAAGAATCTGCTTGCCATAACTACTGACAAGGCTGTGAAATTACGACCTTCTGCACCCTTGCTCCCTACGAAGGCATAACACCTCCTTCCCTTCCTGTTAGGTAATGCTGTTCCATGAGGCTCAAGAAGGGTACTTTCAGAGCTGTTTGATCTCGAGGCCATTTTTCTCAGCTCCTGGGGTGGATCTCTTGTGGCAACAGAGGTTCCCCTCCACTGCCTTTTCTGTGGTTTTTTCTGACTCTGGTTGTGGTTCTCAGCCAAGCCTATTTTTTAATTCTGTCATGGCCACTTCATTTCCCCAAGGGCGGCAGCATTGTTGGGAAGCTGGTCTTCGAGGTCTGACTACTGGAGGCAGAGAACAGTCGAGGGTCTATCTGTGTGGCTCATCAGGGAATCTGGTTGCCTTTTTACGTATGTTCACAACATACACTTAGCAAGAAACTAATTTTCTAAATACTTTTGACTCAGAACTTTCTTTTGCAGCTCCTTGGGTGTTTCATACTGTAATAAACTTGGAGCCTCTGAAATTGAAATTAACCAGAATCTCTCTTATACCCACCCAGGATACCCCCAAATCATCCTGCATTTCTACTTCACAGAAGAAGGGCAGAGGGTGGGACCAGACTCTGCCCACCTGCCTCCCTCTGGACATCTGCCCTCTCTGGGCAGTCCCAGCACTCAAATAGGTCCAACCCTAGATAGACTCGCCAGCATTTTCACAACCCATCAGCAGACTGAAACTTGGTCCCTGGGATGGCAGCAAGTGGGGCATTCGCATTCCTAGGTCTCTATCTTGGGAACTCTATATGGAAACCTGCCCCCTATAACATCATGGATGAGGCATGCCACCTAGCTGGGCCCAGGAATTGTCCATTTCCATTGCCCATTCAGCAGCAGAGGAAACTAACACTCTCGAGGGGACTTGGGAAGAGATACCTCAGCCAGGAAGTGGCAGAGTTGAAAATCAAGCCCAGGGCTGTGCCCAGCTTATAGCTGGACACTGGCTGTCTTTGACTTCAGCATCTTCACTTTGCGGTCCCTGGTGCAAGACAGTTGAAGGCACGGTCCCAAGGAAGAAACAATAAGAAATAACACTGCCCTCTAGTGGTGAGTGCGGAAAATTTCACTGAAGAAATTCGGGATGCTCGGTAAACTGTCAGACTGTCCTTCGAAACCACCTTCTGCCTCCTGATATCATAGATAATGCAACTAAGGTGAAGAGAACAGGAGGAACCCAGGAATTGCCACACAGCTAGTCCTGGGCAGTTGGTTACATAGAAATGTGTTCTTGTGTCTTACTTTGGGTCAGGTGCTACACGTGGTACTCTGGATACACTGGGGAGAAAGATACAGTCCCTGGCTGTTAGAGGCTGAACTGTGTCTGCCCAAAATTCATCTGATGAAGTCCCAAACCCCAGTGCCTCAGAACTAACAGTATTTATAGGTAAGGTCTGTAAAGGGGTGATCAGGTTTAAATAAGGCTGGTGTCCTTTTAAGAGGCCCCAGGGTTACAGAAGCACGGGGTAAAGGCCACGTGAGGTCACAGTGAAAATGAGGCCGTCTGCAAGCTAAGCAGAGAGCCCACAAAAGAAATCAAACCCACCAGCACCTTGAGCTTGCCCTTCTAGTCTCCAGAACTGTGAGAAACGCAATTTCTGTTGTTGAAGCCACCTAGTCTGTGATACTTTATTAGGGCAGCCCTACCAAACTAATGGGCTTCCCTGGTAGCTCAGCTGGTAAAGAAGCCACCTGCAATGAAGGAGACCTCAGTTCAATTCCTGGGTCAGGAAGACCCCCTGGAGAAGGAATGGGCTACCCACTCCAGTATTCTTGGGCTTCCCTGGTGGCTCAGATGGTAAAGAATCTGCCTGCGAGGCAGGAGACCTTCGCTCAATCCGTGGATTGGGAAGATCCCCTGGAGGAGGCCATGGCAACCCACTCCAGTATTCTTGCCTGAAGAATCCCGTGGACAGAAAAGCCTGGTGGGCTGCAGTCCACAGGGTCGCAAAGAGTCGGACACGACTGAGTGACTAAGCACACAGCACAGCACCAATATAGGAGAGAAACAATGAATGAAGGATTATAAATAATTAGGGGTCAAACATCATGAAGCAATAGCCACAGGGAGACTGACTTTGAAACACCAGGGGAGGGTGCCCAGAGGAATACTAGCTACAGAGGTGAGGAAGTGAGTGGAAGAGGGTGCTACACGTGGGGCTCCAAAGCAGGAGAGCTCCTGCTCTGAAAGCAGGAGAAAGCACGTATCTGAGAAACCCAGAGAAGGTAGAATTGGGGAATGGGGAACAATTAGCAGCGTCCTTGAGGTTGGCAGCCTCCCCACCAGCTCAAGCTTTATAGACCAAGGTATGGGTTTTGGTCTTTACCCTGAGAGCAATGGGGGTAAGGGGCCATCTGGAAGTGGATATAGTGTTAGCAACTCTGTAGTCAGCTTGAGTGGGGAGGGAAGGTAGAGTAAGAAAGGTTAGTTGCAGTGGGCCCTGGCATGACTTTGTTAGGCCAGGTTTTATTAGGCTCGGTTGGGGTTTATCTTGATGGCAGTTTGAACACATTTAAATGCATTTGGGAAGAAACAGCAAAGAAAGAAGTGTGAAAGATGTAAGGCGAGTAAGGGGTTGAGACCTAGGAAGGGGCACCTGGCATTTGATCCATTACCTAGAGCCTGCAGGCTTTTCAGGGACCCACAAAAAAAAAAAAAATTCTTTGAGCACTAAAAGTTAAAGGATTGGCTCAAAAATTTATTTTAAAACCACAGAATCAAAATATGTTTAATTAAATGTATGTACAACGGAGTATTCTGTCAACTTCCTTTTGACAATATTTAAGTTTCATAAAGATGGCATTGTATTTAAAAACAATTTGGGAGTTAGATTTTTCTCATCTTGAAAAATACTACCAAAGACCATCTTTGTTTAGATGCTAAGTCGTGTCTGACTCTTTTGTGACCCCATAGACTGAAGCCCACCAGGCTCCTCTGTGCATGGGGTTTCTCCAGGCAAGAATACTGGAGTGGGTTGCCATTCCCTTCTTCAGTGGATCTTCCCTACCCAGAGATCTAATCCACGTCTCCTGCATTGGCAGGCAGATTCTTTACCACCTGAACCACCGAGGGAAACCTGATGAGCATATCAGTGCTCAAAAAAAAAAAAAAAAACCCACACACAGTCAATCACAAATTAGACAAGTTATCTGTAGCTAAGTAATTTTTAAAGAAAAACTTTCTTAAATTACTTTAAAGTTTTACAGCAAAGTGTGTATGTATGTGTGTGTTTTACATGGGACATAAACACACTTGAATATATTTGGTACAGTCTGTAGTGGAACGTTCTAAAGGACAGACGAGGGCCAGGGGAGACCTAAAAAACAGCCTGCAGTGGGCCAGAGCATGTGCCATGTGAGGGGCTGGCCTGGGAGAGGAGGAAGTTTTCACGGGGGTTGCTGGAGAAGATTGGCAAGCCCCCCTCTGTTGGCTCTTTTGTTCTCTATGAGGTAGGAGGTGAGTTGTTTCTTCTGTCTATGAGTCAAGAAGAGGAGGGGAGGGGAGGGGCAAACAGAGAGGAACATCAAGATTTGAAATTGTCATTTCAGAGAGTGGAGGAGGGAAACTGACTGGAAAGCATGGAGCACCCAGGTGAGGTTGGTCACCAAGAGTAAGTGGTTATGTCAGTCTGCCTAGTTGTGTGTCTTCAGGAGCATAGTCAGTCTGGAAGCTGGAACAGAAAGTACTTTGCTGGATTCACCAGGGCTTGGGGTTCAGTAGCGATAGCTTACAGTGAACAGTGTTGGATTTGTGATCTCCGAAGAAGATTTAACTTCAGGACCAGGGACCAGGCCTGATCACTCAAGAGCTTTTGTATAGCACAGTTTTACTACAGTATGAAAGGGCCAGAGAAAACTTCTGACATAGACATCAGAAGGGGGACGGAGAGTGCCCCCGATGCTAGTGTTAGCAAGGGAGTTATACACTTTTTAATTATTACAATAAATGAAAAGAATGTCTCAAGGTTGTAAAATTTTACCAGACCCACTCCCATGATATACATTCTAAGATATCAGGATTAGCCAGAAGGTTTTCAGGAAGGAGAAACTGTGCTCAAGCAGGATACACTGTTGTTGTATAATCCCTAGCACAGAGCTTTAAACTGAGTTGTTTGTTGTGTAATCATCAGTTCCAGACTTAAAGAAAAAAAATGTTTTATGTGACTAAGACTAAGGAATGTAGAGAAAAAGAAAAAACATAAGTTTGTCCTTTCCTTGAGAACCCCAGACCCCTATCTCCTCCTCGAGAACCCCAGACCCCTCTCTCCTTGGTGACCCCCAGACTTATCAATCTGCCTAGGAACTGACTCAGTAGGATAGGCAGGATGAAGGGTCAAAGGTGGTGAGGAAGTTAACATCATTTGAGTGCCTATGTCATGCACAAGAATAGACACTCTTACATACACTGCCTCATACAGAAACATCATTATATCGGTTACAACAGATTTGGCTGCAATCAAGAGAAAAAATCAACTAACAATGGCGGAAAGGTAATTGTTTACTCACCAAGGAGTCTAGGACATTAGACCTAGAATTGGCTTGGAAGCTCCATGATATCCTCAGAGACTTGGGTTTTCCTTCCCATTCATTCATGCCTTCCCTCAGCAAGGGTTTCATTTGCAGGCTCGGAGCTGATGTTTGCACCACGGTTGCCCCAACTCATAAAGCATACCTTCCTTACATGACAGCACTCGCTGTGGGAAGGGAAAAGGATACTTCCTAGAAGGCTAGCAGCCTTCTATCTACATCCCCTGGGCCAGAACTGAGCCAGGCGCTCACCCCTGACTAACACTGATCAACAGGAATTGGAAGGCTCCAGTTTTAAATCATGACTCCTCCTGAGGCTGGTCACATACCAAGAACAGATTGGGATTCTGTTAGCAAGAAAAACAGAGGAAACGGCTGTTGGGTAGGCCACCAACAGTGTCTGCCACAATCACTCTCCTCATTTTGCAGTTGAAGAAACAGGTTCAGGGAGGTTATGTGGCATGATGAAGGCCATAGGATGTCTAGAAATTGAGGTCTTTTTTTTTTTGCTTTGTTTTCTACTTTTTGGCCACACCATGCACCATGTTGGATTTTAGTTCCCCAAGCAGGGATCAAACCCACACCCTCTGCAGTGGAAGAGCAGAGGCTTAACCTCCGGACCACCAGGGAAGTCCCATGGGTCCAGAAACTGAGCCCAGATATTTCTGATACCACTATGCTTTGCTGTGTTCAAGTCTTGCTGACTCCAAGACCAATTTTCTTTGCACAAACAATGGTTCCCAACCAGGATTTGAGGACACTAGGAATCAGTATAGCCAGTAATGAGGTTGAAGTTAGGTAGAAGAGGGAACCTTCTGGGTATTTATTTCCAGTGTAAAAAATTAATAAACAGAAATCTCAAATAAATAATCAGGAGACCAAACACAGGAGACTCTCACACTCTGTTGATAATGATAGCAGAGCCCATCATCGCTGCTGTCCAAAGATTCCTCATCCTTCGCGACAAAGACTCATCCAATGAAAAGCCATGGACTCTTTGTTTACTGTAGCCATCCTAGCTTCCTTTCCCCCTTTATAAAAAAGTTCTTCTTCCCTGGCAATGCAAGGACTTGTACATGGCTTCCCACAGTAACAAGCCCCAAATTGCAATTCTCTACTGATCCTGAATAAGCCCACCTTGACTGCAGAAATTATCTGGCAGTCTATTTGCTTTAAGTCAACATTTTGGTGACCCGTAGAGGGGCCAGAGATGACCCCTGCAGACTCTGAGACTAGTGAGCAAACAGGTGCAGTACCCACAATTGAGCCCACTGTCACTTACTGTCTTTCTCACCAACCCTGGACTTGAAAGGCATAGCTTTCTCCTGGATCAAGCTGACAACCTCTTTGCCTTTGACACTCTTCAGGCTTTGGAATGGGGGATCTACTTAAAGCTTTCAACTTTGTGGCTAAGGTCTTGTTTCTGTATGTGAGTCCCTGCTTGACCCTTTGGTCTGATTTTTGAGATCAGAGTGTTTCAATTGAAGCTAGCCGAGAGGCTGTGGGCCCTCTCCTTTGGAAACAGAAGCTGCTTCACTGAAACTGCCAGTTTCACTGTCAGCACATTCTTTAGGAACAGGGGCATTTCTCTGGAAACTCAGAATGTCTCTGGCCTGTCTTCTCTGGGACCAAGGTGTTTCCTTAGAACTGGCTGATATCATCTTGCAGGCTGTTTGAACTGAGTTGTTCAAGCTGTTTGGAAATTGTCCCTTTACAGAAAAACCTGTGAGTTTTTCTCAGCTATCAGTTACCTGAATATTTTGAGGTTATCCTCACTATAGGGACTCTGGATGATTTTATATTTAAAAACTGAATCATTCCTGGGATTTCCCTGGTGGTTCAGTGGCTAAGACTCTGCACTCCCAATGCAGGGGGCCTAGGTTTGATTCCTGGTCAGGAAACTCGTTCCCACAAGCCACAACTAAGAGTTTGCATGCCACGACTGAAGATCATGCATGCATGCTGCAACTGAGACCTGGTGCAGCCAAGTAAATAATAAATTAAGTAATTATAATATTTTTTAAAAGTGATAAAAATAAATAAAAACTGGATAATTCTTCATCCACATTTCAACAAATGGACCAACCTGACCAAAGACAATTTAGAGTATCAATGACCATTTAGAGGAACTTTTGAAATCCTCAGACTTAACTTCCTTAAAACCAAATTGGACTACCATAGCTCAAAAAATTTCCAGAACTGAGAAGTAGGCCTATTTCGACTGGCATTTTGAGGGTTCCCAATGTTCTCAGGAGTCTGAAATTACCTCTCTGCAAAATAAGATATTAAGATTAACTGAGGCAAAGAGAAACAGAATGTTCCCCAAAGCCTTGGATTCTTCTTGCGTGGTTTGTCTCCCATTCTGCCCCTGGCATCATGCTGTGTCTACGTCAGTTCCATTCCAGCGCCGTCTTCCTCCTTCCCTTGTACCCCACCCACGCCTCTGTTCTCTCGAGTCCCCCGTGTGCAATCTCTCACCAGCCCTTCTCTTTTCTCTGAAACTCTCCAGACCTGCTTTTCCTTCGAACCTATCAAAACCCGTCTCTTTAAAATTAAACCCCTTGAGGATCCAGCAGTTAAACACTTAATTTCTTATATTCCCTGGACTTAAATTGAACTTCAAGCCACAGTTCAATTTTACTTGAACTAGCTAATTGAACATAGTTCAATTTTACTTGAACTAGTTAGCTGAACATAGTTCAATTTTACTTGAACTAGTTAACTGAACATAGTTCAATTTTACTTGAAATATAGTTCAATTTTTCATAGTTCAGTTACTTAATGATTTTCCCAAGTATCTGAAAAACCTCACAGATTTGCTGAGGAATTTAATATAGTCATTCAAACTTACTTACCTGGTTTCTCTGACCTATATTAGCTAGTTCATACACTTGTCAGTGAAGGCCAGGTCCCATCACTGATAAAAACCTGGGTAAAAAACTGGAAAAATCATGAATGGTCTCTAGAATGACAACTGGGAAAGCTATCCACTAATTTATTATATGATTAGGCTTGGACAACCTTCCCACTCCAGTATCCTGGCCTGGAGAATTCCATGGATTGTATAGTCCATGGGGTCGCAAAGAATCAGACACGACTGAGTGACGTTCACTTTCACTTCTCACTTTTGGACAACTGCTTGGTGACTTCATCAAGCAATTTCTAGGCCTTTTTCAAAGCATATCAATTGGGACAAAATTCAAACTTGCCCACAAAAATCTGATGAACCTGTTCATGACTATTACAGTCAACTTCAGATTATTTTTTAAAAACATTCTCAACTTCTTTCAGCTGTTGATCCTCCCTGGGTAACTTTTAACTCTGTATTAGTGGGCTGAACCAGGTCCCTTCCCTTCTAATAGAAGGACCAGGATGAAGTGGGAAACTATGTCCCCTCCAGATTGAGGTAATCTGGCAAACCAGCCCTCACACTCTACATGCGTCACCTAGAAGGAAGACACCAGAATTCTTAATCTTCAACTCCACAAATGAAGTCCCCTAAATAAAATTAATACCCTTGTGAAAAAGTGTAAGTGTTAGTCACTCAGTCGTGTCTGACTCTGTGACCCCACGGACACATGGGGTCCTCTGTCCTGCCAGGCTCCTCTGTCCATGGAATTCTCCAGGCAAGAATACTGGTGTGGGTAGCCATTCCCTTCTCTAGGGGACAACCTAGGGATGGAACCCAGGACTTCCTGCATTGCAGGCAGATTCTTTACTGTCTGACCACCAGGGAAGCCCAAGAATACAGGAGCGGGTAGCCTATCCCTTCTCGGGGGATCTTCCCAACCCAGTAGTTTCTGCTATTATTGCAAAAAGCCAGGACACTGAGAAAGAGGTTACAGACAGAAGGGAAGGAATCCACCTGCAACGCAGGAGACACTGATTCGATTCCTGGGCTGGATACGACTGAGCAAGTTTCACTTTTCACAGACTCAAACATGCCAGACAACATCAGCCCTCTAAACAGCCTTTCCAACTTTCTCCCAGCTCTTAATGATGGGGCTCCAAGGAAGTACAAGGGCTCTTCCCAATCCTCCTTCTCCCAGCTTGGAGAAACATTCCTCCAGACTTGGGATGGATCTCTTCTAGTCCAGCTGACACAGAAACTACACTCTCTGTGCCCAACCCCACTACTATAAAGCAGCCCCTGCCTTGCAGGACTAATACAGTTCAAATAGTGGGGATCTCTAACAAACATCAACAGCTTCCTGTCCTTTAAACTATTGTTTTTTTGTCTAGGTCCTTTGAAAGATATACACCCTTTTCTTCATAGCTCCTCCACTCATCCATTTATTAGGCCTAGACTTCTTATACAAGTATCATGCCAGAATTTCTTTCTCCCCAAAAATGGAAATAATTCTAGAGTTTGAGAGTAGTCATCAGAGTCACCCACCAGTGAAGTAAATAACCCTTTGATGTATTTTATCTGTTCCATTTCTGATAGAATTAGAGCTTATTCTAGAAACATTGATCATTTGTCTCTATTGAATCAGCTAACATCCTCTTTATGAGCAAAATCTCCAACTAATGTTTGCAAAATTCATAGTACACTTCCCTTCAGGATTCATATAGACCCCTCAAAAACCTCTCCCCAGAATTAATTAATGCCCTGTAAGAAATTCTTCAAGGCCTAAGGCCCATAGTAGTTGCAAGGCTCAAAGCCTCATTAGCTCTTGCATTAGCTCTGTAACACTCCCATTTTATCAGTGGGAAAACCTAGGGGTCAAGGGTGGAGGTTTGTGCAGGACCTCAGAGCAACAAACACCCTATTGTTCCTAACCCTCATATGTTGCTAACATCCATCCCCAGCAGATGTAAATTTTTTTTACTGTAATTGATTTATGTGGTGCATTCTTTAGTACTCAAGTTGATGAAGCTAGCTAACACTACCTTCTTGCCTTCACTTGGGAAGAAAAACAATTCACCTGGAGAGTAATGTCTCAAGGTTTTACTGAGTCCTTATTCCTTGCAAATCCTAAAGGCTGATCTGGATGGTATAAAGTTTAAAGTCCCTAGATGTTCTACCTTGTTGCAACGTATAGATGATTTGCTTCGTTTTTCTCTTTCTCAAGCTTTCTCACAGAAATAAAGCATCCAATTGTGAGAGCGTTTATGTATTTACTTTTAATTTTTTCTGTTGTTTGTTCTTTGTTTTTATTTATTTATTTTTGGCTGTGCTGTGTCTTTGTTGCGGTTCCTGGGCCTCCTCTAGTGGCGGCGAGCGGGGCTATTCTTCACTGCAGTCTGTGCAAGGACTTAATATGGTGGCTTCTCTTGTTTAGGAGCACAGCTCTAGGCATGCGGGCTTCAGTAGTTGTGGCTCACAGGCTTAGTTGCTCCTCTGCATGTGGAATCTACCTAGACCTGGATCGTCCTCTGCATTAGCAGGTGGATTCTAATCCATTGTGCCACCAGGGAAGTCCCGCTAAAGAATTATAACCTCAAAGGGACTGAAGGTCACCAAAGAAAAACTGTAGTTTGTCCAAACCCAGGTTTGATATTTAGGACATCTCATACCAAACAAGGGCTACACTCAGGTTCACATAGACTTCATGGCGTCCCAAGTTTCCCCGAACCAAATGCCAACTGGGAGTTTTCTTGGGCTAGTTAGTTACTGCCAAAATTGGATAACCAATTTCTTAAGGCCAAACCTCTGTAATATCTTACTAAACAATAACAACTGGACCCAATTTTATGAGAAGAACCAGACACCATAGTTTCCAAGGCCTTAAAGAAGAATCTGATGAACTCACCTGCTCTTGGACATTGGATTACCAGATTCCCTTTTCTCCTTTTTGTAATATGAAAAGGAGAATGCCCTGGGGATATTCACCCAAAAACACGGGACCACCATTGACCCTCAGGGTATTATAGCCAGTTAATGGATCCTGTGGCATGGAATACTCTCCTTGGCAACAGGGTCATTACAGCCACTGCCCTTTTGGTTAAGAGCACCAAGAAAATTACTGTGAGATTCCCCTTTAACAATCTGTTCCCTAGACCGTAGAAGCCCTCCTGAATTCTCACCACACTCAGCATTTCTGTCAGCTGCCTCCCCTCCTACGAAGTCGTTTCCTTAACTGCTCCTCACAGAACTCTGTTATGCTCTAACAACTTTTAACCCTGCTACTTTTCTCCCTTCCGACACGCGTGAGAGACTTCAGAGTGAGAAACTTCAGAGACTCTGAGTTTCGCTTCTTTTTCAGAAGAAAAGTCTGATACAATGAGTGGACTAGGTTCCAGCAACTATAAGGGAGGATCCAGGATATTTAAAGCGTGGGTTTGAAGTCACACAGACCCGGTGCAAACCCCAGTGGCATCCTTTATTGACTATACGATGTTGAGGGAGTCACTTCCTCTCCCAAGGCTTGTTTTCTTTTAGAGGTGGAAGTAAGTTGACAAGTTGGCAGGCAGCAGAATCCAGTCCCAGGTCAGGAGGATACCTGAGAATCACAGGGAAGTTGGCAGATCTGAGAAACTAGCTCTGTGGTTACCAGAAGAGGGCCAGGCTAGGATGTGGACGATGGTAGCCCAGGAGCATAAGAACACAGAGCCCTATCGGAGTTTTCAGATAGATAGACATTTGTTTTCCCCACCTTGCCTGGGACAGACCTTGACCAGCCCTATAGCTATCACCATATCATGACAGCAGGCGGAGAAGGTACTGGCGGGCTGTGGGTGGCTTTAGTGCTCAGGGGATGGGGGGAGGGTTCGGATGTCAAAAACAACCACAGGGCATTGAACTAGCCTGTGCGTTAGCCTCCCTTCCACCACATTTTCTTCCCCCTCCCAATTCCCTAGGTACCAGGTTACAGCAGCCGTGAGTGGCAGCTTTCCTAGTAAGAGTCTTATCTGGACAGAGAAAGGTACGGGGAAGTTCTCTGGGGATGCTCAGGACCAAATAGACCGGACTACACCAACATCTCCTCAACTCACCAAAATAAGTTCAAGCTACACTTGGGCTTTGCTGCCTCCCTCAGGCACTCAGTTCTGGCCCCAAAGAAATAGAAGCCACAGGCCAGATAAGAGACACAGCTGGGGGACACATACCCAGCCGGAGAAAGACAACACACGGGGCAACCTTATCCGCAAACAGCAGAGTTAACCAACTAGGCAGGACAGGAAATGAAAATACACATTTTAAGTATTATTCTAATCTAAAAGGCATTAAAAAGGACAAAACCATGCCATTTGCAGCAATATGGATGGACCTAGAGACTGAAGTCAGACACAGACAAATATCCTATGATATCACTCACATCTGAAATCTAAAAAGAAAAAGGTACAAATGAACTTATCGATAAAACAGACATGAAAAATATCCTAGATGAAATAAAGACTTCAAAGAGTGGGGTAAATAGCAGAGTGGATATAGCCAAAGACCAAATAAGCAAGTATGAGGGTCACATTGAGAAAATTTCCTAAAAAGCATGAAGAAGATATAGACATTTTTAATATATACAGATATAGATATGGTGTGTCTGACTCTTTGCGACCCCATGGACTGTAGCCTACCAGGCTCCTCCATCCATGGGATTTTCCAGGCAAAAGTACTGGAGTGGGTTGTCATTTCCTTCTCCAGGGGATCTTTCCAACCCAGGGATTGAACCCAGGTCTCCTGCATTGTAAGCAGATGCTTTTACCATCTGAGCCACCAGGGAAGCCACATATATATAGACATAGACATGGTACCTCAGCACAAACACACACGCAGACACACTTCATACAAAAGTTTAAAAATCTGTATCTTTAAAATATCTATATTTCTATATCTATATTTTTAATATCTATCATATTTAAAATATCTATATCTTCTTCATGCTTTTTGGAAATTTTCTCAATGATAATCCTCATACATACTTTTTGCCCTCTGGCTATATCCACTCTGCCATAAATTGATTTCACAATTCACTAATGGCCTTAAACTACAATTTGAAACACAAGACTGGAGTCATACTCTTAGGTTCCCTTGCTAAGCCTTATTCACTTCTCCCCAGGGGAGTGATTTGTTTGAAAGGGGTTTGGGAGAAAGCAGTAGGTATGCTCAGTTCAAATGCTTTTGGGCTCTTCTGCCCTGCCCATCTGTAGAGAGGGTGGGTCATGATGCTCTCCCTCTGCTGGGGAAGAGACTGGCCCTGTAAGGTTCCTAGAGAGTTTCTATTCTCGTATCAGTGCCTATCCCTTTTCTTTGGAGCCTCTGCCATCTTGGCTGTTAATATTCTTAATATTCTCCTGCCCTTGTTTGATGTGCTATATTAATCTGGTGGGTAGTCCATCTGTTTCATGGAAAAGGATTAGCAAGTCTATTTTAACCCCACATCTAAGCCACTTTCTCTAATCCAGCCTTTATTGACAACAAAGATGACATTTTTTCTCTCCATTTGAACATCTTCTTTGTCCCACTTCTCCATAGGTTCTAAACTTGGGAGACAGGAAACATTCTTTATTAACTGGTTGTTAAGGACTGAATGGATGTGTTTCCCCCAAAAAGGATTTATTGATGCCCTAACTCCCAATGTACAAAGGCTAACAGTTTTGCCAAGAGAACATATGGTCATCGCAGACACCCTTTATCAACAACACAAGAGATGACTCTACACATGACGCCACCAAATGGTCAGTACTGAAATCAAATTGATTACATTCTCTGCAGTTGAAAATGAGAAGCTCTATACAGTGAGCAAAAAAAGACCTGGAGCTGACTGTTGCTCAGATTATCAGCTCCTTATTGTAAAATTCAGGCTTAAATTGAAGAAAACCAGTAGGCCAATCAGGTATGACATAAATCAAATCTCATGATTATACAGTGGAGGTGATGAATAGATTCAATGGTTTACATCTAGTAGACAAGAGTGCCTGAAGAACTATGGACAGAGAGGGTCGCAGCATTGTACAAGCAGTGACCAAAACCATCCCAAAGAAAAAGAAATGCAAGAAGGCAAAGTGGTTGTCTGAGGAAGCTTTACAAATAGCTGAGAAAAGTAGAGAAGCAAAAAGCAAGGGAGAAAGGGAAAGATACTATTGAAAGCAGAGTTTCAAAGAATAGCAAGGAGAGATAAGATGGCCTTCTTCAAGGAACAATGCAAAGAAATAGGGAAAAACAATAGAATGGGAAAGACTTAAGAGACCTCTTCAAGAAAATTGGATCTACCAAAGGAACATTTCATGCAAGGATGGGTACAATAAAAGACAAAGTTTAAGGACCTAACAGAGACAGAAGATATTGAGAAGAGGTGGCAAGAATACACAGAACTATACAAAAAGGTCTTAATGACCCAGATAATCATGATGGTATGATCACTCACCTAAGGCCAGACATCCTGGAGTGTGAAGTGGGCCTTAGGAAGCATTACTACCAACAAAGCTAGTGTAGGTGGATGGGATTCCACCTGAGCTATTTCAAATCCTAAAACATGATGCTGTTAAAGTGCCGCACTCAAATGTGTCAGCAAATGTGGAACTCAACAGGGGCCACAGGACTGGAAAAGGTTAGTTTTCATCCCAATCCCAAAGAAGGACAGTGCTAAAGAATGTTCACACTACCAGACAATTGTGCTCATTTCCTATTCCAGTAAGGTTATGCTCAAAACTCTTCAAGCTAGGCTTCAGCAGAACTTGAATCAAGAACTTCCAGAGTACATGCTGGGTTTAGAAAAAGCAGAAGAACCAGAGATCAAATTGCCAACTTCTGTTAGATCATAGAGAAAGCAAGGGAATTCTAGAAAAACATCTACTTCTGCTTCATTGACTGCACTAAAGCCTTTGACTGTGTGGATCACACCAAACTACGGAAAATTCTTAAAGAGATGGGAATACCAAACTATTGTTTGTCTCCTGAGAAGCCTGTATGTGGGTCAAGAAGCGACAGTTAGAACTGGACATGGAACAGACGGGTCCCAAATTGGAAAGTAGTACATCAAGCCTGTATATTGTCACCCTGTTTATTTAACTTATATACCGAGTACCTCATGCAAAATGCTAGGCTGGATGAAGCTTAGCTGGAATCAAGATTGCCAGGAGAAATACCAACAATCTCAGATACACAGACGATACCACTCTAATGGCAGAAAGTGAAGAGAACTAAAGAGCCTCTCAATGGAGGTAAAAGAGGAAAGCAGAAAGTTGGCTTGAAACCGAACATTTAAAAAACTAAGATCATGGCATCAGGTCCCATCACTTCATGGAAAATAGAAGGGGGAAAACGTGGAAGCAGTTACAGATTTTCTCTTCTTGGGCTCCAAAATCACTGCAGATGGTGACTACAGCCATGAAATCAGAAGATGCTGCTTCTTGGAAGGAAAGCTATGACAAACCCAGACAGCATATAAAAAGCAAAGGCATCACTTTGCCGACAAAGGTCTGCATAGTCAAAGCTATGGTCTTTTCAGTAGTCATGTACTGATGTGAGAGTTGGACTAGAAAGAAGGCTAAGCACTGAGGAATTGCTTTTGAAGACTCTTGAGAGTCAAAAAAAAAAACAAAACAAAACAAAACAAAAAAAAACCTCTTGAGAGTCCCTTGGACTACAAGGAGATCCAACCAGTCAATCCTAAAGGAAATCAGTCCTGAATACTCATTGGAAGGATTGATGCTGAAGCTGAAGTTCCAATACTTTGGCCATCTGATGTGAAGAGCTGACTCATTGGAAAAAGACCCTGATGCTGGGAAAGATTGAAGGCAGGAGGAGCAGGGGATGACAAAGGATGAGATAGTTGGATGGCATCACCGACTCAACGGACATGAGTTTGAGCAAACTCCGGGAGATGGTGAAGGACAGGGAGGACTGCAGTGCTGCAGTCCATGGGGTCACAAAGAGTCAGACATGACGAGTGACTGAATAACAACATCCCCCAATGAAATATTAGTGATATTATTTGGAGGTGAGGCTCTTGGGAGGTAATTAAATTTGGATGAGATCAAGAGGGTGAGGCCCTATTATGGGATTAGCATCCATATAAGACAGAGAGAACAGGGCTTGCTCTGTGCCATGTGAGGACACAGTGAGAAGGCAGCTGGTGGCAAGCCAAGAGAACTCAAGCAGGGAACTGAATCTGCTGACCCCTTGATCTCAGATTTCCTAGCCTCCAGAACTGTGAGAAATAAATTCCTGTTTTCACCTCACCCCTCTATGGTATATTGTTATGATAACCCAAGAAGACTAATTCATCTGCTAAGATTTAACACTATTAAATGGTGCCAGGAAGTCAAGCAAGATAAGAACTAAGATGCTACTGTTGCTAGTGAGTTTAAGGTTCTTGCTTCCTTGTGAAAGAATTTAGAAACGAAGTGATAGGTAAGAAGTTAATTTATTTAGACAGAAACACATCCCACAGAGCGTAGCCCATCTGGAAAGGCAAGAGAGAGGAAGAGGAGAAAGGGAGGCAGAGTTTTGAAATATTGATGCCAAAAGCTCAGCTTCTCTGTACACCGGTGCTGAATCAAATCACAGAGGGTTTGGGGCGAAGTAGGAAAAAGTAGCTATATTACTTTGCCAGGAAAAGGGGGGCCACAGTGGGCTAATGCCCTCAAAATATGTGTTTCAACTTGGGGAAAGTAAAAGTTTTATAGTAATTGTTCAAAGACTGTGGACATTCTTTTGATAGGTTGATGGTGAAGTAAGTTGGAGACAGCAGCATCAACCTAGATGGCCAGCTGATGCCGAGCAGGGCCCTGTGGGGTTCCTGGGCATGGAAGTCCTTTTGTCCCCATATCTTATAGGTAAGACTCCAGCCTTCATGACCTTCTCTCAATTCCAAACAGCAGAACAGTTGCTAATCAAAGGAGAAACAGCAACAAAACCACCTGAAGCAAGATTAAAGGACCAGAGAGGCTCCTCAAGATTAGGAGACTAGACCACCTAAGACCCTACACACACCCTAACCTTGTCAGCAAACCCACCCTTTTGAAACTTTGCAGAAGAAAGAACAGACTATTACTACTTTGATCCTTATCACACACTCTTGCCGACTATATAATCTTTTCCTGCTTACCAGGGACGGGGCACAATTCTTGAGTCCCTAGCCTACTGTGTTCCCCCTTTGCCTAGCAAATAGAGCCACCCTTTCCTTCTCCGCCATAATTGTGATACTTGTGTCTCCATATTTCTGTTTGGCATTGGTGCACACAGAGCCAAGATTTTGGCAACACTACTGGTCTGAGGTCTACATCCTTGGGGGCAGCATACCATGTTAATCTTCCTTACATTCTCCCACCTTGAGGGGGTTTCAGTATCTGTAACATAGCTCAAAGATAGTGTTGTGTGTATCCTTTGATAGGGAAACAGGACCTTGCCATAAGGCTGCTCTTGACTGTTTTGTTTCTCCCCGGTATCGAAACCCCTCCCTTATCTAATTAACAACTGCTTGAATCGGCCCATTGGAACTCAGGGAGGGTCATGGAGGCTGAATGAAGGCTGTTTCCTATAATCAAAGAAGTGGGGGACACAGAACAACTTTGTGCTCAGGAGCCCCCACTGACCCCTGCATGTTATCAATGTTTGTTTTTATGGGCTTAGTAATTTCATAGGTTAATGAGTGGGAGAATTATCCATTTTGGTGGGGGGGGGGGGGTGGAGAGCAGGCAGGGATTTCCAGGAATCAAGCCACCACCCACTTTTTGGCCTTTTATGGTTAGCCACAGAACTGTCATGGTACTGGTGGGTATATCATTTAGCATATGCTAATATATGGTTGAGCATATGATGAGGCTCAAGGTCTACTGGAAGTCAACTCTTCCACCATCTTGGACCTAGCTGGTTCTAATGAGTCTTTGTCAGGTCTTATGGCTCATGGACTACAGTCCATGGGGTCCTAAGGGTGGGACACCACTTAGCGACTAAACCACCAACACTGGCAACATCTTCTCCCCTCTTATTTCACTACCAAGGAATTTAATAATGAGTTTGTTAGAGACCCTGGTAAGAATAGTTTCTCTGGATTGGTGGGAGTGAGGAATAGAAAATGCACATTATCCAGAAGTGGGTCTGAAATGGAAAGGAGAGGCAGAGGAAACAGGAGAGATCTGAGCATACCTGTGGGTGACTAGAAAAAAGCCCAGGGTCCACTCTGGTCTATAAAATGCTCGAAGTGGTTTACAATAAAAATAAACCCACTCACCCCAGAGTTTCTCATGGGGTTCCTCCTCTTGAGTACTCCAGGCCCATTTCTCCTGCTTTTCCTCCTTGTGCTACACCCTGGAAACTGTGGGTCACCGAGGGTCTCGGGACAAAGTGGTCAGGTCTAAACACTGATTCCCTGCCCCCGCTGGCTTCACCAGGATGCCAAGAGCCTCCAAGAGAGCAGAACCCCTGGGAGCCAGGCAGCAGCCAACAGAAGGTAGACAGTACTGAGTCAGGGACCTGGGTTCCAATCCCGCCTCTGCCACTCCATAACCTACCATCCCAGAGCAATTCCTCTCGGAGATCATGAGGGGTGCCCAGGAAGCATACCACCTGGGGTTGAATGCAGGCTGCACCACACACCAAGGTGCGACTAGGGCCTCAGTTTTCCCTACCAAGGGGCACTGTTTCAAGGGGTAACCTAAAACAGTCTTGAGCTAACCCCCTAACAGCAAGTACTCGGTAGACGCCAGTGTAACCACGTCTTGTCCAGCCCAGGCACGGCCTCTCGCTCCACACCGCACCTAGCGGAGTGGGCGGGAGGACCCAGCGCTCCGGGCCGCGCCCCCCTGCTCCCGCCTCCTGTCGCGACAGCGGCGGTGCATTGTGGGGCTTGTAGTGCGGGGCTGGGCTGGTTGGGTGGGTGGGCGCGGTCGAGGCAGTCGCAGCGGGGCCATCTTCCGCAGGCCGGCTGGCTCGGCCTGTGCAACCGGCACTCGCGCCCCTCGCCCGCCCCGATGGCGCCGCGGCCGCTGAGCCCCTTGGTGCTGGCGCTGGGTGGCGCGGCGGCCGTGCTCGGCTCGGTGCTCTTCATCCTCTGGAAGACCTACTTCGGCAGCGGAAGGGAGCGGCGCTGGGACGGAGGCGAGGCCTGGTGGGGCGCTGAGCCGGCCGGCCTTCCACAGTGGGACGAGTGGGACGTGAGTGCCCGAGGAGGGTCGGCGCCTCCGCGCGTGCAGCCGAGGGGGTGTGACCGCCGCCCTGCGAGTTGGGAGCTTGGCGCCGCAGGCGCCGCGCTGGTGGGCGCGTGGCGGGCGACTGGGAGTCCCGGAACCCTGGAGCCGGTGGGCGTTTGGGGGCATGTGCTGTGCTGCGCCGCTGTAGGCCTCCGGCTTACTCGCCGGGGCTGGGGCCGGGGCGCGAGCGCGCGGCCGAGGAACGCTGTCCCGCCCGCGCCGGGTGCAGCCCGTGTTCGCCTGGCGCCTGCGCTGTGCGTCCAACCCGGGATGCCCTCCGCCCACTCCCCGCGTCCTGCAGCTGTTTGGCTTTTTAGCGCGGTTCGACGCGTCCTGCCTCCGTGGAGTGAGGAGGGATTGTCAGTCTAAGGAGGCTGAGGCTCCGCGAAGGGAAGGAATTTGCCCGAGGTCAGCCAGGGAAAGCCAGAAGAACGGCTTTGGGAAATTCAGGACTCTTGGCAGCGTTCGTCCCTGTGCACCAGAGCGGGCCTGGCAGTCCCTTGATGGGAGGGCGGGGATGTGCGCTTTGGGCTTTCGGTCTTCCCTGCGGGAAGGGTGAGGCGGGAGGGTGCCGATCGCAGCCTGACCCATGCTCCGCAGCCCGAGGACGAGGAGGACGTGGAGCCGGCGCTGGAGGAGCTGGAGCAGCGCGAGGTGTTGGTGCTGGGGCTGGACGGCTCCGGGAAAAGCACATTCCTGCGCGTGCTGGCGGGGAAGCCACCGCTGGAAGGCCACATCCCCACCTGGGGCTTCAACTCCGTGCGGCTGCCCACCAGGGACTTCGAGGTGGACCTGCTGGAGAGTGAGCAGACACCCCCCCTCCCCCCTCACCCGTCTCCCCCGTCGTCTCAGCTGGACCCACGTTGGGGCTTGTTATCTAAGCAGGACGCGCCCCTGTAGAAGATCCTTCCCATGTGTCCCTGGGGCACAGGATGGAGTCCAGCACCGCTCTGTTCTCTGGTTTGGTCGCCGCCTGTCCGTCACCCTTACTGCAGCCCAAGTGCCTAACCCTGATACACTCACAGCTGAAGTTTACTGTATGCCAAGCACTTGACAGACAGCACTTTAAAAAACCCTCCCAACAACTCCATAAAACTGGAGTTATTAAAAAAAAAAAAAAACTGGAAAGAGTTATTACCTTCATTATATATGTCCTGCATGAGGCAGTGAGGCCCAGAAAATTAAATAATTTATCTCGGCTCAGGCAGTTTGCCAGTCTGTTAATGCTGTCCGGCTCTGCTTGATGTTAAGCACCCTGTACATTGCTTGTTTCTGAAGTGAGTGAGTGAGAGTCGCTCAGTCGTGTCCCACTTAGTATCCCATTGGACCTCATGGACTGTGTAGCCTGCCAGTCTTCTCAGTCCATGGAATTCTCCAGGGTTTCTGAAGGGTGCTTCAGAAGGATTTCTGAGGGGTTTTCTTTCTTATCATCTGTGCTTTGCATGCACTGTTCTTCCCTTTATGAACTGCTGTTCATCCTTCAAGGTTTAGGTCAAAGGTGATATCCCTTGAAGCCTTATCTGACCCCCAGGCTAGCTTAAGAGTTTTTCCTTCTGCCCTGACTGGTCATCTGGGGCACAGATAAATCTGATCCAGCTCTGGCCCCTAGGACCCAGCCCCAATCAGGCACCTGGAAGAGCTTGTTAAGTGAGTGATCAAAGGAGAATCTGAGTAGCCTCCTGCCCTCAATGTTAGGCTTCTTGGGATCTCAGGAGAGGATAGGAGAGAGGGTATTGAGAAGGCAGCAGTACTTTACTACCTGTGTCCAGGTAGAGGGACAGGTAGATTTCTGCCAGTCATAGGACTCAGATCATAAAGACTCAGTGGGTTTAGTTAAGTGCCAAACTGGTGGCATCGGACTCAAGGCCTGGCCATTGGCCTGAATGGGCCCAGTTCCTCTGGTCTCAGGACCTTGCCTGCTAGCCTGCCCTGGCTACATCTTTCCTCCCTGACTGTAGCAAACATTGATATTTACCTGAGATTCAGTCCTTTCAGCATGCTTTCCATGTCTCCATCTCATGCCTGGGACACAGAAGGTTCAGATGGGGGTTCTGCAGTTGAGGCCTACTCTGTCTGGCAAAGACAGTATCCAGGCTCAATGAGGTCACTCAACCTGGATTCAAACCCGGATCTCCTATTCAAGTCTAGGGCCTTTCCCCTGCCACAACACTCAGTTTGCTGTGGTCGCCTACATTGCTTGGCCTGGAGCCTGGCTGAGAATGAGCCCTTTGTGGATCTTTGACTTTTCCCTCCCCTCCCCCGCCCCCACCCACCCACCTCCTGTGTCCATTTTATTAGCTAGTTCTGTCAGCTTTATTCTCCAGTAGAGTTTGCATCTGTCCATTTCTCCTCACCTCCATCTCTTCCTGTCCCAATCCACCGTCACCTATCAGAACTACAACAGTCTCCTTGCTGGTCTTCCTGATTCCACTTCTGTCCTCAATGGTGACCGGCAGCATCTTTCAGAAATCCATATCACTTAATGTCATTCTTGCTTAAAATGTTTAAAGGGCTCCCCACGGCCTCACTGTGGCCTTACAGGCCCTGGGTGGTCCAGCCCTGGCCATCCCTACTGGTTGTGGCTCCTTCTCCCTCTCTGGCGGCGCCTCAGCCACCCTGAATGCCTTCTGTTTCTTGAACACATGGATCTTGCCCTGCCTGGTGCCTATAACAGTTTTCTCTGCCTCTTTTCATGACCAGCTCCTTGTCATCAGCTCACGTGCCACCTCCTTAGGCCACCTTCTCAGACCACCCAATCCAAAGCTACCAGCAGACAGCACCCCCACCCCGCCCCGCCACTTGCACTTTTCCTGTTTTCTTTCCTTCCTTTGTGGAGTGTGTTTTGTGTTACTGCTGTGTTGGCCCTGGTTACAGAGGGAGCTCCTTGAGAGCAGGGCCCCCCTGCCTGCCTTGCTGACCTCTGTGTCCCCAGCACCCAGATCAGTGCTTGGCACCTAGTAAGTACTCAGTATATACTTGTTGAGTGCCTGCTATGTGCCAGGCATTGTGCTGAGGGCTTTGGGGGGATCCAGAGACACATAGCTCTAACTCTCAAAGAGCTGAGTCCACAAGTGTCAGAAGTCTAATCAGAAACACTAGGATGCGGGGGTGACCATTGAGGACTTTGCAGAGGGACACAGAGGAACAGGAATGCAACCCAGGTTGGGGGAGGTGCGACTTGGACAGCCACATGGTGGCAGGATTGAGTGTGGCCTTTCCAAGGAAAGAAAGTGGGGCAACCAGACTGAACAAGAAAAACTGAGTGGAGAATGGCTGTTCTCAGGCAGCACAGGGGGTCCTGGGTGCTAACCACAGCCACTGACCTGAGAGGAAGCTAGGGATTGGGAGGAGGCAGGACAGCCCAGGAGGAAGAACTAGAGTATTATGTATTGAGGACATGTTATCCCCAGTCCTGTGAAAGGTACATTGCGTATGGTACTTTGGGGTTTTGCTGCAACCTGTTAGGTAAGTTCAGTGAGGAGGAGACTGATGCCCAGAGGTGTCGACCTGCTCAGGGAGATACAGCTGTCAGAGCTAGAGCTGCACCCAGGTCCGATTGGCTCAGGAACCCATGGACTTTCCCTTGCTAGAGCTGCACCCAGGTCCGATTGGCTCAGGAACCCGTGGACTTTCCCTTGCTCCACTGGCCAGTGGAGCCTTGGGAGACTGGAAGTAAGGTGGGGGTGGGCTGTGAGTAGAGAACCGGGCCCAGGGAGGCTCTGAGCTGGCCCCTGGCCTCTCCTCAGTCGGCGGCAGCCAGAATCTGCGCTTCTACTGGAAGGAGTTTGTGAATGAAGTGGACGTGCTGGTGTTCATGGTGGACTCGGCTGACCGGGTGCGGCTGCCGTGGGCCCGACAGGAGCTGCACAAGCTGCTAGACAAGGACCCTGACCTGCCTGTTGTGGTGGTGGCCAACAAGCAGGTGAGGGCCGTGGGAGGCTAGCAAAGGTCGGCTGGGCTTGATCCACAATGCCTGGGGCCGGGAGCACCAGAGAGGGATTCGGGCCTAGACCCATGGCCTGCAGCACACAGCTGATACTGGCACCCCCGCTGCTACCTGTGCTGTGTCCTCATTCCTCATCCCTCATCCTCTCTGCCTGCCTCTCTGCCTCCCTGTCATTTGTCATCCTGGAAGAATGAGAAAAATAATTTCTCTGTGTCCACTGTGTCTGAGGTGTGGTTTCAAATAATATTTCATCTGATGTTTCTATTCACTCTGTAAGATATGGGATACTGTTTCCATTTTACAGACAGGGAATCTGAAGCTCAGAGAGAGCTTGTACACCTTGAAAATAGTAAATTGGGAAGTCGTACTCCAATTGCACCTTTTCCACTCTGATATGTCCTTAATGATGTCTGACTCTAGATCAGAGAGCTATAGCTGGGAAGTGGTAAGAAGTTAACAAGTTAAATAATAATAACTAATATTTACTGTGTGCTCACAGCATGCTAAGCACACTGTAATCATGACCTCGCTATAGGCCTTGACGTTAGCCCAAAGTTACAGCTGCTATGTGGCAAAGCCAGGTCTTGAGCTCAGATCCTCAAATTTCCTGCTCTTCACTCTATGCTATATACATCTCCTGGCCCAGTAACTCTTGGCATCACATACGTACAGTGCCGTTCTCTGCCGCAGCAGAGTCCTGTTGTGTTTCAGGTGGCGTGGGCCCTTGACCCTGAGAGCTGTGCGACCTGTTTCCAGCCTGGCTTGGAGACATGCTCTCTGTCTTAGACCTCAGGTTTCCCCTGCCTATCAAGAAATACCTGGCACAGTTATAAACAGGGTAACCTTAGGTTCTGGTCTGCCTGGGACAGGCCCCAGCTATGCCTGTTGCTCTGATATAACTATACTAGTTCCTACTTTGAGTCTCAGATGTGACCCAGTTTGGACAATGAATCATGTCATCATCTTACATATAAACTATGATTTATAGTGATTTTGAACTTTACAGGAGACAGCACCTAAGGTCCCATCATTCTATGAACTGCTTCAAGAAGAAATCTTTTAATGTTGGGCCAGGCTTGAAATTAAATGTACCATCACCAGCCATGTTGAGTAGTGGCCCCTGTTTTTTCCTCAGCAGGTTTCTAGGAGTCTAGGGGAGATGAGGCCTCTGTCTGAAAGTGACCTTACCATAAGATCTCTCCACCATTGAATTTAGGAAACTGAGCTAAGAGTTCTATAAAGATCATAAACTTGGTCATCAAACCAACCTGGGTTTGAAACCTGGCTCTGCCACATATCACTGTTTTCCTTTGTAAATGATATCACCTCCCTGAGCTGATTTCCCCATCAGTTTAGTATGGACAGTGAGTTAAATAAGGTAAGTACCTATCACAATGCCTGACTTAGAGGACGTGCTGTTTCTTAGCACAGTGGCTGTGGGTGAGAATGAGGGGATGGAAAGACGTTGATACCAAGGAAAGTCAGAGATGAGGAAGTGAGTTTAGACCAACTGGCCAAGAGAGAACTTAGGCCCCAGTGTTTCCTCCCAGGGAGCCGTTGAACAGTTTATTTCACAGATGACAAGGGTGGGTTGTTGGGACACGCTCTGAGTCCAGCCTGACATCTCCGTTTCATCCCAGGACCTGAGCGAAGCCATGAGTATGGTGGAGCTGCAGCAGGAACTGGGTCTGCAGGCCGTCGACAGCCAGCGGGAAGTTTTCCTCTTGGCGGCCAGCATCGCCCCTGCAGGAACCAGCTTTGAAAATCCGGGCACGGTGCACATCTGGAAACTGCTCCTGGAGCTTCTCTCCTAGGCCGGCCCCCACCCGCTCACCAGCCAGCCCTGGGGACCCCAGCTCCGCTCCTCCTGCCTCTTCATCTCCAGCCGGGGCCTGGGGCACGGGCCACATAGCATCACTCCCCTTCTCCCCTCCTCACCCTCGAGAGCAGGCCAGGGTGAGGCTAGGAACCACACAGAAGCCCTCCTGGCGAGCTAGCCATGAGGCTGAAGCAGGGAGGCAGCTGAGGCCAAGGCTGGGAGATGGCAGTGTCTCGCTTATTCTGAGCAGCAAGCGGATCCCACTTTAACCAGGGAAGGCGGCCTCATCCTCTGACTTCTACAGTGAGCTGCTCAGCAGGCTCCAGTCTCCCCGCCCTGCTGGTCCCAGGGGGTGAGGACTGGTGTAGGTGTCCAAAGTACGCCCTAACCCTAGACCGATCCCTCCTGGTGATTTTGCACCCTCTTGTGTGGGCAGGTTCTGGGCCGTAAGCCATGGGCCTAGACTCCCTGTCCTGCCTTATCCTCCAACCCCAGTTGGCTCGTGGCCTTGTGCAATCCCTGCCTCTCTGGGCCATCCCTTTTAAAGAGGGGTGATTTAGATGGTGGCTTTCTAACCGAGCCATGAAGATAGGAAGCTTGAGGAGGAATCTGGAGATCCTGGCAAGGAGCTTCCTGAAACCTCCCTGCTTTCCCAAGGTTGAGGTCCAGCCCGCTAACCTCTTAAATACAGAGCAAGTGGTCTTCACCCCCTAATCAGAGAAACTGAAACCCGCACCCACCCCAGTCTGGAGTCAGAAGCTGCTACTCTTAACACTTAACTGTGCCAATGCCCATGTTTACATAAGTCTGGGGAAGGAAGGAGCCTGCCTGTGTTCCTGGGAAAACTTGTCAGGGGAACAGGATGTTGGCCTCCAGACTGCATGTAATTATTTATTTATTTATAAAAGGAACAGGCCCAAGTTTTAGGCTCTGTTTCTAGGTGCTGTTATCCAAACCCCAGATGACTGTCATGGAAAATTTGGATCTTTGAGGAAAATAGCTGGAATCATGAATGACAGTGTGGTAAGCTACGTGTGTCAATGGAGACAGAGCTCTCGCTCCCCTGACCCTTTGTGGCTACTTGATGTCATAGAATTTCACGATGACCCACATGAACTTGAACTCCAGCACTTGGCCTAATACGTCAAGGGACACAAACTCTGTAGAGGTAACAAATGACTCTGGGAGAGGCAATTTCATCATAGTTACTCTTAAAAAGAAGTAAGAATGAGCAGACCAACCGATGGGTATCCTTGAGTATATCGCACAGCCTTCCTGGACCTGCTGATTGTGCAGCTCAGGCAAAGCTGGACAGAGTAGCTGGTGTCCTCTCCAGCACACATTCCACAATTCTCCCGTTTCCAGTGATCAGCCAGTTAAAGACTGTCTGTATTGACTCTTCAGTGCAGGCAGAAGGAACCTTTTGTCTGTCAAGAGGCCACTGAACAGTCAGCAGCCACAAATGGGCCTTTTTTTGAGGAGGTAACCAACTCAGTTTGCTTTTTAATTGAGAATAGAGATCATGTGCCTTTGTTTCATTTGACATTTACTCAGCATGCTACAGTTTCATACTGTGGCGGGGTGCAAGAAGGGCGGGCCGGGAAGGTGTCTCAGAATAGAATCACTTTTCTTTGAAATTCCGATTAACTTTGTCTTAAGAAGTGATTTGGCTGATTTTATTTTAAATATTTTGGGAATGACCTGGGTTTTAGAGTAGCCTTTGAAACTGCTGGCACTTCATTTTGCTGGCAGAAGTTAAGACTTGACTTCTCTGTTCTGTGAACTTCACCTTGTCCTCTAGTGTTTATACTTGAAAGTCACTCTTGGAGAGGGGCGCCCTTTTCTACTAATTAAGATCTGCCTTTGGTCTAATGCATATCACTATGTAGGACAGGTTTTAAAGTCCCCACTGTCAGGAGGGGAACTTGAATAGAGTTACGTACTTGAGCAGCTTTCAAAGACCAGTCTCAACCAGCAGGTCCCAGGGCACACCAGAAGACACCACTGAGGAGCACCGAAGGTCCAGGGTACCTGTACAGACTGGATGGACGTCCTGTTGGCTTGTGGGTGTGCTCATGTCTGTGGCTGACAGCAGCATTCAGCTGGCCTGGCCTCCAAGCGGGGTGCCAGACACTACTTGTGTTCTGGTTCCTACCAGGACCAGACTGGGCAAGGTCGGGGAAGGGCCTTTATTAAGAACAGCTAACTACCTTGTGCTCTCACATAGTTGTTCCTGAATGTGACTTTGGTTCAAGAGCCTAGATGACTGCTTTGGGAAAACTGTTCATCTCCAAGTGCAGTTCCTGACTAACCGGGATGACACCACGTTTTCCCCTCTGCCCCACCTGAGCTTGGGAATAGTGAATGGATGGCTGGGCAGCTCTTGTACTCTCGTGAAGACCATACAATGCCCACTCAAGCTTGGGAAGGAAGCTCATGCGTTTACATGCTGGTTGAACCTATGAATCACACACCCTGACACTGGGAGCTTCTGTTCTTAAGGTTTGAATGAAATCATGGCTTCTGACCTGCTACTGTCCTTCTGAAAAGAGGTCAGCCTGGCCCAGAGCCTGGACACGTGGATGGTCTAGGCAAGAGGGCTCTTGAGGCTGCTGGGACCACCACCTTGGACCAGCTGCCTATCCTAAGAAGCCTCCTCTAGCACCTCCTGGTGCTCAGAACCATCCATTGTAAGCTTGTGCCAACACAGTGGTATCCAGCTGTGAGGACTGGAGAGGAGGCAAAGTTGGTTCCTCAGGGCCTCCGGACCCTCCTCAGAAAGCTGGTGAAAAATTTCACAACTCGAGCGTGTCTGAATGAGACCCCAGATTCTCCAGAAGAATGTTTCCACTTGCCTTTGGAAAATATTTTTTTCTTAGGCTAGTTTAGTAGCAACTGCCAGCATCTCAAACCAGCCGCTGAAACGCGTCTGTGGTGTCTATTCTTGTTCTCACAGCTGCCCCAGACCTCAGACCTGCATGGTCAGCAGCCTGCCTCTCACCCTCGCCGTCTGCTGTCACATTCTCCAAGTCTTCTCTAGTAACTATTTAAAGGGAAACCTCCAGCTTTCACTGCTGCCTCCTCCTCCTTATGGAGATGGGCCCGTAAAGGGACAAGGGGAAGATGTGAAGTAAAGGAGCCTTGCTGTCCCAGCCCATGCCCTGTGAGCCCAGGCCCACAAACTGCATAAAATGGAGTGTTGGTGGCTGTGTACAATAAATGCCAAAAATTCGGTGGTGGTTTCATATAAATTCTGATTTTGAGGGACAATCGTGTTTGGTGCTTAACTGTCCCAGGGAGGGACAGCTATGGAGGGTGGTCCCAGAACACTTCCCACAGCAAATCTCAATCCCTTCACTCCACATTGGAGTGGGTGGGTACATCAGCTTTGGCCTAACAGTACTTTTGGGGAGATACCCAAACCCTTGTAGGAGTTCTAGCTGACAGGGCCAGAGCTAAGCATGAAAATGGAAGTGAGAACTTTTTAATTGTAGCAATGCTATTTTTAATTTAGTTGAAATTTAATTGCTTTACGGAATTGGAGAACAGCTTTGACTGCCTTTACACCAGAGGTCAGAATGGAGATGGCACCATTCCACAAGTGTCCCCGCGACACCTGCCCTTGGGCTGGGCTCTCTGGTTCCCTCACGAGGTCCCTGCACTCAAGCCCAGTCTGGTAGGGGATGTCCAACCAGACAAAGACAGTTACTGGCACTGGCTACAGGAAGTTGGGGCTGTGGGGACTCCAGAACACTGACACAGCCTAGGGGCAGAGGAAAGTGGTATGGAAGGCTTCCCCAAAGCCCTATGGTATGGCAGCTGAACTGGATGAAGAAACAAGGTTAAGGGCCTGGCCCAGGCACAGGCCCGACTTCAGAATGCTCTGGAGGACTTGCATTCCTGAAGCCTGTGCTCACGGTGACAGTCACTGCTGGAGTCCAGCAAGCCGGGTCCAATAGGCAGGTTTCTGTCCAGTGTCCAGCCTGCCTCAATGGTGTGAGATGGTGGGCTGCCTTCAGTGGCTGAAGAGGGCCAGCAAGGGAAAGTCTAGGCTTAGTCATTGGACAGACTGACTTCAAACCCCATGTTAATGCCTTTCAATCCTGCTTCCTTATCTGCAAGAAAATAAAACCACACAACTGTGTGGGTTTTATGTGAAATGTTCTATGTAAAAACACTTAAGTCCTTCTTTTCTAGAGTAATGAGGGGGAGACACATTTTATGTGATTTCAGGAGAAACCTCAGGAACCAGAAGGCTTTTGTATTATTAATACCTGATGATAATGAATCAAGAAGAAAATGCCCAGCACCCACCTCACACCATGACTATAATCCTGCTACATACCATTCATGCCACCAAATAACACAGGCCGGGCCCAAAGGAATGCCATGCAGTGTGTAGCCCAGGACTTTGTACACAGCAGAGCTGCATTCAGCAGTCCAACAGACATCTCAGAAAGCAGGTTTGGGGACCTCAGATTCAAAAGACATGCCGCAAAGGCAGGTCACTTGAAGGCAGATCAGGAAGCAGCTGCAAAGCATCTTCTCTGCTGGTGCTTGAGCCACAGCTGGCTTCAGACCAGGGCACAAAAAACCCGTCCACCAGCCCCCAGCCTGGGGTGGGGCCGGCACTGGAGGCCCCTCCCAAGCAGCCCAGGCTTCCACAGAAGTATTAGTCAGCTTAGATGGTAATCTGCCTGAGGTACAGGAGACCCAGGGTCTATTCCTGGGTCAGGAAGATACCTGGAGAAGGGAATGACTGCCCACTCCAGTATTTTGTCTGGAGAATCCCATGAACAGAGGAGCCTAGCAGACTACAGTCCACGGGTCACAAAGTCAGACATGACTAAGTGAGTGGTTCACTTTTCTATATAAGTGATAGTGGAACTGCTATTCAGGAAACCAAGGTAGCAAGCAGTAGAACCAGAACAGGGGAGAAAAGGGAGGGCAGCTGTGCCTAGGAGGGTACATGAATGTGCAAAGGACTGAATGGCCTCTTTACTTTGGTTGAGGAGCTTATTGAAGGGGGAGCCCCAGGGCTTGGCTGGGAGGGCAAATATAAAACTGTCAGAGAAGTAAAAATAACTATTTTATTGTACACAGACTATATTCAAACAAACTGCCCACTCAGAAAACAACAGGTTCTGGCTTTTCCCAGAGCCCCCAGAAGAATGTAGATTGGAGCCTCTGGAAGACAGTATCTTCTCCAAAGTGAAATGTGAGAGAGATTGTGTGTGTCTCTCTGTGTGTGTGTGTGTGTGTGTGCGCACATGCGCACACACACACACACGCATTGTAACCTTTTGATTCCATGGGGTTTGGCCGGCCTCATGTGTAGATGCACACCCTCCTTGCTTCTCTGGTCCAGGAGGAAGCCTCATCCTGGGGCAGGCATAAACCAGTCACTCAACCTCCATTTTATTCTTTTGCAAAGAATCAGTGAAGGCTTGCCACTCTGCTGGGTAAAAACGCTTGTACACGTTGATCTTATTCCGAATCTGTTTTGGGGTATCTTGATAGTAATTCTTCTCATCCCGGGCCATAGCCTAAGGAAGGAAAAGGGCCACTTGAATGAAGAAGGCTGGACAGGCAAAATTCAAATCCCTAGCCCTGAGCTGGGCAAGGTACTGCCCATCCCTGAGATTCAGATTCCTCATATCAAAAGTCATAATGTATGTGGGAAAATGGGTACAGGTGCCCTCAGGGACTAGGCAGGAGCTGAGACCAGCTGAGTAGCTCATTCTTCATCCATCACCAACTGATCCCACCTGGGCACAGGGGTCCAGTGTAGCCAGATCTTTCCATTTTTAAGAGAAGCCAAAAAAAAAAATAAGGACTTTTACTTGAAACCTCCCATAATGAAAATGGGAGTTAACCCCTGAACAGCAGTTAACTCTTGAACAGCACAGATGTGAATTGCATGGGTCCACTTATAATAGGTATTTTTCAGGAGTAAATACTATAGCACTACATGGTCCATGTTGGCTGAATCCTTAGATTTGAGGAACTGCAGACTTGGAAGACCAACTGTAAATTAAACACAGGTTAACTCTCAAGTTGTCCAAAGGTCACTTGCAGTTCATTAAAAATACCACGTGAGCAAACAATATATATTTATGAGTGGGATACGCACCATAGGCTACTTAGTCCACCCAATTATAAGCATTCTGTCAAAGGGATCCATTTCCTAGGGTATCTCTCCTCTTTGTTTCCACTCAATCTCAGGAAACAGGCACTAGCCAAGCAGATCAGACCCCAAATGGTCCAGGGTACCTTCTCCAAGGGCCCAAGTGGTTCCTCCTGCCAGGCTTGAAACACTTACCTTATAGTTCTCCCCATGGTTCTCCACCATGTAGCGAACATAGTCAATGAGATCTCGCGACAGTGTATTTCCTTTCTTTTCTGGAAGGCTGGCTTCTGCCTCCAGGTCTGGGTTGAGAGAAGCCAAGAGACAGGGAATGAAGCTTTGCTTCCTGCATAAGTTGAGCTGCTCAGTCAATCCCAAGCCACAAGAGTTGCTACACTGGCCAAGTGATGACCCTTCCCTCTTCCTCTCCAAATTCAGTGCTAGAATCTTCCTCATTAGCCCCTCGGGTCCCAGGCTCTCCCTGCGGCACAAGCATCCATCAGTATGGCAATAAGTCACCTCTCTTTGGGTCTCAGATGGGTGAAAGGAAGGCACCAAACTAAAAATCCCTACTTAGTGCCAGGTACTAGGGACAGAGATGAAGATACATTGCTTGTCCACAATGCAGGGCTCCATTCCAGCTCTGAAACTCTTTGAGAACCTCTTAAAAGTATTAATACGTGAAATGAAAAGGTGTGAATAAATGAGAACTCTAGCTGTAGGAACTAGGGCCCGAGGCACCTTACTGTTCCACGTGAGGGGGAAAACCAAACTCTGGAGTCAATATGGCCTCACTCCTAAAATAGCTGGGCTTCTCTGATGGCTCAGTGGTAAAGAATCTGCCTGCAATGCAGGAGATGCAGGTTCAATCCCTGGGTGGGGAAGATCCTCTAGAGAAGGAAATGGCAACCCACTCCAGTATTATGCCTGGGAAAACCTATCCATAGAGGACCTGGAGAATGACAGTCCAAGGGGTCAGAAGAGTTGGACATGGCTTAGCGACAGCACACATGCACAACACTACTGAGCTATGTATTTTTAAAATGATTATGATGGTAAATTTTGAGGGTTTTTACTTTAGCCACAATTAACATTTTTTAATGGTAAATTTTGTGGGTTTTTTTTTTTTACCATAATTAAAAAAATTTTTAATTAAAGAATTAAAGCTTTCACTACAGTAAGGACACATGATTTTGTATATACAATCCTGTGCAGTAACTCTTACAAGAATCACTAAAATAGACTACAGACAGGAATTCATGGATTTCTGTATCAAATGTCTGGTCAGAGGGCTTTCCTGGTGGCTCAGAGGTAAAGAATTGGCCTGCCAAGGTACAAGACATGGGTTCGATACTTAATCTGGTAAGAGCTCACATATAGGGGAGCAACGAAGCCCATGGACACAACCATTGAGCCTGTGTTCCAGAGCCCAGGAGCCACAACTACTGAGTCCATGTGCTGCAACTACTGAAGACTGTGCGCTTACAGCCTGTGCTCCACGAGAAGAGAAGCCTCCACAATAAGAAGCCTGCGAATGCTTGCCATAACTAGAGAAAAGCCTGAGCAGCAATGAAGGCACAGCCAAAAATAAATAGTATTTTTTAAATTTCTGGTCATTCAAATCTTTAAACTTTGCAGAATTTACCCTCTTGTTTTACTATTCGGTCTCTATAGCCTTAAAATACATAAAGTTGATTTATCATTGGAAAGATTCAGTTCAGTCGCTCAGTCGTGTCTGACTCTTTGAAACCCCATGGACTGCAGCACACCAGGCTTCCTTGTCCATCACCAACTCCTGGAGCCTACTCAAACTCATGTCCATCAAATCAGTGATGCCACCCAACCATCTCATCCTCACTGGAAAGATTATATGGTGGAATCTCTAAAAAAAAATCTGTTCATCCTTAAACTCATGAGAAGCTGAATTCACGCCTGAGACTTGATGTTTTCTCCTTTATCCTCTCAGGCATCGGTTAGGTCCTCCCTGAACATCTCTGGTCTCCCTTCACTCATTGCAACTTAGTCAGTAGACTGAAAAAGTCTCAGCCAGGACACAGTTCTAACTCTGTCAGCTGAGCCCTGGACCAGCTCACTTCCTCCCTCCGAACCTCAGTTTCTCCATCTGTACACTGAGAACATCTGAGAGTCCTTTCCAGCCCTGTATAGGATGCTGACCTACAGAAATTGTGGCCCACACCCACCATTAAGCACATACGGCTTCCGCACAAGCTCCTTAGGCCTCTCCTCTACATCCACTTCCATGGCCTTAACCTGCAGAGAACAGAGACCGTGAGAACAGTAGCCAGAAGAAATTATCCTGGATGAGGGAGAATTCTAAAGGCTCCTGCCCATCCCAACACACCTGCGTTACCCATAAGGGCCCCTCCACAAGGTCAGGCAAGACTAGATGATGACCAAAGAACTAATGCCCTGGATGCTTTTTGGTTCCCAAGATGCTCAAGTAAGCAGTTTATCTTTCTGCGCCCATCTATAAAATGGGCAGAATATGCCTTGCCTGCCTCACTTCACTGTGTGATTATCAAATGAAGCAATGCACATGAAAGCACTTTAGACTTTTCAATGAGGGAGAGAGGTCAGATGCCTTCTCTTATGCAAGGAGCAAGCTGACAGTGCTTGGCTATAGTTTCACATTTATTCAATAAACAGTAGTGCCTTGTTCCTCTAGCATACAGATAATAAGAAATTTGCCTGAAGGCAACGGGACAAACCCAATCAGCAAGTCCATTCATTAACTATAGACCACTAGTCACATCCTAAGCACCACCGAGTGAGGCTTAGTAGTGAATGGAACAGAGTTCTTGTCCCCAAGCAGATTATGTTGGAGGAAAGATGCACCGACAATAAACAGATAAATATATAACATGACATACCATCAAGTATTTACAAGTGTCAATGAATTAAAGTAGGAAAGAAGTTACTGAGTGAAAGGGGGTGCGATTTTTGAAAGTGGTCCAGAAAAAGAATTATTCTGGAGAAACTAGCCCAAGGGAAGCCTCAGACCAAGGACGATTGGATAACCGAGGAAAGGTGTGAGGAGCAGTAAGGATTCCAAACTCCTTATTAGGAAGTTAAGGGCAGAAAAAGATAAATTCTGGAAAACTGAGATGCCAAGGGATCCAAACAGTTTAATTTCAGAAGGATAAAGTGAGTGCCGAAGGAAAACGGAAGCTCCAACCCAGGTCCAATGTGTGCTGGGGAGGCAGTATGAGGGAAATACTAAAGGTAATCTCAACGCACTGTCAGCCTGGCCGAGTTGGCTGTGGGGAAGTCGCAAACCCAAGGGCGTAGGGAGGTAATAAGACAGGACTAAGCCAGCTAAGGATGGTGTGGGGGCGGAGGGCAAGGCCGGAACCATGTCAGTACCTTTCTCTTAAGAAGGGGCACTGCCCTGTTGGGGTCCATAGCCAAACCCATCTCGGCCAGGTTCTGCCGCACCGATTTGGTCTGGTCCCAGGCATGTCGGATGTGTGAGCTACGGGAAAAAAAGAGGGCGATCGCGGGACTGTCATCTCGCTAGCCGTCCTGGCCGAGGTCTCCTGCCGTCTGAACCCCGGTCTCCTCACCATTCGATCCGCGGCGCTGCCTTCCGTCTAGCATTCCGGTTCAGACGCTTCCGGTTAACATTATAACCGAACTTCTGCCTCCGAGTTTTTCCCTTGGCTTTGGGCATTGCACTTACCACAGCACCGACTACTAGACTCTGCTTCTCACTCCAACTACCTCGTGTAGAGACTCCTTCCGGCTAGTGGAGCACGTGGTTTTGCAGGCTTTCGGGAAATGCAGTCTTCTTCGCAGCGACACAAGCTGGGTACTATAACTCCCAGAATGCCATGAGCTACCGCGCCTGCGTTCAACGTTCAGCAAAGCCCTTTTCCCTGCCCCCTTTAATGACCTCATCAGGAGGCGGGGCTTAGCGTCCGAATTTTCGCCTACTGCCGTTGCCCGAAACATGGAGACTCCTGGCCGTGTCACTCCGGAGGCACCTTTTGAACCATCGCAGCCCCCAGTCATTGAAGGCTTTAGCCCCAGTGTATACAGCACTTCGGAAAGCTTCAAGGAAAAGTTTATTCGCAAGACCCGCGAGAACCCACTGGTACCCATAGGTAAGCAAGTGGGAGCTGTTGGAACTGTAGACCAAGAGGGCAGTGATGCAGAGGGAATGAAATAGGGGAGGACCGGGACCCCAGTGGGGTGACCGGAATGAGAAGGGGCCAGGCGGTGAGGGGTGAACGTGATTGGAGTAGGAGCTGGACGGAATTGGGGACGCTGGGACGCGGCGGACTCTGACTCCGAGGACCCCCCCTGCCCCGGCCCTCCTGCCCACCTCTCCCACCTCGGCCCCACCCCACGGCGCGCTCTCCTCAGCTCCTGTTTAAGGATATCTTGACCCTGGAGAGGGAAGCCCAAAGAGGGGAGGGGCCCTCTGGAGCCGGACCTTGCACTTCCCACCTGCTTTGTCGCCTCTTCAGGCTGCCTGGGCACCGCGGCCGCCCTTACCTATGGCCTCTACTGCTTCCACCGTGGACAGAGCCAGCGTTCCCAGCTCATGATGCGTACCCGGATCGCCGCCCAGGGCTTCACGATCGTAGCCATCTTGGTGGGTCTGGCTGCGTCCACTCTGAAATCTCGACCTTGAGCCGGTGGCCTCGCCTTGAAAGCTTCATGGAGATGGTGAATACAGCATTTCGGAACCACCAGTCCTACCACTGAAATAACTCCCTCATCTCCCCTAACAAGCCCTGTATCAGTGCGGGTGGAAGTGGCCACTTGTGTAAACGACAGATTTTTTATCCGGAATCTCGGGTTCCGTTCAGTTTGCGTGTTGCCTACTCCTGTTTGTGCTGCACCTTCCCCACTTCCTACCTAATAAATTCTCATTCACTTGTAGTTCAGTGAATTCGTTCCCACTCTCACCGCCATGGTGTTTGGTCTTTGGTTTTAGGAGAAAACAGACTAAAGACTGCAGGGTCTTTTAGAAATCCAGTAGTCTACTGATTCTCAAACTTTCCTGACAGCAGTCACCCCGAGGTATTTATTAAATGTAGGCAGTCTTGAGAGTCCCTTGGACAGCAGGGAGATCAAACCAGTCAGTCTTAAAGGAAATCAACCCTGAATATTCACTGGAAGGACTGATGCTGAAGCTTCAATACTTTGGCCACATGATGCACAGAGCCAACTCATTGGTAAAGACCCTGATGCTGGGAAAGATTGAGGGCAGGAGGATAAGAGGGTGACAGAGGATGAGATGGTTGAATGGCATCACCGATTCAATAGTCAAATTCGTGCAAACTCCAGGAGATAGTGAAAGACAGGGAAACCTGGCGTGCTACATTCACGGGATCGCAAAGAGTCATGACTTAGCGACTGAACAAGACAGTTCCTACAGTGATGTTATATGGGGGGCCAGGGTCAGGGGTGGGGACTGATCTTTCCAACAATTTTCAAACTTTAAGTAGAAAACCTTCCTTCCCATGAGGCCTGCCATGCTTCTGCCCTCCACTTGTGTTCCTGACTCCAGTACCACCTCCTGAGAACACCTCCTGATCTAGACCATCTGATCTAGACCATCCCAGCTTGGTTCTTGATGCATCTTACAGAGCAGGAAACTGAGGCTTATAGACACAGCCTGATGTAACAGAAACAGCGCACAGGGTAATCCCAAAGCTTGCCAATGATTTGTGGCAGCACCTAGTGTTGATGGTTAAGGAGAAAAGGAGACTGGAGATCTGAGCAAACAAGAAGAGAGGCACCTCATGAGTTTCTCATTCATGTAAAGTCTCAAAAACAGGTGTTCCTGATCTGCTGCTGCTGCTAAGTCGCTTCAGTCATGTCCGACTCTGTGCAACCCCATAGATGGCAGCCTACCAGGCTCCTCCATCCCTGGGATTCTCCAGGCAAGAACACTGGAGTGGGTTGCCATTCTGCAGTCATCCCTAAGGTGTTGAGTCAGATTCTGTTTCCTTCCATCCGTGGCACCATCAGTTTCAATACCAGCTGTATGACTAAGGCCAGTGAAGCTTCTTGCCCCCACCATGGTCCTTCAGCTGTAAGAGAGAGATTCTAAGTGTGGTGACCCTTGGCCTCCACATGGAACAGACATGAAGTGGTGAGGGCTGTGGCACTTCTAGAGAGGATGGCCACTAGTTTTAACTTGTTGCTGTTCCTCCCCCTCCAACCCCCACCAAAAAAAGGTTAGTTTAAGGTCCTAACCCCAGTACTTCAGAAGGTGATCTTATTTGATAACAGGGTCTTCTCAGAGGTAATCAATTTAAATGAGATCAGTAGGGTGGACTCTAATCCAGTATGACTGGTGTGCTTATACAAAGGAGAAGTTTGGACACAAAAGCAGACGTGTATAGAGAACAGGTGATGTGATGATAAACTCAGGATTGTAGTAATGTATGTACAAGCCAAGGAACACAGCTCCTTCCCTATGGCCTTTAGAGGGATGGTGACAGCATGGTTTCAGACTTAATGACCTCCAGACCAGTGAAACAATAAATTCTGTTGTTCTAAGCCAGACCATGTGGCTATGGCAGTTCTAGGAAACTAATACGGTTGGCAATTAAATCTTTAAACACTTCAGATCACAATGGCTTGAATGTAACCTGTGTGCGACCTCTGTTAAAGGGGAGAAGGTATAGTCACTGATTGTTTCTCCAAAATCCTTTTCTCACAGGCTTGTTCGATCAGAAAGGGTTGAAGTTGCAAATGCATCCTGTGAGAGGTTGGTTGTCTCCTCCTGGAGCTGGAGGCAGCAGACATAGATGGGTTCCCTCACTTCCAGCTGGGAGCTCCTGGGTTACCAGGGAAACAGCCTTACCTTCTCTCTAGTCCATGAAGCTGGGGAGATTCTAAACACAAACCAAGCCCTGACACCAGTTGTGGCTTCCAGAGAAATGAGAATGATAATAAATAAGTGTAAAAAGAGTTAACAACACACCCTTTAAGCCAAGAAGAAAAAAAAATACATCAGGAAGGACAGTCACAATTCTGTGGACTGAGAGGTGTGAGGGGCTGGGCCACTGGGCCGTGAGAGAATGACGGGTGAGGGGGTGAGGGGTCCCCTTCCCGGCCCCCGGGAGATGGGGAGGAACGGAATAGGCTGTGTAGCAGCTGTGGGAGGCATTGCTGCCCCCTGGCCAAAGCAGCTGCTCCTCCTCTGCCCGGCCGGGCCCCTGCGTGGCGGCCATGCTGCTGGCAGACCCCTAGCGGGACAGCGGTGTCTGCTTCAGGGACATGAGCACCGAGCGCAGGCGGGACACGTCTTTGCACTGCTTGCTGCTCTTGGGGTTGAAGTCACACAGCTGGGCCACCTTCTCCCACTCTGTGCCTGGGGTCTCCTCCTTGGATTCCTTCACAAAAGCCTCCTCAGATGCCCTGCAGGTGGAGACAGGAGAGAGGTTTCAGAGCGGTCTATCTCTTCCCCGAAGCAGTGATGCTCTGCTCCCATGGAGCAAGGCTGTTTTGCCCAGCCTACTATGGGGTACTTTACCAAGGCATCTCCTTCCCGGTTCTGTGACCTCTGACCTCAGGCCCACAGGAACACCTTAGCCACCAGAGGAACCCTGGGTCCTGCCTCAGGGCCTTTTTTGAGGTCTTTCCTCAGACCTGCTCACAGCTTGTTTCTTTTTTTTTTTTTTAATTTTTTTCCATTTATTTTTATTAGTTGGGGGCTAATTACTTTACAACATTGCAGTGGTTTCTGTCATACATTGAAATGAATTAGCCATGGATTTACATGTATTCCCCATCCCGGTCCCCCCTCCCACCTCCCTCTCCACCCGATCCCTCTGGGTCTTCCCAGCTTGTTTCTTGTCATTCAGGTCGAGTGCAGGCCTTACCTCCTGAGAAAAGTCTTCCCCTGCCACCGAAGCTCAAGTAGCCTACCCCTGCACCAGCACTCTCTGTTCATCACCTCTCCATCAAGAGTTCCTAAACTGGGTCCCATTTATTTTTACTTTCATTTCCATTACTCTAGGAGACAAATCCAAAAAGAACAGTACCGTGATTTATGTCAAACAGTATTCTGTTTGTAGTATCTGGTCTTGCCTTTAGATCTTTAATCCATTCAGTTTATTTTTGTGTATGATGTTAGGTGGTATTCTAATTTCATTCTTTCACATGCAGCTTTCCAGTTTTTAACCGTGTAGCTGACTCACTTCCTTGTACGGCAGAAACTAACACAGCATTGTAAAGCAATTATACTCCAATTGAAAAAAAAAGGAAAAAGAGTTCCCATGCTGGGGCTCCTGACACCTAAAGGCCCTTGGAGAAATCAATGTAATACCTCAGCTATTTTCAACACTTCCCCAAACTGGACAGGACATTTACTAACCACCTAACTGAAATCTCTGATTCGGCATTGCCTCAGGGTTCTCTGGATCCTATGAGTGTTCCCCAGAAAAGGCTGTGGTCAAAAATGTGTAAAAGAATCAACTAAAGAGGATCTTCAAAACAAGTCACCCGTATTTGACTACAGAACTCTTTTTAGCACAGAATGACTATTCTCTCAGCCTGGGGAATGCTCCACTGGAGTCTTTGCTTTTGGTTAGAATCAGATTAGGATGGAAAGTGGTCGTTTCTTCATCAGAAGTTCTGGCTGATAGCTACAGAAGCCACTGATGAAGGAACAATGGGGAAATAAAGTATAATAAATGTAGTTTTGTGGACAAAACCTAAATGTGGGAGTCATTAAGAGAAAGACAATAAGGGATTCTGGGGTGGGGAGGGCTGGGTCTGTGTTCTGTTTGACCAGCAAGTGTCCTTAAAGTCCCTCTCTCCTTAGCAGTCCCCCTTGCATCGCAAGCAGGACCATTTCTGCCAAGGGCTAGGCACTAGCTGATGGCGGGTGATCACTCTCTAGGTGATCCGGAGGGATCCAGGATGAGCCAGCCCTGGCTCAGGCGACCCAGCCCCTCCCGGGGGATCTTGCTTCCCTGCTGGGTGCTCATTTCCTAATCTATAAAGTGAGAAGCAGTGTCTCCTCTTTGCTGATCCGTCTCACTGGTCTGAGAGCCCAGCAACACAACATGTGTGTGTGGGCTTGGGAAAATGTAAGGTTCTGAGTGGAGCTGGCTGACCAGCAGGGCTGGGGGGAGCGATCATTGAAGCTCTCTTCCAGGTCAAAAAGTGAAGTGAAGTGAAAGTCGCTCAGTCGTGTCCAACTCTTTGCAACCCCATGGACTATACAGTCCATGGAATTCTTCAGGCCAGAATACTAGAGTGGGTAGCCTTTCCCTTCTCCAGGGGATCTTCCTGACCCAGGAATCGAATGGGGGTCTCCTGCATTGCAGGTCGATGCTTTACCAACTGAGCTATCCGGGTCAAGAGGCTCCCCTCTAACCTTGCTCTCAAAGCGGGATTCATGGTCCAGCAGCACTGCATCACCATGGAGCTTGTTGGCAATGCAGAATCAGGGCCTCACTTCAGTCTTTCTGTGTCAGAATCTCCATTTTGACAAGAGCCCCTGGTGATTCATAGGTACGAGCAGGTCTGAGAAGCGCTGGTCTAGACTCTTCCTCTCTTTGGGATTCCCTTGGGTGCTCCTTGGGTCACCTCCTCAGGCACAACAGGAGCAAAGAACCCCCTGCGGTGTTCTCCAGCACCAATGCCCTTCTGCCATCCCCAGTCTCCTGCTTGAAACCTCCCATGGCTCTCCGCTACCTTCAGGATCAGGTCTGAGCTTTTAAGCATCACACTACAGGCTTTCTTCAAGTGGCTCCAAACTAATTTTCTCCCCGCCCCCCAGACCCCAACCCCAGCCACTGCAGGCCACTAGGTATTTCCCCTCTCATAGCCTTTGCCCCAGCAGCTTTTCCCATCGAGGACACCCTTCTCTTCTCACCCTCCCCACACAGCAAACTCCACCTCATGCTTTAAGGGCCAGGGGCGGTCCCACATATATGAAGCTTCCCCCGAAGAGGGTGGCTCTGTGGGAGCCCTGCATATCCTTGTGAGCAGCTCTTATCACAACACACCTGCAACCATGAGCAACTTAAGGGGATGGACTGTGTGCATATTATTCCTGTTGGACCGGAGATTGGCATTGGGTAAGCACCAATAAGTACTGGATAAATAGGAGAGTGGACAGAGGAAGGAGTGGAAGGCTGTTATTTTGGTGTGTCCCAGGTTCTGTAAGAGGAGGGTTAGCCCAGACAGCATGAGAGGGCTGCCAAGGGCGTACCCAGGGCGAGGAACAGCAAATATTTGGCACATACGCACGAGGCAGTCATCAGACACTCATCACTGCTTTTTTTTCTCCTTCAGCTTCACAATCCCCAACACACCACCCAGCTAACTATGAGAAGAAATCTCTTGTCTGGATTAGGCACAGGACCGGCTAGACCCCAAACCAGGAACGTGAGATAGGCCAATGGTGGTCTCGCCAGGGGCTCGCAGCCAAATTCAGGCTGGAGCTCTGAGAGGAACAGCACACTCAGGCAGGAGGTGGGGGATGGCAGGGCGTGCTTTATACCTCCGGCACCAGGCATCCCATGCTTGTTTCGTTCAACAAGAAACTCACCCCACCTCCCACCTCCCACCCCAAGAGCCATCTCAGGGCCAGAGGAGTTGGGCTGCTTGACCCTTTGCCTCTATCACCTGAGGATGGCCAGCATTCTTTCCTTGTCTCTGCTTGGATTTAGCAAATCTGTCTCAAAGGTGCTCAGGACACCTGCCAGGGGGATGGAGGTGAAGGTTGGTGCCTGGGTCCACCCTGCGGCTCACCTCCTTCTCTGATCACTGCCCCAGGCCCAGCCACACTCATTCATACCCCACCAGGGAAAGACTCAAGAAACTGCCAGCCGCACACAGGGGCCCCAGCAGAAGAGCAAAGGAGACACGTACACGTAGCCGATGATGTCAGCATCTGGCTGCTGGTAGAATGCTTTGTCAGCGATCCTTGGGGGATGGGGGTTAGGTGAGGGGAGAACAGCAGGGCAAGATGGACAGGCAGGCAGAGGGTTAAAGAGAAAGAGAAATCAGCATTAGTACCTCCAGCTGGAGACGTGTTAGGAAGCACAGTTCTGGAAGGCTCAGCAACTCTCCACAGCCCAGAGAGGAGAGCGGGGATCCCCCACCCACCCGAGGAGGGGGCCCTTTCTAAAACTCAGCCCTTATCCTGTTACTCCTCCTGTTCACAAACCTTCCGTGATTCCCATAGCCCATGTCTTCCCAACGCTCACATTCGAGGCCCTGCACATGTGAGCCCTCACTCCGGCCCTCCCTCCCGCCTCTCTCCCTGCTGCCCAAGCCTTTCTTGGACAGAAAGAAAGAAAGGACAATGGCCTTTCTTTCACATCATGTTGTGTCCTGGTCTCCTAGTTGTCCTCCAAAGCCCAGGTCCCCAGACCTAGAGGCCCCCTCCTCCGCACACATCCCTTGCTTCCCACATCCCTTGCTTCCACAGCCTTCCTGCAGAGACCCTGCTCCCGAGACCAGCCCAGCACGTTTGCCCACTGCTGAGCTCTTTGAGGACACAGATGCGGTCCTTCTCATTTCTGCCTCCCCAGGGCCCAGCCCAGGGTCTGGCAGGCAGCAGCTTGTTGAAACTGAAGCTGGAAGCTTCCCAGAGCCAGCCTTCCCCTTCCTGGCGGGTCCGGTGCCTTCAAGAGCACGGCCTCAAAGGCAGGGGCTGCCGGGCGCTCTCTGGGCAGAGAGCATTTCTGCAAGGGATTCTCCGGTGGGTCTCCACTGTCTTTCCTGCCCAACACCTGTCCTTCTTCTTCCGGGAAGGGCATCCTGATTGTCCTATAAAGCATCAGCTGCCCCCGCCCAGTCCCTGTGGTTTGTGTGGGATCGGACCCCACACACAAACCAAGAAATGAGACCCCATCTGGGTCCATCAGAGAGTCTCTGCTCCTGGGACAGTCACTGGGCCTGGGATGAGCACGTGACCCCACACCAGAGCAGCTGAAGCTGCTGGGGGCGAGAGGCTTACTTTCACTGGAGCTGCCAAGAAAATAGAGCAGGAGTCTGGAGCTGCTGGCGGCCACCTGGGGCCCCATCCCTGGGGTGTATGCCCAAGAGTGAAGGTGGGGGGAAGGAAAGCAGGGCTGAGAGACAGTAAAAGTGAGCACTGATGGACTTTGTTTCAGCTGGAGCCCACTGTGCCTGCCTGCTTCCCCCTGGCCTTTCCAGTTACATAGGTCACGAATTTCCCCCTACTCTTCAGCCACTTCCGAGTCGAAGTGTTGTCACTTCGAGAAGCAGGAAAACCCTGCATATGGCTTGGTTCTTCCCCCCAGCCAGGCCTGTGCTCTCTGTGATGCTAACCGTGGCCACAGGGCCCCCGGTCCAGCTCTTGGCCAGTGGGTTCCAGGGTCATCTGGCTCACATTCCGGTGGGTCCTAGGCCCTCGTCCATCGACTGGTAGACTCGCTTTTCTCTGTCGTGGGGAGGAGGCGAGAGCTCACAGTCACCAGCTCTGCAGCGTTCAGGGTGCTGAGCTCCACAGGCCACTGAGTAAACAGCCCCGGGGTCTGGCTTCTCCTTCCTCCATGTTCTCGCCACCAAATCACCCATCCTTGTGACAGGCCCCCTCTCTCCTTCGTGGCTCCTCTCATGTCCCCACAGCCCCCTCATGCCCTGATAGCTCTGCTCACCGGTTGTTGATCTTGTTCTTCTCGACTTGTTCACTCTGGCGCTGGTTCCATTCCTCCAGGTCCTTCTTGGCCTTCTCCCGCCACTCCTGCTCCATCACTTTGGAGGCAGCATCTGCGACCCCCAACAGGTGAATGAGCAGCCGCTTTCCAGGAGGAATGTGAGGCACAGCTGCCCTGGCGGCTTCTCCCCTCAGCCCCGACCTCTGCCAGTCCCCACACTAAGGAGCCCCATGTACTCTCAGGCTTCCCACCCGACCTTGGTGATGGTCCCAAACCACCACCCCGGTGGGAAGCCCCGTCAGGGGGCCCAGCCCAGCTCGCAGCCTCAGCCCCGTCCTCACCCAGTTCCTGCAGCCGTTTCCGCTGCTCCTCTCTCCACTTGCGGATGCTCTCGGGTTCCTGAGTCAGCCTGTCCGCCTGGGCGATCGCGGCATAGCCGTCCGCTGGACCGTTGGCCTCCTAGGACACAGACAGACGCCAGTGTACCCAGCCTGCCCACCTGCCCCTCTGTCTCTGCTTCTTGACTACTCCTTTCCAGTTACATAGGCCACTAATTTCCCTTTATTCTTTAGCCACTTCTGGGTCAAAGTGTTGTCATTTCTATAAGCAATAAAACTCTACACATCGGTTTTCTTTAAACCCCTCACATCTCAAACCACGTCATGCCCACTATCTCCTGTGACTGTAGCTGGTCTTTGCACTTGCGGTGCCCTCCACCAGTCGCTCTTTCCCCTCTGTGACCCTGGGCAAGTTACTCAGCCTCTCTGGGCCTGACTTTCCTCATCACAAAACGGGCTACAGAATAGCACCCACTCCATAGGGTTACAATGAGGATGAAATGAGTTTTAAAAGCATAAAGAATTTCAACTGCTTCTTGGCACACAGAGAGTTCCCTGTGTTTCTGTCATTAAAGTTCCACTCTGTTAGCTGTGGGCTTCCCACGTGGCTCAATTGTAAAGAATCTGTCTGCCAATGCAGGAGCCACAGGAGACTGAGGTTTGATCCCTAGGTGGGAAAGATCCCCTGGAGGAGGAAATGGTAACTCCAGTATCCTTGCCTGGAGAATCTCATGGACGGAGGAGCCTGCCAGACTATAGTCCATGGTGTCACAAAGAGTTGGACACGACTGAGCACTGTTAGTTTTATTCACCCAATAACACACAGGCCCAAATGGCCTCACTTTATAATACATTTACTTGTCTATTGTCTGTCTCCTCTATCAGAATGTCACATTTGTGACAGCAGGGATTTGCCTGCCCTGTTCCCTGCTGTCCCCCCAGCACCCAGCACAGTGCCTGGCACAGAGCAGGTACTCTGTAACTATTTACTGAGTGAACAGTCCTGAGATAGGCAGGGTGGGCTTAGCTAAGATTGTGCAGTGATGGGAAACTCAAACTTGGAGACCAGACCATCTGGGTTCAGATCCCATCTCTACTCCCTGCTTCATATGTGTAACTCAACCTTGCTTGACCTCAGTTTTCTCATCTGAAATGAAGATGATACTAAAACTACCTCTAAGAGCTGGTGTGAGGATTTGATGCAACAGTACTTGTAAGAAATTTACAAGAGTGCCCGGCATGGAGTGATGGCTCAGCAAGTGATAGCTAGAATTATTATTATTATTCATTCTCATCTTATAGGGGGTGGAAACTGAGGCCAGGAGAGATGGCACAATGTCATGGCAGAACCTGGGCTGCAGTCCAGGCCTCCTCTGACTTCCAAGCCAGGGCTCTGCCCAATTCTCCAGGCTGCCTGCCAGGGTAGGGGACTCCAAGCATGGCAGGCTGAGAGCTCAGCCCAGACAGGATGAGGCTTCCCTCTGTTCTTGAAGAGCCAGAGCTTTTTTATGATCCAGCCCATCTGTGGAGCTCTGTCCGCCCAGTGCGTTCCTGTCTCCACCCATCCCACACCCACGCTGCCCCGCCTTTGTGCTTTCGGCCTGCAATTGTCTCCCCTCCTTCCCCCAGCTAATGAAATCTTATTCCATCCCAAGTTTCTAGCTCAGAAGTCACCAGCTCTGGGCTATTTCCAAACCCCCAAGCAGACCACAGCCCTTCCTCTCCCCGTGCTCCTTTGCCTTCCACCATGTGAGTCTCCTGGCTGGACTGGGAGATCCCTGGCAGCAGGGCAGAACCTTGTTTACAGCCCTATGAACATGTCCCTCCTTCCACTGCTCTGTTGCTCAGGGACTCATCAAACTGTCATGGATCCCAGTGTTGTTTAATGTCTTCTCCCCACCCAACAGCATCTGTCCAACGGGCCCACCCAGCTGGGCTCAACAAGCGGTGGCCGTATGGATGAAGATCCCCCCTGGGACCAGCATGTGCCGGTTCAGAGGAAGTGCTGGGTGTCTGTCCAAGGGGCTGCGGGCAGCAAGGTGGAGGAGCACACAGATGGACACAAGAGCTGCATCTCCCTCGGGAGACAGAAGGGCAGGCCGAGGGCGAGGCAGTGCTGCCTGGCTCCTCGGATCAGACCGCCCTTGGGTGGGGCAGCTGGATCACTGCCCTTATTCCTCCTTCCTGCCCAGCATTATATTTTAATTTAGAGTCTCTCAAGACATCTCAAGGGGCCTTTTCAGGCCCCTAATCTCAACAACACAAGTTGATCACAAGTTGATGTAGGGTGAGCCCCACCCTGTTCCGTTCTGGGAACAACCCTGTCCAAAGGCCAGGCTACCAGGACCTCTACCCAATCCTATAGAATGTCCCATCTGCAGACAAGTGCAGTTACTTTGGTGTCTATGTGTTTATTCAGGTGCTACATTTTATCTCTTCTTGGTACTCGTGATATCTTAAAAGACTGGCTTCCTTGGTGGCTCAGATAGTAAATAATCTGCCTGCAATGCGGGAGACCTGGGTTTGATCTCTGGGTCAGGAAGATCCCCTTGAGAAGGGAATGGTGACCCACTCCAGTATTTCTTGCCCGGGAAATCCCATGGACAGAGGAGCCTGGTGGGCTATAGTCCTTGGGTTGCAAAGAGTCGGACATGACTAAGCAACTAACACGTTCTGATTTTCTTTACTATCTGCCCCCCACCCCTCCCCAGTAAGTGAGTTCCATGCAGACAGAGACTGTCTCTGTAAGGACCTAGGACAGGGAAGGCCTGGCTGTAAGAGGAGCTCAAGAACATCTCTTGAATGAATTAACATATGTTCATGCTTGGGGACAGAGATGAACAAGTTGGCCCATCATCCAGGAGCTTGGCAGAGGGAGTTCCTCACAAATGAAGACCATGGCTTGGGGTACGTGCATAACATGGGTCATGAAAAGAAGGGGGACAAGGGAGGACATGACCTTTCTAGCCTAGGAGCAGAGTAGGCTGGGAAGAGACAGGGGAAGGGCATTTCAGACCAAGAGTTGGCAGTGTAAGGACCATGTGAGGCTGGTGCCTTTGGGAAAATGTGAGTACAGACATGCTGCCACGTGTGGATGAGATGGGTTGAGAGAGGTGGGCTGGAGGGGTAGAAGTCATTCCATGGTGTCCTTGAGGACTCACCATCTCCTTTAGAAGTGCGGGCGTGCTCAGTCGTGTCCGACTCTTTGCGACCCCATGGATCTTTGCTACCGCCTGCCAGGCTCCTCTATCCATGGAATTTTCCAGGCAAGAACACTCAAGTAGGTTGCCATTTCCTACTCCAGGGGATCTTCCCAACCCAGGGGTCGAACCAGCATCTTCTGTGTCTCCTGCATTGGCAGGCAGGTTCTTCACCACTGAGATACCTGGGAAACCCCACCATCTCCTTCAAGACTGCCCTAAAATTAAGACTCACAGGTTAGAGTGCTTAAAAACTTGCAAAGAACCTTCAATTAAATGGTTCTCTTTGGCCTTCACAAACCTTCATGGTGGGTTTTATTATCTTTGTTTTACAGGTAGGAAAAAGTCTAGCTTCAAAGTCCCAAGGTCACCCAGCCAGCAACTGGCAGAGCCAGAATTCAAACTGAATTCCTGGGTGTGACACACCAGCCACACATAGCCAACAGGGGCCAAAGTCACTTCTGTGTCACGTGACTTCCTCCCTAACACGTCTACCATCCCAAGATTAGAGACCATGCCCTGTCCTCCCACTGTCCCGAGGCCCACTCCCTGTCTCTCCCACACTTGCCTTCATACCCTCCTTGGCTCACTGAGTGGCTAGCTCAGGGATAAGAAGCTTCTAAGGCTACAGAGCACTCTTCTCAACAGACCTGTGGGGACAGCAAGGGAGGGCTTCTCATCCCCATTTACAAATGACAAATCCAGCTCAAGGCAGCGACTAGTCCAAGGTCGTCCAGCTGGGAAAAAGCAGAAATGAAGCCCAGATTGTCTGACGCCATCCAGACTTCACCACAGCGCCTCAGTCTGGGTGTAGAAGCAGCTGGAGTAGATGCTGGGGACGGAGGGAGGTTAGGAGGGTTGAGGGGAGGAGCCTGGAGCAGCTGCACCCCACATCCAGGGGCATCGCTCAGTGTGGCCCCAGCAGGTGGTGCCCAGAGCTGGCTGTGCCCCAGGCTCTGAGTGGAGAGCCCGGTCAAGCTGAGCCCGCCTCCTCCACCAATGCGGCCCACTGATAGGCTCTGGCTGGGAGCTGTTCCTGCCCCCCTACACACCCCTATGCCTCCCACCTGCAGGCACATGGCCCTGCACCTGTGGTCTCTTCCGGCTCCCCCAGCACAACCTTCCCTGCAGCAGCCCCAGACTGAGCATCTTATCTTCTGTGCCTCTGCACATGCTGTCCTCCCAGCCAGGACCACCCACCACCCCCTGGGCAGCCTGGAACCCGCTTCCAGCATCCGTTCCAGTTGCCCTCTCTGACTTCAGTGCAGCAGCTAGCGGCTGAGCCTGCTTTAGGTCCCAGCTCTTTTCGGCTGTGTAACCAGAGCTATTAAACTTCCCTGTGTATCCTCCTTCCCCTCATCGGTAAAGTGGGGATAATGTACGGAACCTACATGATAGGAGTGTTGGGAAGATGAAATGAGTTAATCCATTAAAGCTTTTGGGTGGTACCCAATGCAGAATAGCTTCCCCGGTGATTCAGATGGTAAAGAATCTGCCTTCAGTGCAGGAGACCTGGGTTCGTTCCTGGGTTGGGAAGATCCCCCTGTGGAAGGGAATCGCAACCCACTCCAGTATTTTTGCCTAGAGAATCCCCATGGACAGAGGAGCCTGGCGGGCTACAGTCCTTGGGGTCACAAAGGATTGGACACAACTGAGCGACTGATACTTCCATTTTGATGTACAGTAAGAACTCAGACGTCTGGCTCTTGAGACCAGCCCCACACCTGAGCCCCTGCTGTCCCGCACGACTTTCAGGTCTGTCATTTGGGCTCTTTGAGAACCAACAGCCATTGGATTTGCCTCTACATCCAAGGCCTTGAGCACAGCACATGGCACTCAGAATGTGAGCTGACTAAATGAAGGAATGAGGGGCTGCCTGCAAAGCAATGTGGAGGGCATGGGGAGAGCCTGGGACACAGCATCAGAGGGACTTGGGCTTTAAGTCCCCTCCTGCCATTCACTGTGTGTGGGACCTTTAAGAAGTCCCCTCCTGGTGCTCCTTAGGTGTCGTCACCTGTCAAACGGGAGTGACAACATCCCACTCCAGGTGTGAAGTGGGGCCTGAATGTGATAACTGCCCTGCAACCGCTGTAGCCCATAGGCTTGGAGACAGCACATGTGCAGGGGGCAGAGCGGCATGGCTCTGCAGCATGGCCCATGGCAACCTCCCCACCATCAGTCGGCCGGCCACCCTGCACCATCACCACAACCAGGAGAACACACAGCGGTGCTGCAGGCAGACGAGGTCCTGAGAAGCTGTTTGCTGGCTCCCCTTCACCCACTGATCTGGACTTATCTTCCAGCCCTGCCCCTGCCAGTGAGCAGTGAGGCTGGAAGAGTCACGGGAGGGGCTCCTCCTCAATCACTAGACTGTCCCAGTGAGGAAACAGGGTCAGCTGCCAGGGGGCTGACAGCCCGGGAGGGCTCGCCCAGGGCTGCAGGAATGCTTGGAGCCCCTCCCAAGCTCGAAAGGGAAGGCATCTGGGAATGGCCAGGACCAAAAGGCAGGAGGCTACAATCAGGGCCGGGCTCGCCTCGGCCCGGCTCTCTGGCGGCACCCCTCTCCCAAGGGACCCCTCTGCTGGACACTGGAGACCACCACGAGGGCTTCCGGGGGCCAGGCTGGCCCAGCACGTGCTGTGACACCATGGGCAGCCAGGAGGATGAGGCACAGCTGATCCTGGGGATTGATCAGCTAAAGCTAAGCTGAGCTGAGCTGTTGATTCCTCTAAGTAGCTCAGTGGGCATGATGGCCACGTGAGTGGAGGAAGCAAGAGAGCTTGTGTAGGAGGAGGGTGTCCTGCTGGGGCCTTCTCTCCCTGCCCCTGGCAGCGGCAGAGAGAATTAGAATAGGCTTGGACAGGCTTATCCTTAGGCCTTGTTGGGGATCAGGTTCATAGCTGGACCCCGCAGTGGCCCATGTGCGTGTTGCATACCAAGTCGCTTCAGTCGTATCTGGCTCTTTTCAACCCTATGGACACCTCTGTCCAGGGATACTCCAGGCAAGAACACTTGGGTTCTTGCCTTGCAGTGGGTTGTCATGCCTTCCTCCAGGGGATCTTCCTGACCCAGGGATTGAACCCATGTCTCCTGTGGCTCTTCCACTGCATGCAGATTCTTTACTGTTGAGCCACCAGGGAAGCTCCCAGTGGCCCACAGGCTTCCAGAAAAGATCAAGTAAGGTAGCAGGAAAGTTCTGTCCAGGACCCTTGAAAGTCAGACCCTGCTCTGTGCTCCATCCTAAGAGAAATCTGCAGGGGCTTCCACCAGCAAGCTGGCCCCTGTGGCCTGCCTGGTCCAGCAACAAGGGGGTGGAGCAAAGGGCACCAGATCAAGAAATTTAGATGAACCTGAGGGCTTCCCAGTTGGCGCCAGTGGTAAAGAAGCTGCCTGGCAAAGCCCAAGATGTAAGAGACGATGGTTCAGTTCCTGGGTCGGGAAGATCCCCTGGAGAAGGACATAGCAACCCACTCCAGTATTCTTGCCTGGAGAATTCCATGGACAAAGGAGCCTGGAGGGCTACAGTCCATGGGGTCGCAAAGAGTCAGACAGGACTGAAGTGACTTAGCATACACTGCATACATATAGATGAACCTGAAATTGGCCACTAAGCTTCTGAGTGACTTGCCTCATCTGTGACCCCCTTCCCTGCCTGCAAGGATGCTATCGTGGCACAGATGTGAAATGAAAGTGAAAGCGAAAGTTACTTGGTCGTGTTCAACGCTTTGTGACCCCAAAGACTGACTATACAGACCATGGAATTCTCCAGGCCAGAATGCTGGACTGGGTAGCCATTCCCTTCTCCAGGGGATCTTCCCAACCCAGGGATCCAACCCAAGTCTCCCACAAATGATTCACAAATAAACATACCTGGGGTTGTCCTTGGTAGCAGTGAGAAGAAAATTCCCACTGAGATTGGGGAGGAGGCCTAGGGTTTCTCAGATTCATTCAATACAAAGTGAGGCCAGGGGGCAGGATGGGAGAAGGCCTCAAGGTGCTAATGTGTAGAAAGGGAAAATTATCTTGCTCCTGGTGTTCTAGGTACTATGGCCCCAAGTATATCTCCAGCTCCAGGGCCACTTTAGGACACAGACCTTTTGGATCAAGCCAAGTCCTTTGATGTATGTGCAGGACAGGCGCAGTCTGAGTCTCTCTGCTCTGCCTAACTGACCAGGCATCAGCGCTGCTTATTTGGAGCTCTCAGGCAGGCCCAAGGAGACACGAAGCTCTTAAAGTCCTAGAGACTAACTTTTCTAGCTTGCCGGCAGTTGAGTAATTTTCCAGAAATGGGACTTGGCCAGTTGCCCTGTGTAAGGTACCAGCCCATCCCTCTTACATAAGAAACTATTGTTTGTTCTCCCTGAGGATTTAGGAGGCCAGCTCCTCCATGAGGCAGAGCTCAGGAGATCCTGCAACAGTCAAAGGTCATTGACCCAGTCCAGTGGGAATTAAAGTTCGTCCGGTGAAGACTGTTGCATCTGTGGGGTCCCAAGGATACTATTTGTGTTCCAAATTCTTTAAGTACTCTTAATATGATCTGTATATGTAGGAAAGGAGGGGGCTTAGGTGAGTGTGGAGAGAAGTTTTTAACTAGAAATATCTGTGATGTGCTTAGTCACTCATTCGTGTCCTACTCTTTATGGCCCCATGGACTATAGCCCGCCAGGCTCTTCTGTCCATGGGGATTCTCCAGGCAAGAATACTGGAGTGAGTAGCCATGCCCTCCTCCAGGGGATCTTCCCAACCCAGGGATCAAATCCTGATCTCTCTCATTGCAGGCAGATTCTTTATGGTCTGAACCACTAGGGAAACCCAAGAATACTGGAGTAGGTATTTACTATCTGGATTTTTTTTTGGGGGGGGAGGTGTTAGGGGGGGAGTGTGAGAGAGAGAGAGAGAATGTGTATGTTACAGATCATTACAAAGAATTTTAAAACCACTCAAAGTGAAAGCTTTTCCTTACCCTCCCTCCCTTCTCCCACAACCTTGGGGTTAACCACTGCTAACAGTTGGTACACATCCTTTCAGATCTTCACGCAAACATATTTCTAAAATAAAAAACAGGACCATACTGTGCATATTACTCTGCAAGCTGCTTTTCCATTTATTATATTATGGGCATCTTTTCATGTCCATACAGAAAGCTCTGACTGCTCTTTGTAACAATAGCATGGTTTTCCAATTTTCCTACCCAGGTCCTCAAGAATGGGCACGTAGATGATTTCCAGTTTGTCTGCTACTATAAATAATCGTACAAAGAATCTGAGTGTCTCTGTCCAGCTTTTTCTTTAGGAAAATTCTGAGAAGTGAAATCTCTTTTAACTGGGTCTTTTAACTGGGTTTTAACGCAGTGAAAATGCGCAGACATGGTGGAGATGGCCGCTGGGTTCAGCCTCCGGCCAGTGGCAAACACATGCAGGGCCCTGTGTTTCCTTTAGTCCATGCCACTGTGGGCCACTTTCTTTCTTCCTCTGCAAGCTAGACATTACCAAGGGCAACCTGAGGCCATACCCCATCCATCCCTATCTGTGCGGTCCTTATTCTCCATCCCCTTCTCCTACACAACCAAAAAAAAAAAAGTGTCAAAACCTTTCTTAATGTTCCCATCCCAATGAACAGAACTTGAAGCCCTCTTCCTACCCATGATGGGGGCCAAAAAGTTACTGAGACCCAGGCTGTCAGTCCCTCCCACTGCGAGGACAGAATCTTGCTTACCTGAAACACATCTCCATTGACCGTGGTCCCCATGTCCTCAGAACCTGATAGAAACAGAACAAGAAGACAGCATTACTCATTGCTCAGCTTATAATAAGCAGGGTCCTACATTAGCAACTGAGCCAACCTCTCTATATATCCGTATGTGTGTTCTGACTTCCACATATGCAGACATCATGTACACATAAACAACCTGGGTTCAGTCCTTGACTGGTCACAAAGCCTTCTCATAGCTGTTATCACATCTAATTTTCACCATAGCCTTGTGCTGAAAGGCACAAGGTATGTTATCAACCCATTTTACAGATTCTCAAACTGAGGCCCAGAAAGGCTACATGATTGCCCAAGGTCGCCAGCCAGTAATAGCTCCTCACCTACCTGAAATTAATTTCCCCTCAGCCACAGTCAGGAATAGCCTGATTACCTATGGGGCCTATGCCCAGTGAGCCAGCTGAGGAGCTGGAGTCTCAGGGCAGGTCTGCAAGGGCTCAGGAAGAAGGCACTGCGCGTCTCCGCTTGTCCCTGAGGTGCCTTGAGCAATGGCTTCACCTGGGAGAGCAGGAATCAGCCGCTACCAGGCAGCACCTGGCCTGTTTTCCCTCCTCCTGCCCCTCCCAGAAGGATTTACTGTGGCCCTCATCTCGACAGTGACTCCTCCTGTTCCCTTGCCCTGACACCCGATTAGTCACAAATTCCCGTGACTTCTGCTGCAGCCAGAACCCTTAAAGTTGGGAGTCCCTCTGCCCCCCGCCAGGCCTGCCTGCACAGGTACTAGTGGCAGTGAGCACCTGGAGGGACACACCTGTGTCCAAACCCTCCCCACTGTCTTCCCCAGAGCCAGGTACCATACCTGCAGCTTAGAAAGTGCTCAGAAGCTATTTGTTGAATAGCAAATGAATCAATGCACTAAAGAAAGAAGGACTAAATGGCTTCTGTCCACTCACAGGCCTCCCTGCCTCCATCTTCACCCTCTCCCAAACCTCTTTCAAACCAACCGCCATGGCTGATGAAAAGCATACACTTACCTACGTAACTCTTCTAATTAAAAATAAAATGAACACAAACTAAAATGAAAGCCACTTTCTGTGGACCACGGCAGCCCATAGGATCTGCTCCTTCTTTGGGAACTTGACAGGTGCCGTTCCCTCTCCCTGGAAGGCTCTCCTGCTCCCTCAAGCCTTTCAGCCTCTGCTCAAACTCTTCCTTATTAGAGGTCTTCCCTGACCATCCCTGACATTCGTCCTCTGCACCCCACTCCTCCCCTGTACAGTACTTTCTCTGTATCACCTAGCACAGCCTGATACGTTTATTTTTGTGTGTGCTAATTACCTGTCTACCCCACTTGAAAGCCCTCCAGGAGGGCAGGGACTTTGTTTTGTCCATCACTGGGATCCAGCACCTAGAACAGTGCCTGACACACAGATGCCCAATAAATATTTGTTGAATGGATACATTGAACCATAACTCATGAGGATTTTGCAACCTGGCCCTGCCCATTTTTCCTGCCTCACTTCCCACCAGTCCTTCCCACAAACCCTATTCTGGTTTCCGCCTTCCCCAAACACACTATGCCACATTCCATGCCTTTCTTCCTACTTCCCTCACCAAAGAATGCTCTTGGGAATCCAGTTGTTCTCCAAAGCCCAGTTCACCAGTCACCTCCTCTGGGAAGCCCTCCACAGCTTCCCCTTCTACCCTGAGCGCTGATGGAAGGTCTCAACTACTATGGAGGATCCCAAAATACTATATAGCACCCCCCACCCTCTTACATGATTACTGTGACCTCCCATGGGTCATGCATTCCCTTATCAGGCTCTGTATCCCATTCAGCTAGCTCCTATGGGTGAGCAGTCAGTATTGGCTAAACGGAAGCTGAATTGCTCTTTGGGGGCCCGCTGTTGTCTGCAAGGCCTGAGGACTCTCAGAAACTGCAATGCCTCTTAGTCAGGAGCCACGGGAGGCTGTACAAGACCACCCCAGATGGACAAGTACACTTCACCAGCCAGATAGAGCCGTGAGTCACAGTGACAGTGCTTCCAACTTGGGGACTAAAGGGAGGGGTCCTTAACGCCATGGAAAAAAATCCCCAGCAGATATAAATTCTAATCAATTTTGTTTTCAAACAGTGATGGATTTTAACCAACAGTTGTCAGCCATCCTTCCTGCTTGTTTAGATGGGGTTTCTCCTGCACAGGTGGCCTGGTCCCTAAACCAGTGGCAGCATCTTCTCCAGGGGCATCTCCTCTACCAGGGTCTGAAGTTACCAGGGTCCATTCATGATGCTGGTCTGTGCACTTGGCATTTCTGGAGGGGAAGTTGTGCCCCCTCCCACACTCCACCCTGACCAGTCCCAATCTCAGACCCTTCAACCGCAGGAGCGGCCAGGGGCCCACCCTGTCCTTCAGGAAGTCTCTGCAACCCAGTTTCTCAGTCCCATGGGTGCTCCCCTTTGGAAATGAGGCTTCAGCCTCCTTGGGAATCCACACATACCCACACACGGAATTACGAGTGTCTGTCCTCAGAGAGCTTTCTGACCAGCCCACGGCACGTTAATAAGCATGTGTCCACAGTCCAAAGCCAGCAGAACAGGAGTGAGGCAGATACGAGTCCCAGGGATAAGCTGTGGCTGTGACTTCCCTCAGATCCCTAATCCCCTTTTGGGACGGGGACAGACGGGGTCCAGAACATTTCTGGGAGCTTACTGAGTCCCATCAGGGGAAAATGGGCTTGCCCAGGAAATGACTGGGCAAGTCCAGGGCAGAGCCAGGCAGGGCGCACAGAAATCTGGGTGTGAAAATGTAAACCTCCTGGGCCCTACCCAAGGCTGATGAATGGAAACGAAGTATCTATTGCTCAGGCTGGCTGCAACTCCAGCCCCAGAGGAGGGACTCAAAGGAGCTCAGGCTCAGGCCTACTGTAAACAGTTTCGCCTGAGGTACATGCATGCATTCATGCTCCGACGTGTCCCACTCTGTGCGACCCCATGGACTGTAGCCAGCCAGACTCCTCTGTCCATGGGATTCTCCAGGCAAGAATACTGGAGTGGGTTGCCATGCACTCCTCCAGGGGATCTTCCTGACCCAGGGATTGAACCCGCATCTCCTGCATTGCAGGAGGATTCTCTACCACTGAGCCATCCAGGAAGCACCCCCTGTCCCCAAAGTCAGGGCACTCAGCACAAGGGCATCATTTAAGAGACAAGACTGAGAAGTGATGAGTAGTGCTGGCTTCAGGAGCTTCCGTCCAGCTTCCAGCAGCCTAAGGCACATTTTTTTGCAACTTATTCAGGCTTCTGGCACTCATCACCGGTCTCCGGGGGATTACTTACTCATCATCATCTAGACCTAGGAGGGTCAGATCAATTCTATCCTATCTGGCCACCTATTGAGCCGAATCCCATAACTCCTCTCAGATCCCTGTGCTCCACTCAGCAGGGCAGCTGAGCATTTGCAGCTTTAGTGATTGTGAGTCCAGGAGACCCTCAGAGGGCCATGTCGCTGCTTCTTTCCCTGCCACCTCCGGTCTGGGGCCAACCTGTACCACCCCTGCCAGAGAGGGAACCTCCCACCCAGGCCATAAATCCCTGGAGTCCCACCGTCCTAGGAGAGGTCACAGCCTGTTCAAACCCCAGCCACTTCTGCAGCTCTGTGCCTGACTTCTCCCTGCTTCTCTCCTAGGTGGTTCCGACATGGACTCTCCCAGCAGGGCCTCTCCCGTGCCAACCTGACTGGGGAAGCTGGTAGTCTCAAGACGTGGGCCCATATTTTCTAGGAATTCCCTGGGGTGTGTGAGGGTCTGTGCCAAAGTGCTAGAAGCTGCTGCTCCTTCAGAAGACATCCACTGCTGACTTGGTTAGGTAGCAAAAGACCCCCCTCCCCCAACTCCACATCCCATCACCTCCAAGGGTGACTGCCACAGCGCTTGAAAGAATGTGGAGCCCAGAGTTGAGAGGCCTGGGATCTAGTTTCAGGTCTGTCACTCACGGCTGTGTGACTTTGGGCAAGACACTCAGGCTCTCTGGGCTTCCAGTTTCTTACATGTGACAAAGGGCTTGTTATGTTTCTCACAGGAAGAGGATACAGAGATGCTCAAGCCCCTCAAGTCATAGGAACTGTCTTATTCATATCTGTATCCCCACTGCATCTGGCACACAGTAGGTGCTCAGTAAAAGTTGAATGAATACATATATGACTATAAGGAGCCTTACTTGTAAACATTTTTTTTAAAATATGTAAGCTACCACTTATTCCAACAGGCCCATAAACCCCCACTAAAATGACAACATTAACATGAAACAAGGGCTGTTTTGGAGGCACCCATGAAAATGATAGCTAGTTTTTAACTTTAAGAAATTGTTCTTTCAGGCAGAACTACAGCAGGAACATTGCTGATAAACACGCTATTGCAAGGACCAGGCCCCAAACCCTGAGCCTGAAGCTAACCCCAATAGCCCTGGACCACCTTTGCAAAACCACTAAGCTCCAAACCCTCTCCAAACCCAGGAGGGCAGGATCACATCTGACTGAAGCCCTCTGTACCCCCGCCCCCATACTGGTATCTAACTCAGAGCCTGGCATATGGAAGACAACGTGGCCAGGGGGAGAGGATTCAGAATCTGAGAGAAATTGTTTAGTCCTCACTCTGCCACTTACTAGTTCTTGCAGTAGTGTACATTTTGAGCCTTGGTTCTGCCATCTCTGAAATGGGTTTATAATGCACATGAAATGATGAAATGTTAAGTAAAGTGCCTAGAACAGTGACCGCAGGATGGCAGGTGATCCTCCAAGAAAGTCTGTAAGTTCTTAGAGCACCCAAGCCTCCTGCTTTCCCAACTGAAGGAGGGAGCTAAGTCCAAGGTTCAGGGAGGTCTGAGGTCCTGTGCACACTCTCAGGGCTCAGCCCGGGGCAGCCAGCCTACTGGGAAGCTCGAGGCTGGGCTGCGTTGGATTCCAGAGACAGGCAGTGGTGGAGCTGGCTTGGGAATGAAATGTCATGACGAATTTCTATGCCGGGAGCCACCAGATCCTCAGCCCCAGGCGGGGCCTCAGATGGGGAAGGCCACAAGATCCCCCTCCCATTTCCTTCTCCAAGTCCCCCGCAGGTACACACACAGCCCCAGGCCTGCTGCTGGCCGGCCACAGCAGGCCTTCTTCGCTCTACCGCAGGGCCCGGAGGCCGAGGACCCCGGGTGCGAGCCCCAGATCCCACCCCCCCAACCCCCAGTACCCAGGCCACCGCGCTGACTCACCCCCACTCGCGGGTCCCGGCTGCGCGAGGCCCCCCTGGCCGCCGGCAGGTGCCCCGAAGCCCTCGTCATTCTCAATGCCCGCAATCTCACTCTCCTGCTGGGCCAGGAAGGCAGCCGCCGGGTCCTCCTCGGCCGCTTCGGGGGCCCCGCTCTCCGACGACGAGAAGAAGCCAAAGTCATCAGCCATTTTCCCCGCGTCTCCGCCGAAGCGTCCGTCTGGTGCTCGGCTCTGCCCGGCGCGTGCCCCGCGTTGCGCCCGGCGGCCACGGCACTGTCACCCGAGCACCCCGGGGGGAGCCGCTCGGCCTCGGCGGGGACGGGCTCGGCGCGGCGGCCCCACACTTCCTCTCCGCCACCGGGCCCGGCTCGCCTGTCACTGCGGCTGCAAGGCGGGAGGAGCCGGGACGGGAATGCGGTGATGTCACCGGCCGAGGGAGGAGGCCCGCAGGACGGCCGGAGGTCGCCTCGCAGCGGCCACAGGAGGGCGGCAGCAGGACGGCGGCGCAGCCCGAGGGGCCGGGGCCGCGCTCCCGGCTCGCGGCCACCAGCGCGCGTTTCCAGGACACAGGACTGGCGCAGCTCCTGCCGCGTCCTGAGGCGAAGCAGACGGGACCAAGGGACCATCGCGCGTACAAGGTCACTGCAGGTTGGCAGCCTGGATCTCAGGAGCACCGAGGTGGTGGTCGCTGCGCAACATGGCTCCTTATGCACAACATGGCTCATTATGCACAAGTTTCTTCTCCAAGGCTCGGCAGGTGTTATGAAACCCCGTTATCAGGAGCCTTGGAGAGGTAACATTGAGACCCAGCGCTTTATTGCGTCCTTCTTGCAAGTCCAGGGTCTTCCCCACAAGGCCATGTTGTTTCCGTACATTTCTTATGTATTTCCCTTCATTTGGAGGCTTCAGCTCAGGCCACCAGAGTTTATGTGACCTGAGGGGGTCTCTACTTGGAGGCTGGGTCCCTTCAATGTCCCTTGCTTCCCTGGTTGCTCAGACGGTAAAGAATCTGTCTGCAAATTCAGAGTTCGATCCCTGGGTGGAGAAGATCCCCTGGAGAAGGAATCCTCTCCAGTATTCTTGCCTGGAGAATTCCCTGGACAGGGGACCCTGGCGGGCTACAGTCCATAGTGTCGCAGACAGTCAGACACGACTGAAGTGACTTAGCAGTAGCACCAAGTATGAACCAGACTGAGAAAGGCAAACCTAGTTTATCCAGGCAGCTTACCACTCCTCCACTCAGTCACCCTGAGTAAACAGACTTCAAAACATAGTAAAACCCAAGCTCTGGCCATGGGGAGATTACAATCTAGGAGCCCAACAAATGGGAAATGGTCAGACATTTTCTCGGAGTTATAGGTGCTCTGACATTTAAACACAGGCTTGGGGGGTGGGAAGGGGAGGAGGGGGAAGGAAGAGGAAAGGTGGGATGGGGAGGAAGAACCACCATCAGATCTTTAGGCTTTTCTCTTTCTGATTTGAAACTTGAAGGTCAAAAAAGAGAGGAAAGATGAGCCCCAAAGAGTGGGTTCCCATAGTGGGTGGGTAGTGGAATCAAGGTTAAACTGAAGGGCAATCTCAGTTTTTCACAGTAATACTTTGATGTAGGTTTCACTCTTATGATGAAAATATAATCATTTATCAGTAGTGTGGAAAAGAAACAAGCTTCAGGCCCTGCACAACCTGGTGCAAGCTCAGCAATCCACCATCACTCATCTCACTCCTCTTCCTCATTACCCCAGCTGCAGTCTCAGGTGCTGAAAAGAGCTGAAAAGTTGCCTAGTTTAACAAACCAGCCTTAAATGTCAACTCCAGGCTTTGTAGAGACAGAAGGACTACTGAACACACTATGCACCCTTTGTGATCACCCATGGATGTACTTACTTGGTTCCTGGAGACTTCAATGCCTCTGCGGGCACTCTTCCCAACTAGTTCCTCCTTCCTTCCTGCTCCTTCCTAATGTACCCATCAGCAAAATTAATTACATGCTTAACTGATACAAGTTACTGGATGAAGCACAAGCTGGAATCAAGATTGCCAGGAGAAATATCAATAATCTCAGATATGCAGATGACACCACCCTTATGGCAGGAAGTGAAGAAGAACTAAAGAGCCTCTTGATGAAAGTAAAAGAGGAGAGTGAAAAAGTTGGCTTAAAACTCAAATTTCAGAAAACTAAGATCATGGCATCTGGTCCCATCACTTCATGGCAAATAGTTGGGGAAACAGTGGAAACAGTGACAGACTTTCCCACTGCAGATGGTGACTGCAGCCATGAAATTAAAAGATGCTTGCTCCTTGGAAGAAAAATTATGACCAACCTAGACAGCATATTCAAAAGCAGAGACATTACTTTGCCAACAAAGGCCCGTCTAGTCAAAGCTATGGTTTTTCCAGTAGTCATGTATGGATGTGAGATTTGGACTATAAAGAAAGCTGAGCACCGAAGAATTGATGCTTTTGAACTGTGGTGTTGGAGAAGACTCTTGAGACTCCCTTTGACTGCAAGGAGCTCCAACCACTCCATCCTAAAAGAAATCAGTCCTGAATATCAATTGGAAGGACTGATGCTGAAGCTGAAACTCCAGTACTTTGACCACCTGATGTGAAGAACTGACTCATTTGAAAAGACCCTGATGCTGGGAAAAATTGAAGGCAGGAGAAGAAGGGGATGACAGAGGATAAGATGGTTGGATGGCATCACCAACTCAATGGACATGAGTTTGAGTAAATTCTGGGAATTGGCAATGGACAGGGAGGCCTGGCGTGCTACAGCCCATGGGATCACAAAGAGTCATACACGACTGAGCAACTGAACTGAACTGGTCCAGATCATTCTGCAGCCATGCTTGCTCCTATGTTAATACATGACTCTTGTTCTTAAGCATGAATATTAAAAATTATCATTAAAGTCTGAACTATGTCATGTAGCACTTTGTGCTGGAGATCCTCAGTTTCTTGACACCTCCCTAAAAATCTTTGTTAATTGCTTAGTCGTTTCTGACTCTTTGTGACCCCATGAACTATAACCTGCCAGGCTCCTCTGTCCTGGGATTCTCCAGGCAAGAATATTGGAGTGGGTTGCCACTTCCTTCTCAGGGGACTAAATATCTTTGGAGATCTCTAAACACAGTTCTGGTCTTCTCATTCTCCACTTTATTATGAAACTCAGCAATGGTCAAAAGACATCAGTTGAGTAAAGATATGAGGCAATCTCACAGAATCTAAATTGCAACTTACAAATTCTGAAGTGGAGATATTTTTTAAATGTTTTTAATGGAAAGTTTCAAGCATGCAGAAGAGTAGAAAAACTAATTTGATACAACTACACATACCAACACCTGAACATCAATATTACCAATACATAGTCAGTCCTGTTTCATCCAACCTTTATTCCTTCCCATGTATTATATAATTTCATCAGTAAATCATAACTTTTTTCTAAAATCTTGTGGTAAAAAACACATAAATTTACAATCTTTACCATTTTAAGTGTACAGTTCAGTAGTGTTAAGTATATTCACATGGTTGTACAATTGACATCCAGAACTTTTTTATCTCACAAAACAAACTCTATACCCATTACACAAGTCCTCACTTTTCCCAAATCAAAGCCCCGGCAACCATCAGTATGCTTTCTGTTAATATGAATTGACTGGTTTAGATAGCTCACAAAGGTGAAATTATAGAGTTTTGTATCCTTATTTCACTTAGTATAATGTTCTTAAAGTTCATCATGTTCTGACAGATGTAGCATGGGTCAGAATTTTCTTCCTTTTTAAGGCTAAATAATATTCTGTCATATGATATATATATTGCATTTTCTTCATCCATCTGTCCATGGACATTTGGATTGCTTCCACCTTAGTTACTATGAGTAATGCTGTTGTTAACACAGATGTACAAATATGTCTTTGTGATCCTGCTTTCTGTTCTTTTAGATATATACCCGGGAATGGAATTGCTGGATTCTACGGTAATTCTATTTTCAGTTTTTTAAAGAATCGCCATACTGGTTTCCAGAGCTACTGAACCATTTTACATTCCCACTAATAAACTCCTTTTTTTTTTGATTGGTTGATTTCACTTTGAAAGTTTGTTTTCTTTTCTTCATTATTTCAAGTTTTTATTTTGACATATTCCAACTTACAGGAAGTTATAAATAATTCCCATAGGCTTTTCATCATTCTCACCAGATTCCCTAAATGATAACATTTTATCACCTTGGCTTTATTCTTTTTTTCTTCTCTTTCTCCTAAACTACTGGAGAGTAAGTTGCACACACCATGACCCTTCATCTCTAGATATTTCACTTCATGTTTTCCTAAAAATAAGGACATTCATTTACATCACCACTATACAATTATCAAAATCAGTGTATTAATTTTGATATAATACCATTATCAAATTGACATAACTTACTCAGATTTCACCAAATGTCCCAATAATGGAGTGTGTTTAGGTATTCCACTCAGTTACCTTCTCTGTTTGATTTCCTTCAGTCTGGAATGGCTCCTCTCTTTCTCTGTCATGAAGATGACATCTTGAAGATTACTAGTCAGTTATTTGGTCCTTCAATTTGAGTTGTCTTTGTTTCCTCCTGGTTAGATTCAGTTTAAACATTTTTGGGAGGAATAATAGGATTCAGGCATTAGAATGATAGTTGACAAATGCTAATCTTCTAGTTCTATTTCCACATACATTTATTAGTTTTCTTTCTACCATAGGGTGTTTGTTCTGTCTGCAAGACTCATAGATTCATTTGATCCAAGCGAATTGTATTAGTAGTGCTTTGCTATCATTATTTATTTTAGTGCTCAAATTGCCCAAGATTGGGTCAGTAGGAGCCCCTTTGAGCTGGCTCCTGTGTTTCTAATGTGTGTGTGTGTGTGTCTGTGTGTGTGTGTGTGTGTGTGTGTGTGTGTGTGTTGTCAGTCATGTCCGACTCTTTGCAAGTCCATTAGGTGCCTCTGTCCATGGGATAGTCCCAGCAAGAATTCCCAGTTCCTCTTCCAGGATATCTTCCCAACCCAGGAATCAAAACTGCATCTCCTATGTCTGCATCATTCTTTGAGCACTTTCTCATTTTCTGGCACAACGAAATATTTCAGGCTTAAGAATAAGTCATTTCTCCATCATCAAAAAGTCTATAAATAATAAATGCTAGGGAGGGTGTGGTGAAAAGGAAATCCACATAGACTGTTAGTGGGGATATAAGTTGGTGCAGCCACTATGAAGAACAGTATGGAGGTTCCTTAAAAGAGCTAAAAATAGAGTTACCATATGATCCAGCAATCCTACTCCTGGGCATATATCCAGAAAAGCCAAAAACTCTTAATTCAAAAAGATTTATGCACCCCAAGGTTCATGGCAGCACTATTTACAACAGCTGAGACATGGAAACAACCCAAGTATCAACAGATGATTGATTTAAGAAGGTGTGAGATATATGTAATATAGATATATAATGAGATATTAGCCATAAAAAAGAATGAAATGTTGTCATTTGCAGCAACATGGGTGGGCCTAGAGAATATCATACTAAGTGAAGTAAGTCAGACAGAGAAAGACAATAATTATATGTATCACATATATGTGGAATCTAACAATGTGGAATATATATACAAAACAGAAACAAACAGGCATAGAAAACAATCTTGTGGTTACCGAAGGGGAGGGGGGGAGAGGAGGGATAAATGGGTGGAAGAATAAATTAGAAGCATAGAATTAACAGAAATATACTATACATAAAATAGATCATCAATAAGGATTTACTGTGTAACACAGGGAAAAATATTCAGGATCTTGGATGGAGGAAGAGATGGTTGGATGGCATCACCAACACAATGGACATGGGTTTGGGTGGTCTCGGGAGTTGGTGATGACAGGGAGGCCTGGCATGCTGCGGTTCGTGGGGTCACAAAGAGTTGGACACGACTGAATGACTGAACTGAACTGAACTGAACTGTGATCACTATAATGGAAAATAATCTGAAAAATATATATGACTTAATCACCTTGCTGTATATCTGAAACTAACAGAATATTGTAAGTCAACGATACTTCAACTAAAAAAAGAAAGAAATGATGGTGATTAATGTCATACATGGGTGAACTAAAGCTTTGGTGACAATTATTTTGCAATATTTGAAAGTATGAAATCAACTGGTTCTACACCTTAAACTTACTCAATGCTATAAGTCCTTCATGTCTCAGTAAAGCTGACACTGGAAAGAATAAGCCATTTCTACAAGAACTTCTGGTACTTTTGAGAGGAAAATGAAGAAACCAAGATTCATGCGCCAGGCGCTGTCCTTGCTATGACGGCAACGTCTCCTCCTCCTCCTCAGTCCTCATCTTCATCTTCTCTGTGCTTCCCTGGGGCTCAGACAGTAAACAGTCTGCCTGCAGTGAAGGAAACGGGTTGGATTCCTGGCCTGGGAAGATCCCCTGGAGAAGGGAACCGCTAACCACTCCAGCATTCTGGCCTGGAGAATTCCATGGACAGAGGAGCCTGGCAGACTATAGTCCATGGGGTCGCAAAGAGTCAGACACGACTGAGTGACTTTCGCTTTCTCCTTTACATAACCACAAAATTATTATAACATCAAAAATTTCTCCTCCAAATTCCATAATGTCATCCATCACAGTATTCAGATTTCCCCAGCTGGTTGCCATAAATATCTCTCTATTGTCTGTTTGCTTACTTAGGATCCAAACGAGGTCAAAACATTGCATTTGATTGATATAACTCCTAAGTTCCTTAAAAAAATGTTTTTATTATGGATAATTTCAATTATATACAAATGTAGAGATAACAAAATTAATATAATGTGTAATGCAATAATAAGATTATAATAAATCTCAATGTGGCCATCAGCCAGCTTCAATAATTATCAATATTTGGCTAAACTTGTTTCATCTACATCCCCATCACTGCCCTGTGCTTTAATTCTTTTAAAACAGATTCCACATACCATATAAATTCATCTATAAGTAGATCTAAAACAGAAGAATTTCTTATACCTTCTTAATATAATCAATATAATTATCATAGATAAAAATTAAAACTATTATTAATAGTATCAGCAAATATTCAGTAAGTATTCAAATTTTCATAATTGTCTTATTTTTTTCAGTTGGTTTGTTAGAATCAGGATCTAAACAATTCTCCGTATCACATTCATGTCTCTTAGGTCTTTGAAAAATCAGCTTTACATGGTAAATTTTTTTTTACATGGTAAATTTTATAATCAATAAAGTATGTCCATTTTAAGTGTACAGTCCCATGAGCTCTAACAAATGTGTATACCTGTGTGACTGTCAGCACCAAAATATGAAGCATATCCATTACCCTGAAAGTTCTCTTATGCTCCTTCTCTGTCAACTCCCACGGCTGCCTACAACTCTCAGCCCCAAGCAAGCACTGCTTTCTGTTATATACTCTGTAATGCATATTTAACATAAATTGTGTATCTTTCCAGATCTCTCCCAGGTGGCTCAGTGGTAAACAATGCACCTGCCAACGCAGGAGATGCAGGTTTGATCCCTGGGTTGGGAAGATCCTTTGGAGGAGGAAATGGCTACCCACTATAGTATTCTTGCCTGAAAAATTCCATGGATAGAGGAGGCTGGTGGGCTACAGTCCATGAGGTCGCAAAGAGTCAGACATGACTGAGCACGCACACACATGTAGGTTTTCATCTGTCGATGGTCATTAGAGTTGTTTTCCAAGTTTTTGCTATAATGCAAAAGCTACAATCTTTCAGCAATACGTGAACCGTGAACTTCCAGATGTTCAAGCTGGTTATAGAAAAGGCAGAGGAACCAAAGATCAAATTGCCAATATCTGCTGGATCATCGAAAAAGCAAGAGAGTTCCAGAAAAACATCTATTTCTGCTTTATTGACTATGCCAAAGCCTTTGACTGTGTGGATCACAGTAAACTGTGGAAAATTCTGAAAGAGATGGGAATACCAGACCACCTGAACTGCCTCCTGAGAAACCTGTATGCAGGTCAGGAAGCAATAGTTAGAACTGGCCATGGAACAACAGACTGGTTCCATATAGGAAAGGGAGTACATCAAGGCTGTATATTGTCACCCTACTTATTTAACTTATATGCAGAGTACATCATGAAAAATGCTGGGCTGGAGGAAGCACAAGCTGGAATCAAGATTGCCAGGAGAAATATCAGTAACCTCAGATATGCAGATGATACCACCCTTATGGCAGAAAGTAAAGAACTAAAGAGCCTCTTGATGAAAGTAAAAGAGGAGGGTGAAAAAGTTGGCTTAAAGCTCAACATTCAGAAAACTAAGATCATGGCATCCAGTCCCATCACTTCATGGGAAATAGATGGGGAAACAATGAAAACAGAGGAAGACTTTATTTTGGGGGCTCCAAAATCACTGCAGATGGTGATTGCAGCCATGAAATTAAAAGACGCTTACTCCTTGGAAGGAAAGTTATGACCAATCTAGAGAGCATATTCAAAAGCAGAGACATTACTTTGCCAACAAAGGTCCATCTAGTCAAGGCTATGATTTTTCCAGTGCTCATGTATGGATGTGAGAGTTGGACTATAAAGAAAGCTGAGTGCCAAAGAATTGATGCTTTTGAACTGTGGTGTTGGAGAGGACACTTGAGAGTCCCTTGGACTACAAGGAGATCCAACCAGTCCATCCTAAAGGAGATAAGTCCTGAGTGTTCATTGGAAGGACTGATGTTGAAGCTGAAACTCCAATACTTTGGCCACCTGATGTGAAGAGCTGACTCATTGGAAAAGACCCTGATGCTGGGAAAGATTGAGGGCGGGAGGAAAAGGGGACGACAGAAGATGAGATGATTGGATGGCATCACCGACTCAATGGACATGGATTTGGGTGGACTCTGGGAGTTGGTGATGGACAGGGAGGCCTGGCATGTTGCAGTTCATGGGGTCGCAAAGAGTCAGACACGACTGAGCAACTGAACTGAACTGAACTGAGTAAACATCTAGGAACGGAGTTACTGGCTTGTAGGAAAGTGTATGTTTTACTTTATAAGAAAAAGCTAAACTTTTTTTCAGAGTGGTTGTACCATTTCACATCCCCAGCAACACTTGGTCTTTTTCATTTCAGCCTTTCTGTTGCGTGCAGTGGTATGTCATTATGGTTTTCATTTGTATTTTCCTGACAAATAATAATGTTGCTCATTTTAATGTACTTATTAGCCATTTGTGTAGCTTCTCTTGTGAAGTGTCTGTTCAAATTTTTGTCCATTTTATTATTAGATTATTTTCTTATTGTTGAATTATGAGTTCTTTATGTTTAAATTCAAGTCCTTCAGTAGATAACTTCCCTGTAGCTCATACAGTAAAGAATCTGCCTGCAATGCAGGAGACCCAGGTTCAATTCTTGGGTCAGGAAAATCCTCTGGAGAAGGGAATGGCAACCCACTCCAGTATTCTTGCCTGGAGAATCCCATGGACAGCGGGTCTGGTGGGCTACAGTCCATGGGGTTGCAAAGAGCCGGACATGACTGAGTGACCAACACTACTACTCAATAGATATACGTGCTGTGAATATTTTCCCAGGGCCTTTTCATTTTTGTAACTGTGGCTTTTAAAATACATAACTTTTAAATTTTTATGAAGTTCAATTTAGCAAATTTTTTCTTTTATGGTTCTTGTCTTTTGTGACCTATTTTTAAAAATTTGCCCTACATCAAGGTAGCAATTTTTCTTCTGCTTTATTCCTGAAGTTTTATAGTTTTATCTTTTACTCTTAGATCAGTCTGTGATCCATTCCAAGGTAATTTTTTTTTTTTTTTTTTTTTATCCGGCTGTCCGCATCTCTCACCAGAGTGGTAGCTTTGTTATAATTGGTGAACCTACATTGATATGTAGGTTCATTAGACTCATTAGAGAAGATCCCGATACTGGGAAAGATTGAAGGCAGGAGGAGAAGGGGATGACAGGGGATGAGAAATGGTTGGATGGGCTCACTGACTCAGTGGACATGAGTTCGAGCAAGCTCTGGGAGATGGTGAAGGACAGGGAAGCCTGCTGTGCTGCAGGCCATGGGGTCACAGAGTCGGACACGACTGAGCGACTGAACAACAACGTTGATGCATTGTTATCATCCATAGTTCATAGTTTACCTTAGGGCTGAACATTCTGTGGGTTATAACCACTGTGTAATGACATTTACACACCATTGTAGTAGTATACAGAATAGCTTTACTGTCCTAGAAAGTCCCTTGTGTTCTTCCTATTCTTCCCTTCTCCCCTCCCCCCAAGGTAATTTTTATGTAAGGAGTCAGAGAAGAATTAAGCTGAATTTTTTCCATATGATGTACAACTGTTCCAGTTTCATCTGTTGGAAAGATTATATGCTCTGCCCTCTACTAAAGTATTTTGATTCTTTGTTGAACATAAACGTATCACATATATGTGAGCCTATTTCTTGATTCTCTATTTTGTTCCATCTTAGTTTTGCTACCAGCGATGGAACATGTGCACTGTGCAGTGGAAGCCCAAAGTCCTAACCACTAGACTCCCAGGGAATTCCCCAAACCTTTCTTAATTTCTTTTTTTTTCTTTCTTAATTTCTAAGGTAAACATTTAATGCTATAAACTCCCTTCTAAGCACTACTTTAGCTGCATTTTATCAATTTTGACATATTTTAAATTTTAATTTAATTCAAATAGTTTACAATTTCATGAGTTTTTCCATTGACTTCTCATTTAGAAGTATGTTATTTAATTTGCAAATATTTGGAGTGCTTTACAGTGGATATATTTCTATATGATTTCAATAATTTGAAACTATGAGGCTTATTTCATGATACACACAGTCTGTCGTGAGTTCTTGAAAATATATTCTACAGTTCTTAAAAGTATCTATATATTCTACATGCTTTACTCTAGAGTGGTGTATTTTATGTCAATTAAGTCAAATGAATGAATAGTGTCACTTGTCTTTTATATCCATACTGCTTTACTTTATATTTGTTCAGTTGACTACTGAGATAGGAGTGTTCAAATCTCCAACTGTAGTTATGGATTTGTCTTTTGTCTTCTTTTACTTCTATCAGTTTTTGCCTATCATTTTGAGGCTTTTATTATTTTTAGGTGCCTACACATTTTGGATTGTAAGATCTCCTGATGAATTTAAGCCTTTACCGTGATAATATAATCCTTTTTATCCTTGATAATGCTCCCTGTTTTGAAATCTATTTTGTTTGATCTTATAGGCATTTCAGCTTTCTCATGACATTATCTTTTCTCATCCTTTCCTGTAAACCCCCTTTACATTTAAAGTGATTTTCTTATTGAAAGCTTATAGTTGAGTCTTGCCTTTATCTGAAAATAATGATTTATTGTTTATTTTTGACTGCACTGGATCCTCTTTGTGTGTGGAGAGCAGGGGCTTCTCTCTCGTTTCGATGCATGAGCTTCTCCTTGTGGTGGCTTCGCTCGTTGCAGAGCACAGGCTCTAGAGTTTGGGCTCAGTGCTGTGGCTCCTGGGCTCTAGAGCACAGGCTCAATAGTTGTAGTACACAGGCTGCATGACATGTGAGATCTTCCCAGATCAGGGACTGATCCTGTATCTCCTGCATTGGCAGACTGAGTCTTTACCACCGAGCCACCAAGGAAGCCTGAGTCTTGCTTTTTAAATCCAGTTTGATATGCTCTGCTTTTTAATTGCAATGTTGAAACATTTACATTTAATATAATTTTTAATCTGACTGGACTTAGATTTTGCTATTGTATTTATCTCCTCCCTCCTGCTCTAGGATGTTTCCTTTTTATTGCCTGAGTACTTTTTAGGATTCAATTTTACCTCCACTATTCATTTATTAGTTAGGTCTCTTTATGTATGTTTTTGGTTGTCATTTGCTCATTTGTTTGTGATAGCTCTAGGTTTTATGATACTCATCTTTACCTTATCAGAGTTTATCTTCAAATAATGTACTATTACTTCTTGTATAAAAACTTCACAACACTGTGCTTCCATTTCTTCCTTTCAGTTTCTGTGCAGTTGTTATTCTACATCTTATTTCTATGTATGGTTTAAACCACACAATGTATTAATAGTATTTTTGCTTTTAAATAGCCAATTGTCTTTTATCCAATTTTTTGTGTGTGTGTGTTAAGTACACATACCATAAAATTTGCTGTTAATTATTTTTAAGTATGTGGTTTAGGGTGTTAAGTACATTCACTCTGTTGTGCAAACCATCTCCAGAACTGTTTTCAGCTTATAACACTGAAACTCTAAACCCATACAAAAGGAGAATAACTCTTTGTTCTCCCCTTCCCCCAGGTCTTGACAGCCACCAGTCCAATGTCTGTCTCTAATTTTGACTACTTTAAGTATTTCTTGTAAGTGGAACCATGAAGTATTTATCTTTATAAGACTAGCTTATTTCACTTAACGTAAGTTTCTTCAAGTTTCCTCCCTATTGTAGCATATGAATTTGTAGCATAAGAATTTCTTTTCTTTTTAAAGTGAAATAATGTTCCATTGTATGTATATATCACAACTTGTTTATCCATTCATCTGTTGATGAACATTCAGGTTGTTTTTAAGTTTTAGCTATTGTAAATAATGCTACTATTAACATGGGTATGAAAATATCTCTTCAATGTATGACAAAAACCACTGCAATGTTGTAAAGTAATTAGCCTCCAACTAATAAAAATAAATGGAAAAAAAAATATCTCTTCAAGACTCTGCTTTCAGTTCTTTTGAATGAATCCCCGGAAGTGGAATTGCTGCACCAATATTACAATTCTGTTTTTAATTTTTTTAGGAACTGCTATGCTGTTTTCCACAGTGGCTATACCATTTTACATTCTCACCAACAATGCACAGGGGCTGCAGTTTCTCCGTATCCTTGACAATACTTGCTATTTTCTACTTTGTTTTGATAGCAGTCATCTTAACGGGGTATGAATTGGTATCTCAATGTGGTTTTGATTTGCATTTCCCTGATGATTAGATGTTGAGCATCTCTTCATGTGCTCACTAGTCATTTGTATGTCTTCATTGGAGAAATGTATGTTCAAGTCTTTTGCCCATTTTTAAGTTGGGTTGTTTGCTTTTTGTTGCTGATTTTTAACATTTATTTCTGTGTTCTGGATATTAATTCCTTATTATATATTTGATTTGTAAATAGTTTCTTCCTTTCTGTGGATTGCCTCTTTATTCTGTGGATAGTGTCTTTCAATGTACAAATTTAAACTTTTTTCATGAAGTGCAATATGTCTATCTTTTCTTTTGTTACCTGGGCTTTTGGTGTCATATCCAAGAAATTATTGCCAAATCCAATATTGGGAAGCTTTCATCCTTGATTTTCCTCTAAGACTTTTATTGTTTTAGGTTTTACATGTGTAGATACATTTTCAGTTAATTTTTGTATGTGGTATTAGGTAAAAATTCCATTTCATTCTTTTGCGTGTAGACTCTTGAGAGTCCCTTGTACTGCAAGGAGATCAAACCAGTCAATCCTAATGGAAATCAACTGTGAATATTCATTGGAAGAACTGATGCTGAAGCTGAAGCTCCAATACTTTGGCCATCTGATTCGAAGAGCCAACTCGTTGAAAAAGACCCTGATGCTGGAAAAGATTGAAGGCAGGAGGAGGAGGGGACACCAGAGGATGAGATGGATGGATGGACTCAGTGGACATGAGTTTGAGCAGGCGCCAGGAGATGGTGATGGACAGGGAAGCCTGGTGTGCTGCAGTCCATGGGGTGACAAAGAGCTGGACATGACTGAACAGAACAGATCCACTTTTCCCAGAACCATTTGTTGAAAGAGTTGTTCTCTTAATTTCCTTTTTAGACTTTTCATTGTTCATATAAAGGAATGCAACTGAAATTTGTGTGTTATCTTTGTATCCTGATGCTTTATTGAATTCATTTGTCAGTTCTAACAGTTTCGTGGGCTTCCCTGGCGGCTCAGACGGTAAAGAATCCGCCTGCAATGCAGGAGGCCTGGGCTCAATCCCTGGGTTGGGAAGACCCCCTGGAGAAGGGATGGGCTACCCACTCCAGTAATCTTGCCTAAAGAATTCTATGGACAACGGAGCCTGGCAAGCCCCAGTCCATGGGCTCGCAAAGAGTCGGACACAACTGAACAGTTTTGTGTATGTGTGTAGACGTTTTAGGGTTTTCTACATGTAAAACCATGCCACTGCATGTCGATTGTTATTTGGTCATAGACTCAAGGACAGTTCCTATGTATATTTCTGAAATTCTTGCTCTGCCTAGATCCCTCCTCTCCAGGACCTTGCCCTGCGAATGCTATTCACTTCAACCTCCCCAGACTCCTATCTCGGTCTCCTTGACTTTTGAGACCTCTGAGCTCTGTGTGGGTTGTCCTTTCATACACTGTTTAGAAACTTCTTGAGGAAGAAAGCCTGGAAAGTTATAGGGCTTACTTGTTTATTTCTCTTCTCCCAGGGATCACAATTCTGTGCTGTCACTGTCTAAAAACAATAAAACAATTCTATCATATATTTTATCCAGTTTTCTGTTTGTTTATAATGGGAGAGTAATCTCTATTTTTTTTTTTTTTTCTATATTTGGCCACACTGTGAGGTATGCAGAACTTCTCTGAGTAGGGATCAAACCCGTGCTTCCTGCAGTGGAAGCACAGAATCTTAACCACTGGACCACCAAGGAAGTCCTGTGGGAGAGTAATTTTGTACACTATTACTCCTTCATGGCCAGCAGAGAAAAGTAGAAATCTCCTCTTAACCTTTTTTTTTTTTTAGTATGTTTGCGAAGGATGAACATCACTGCTTATGAAAAGCGATGACAAACTTAGACAGCATATTAAAAAGCAGAGACATTACTTTGCCAACAAAGGTCCATCTAGTCAAGGCTATGGTTTTTCCAGTGGTCATGTATGGATGTGAGAGTTGGACTGTGAAGAAAGCTGAGCGCCGAAGAATTGATGCTTTTGAACTGTGGTGTTGGAGAAGACTCTTGAGTCCCTCGGACTGCAAGGAGATCCAACCAGTCCATCCTAAAGGAGATCAGTCCTGGGTGTTCATTGGAAGGACTGATGCTGAAGCTGAAGCTCCAACACTTTGAACACTTGATGCGAAGAGCTGACAAATGAGAAAAGACTCTGATGATGGGAAAGATTGAAGGCAGGAGGTGAAGGGGACAACAGAGGATGTGATAGTTGGATGGCATCACTGACTCAACAGACATGAGTTTGAGCAAACTCAGGGAGATGGTGAAGGACAGGGAAGCCTAGTGTGCTGCAGTCTATGGGGTCGCAAAGAGTCAGACACGACTGAGCGACTGAACAACAACAATGAAAAGCAAAGTTAATCTTCATTAGAGGATGTGCTTCTCCGAGATTTAATGGAGTCACTGAAACTGAACAGAGACATTTCTTCGAACAAAATTGTCTACTATGTAGGGACTGGAGGAGGGCTTTCTGGTTGACAATGAGATACACATCCCTAAAGATGGAGATGGCATCCTGAGGTTCCTGGCATTCTTGGTGCATCCTGGCTGGTGCTGGATGGGACACAGTGTCCCTGGAGGCCGTGGAAGGAAGGAGACCTTCACTATTATCGATCTTGGGAATACACCATTTTCCTGGGATGTCTGTCTCTGTCTCTGAATTACTTGTCTCTGCCTAAATATTTCAGCCCCTCAGAGGCCACTGAAGGCTGAGGATCACCCAGCTAAAGGAGGTGCCTGTGCAAATGATCCCTTTCTTATGCTCAAACATGAAATTAACATTTCCTTCTCTAAGATCCACCCAATGCCTTTCCTGTTCTCCTGATTTTCAGCATCTTTATTACCCATAACTTAGCCCTTCTTTTTCCTGGGCCTGGGCTGACAGGGCTTGTACAAGAGATGGTCTACCCTTTGTCTTTTCTCTGGGTTAAAAACCAGTGAAACAAATCTTGAGTCCTAGTTCCCTTAATTTTTTTAATTGAAGTAAAACATATAACAATATATTAGTTCCAAGTGCATAGCATAAAGATTCACTATTTGTATGTATTATGAAATGATCATCACAATAGATCTATTAACATTTGTACACCGTGCATGCGTGCTCAGTTGCTTCCGTGGTGTCTGACTCTGTGCAACCCTATGGACTGTAGCCCGCCAAGCTCCTCTGTCCATGAGGATTCTCCAGGCAAGATTACTGGAGTGGGTTCCCATGCCCTCCTAAAGGGGGTCTTCCCAACCCAGGGATGGAACTGGTGTCTCCTGCATCTCCCGCATTGCAGGCGAATTCTTTTAACTCCTGAGCCATCGGGGAAGTGGCTCAGCACTTGCACAGTTACACGTGTTTTTCCTATGATAAAAACTTTTAAGATCTACTCTTTTGGCAACCTTCAAACCTGCAATACAGTATTATTAACTATAGTCACTTTGCTATTCATTACGTCCCCATGACTTAATTTATAATTGCAAGTTTTTCTTTTTGCCTGTCTTCACCCATTTTATTCTCCTCTCATCGCCTCTGGCAACTGCCAGCCTGTCCTCCTGTACCTGAGTCTTAGTTCTAAATTAGCATTTTGGCGGAGACTTTCTTTCCCTTCTCTGATGCAAACTGGAGTCCTTCCCTCACAGGATCCTCAGTTAATCCCATCCTTGGAAAGTAGCTGACCTCTATGGTATGAGAGGTCCATATCTTACTTACACTTAAAGTTCTCTTGGTTTTGGGTCTCTTAGGGTCTCACTCCATCCATATGTTGTGAAATTTAACTTTGGGGGGCTTACTAGTTCACTGGCTCTAAGGAAGTTTCTTAAATCTTTTTTAATTGACACATTCCCCCCCATTTGTTCCCTTGCAATTTGTTGTCATTGAAGGAATTGTGTTGTTTTGCAGAGTTTATCTCGGTGTAAGTTTATCCATTTGCATTCCTGTGGTATTTAACGTGCTCTTCAGGACTTTTATTACTCACGCTAGTAGTCAGATCTAGAGTAGTGGTTCTCAACCAGGGTTGATCTTACTCCTCAGGGACCATTTGACAATGTTTAGAGACCTTTTTTAACTGTCACAACTTGTTTTTCAGTCGCTAAAGTCGTGTCCGACTCTTTGCAAATCCCAGGGACTACAGCACGCCAGGCTCCTCTGTCCTTCATGATATCTGGAGCTTGCTCAAATTCACGTCCATTGAGTCTGTGATGCTATCTAACCATCTGATCCTCTCTTGCTACCTTCTTTTGCCTTCGATCTTTTCCAGCATCAGTGTCTTTTCCAATGAGTCAGCTCTTCACATCAGGTGGCCAAAGTATTGTCACAACTTGCTAGTGTGCTAATAATGACTAGTAAGTAGGTGGCGCTAGGGGTAAAGAACCTGCCTGACAATGCATGAGATGTAAGAGACGTGGGTTCAATCCCTGGGTGGAGAAGATCCCCTGGAGAAGGGCAGGGCAAGCCACTCCAGTATTCTTGCTGCAGAACAGTATGGACAGAGAAGCCTGGCGGGCTACAGTTGATAACAGTCGCAAAGAGTTGGACATGGCTGATGTGACTTAGCCAAGGATGCTGCTAAATATCTTAAAAAGCACCAAACACCCCTTCACAAAAGGAATCATCCACCAAAAAAAGTTTAGTAAAGCCCAAGTCGAGAAACCACAATCTGGAGACTTGAGCAGATTCCACATGACTTTTTTGCAAGAATATTTCATACATGATGTTGGGAAATTCCCATTGCATCACATTAGATATCACATCACATCTAGTTGCCTCTTAATGACATTAATGTTGATCAGCGGGTTTAGGTGTTAGTCAGCTCAATTCTTTCATAACAAAGTTTCAGATCAGCTTTTCATCTTAGGTTTTAGCATTCATTGTGATCTTTATCTAAATCAATTATTTTACTTGGAATTGAAGTTGTGGTGATTCTATTCCTCTCAATATTTCTGCATTAGCTGGAAGTTATTAAAGGACTTTCACTTGTTATCAATTTGGTTGCCCGCAGGTAGAATTCATGGAGGATAGGTAAGACCAAAGTTTGATTCCTTCTCTTAGTATACCAGCTTTCAGAAAAATGAAGTGCTGTGCTGGCAATCTCCAAAAGCAGTTAATGAGCTATGGGTTTGTGTTTATTGTCTTTTTGATTGTGTAATAAACTCCTGGATTTATATATATTTGATGTGTTTCAATTCATTGTAGGCATTATACTTTTTCAGTACCTCTATTTAGGTATAACTGGTATGTAATAAGCTGCACATATTTAAAATTTACCATCTGAGAAATTTTAACTTATGTGTACAGCTAGGAAATCCTCATTGCCATCAAGATAATGAACATCTCCAATAACGTGAAAGATTTATTTGTGCCCTTTTTAATTCCTCTCTGCCTTAAGTCCCAGCCTCCCTCCAATCTCCAGGCAACCACTGATGTGTTTTATGTATTGTCTTGAGTTTTATATAAATGGAATATACAATATTCATTCTTTTTTAACTCAGCATAATTCTTTAAAGATTCATCCATGTGGTTCCATGTATCAGTAGTTCATTCCCTTTTATTGTGTTGAGTACTAAAATGTATTCAGCCATTCACCTGTTGATAGATATTTCGGTTATTTCCAGTTTCTGGATATTACCAATAAAGTTGCTATGAACATTTGTGCACAAGGCTTTGTATGAATATATGTTTTCTTTTTTCTTGGGTAAATACCTGAGGTGAAATGATTGGCTCATAGGATAAGAGGAGGCGCAACTTTTATTTTTATCATTTAAAATTTTTATTTTTTATAAGAGTTTTAGATTACAGAAAAATTGTGAAAGTAATACAGAGAGTTCCCATATATGCCATACCCAGTTTCCCCCATTGAGGTTTTACATTAATACTGTGTATTTGTCACAGATAATAAAATAATATTGATATACTATTTACTAAAGTTAGTATAATATTATTATATTTTATTTAAAGCTTTTACCTAGTGTTTATGTTGGATTGTTTGAGGGACTTCCCTGGTGGTCCAGTGGCTAAGACTCCAAACTCCCAATGCAGGGGGCATTCAATCCCTGGTCAGGGAACTAGATTCCACATGCAGCAACTAAGAGTTCACATGCAGAAATTAAAGATCCTGCATGCTTCGACTAAGACCTGGTGCAATCAAGTGAGTAAATAAATAAATATTTTTTGAAAATGGATTGTTTGGTTTTTTGCATGCATATGCTAAATCACTTCAGTCGTGTCCGACTCTGGGACCCTATGGACTGTAGCCCGCAAGACTCAGCTGCCCATGGGAATCTCCAGGCAAGAATACTGGAGTGGGTTACAATGCCCTTCTCCAGGGGATCTTCCCGACCCAGAAATTGAACCTGATTCTCCTGCTGCTCCTGCATTGCAGGTAGATTTTTACAGCTGAGCAACAGGGAAGCCTGATATTGGAATACATTTGTAAATAAATGTGGTGATGTTATACATCATTTTAATGCACATTTCTCCCTTCATGTTTTTTTGCTAATGACATTGCTTGCTGTTTATATTAGACTATAGAAACAATGTTAGACAAAAAGCAGATTCCAGCGATTTTTTAATTCGAATTCATAATGGGTTGTAAAACAGCAGAGACATTCTCAACAAAGCAATACATTTGCCCAGGAACTGCTAATGAACATACAATGCAGTGGTGGTTCAAGAAGTTTTGCAAAGGAGATGAGAGCCTTGAAGATGAGGAATGCAGTGGCCAGCCAGCGGAAGTTAACAATGACCAATTGAGCACCATCATTGAAGTTAATCCTCTTATAACTACAAGAGAAGTTGCTGAAGATGTCAACCATTCTACAGTTATTCAGCATTTGAAGGAAACTGGAAAGGTGAAAAGCTCGTTAAGTGGGTGCCTCATAAGCTGACCGAAAATAAAAATTAAAAAATGTCGCTTTGAGGTGTCATCTTCTCTTATTCTACGAAACAACAATTTCTCGATCAGATTGTGATGTGCAATGAAAAGCGGATTGTATGTGACAACCGGCGATGACCAGCTCAGTGACTGGACCAAGAAGAAGTTCCAAAGCACTTCCCAAAGCCAAACTTGCATCAAAAAATGGTCATGGTCACTGTCTGGTGGTCTGCTACTGGCCTGATCCACTCCAGCTTTCTGAATCCCCGTGAAACCATTACATCAGAGAGTTATGCTCTGCAAATGAAAGAAATACACTGAAAACTGCAACACCTGCAGCTGGTATTTGCCGGGAGCCAACACACGAGACCCCACCCATGACAAGGCCACAAGGGAGAAAACCTGACGGGCAAGGCGGATCAGGTTTTCAGGGGTTTCGAAAAGGCCAGCTCACGAGATCCCACCCATGACAAGGTCACAAGGGAGAAAACCTGACAGGCAAGGCAGATCAGGTTTTCAGGGGTTTCGAAAAGGCCAGCTCACGAGATCCCACCCATGACAAGGTCACGAGGAGAAAGCCTGACAGGCAAGGCAGATCAGGTTTTCAGGGATTTCGAAAAGCTTTCCCCGGCGCTCACCTTAAAGATGATATCTGTCTTTCTGATGCCTGCCTCAATGGACTACTCCCTAATTTCTGTGACACAGGCAGGAAGGCCTTCCCCGATCTCTTCCCAAATAAGAATCAACTTAGAACTTTAATCAATAAGTTTCCCAGGTGGTGGTATTTTATGAGATTATTCAGGGTGAAAGGAGTGTTTTAATTTAAACTCTTTTGCTGGTAGTTTGTTAGCCAAATGCATTTACGCCCTTGGTACTAATATGCATGATTCCTTATAATATCCTAATCATAAAATAGCATAAAGAACCTGATTATATAAAAGCCCTAATAGACATAGAGCCTTTTTAAGGGGTAAAGGAGTCCTATAAGAAAACATAAGAAAAATTATTCTATAGGTGGTTATTAGGTTGAGATTTGCTTGCTGTGTTTTGCTTGCTGTGTTTTTGCTTTTAATGTGCTAAGGTTGTGTTATAGAAACCATTGTTAATATAGTTAAAGATCTAGAGAAATAAGGACTTAGCCCTAGTGTGGTAACAATGAGATGGTTGTTAATTGTCAGCCAGGAGTGCTAGGCAGAAGCTGCCTCACCAAAGTCGCAGAGTCAGTATAGGGTAAACTTCTTAGATAAACGCAACTGACAACTTTTGCAGAAGGGTTAATTTTTGTATTAACAAGAATATAATTCTACTCTGTACTATTTCCCTATGAGACGGTTACCTTTCAGTTAAGGTCACCATAAAAATGGAAAATAGGTTTACAATCACCTGACCTGCATAAAATGTTAATAGCCCCAAGGCCAGAAGATCATGTGCTAAGAATTACTATAGAATTAGAAAGCAAAAAACATTCTGCTTTTCCTAAAAAACAAAATGATGTAATACTAATCCTGTGTAAGCATCTTGTACCTTGAAAACGTTCTGTGAAAGGGTATAAAACCGGTTGTCAAAAAGTAAAACACAGACTTGGCCCTATCAAGGGTGGTCTCACGTGTCCTCTCTCTCTCTCTCTCTCTCTCTCTCTCTCTCTCTCCCCCCGACGCCGTTCATCCTGAGGGTACCCCCTGGATCCTGCCAAGGCTGGACCCCGGCAGGTATTGGTCAACAAAATGGGCCCATTTCTTCTCCATGATAAGGCACAGCGCATGTGCCCAACCACACATCACACAACCAACACTTCACAAGTTAAACTAATTGGGCTACAAAGTCTTGCCTCATCCACCATATTCACCTGATCTCTTGCCAACCAGCTACGGCTTCTTCAAGCATCCTGACAACTTTTTGCAGGGAAAATGCTTCCACAACCAGCAGGAGGCAGAAAATGCTTTCCAAGAGTTTGTCAAATCCTGAAGCATGGATTTTTATGCTACAGAAATAAACAAACTTATTTCTCATTGGCAAAAATGTGTTGATTGTAATGGTTCCTATTTTAATTAATAAAGATGTGTTCGAGCCTAGTTATGATGATTTATAATTCACGGTCCAAAACCACAATTACTTTTGTATCAATCTCGAAGAAGGCAATGGCACCCCACTGCAGTACTCTTGCCTGGAAAATCCCATGGACAGAGGAGCCTGGTAGGCTGCAGTCCATGGGGTCGCAAAGAGTCAGACACGACTGAGCAACTTCACTTTCACTTCTCACTTTCATGCATTGGAGAAGGAAATGGCTGCCCACTCCAGTGTTCTTGCCTGGAGAATCCCAGGGACGGGGGAGCCTGGTGGGCTGCCGTCTATGGCGTAGCGCATAGTCGCACATGACTGAAGCAACTTAGCAGCAGCAGCAGCAGCAGCAATACTTTAGAGTTTGTGACTAAAGCCTCTCATCAGATATGTAACATGCAAATATGTCCTTCCAGTCTGGTTTGTTTTTTTTTTTTTGGCTGTGAGATCTTAGTTGCCCAACCAGGGATCGAACCTGGGTCCCCCAACCCCAGTCTTGGAAGCACAGAGTCTTCACTTCTGGACCATCAGGGAAGTCCCATATCTTCTTATTTTCTTAACAGTATTTTGAAGAGCAGAAATTTTACATTAAGATGAATTATAATTTATCAGTTTGTTTTTTTATGGATCATACTTTTGCATTATATATATAAGAAATATTTGCCTAACCTAAGATCACAACATTTTTTTCTTAACTTTGAATCTTATTTATTTATGACTGTGTTGGGTCTTTGTTGCTTCGCTTGGGCTTTGTCTAGTTGCAGCAAGCAGGGGCTACTCTTTGTTGCAGTTCATGGGCTTTGCATTGCAGTGGCTTCTCTTGTTGTGGAGCCCAGCTTCCGGGGCATGCGGGTTGCAGCATGTGGGCTCACTGGCACATGAGAAAGTGAGGGCTGCAGTGTGGGTTCACACTGCAGTAGTTAATGGCTCACTGGCTCTAGAGTGTAGGCTCACCAGGTGTGGTGCAAAGAATTAGTTGCTCCTCGGCTTGTGGAATCTTCCTGGACCAGGGATTGAACCAATGTGCCCTGCATTGGAGGTGGATTCTTATCCACTGAGCCACTAGCGAAGCTCCACAGAGATTTTTGTCTGATGTTTCCCTTCTCTAGTTTTATGTTTTATATCTAAGTCTATAAACAAATTTCCCTGAATGACACAAATTTTCTGAATACCCGTATATCTATTAAAGAAATAAAACTTGTAGTTAAAATTTTTCCTATATAAGAATGCTCACTCTGGCCACTTCTACTCAACATTGAACTAAACGTCCTGATCAGAACAGTTGGGCAAGAAAAATAAATAAAAGAAATCCAAATTGGAACAGAAGATGTGAAATGACCTCTATTCACAGATGAAATGATTTTATATATCAAAAATCCTTAAGTTTACACATCAAAAACTTTTAGAACTAATAAACGAATTTATCAGAGTTTTAGGGTTCAAAGTCAACAAGCAAAAAATAGTTGTATATCAACTATACTTCAATTAAAATAAATTTAAAAAAACAGTTGTATTGCCATACACTAGTAATGAACAATCCAAAAATGGAATTAAGAAAACAATTTCATTTACAAGAGAATCAAAAAAAATAAAATGCTTAGGAATTGGGGAACACATGTAAATCCATGGCTGATTCATGTCAATGTATGGCAAAAACCACTACAATATTGTAAAGTAATTAGCCTCCAACTAATAAAAATAAAAGGGGAAAAAATTAAAAATAACATGTTTAGGAATAAACTTAACAAAAGAAGTACAAGACTTGTACCCTGAGAACTACAAAATATTGCTGAAACTAAAGAAGTCCTACATAACTGGAAAGACACACAGTGTTCATGGATTGGAAGACCTAATATTGTTAGATGGAAATACAGCCCAAACTAGCCTAAAGATTCAATGTTACTACTATCAAAATCTCAACGATTATTTTGCAGAAATGGAAAGGTTGATCCTAAAACCCAGATGGAATCTCAAAGAGCCATGAATAGCCAAAACAATCTTGAAAAAGAAAGACAAAGTTGAAGGGCTTACACTTCCCAATTTTATAACTTACTACAAAACTGCAGTAAAAGAATGAGGTATTGGCATAAAGATAAATCAACAGAAGAGTATTGAGAGTTCAGGAATCAACCCATATATCTATCATCAATTGTTTTTGAAAAGGGTGCCAAGACTATTCAGTAAGAGAAGACTAACTTCAACAAATGGTGCTGGGACAACTCGGTACCCACATGCAAAAGCATGAAGTTGGACACTTGCTTCATAAGATACGAAAAAGTAACTGAAAATGGATCAAAAACTTAAATATAAGAACTAAAACTATGAAACTCTTGAACCTAAATATAAATCTTCATGACCACATATTTGGCAATAAATTCTTAGAGATGACCTACAGAAACACAAACAGCAAAAGAAAAAAATAGATGAACTTGACTTCATCAAAATTAAAATCTTTTGTGCATCAAAGAATACTATCAAGAAAGGGAACATACCACCAACAGAAAGGGAGGAAATATCTGCAAATCACACATCTGATAAGGATCTAATATCCAGAATGTATAATAAACTCATATAATTCAACAACCAAAAGACAAACAACCCAATTAAAAAATATGAATAGGCATTTCTCTAAAGAAGACATAACCAACAGTCACATGAAAAGATGCTCAACATCATTAGTCACCAGGGAAATGCAAGCTGAAGCCACACAAGATGCCACTAGAATGGCAATAATTTTTTTGTGTTGAAATGTGTTGGCCAGGATGTTGCATAATTGGAACCCTGACACATTGCAGCTGGAATGTAAAATGAGACAGCCTTTTTGGAAAACAGTTTGGTTGTTCTTCAAAAGGTTAAACATAGAATTGCCATACGACATAGAAATTCTACTAAGTATACTTCCAAAAGAATCGAAAATAGGTGCTCAAGCCAAAAGTTGTTTACAAATATTCATAACAGCACTATTAATGATAGCAAAACTGTGGGAACAACTAATATGTTTGTTAACTGACAGATGTATAAACAAAATGTGGTATATCCATACAGTGGAATACTATTCAGCAATACAAAGACTGAATTGCACACTATAGAATGATTAATATGGTCAATTTTATATCATGTAATTTTTACCACACTTTTAAAGAATCAACTCAGTAATTGATCACATTAACAAAATCAAGAGAAGAAAAACCACATGATCACCTCAATGCAGAAAAAGTCTTTGACTAAATTCAGCATCTTCCTAATTGAAATTCTTAGCAAACTAAAAATTGAAGGGAACTCCCTCAACCTGATAAAGGACAGCTAAGAAAAACCTTCAGTTAGCATTAAATACAATGGTGAAAGAATGAACACTTTTCTTCTACGGTCAGGGATCACACAAGGATGTCCTGGTTCAGCGCTTCTATTCAACATTGTACCAGAGATTCTCTATTTCAAACCAAGAAGCAAAATTATCTTTATACACATATATAGACAGTATGATTATTTTATGTAGAAAAATAGATTCTACAAAAAAGCTACTAGAGCTAATATGTGTGTTCAACTAGTATACAGGATACAAGATCAACATACAAAATGAATTGCATTTTTACATACAAGCAATGGCCAAGAGGAAATTGACATTTTAAAATGTCATTTACAATAGCATCAAAAATATTAAATATTTAGAGATAACTCTAACAAATAAAATGAAAGACTTGCACACTAAAAACTACTGAAAATTGCTGAGAGAATGAGAGAAGTTCAGTTCAGTTCAGTCGCTCAGTCGTGTCCGACTCTTTTCGACCCCACGAATCGCAGCGCACCGGGCCTCCCTGTCCATCACCAACTCCCGGAGCTTACTCAAACTCATGCCCATCGAGTCGGTGATGCCATCCAGCCATCTTAGCCTCTGTCGTCCCCTCCTCCTCCTGCCCCCAATCCCTCCCAGCATCAGGGTCTTTTCCAATGAGTCAACTCTTCACATGAGGTGGCCAAAGTACTGGAGTTTCAGCTTCAGCATCAGTCTTTCCAATGAACACCCAGGACGGATCTCCTTTAGGCTGGACTGGTTGGATCTCCTTGCAGTCCAAGGGACTCTCAAGAGTCTTCTCCAACACCACAGTTCAAAAGCATCAATTTTTCAGTGCTCAGCTTTCTTCACAGTCCAACTCTCACATCCATACATGACCACCGGAAAAACCAATAGCCTTGTCCAGATGGACCTTTGTTGGTAAAGTAATGTCTCTGCTTTTGAATATGTTGTCTAGGTTGGTCATAACTTTCCTTCCAAGGAGTAAGCGTCTTTTAATTTCATGGTTGCAATCACCATCTGCAGTGATTGTGGAGCCCCCAAAAATAAAGTCTGACACTGTTTCCACTGTCTCCCCATCTGTTTCCCATGAGGTGATGGGACCAGATGCGATGACCTTAGTTTTCTGAATGTGGAGCTTTAAGCCAACTTTTTCACTCTCCTCTTTCACTTTCATCAAGAGGCTTTTTAGTTCTTCACTTTCTGCCATAAGGATGGTGTCATCTGCATATCTGAGGTTATTGATATTTCTCCTGGCAATCTTGATTTCAGCTGTGCTTCTTCCAGTCCAGCGTTTCTCATTGATTAGAAGACTCAATTTTAAGATGTAAATTCTCCTCATATTAATCTATAGAGTCAATGCAATCCCAGAACCCCAGCAGTACCTAAAATAGTAAAAAAAAAAAAAAAAAAAAACTTTGGCAAAGAACAAAATTGGAGGACTAACACTACCAGATTTCAAGACTTATTATACAGTTACAGTTATTAAGACAGTGTGGTTTGGGCATCAAAATAAACAAATAGATCAATGAAAGAAAGTAGTCTAGAAAAAAGACATACACGTATATAAACAACTGATTTCTGACAAAGTTGCCTAGGCAATTCAGTACAGAAGAGACAGTCATTATATTTTTAAAAATAATTTCATTTATTTAAAAATTTTTTTTGACTGTGCTGGGTCTTTATTGTTGCTCGGGCTTTTCTCTAGTTGGGTAAGCAGGGGCTACTCTCTATCTGTGGTGCATGAGCTTCTCATTGCGGTGGCTTCTATTGTTGCCAAGCACGGGCTCTAGAGCACACAGGCTTTAGTAGCTGCAGCTCATGGGCTCAGTAGTTGCAGCTCCCAAGGTCTGGAGCACAGGCTCAAAAGCTGTGGTTCAGAGGCTTGGTTGTTCCGCAGCAAGTGCATTCTTCCTGGATCAGGGATCGAACCTGTGTCTTCTGCACTGGCAGGTGGATTCCTCACCACTGAGCCACAAGAAAAGCCCATCATTATGATTTTGATGCTTAAATTTCCCCATCTTTGGCCCCTTAGAACTATTCAACAGCTTGTTTGCTCTCTGACACACATTCCCAGCTCATCCTGTACATTACCTGCCCTCAGACTGGGATTAGTCATTTCTTCAAGGAGTTCTACAATCTGTTAGCGGAAAATGATATTTAGAAACCGTTGTTGGGGCTCCTTAGTAATTATGTTTTATAGACCTCTTTAGTCAATAGAATTGGGCAACACATTTCCTGTTTGAAAAAGAAAAACAAACTGTGTTCTTATTTAATATAATGTTTTTACTTAATCCTTTTGAATTTAGATCTATATAATTCTCTTTCACCAAACATCTTAGTTCTCCTGCAGTGGCAGAAAGATTCTTTACTACTGCACCACTTGGGAAGCCATAAATCTTGGTTCTAATGCATAATACAACCACTCTTTTTTGCTCTATCTACAGGAATATATGCTATTGTTGTTGTTCAGTCGCTACGTCATGTACGACTCTTTTGTGACCCAATGGACTGTAGCCCGCCAGGTGCCTCTGTTCATGGGATTTCCCAGGCAAGAATACTGGAGTAGGTTGACAGGGATCTAGGGTATCCAAGGATCAAACCTGGGTCTCCTGAATTGGCAGGTGGATTCTTTGCCATTGAGCCACCAGGGAAGCCCCCATATATAGCTTTTTAAATTTATTTTTTATTGAAATACAGTTGGTTTACAATGTTATATTAGTTTCTGATGTACAGCAAAGTGATTCAGTTATACACATGCATGCACACAAATATATATTCTTTTTCAGATTCTTTTCTATTACAGGTTATTACAAGATATTGAATATAGTTCCCTGTGCTATACAGTAGGTCCTTGCTGTTTTATCTATTTTACATATAGTACTGTGTATCTGTTAATCCCAACCTCCTAATCCCTCCTCTTCCTTTCCCTTTAGTTATTGTTATTCAGTCGCTCAGCCGTGTCCAACTCTGTGTGACCCCATGCCAGACTTCCCCGTCCCTTATCTGCTGGAGTTTTCTCAAATTCATGTCCTTGGAGTCAGTGATGCCATCCATCCATCTCATTTTCTGTCCCCCCCCTTCTCTTCCTGCCCTCAATCTTCTGCAACATCAGGGGCTTTTCCCTTTTGGTAACCATATATTTGTTTTCCATATCTGTATAGTTTTTAAATAACAACATCAATATTATTATTGACCTGTGATTACTAAATATCATTTAAGATTTTTCTGTTTTTAGGATATAGCCTATTGGGAAAATGTAGGATTACTGCCTACAGATAGTATGTTTTAAATTCACATGAAATTGTTATTTTCTCTGTGGTTGAGCCACTCATTTGATACACAATGTCATAGGCTAGGTCCCATAGAAAATATAGCCTGAATCAAAAGCTTACATGTTTATACTTTACTGGGGAGTGCAAACCCAAGGTATCGGGCATGACAGAACAAGGCAGGGAGGCAAGGAACAGGGAGAAATACAGGAGGAAGGCTACTGTTTGGTAGGAACTACATTGCTCCATCCCGTGGGTCTGTCTCTGAGAGGCCATCTGAATGCTTGCGTCCTAAGACAGCTCAACACGGAGCAGGAAATGAAGTTTTCATTTGGCAGATCTCAGCTCTCAGAAGCCAGGGTTTTGCCCATGGGACATGAATTCTCCCACACTTCTGTGTAGTACATGTGTGAACAGCGTGCTGATCCATAGTGTCTCACACTCCAGTAGCAATAGGCAAGCTGTGGGGTGGGAGGCGCACCCATGAGGCGAAGCATGGTTGTCTGACACAGTACACTCTTGGACCCTCAGTATTGTTCATTCCATCTCATTATACCTGGTCTCAATCTGACAATATGAGGTCTCATCTACTGTGGGAACAAAAGGACTTCACTCCTTCTGAAAGGCGGGGTACAAGTCCAATCTTTCATAAAAATCCCTGAGATGGTTGGATAGCATCTCTGACTGCATGGACATGAGTTTGAGCAGGCTCCGGAAGATGGTGAAGGGCAGGGAAGTCTGGCATGCTGCAGTCCATGGGGTCACAGTGTCAGACACGACTAAGCGACTGAATCACAACAAGCCACAATCTCTCTTAAGACTTAAGAAACATGAGTTACAAGCTACAGTTCTCTGCAGCTGAGGCTGCTTCTGTAGCTCTAAGTGAACATTACATCATCTCCCTCCTACCATTCAGCCTAGATTTTGTCACTCTCGGCTAATACTTCATCGGCCTGATTGCTTTCCTGAGGAGATATCCAGACTTTGATTTCTGCAGGGTCAGGTTATAGTTGTTGCAATTGCTTTTCTGTTACCACTGGGTACAGAAGCGGGCAGAGATGTCCCAGTGAATCCCCTGGGCTCCAGCCCCACTTTTCCCGACTCTGCTGTGTGTAACAGCAACCCTGGTCCCTCCTTGTTATGGGGGCCTGGGGGTTACCCTGGTAGTATGTTAACACTTCCATCTCCAAGTTCATTGGCATATTGAGCCCAAAGGATCGAGATGGTAATCTGAGCATTGGTTCAGTGGAACCTATACTATATCTTTGGGAAGCATCCTCCCCTCTCCTCCCCAGAGCCAGAGTCTAAGATTGTGGCAACAATTTCAATGCATCTGAGTTACTGAGACCATCTGTAAATAGGTCTCCTCCTTTCCCTCCCTTTCCCACTCTGCCAACTGAGGTGTTGTTTGAACTTGCTGACAGTTCGCAAATCATGTGATTTTTAATGAACATGGGGTTTTAAAAGAGCAATACATTTGCTATTTCTGCCTTAAAAAAGTATATCTGCCTTAAAAGTCACTGTTATTAGCATCCTTTCCTCCATCGGGCAAAACTTAGGTGGTCCTCCTTTTCTTCTCTATTTGAGATGCCGTGATTAAAGACTTTCTCTCTACATCCCACAGGCAATAGCTTTATTTCCTGATTTAGTTCCCAAGGCTGTATTCCCATAAGTCCATCTACATTCATGAGGTCTTCACTCTAAGGATCTAGCCCGGGCTCAATATTTATAGACCTTCGACTCTAAGCCCAGTGCAGCTGTCAGTACTGGGCACTCAGTGGTGGCCCAAGCCAACTTGGCCTCTCTCTTCCTCCTGGAACACAGAGCTGGGAGATAAATGGATAAACAACACAATAGCATCTGGTTACCAGTGATTTGAAGAAAACATATATTTTGGATTTTATCTGAGGTTGTTATATTCATGTCCTGAGATCTGAACATCAAAAGGGACATGTCATGTGAGGACTCAAGTGTTCCAGGCAGAGGGTACTAAAAATGCAAAGTCCCTGAGGTATGAGTAAGAATAATGAGGTAGAGGTTTGAGAGTAATGAGTTCACAATAACGAGGCCAGAAAAGTGTAGGGTAGACTTCCTTGTCGGTCACAGAAGGGAGCTTGGATTCTGTTCCAAGACAACGAGAAGCTAACAGAGGGTTTGGAGATGGGGAGTGATAGGATCTGACTTACTTTTTGAAAAGCTTCTCTGGCAGCTGTGATGTGAGGGGCGAGAGTAAAATCCAGGAGGCCAGTTAGGAGGAAACAGCAGCGTTCCAGGGAAGAGATGAGATTGGGAGCTAAGAGGTCCTTTGTAACAAACAGGGCTTCCCTGGGACTCAGTAAGAAATCCACCTGCAATGCAGGAGACCCAGGTTTGATCACCGGGTCATGAAAATCCCCCGGAGAAGGGAATGGCTGTCCTGTCCTGTATTCTTGTCTGGAGAATTCCGTGGACAGAGGAGCCTGTCAGGCTACTGTCCATGGAGTAGCAGAGTCAGACCTGACTTAGTGACACACCCACACACGTGAAAGATATGGTCTATTACCGACTGTATACATCTAGGGCTCTGTCATTTCCCAACTGATACTGCAGTTGACTTCCTGTTATTCTAGGAGATTCCTGAGGCTAGGCCACCCCCAGAGCTGAGTAAGTGTAAGACAGTAACACATGTTGAGTCAATCTATAGCAAAATCTAACTTCTGCAAAGGGCTTTAGCAATAATATAGTCTTTTCTCTCTTTTTTTTTAAAAAAATATTTTATTGAAGTACAGTTGATTTGCAACATTGTATTAGTTGCTGGTATATAGCAAGTGATTCAGATATGTGCGTGCTAAGTCACTTGAGTCAAGTCCCACTCTCTTCTACCCTATGGACTTAGCCCGCCAGACTCCTTTGTTCGTGGGATTCCCCAAGGAAGAATACTGGAGTTTGGGGTTTCCCAGGTGGTCCAGTGGTTAAGACTCCATGCTTCCACTTCAGGGGGCACGGGTTCAATCCCTGGTCTGGGAACTAAGATCCCACATGCTGCATGGTGTGGCCAAAAAGATAAAAAGTAACAAATAAATAAATAACCTTTTAAAAGGAATACTGGATAGGGTTGTCATACTCTCCTCCAGGAGATCTTCCTGACCCGGGGATCAAACCCATGTCTCTTACATCTCCTGCATTGGTAGGTAGGTTCTTTACCACTAGCACCACCTGGGAAGCCCATATATATATGTGTGTGTGTGTGTGTAGATATAGTCTTTTTCATATTTTTTTCCACTATGATTTATCACAGGATATTCAATCGTTCCCTGTGCTATACAGTAGGACCTTGTTTATCCATTCTCTATGTAATAATTCACAGCTGCTAATCCCCAACAGCTCCAATCCACTGCTCCCCAACCCTCCTCCCCCTTGACAGCCTCAAATCTGTTCTCTGCGTCTGTGAGTCTGTTTCTGTTTCATAGGTACATTTATTTATGCTGTGTCTTACATTTCACATATAAGTGATATCAGGTGGTATTTGTCTTTCTTTTTCTGACTTACTTAGTTTGAGAATCACTAGGTCCATCCATGTTGCTGCAAATGGCATTATCTCATCTTTTTCTATAGCTGAGTCATATTCCACTGGGTATATATCTCACATCTTCCTTATCCATTCATCTGTGGATGGACATTTAATTTTTCCCATATCCTGGCTATTCTGAATAGTGCCAGATAATACACTGTTTCACTCTATCCTCTCCCAAATCTTCAAGGTGGCTATAATAAGGTCATGAATTTTACATGTCCTCTATGATTTAATCATTGCCACAAACTGTGAGGTGGGAATTATTCATTTACAGCTAAGAGATGAGCAAACTGAGACAGAGATATTCACTTGCCAAAGCCACAAAATTAATAGTGCAATACTCAGTAAGAATAGGCAGAGGAACCAGAGATCAAATTGTCAACATTCTTTGGATTGCGGGGAAAGCAAGGTAATTCCAGAAAAACTTCTACTTCTGCTTCATTGACTATGCTGAAGCCTTTGATTGTGTGGATCGCGATTAACTGTGGATAATTTTTAAAAGACACGGGTGTACCAGACCACCTTACCTATCTCCTGAGAAACCTGTATGTGGGTCAAGAAGCAACAGTTAGAACTGGACATAGAACAAATAACTAGCTCAAAATTGGGAAAAGAGTATGTCAAGGCTATATATTGTCACCCTGCTTATTTCACTTCTATGCAGAGTACATTATGCAAAATACTGGACTGGATGAATCATAAACTGGAATCAAGATTTCCAGGAGAAATATCAACAACTTCAGATATGCAGATGATACCACTCTAATGGCAGAAAGTGAAGAGTAACTAAAGAGCCTCTTGATAAGTGTGAAAGAGAAGCGTGAAAAGGCTGGTTTCAAACTCAACATTAAAAAACTAAGATCATGGCATCTGGTCCTATCACTTCATGGCAAATAGAAGGGGAAAAAAATGGAATCAGTGCAAATTTTACTTTCTTGGGCTCCAAAATCTGTGTGAATAGTGACTTCAGTCATGAAATTAAAAGACTTTTCCTCCTTGGAAGGAAACCTAGTGTGTGCATGCTAAGTCACTTCAGTCGTGTCCAAGTCTTTGAACTTATAGGTTGTAGCTGGCCAGGCTCCACTGTCATGGGATCCTCCAGTCAAGAATACTGGAATGGGTTACCATGCCCTCCTCCAGGTGATCTTACTGATCCAGGGATCAAACCCACATCTTCTGCATTTCAAGTGGATTCTTTATTACTGAGCCACCAAGTAAAGTGAAAGTGAAAGTTGCTCAGTTGTGTCAGGCTCTTCGAAACCCCATGGACTATACAGTCATGGCATTCTCCAGGCAAGAACACTGGAGTGGGTAGCCTTTCCCGTATCCATAGGATCTTCCCAACCCAGGGATTGAACCCAGGTCTCCCACATTGTAGGCGGATTCTTAACCAGCTGAGCCACAAGGGAAACCCAAGAATACTGCAGAGGGTAGTCACTTATCCCTTCTCCAGCAGATCTTCCTGACCCAGGAATCCAACCACAGTCTCCTGCATTGCAGGCGGATTCTTTACAAACTGGATTATTTACCAATAAGGGAAACCTGGACAGTGTGTTAAAAAGCAGAGACATTACTTTGCCAACAGAGGTCCGTGTAGTCAAAGCTATGGTTTTGCCAGTAGCCATGTACGGGATGTGAGAGTTGGACCATAAAGAAGGCTGAGCACCAAAGAATCAATGCTTGAATTATGGTGCTGGAGGGGACTCTTGAGAGTCTCTTGACCAGCAAGACGATCAAACCAGTCAATCCTAAAGGAAATCAACCCTGAACATTCACTGGAAGGACTGATGCTGAAGCTAAAGCTCCAAAACTTTGGCCACCTGATGCAAAGAGCCAACTCATTGGAAAAGACCCTGATGCTAGGAAAAATAGAAAGCAAAAAGGAGAAGGGGATGGCAGAGGATGAGATGATTAGATAGCATCACCTACTCAACGGACATAGGAATTTGAGAAACTCTGGGAGAGACTGCAGGACAGAGGAGCCTGGCATGCTACAGTCAATGGGGTTGCAAAAAGTTGGACATGATTTAGCTACTGAACAGTAAAAATTTATGTCTCCCTGCAGAACAGGAGATGTACTGCGTGACTTATATAAGGCAAAACTTTGTTTCCAAGCTTAGTTTATTTTCACTATTCCAAACACCCTTAGCATAAGCCTGAGAATCTAAAATACACTGTTGGGTAAAGGTATTACTTCTCTCACTTCTCCTACTTTTTTAAATGAATCTAGCTGAGTCATCTTAATTCCTGCTGGTGTCACTTAACCTATAATGAATAATTTGATGGACAGAAAGCCAACAAATGAAAACTGCTGCTGACATCTCAATGATCTGCTTTACTCAGCAATCAAATGGTAAGGAGTTAACAAATCCTTATTACTAGAATTAGAGGAACAATTATTCATTAGATTCTCTTAGCTCTCAGTGACAAATCCCATTGTATTATAGGCATAAAACTGGGACTCAAAAATCTCTCCCTGTCTCTCTCACACACACACACACACCAGTCCAGAGGCTGATGAAAATTCAATTAAATTTTCATTAAACTATGTATTCTTTTAAGAACAGTGGCTGTGTCTTGTTTACCATTCTAGCATCTGGTCCAGAGCCTGGCTCAGAACAAGCACTCAATAAACATGTGTTGAATAAATTAGCAAAATCTGTAGATGCATATAATTTTTCAAATTTTATTGAAATATAGTTGATTTACAGTTACGTCAATTTCTGCTGTGCAGCAAAGTGATTCAGTTACACACACACACATACATATATATTTTTTCAAATTCTTTTTTTTCCTTTCATCTTCTTTTCCTTTATGCTTTATCACAGGATACTGAATATAGTTCCCTGTGCTATACAGTAGGGCCTTGCTGTTTATCCAGGCTATATATGACACTTTGCATCTTTTAACCCCGTTACCAATCTTTCCCTCCCTCACCCACCTTTCCCTTGGCAAGCACAAGTCTGTTCTCTATGGCTGTGAGTCTGTTTCTCTTTAGTAGATACATTCATTAGGTACATGGTAAAGTGATTCAGTTATTTGTGTGTATACACACACATATATATATATATACACACACATTCTTTTTCAGATCCTTTTCCATTATTATCATAAGATATTGAATATAGTTCTCTGTGCTATACAGTAGGACCTTGTTACTTATCTATTTCACATACGTACCTGTTTTTAAAACCTATTTTTCTTTTTTTAAAACTTATTTGGTTTTGGCTGTACTGGGTCTTTGTTGCTGCCTCCTAATTGAGGCATATGGAATCTCCCCAGAGCAGGGATTGAACCCGTGTTGAACCCTGAACTGCAAGGCAGATTATCAACCACTGGACCACCAGGAAAGTCCTAGTATGTAACTGTTAACCCCAAATTCCTAATTTACCCCTCCACTGGCCTTACATGGAAGCCAAAAAGTACAGTCAAGTAGCAGAAACTACCTTTCCTCATGGAATGGACTCTCCAGTTTGCTGTATCATATTCCTACGGTAGAGTTGTTTTTTTTTTTTAAGTAAAATATTCTTATAACCACATATTCATTCAAAGAAAACGGAAATGTAGATTAAGAGGGTGTATGAAAAGCAAAACATTGAATGGTGTTTAATACAACTGCAAAATTTGTGTGTGGATGTCATAGCCATGCTTTCTGGGAAACAAACTCACTCAGAAGGACAATGCAGATAGTGGAGTGCAGTTTATTACACCGGCGGGCCCAAGGCAGAGTCTCCTCTTAGCCAAGGACCCCGACCAGCATTTGTGAAAATCTTTTATACCCCATGTGTATGTGTCCAAACCCACCAGCCCAAATCCCTTGAGGTTTACAAAGAAAGGGTAAATACAATCACAACAACCCCATCATTCACATGTTATATGTTCAAACAGTTAATAATCAATAAGCCCGAGGTTATATTACAACCAGTTAATAACTGATAAGCCTGTGGTTACATTCTGATAGATACTGTCCAGAGGCAGGGGTGATTAATGTCTGTTTTCTCTTAACCTGGATGTGATCTTCAAGATTCCCCTGCCCAGAGGGGGTCTTATCCTTCCATTGTCATTCCCACAAGCGCTAAGCAGAGTTCAGAGGCCATTGGAGAGGCGGCCTAGCACGATCAGCACGGACAGGCCTGAGATGGAGTCCAGGCCCTATGAATTCCTTCTTCATGGAAAGAATACATCTTAAATCAGAATTATGCAACAACTCTAGAAGGCAACTGACATTGCAGTCCCTCAACTAGTTCTTCTGGATCCATCATTATTGGAGATGCTGAATAGCACTGCATCTCCTTTAAGCTTTGAATTGATGTAAAAAAAAAGTCTCTCAAGTGGCTGCTACTTGCTTCCAATTTTACCTTAAAGGTCCAAGAAAAACTCCAGGACACTATTATAAAGTTTGTGCAGACTGTCAGATTAAAAAAAAGTCACAACTTAAAAGTTGAGAGTTATGTTTTATCGGCAGAAATTTTTAGGACTTAAGCCCAGGAGACAGCATCTCAAGTAACCCTGAGAGAACTGCTCCGAGGAGTGTGGGGAGGAGTCAGGTTGTATGGAGGCTTGCATCAAAGGGCAGGAAGTCTGAACATCAAAGGTATTTTTGTGAATTAAAGAAAACCAGACATCTAAAGTTAAGGAATTTGGTGATTTTCTATATATGAGAAAAATGAAGGAGTCTGGGTTTTCAGAAATCATTTCTTTCATATGCACCTCAGCTATCTAGGGCCAGTATTCTTCCTTTTTCCTTCAGTTCTAACCTTAGCAAGTGGCTGCTGGATCACAGGTTGTTCTTCCTGGTTGCCCTGGAATCGCTGATGACTGTAGCATCCTTGTTTACTGAGATGGCAAGAAATACTCCATTTCTCAAGATCTATTATAAGATGGGATTCAGGCCTGAAAGAAATAGCCAAAACTTAAGTCCTTCCATCCCTTAATATACTCTTCACAGAACTTTAGTTTTCAAAAGCCCTTCAGGTTCTGTCTCAGCAATTTCAATGCTGTGAAGTTGGAAGGGTGAGATACCACAAATAGGGAAGACAATGGGGTCCAGGAGGCTGAGTGCCTTGCTAGGAGTTAGACAGACACTTGATGGAAAAGCAGGCACCAGACACTGACCCCTCTGCCTCCCAAAGTCTTCTGGAGATTGGACAGAAAAAACAGGTGGCAGGAGAAAAGAAATGGAAATGAAAATAGATCTGAAGTGAGGTGGAGGGTTCTAAGGGGAAAGTACAGAAGAAGGCAGACATTGAGAGGTGGAGATAAGGTAGTAGAAAGGGTGAGGGACCACTTCCAAGGAGAGTGAGATAAGGCAGCATATCTGGGGCTGCTGGTGAACCTCATTCCCTCAATGTCAAAACTAGACCAGAGAGGAGGAGGTTTGCACAGGATGTCCAGTACTTTGCCACTTGGACACTGGAACCTGAATCCAAGTCCTTTGATCCCTTTCCAGGGGTCTTCCTTTGGTTGATCACAGAGAAGACGGGCCAGAGGGCAGAGACCAGAGAAGGCCTGAGGCAGGCAGGGGCAGAGTCCCAAGAGGAGTGGATAGAGAGCTCTGCCTAAGTCTGGCAGAGGCCAGGTGGCTGGGTCCCTACAATTTTCAAGGGCCCCTAATCTTCCAGCTTCTGGTGTGAAGGCGGTGAGGGGAAATGCCTACCGTCCCCAGCCCAGTATTCGGGGACTTTTGGAACCTCCCAGAGATGGTCAGGGGCTTTTGGAAACATCATGGCAGGAATCAAACATCAAACGACTGATATTTCTGAACAGCCACAATTTCTTAAGAAACATTCAGAAACACTGGAAATGAAAATGCTTAAAGAGAAGGCAAAATCTGTTGAGTGGCATTCAGGAATTACCGAAGCATTTGGAACCTCTCGGCTCTACAGTCTATTCAAGAGTCATAAGTCTGGAAGACCCTGACTTCAGTTCACTTCATTTCAGTCATTCAGTCGTGTCTGACTCTTTGCAACCCCGTGGACTGCAGCATGCCAGGCCTCCCTGTCCATCACCAACTCTCAGAGTTTACTCAAACTCATGTCCATTGAGTCGCTGATGCCATCCAACCATCTCATCCTCTGTCTTCCCCTTCTCCTCCTGCCTCCAATCTTTCCCAGCATCCAGTTCAGTTCAGTTCAGTTGCTCAGTCGTGTTCAACTCTTTGTGACCCCATGAATCGCAGCATACCAGGCCTCCCTGTCCATCATCAACTCCCAGAGTTTACCCAAACTCATGTCCATCAAGTTGGTGATGCCATCCAGCCATCTCATCCTCTGTCTTCCCTTTCTCCTCCTGCCCTCAATCCCTCCCAGCATCAGGGTCTTTTCCAATGAATCAACTCTTCACATGAGGTGGCCAAAGTATTGGAGTTTTCAGCTTCAGCATCAGTCCTTTCAATGAACACTCAGGACTGATCTCCTTTAGGATGGACTGGTTGGATCTCCTTGCAGTCCAAAGGACTCTCAAGTGTCTTCTCCAACACCACAGTTCAAAAGCATCAATTTTTCGGCGCTCAGCTTTCTTCACAGTCCAACTCTCACATCCATACATGAGCACTGGAAAAACCATAACCTTGACCAGATGAACCTTTGTTGGCAAAGTAATGTCTCTGCTTTTGAATATGCTGTCTAGGTTGGTCATAACTTTCCTTCCAAGGAGTAAGCGTCTTTTAATTTCATGGCTGCCGTCACCATCTGCAGAGATTGTGGAGCCCCCCAAAAATAAAGTCTGACCTGTTTCCATTGTTTCCCCATCTATTTCCCATGAAGTGATGGGACCTGGATGCCATGATCTTAGTTTTCTGAATGTTGAGCTTTAAGCCAACTTTTTCACTCTCCTCTTTCACTTTCATCAAGAGGCTTTTTAGTTCCTCTTCACTCTCTGCCATAAGGATGGTGTCATCTGCATATCTGAGGTAATTGATATTTCTCCCGGCAATCTTGATTCCAGGTTGTGCTCCCTCCAGCCCAGCGTTTCTCATAATGTACTTGGCAAATAAGTTAAATGAGCAGGATGACAATATACAGCCTTGACGTACTCCCTTTCCTATTTTGAACCAGTCTGTTGTTCCATGTCCAGTTCTAACTGTTGCTTCCTGACCTGAATACAGGTTTATCAACAGGCAGGTCAGGTGGTCTGGTATTCTCTACTTTCAGAATTTTCCACAGTTTATTGTGGTCCACACAGTCAAAGGTTTTGCCATAGTCAATAAAACAGAAATAGATGTTTTTCTGGAACTCTTTTGCTTTTTCAGTGATCCAGCGGATGTTGGTAATTTGATCTCTGGTTCCTCTGACTTTTCTAAAACCAGTTTGAACATCTGAAAGTTCATGGTTCATATATTGCTGAACCCTGGCTTGGAGAATTTTGAGCATTACTTGCCCAGCATAGGGGTCTTTTCAAATGAGTCAGTTCTTCACATTAGGGGGCCAGAGTATTGGAGTTTCAGCTTCAGCATCAGTCCTTCCAGTGAATATTCAGGACTGATCTCCTTTAGGATGGACTGGTTGAATCTCCTTGCAGTCCAAGGGACTCTCAAGAGTCTTCTCCAACACCGCAGTTCAAAAGCATCAATTCTTCGGCACTCAGCTTTTTACTCTCTTTTTACTCTTCTACTTTTTCACTCTCACAACTCTCCTATCCCTACGACTACTGGAAAAACCATAGCTCTGACTAGACGGACGTTTGTCGGCAAAGTAATGTCTCTGATTTTGCTTTTTAATATGCTGTCTAGGTTGGTCATAACGTTTCTTTCAAGGATCTATCCTGCCTTTGACTAACTCCCAAGGGCGCCATGCCCACGCAGTTCCTCGACTATTTTCGGAAGTGTTCGGGGTCGTCCCACTAGAAGGCGCCCTCTGGCGGCGGAAATTGTCACCATTTCCACCCCTCCCCATGCCCCGGGTTGGGCCGGCACGCGCAGGCGCAGTTGCGCGCCGGCGGCCTTTCAGACCGGATGTGGTTGCTGCTGAGGTCACTTTCCGGCGGGTGACGGTGCGGACGGGTCAGAAGCGTAAAGGCGGCGGCAAAATGGCGGCGCCTGAGGAGCGGGATCTAACCCAGGAGCAGACAGAGAAGCTGCTGCAGTTTCAGGTAGCAGCGAGCACTCGGTGCAACGAATGTTGCCGCGGGCTAGGGAGTGGGTCCCTAGAGGAGCCCAGAACCCTGCTCAGATTGGGCCCGAGATTCTTCTCAAACCAACAGACGGCCCCCTCCCCCCAAGCCGCCAACTGCCCTGCTAGGTGCCCCCGGCCTCCGAACCTCTGTCTGTCCCCGGCCTTCCAGGAATGGCTGCGGCCAGACCTGCTCTCGCTCTCTCTCATCAGAGGGTCAGCTCTCCAGGTTCTCCTTAGCGGTGCCCGTCCTCAGCCATCCTTTCCAACCAGGATACCGGTTGGACCCTCTCCGCCCACGACTCTGGATCCGCTGAGATGCTTAATCCCCACCGTGGAGTTGGCCTCGTTTCGGGTCTCTGTTAGAGCCTTTCACCAATTTCCCATGCCATTCCTACAAACATTTATTGAGGACTTTTTAGGTGCCAGGTCCTGTGTTGGGCGCTTTGGTAGGGTGGGCCCCCACCCTAAAGGTGTGGGAGGACACCTCGTGTTGAAACAATGCAGCATTGTAAATGTCATCTGTGCCTTCTGACGGGGTTTATTTCCTGGAGCTGATTCCTGGACTCTCGGGCTTGACTCTGCTTGAGGAGGATGGATGGTACACTTGCTGCAGTCGGCCTCGTTTTGGTGGATGTGTAGGTTAAAAACTTTTTTGACACTAAGCACCTTATCCCTGAGCTGGAGAATCCGGTTGGAGGAAACTTAGGTTTCTTTGGGTCTGTGTTACCCTAGTGGGTACCAGTTTATTTCTACAGTACATATCTTAAGTGTTTACCCCCTAAGGACGTTGTGGAGATCACAGTGAGTTTATGGATGTTTAAAGGACTTCATAAACAGTAAACCTCTCTCAAACAGTATTGCAACTGTTAATCCTTATTTAACTTAGGGTAGAATTAAAGTTAGTGGTACACTTATTTCCTAATATAAACTGTGCTAAGTATTCATTAATTCCGCGGTGTTTACCAAGAACTGTAGTGCTCAGGCGATAACACCAAATGGGTAGAATACCATTTATTGAGTGTGGTGTTGTAAGTACTTTGCTAAAACACTTAGCATACTAATGTATTTTATACAACAGTTTAATTGTTTAATACAACAATTGTATTTAATACAATGGCCCTATGAGATTCATATGGTTACAATCTCTATTTTAAAGATGAGGGATATGAGGCTTAAGAAGTAACAAGCGTAGTTTACACAACTAGTAGGGTATGGTGTCAGATTTATTTTTTTTTATTTTTTTTTTTCCATTTATTTTTATTAGTTGGAGGCTATGGTGTCAGATTTAAAACCACGTCCATTGAATTTCCTCAGCGTTTCCTGAGTTCTTGAGGTTCTTCCTGTGCAACACGTGGAAGTAGCAGTGTGCAACTGAAAGTGGAATGCCTGTGCTCTAATACTGTTGTTTTTTTTTTTCCTTTTTGTAAGTTCTGGCTTTTCTGTGGTTTCCTTGATTTCACTGCAGTTAATTTTGAAGTGTTTTCTCTTAAATCAAGCAGTGGGTTGGAAGCATATAGATTGGAAAATACTGTCAGAAGTAGTTGACATTTGATTGGAGGTCTGAGTAGAGAAATTAATGACACAGCAGATTAGAATTAGAATGAATAAAGAGCGGACAACTTGCTTCCACTTCCTGGTAGACCACTAATTCCAGAGTTTTGTTTAACTTTTGGCAGATCATTTTATTCCTTACAACTCTTGAGGGATAAGCCCCCGTATGGTTTTAAAGTGTAATGAGGTGATGTGAACCATAAGTCTTGAAGTACTAAGTCTAGTCCTGGAAGAACATGAATACGTGGTAGCATTTCTGAGATAAAATGCATGGAAACCTCTGTTTTTGTCTTCACTGGATATTTCTATCAGTAAGAGAGGTGAGTAGCAGGTTAGAATTGTGTTGATTGCTTTATTTAATAAGGCAAGTACATTTTACATTTGTGTGTTCTCTAAGCAGTTGCTTGGACCAGGTTCATTATCCGGATTACCATTAACACTCTGAAATTTACTAGGTGTCAAGCATTATACCAGGTATTTGATGTACATTAACTCTTTTAAACCTTTTCGTAACACTGTAAGGTGTTAACCCCAATTCAGTTTATTAACGAAGAAACATGTTCTATGGTGTCAGGTAACTTGCTGAAGTAGTAAGTGACAGAGATTTAGAAATCCATAACCATAGCCATCTTGCCTATAAGCTAATGGAGAAGCCAGATATATACATAAATAATGGATATTTTTCAGTATATTAGTGCTCATAAGTATAATAAACATAGTGGTATAAACCAAGTGCTGTGGAAATTTAGGGAATAGTAGTACTGATGAAGGTGGGAGGGGTAAAGAAGATGGCTTAGCAGTTACCATTAAGTTTCTCCTGTGCCTCAGGCATGGTGCTAGATAGTTTATAACCATTATGCTTAATTCTCACAATAGCCTTGTAAAGGTGCCACAGGAGGTATGCCTCCTAGGTAAGGAAATGGGTCTATTGAAGTATTTTCTCCAGATAATTAAGCTATTAAGTAGTGGGGATGGAATTAGAATTGGAAATCTAGTGGGTCTGGATCTGAACTTAAAGGCTGGACTCCTTCCACTGTTCTTTGCCACTTCGGAATGAAATAACTGGAGGTGGGCAGGAATATGTTCAGAGCTGAGGTATGGCTATGAAATAATGTGGAATGTATTTGTTGTGATGGATTTGGAGAATTGGAAGTTGAAAATAAGACTGGAAAGGTAAATTAGAGCCAGATTTTGGAGGCCTTTCAGAGCAGTGTTCAGTGGTTTAAACTTTCATTTGTAGGCGTGAGGAGCCACCAAAGGTTTTTTCTAACTCTGGAGTGAAATAACACTGGGTTTCAAGCTTGCTTCACTAAAAGTATGGAGCATGTGCTTGGACTCTCCACAGGGGTCAGAACAGGACGACACTGCTAGGAGTCAGTTTTTAATATGTTGCTTCATTTTGTATATTGAAATTAGCAAAAAGCGAAATGTTTTGGAAATCTCAGGTTTCTTCTATTTCACCGTTTCTGTGACATGTGATTTGATTGGAACTCCTTAGGGTATATATAGCAGGTTCTGAGTCCGTCTTATGTCTTTTAAGATTTTTCTAGTTATTTACTTCTCTTTATTTTGGATCTAGTTGAATATGAATAACTGATGCCGTATTTGTTTTAGGCTGCTTCAAATGGGAAATAATGGGTTTTTAGAGGAGCTAATGCAAATATGGGGAAGGTCGTGTGTATTGAAGTCGATTTTTCCAAAGTTCCAAGTGTAGCAGACTTCCCGGTATACTCCCTCTAGGTTGTTGTTTGAACACCTGGAGAAGAGTGACATGGGCGAAGAGAAGGGACTAAAGGAGCTATGCATGGCCAGGAGAGGAAGAGTATACAGGAGTATGAAATTTGAGATTTGAAGGTGTTTTTCTTTTTATGTTGTTTAAAAACTTATCAGGCTTCCCTGGTGGCTCAGATGGTAAAGAATCTGTCTGCAATGCAGGAGACCCAGGTTTGATCCCTGAGTTGGAAAGATCACCTGGAGAAGGAAATGGCAACCCACTCCAGTATCCTTGCCTGGAAAATACCATGGACAGAGCACCCTGGCAGGCTGCAGTCCATAGGGTCAGAGTCATACACGGCAGACTTGAGTGACTAACACACACACATACACTTATTGAACATTTACTTTATCCAAAGTGCTCTAGATGTGTTGTATCATTAAGTCCTCCCAATAAGCAAGGTGTAGGTTCTGGTGTTGGTGAGTAAACTAGGATCAGGAGATAGTTTACCTAAGGTTAGCGATGAGCTTAGAATCCAGAAGTCTGGTTCTCTTTCCTGTCACCTAACACTACGTCTCTGGCTTTAGGTGTTGATTTTGTTTTCAATTACAGGTGAGTGAGTAGGGCCAGTAGAAATAGTATGGGACACTTTTAAGACAGAACACAATAAAGAAAGTCCAGGGGTGTGATTCCAATCCTGGAAATCATCGCTAATATGAATTCTCTTAATCTCCTCTACATGAAGATGTGGACTCTTTAAGAGAAGGGAAGAATTCCCCAAAGTGGAAATGAACAAGGAGCACCATTCTCTCACTTCCATACCCACAGGTATGAGAGAGAAAATGGGAGAGAGGGCTTCAGAGGGAGTATTTTCAGGGAAAAGCCAAGCTTCAGTTAGAACATGAAAGTGAAGGAAGTGCTCAGGGAATTTAAGGATGGATCTCAGGGATATAGCTGATAAACAGGGCTTTTAATTCTAAACAGAATCCTAAATATGTGCTAGACTACTTTCCAGGAAGTTTTGGCAGCCCACAGTCTCACCGAGAGGATGTGAGATGACCTGTTTCTCCACATCCTTGCCAGCATTGGATGGTATCTTTTCAGTTTTTGTCAATCTGATTAAATTTTCAGAGTCCTTATCTCAATTTGCATTTCTAGTGATAGTGGTAGTTATAATTCTTGATTTTTGTTTTGCAGTCACTTGAGTTTGAACAGCTAATGCAAACACTTGTTTTAAGCTATTTCAAACTGGAAAGAGTAGGGACATAAGAGTGACGGATTGGCTTATCAGCCTTTGTTTTTAAAAAATAGAGATAATGCCTGTGTCCCACGTTATATGGAAGTTACATTTTCTGGTTGCCAAATAAATGTGCCAATTTTCAATTTCATTGTTTTATAAACTCCTGATTGTGGCTGAGATTGAAGTTCTTTTGGCTATTTATGGTTAGTTATATAGATTCCCTGTTTATCCTTTGTTCACTTTCTTTTGGATTATTTGACATTTTCTTATCAGTTTGTACAAGTTCTTTATACTGGACGTGTATAGCAAATATTTTCTTTCATGACATCATTTATCTTTGCTTTTATCTCCACTAAACAAGTGTTTAAAATTGTCGTCCGATTGCCTTTTTGTTCTTTCTGGCCTTTTGATTGTCTATTTTGTGTAAGAATGCCTTCCACTTAATGAGGTTATACAGATGTTTTCTCTTGTTTTCAAAATATTTTACAGAGTTACTTTTAAAATCAGGTCTTTAATCCATATGGAATTAATTTCTGTATATATGACATGAGAAACCAACTTCACTTTTTTCCAGTAAAGACTGTAGTTTAGCTAAATAGTCAGATCTTCCCCCAACTGATTTGAGTAGTCCTGTTTATCATTTTTCTCGATAACCTATTTGCTAGTAGCATTACTGAATTAATAATACCAGCTTTATATCAAGTTTTAATATCTGAGAGGACAGGACTCTTTCCCTATTATTTTTTTAAATTATTGGTAATTCTTGCAAGTTCTTTCATGTACATTTAAAAATCATTTTGTGCAGCCATGGAATTACAGAAATTGCTTAATATATTAATTTGGGACTGGTTGAAGTTCAGGAACATGTACATTTCTTTATTCAGATGTCACATGTCCTTTAAAATATTTTTGGTAACTTTTAGATTTTTGTACGTTCCTTATTAAACTTATTCCTAGGTATTTTGTAGTTTTGGTCACCCTGTGAATGGGATACCTGTTTATTTCTAAGTGGTTACCAATAGAAACACTGGAATTTTGTATATTTATCTAGATTTTTTTTAACTTTATCTTCTTTCCAGTTTCTTATCATGTTTTCTGATCATTACTAGTTTTCTTTCTTTTTATTTATTTATTTATTTTTTCTTCCATTTATTTTTATTTGTTGGAGGCTAATTACTTTACAACATTGCAGTGGTTTTTGTCATACATTGAAATGAATTAGCCATGGATTTACATGTATTCCCCATCCCGGTCCCCCCTCCCACCTCCCTCTCCACCCCATCCCTCTGGGTCTTCCCAGTGCACCAGGCCTGAGCACTTGTCTCATGCATCCAACCTGGGCTGGTGATCTGTTTCACCCTAGATATACATGTTTCGATGCTGTTCTCTTGAAACATCCCGCCCTCGCCTTCTCCCACAGAGTCCACAAGTCTGTTCTATACTAGTTTTCTAACTGATAATTTTGTAGTTATATGTCTTGGGCTCTTTTACTAGCAGTTTCATTGAGATCTAATTCACGTATCATAAATTAATCCCTTAAAGTAGACAGTTCATTGGTTTTAGTGTGCTTACAGAGCTGTGCAGTCATTACCACTGTTCACTTCCGGAGCGCTTCTGTCTCCTCAGAGAGAATCCTATGAGCAGTCACTCCCCATTCTTCCTTCTGACCCCTGGTAACCACTAGTCTATATTCTGTCTCTCTGGATTTTTGCCAGTTCTGGGCATTTGGTATTAATGGAATCATACACTACACAGCCTTTTGTGCCTCACTTCTTTCATTTAGCATAATGTTGTCAACATTTATCCATATTGTAGCCTGTATCACTACTTCATTTTTTTTTTTATGGCCAGTAATTCATCGTGTGGATAAACCACATTTTGTTCATCCATTCCTCAGTCAATGGCCGTTTGTATTGTTTTCACTTTTCAGCTTATAAATGCTGCTACGAATTTGCATACCAGTTCTTACTGGGACATGTTTTCATTTCAACTAGGAGTAGAATTGCTAGGTCACATGGTAACTAACTTTTTGAGAAATTGCCAGACTTTTTTCAAAGCAGTTATACCATTTTCCCTAGCAATAGTATGTGAAGGTTCCTGTTTCTCCACATCCTTACTAACATTTGTTAATCATTCATCTTTGAAACCTTCCTAAAAGTGTGAGTCGTTGTCTTGTTGTTTTGATTTGCATTTGGCGTGCTGCGATTCATGGGGTTGCAAAGAATGGGACACGACTGAGCGACTGAACTGAACTGACTGAACTGAATGACTTAAATAATGATGAGCATCTTTTCTTAAGCTTATTGGCCATTTAGGGCTTCCCTGGTGGCTCAGATGGTAAGGAATCTGCCTGCAATGCAGGAGACCCAGGTTCCATCCCTGGGTCAGGAAGATCCCTGGAGAAGGAAATAGCTACCCACTCCAGTATTCTTGCCTGGAGAATTCCATGATCAGAGGAGCCTGGCGGACTGCAGTTCGTGTGGTCGCGAAAGAGTCGGACAGGACTTAGCAACTAAACAAAAAAGATACTGAATTTAGTTCCGTGTGTTAACGCAGTAAATCCTTGTTGCTTGTCTATTTTATGTATGGTAGTTTGTAGCTTTTAATCCCATTCTCCTCCTAATTTATCCCTCATCTCTCCTCTTATTCCCTTCCTTTTTGGTAACCATGAGTCTGTTTCTGTTTTGTATCTAGATTCATTTGTATTATTTTTAAATACCATAGATAAGGGATATGATATTTATCTTTTTCGGTCTTCAGTTCAGTCACTCAGTCGTGTCTGACTTTTTGCGACCCCATGCACTGTAGCACGCCAGGCCTCCCTAGTGAGTGAAAGTGGAATCGCTCAGTAGTGTCCAACTCTTTGTGACCCCATGGACTGTAGCCTACCAGGCTCCTCTGTCCATGGGGTTCTCCAGGCAAGAATACTGGAGTGGGTTGCCATTTCTTTCTCCAGAGGATCTTCCCGACCCAGGGATCAAACCCACATCTCCCACATTACAGGCAGATGTACCCTCTGAACCACCAGGGAAGCCCTAGGCACTGTCAAAAGGAGTGGGTGGCTCCCCAATGGCTGGGATGATCCTCCCGCTCTTTAGCATATGAATTCACTCGCAAAACCTATCCAGACCACATTCCATGGCCTGAGCCCTTGCCCTCCGCAGTAGCCCACACCCTGAAGCATGGCTTCTCTCTGAATCCTAACAAATCCACCTCTTACTTTTTGGCCGGGCTTGAGTCCCGGGATAGAGCTGAAGGACAGGAGGAAAAAGCAGTGGGAAAAACGTGCCAAGGAATCCCCATCATAGCCTGTCAGAAAATTTGCTGGATAACCTGACCGGCGCTCACAGTTTCCATTGGCCTGATTCTTGGCACAGAGAAGAATAAGGACAAAAGAACCCCCACAGGCTTGGTTAACAGCTACTGGGGCCCAGCAGATAGTGCCTTTGGGACATACCGAAGAGTAGCCTCTCCAGAGTCCCTCAATTGCACCCACTGTTCGTGGGGTGTTCAAGGAAACAAGAAATGAGAGATTGTAAAGGAATTAAGATTTTGTTAGGCATATCCCTCCAGCCATAGGAGCGAGGACCGCCTACCTTAACCAGAGGTCTTCTGGAATCTGAGGCTGAGCCACATGAGCTTTCTGCTGAGCTCGTTTATCGCTGTTCTGGTTTCCAGCACGCTGGGCCTCTTGTCACTTCCCGTGCTCTGGGTTTTCTTCGTGTTCCGCTTCTACCGCGGGAGTGTCGTTAAGTTGGGCTCCTGCTGCGCTTGGCTTCCTCCGCGCAGAGGTTGTCTCAGCCAGGTTAAACCCGAGGCACGACCATAGATGTCAGATGGGTGTGTGCTCCTCGGTTCTTGCCTTGCCACAACAATGATTTGGAGTGATGGACATTAAAGCCCTCGGCGCGTCACAGCTCTTGGGTCTTGGACAAACAGTGTCATAGCTCTTAGACAAATCAGTGTTACAGCTCTATTTTATTTAGAAGATATCAGGAGAATCCATCCATGAAGAAGAGAATAGGGTGGAGGAGCATGCCAGTGCGGGGTGGGGGGCGTGGGTAGAGAGAAAGAGCTTAAGCATGCGGGAGAGAGAGAAAGAGCATACGCATTCGGGAGAGAGAGCGAGACCCATCACCAACTCCCGGAGTTTACCCAAATTCCTGTCCATGGAGTCGGTGTTACTGTCCAACCATCTCATCCTCTGTCGTCCCCTTCTCCTCCCGCCTTTAATCTTGCCCAGCATCAGAGTCTTTTCAAATGAGTCAGTTCTTCGCATCAGGTGGCCAAAGTATTGGAGTTTCAGCTTCAACATCAGTCCTTCCAATGAACAGTAATCAGTGATCAGTCCTTTCAATGATCAGTCCTTCCGGCCGTGTGGAGATACCCCACGTCCAAGGTCAGAGAAACCCCAGTAAGATGGTAGGCGCTGGAGTGGCTGTGAGGAGATAGCACCACACCCAAGGGCAAAAGAGAAGCCCCAGCAAGATGGTAGGAGGGGCGAATTCACATTTAGAATCAAGTCCCATTCCCGCCAGAGACTCCTAGAAGGCTCAAACAAACCTTGTGTGCACCAGGTCCCAAGGACCCCACAGAGACTGAGGTAGAACTGTGTTTGAGCATCTCCTGTGGAGTATGGGTCAGCAGTGGACTGCCGCAGGGACAGGGGTCTGGGTGTGGGTATGGCATAAGTCCTCTTGGGGGAGGTCACCATTAACCCCACCATAGAGCTACCAGAACTTACACAGGACTGGGAAATACACTGTTGGGGAGTAATCAGAACCTTGTGCACCGGACCCAGGAGAAAGGAGCAGTGACCCCACAAGTGACTGTCCTGGACTTGCCTGCGGGTGTCCGGGAGTCTCCGGCAGAGGCGTGGGTTGGTGGTGGCCTGCTGCAGGGTTGGGGGCACTGAGTGTAGTAGTACATGCGTGGGATCTTTTGAGGGAGGTCCCCATTACCTTCATTACCTCCACTATAGTTTGGCCCCAGGTAAATAGCAGGGAGGGAACACAGCTCCACCCATCAACAGAAAATCAGATTAAAGATTTACTGAGCACCCATTAGAACTAAGACCCAGGTTCCTCCTCAGTCAGTCTCTCCCATCAGGAAGCTTCCATAAGCCTCTTATCCTTCTCCATCAGAGGGCAGACAGACTGGAAACCACAATCACAGAAAACTATCTAATCACGTGGACCACAGCCGTGTCTAACTCAGTGAAACTAAGCCATGCTGTGTAGGGCCACCTAAGATGGATGGGTCTTGGTGGAGAGTTCTGACAAAATGTGGTCCACTGGAGCAGGGAAAGGCAAACCACTTCAGTATTCCTGCCTTAAGAACCCCATGAACAGTATGAAAAGGCAAAAAGATAGGATACTGAAAGATGAATTTCCCAGGTCGGTAGGTGCCCAGTATGCTACTGGAGATCAATGGAGAAATAACTCCAGAAAGAATGAAGAGACGGAGCCAAAGCAAAAACAGCACCCAGTTGTGGATGTAACTGGTGATGGAAGCAAGATTCAGTGCCATAAAGAGCAATACTGCATAGGAACCTGGAATGTTAGGTCTGTGCATCAAGGCAAACTGGAAGTGGTCAAACAGGAGATGGCAGGTGTGAACATAAATATTTTAGGAATCAGCAAACAAAAATGGACTGGAATGGGTGAATTTAATTCAGACGACCATTATATCTACTACTGTGGGCAAGAATCCCTTAGAAGAAATGGAGTAGCCCTCATAGTCAGCATAGTTCGAAATGCAGTACTTGGATGCAGTCTCAAAAAGGACAGAATGATCTCTGTTGTTTCCAAGGCAAACCATTCAATATCATGGTAATCCAAGTTTATGCCCCGACCAGTAATGCTGAAGAAGCTGAAGCTGAACAGTTCTATGAAGACCTACGAGACCTTCTAGAACTAACACCCAAACAAGATTCCTTTTCATTATAGGGGACTGGAATGCAAAAGTAGGAAGTCAGGAAACATCTGGAGTAACAGGCAAATTTGACCTTGGAGTACAGAATGAAGCAGGGCAAAGGCTAATAGAGTTTTGCCAAGAGAAGGCACTGGTCGTAGCAAACACCCTCTTCCAACAACACAAGAGAAGAGTCTACACATGGACATCACTGGATGGTCAACACAGAAATCAGATTGATTTTCTGTCTTACTTGGTATGATATTTTCCAGGCCCATCCGTGTTGCTGTAGATAGCAATATTTCATTCTTTTTTATGGCTGAGTAATATTTCATTGTACATGTGTGTGTATACACTGTATCTTTTAGCTGAAGTATAGTTGGTGTACAATATTATATAAGCTACAGGTATTCAATATAGTGATTTGCAAGTTTTTAGTTATACTCCATTTAATAGCTATTATAAAATATTGGCTTTATTCCCTGTGTTGTATGGTATGTCCTTGTAGCTTATTTTACACACAGTTTTTTCGTACTTCTTAACCCCTGTCCTTATGTCGTTCCTCCCATCTTCCTTCTCCCCACCAGTAGTCACTAGTTTTCTCTCTCTGTATCTGTGAGTCTGCTTCTTTTTGTGTTATATTCACTAGTTTATAGTATTTTTTCGATTCCACATGTAAGTGATACTGTATAGTGTTTGTCTTTCTCTCTTTGACTTACTTAGCTTAACATAATACCCTCCCAGCTTCTCCATGTTGCTGCAAATGGCAAAGTGCCACCTTATTTATTTATTTATTTATTTTTAACCTTTTTTAATAGATCAAAATTTTTAAATTAATTATTTTGATTGTGTTGGGTCTTAGTTGCTGCACCAGGCTTTCCCTAGTTGCCAAGCAACTAAGGGTCTACTGTCTGGTTGCAGTGTATTGGCTTCTCATTGCCGTAGCTTATCTTGTTGCAGAGCACAGACTTTAGGGTGTTTGGGCTCAGTAATTATGACACGTGAGCTTAGTTGCCCCAGAGCATGTGGAATCTTCCAGGACCAGGGATCAAATTACCCCTGGACCACCAGGGGAGTCCAAATTTTGACCTTTTTTGTTTTGTGTTTTTCAGGTATATAGCCAGGAGTGGAATTGCTGGGTCATATGGTAGTTTTGTTTTTAGTTTTTTGAGAAACCTCCATACTGTTTTACACAGTGGCTACACCAATTTACATTCCCACCAATGGTGTACAAGGTTACCCTTTTCTCTGTATCCTTGCCAGCATTTGTTATTTGTGGTGTTTTTATGATAGCCATTCTGAGAGGTGTGAAGTGATAACTCATTGTGGTTTAGACTTTGCATTTCTCTAATAGCTAGTGATGTTGATCATCTTTTCATGTGCCTGTTGGCCATCTGTGTGTCTCTGGAGAAATGTCTGTTTCAGTCTTCTGCCTATTTTTTTATTCCATTATTTGGGGTTTTTTTGATGGTGAGTTGTATGAGATGTTTGTAATATTTTGGATATTAAACCTTTGTTGGTTGTATCATTTGCAAATATTTTCTGCCATTCCTTTAGGTTGCTTTTTTTTTTTTCCTTTTTTGATGCTTGCTTTTGCTGTGCAAAAGCCTTCACCTTTGATTAGGTCCCATTTGTTTATTTTTGCTTTTATTTCTTTTGCCTTGGAAGACTGATCTAAGAAAACATTGCTATGATTTATGTCCAAGTATTTTTTTTTGTTCTCTTTTAGGAATTTTATGGCTTGGTGTGTTATATTTAGGTCTTTAAACCATTTTTATTTTTGTGTATGGTGTGAGGGAGTGTTTCTGATTTCATTGTAGTGTCCAGCTTTTCCAGTACCACTTGTTGAAGGGTGTCTTTTCTCCGTTACATATTTTTGCCTCTTTTGTCATTAATTGACTGTAGGTGAGTGGGTTTACTTCTGTCCTTTGCCCATTTTTTAATGGGCTATTTCTCTTGTTGTTGAGTAGTAAGTATTCTTTATGTATCCTGAGTACAAGTCCTTTGTCAGATATATCATTGGCAAAATATTTACTCCCATTCTGTGAGTTGTCTTTTCACTTAGTGGTGTCTTGGAAGTTTTTTAATTTGATGAAGTCCAATTTACTTGCTTTATCTTTTGTTGCTTGTCCTTTGGCAGTCATATCTAAGCAACCATGGTGTAATCCAGGGCTGCAAAGATTTACACCTGTTTTCTTCTAAGACTTTTGTAGTTTTAGCTCTTATGTATAAGGTCTGATTCATTTTTAGTTAATGGATTTTAGATAGGGGTCTAACTTCATTCTTTTTGGATGTGAATATCCAGTTTTCCTAACACCATTTCTTGAAAAGATTATTCTTTCTCTATTGAATAACCTTGGAACCCTTGTTTAAAATCAGTTGACCATAACTAAGAATTTATTTCTGGACTCTGATTTCTATTCCATTGGTCTGTATCTATCCTTATGCTGTTACTACACTGTCTTTGACTATTGCAGTTGTGTAATAAGTGGAAGTCAGAAAGTAGGAGTCCTCCAACATTGTTGTTTTTCAGAACTGTTTTAGCTATTCTGGATCTTTTTCTTTTCCAGATAAATTGTAGCATCACTTGTGTCAATTTCTGCAAAAAAGGTAGCTGGGACTTTGATAGGAATTATCAGCTGGGGCTTTGATAGGAATTGCTGTTTACTCTAGATCAATATGGGGAGCATTGCTATCTTAATACTAAATCTTTCAGTCCAGGAATATGAGTCTTCCCATTTATTTAAGTCATCTTTAGTTTCTCTCGATGTTTTGTAGTTTTCTGTATGAATCTTGCACTTCTTTTTTTTTTTTTTTTTTAATTTTTTTATTAGTTGGAGGCTAATTACTTTACATCATTACAGGAGTTTCTGTTATACATTGAAATGAATTAGCCATGGATTTACATGTATTCCCCATCCCAGTCCCCCCTCCCACCTCCCTCTCCACCTGATCCCTCTGGGTCTTCCCAGTGCACCAGGTCCAAGCACTTCTTTCATGCATCCAACCTGGGTCTTGCACTTCTTTTTATTAAATTTATTCCTACATATTTTATTCTTTTTAATGATACTGGGAAAGGAAATGTTCTCTTAATTTTATTTTCAGGGTCATTACTAGTGTATAGAAATATAGAAATATAACTGATTTTTGTGTACTGATTTTGTATTGTTCAACTTGGTTGAACTCATTTTTAGTTCTCTATTCATTTTTTTAAAAAATTTTAGTTTTTTCTATATGAAAGATTATGTTATCTGTGAATAGTTTTACTTCTTATTTTCCAATCCGGGTGCCTTTCCCCCCCTTCTTGCTCAAATGTTTTAATATAATGTAGAATAAGAATGGCCAGAGCAAACATCTTTGTCTTGTCGTAATCATAGGATGAAATCATTTAGTCTTTGACTATTATTATACTAGCTGTATTTTTTTTAAATTTATTTATTTTAACTGAAGGATGATTGCTTTATAGTATTATTTTGGTTTCTGCGAAACATCAACGTGAATCAGCCATAGGTATACCTATGTCCCCTCCATTTTGACCTTCCCTCCCACTCCCTCCCCACCCCACCCTTCCAGGTTGTTACAGAGACCTGGTTTGAGCTCCTTGAGTCATGCAGCAAATCCCCATTGGCTGTCTGTTTTACAGATGGTGATGCTTGTTTCCCTGTTACTGTCTCCATCCAGTCCACCTTCTCTCTCCTCCTCCCCTCTCACCCGCCTTGTCCATAAGTGTGTTCCTGTGTCTGTGTCAGCTATGAATGGTTCTTGGATCAGGGTGAGAAAGTTCCCTTCTATTCCCAGTTAAATTTTTATCATGAAAGGGTGTCTTGGGTTCTTAAAGGGTTATATGAGATAGTGCATGTAAAGTACCTGATAAATACTAGGGCTCTATCCAAAAAGAGGCTGTTTGGGAGATTGTTCAGTTTTGCACGTGGCTTTTTTTTTTTTTTTTTTTACATTTCTGTATTTTTCCAGGGAATATTTGATAAATGAGTAGAATTGAGAATTTGAAAGTATGTGTCCTTTTTAAAAATTGGAATTAGAAGATAAACAGTTATCAAGTAGCCTAATGTATACTTGAAGGAGTGCAAGTCCTCTTCAAAAAGAATACATACAGAAAGTATTTTAAACAGAAGACTTGTCTGGTATTTTTCACATATACAGAATTAACTCTTATTTGGGAATTAAAAGTGTTAATTAAACTTTGTGAAGTTTTTTCACTTGAAAATTCAAATTTAGCTTAGTTTTAGTATCCTTGGATACATTTTCTATAAGCTTAACATTAATACACTATATTTCATTAGCTTTTACCTAGTCTTTTCACATGCAATATGATGACATTTTGATTCTTTCTTTCTTTCTTTGTTAATAGGGAGTCTTCTGTAAAGATGTATGTTCACTCACCTATTTAGTTACACTAAGTTATAGTATGTATAGGGCTTCCCTGGTAGCCCAGCTGGTGAACAATCTCCTTGCAGCGTGGGAGACCTGGGTTCAAACCCTGGGTTGGGAAGATCCCCTGGAGGAGGAAATGGCAACGGACTCCAGTATTCTTGCCTGGAGAATCCAAGACAGAGAAGCCTAGTAGACTACAGTCCATGGGATTGAGAGTCAGACATGGCTAACACTTATGATGTTTAGGGATTGTTGCTGCTGCTGTTTTTAAATTTTGTTTTATAAAACAGCTATATGATTCCAAAGTCAAATCTATGTGTAGCAATATATTTAAAGAAGTCTAACTCCTATTACTCTCCCTTATACTCTGTTCTGTTCCCTGCCTTCTCCTACTCCTATATAAGCTTAGAATTAAAAAAAATAAAGAACCCTTTCACTTAAAAATATAAGTATTAAGTAAATATATTTGTGACTCTCCCCTTCTAAAAAAGATAAATGGTGATGTTTATTACATACTTTTCTCCACCTGCCTTTTATACTTATTATTTTCTTGTGATCACTGCATGGCAATGTAGGAAATTCTCTCTTTGATATATATTTACAGCTGTGTAATACTCTATTGTATACATACCATAATTTAGCCCCCTACTGATGGATATTTGGGTTATTTCTCATCATTTGCTATAATAACATAGTGGTAAGTAGCCTTGTGCACTAACATTTTATTTTTTGCTAGGGTTTCTGGGTCAAAGGGTTAAATGCATATATATACATATAAATATGTAATATTGCTAGATATTGCCAAATTTTCCTTCTGAGGACTGTACCATTTTATGTTCCCACTAGCCATGTTTGAGGGCCCCAACAACCTCACTAACAAGAGGATGTTGTCAAATTTAGTGTAGTTTTTAATCTACTTTTTCTTTATAAGTGAGGTTGATCAACTTTTATATTTTTAAGGACCATTTGAGTTTATCTTTCTATGAATAGTCCACTTATCCACTCTTGTAGCAAGTTATCCTTTTCTGTTTTTTTTTTTTTTTTTTTTTTTTCTTTTTTGGCCTCACTTTGAAGTATGTGGGATCCCAGTTCCCTGACCAGGGATTGAACCCATGCCCCCTGCAGTGGAAGCACAGAGCCCCAATCACTGGATCACCAGAGAAGTCCCATCCTTTTTCTTCTGTATTTTTTTTTTTTAATGTATACATTAGGAATATTAACTCTTCATCTGTTACATAAGTTGCAGATGTCATTCTCGGCTCTTTTCATTTTGTATGATGCTGTTTTTTTGTCCACACTCATGTTGTGGGTTTTTTTTTTTTACACACAGAATTTTATTTGTGTAATGCAAAATCTTTTCCTTTATTGCTTATGAATTTTGAGTCATGGTTAAAGACTTCCCCACACTTAGGCAGTAGAAGAATTCACTTGTGTTTTCTCCTAAACAATTGTATGGTTAGGCTCTTAAAATTGAGCAGTAAAGAAGCAACTCAGTTAAAAAGTGGGCAAAAGATCTAATACCACACCACTGAAGAAATATACAGGAGATGATAAAGAAACATGAAAAGATGCTGAACATCAAGTATCATTTAAGGAATTACAAACTAAAACATTGAGATAACCCCCATAAACTGTTAGAATGGCTAAAACCTAAAACACCAAATGCAAGGATATGGAACAACAGAAACTCATCCATTACTAGTGAGAATACAAAATAGTACAGCTACTTTGGAACAGTTATGCAGTTTCTTAAAAAAGTAAACATAGGGAATTCCCTGGTGGTCTAGTGGTTAGGACTCTGAGCTCTCACTGCCAACAGCCTGGCTTCAATACCTGGTCAGGGAATGAGGATCCCACAAGCTGTACAGCCAAAAAATAAGAAGTAAACATAGTCTTAACCATATGATCCAGCAATATTTACCTAAATTAAATACAAGTAAAATAAAAATACCTTACGTCCACACAGACACCTGCACACAGATGTTTATAGCAGCCTTATTCACAGTTGCCAAAAAGGTGGAAGAAATAAAGGTGTCCTTCAATATATAAATGAATAAACAAACTGGTACATTCGTACAATGGAGTATTATTCCGTGGGGATGGGGGGGGGGGGGGAATGAGTTCTCAAGTCATGAAAAGACACAGAGGAACCTTAGATGAATATTGCTAAGTGAAAGAAACCAGTCTGACTGGTTACCAGTCAGAAAAAACCTGACTCCAACTATATACCTTTCTGAAAAAGGCAAAACTATAGAGGTAGTATAAAGATCAGTGGTTGCCAGGGATGGGGGTTAGAGGGTAGAGAACAAATGGAGCATGGAACTTTCAGGGCAACGGAACTCGTCCTTATGGCACCATAATGACAAATACATGACATTATGTATTTCACAAGACCTACAGAGTGTACGATAGAGGGTGGACCCTAAGGTAAACTGTGGGCTTTAGTTAATATTGATGCAGTTACAACATGTGCACAACACTGCAAGATGTCAGTGACAGGGGAGTGGGTGTCGGGGAGGGAGTGGAGGAACTCTCCATACTTCCTGGACAGTTTCCCTGTGAACGTTAAGCGAAGAAATAGGGTCTACAAGGGGTTTTCTTTGTTTTTGTTTTTTAACTTTCCTTTGCTCTTTGTTTTGAAATACTTTTCTCAGTACAAAATTCTGTATGCAGTTAAGTCAGTTCCTTAATTCTCTTTTCTGTTCCATTCATCTTATACATACTACTCATAACTGTATCGAGCAAACTCAGGGAGATAGTGGAGGACAGGGAAGCCTGGTATGCTGCAGTTCATAGCGTCACAAAGAGTCAGACATGACTGAGCGACTGAACAACGACAGATAATATATTTTAATCTGAAGAGGTGGTCTATTTGTTGCTCTTTTTCAGGATTTTCACAGATTTTCTTGTTTACCTGCTATTCCAAACGAACTTTATAATCAGCTTCATAAAATTGAAATTTTATTAAATTTATAAAGGAATTTGAGGGGATGTGATTAACATCTTTGTGTTGTTGAGTGTTGTTATTCAAGAACACAATTATTGTCTTGTAAGCTTTTGGACAGACTGATTCAGTAGTTCTTGTTGGGCTTTTGTTTGTTACATCTTTATGTAACAATTACAGGCATTTGTGATCAAGTTGATTCAAGTTTGGGGTTGTATCACTCATTATCAGGGAAATGCAAATCAAAACCACAATGAGGTACCATTACACGCCAGTCAGGATGGCTGCTATCCAAAAGTCTACAAGCAATAAATGCTGGAGAGGGTGTGGAGAAAAGGGAACCCTCTTACACTGTTGGTGGGAATGCAAATTAGTACAGCCACTATGGAAAACAGTGTGGAGATTTCTTAAAAAGCTGGAAATAGAACTGCCATATGACCCAGCAATCCCACTTCTGGGCATACACACCGAGGAAACCAGATCTGAAAGAGACACGTGCACCCCAAATGTTCATCGCAGCACTGTTTATAATAGCCAGGACATGGAAGCAACCTAGATGCCCATCAGCAGACGAATGGATGAGGAAGCTGTGGTACATATACACCATGGAATATTACTCAGCCATTAAAAAGAATTCATTTGAATCAGTTCTAATGAGATGGATGAAACTGGAGCCCGTTATACAGAGCGAAGTAAGCCAGAAAGATAAAGACCATTACAGTATACTAACACATATATGGAATTTAGAAAGATGGTAACAATAACCCTATATGCAAAAGAGAAAAAGAGACTCAGATGTATAGAACAGACTTGTGGACTCTGGGAGAAGGCGAGGGTGGGATGTTTCAAGAGAACAGCATCGAATCATATATATTATCTAGGGTGAAACAGATCACCAGCCCAGGTTGGATGCATGAGACAAGTGCTCGGGCCTGGTGCACTGAGAAGACCCGGAGGGATCGGGTGGAGAGGGAGGTGGGAGGGGGGACCGGGATGGGGAATACATGTAAATCCATGGCTAATTCATTTCAATGTATGACAAAAACCACTGCAATGTTGTATAGTAATTAGCCTCCAACTAATAAAAATAAATGGAAAAAAAAAAAAGATTTCATATTCTGATCCCCCCCAAAAAAAGTTTGGGGTTGTTTCTTCAGAATGAGCTGGCCATCAGTGTTTGTTTATACATTCCTCTAAGTGTTTTCAGGAATAACATTTGTGTAATTGGCAGAGCAGTATAAATTCAAATTATCTGTACTGCAGATATTCTTTTAGAAGCAAATCTGTGTGTGTGCACGCGCGCGTGCGTGCTCAGTCGTGTCTGACTCTGCAATCCCATGGACTATATCCCTGCAGGCTCCTCTCTCTATGGCAAGAATACTGAAGTAGGTTGCCATTCCTTCGCCAGGGGATCTTCCCCACCCAGGAATCAAACTCGTCTCTAGCATTGTAGGTGACTTCTTACTGCTGTGCCACTGGGGAAACCCTGCCTGTCTTTGAGGTGAATATTGGTAAAGATTAATTTTGTCAATTTTCTTTTGGGCCAGTTGACAGTCTTTTAATATATTGAGGAAATCTTAGTGGCCATTTGTCCATATTATATTTTTTCTTAAAATGAATAGCAAAAAATAAGTAATAAAACTGAAGATTTGATGTTAATGCTTCCAGTTGTATATGTGTGTCTTTAAACTCTTATTTCATGAGAGTGTCAGTTTCTTGGAATAAATTTAGAAGAAAAAATGTTTTCATGCTAAGTATCTGGGGAATTTTTTTTTCAGTATGTATGCATGTGTATATGTATTAATGTTTATAAATTCCTGTTGGAGTTGAATGTTGTTGTTCAGTTCATATGTCATGTCCAGCTCTTTGCAACCCCACAGATTGTAGCACAACAGGCTCTCCTGTCCTCCACCATTTCCCAGAGTTTACTTAAACTCATGTGCATTGAGTCACTGATGCTATCCAACCATCTCATCCTCTGCTGCCCCTTTCTCCTTTTGCCTTCATTCTTTCCCAGCATCATAGTCTTTTCCAGTGAATCAGCAGTTTGCATCAGGTGTCACTATTGGAGCTTCAGCTTCAGCATCAGTCCTTCCAGTGACTATTCAGGGTTGATTTCCTTTAAGATTGACTGGTTGATCTCCTTGCTGCCCAAGGGACTCTCAAGGGTCTTCTCCAGCACCACAGTTCGAAACCATCAATTCTTCAGCTCTCAGCTTTCTTTATGGTCCAACTCTCATATCTGTACATGACTACTGGAAAAACCATATTTTTGGCTAGACGGACCTTTGTCGGTAAAGTGATGTCTCTGCTTTTTCTTTTCTTTTTTTTTTTTTTAATGTCTCTGCTTTTTAATACACTGTCTAGGTTTGTCATAGGTTTCCTTCCAGGAAGCAAAGATATTTTAATTACATGGCCATAATCACTGTCTGCAGTGGAGTTAAACCAAAAAATCCACCACACTCAATTAACCGTCCACTCTTATCTGCATTGCCTCTACCCTAGTTTATATTTACATTTCAATATACTTTGAACTATTTCAGTAACTATACCAGTGCTCCTGGTTTCAAGTCTCTCTCCTCTTCAATTTAGCCGCCTTAGTTTTCCCAGAATAATCTTTCTAGCAAAGATTTGATTGTGTCACTCTTTAAGAGTTTTCATTTGCTTTATATTGATTAAAGCAGCATGAAATCTTTCTTTGCTTCTCATGATCTGACTCCTATTTCACTGTTCAACTCTATAATATTCTACCCTGTCTATTTCTATTCCAGTGATATTTTTTAGTTTCCTTAACATGACGTTCTTTCTCATTCCCTTGTGCCTCCATGCATACTCTTCTATTGTCCTGAAACACCTCCTTCCACTAGTTTTCAGCTCAGAACTTTGATATCATCTTGAGTCCCCTGGAACACTTGGATTTGCTTTCTACTGGTATATGGTCATAATAATTTAATTATTTACAAGTCTTTTTACTCCACAGAGTTACTGGGGATCAGAACTGTGATTTCTTTGTGGTGCTTGCCACATGATGTCAGTTATTATTTGCTGAGTGAATTTAGTAATTCACAAGAAATTTCACTTCCCAGAGGGGTTTTATTGTAGTGGTGGGCTTCTCTAGTGGTGCTCAGTCTTATCTCCCAAGGCCTGTGGAATCTTAGTTCCTTGACCAGGAATCGAGCCTATGTCTTCTGCGTTTGAAGGTGGATTCTTAACCACTGAATTAACCAGGGATTTAATCAGGGAAGTCCCAGTGCAGTTGTTCCTGATGTTTATCTCTCTTTGTTAAAGCAATTCTTGCGGCTTTAAGTATCCCTTTTTTAGGAGGAAGGGAAACCCCCCCCCAAATCAATTTATTTGATTCCTAGAAAACAAAGTAATCTGATTGTAGTACTTCAGAACCTTTTAATCAAGTTCAAGTTCATCTCACAATATATTAAAAATGTGTTTTTCCTCCAATTTTTAAAACATGGTAAAATACATAGAAAATTTACTATCTTAGCAATTTAAGTATACAATTTAGTAATAAAAAATACATCTATGATGTTGTGTGACCATTTTCATTCATCTTCATAACTCTTTTTTTCATTTTGTGAAACTGAAATTACACCCATCAGACAATAACTCCCATTTCCCCCTTCCTCTAGCCCAGGACAGCCACCAGTTTACTGTCTTTCTCTGTGATTTTGAATACTCCAAATACTTCATAGAAGTGGAATCATGTAGTATTTGTCTTTTTATGACTGGCTTGTTTTTCTTAGTATAATATTCTGAAAGTTCATCCTTGTTGTAGGATATTGCAAAAGTTCCTTCTTTTTAAAGGCTGAAAAATACTCCATTTTACATATACATACATTTTACTTGTTTGCCTTGTCTGTTAATGGACACTGGGTTATTTCCCATCTTAGCTAGTGTGGACCGTGCCGCTGTGAACATGGGTGTACAGGTATCGCTCCAAGACTGCGTGTATTTTAGGTATATATGCAGAAGTGAAGCTGCTGTGTCATATCATAGTTCTATTTTTGATTTATTGATGAGCTGCACATTGTTTTCCACAGTTGCTGTAACATTTTACATTCACACCAGTGGTGCACAAGGATTCTAGTTTCACCACATCCTGGCCAGCACTTTTCATTTCCTGTTTTTTTAATAGTAGCCATACTAACAGGTGTTAAGTGGTACCTTATAGTTTTGATTTGCATTTCCCTAATGATTGGTGATGTTGAACATCTTTACATGTTTTTGTTGGTTATTTGTGTATCTTTGCCAAAATGTCTGGTCAAGTCCTTTGCCTAATCAAGTTGTGTTTTTGTTGTTGTTTTAAGAGTTCTCTATATTCTGAATGTTAATTCCTTATCAAATACATAATTTACAGATATATTCTCCCATTCTGGAGTTGTCTTTTTACTCTGGATAGTGTCTTTTGTTGTACAAATTTTAAAAATTGTCTCAAAGTCCATTTTGTCTCTTTTCTTTTATTGCCTGTGCCTTTGGTGTCACTTTGAAGAAATCATTTCTAGGACTTACCTGGTGGTCCAGTGGTTAAGGCTCCGAACTTCCAAATCAGGGGCCGCAGGGAAACTAAGATCCTTCATGCCATGCAGCCAATTTAAAAAAACAAAAGAAGAATCATTGCCAAATCCAGTGTCAGGAAGTTTTAGCTTATGTTTTTTCCTAAGTGTTTTATAGCTTTAGGTTTTACTTTTGGGTCTTGGATCCATTTTGAGTTAATTTTTATATATGGTGTTAGATGGGTTTCCCTTGTGGCTCAGATGGCAGAGAATCTTCCTGCAGTGTAGGTTATTGGATTCGATCCCAGGGGAAGATCCCCTGGAGGAGGGCATGGCAACCCACTCCAGTATTCTTGCCTGGAGAATCCCATGGACAGAGGAGAGGATCCTGGTGGGCTACAGTCCATGGGGTCGCAAAGAGTCAGACATGACTCAGCACATGGTGTTGGGTAAATGAGTAGGAAAAGCACCTCCTCTGTGTTTCTCCTTTACTCTAAACAGATGTGTGGGTTTTCCACACATCACGCAGTTCTGCCAGGTTCAATTTAGTTCATTTTGGACACTGTCTACCTGAAGTTGGCATCAGATCCCACAAGTTAAGTGCTCAGCCCCACAAGACCGCCCTCACTTCCATTGTCACCTGAACTTCTTACCACCTATAAATTGGGGTCCATATGACCCCCATTTTGGGTTTGATAATTTGCTAAAATGGTTGACAGAACTCAGGGATTCACTTTTGTTTATTGATTTATTACAAAAGATATAATGAAGGATACAGAAAAATGACCAGATAAAGAGACATGTAGGGCAAGGTCCAGAAGGGTCCCAAGTACAGGGCAGTGTCTGTGCCAGAGAAGCTGGGGTACACCCTCCTCCTGGCATGTAGATGGCTTCATCTCTGAATCTCATACTATTAGGGTATTATTTATGGAGGCTTTATTGCTTAGGCACGACTGACTATTAACTCCATTTCCAGCTCCTCTCTGGAGATTCGGGGGTGGGGATAAGAATTTTTTTTAAATTATTTATGTATCTGGCTGCCTCAGATCTTGTTGCAGTGGGCAGGCTCTAGTGTACCCAAGCTTATCAGTTGCATATGGAATCTTCGTTCCCTGCAGATTCTTAACCAGTGTACCGCTAGGGAAGTTCTGGTGCTGAAAATTGAAGTTTCTAATCGTGGTTTTTCTGTCTGATGACCAGTCCCTATCCGAGAGTTACCTCATCAGAACAAAATACAATGTTGTCATCCATGAAACTCCAAGGGATTTAGGATGTCTCTCAGGAATCAGGGTCAAAAAAACAAATACTAGAATACAAGATGCTCCTAGTGTTCTTATCACGTAGGAAATTACAACAGTTTTGGTCACTCTGGTCACTTTGTTCACTCTGAGTCAGAAACTGGGATCAAAAACTAAATGTTAGAACAAGAGTCTTGTCATATTTGCAACAAACTCTGTGTCAGGAACTGGGGGCCGGAGACCATGCAATGCATATTTATGTCTGTCTTCGTGTCTGTACCACACTATTTTGATTGCTGTAACTTTATAGTAAGTTTTGGAATCAGGAGGTGTGAGTCCTCTTTGTTCTACTTTTTCAAGATTATTTTTGGCTCTTCAGAGTCCCTTGAGATTCCATATGAGTTTGGATATTGGTTTTTCTATTTTTGCACCCAAAAAAAAGATCATTGAGATTTTGATAGGGATTGCTTTGAATCTGTAGCCGACTTTGGGTTGTATTGACCTTTTAACAGTATTAAGTCTTCCAGTCCATGAACACTAGGTGTCTTTCCATTTATGTAGGTCTTTTAATTTCTTTCAGTAGTGTTTTGTAGTTTTAATTGTATAAGTCTTTTACCTCCTCAGTTAATTCTCAAGTATTTTATTCTTTTTGATGCTATTATAGATGGAATTGTTTTCTTACTTCCCTCTTTAGAGTATTCATTGTTAGTGTAAAGAAATACAACTGAAACTTCTATATTGACTTGTTCATGCTACTTTGTTTGATTCATTTTTTAGTTCTAACAGGGATTGGGGAGATCTTTAGGGTTTCTGTATATAAGAAGTTGTGTCTCAAATGATTTTAGTAGATAGCTATACAAAGTAGTTTCTCAAACCACAATGTGATTAAGATAGAAATTGATAACGGAAAAAAAAAAAAGAAATTGATAACGGAAATAAAATTGAAAATTTCATGAATTTATGTAAATAGCACACTTAACCAATGGATGAAAGAAATAATCACAGGGGAAATTAGAAAATACGTCGAGATAAATGAGAAGGAAAATACAGTGTGCCAGAACTTGCAGGATGCAGCAGACAGTGCTTGGGGAGTGGTCGGGGGCGTTTGTAGCTTTTAAACATGAATCTTAAAAAGCACAGAAGGTCTTAAATTTTAAAAAGTAATAATAAAAGGTCTTCCTGGTGGTTCAGTGGTTAAGATGCCATGCTCCAGTGCATGGGGCACAGGTTCAATCCCTGATCAGGGAACTAAGATCCTGCATGCTGCCAAGAATCAAAATACAATGTAGTATGGTACAGTACAGTCCTAGAAGATTTCAAATCAGCAACCTAACTTTATAATTTAAGAAACTAGAAAGGAAAGAACAGACTAAACTCAGAGCTAGTGGAAGGAAATATAAAGGAGAGAGCCTAGGTAAACAGCATAGAGAATAGAAAAATAAGACTGAAAATCAGTGAAATAAAAAATTGGTCCTTTGAAATCAACAGAATTGACAAACTTTTTAGCTAGGTGGAACTGAGGAAAAAAGAGAGAAGATTCAAATTACTAAAACCAGAAAGGAAAGTGGGGGGACTTCCCCAGGTGTTCGGTGGTTAGGGCTCTGCTCTTCCACTGAAGGGGTTGCGAGTTCAGTCCCTGGTTGGGAAACTAGGATCCCACATGTCCCTCGGCCAAAAGAATAAAAAAAAAAAAAAAAAAAAAGAAATGAAAATGGAGACATTACCAATTCTGTTAAAAAAAAAATGTTTTGAAGTGAGTACTGTGAATAATTGAATGCCAACAAATTAGATAACTTAGATGAGATAGACAAATTCCAAGAAATATAAAACCTACCAAGACTAAGTCACAAATAAATAGAAAATCTGAATAGACCTGTAACTAGTAAGGAGATTGAATCCATAGTTAAACCTCTCCCAACAAAGAAAAGCCTTGGACCCAGTAGCTTCACTGGTGAATTGTACCAAACATTTGAAAAACTGAAAAGGAGGGAACACATTCTAAGTCATTCTTTGAGGCCAGCATTAGCTTGAGAGTCAAATACTACTAGAAAACTACAGACCAATATCCCTTAGGAACATTAACGCAAAAATTCTCAAGCAAATACTACCAAACTTAATTCACAGCATATTAAAAGGAGTATACACCATGACCAATGGGATATATCTCTGGAATGCACAAGTGGTTTGATAGATGAAACTATGCATGTAATACTTCACATTAAAAAATGAAGGGGAAAAATCCACATGGTTATCTTAATTGATGTACACATGTCTTTATTGTCCTCATAAGCTAAGTTAAGGTTCATGATAACATTCTCACTTTTAATGTTTCCTTCATGTATCTTAAAAATAATAGCTAAATTGAGCACTGTACACTTACTCTTTACAACCCAGTGAGTTAATGAGTATTTTTATTTACATTTTACCAGTAAAGAAACTGAAACTCAAAAATGTTTAAGGGCACCAAGCTAGTGAATCATAGAGTTAGATAATGAAGGATTGTTGAAGACTGGAGTGAAATTTCCAACAAAGTTCCATCCCTTATTCCACCTACTCTTAATTGCTTGGATAAATATTATGGGTTTGTTTAAGAAGCTACTGTGTGGGTATGGTTAGCTCTTGATTCACATGGAACATTAGTTTGACATCTCTTGATGGTCTATACCTGTGGTTCACAAACAGTTCTGTAGGAAAACTCTTCAAACAGATATTAGTTTGAGTTCTTAAAAAAAAACTTCCTTTATGTGAAGTTAAAGGTTTTTTTTTCTTTTTAACTGAAGGCAGGAGTTTTCAAAGCCTTTTAAAAAATGTATTGGGGATTTCCAGAAAGGAGATTTGATAAGTAGCATTTTCCAGTCTTACTTGACACCAAACTATATTCAAAGAACAAATCTATACTGATTATCTGTTGATGCTAGGCATAAAGGAAAATAATCTTATGTACATTTATGAGCTGTTACTTAGCTGCCTGTAGATACAATGAAGAAAGAAGAGACTGGGAATAAGACTGGATAGTTCTGCCATTCTCATGCTCTGTGACTTGAGAAAGCTTGTTCATTTTGCTAAGCCTTAGTTTCCTTTTATGCAAAACAAGGGGGTTGAAATATTGTGTTCAATTTATCATTTCTTTAATGTGAAAATGAAAAAAAAATTCCAGATGTTTTATTCTCAGTTGAACAAAAATTTTGTTGAAAATTTCCAAATTTAGAATTTATTGAAAAATTGTTTTTCTAACATGAATTAATTAAATAATGGGGTGCAGTATAGCATAGGAGACAACTTGGACTTTGGAGATTGTTACTCCAGGTTTCAATCTTGGCTGTCTCACTTATTATTCTTAAATAAGGATATTCTTACACAGAGTACATACCCTCTTGAATACTTGGGTTTCTCAGTGGTGAAAATGAGGGATTTATTACTTACTGTGCTTATTACATAGGAATAGGTGCTTAGTAAGTGGAGTCTGCAGGTATTTAATTTGGTAAATCAGTAATTAAATGTAAATAATAAAGATTGAGTATAAGAGCTTTAGTTACAGATTAGAGCCTAGGTTGAAAGCCTAGCCTTTCACTTCCTGAAAGGACTTCACTTTCCATTTCTCCTTCTGCTACCAAAGAGGGCATATTGCTTATTGTATAAAGCAAAGCTATCTGTGTTGCAGAAAGGAGAGAACAGAGATCTCTGCTTTTTGCTAAGTTTCTCTCTGGGAATAACTGAAAACAAAAGTTAAAATATGCATCCTCACTAGGAATAAAACTACCATGACCCAGCAAATCCCTCTACTGGGCTTATACCCTGAGGAAACCAGAATTGAGAAAGACGCATGTACCTCAGTGTTCATTGCAGCACTATTTACAATAGCTAGACATGGAAGCAACCTAGATGTTCATTGGCAGATGAATGGATAAGGAAGTCATGGTACATATACAGTGGAATATTACTCAGCTATAAAAAAGGAATGCATTTGAGTCAGTTTCAATGAGATGGGTGAGCCTAGAGCCTATTATACAGAGTGAAGTAGTCAGAAAAAGACAAATATCATATTAACACATACATATGGAATCTAGAAAGATGGTAACAACTATCCTATGTGCAGGGCAGCAAAGGAGACAGACATAAAGAACAGACTTTTGGACTCAGTGAGAGAAGGAGAGGGTGCAGTGATTTGAGAGTATAGCATTGAAACATAAATTACCATATGTAAAATAGATAGGCAGTTGGAGTTTGATGTATGACACAGGGAACCCAAAGCAAGAGCTCTGTGACAACCTGGTGGGGTGGGGTGGCGAGTGAGGGTGATTCAGAAGGGAAGGGACACGTATGCCTGTGGCCAGTTTGATTTGATGTATAGCAAAAACCATTAAAATATTGTAAAGTAATTATCCTCCAGTTAAAATAAATACCTTTTTTTAATGTATCCTCAACAAGCAAGAGCCAACAAGCCAAGTGAAATTTAGAGAGTACTTAGATTTCAACTGAGATTTTGCCCCAACCTCCTACAGTGTTTGTTAGTCATAAACAGATGAGATGTGGAAACACTTCTTAGGAAAACACTCTAGTGATTACATTAGAGTGATTAACTCAAGTTGCGCAGTCCCTTTCCAAGTAGTTGAATGATATATCTGGTTGTGATACCTTCCTTGAGTTACGCTTAAGCCAGAGATCAAGGATCAGAATATTTCAGAGGTAGGTTGCCAAGTGATGTTGACATCCTGTTATCAACTGACTTGGGAAAGGAGGAAATTAGACCAAGGCTGGAGTAGAGGATATCAAATAGTTCACACACTTCCCTCTAATCTCCCTTGTGCATTTTGCTGTTTAGAGATTGACTGGAGTTCAGGTTATTTTTTGCCCTAATAAATAATGCCTTTCTCCTACTAATGCTGTCAGTCTGTTGTTACTGTTGTTGAGTCGCTAAGTCCTCTCCAACTCTTTGCTTCCCCGTGGACTATAGCTGGTATACCAGGCTCCTCTGTCCATTGGGTTTTTCAGGCAAGAATACTGGACTGGGTTGCCATTTCCTTCTCCAGGGGGCCTTCTTGAACTAGGTATGGAACCCTGGTCTGCACTGGAGGCTGATTTTTTTACTACTGAGCCACCTTCTGTTACACTTGTATAAATTAATGAACCTAAGTGTAGCATTTGTGCTACATCCTTGCGGGGGCAGTTCCTGGAAGAGGAGTTAGCTCTGGGGGGAGGAGGAAGGGAGAGACCATCTTGGAACCAGGGATGATTCTCAGTAAGACACACTTGGTTGGGCCTGCCCGAGAAGGGGATTTGTGGTGACTTTGGTCCTGAAAGATTAGAGGGTGCCGAAGTTAAAACTTTCTACGTATTGAAGCTATTTACCCTAATGCCATCTCATGTCACCTCACTTGTCAGTAGATCTGAATGTAAAAGCAAAATTCTGAGGAGCAAGCCAGTTAGGTGAGATTACAGATTTAGTTGACCTTCAGTGAGCACTTCCTGTGTACCTGAATTAGTGTGAGGTGTCTTCCACATAATTCTTTTTTAAAAGAGTCTTGATATTCTCAACTGATTCTGGGTATGATGATACCCATAGGATTGTTGAGGAAAATATATAATTCCTTACACAAAGTAATAATGAAAAGAACAATACTTAAAAACTAGAGAGAGATGAAGTAAAAGTTGATCATTGACTTGAGAACAGAGTGTTCATTTAAATATTTTCTATTGTATGTTAAGGTGCTGCACTGGATCTAGGGAATATAGAGAGAGAAGTGGGTTCTCTTCTCAAAAGAAAGTTCCTTTTTAAAAATTATTTACTTATTTGACTGCACTTGGTCTTCATTGCTTTTCTCAGGCTTTCTCTCGTTGTGGCAAACCAGGGCTGTTCTTCTTGTGGTGTGCCATCTTATTGTGGTGGCCTCTTTCGTTGCAGAGCAGAGGCTCTCAGGTGCGCAGGCTTCAGTAGTTGTGGCTTGCGGGCTCTAGAGCACAGGCTTAATAGTGTGGCGCACATGCTTAGTTGCTCTTCAACGTGAGAGATCTTCCCGGACCAGGGATCAAACCCGTGTCCCCTCCATCGGCAGGCAGATTCTTACGCTCTGTGCCAGTTCCTTCAAGAGAGAATTACAGGAGCCTCCCTGGTGGCTCAGTGGTAGAGAATCTGCTGCCAGTGTGGGAGACAGCGGGCTCGATCTCTGGTCCAGGAAGACGTCGCATGATTCTGAGCACCTAAGCCAGTGTGCCGCAACTGCTGAGCCCACATGCTGCACCTGCTGAAGCCTGTGTGCCTAGGGACCGCGCTTCACAAGGAGAAGCCCCTGTGACGAGAAGCCCATGAACTGCAGCGAGGGCGTAGCCTCAGCTCGTGGCAACTGAAGAGAAGCCCGCACAGCACCGGAGGCCCGGCAGGGCCAAAGATAGTAAATAAATAAATACAATTTAAACAGAAGAATTACAGCCTGTTGAGTTCTAAAGAAATTAGTTTGGGAGGAGCTTGAAACAGTAACTGAAGTTATTAAGTTCCCTCAGCTTCTCTGTTTTACTTTTCTTTATGTGCTTACAGCTAAATGTGTTGGGGGTGAGGAGAGAATTGGTAGCAAAGCTTATGTAGTGTCTCAGGCTATACCTGTTATAGTCTTTCTTTTTGAAGAAAACTGGCATTGCGAAACTTAATTGGCATGAAATGATTATTGGCTTGAGACATACTTAGCTTTTGACTCACACTGAAACCAACCCTAATCAATGTAAACTGGAATGGTCCTTTTAAAGTGCATTTTAGCAGTATGTATCAAGAACATAAAAATATGTACATTCCTTGGCCTATAATTTTTAGCTGGATCCTCAGGGGGGAAATCCTCAATACAGAGAAACTTTATAAACAGAAGTGTTCGTGAAAGTGCTATTTTAATAGCAAAAAATGAGAAGCAGTTATAGCATCTGTATGTCAGTTGTTTTTGCCAATTGACATGTGACAATTAAAATGATTATGAACATTAATTCATAAGGGAATATTCTGCAAATAGGTATTTTTAACTACTAGCTTAGCCTCTATTTAGAATATTTGGGGTTTAATTTTTCAAAAAAATTCAGGGTATTAATGTACAGTGAATTTTGGTGAAAATGTCTAGAGGATTTCACTTAATAGCTATGATTATTGAAGCTTATCCTAAAAGGTCTTTTTAACTTTACCAGCCTTTTTCTGTAACCTTTTAAGCCCTTACTGTGTGCCAGGGGTGGGCAGATAGGAGTGGGGGGGGGTGCGTGTACGTGTGTGCACATGCGCTCACTCAGTTGTGTCTGACTTCTTTGAGACACCATGAACTGTAGCCCACCAGGCTCATCTGTCCTTGGAATTTTCCAGGCAAGAATACTGGAGTGGGGTGCCATTTCCTTCTCCAGGGGATCTTTCCGACCAAGGGATCTAAACTGCATCTCTTGTGTGCAAGGTACTGGGGAGCATTATATAGAGATGAATCACATTCCTTGCTCTTAAGGACCCTGCATCCTCTAATAAGGCAATAGAATGAGTGTAAATAGTCATAATAGATGATAGAAAATGATAGGTGTATAAGGGAGGTAGAAAATACTTTTGGTAAAGACACAGTGGTCATTCATACCCTGAGAAGAAGGTAAAAGTAAAGTCCAGTTCTTAAAGAGAATATATAGAGAAGTGGAACCCTGACATCCCAGTTCTCTGCAGTGGACAGCAAAGAAAAAAAAAAGTTAAAGGAGATTCTGTGACTAGCTTGGTACAAAAGTAGTTGTAGCTTCAAATTTTAAAAATTGAATTTAAAAAATTTTTTTATTTGGCTGCACTAAGTCTTAGTTGCGGCTTTCAGGATCTTTGATCTTTAGTTGTGACATGTGGGATCTAGTTCCCTGACCAGGGATTGAACCCAGGCCTCCTGCATTGAGAGCAGGGAATCTTAGCTACTGGACCACCAGGGAAGTCCCTGGACTGTGAAATTTAAATCATTATAACTAAGTTCACACACATCTTTATTAGTCAAAATGGGAAACATTACAATCAATGCATTTTTGCCAACAAGAAATAAGTTTGTTTATTCCTGTAGCATAAAAATCCATGCTTTGGGATTCAATGAACTCTTGGAAAGCATTTTCTGCATCCTGCTGGTTGTGGAAGCTTTTTCCCTGCAAAATTTGTCGAGATGCTTGAAGAAGTGGTAGTCGGTTGGCAAGAGATCAGGTGAATATGGTGGATGAGGCACAACTCCGTAGCCCAGTTCGTTCAACTTTTGAAGTGTTGGTTGTGTGACCTGCATCATGCATTGTCATGGAGAAGAATTAGGCCCTTTATGTTGACCAATGCCAGCTGCAGGTGTTGCGGTTTTCTCTGCGTCTCTCTGATTTGTCGAGCATACTTCAGATGTAGTGGTTTTGCCAGGATTCAGAAAGTTGCAGTGGGTCACACCAGCAGCAGACCACCAGACAGTGACCATGACTTTTTTTGGTGCAAGTTTTTGTCTTTGAGAAGTGCTCTGGAGCTGCTTTTTGGTCCAACCACTGAGCTGGGCGTTACTGGCTGCGTAAAATGCACTTTTTGTCACACGTCACAATCCAATCGAGAAATTGTTCATTGTTTCATAAAACAAGAGGAGACGACACTTCAAATCGATTTTTTTTTTATTTGTGGTCAGCTCATAAGGTACCCACTTAATGAGGTTTTTCACTTTTCCAGCTTTCTTCAAATGCCAAATGATCATAGAGTGGTCGACTTTGAGTTCTTTGGCAACTTTTTGTGTAGTTGTAAGAGGATCAGCTTCTGTGATTGCTTTCAGTTGGTCATTGTCAACTTCTGATGGCTGGCCACTATGCTCATCTTCAAGGTGCTTGTCTCCTTTGCAAAATTTCTTGAACCACCACTGCATTGTATGTTCATTAGCAGTTCCTGGGCCAGATGCATTGTGAATGTTGCAAGTTGTCTCCCTGCTTTATCACCCAGTGAGCTCAAATTTAAAAATCACTCAAATTTGCTTTTTGTTTAATGTCATTTCCCTAGTTTAAAATAAATATAAACAGCAAGTAATAAGTCATTAGCAAAAAAAGAAAAGTGTGAAATGCACATTAAAATGGTATATAACATCACCACATTTATTTAAGAATGTATTCCGGTATCAGTGGGACCTAATTAAACTTAAAAGCTTTTGCACAATAAAGGAAACTAAGCAAGGTGAAAAGACAGCCTTCAGAATGGGAGAAAGTAATAGCAAACGAAGAAACAAAGGATTAATCTCAAAAATATACAAGCAACTCCTGCAGCTCAATTCCAGAAAAATAAATGACCCAATCAAAAAATGGGCCAAAGAACTGAACAGACATTTCTCCAAAGAAAAAATACAGATGGCTAACAAACATGAAAAGATGCTCAGCATCACTCATTATCAGAGAAATGCAAATCAAAACCACAATGAGGTACCACTACATGCCAGTCAGAATGGCTGCTATCCAAAAGTCTACAAGCAATAAATGCTGGAGAGGGTGTGGAGAAAAGGGAACCCTCTTACACTGTTGGTGGGAATGCAAATTAGTACAGCCACTATGGAGAACAGTGTGGAGATTCCTTAAAAAACTGGAAATAGAATTGCCATATGACCCAGCAATCCCACTCCTGGGCATACACACTGAGGAAACCAGATCTGAAAGAGACACATGCACCCCAATGTTCATCGCAGCACTGTTTATAATTGCCAGGACATGGAAGCAACCTAGATGCCCATCAGCAGACGAATGGATAAGAAAGCTATGTTACATACACACAGTGGAATATTACTCAGCCATTAAAAAGGATACATGTGAATCAGTTCTAATGAGATGGATGAAACTGGAGCCCATTATACAGAGTGAAGTAAGCCAGAAAGATAAAGACCAATACAGTATACTAACGCATATATATGGAATTTTAAAAGATGGTAACGATAACCCTATATGCAGGACAGGAAAAGAGACACAGATGTACAGAACAGACTTTGGTACTCTGTGGGAGAAGGCGAGGGTGGGATGATCTGAGAGAACAGCATTGAAACATGTGTATTATCAAGTATGAAACAGATATCCAGCCCAGGTTAGATGCATGAGACAAGTGCTCAGGGCTGGTGCACTGGGAAGACCCAGAGGGATGGGATGGGGAGTGAGGTGGGAGGGGGGATCAGGATGGGAAACACATGTAAATCCATGGCTGATTCATGTCAATGTATGGCAAAAACCACTACAATATTGTAAAGTAATTAGCCTCCAACTAATAAAAATAAATGGAAAAAAAAAAGAATGTATTCCGATACCAAACAGCAAAGTTCAACAATGAAAAACTGCAGTTACTTTTGCAGCAACATAGTACAAGCCAGGAGGGAATAGCCAAGCTAGTAAGAGGCTCAGAATGGTCAGGAACCAAAATTAAAGATGGTCAGAGCTGTCATAGCCATCGGTTCTTAATAGATCTCTAGAGTTCTTAACAGAGCTTTCTAATTTCAGTATTGAAAATTTTGCAGTATTTTAAACATAAAAATAGATTAACAGTTTCTATACTGTGTAATTTAATTTTTTTTAATTTCTGTGTAATTAAAAAAAACAATTACATATCTAAAGAATGCAAACTTTGGTTTTTGTTTTGTTCTTTTAAGCTCTGGAAAGGATATTCAGTCCAAATTAAATCCCTCATGTTGTACATAAAGGAAGCTGGAATTCAATTATGTCTGATTGGAAATGGCAATCCACTCCAGTATTCTTGCCTGGAGAATCCCATGGACGGAGGAACCTGGTGGGCTACAGTCCACGGGGTTGCAAAGAGTCGGACACGAAAAAGCAACTTCACTTCACTTCACTTTGATCGTAGGTTACAGAACCAAAGCAAGAATCTCAGCCTCCTGACTCACCAGTGCATGTTACCACATTCTTGTCAGGTTGAGATCAATTTCTTTTTTCCAGTTGCTTGCTGGTTATTAAGAAGGATTTGTTGAGGATAGAGACTGCGTATGTATCCCTGTATCCCTGGACATAGTAACAACACAGAATAGACAGTAACAGTAGACATATGTTGCATGAAAGGATAGACGGGTAGGTTTGGTTTCTCTCTTAAACCTTGAAGGAAGGCTAGGATTTAGCTTTGTGGAAGTTCTGGTCATTTGGTATACACAGAAGCTGTTAGGTTTGTTGAGTATTGGATACCTAAAGGAAAATAGAAAATAATGCAGAAGTCTAGGTTGGGGCTACATTGTAGGAACACTTGAATACCAAGCTAAGAATTTTGGAATTTATTATCCAGTTAGCTGAAAAGTTTTGAGCAGAGAAGTAATACACACACACATACACACACACACACACACACGAGCGGGGAGACCCGGGCATTCACTTGAGGTATCATAAAAGCTTGATTGAAGATGCCAGCTATGGGAATGGAAATACGGTTCTAGATACAAAAAACCATCAGAACTTGGTTATCAATGAAGTGTGTATTTCAATGTATAGAGTACTCAGATGCGACTGAGGTTCCAGATGTCATCTTTGCCTCTATAGTTTGGAAGATGGTGGTGTCATTAACGCATACAGTAGTTTTAAATGATGTATTTGAGGTACTTGTGCCACATCTAGATGGAAATGGCTATTGGAAATGTGCTGCCAAACTTCAGAAGAGAAGAAATACATTTAGGAATCATTTGAATGGAAAGGATCATTGAAGGCTGAGGATTAAATGAGATTGCCTAGAAGAGGCAAAAGCCAAAGATACATCTTCAGGAAATTTTCTACATTTAGAGGGTGATGAAAGAAGAGTCAGCGCAGATTTATTTGATCATAGACAAAGTGAAACCTAAGACTCGTGTAAGGAGAAGGGAGTAGGGAGAGTACTTACAGGAGGGAAACATCTGAATTACAGATTCTTTTTAATAAAAAGTTTCACAGTTTGTATTGTAAGCTAAGTCTTATGCTAATAGGTAAAATATGTAAGTTAGTAAAAGGCATGTTTGCAGAAAACCTGCATTATGTGAGTATGTATTATAAACAGAATAGATGTTTAACAGTAAAGACTGTTTTGCTGAATGTAGAGGTTGAAGAAATCTTTCATTTTTTAGACTTGAATTTGAGAGAATATAGTCAAGTAGTCTTTTTAATTAAAAGTCTTGAGGTTAAGACAAGAAATTTTTTGTTTTAACATACATGATAACCATTTGAATGAATTCTGAATAGTGATGTTTTACCATACTTGAATATCTATTTGCCTTCAGCACTTTATAGAGTATTCCCCCTGCAGTATTTATAAGTATTCTATTGGGGTAAAAATACTCACCATGTACTGTTGGTTTTCCCTAAGTAACTTTTTGTTTTTATCTTTCAGGATCTGACTGGCATAGAATCTATGGATCAATGTCGCCATACCTTGGAACAGCATAACTGGAACATAGAGGTATTATAGGATTCATTATGAGTGTACTTATTTCTTATTCCCTGCTCTGATAATAGATCTCAAAGACATGTACTTTTTTTTTTCCTTTTCACAGCAAAAATCTTCTCTCAATAGTTTTTTTTTTTTAAATTTACAGCTCTTTAGTCTTTAAATTTGTATGAAAGGTGAAGATTATGATCAGAGTTTATAAAATCACAGAAAAGATTGTGACCAAATCCCTCAGTATAGTGTCCCTCCCTCTTTATTTTTTCTTAATGACTCTTTGGGGAAAATACTGGTTTTTATATATTTGATTTACAGCCAGATACCATAATGTGAACCTTTTTATTTATTTATTTATTTTTTGAACCTTTTTATTAAATATTATAAAATTTATTCTTCTGAATTTTCTATTTGGTTATGTTACCTGCAACTTGATTTTTTTTTTTTTTTTTTTAGTATATGAATCTTTTGTTTTATTTGATGATGAATTGGCTAGTACTTCAGAATAATCTCAGTTAGCAATGGTAATAGCAAACACCTTGTCCTCACTGTTATTAAAGTGTAATGCTAGTTATTGTTTTGAGATAGAGCCGCTAGAATGTAATAAACTCCATGAGAGCAGAGTGTTTTTGGGTTTTTTGATTGCTGTATTCCAGCATCTAAAATTGATCCTAGTATATCATAGACTCTCAAATATCTGTTGACTGTTCTTTTCTTGCTTGTTAGTGGATGTTGAGTTTAATCAAGCATGCTTTTGATATATGTTGAACTTAACTGTTTAATTACGGTATATTATTTGAATAGAGTACTGGATTACAAGTGGTATTTATTTATTCAGCACTATTTTTGAGCAATTCTAGGCTCTGGCACTATGCCAGCAGATAAGACTTATGTTCTTATGGAGCTTCAGTTTGTAATAAATGAGAATAAGATGAGTACAGAAAATAGAATAAAGAGGATAAGGAAAGTCATTTTAATAGGATGGTCAAGTAAGGCCTTTCTAGGGAGGTTGTATTTGAGCTGACACCTGAATGATGAAAAGGAGTAATGAATGTGAAATTTTAGGGGGAATGCATTTTAGGAAGAAGGCATGATGTTGCTCTGTATGATACTTTGGTATTGTCTCCTTGTTAGACTTTTATTTCAAGCATATGCTGGCTTTTAAAAACGACTGACTTAAAAAAAAAAAAAAATGACTGACTTGATAAAATGGGTTGAGAAACCTAGTTAGCATACTTATATTTAAGCCTGTGAATTATCTTCTGAAACTATTATTTTAAATGTTTTATTTTCTTCTTTGGTCCAGAAGTTATTTAGAAACATTTTTTTGTTTGTTTATATGGCTATGTAGATTTGTATATAATTTTCTTGTTACATAAATGGAATTATGCCATATTTACATTTTTTCACTGTCAATAACTCATAAAAATAATACATAAAGGTAACTTTCATTTGAAGTTACACGAAAAGATGCTCAGTATCACTTAACCTAGCACAGAAACGCAAATCAGGACTACAGTGAGGGGCTGTCATGTACAGTCAGAATGGCCGTCCTTGAAAGTTCTACAAGTAACAGATACTGGAGAGGGTGTGGGGAAAACAAATACTCCTATATTGTTGGTGGGAAAGTAAGTTGATGCAGTCATTGTAGAAAACAGTGTGAAGGTTCCTCAGGAAACTAAAAATAGAATTACCATATGATCTAGCAGTTCCACTCCCTGGGCATGTATCCAGGTAAAACTGTAATTCAAAAAGATACATGCACCCCTGTTATGTTTATAGCACTATTCACAATAGATGAGGCATGGAAACAGCCTAAATGTCCCCCGACAGAGGAATGGATAAAGAACACGTGATGTATGTGTATATACAATGGGATGCTGCTCAACCATAAAAAAAGAAAAAAAGAAATAATGCCATTCGCAGCAACATGGATTGAGTCAGAGATTATATTGTACTAAGTGAAATAAAACAACAGAATGATCTCTGTTCGTTTCCAAGGCAAACCATTCAATATCAAAGTAATCCAAGTCTGTGCCCCAGTGACTAATGCTGAAGAAATTGAACAGTTCTGTGAAGACCTACAAGACGTTCTAGAACTAACACCCAAAAAAGATGTGCTTTTCATTATAGGGGACTGGAATGTAAAAGTAGGAAGTCAAGAGAAACCTGGAGTAACAGGCAAATTTGGCCTTTTAGTAGGAAATGAAGAAATGAAACGGCAAAGGCTCGCAGAGTTTTGCCAAGAGAATGCTGGTCATAGCAAACACCCTCTCAAAGACTCTACACATGGACTTCACCAGATGGTCAGTACTGAAATCAAATTCATTATATTCTTTGCAGTCAAAAATGGAGAAGCTCTATATAGTCAGCAAAAACAAGATGAGAGCTGACTGTGGCTCAGATCATGAACTCCTTATTGCCAAATTCAGACTTAAATTGTAGAAAGTAAGAAAAACCACTAGACCATTCAGGTATGACCTAAATCAAATCCCTTACCATTATACAGTAGAAGTAACAAATAGATTCAAAGGATTAGATCTGATAGACAGACTGCCTGAAGAACTATGTATGGACGTTGGTGACACTGTACAGGAGGCAGTGATCAGTACCATCCCCAAGAAAAAGAAATGTGAAAAGGCATAATGGTTGTCTGAGGAGGCCTTACAAATAGCTGAGAAAAGATGAGAAGCTAAAGGCAAAGGACAAAAGGAAAGATATACTCATTTGAATGCAGGGTTCCAAAGAATAACAAGGAAAGATAAGAAAGCCTTCCTCAGTGATCAATGCAAAGAGATAGAGGAAAACAATAGAATGGGAAAGACTTAAGAGATCTCTTCAAGAAAATCAGAGCTACCACGGGAACATTTCATGTGAAGATGGGCACAGTAAAGGACAGAAATGGCAAGGACCTAACAGAAGCAGAAGATACTAAGAAGAGTTGGCAAGAACACACAGAACTATACAGAAAAGATCTTTATGACCCAGATAACCACAATGGTGTGATCACTCACCTAGAGCCAGACATCCTGGAATTCAGAGTCAGTGGCCTTAGGAAGCATCACTATGAGCAAAGCTAATGGAGGTGATGGAATTCCAACTAAGCTATTTCAAATCCTAAAAGACGATGCTGTTAAGGTGGTGCACATAATATGCCAGCAAATTTGGAAAACTCAGCAGTGGCCACAGGACAGGAAGAGGTTAATTTTCATTCCAGAGCCAAAGAATGTTCAAACTACCACACAATTGTACTCATCTCCCACGCTAGCAAAGTAATGTTCAAAATTCTCCAAGCCAGGCTTCAATAGTACGTGAACCGTGAACTTCCAGATGTTCAAGCTGGTTTTAGAAAAGGCAGAGGAACCAGAGATCAAATTGTCAACATCTTTTGGATCATTAAAAAAGCAAGAGTTCCAGAAAATCATCTATTTCTGCTTTATTGACTACATCAAAGCATTTCACTGTGTGGATCACAACAAACAGTAGAAAATTCTTGAAGAGATGGGAATACCAGACCACCTGACCTGCCTCCTGAGAAATCTGTATGCAGGTCAGGAAGCAACAGTTAGAACTGGACATGGAACAACAGACTGGTTCCAAATAGGAAAAGGAGTACGTCAAGGCTGTATATTGTCACCCTGCTTATTTAACTTATATGCAGAGTACATCATGAGAAACGCTGGGCTGGAGGAAGTACAAGCTGGAATCAAGATTGCCGGGAGAAATATCAATAACCTCAGATATGCAGATGACACCACCCTTCTGGCAGAAAGTGAAGAAGAACTAAAAAAGAACCTCTTGATGAAAGTGAAAAAGGAGAGTGAAAAAAGTGACTTAAAACTCAACATTCTAAAAACAAGGATCATGGCATCCATTCCCATCAATCACTTCGTGGCAAATAGATGGGGAAACAGTGAGAGACTTTATTGGGGGGCTCCAAAATCACTGCAGATGGTGATTGCAGCCATGAAATTAAAAGACACTTGCTCCTTGGAAGAAAAACTATGACCAATCTAGATAGCATATTAAAAAGCAGAGAGATTACTTTCCCAACAAAGGTCCATCTAGTCAAGGCTATGATTTTTCCAGTAGTCATGTATGAATGTGAGAGTTGGACTATAAAGAAAGCTGAGCGCCAAAGAATTGATGCTTTTGAATTGATGTGTTGGAGAAGACTCTTGTCCTTGGGACTGCAAGGAGATCAAACCAGTCGACCAAGACTCTGATGCTAGGAAAGATTGAGGGCAGGAGAAGAAGGGGACGACAGAGGATGAGATGGTTGGATGGCATGATCGACTCAATGGACATGAGTTTGAGCAAACTCCAGGAGATTGTGAAGGACAGGGAAGCTGGTGTGCTGCAGTCCTTGGGGTTGCAAAGAGTCGGTCATGAGTGAGCGACTGAAGAACAATAATATAGATGTGTATAACTGAGTCACTTTGTTATACAGCAGAAATTGATCAATTATACTTCAATTTTTAAAGATCACTTAATAGAAGGAAAAAATTTAGCTTAAAAAGTTCAAACTAATCCTAAGATTAAATATGAAAAAAATCTGGCTTTGATCACTTCCCTACTACTGTCTCGAAGTCCTACATTCCCAACATAGAAGTATTAACAATTTCTTTTGCTTTTTTCCCAGATATTTTTGTGCCTCTCTAGAAATATTTATGTGTTAAAGGTGAAAATGTTCGTTGCTCAGTTGTGTCTCTTTGTGGCCGCATAGACGAGCCTGCCTGGCCCCTCTGTCTGTGGAATTCTCCAGGCAAGAATGCTGGAGTGGGTAGCCATTCCCTTCTCCAGGGGACCTTCCTGACCCAGGGATGAAACCTGGGTCTCCTGTACTGCAGGCGGATTCTTTACTGTCTGAGCCATCAGGCAAGCCCCAAAATATATATGTTGTTCTCCAGAGAGCTTTTATTTATATAGGCTGTAGCTGTTTATTACCGTGTTGTTGCTCTGTTCAGGCACTCAGTCGTGTCCGACTTTTTGTGACACTGGACTGCAGCACGCCAGACTTCCCTGTCCTTCACGACCTCCTGAAGCTTGCTCAAACTGATGTTCATCAAGTTGGTGATGCCATCCAATCCTCATATCCTCTTGTCGTCCCTTCTCCTGCCTTCAGTCTTTTCCAGCATCAGGGTTTTTCTACGAATCTTCTCTTTGCACAGGCGGCCAAAGTATTGGCACTTCAGCATTAGTCCTTCCGATGAATATTCAGGGTTGACTTCCTTTAGGATTGACTAGTTTAATCTCCTTGCAATCCAAGGGACTCTCAAGAGTCTTCTCCAACACCACAGTTGAAAAGCATCAATTCTTTGGTGCTCAGCCCTCTTTATGGTCAAACTATCACATCCATGCATGACTACTGAAAAACCATAGCTTTGACTATACTAGTTGGCAGAGTAATTTCTCTGCTTTTTAATAAGTTGTCTAGGTTGGTCATAGCTTTTCTTCCAAGGAGCAAGCATCTTTTAATTTCATTGCTGCAGTCACCATCTGCAGTGATTTTGGAGCCCAAGAAAATAAAGTCTATCAAGGTTTCCATTGTTTCCCCATCTATTTGCCGTGAAGTGATGGGAACGGTTGCCATGATCCTCATTTTTTGAATGTTGGGTTTTAAGCCAACTTTTTCCCTCTCCTCTTGCACCTTCATCAAGAGGCTTTTTGGTCCTCTTTGCTTTCTGCTGTAATGGTGGTGTCATCTGCATATCTGACGTTATTGATATTTCTCCTGGCAATCTTAACTCCACCTTGAGTTTCACCCAGCCAGGCATTTCACTTGGTGTATTCTGCATATAAGTTAAATAAGCAGGGTGACAATATACAACCTTGACGTACCTCTTTCCCAATTTTCAGCAAGTCCATTGTTCCATGTCTGGTTCTAAGTATTGCTTCTTGACCTGCATACAGATTTTTCAGGAGGCGGGTAAGCTGGTCTGGTATTCCCATCTTTTTAAAAATTTTCCACAGTTTGTTATGATTCGCAGTTCAAGGCTTTAGTGTGGTCCATGAAGCAGAAGTAGATGTTTTTCTGAACTCTATTGCTTTTTCTATGATTCAGAGGATGTTTGCAATTTGATCTCTGGTTCCTCTGCCTTTTCTAACTCCAGCTTGAGCATCTGGAAATTCTTGGTTCACATACTGTTGAAGCCTGGCTTGGAAATTTTTGAGCATTACTTTAATAGTGTGAGATGAGTGCAGTTGTGTGGTAGTCTGAACATTCTTTTGGCATTGCCTTTCTTTGGAATTGAAATGAAAACTGACCTTTTCCTGTCCTGTGGCCACTGCTGAGTTTTCCAAATTTGCTGGCATATTAAGTGCAGCACCTTAACAGCATCATCTTTTAGGATTTGAAATAGCTCAGCTGGAATTCCATCACCTCCATTAGCTTTGTGCATAGTGATGCTTCATAAGGCCCACTTGACTTCGTCCCAGCCTAAATTACATGGTTGGTCTTTCTAGGGTGCTCAGCCCCACCATAAAATCCCATAGCAAAGATACTCTTACCAGTTGTGACATAGATTACCTCCAGAAGTTGAAGGTAGAGATCAAACTTCCCTTTGGGTAAAGCCAGATTTTTCAACTACACTGGGACAAATATCCAGTTTCAGGGGCAGAGTTAGAAAAGGAATGAGACTTTTTTTTTTTTTACTGAATATCATCTTTGTGCCAGGAATTATATTAGAATTTTGTATGATCATCTCATTAAATTTTCAAAGTAACCCTGAAAAGTATTGTTTATTCATTTTGCATGTGAGAAAACTGAGGCACATAAGCCGAGCAACTTTTCTCAGTGCTGGGGCTAGGATTCAGACCTAACTTTCTCTGCTCCAAAGCCACGCTTTCCCTCAATACCAACCGATCAAGATGGCTCCATTGCACTGTCTACACTTTGTGTGCTCTGTGGGTGGTTTTCCTTCTGCTTGTACAGTGAAACACCTTGTATCCCGGCCACCCTAAATAGCATATACCATCTGAATAAAAGCCGTGAGCTTCCAGACAAGTTCGTTGGGACTCCTCTGTGTATGCATTCTGGAGCCATCACCACACATTGCCTCCCACCTTAGCAAGTTAAAAAAAGGCTCATGAGTATGTACTCCTTGGTGAGCTATTCTGACACACCAGCAGCAGTCATCTCTTCTAGGTTGATCTGAGCATCACTGAAGCGCTCCTGCTCTTTCTTCTCAGGCTGCCGTACAGGACAGATTGAACGAGCAGGAGGGTGTACCAAGTGTTTTCAACCCACCACCGTCTCGGCCCTTGCAAGTGAACACAGCTGACCACAGGATCTACAGCTATGTCGTCTCAAGACCGCAACCAAGGGCAAGTTATTTCACAGCTCGAACTGCTCCCTTTTTTTTCTTTTTTTTTTTTTCCACTCCCTTTTTTATTTTTAAAGTTCTTTTACTTGGTTATGTTGATCTCTGTATGGTAGGAGCAAAAGGAATATTGAGAATATAAACCTGTTAGCTTGACGTAGCTCCTTGGTAGATTTATTGGGTTTATCATTTTTTTCTTGATTCCTTAGTGAAGCAATGAAAGTAACTATCCTTTTTTTCCCTTTTCTACACCAGTTACTTGAAGAGTTTTCTATGCCTTGTTTTGTGTTTATGACACTTTATCTGTATGTATCTACATGTCTTAAAATGTTTGCTCTATGTTTAGTAGATCCTGTACTTTTAAGCTAAAATGTTTACTGAATTCTTTGCCGTTTCATTTTGTTTAATTTGAAGCTACTTCTAGGGAAATACTTGGAAGTTCTGTGGGAGCCTTGGCCATGTCTTTGAAATTAATCTCAGGGCTAGTAGTAGCAAGGAGGTGATTCAGTTATATTCAGTTGGCATTTAAGAGTGTTTCAGGGTACTTGATATTTTGCTGTTGGGAATCTAGAGGTGAATAAAGAGGCATTCTTCTCTCTTCAGATTATTCACAGTCAGATTAGGGAAGTCAGGTGTGTATACTCACAGTGAACTCCAGAGAACTTTTAGAGTTTCTCTTATTCTTAAGAGTTAACACTCACTTCTTACACTTGAATTTAAAATGTATTCCATCTTTCCTTTTGCAGACTACTTGGTGAGATTTAAAAAAAGAGTTTCTAAGTAGCTGTTGTAGGGTATTTTGCAGTAGAAGAGCACAGAATCTTAGAGGATTATATGATTCAAGGAGTAGTTCAAAGAATTTCTGGCAGTCCAGTGCTTAGGATTCTGCACTTGACTGCTCAGGGCCCAGGTTCAATCCCTGGTCAGGGAACTAAGATCTCACAAGCTGTGCAATGCAACGAGAGAGAGAAAAAAGAAGAGTCCTTCTATATGTGCCCAGTGTTTCTCCAGTTTGTTTTGGGCTTGACTTGTGTTTGAGACCCTAATGTCGACTAATGGAGTTCCAGAGCTCTGGAGTTGCCTGGCCATGGACACAAAGAGGATATCAAATTAACCCAATATAATAAATGCGTTGTAAGCTATAGAGCCCTGTGAATTTATTAGTTAATAATAAGAGCAGCAATAATCAATATTGTTAAAATAATTAACACTATTATTGAGATTAGCAGCTATTTGGAGATTTGTAATTGTGATTAGTATAATTATTCATCACTTATATACAGAGGTCCAAGGTACTAATATTGGTTATCTTTCTTGTTATTTCTGTGTACTGCATTTTAATGTGTTAACTCTAAAAATGAAAGAATGAATATTTATGATTTGAGGAGGAAAACTTGGAATTGAATTTGACAAGTAATATAAGTAGCTGCACAAAAAGTGTTCAAGCAGATTTAATACAAAAATTATGATAGTATTAGATGAAATGAGGTCAAAAGTAGTTGGTTTTTTAAGAAAGATGAAGTGGTCCAGGAAAAGAGAACCATATGTGACAGAAGGAGAAATCATGTAAAGGACAAAAAAGAATGAAAATCTTAACTAGCAATTAAGGTATTAGGGGTTGAGAGAATGATATCTAACTTTGTTTTTGGAATTTCAGGGGCTGCTTGGATGGGGTTATTACTTGATAATGCTTCCATTCCGGTTTACCTATTATACAATACTTGATATATTTAGGTATGTACCTTTGTATCCATGTGTTTAGTAGCAACAGGGTAGACTTTGGAGCAGAAAGAGATCAGAATAAGGTTTATGCTCTTACCAATTTTGACTTGCCAGTTTATCATCATATTGAATACTCTTCCTGAAGTATTTCATATAGCATGAAAATATTTTTGGTTTTTCGAACATAACAGCAGATGTTACCATTTTCACAAATGAGTCTGCCTATATTTATTGTATCCTCCCTATCCCACCATGTTTTCCCCCTACATTCCCTAGTTAGTCTTCACACACTTTCTGTTCCAACCTTTGTTACCTTTACTAGCTTCACACTCCTTGTTAGCTTTCACCCTAAACCATCTTACACCTTCATAGTTCCAACAGATTGACTTGCTCTGAAATGACCCATTTTCCTCCACATTCCTCCTGTAACAGTTTCACTGTTCTAGACACCCTTTCTGTACATTTCCGTCTGTCTTGGCAACCCATAGCTTGCTGGCACTATAACGCTTCCACGAGTGTGTACACCCTTGCTTCACACCTTCACTTTTCTTCTCACTTCCTTTTATCGTTTGGAGAGCTCAGCACAGGAAGCTACAGAAAGACTGGAAAATGTCAGGGGACTCAAGGTGCACATCAGACTTGAGTGGCTGATCTGGAACTCAGTAATAGATGAATCCACACCTAAACTTTATGGAGAACTAGAATGTTTATGGGCATCCAGGCCAAGAGATGTAGCCTTGTGTGCATACAGCACAACCTGTACCTGCCTCTGAATACAGGCTAATCTTTACCTTACTCTAGGGAACAGAGCCTGAAGGTATGGACTGACCAGCTTCAGAGGTGCATGTAAAAATCTTCAAAATCATAATGAAGACTGAATTGATATCTCTGTTGTTTTGTTTTTTATAAGCTAATTGTCCTAAATTGTGTTGGCCATTGGAATATATTGTGATGAGAAAGAACAACAACAAAAAATAATTAAAACCTTTATTCATTCATTCATAAAATTTGAAAACTTGGAGTAATAAGATAATCCTAAAATACTTGATTTCAGAGAAAGTTATCAAAACATTAATCTTAAGGATTTCTAGTCACTCATCCACATACACAGCTTCTTTCTTTTGTTTTTAATTTGCTCTGGAATGTTTGTGTTAATGAGTTAGATTTGATTATTCAGGAGAAATTCCAAGTGACCTTGTGTGTATATTGGGGATTTGTTAAGGGGATAAAGAACTGGTTTAGTATTTGGTAAGGAGAGTATCATAGTGTAGTTAGCTTTTCTATGCTGAAATTTCTTCAAGTATATGAATATTGTTCGCTTCCTTGGGAAAAAATATGCATGGCATGTGTTACTAATTTTAATGCAACTGTATCATCCAAGCAACTTGTTTAATGTTATGTAGCACCTTGACTTATCAAGCCCTTTGCCTTTTATGGAAACCCAAAGGATAAATAAATGGTACTATACAAATGTGATAAGATGGCCTCTTCAGAAACAGAAGTACCATCTTAAAACTTAAGTAACTGCCAAGTCTCCAACTCTGCCAAGTGCTGTCTAGATCCATTTTATAACTTCCTCTATGGATGCTGTCAACCATAAATCACTGAGCAGAATTTACTTGCCCCATTGATGAGCAAGTAAATCATGACTGCAAGTTTGGATTTGAAGTTCTTGCCCATAATCTGAATAGTTTGGGAATGTGGATTCATAATTCAAAATTCCAGGAGAACAGAAAGAAAAGGGAGAGGCAAGTAGAACAACTGGAAAGAGACAGCTCTGTTCTAGAACAGCACTGTCTAATAGAACTTTCTGTGATGATGGAAATGTTTTGTATCTTCACTGTCTAGTGTGGAAGCCATTAGCCACATGAAGCTATTGATCACTTGAAATATGGCTGTTGTGAGTGATGAACTAAATTTTTTTATTGTATTAATTTCCTTGATGATTTAGATAGCCATATGTGGCTCTTTGCTGCTGTTTTAGACAGTGCCATTACGAGAGTCTGAGTGCACAGCCTGACTCATGACCTTTGTGGATATTGTGTCTTCCTTTCCCAGTTCTTTTAGCCCTAAATTTTTCTGCAAAAAGCACTTAAGATTTGTTTACACCAGTGTTGAAATTTATAATCCTAGTAGTTTGCATTCTTCTTAAACAGGCAGTGGCACAACTTGCTGCTTTGTGGCTTTTGAGCCAGACTGTATTCTCAGGTTTGATGGTCCACTCACAGGTGTTTCACCTCCCTTTTCTGCCATGCCTGTGGCTCTGCTATAGGAATCTTTACAAACTGGCCCATTCCGTATGCACTACAGTAAGCCGATTCATGTGATATTTATTCCTTCCTCCCCAGGTTTGCTCTTCGTTTTATACGGCCTGACCCTCGCAGCCGGGTCACTGATCCCGTTGGGGACATTGTTTCATTTATGCACTCTTTTGAAGAGAAATATGGGAGGGCACACCCTGTCTTCTACCTGGGAACGTACAGCCAGGTCAGTGCCACAAACCATATAGATGCCAATTTATTGATATGGTTCTGTCCTCAAAGGAAAGCATAGGCCAGCACAGATCACTACTCAAAAACTTTAAATGACTTTTTATTACACACACACACATGCCCTTTAGCTGGGCCCCCTTTGATCTAATCCCAACCTCCTTTTGAGGTCTTTCCCACATAACTTGTTTGCCTGTACCATAGGTTCCAGCTAAACAGTCCCCTTAACACACTCTGTAACATCCCACCTCTGTGCCTTTCTTTTACTTTACTGTTTCCTTTGTCTGGAATGCCTTCCTCACATTTTTTTAACTGAAATCTTGCCCATCCTTCAGCTCATGTCTCTCCCCTCTTGTACCTCTCCTGATTGCTGCATTCTACCCTGCCTGCTTACAGACTAAAGTAGTCTTTTGTACTTTCATAGTGGTTTTTTTTTTTATGTTATAGCAATTTCAGTCTTCCTTATTTTATTTTACAGATGTTTGTGTTCATGTCTTATCTCCTATACAGACTATAAGCTCCTTATAGGCAAAGCCTAAGTCTTCTTGGATCCCTCACAGAACTGAATGAGGCCATAGACCATAGACTCAAGACAGCACATCTCATTTAACCCAAGCAACACACACCTTTGACTGTTATCTCTCAGGGGGCGAAAATTAGTAGGAGTTCTATGGGTGTTGGGCATACCCCTACTTTACCAGAAAAAAATGTAGAAGTAGCACTGTGGGCTTCTTCTAAGGGTGGTTCTATTCTGCAGCCTCCAGGATTCCTGAATCTATCTGGAAAAGGAGAAAAATGCTAACTCTTGCTTCCTGTGTGATTCTCCCACATCTGTTTTTTCTCACTGGCTGCTCCCACCCCACTCAGTAAGCCTTAAGCACCGGCTATATGCCACACGTTGTGCTCAATGCTAGAGATACAGTCGTGAATGAGATGGGTCCTCTCATACACCCTCTTTGCTGTGATCCTGAGGGTAGACCCCTATTGGTCATTCAGGAAATCTTAATTGAATTGTAATATGTGCAGGATTCTACAAATGCAAAAGCACACACAGGAATCTTGGGCACTTGCCTTGTTTTTGAAGATCTTTTAAAACTCATGCTTTTTAAAATGCCTTTGGGCCCCTCATTTTCTCATCCCTGTTTGGCATGTGGCCAGGGATCAGGCTTATCTTCACAGTATTTATTATGCAGTAGCTGTAAAGTGGCAAAATTCTCATCTCCCTTTTCAGGTCAGATTCTCCTGTTTTTATCTTCCTTTAGACTGTGGGAACAGCTGACTTTTCTATGGTTGCATGGGGCTTTTTTCTGTCAGCCTGCTTATTCTCACTTGCCTAATACAATTTAAATCCTAACAACACTAAAAACCTTTTCATTGAAGCTTATTAGCATATGGACTTTCTATTGGGAGAGGAATGCCAAGGGTGTGAAGATAGAAGTCCAGGAGTTTTTTCTTGCTTATCTTCTTTCCTTATTTCTTCTTTTGTTCTAAATACATAGCTGTATCCATTAGGAGCCATATCCTAATTAAAAGTTTGAGGCACAGTATCATCATAATTAGTGATCTTCTGTTTCTCACAGGCACTTAATGATGCTAAACGGGAGCTTCGCTTTCTTTTGGTTTATCTTCATGGAGATGATCACCAGGACTCTGATGAATTCTGTCGGTAAGTGGATTGTTTTTTTCTCTCCCTCTTTTCTGATCTTAGCTGCTGATGGTTGTGGTAAGCAAGTTCTTCTCATGTCATTTTCATCCCTCTCCACAGCAACACACTCTGCGCACCTGAAGTTATTTCACTGATAAACACCAGGATGCTCTTCTGGGCGTGCTCCACAAACAAACCTGAGGGATACAGGGGTGAGTTGTGGTTTTTTTCTTCCCTTATTGAAATTGTTAGAATATCTTTCAAATAATCTGGACGGACATAACATTTAACACATGACCATTCTGTGGCCAACCAATCCTCTCAGCAGTCATAAGAGGTGGGGGTTGTATTACCTCCACTGTATAGTTTAGGCATTTCAGCTGCTGGCCCAGGATCATACAGTTAGCAAGTTTTGGAGCACGCTCAGGTCTGTCAGACTCTAACCCACTTATTACAGTTAACCATTGCCAGCACCTGTTTTATTTTTTAAAATACCCAGTCCTAGCCAGCAACTTGCCTTTAATCTTAGTGGGCTTTTTACCAAAGAGTTTATTCTTGTCATTAGCAATTTTACCGGAGCTTCTTGCACAGTGAGATAGTTGTTTGAGTACGTTGAGTGCCCATAGGGCTTCAGAAAGCTCAGATCTTTACTGACTGTAACTAACTTTTAACTGGAGGTAAATATCTTTAGAAGTCAGTGTAAGATACACCAGCTTCTGTGGTAGCTCAGTCGGTAAAGAATATGCCTGAAGTGCAGGAGACCCAGGTTTGATCCCTGGGTTGGGAAGATCCCCTGGATAAGGAAGTGGCAACCCACTCTAGTATTCTTGCCTGGAGAATCCCATGGACAGAGGAGCTTGGCAGGCTGCAGTCCATGAGGTCACAAGAATTGGACACAACTTAGCAACTAAACCACCATAAGATATAAAGGCATCTAGTGAAGGAAAACATAGTTTACTTTGCAGCTACTTCTGTTCAGCAACTTTTGAGTATATTGGCATACAGGTTCTGTGCTAAATCCTGAGAACCAAAGATGCAGGAGATGGTTTGTCTGCATCCTGGAATCCAAATTGTTGTTCCTCATTGGTTTTTAAACAGCTGATAAGTCCCTGCATATTTGCCATTCTAATATGGCTTTGGAGCAGTGATAGAAGGAGACTAAGGATATTTTCAGTAGAAGCTTAAAATCTCTTCTTTCAAATCATAAGGTAAAACTGTTATGGTAAAATCTTAGTTATTTGAAGGACTAACTTTCTAAGCTTCTTCAGAATAGAAAAGCTAGCCCTTTTTTTATTGGGTAGCATGTATGGGACATAGGAAAAGGGGATAAGGAAGGGATTGGATAAAAGGAACAAAAGATAGGGAAGATGATGGTTGAGATCATCACCAGTAACAGAAAACTGGAGAGTTGCAGCCTTGACCTCTTTAGGCTTGACCCCAACAAACACAAAGGAAGATTATTATAATAAGCAGTAGCCAGAGTCCTTTGTATATCCTTTTTGCTCTGTCAAATAGACATTGTCCTTGAACTCTGCAGCCTGCTCTAGCATCATCATGACAGCCACACCCCACCAGAAAAGCCTGTCCTATTGGACATAGGGACACGAATATATAACAACAACAACAACAACAACAACAACAAAAAGATTGAGAAACTAGGAGAGGAAAAAAGGTAGGCAGGGAATAAATGACACCTCCATTGTTTCCCAGTTGAGACTAAAGCAGTTATCTCTTGCTTGTTGTGTGAACTCTAAGAATTAATCTCTTTCATCCCTAAGTCCTGCCCTTGATCTTTTGGATCTTCTTTCTGTCAGTCTCTCAGGCTTTAAGAGAAAACACCTATCCATTCCTGGCCATGATTATGTTGAAGGATCGGAGGATGACTGTGGTAGGACGTCTAGAAGGCCTCATTCAGCCTGATGACCTCATTAACCAGCTGACATTTATCATGGATGCAAATCAGACTTACCTGGTGTCCGAACGCCTAGAGAGGTACAGGGGAGTTCCTCTCTGGAACTGAGAGACCAGCTGCAGACATGGGTGCCTTACCTGGGGCTTCACAAATCCTGACTTCTTCTCTGTGTTAGGCAACTTCAAAAGCCTTGTGCATTTAATGTTAAAATATTCGTATATTGATACTTTGACCTAAATAACTCCATCAGATCATTTGTCCTTGGAGATGTCATTCAAAATAAAGATAAGACTCTGTGCTCAGGATTATAAATAGTGTCATTTAAAATAGCTGAACATGATATAAAGAACTTAAATATAAAAACTGAGGAATGGTTATAACTCCTCACCTCATCGTATAAGTAATATACAGGAATTAATGTAGAAAATTCAGGAAACACAGAAAAGCACAAAGAAGAAATTTTAAATAATTCATAATCCTACCACCACTTTAACATTCTGGGATATTTTCTTTTAATTTTACAGACACAGACACATAACATTCTACATACATACCCAATTTTCCAGAGAGAAAAATATCCCAAAATGTTAGTGTTTTCTTTTTGATTAGTAGAACTCTGAATAAGGTGTTTCTGTATTTTTCAAATCTGCTAAAATATGTGTGTGATTTTTTCATTTTATAAAAGCAACATATACAAAAATGCAGTTACCCAAGAAGGTATTTACCTATAAAATATGATATTGATGATCATTTGATGGCAATAATACTGAGTTACTTCTGTTAAGATTGGGGAGAAAGGATAGTTTTACATGAAAAATTGAAGAGAGATGGAAAAGCTCGCTGTTTCTTTTTCTGCCAAATTAAATTAAGACAAGAAACAGTGCATTTAGATTCTGCATGCCTTCTTTGTACTCTATCATGGTAGTGTGAAATAGTCATTTGCCGAGATTGTCAACCTTTTTAACCCCCTAAAAAATTTCAGTTTCAAGGAAACACAGGGTTTTGTGAGATTTATCTTTTCCTTTTGTGCTTTTGATCTGTCCACAGGGAAGAACGAAACCAGACCCAGGTGCTGAGACAACAACAGGATGAGGCCTACCTGGCCTCTCTCAGAGCTGACCAGGAGAAAGAGAGAAAGAAGCGAGAGGAGCGAGAACGGAAGAGGCGGAAGGAGGAAGAGGTGCAACAGCAGAAGCTGGCAGAAGAGAGGCGGCGGCGGGTGAGGAGCCTGTCTCTGCTTCTGGTGACTCCCAGACTGGTCTTTTCTTAAGTGTGAAAGGAAAAAAGTAGATGATAGGATTGTGAATGATTTAAATTCTCCGTGCCAGTTTAATATTTATTACATTTTTCACAAAAAGTATTTTTAAAAAGTTTATTAAAACAAATATAAGAGTAAGTATAAAAAAAAAGAGTAAGTATAAAGGTTATGTAAAACAGCTCTGTTCCATGAAAAGGAAGCATAAACAGATAGTAAACAGTTCAATATGCTAATTCACAGCAGTAGTGTTTAAACATTCAAGTACCAATGTTAGCTCATCTGACATTTAATTCATGATCTTGTTTCATCATTGCATATTGCTGCTTGATTATAGCCAGTGTCTTTTAGTCATTCCCTTTTTTCTAACAGTTGCATACCTTAACATAGTCAATAAATAATACATGTGATGCAGTGGTGTGTAATCAAATAAATATAATTTGAAGTAAATGTTTCTGACTCTTGCCAAGAAGTTTTTTCCTGATACTTCCCAGTAAACCTACATGATATGATTGTATTTCTTGTTTCCTTGTTCCCTAGTTGGAACCATAGTCTTACCTTTGCTTTGTGTCTCTACAGAATTTACAAGAGGAGAAGGAAAGGAAGTTGGAGTGTCTGCCCCCAGAGCCTTCCCCTGATGACCCTGAAAGTGTCAAAATCATTTTCAAATTACCCAATGATTCTCGAGTAGAGAGACGATTCCACTTTTCACAGTCTCTAACAGTAAGGACTGCCTCAATTGTGTGAAGTGTTAAAGTCTGGGCTATAGATCTGAAAGCTTTTAAGGACTCTCAAGAATGTTGTTGATTTATCTGCTGCTCTAATGGACAGAGGAAGAGGGTGGAAGTGAAGAGGGCACTGAATTATTGTAGGTTCCTTCAGGTCTAGCTGCCAACACAGAGCAGTTATTAAGATTTCATTATGTCATGTTTGAGCTCTGCCAAGAAGAAAAGATAGCTTACCAAGAAGTTCCATAGAAGACTCAGGTGTTGGAGGTGGGAGGCTCTCCTTTGCTGCTCAGCTTTCATTGGTTTCAGAATCCCATCAGCACCCCTGGTTGTTTAGAAAAGGCTCTATCCCCATGGCCCTGGAAGGGCTGGAATTACACAACTGAATATAAGTGCATGTGCAGCTTTCATGCAGTGTCACTCTTTCTTTCTTCTCAGGTTAACCCATAAGCCCCACGTAGTAGGGCTACACTGTATAGCTGGTGTCCATAGGTAAATAGTATTTGTCATTCCATAGGGATGTAGTTAAAAACAGAGACAGAGTCTTACAGAATGAGCAGCAAATTCTCATTGTTCCATTGTTAATAGATGTCTCTCCTTGGTCAGTTTACTTAATCTCTACGCCTCAGTTTCTTCATCTGTAAAATAAGTGTAATGGTCACTCTATAATAGGATAATTAGGATTAAGTTTGTATGTAAAGTACTCAACATTGTGCCTGGCTCATAGTAAATATTCAAATGCTATTTTTGATATTTGTTATCAGAAGGAATTATGTTTAGTGTTGGCATGTTGCCTTTCCAAATTTACAACCATACTAGATCTGCCATTTCCCTGATCACTTGAAATAATCAGGAGTAAACTGCATAATTGAACTCCTGTGGAGGCTCAGTGGTAAAGAATCCACCTGCCAATGAAGAAGACTTGGGTTCAATGTCTAGGTCAGAAAGATCCCTTGGAGCAGGAAATGGCAACACACCACAGTATTCTTCTTGGGGAATCCCATGGACAGAGAAGCCTGACGGGCTACAGTCCATGGGGTCGAAAAAGAGTCGGACACGACTTAGTGACTAAAAACAACAAACCGCATAATAGAAATGTGGCTGCTCTGTGGTTAGGTGAGGCTGGGTGGCACTTTGATTACTTCTTCCTATTTCATTGGAGAACATTGAGCAAGTTACAGAATCTCTTACAGGGCCTCAGATATATCGCAAATGTAAAATGGAAATACGACTTGCCCTCTGATAACATTAAACTGAAAGTATTTTAGGCCCTGTGCTGGGTACCCTGTGAGTTATGCAGGTGAGTAAAGTGTGGTTCTGAAATTCACAGAGCTTACTGACTACTAAGAATGTTAAGATGATTCAAAGAGCTAATTCACAGTAAAACATTGTGAGGCATCCTGGTGAAATAAATAGCTTCTCCATTTTATTTATCTCTCATTTACACACTGATTTATATGGAGGAAGGTACTCGTCATCCCTAACTTTGGATATTTTATCTGGGAATAACATGAATGAGCCTCACACAGGACCTACCATGTTGTAGATGGTTACATGTTCATTCCCTTCCCTTGATGTGTCTCCTAACTGCTGTTTTGTGTGTAGGTTTTAGCTTGCCACCATCTTGACTAACAGTTTCCCTGTAGTATGCCCACGCTCTTCTGGAGCTTTTACTCCCCAAACTCTCATTACATACATGAAAAGCCTAACCAAAATTTCCTCTCCTCAGAGTTTTAGAGGAAAATCTATTAGAATTGTGGAATAGAATAGACTTTTAGTCAAAGGGTAATCAGCCCATTTGTTAATAAATATTTAATCCTTGTAAGCCTTTAAAAAGATTCACACTAAAAGTTATTTTAAAAAATAAAAACTAAGATGGAGAAATGAGGACAGGGCTCAGAGATAGGAAAGAAGTGTGACGAGGTGTAGTGGCCCTGTTGGCTTTTCATTTAGCATTCATAGTGTTAATGGCATGTAGCTGAAGAATGAGTTAGTTTTTTAGTGCTCTTACAGACTGTGATCTTCCTGTGAGTTCTACCCTTTATACATACTCTGAATGAGTGAATGTTACATGAAATGCACTGTTTGCGCATGATGCTCAACTGTTGACAGTGATGAAATGCTAGGATTAAAAAAAGGATAAAATGTACAAGAGTCTCCAGCTTCCGTGAGTGGGCAAAGTGGCACCTGACTTTCTCCTAACTTAGCCAAGAACTCATTTTTTTATCCATTATGAACCAAAGGGGACCACTGGAGTCACTTCATGTGTTTCTTGATAGTATTAGGGCATTGCCAGTGATAAAGAATGTCAGTGTTGTATTAGTGTTGAGTATTATCAAGCAGTGATTGAAAAAAGGAGCAAGATAATTTTGCCCTTTTGTAAAACCCTTACTGGGTTCATACCAAGAATATTTGGTGCAAGTCTAACTGATGCATCTCAAGAAAAGTAAAGGAGAATGAATGTTAATGGAAATTGCAAAGACAGAAGGGAACTGAAAATTATTAAGGTTGATGTACCAAAATATGAGAAGTTTGTAAAATCATGAATGGATTAGGTAAGAGGAAAATGAACTTACTCTTTAAATGGATTTGTAGCTATAGCCCCTTAAAAATTCTAAAGAGGTAAGTTTAAGTTAAGACAAATGCAGGAAGGACTGCTTCACCAAAAGGGAATACACTTATATGAGAGGTGGAATAAAAAGGAAATAGAAATAGATTCCCTCAAAAAAGTAAGGGTAACTTGAATAGTGTGTTCCTGATCTTTGTGAGGGACCTGAATGCAGTGTCGTTCATATCACATCCCTTAGAGTCTTGTTAGAAAATGAGCATGTGGGACTTCCCTGGTCTTCCAGTGCATGGACATATGTTCAGTCCCTGGTCTCAGAAGATCCCACACTCCAAGGAGCAACTAAGCCCATGCACCACCACTGCTGAGCCCTCACGTGCTGCAATGAAAAGTTCCTATGTGCTACAGTGAAGATGCTGCATGCCACCCGTAAGACTGGACACCGCCAAATAAATACTTGTTTAAAAAACTTTAAAAAAAGGGGACTTACCTGGTGGTCCAGTGGTTAAGACTTCAGGCTCCCAACACGGGGGGCTTAGTTCCATCCCTGGTCCAGGAAGTGGATGCTTCAACTGAAAGTTTGCATGCCTCAACTAAGAGTTCACGTTCCACAGCTAAGGATTCCACATGCCACAACTAAGACCCAGCGCAGTCAAATAAATATGTTTTATTTTATTTATTTTTTTTTAATTTTATTTTTTTTTCCATTTATTTTTATTAGTTGGAGGCTAATTACTTTACATCATTGCAGTGGTTTTTGTCATACATTGAAATGAATTAGCCATGGATTTACATGTATTCCCCATCCCGGTCCCCCCTCCCACCTCCCTCTCCACCCAATCCCTCTGGGTCTTCCCAGTGCACCAGGCCCGAGCACTTGTCTCATGCACCCAACCTGGGCTGGTGATCTGTTTCACCTTAGATAATATACATGTTTCGATGCTGTTCTCTTGAAACATCCCACCCTCGCCTTCTCCCAGAGTCCACAAGTCTGTTCTATACATCTGAGTCTCTTTTTCTGTTTTGCATATAGGGTTATCGTTACCATCTTTCTAAATTCCATATATATGTGTTAGTATACTGTAATGGTCTTTATCTTTCTGGCTGACTTCGCTCTGTATAATGGGCTCCAGTATCATCCATCTCATTAGAACTGATTCAATGGCTGAGTAATATTCCATGGTGTATATGTACCACAGCTTCCTCATCCATTCGTCTGCTGATGGGCATCTAGGTTGCTTCCATGTCCTGGCTATTATAAACAGTGCTGCGATGAACATTGGGGTGCACGTGTCTCTTTCAGATCTGGTTTCCTCGGTGTGTTTGCCCAGAAGTGGGATTGCTGGGTCATATGGCAGTTCTATTTCCAGCTTTTTAAGAAATCTCCACACTGTTTTCCATAGTGGCTGTACTAATTTGCATTCCCACCAACAGTATAAGAGGGTTCCCTTTTCTCCACACCCTCTCCAGCATTTATTGCTTGTAGACTTTTGGATAGCAGCCATTCTGACTGGCATGTAGTGGTACCTCATTGTGGTTTTGATTTGCATTTCTCTGATAATGAGTGATGCTGAGCATCTTTTCATGTTTGTTAGCCATCTGTATGTCTTCCTTGGAGAAATGTCTGTTGAGTTCTTTGGCCCATTTTTTGATTGGGTCATTTATTTTTCTGGAGTTGAGCTGGAGGAGTTGCTTGTATATTTTTGAGATTAATCCTTTGTCTGTTGCTTCGTTTGCAATTATTTTCTCCCAATCTGAGGGCTGTCTTTTCACCTTGCTTATAGTTTCCTTTGTTGTGCAAAAGCTTTTAAGTTTCATTAGGTCCCATTTAAACTTATTTTTGCTTTTATTTCTAAAATTCTGGGATGTGGCTCATAGAGGATCCTGCTGTGATTTATGTCGGAGAGTGTTTTGCCTATGTTCTCCTCTAGGAGTTTTATAGTTTCTGGTCTTACATTTAGATCTTTAATCCATTTTTAGTTTATTTTTGTGTATGGTGTTAGAAAGTGTTCTAGTTTCATTCTTTTACAGGTGGTTGACCAGTTTTCCCAGCACCACTTGTTAAAGAGGTTGTCTTTTTTCCATTGATTATCCTTGCCTCTTTTGTCGAAGATAAGGTGACCATAGGTTCGTGGATTTATCTATGGGCTTTCTATTCTGTTCCATTGATCTATATTTCTGTCTTTGTGCCAGTACCATACTGTCTTGATGACTGTGGCTTTGTAGTATAGTCTGAAGTCAGGCAGATTTATTCCTCCAGTTCCATTCTTCTTTCTCAGGATTACTTTGGCTATTTGAGGTTTTTTGTATTTCCATACAAATTGTGAAATTATTTGTTCTAGTTCTGTGAAAAATACCGTTGGTAGTTTGATAGGGATTGCATTGAATCTATAGATTGCTTTGGGTAGTATAGCCATTTTGACAATATTGATTCTTCCAATCCATGAACACGGTATATTTCTCCATCTGTTTGTGTCCTCTTTGATTTCTTTCATCAGTGTTTTATAGTTTTCTATGTATAGGTCTTTTGTTTCTTTAGGTAGATATACTCCTAAGTATTTTATTCTTTTTGTTGCAATGGTGAATGGTATTGTTTCCTTAATTTCTCTTTCTGTTTTCTCATTGTTAGTGTATAGGAATGCAAGAGATTTCTGTGTGTTAATTTTATATCCTGCAACTTTACTATATTCGTTGATTAGCTCTAGTAATTTTCTGGTAGAGTCTTTAGGGTTTTCTATGTAGAGGATCATGTCATCTGCAAACAGAGAGAGTTTCACTTCTTCTTTTCCTATCTGGATTCCTTTTACTTCTTTTTCTGCCCTGATTGCTGTGGCCAAAACTTCCAAAACTATGTTGAATAGTAGTGGTGAGAGTGGGCACCCTTGTCTTGTTCCTGGTTTCAGGGGAAATGCTTTCAATTTTTCACCATTGAGGGTGATGCTTGCTGTGGGTTTGTCATATATAGGTTTTATTATGTTGAGGTATGTTCCTTCTATTCTTGCTTTCTGGAGAGTTTTAATCATAAATGGATGTTGAATTTTGTCAAAGGCTTCTTCTGCATCTATTGAGATAATCATATGGTTTTTATCTTTCAATTTGTTAATTTCTTTTAAAAAGAAACGGAATATGAGATGAAGAGGACCATAGATGAGCCAGGGTGTGTGTTCTTAATGGGTGGAGTTAAGAGAGAGGGGAAAATAAAAGTTTACCTGTATCTTATCAGAGCCAGACCATAGTTAAGAGGGCTTTCTCAGAGGAGTGGTCCACATGGAGGGTGCTGGTCCCATTCTCGATCAAGTTAAGGAGGTATCCACTTGTGAGAAGTCAGAGCCCAGGTGGCCTGGGAACAGAGTAGATAGTAAAGCCAGAACCAGGTAATTAAGCAGGGTGTACATTTGGAAAGAAGAATCAATTCTTAGCATTCAGCATATATAGAGGGAAATAAAGATACAGATGTGTATATGTATGTACACATTGCCTAGCTTTCTCCACAGAGAGTGCTTAGAACATCAGCACCCCAGTAGCAGTGAACATACTTATAGTACCTGGATTGTGGTTTTTATTTTCTTATTTTTTTTTTCCTTTGGCCACATCATGCATCATGTAAGGTCTTAGTTCCCTGAGCAGGGATTGAACCTGTGCTCCTTGCAATGGAAACATGGAATCCTAACCACTGGTCCACCAAGAAATTCCCTAGGTCATGGTTTTTAAATGCCATTGTCCATTAGGAAGAACCAGAGAATGTCCCTGGTGGCCTAGAGGTAAAGAATCCACCTGCCAGTGCAGGGGACATGGGTTCAATCCCTGGTTCAGGACGATACCGCATGCTGCAGAGCAGCTAAGCCCATGTGTTGTGCCATAACTACGGAGCCTGAGTGCTGCAGCTGCCAAAGCCCACGGGCCTAGAGCCTGTGCTCCGCAAGAGAAGCCCGTGCACTCCAAGGAAGAGGAGCCTCCATTAGCCACAACAAGGGAAAGCCCGCATGCAGCATTGAAGACCCAGTGCAGCCAAAAATTAAAAAAAATTTTTTAAAGAATAATCAGGGCTCCTTGGAGAAATGGCTGATTGCAGGGCTGGGATGGAAAATACAAGATTCACCTATAACACCTTGTGCCACAAAGCAAGGAATTATTCAGAGAACATTGGAGACATGAAAAAATACACAGAAGCCAGCTTCACAGGACTTCTCAGACTCCATCAGAAACAGTTTGAACTCTATAACCTACTGAATAAAATAAGAAAGCATGGCTCTATGTTAATAAATTGAAGAAAATTTGAGGAGCAGAATGTCTCTGGAGTTTCAAAGTATTTCCCCACGAAATATTCCTTAGTTACAATGGAGAAAAGACTAAGAGTGAAGAGGCCTGGCAGGTCCCACCTTAATCAAGTGATTATAGTGGACATCATAGGAAATAGAGCAAATTGAAATTATACTCCACCTGAATAGGATGCATTGAGTAGGTCACATCATCATTTCTATAATACTCCTGCCAAAGATGCATAACTGGAATTAATCATGAATAAGCTTCAGATAAATAAATTGAGAGGCAAAATAACTGACCAGTAACCTTTAGTAGTGTCAGGGTCATGAAAGTTAAGGAAATCCTGAACATTTGTTCCAGGCTAAAGGAATAGACAGGAGATGTGACAGCTACTAAATGCAACACACAATTCTAAACTGGATGCTTTTGCTCTAAAAGGCAACTGCCAGTACTTGAATGGGGCCTGAATGAAAATTTAATGTACATTATTATAGTAATAATATGTCAGTTTCCTGATTTTGCGGGTTTTGTATTATGAAGGTAATTGCCCTGTTTATAAAATAACACAAGTATTCTGGGATGATGGGACATTCAGTTGGTAGCTCACTTTCAGTGGGTTCAAAGAAAAAATTCTATACCTGTGCTTCCAGCTTTTCTGTAACTCTTGACTATTTCTAAGTAAAAAATGTTTAGGGCTTCCCTGGTGGCTCCGCAGTAAAGAACCCACCTGCCTATTGAAAAGGCGTGGGTTCAGTCCCTGGGTCAGAAAGACCCTGGAGAAAGGAAATGGCAACCCACTCCAGTATTCTTGTCTGGGAATACCATGCACAGGGGAGCCTGGCGGGCAACAGTCCATGGGGTCGCAAAGACTAGGACTTCGCAACTCAACAACAGCAAGGTTTGTTGCTTATATCAGACCAGTTTTCAAAAAAGAGATGTATCGATTCATAGCAGGACTGGGTAACAAATCTCTTAAAAGAGCTTCCCTACATGTTTGCTCTGTGAAATGGATGGATTTTGAAATGAAATTTCAGTGTAATGTGGTAATTTTGTATCTCCAAGTCATCCTGGAGAGAGCTGAGGTGTATTTGATTTCATAGTTTCTGTGTGTGTGTGTTTTCTCACTGCCCTTTTTCTCTGTGACCTCTGCAGGTAATCCACGACTTCTTATTCTCCTTGAAAGAAAGCCCTGAAAAGTTTCAGATTGAAGCCAATTTTCCCCGAAGGGTGCTGCCCTGCCTCCCTTCAGAGGAGTGGCCCAACCCCCCAACGCTGCAGGAGGCCGGACTCAGCCACACAGAAGTTCTCTTTGTTCAGGACCTAACAGACGAATGACACTTTTTCTTCCTCTTCTCTCCCACCCCAATCCCCAAAAGAAATGGAAAAAAAAAAAACAAAAAAATAAGAGAGATTCATATTATTATTATTATTATAATACAATATTTTTTTTAAAGACTGCTGCATCCTAAGGAAGGATCAGAAACCATGCTGCCTGCAAGAGTCACCACCTGTGTGCGCACGCGAGGTTAGCGATGAACGTTCCGCTGGCAAGCCCACCCTCCCTACTGCCTCTGCACCATACACCTTCCAGTGAGAGGAGACTCTTCACCTCCAACCCAGCCATTCTCCCAACTGGGGAAGGGACATTCCCACTCGATCTCATGCATTCTTGCTTTTATAGAAAATAAAAGTGAAAACCTTCATCAAACAGCTACTGCAGCATCTCCTGAGGACTTGCTTCTCCCACCTCCAGAGAAGAGAGGGAAGAGAAGGCACAGAGCAGAGAGATGTTCCTTCAACTTCCTACGATTTATGAATAATTTTAAATTTTTTTCTGTTGCTTTGTAATGACCAAAGGAATGAGGCTGACATAGGTGTATTTGTTTTCCTTAACATTATTTGATAAAGACCAGTTTTTAAACCCATGAATTCTTGCCCTGGGCTCCTTGGCCCACAAGAGTGTAATAAAGGTGCCCTGGGCTGGTTTGTACTTATTTCTGCCATTGTCCCTCTCACGTTCCCAGAGAGGTTCTTTTTGGTCCAACTCTTGCGGTCCTTTCTTGCCACCTGTGTTCCCCACTTGGGGCAATAGGAGGAAGTCTGGGTTTGTAGCCCTGCAAAGGTTGTGTGTGTACCAATACACCCATATATGTGGTATGAACTCCATGTAGTTTACCTATACATAAGACTGCAGCTTTTCCTTGGAATCTGGATCAGGTGGTCATTATGGGGACTGAACCAAAGGATGGCAGTTCATTCCTGTTCTGACATGTGCATGTTCTTTCTGCCCAGCCCTGAGCCTTCCTGAATTGCCAAGCTTGGTGCCTTTCCAAAGGACTAACAGGGCCTGTGATGCAACCAACAGAACCATGTGAGAGGACCCTGCCCGTCTCCGTAGGAATGTGGTGGTAGTGGTGGTTTAAGGATTGGAAGAATCATAGGCCTGAAGGAAGCCAAGACAGAACTCAGCCTGTGTAAATTGTCGGAGGGCACATTTCAGTTTTTGATGTAGCCACCTGCTGTGGCTACATTTTGTTCTCTCTCTCTATTGCTGTTGAAGTAGTAGGGGTTTTTAGCCTCTGGATGTCTTGTCTGTGGTTGAGTTTATGGTAGTGGGTACATGGGTCAGGCCGTGTATTAGCAAGAGCTGACAAGTATTCCAAAGTGTTCTGTGGTAGACTGGTGTAGCCAACGCTGCAACCTACTGAGTTACCACAGTTCCTAGCTTGTGGTGAGGCCAGGGGCTCATACCGAGGTCAAGCACAACTTGCTCGATTTGCAGTCCCCAGAGGCTTTCTCCCGCTTAGCTAAAACCTGAGGGCCATCCTTTTAGTTACACTGACATGGCTGCTATTTTCTGCTGCCCACAGTGGTTGGGGTAAACACCAAGGGCCAGTGGGGAGCCCCATAGGTATCGCCTGAGGACCTTGAGAATTTTGCAGTGGCCTTGGCACAAGTGTCTACAACACCATCTCCAGGAAAATGTAATCCTGCTCCTGGCTTCAGTTATTCTTCCACTTTGTTTCCTGCTATCCCATGACCAGATGAGTGGGAAATCGCTGGCTGTTGTCATAAAATGTTATCTGAAGTGAATACCAGGATAAACTGTATTCGCCACTCCACCTTATGTGAGAAGTCTGCTTCCTGCTGACAAGCACGCAAAGAGGAATTTTTTCAGTTAACTCAGAACCAATCTACCTGCCTAGAATTTGCATTTCCCTGGCAGGACCTTTGCCAGGCTGGGTGTACCAAGTATCTTGCCCACACCTCTGGGAAGTTGTACTTTTTTTTGCTTAATAATTCAATCTGCATCTTATTCTACAATGTGCACTTTATGCCTTTTGCTAACCTGTCCAGTGAAGGAGGTCCAGTGCCAGAGTATTAAAGTCTACTTGTGTCAGTACAACTCTCAGGATGGCCTGTCAATTTGCTTTGTTTTGCTTTTGTCTTTTTTTTTTTTTTTTTTTAGTGCTGCTTTACTCAGAGCAGTTCCTGTCCTCTTGCTGATGTAGACTGCCACTCATCCCACTCGTTTCCTCCATGAAAGATGCACGTTTTGTCAATGCTGGTACAATCTGTATGTTACTCCCAAGGACCTCTGGGAACTTGATGGGGGACCTTCAAGCAAGAAAACAGAAACTGGTGATCCACAAGCATTTGCTCTTATTTCCAAATCGCCTGATTATTTCAGCTGTTTTCAAATGCCAAGTCATCAGCTAAACAAAAACATTTGTTTCCAGTTTTGTTCTGTACTCCCAAGACTGAAGTTGTATATTCAGCTGAATTTCCATAGGAAGTGACCAAGCAAAGATACTCAATTGGAGTCAGTTGAATTTCTGCAGCCTCAAGTTTTTTCTCCACGCCTGTAGAATTTCCACTTCTTTCTCGTTGCTTTCACTATAATGTTTGGATAAAAAATGGCCAATGGAGAATACTTCTTTAAAAAAGAAAAACAAACTATGAACAAGCTAAAAGGAACCTAGAATCTTCAACTGAACAGTCATTATGAAAATTGCAAATGGTGCCAAGGCCAAGGAAAAAGTTACAGAAAATGACTGTGGGAAGGAGTGATAACCCCCAGAACGCAAAGTTAGGGGAGTATTAATTTGGTGCTTGAACAAGGAGCTCCACTTTATAACTGGTTTTGTTTCTTTTTTTTTTTTAAGGACTTTCGAGAGACGCAGCAACAAGAAATCCATCCACAAAGGATGCAGTGCCCCAACTTGTACTGCACCTGAATAAGTTACGTGATAATTTACTGAGGAAATCTAGTGTACTTTAAATTTTTTTCATAAAAGTTTACATTGTATTGTAGGTTAACATTAAATGTTTTATAACAAAATTTTCATACCAAGTTGTGGGTCTTTCTCTCTGGGGGAGATGTGGTAGATGTGGTTCTGTCTGGAGGCAAGGTTGGAAAACATCAGGGGAGGGAATATTGCCAAGAAGTAAGAGAGTCAAAAAGAAGCAGGGAGTTAAAATAGACCTATGATGTGTTCTTGTGAAAATGGAAGCTCAGGCAGTGAATAGAAAGCTGGCGGATCTGTGTTCAGATTGTGGTCTGTCATTTGTCAGTCTTGTTAACCTCAGTGTCTCAGGTCCCATGAGCTTTAGTTTTACCCAAATGTAAATAAAGTTAATACCATCTGCCTCAGGATGGGCTTGCAGATGAAATCAAATAAATGGAGGGGGAAAGAAACTATATATATATATATATATATATATATATGAAGCATCTGACACAGGTGTTGTCGTTTGTTGCTTTCCTCTGAGGAAGTGTATTTTGAAGGTATATTTTCTGGCATTAATAACAATCAGTTTCTTAAGGAATGTCATTTCTCCTGCCTGCACAGGCCCATGTTCTTGCAAATGAGTGGCTGGAGAAGAGTCACTTTGGATCTAACAGGTTTCTTGACTTTTAGAACTACCCTCCTAGTCTATTTTTGCTCTTATTTTTATTTCTGAGGAAATTTAAGCCTCATTTCTTCACCTCTTTCCTACTATCTGTCCTGGGCAAAGAACTCATCTGTAAGTTTTTGTCACCTGCAGAGTCTGCCCTGTTGCTTACCCAAAGACACATATATGTATTTTTTTAACCCACATCTTAAGTGCAAACTAAAATGTCTTCTCAGTCTACTAAGTCTGCAATAATAGTTTATTCACCTTAGGTCAGAATCCCCTAAAAATGAAAACTTTACAGTTGATTGTTCACAAGATTTGCTTGATTGCTGACATACAGGATTTGTTTATTAATAGTCAAGGAAAATGCAGACTCTGATGCCAGGTATATCTGGTCACAAATCTTGGTTGTGGCTGTGATTTTGGCCAACTAACCTCAACTCCCTAGGCTTCAGTGTCATCTGTAAGATAGATCCAGGTGTAGCATTTCCACGAAGATTCAATAAATTGCTGCTGCGGAGTGCCTGGCACACAGTAAGTGTTGGGTAAAAGCTCCTGTTACTGTTTACCAGTTTGTAGCTGGCCCATTGCTAGCAATTCATCCCAGGCAGATCAAGGAAGGAGAGCAATAGGGGAGAGGTTGAGATTATGCTTATGGGCAGAGTGCCTGACACTTTTTTCTTGACACATCCATCACTGCTGTTGGGACTCCATGCGTGCTTCCCCCTTGATAGAGCCACAAGCCCTGGGCCCCCCAAGTTCCTTCCTCTTGCCTCTTCTGCCACTTGGATGCACTGTCCTCCAAGGCAAGCTACCAAAGCATGTGCCATGTGCTGGGACTACTATATCCTGTTCCTGGTTGCTGCTGGCCATTCTCCAGATGTTGGCAACTGATACTTTTTCCACCAGCAATGTGGGTGACTCAGCACCTGCATATGTGGATTCCCTAAAATTCCAGCTCCACTTGTGTGGAGGATAGTATTCAATTTATGTGGCAGTGTAGTATTGTGGGAAGCAGCTTTGGAGTCAAATCTGGATTTGAAACTGCTTCCTGCTGGCAAGTTTCCTCATACATAAACCTCACAGCAGGATCCTTGCAAAGTCCAGGTGCCATTTTGCAGGGTCTTAGTTCGCGAACCATCCCAGCCCCTGGCAATGAAAACGCTGAGTCCTCGCCACTGTACTGCCAGTGCAGTGCCCCCAGATGCCATTTGAAGGGACTGGTATCTGGGGTGCTTGGCACTGGGAACACGGATATGGAGCTGAGCGGTTGCTTTCCCCCTCCTCTGCCAGCGGTCCTGGGTTCGAGTGTGGCCTTCACTCAGAACTGCCTCACCCTCAGGACTTAGGAGCTGACCCTTCTCACCGTAGCCGTTACTATTCCAACTGCACTGCCCTACTCTGCCCTCAAAGCTTTTCTGTCCCCTTCTTGCTTCAGTGTCCCTATTGGAATATGTTGGCTTCACATCTCTCCTCACTACAACCCAGTAGTGACTGTCACAATTCCCAAAGTTAACTCAGCTGTTTGATTTCCCTCCTCTTGCTCCTTCAGCTGCAGAATCCTAGCATGTATCACAGTGAGTTGAGGAGCCCTAGGGGTTGGTGCCCCCTCCTTTGATTCAGCTCAGGGAAATTCACGTATTTGTACCCCCACTGGCACTGCATCACTGTGTCCCCTTTCTCAAATCCAAGCCCACATGCATCCTACTCACTCTTAAGCCTACTGCAACATCTTGCTTCCTGAGAAAATGAGGTCTTGTCACAGAACTTCCTCATCTCTTTTCACCTCAAAATTGTTCTGTTTTGTCACCTGCTTCCTGTTTCTCTTCTGTCTTGTGGGTGTACTTTTTCTCAAAAGAGATATAATTAACACAGTAAAATGTCCAGCTCATAAATCCACAGCTTGATACAGTTTTACCCAAGTGTACTCCAAAACCAAGGTGCAGAACACCTCCTCGCCCCCAGAAAGTCCCCGTGTGTGTCTCCTTAGTCAGTGGCCTCCAGAGGCAACTATTCTGACTTTTTTCACCATAGAAGTTTTGCCTGTTCTTAAACTTTGTATAAATGGATTCACTTTATGTGTGTATGGGCTTCCCAGGTGGTTCAGTGGTAAAGAACCCACCTGAAAATACAGGAGATGCAGGAGACATGGGTTTGATCCCCAGGTTGGGAAGATCCCCTGGAAGAGGAAATGGCAATCCACTCCAGTATTCCTTCTGGGAAAATCCCATGGACAGAGGAGCCTGGAGAGCTATAGTCCTTGGAATCGCAAGAGTCGGCCTCGACTGAGCATGCATGCATGTACGATTGTATAATTTTATAAGTTGTTTTCATGATGGGAATTTAAGGAAGTTCAAAGAAGCAAAAAAAAAAAAATTATTATAACCACACTGTCCAGAGATGTCCATTGTTAATATTGTGATGTGTATCTTCCCAGACTTTTCACTGCATATAAAAGCATTTTTAATACAGAAATGGGGTGATATTATAAATATTGAATTATCTCTATTTCACACATTCTTCTATATCTTTTTTAATGGCTATGCAGCATTTCCCTGAATAGATGTACCACATATTGATCAAAAGCCTCTTATGACATTTAGGTTGTTAAACTTTTTGTTTCCTTTTCTAGATAATAAATTGATGAACATCCCTATAGCTAAATATGCATGTCCATGTTTATTTTCTCAGGAAAAAAAATTCTAGTAGTGAAATTACTGAGTCAAAAAGGAATGGAAATTTTTACTTTTTAAAATGTTTGTTATCTCTAAATTGTAGTCCAGAAAAGTTACTTTATACTCTTGTCAGACGCCATCTGTGTTATGATCACCAGATCTTTATCGAAAACTATTCCCTTTTCAATTGCTTGGATTGCTTTATCTTCTACCACAAACTGTTTGGCATCTCCTCCCTTACGAAATCTTAACCTTGCTTTACCCATAAATCACCGCCCTATCTCCTTCCCTTCCAAGATAGTTTGCACAACCAGCCCCCCTTCTTCGTTAACCTCCTGTTAATTATACTTTCATCTCCACTTATCATCTCTTATAGTCACCCATGACCTCTTTTTAAAACTTTACTTAATTTGGCCATGCCGGTCTTAGTTGTGGCATGTGGAATCTAGGTCCCTGACCAGGAATCAAATGTAGGCTCCCTGCATTGAGAGCCCAGAGTCTTAGCCACTGGACCACAGGGAAGTGCCCCCATGACCTCTTAGTTACCATTTTCATTGGCCTCTGTAAGACCTTTTGGAATGTAGAAGTCGCCCAGTTGATATTTGACACAGTAATTGTTGCCTTGTTTCCATTCCCACAGGTTGGGTGTCAGAATATGTGAAGAGGTTAAAGAATTCACACTTTATCCTGAAAGCCGTTGAGAGCTTTAAACAAGGGAGGCAGGTTGGACTAGGGTTTTAGAAAGCTGACTTTCTCACTATGGGGAGAGTGGATGGGAGAGGGCAAGGTAAGAAGTGACACGATGGAGTTACATATCAGGAGCGGCCTAGGGATGGTGAGAACCGAAGAATTGATGCGTTTGAACTGTGATATTGGAGAAGACTCTTGAGAGTCCCTTGGACTGCAAGGAGATAAACCAGTTAATCCTAAAAGAAATCAGTCCTGAATATTTGTTGGAAGGACTGATGATGAAGCTGAAACTCCAATACTTTGGCCACCTCATTCGAAGAAGTGACTCATTGGAAAAGACCCTGATGCTGGGAAAGATTGAAGGCAGGAGGCAAAGGGGACGAGGGGACAACAGAGGATTAGATGGTTGGATGGCATCACCGACTCTATGGGCATGAGTTTGACAAGCTCCAGGAGTTGGTGATGGACAGGGAGGCTTGGCGTGCTGCAGTCCATGGAGTCACAAAGAGTCGGACACGACTGAGCGACTGAACTGAAAAGGGATGGAGAAAGGCTAATGATGGACTGAGCACTATTTAGGAGAAACAGTGGCCAAGACTAGGAGGTTGATTAAATATGGAGGGTCAAGGAGAGTGAAAAATTGAGAATGTGCTTATGTGTGCTTAGTCACTCAGACATATCCAACTCTTTGCGACCCCATGGACTCTAGCCTGACAGGTTCCTCTGTCCATGGGGATTCTCCAGGCAAGAATACTGGAGTGGGTTGCCATGCCTTCCTCCAGGGGATCTTCCCAACCCAGGGACTGAACCCAGGTCTCTCATATTGCAGGCGGATTCTTTACCATTTGAGCCACCAGGGAAGCCCATGAATACTGGAGTGGGTAGCCTTTCCCTTCTCCAGGGGATCTTCCCTACCCAGGAATCAAAAACAGGATCTCCTGCATTGCAGGCGGATTCTTTACCAGCTGAGCTACAGGTTTCCAAAAACTAAATTTAGGAACAAAGGTGCTATTTCAATGGGGGAAGATAGTGTCAGAGACAGAAGTAATGCGTAAGAGGTGAAGTGGGAAGATCAAATGTAGGCAGCTGTAACAATTTGTCAGTGAAAAGTATGGGGGGAAATAGGAACCAGGACTGAGGAAGGGTTATTTAAAGTAGGAGAGACTTTGTTATGTTTAAATGCTAAAAGCAGAGATTTTAGAGAAAGAGGTTGAAAATGCACAGAGGAGGGACAATAGAGAAAGATGCCACCGGAGTGGGGGAGGCATTGGCCTTAGGAGGAAGGATGGGAGCAAAAGTCAGTGCATTCTGACTTCTAGAATGTTGGTTTGAAGACAAGTTACGGGTGTCCCCATGTGATGATGTCTGTTCACTCTGTCAGGTTGGGGAGAGTGATGAAAGTGATGGGGCCAGAGATCTAATTAGACTGAGAGATTTGAAAAGTCTGTTTTAGAGAGCAAGACAGAGTGTAGGAAGACTTAGAAGCCTGTCTCAGCAAACTGAGGGCCCAGGCGAAGTTAAGACCAGAATACACTGTGGTAGTAGGCATGAAACTTACTAGTCTACCTCCCTCACTGCTGCCAAGTGGTTTCTGAAAACAGAGTTCATGTGGGAATATCCAGAGACTTTCAGCTCCCCAGCCTAGAAGTCGGGGCCTCAACTCTGGGGCCCTGGTGGAACTTCATAATTTCATTTTTCTCTATTCCTCCATACGATCACACTTAAGTAACACACACAGATCTCTTGACTATTTCCACACCAGGCATTTGCCTGCCTAAAGTCAGGCCAAGACAACTTACATAGGATAGAAAAGTTTTCAACGACATGCTGTCAATTTTTCGAACTCCTCTGATTGTCAAGAAGGCAAGTACCTAGACTACATGATTCTAGTCTTCCAGAATTATACTGATATGACTCTTGTGTAACTCTGGCTTCATTATCACCCAGGTCCTGGCAGGAGAGTAGATGAAAGTCATATTTGGCCTAGTATGCCATTTTAGACACACAGTACTGCACACGCCTGAGTTTGCTCATGTAGTTCTTACCTTCTGGTGTCTATCTCTAAAGAGATCTGTAGTTAAAAAGTAGTTAGTCACTTCAGTTGTGTCTGACTCTTTGCCACCTTATGGACCTGTAGCGTGCCAGGCTCCTCTGTCCATGGGATTCTTCAGGCAAGAATAATGGAGTGGCTTTCCATGTCCTCCTCCAGGGGGTCTTCCCAACCCAGGGATCAAACCTGGGTCTCCCATGTCACAGGCAGATTCTTTACCATCTGAGCCACCAGGAAGCCCTTTAAAGAGGTCTGTAGTTAGCGAACAACTACAAGAAACACACTGTAGCTAATTTAAGGAAAAAACATGTGTTGAAAGACTAGAGGTAGGTCCCAGAATGGAAAGCTAGACCTCAGAAAGGGTGGGATCCAAGTCTCAGAAAGGGTGGAGTGCAATTGTGGGATGGGGGTTGTCGCAGGTAGAAGGCACATTCAGATGTCAAGCCTCTCACCTTTGGAGCATAACGCAAGCAGATTGGGGTTTTTGTTTTTAGTTGTGCCCCATACAGCAGAGGCAGAGCCATTTCTTTTAAAATGGTGCAGAAAAATGTAAAGAAAATAACCATCGTTCACATTCCTACCACTCAAAATAATTAACACTGCTATTTTGGCATATCTGCTTCAGGTTTTTTTTCTTTCCTGCTTATACTTTGGTTAGAATCACCTAAAATGTTTATATATTTACTGCAAAGAAATCCTTTTATCCTCAACAGATGTGGCTGGTTTCTGGCTGATCTGGGCCCTGGCACCAGCCCCTCCGGTGATCTGCTGCGGCCTTGAATCTGACCAGCCGGCCGTGAGCCTCTGCCGTTCAGATGGCTTTCCCAGTCTGCACTTCTCAGAAACTTCATCTGTGCTCAGAATAACGCTGGAGGATGATGGTGTGTCCCAGCTCATCAGTGGAGGCCAGGGAGTGGACATCATCATACAAAAACTAATGTGAGAGAGAAGAGTTAATTTCACTGTGGCTGGGACCATAAAAGGAGAGGGCAGGGCCTGTATAAAATCATCTGGGCCCTGGGGCTGGGGTCAACGTCCCATGTGTTTTTCCTAACAGCCGCTCACTCATGTATTCACTCATTCAGTCATCCACTCAGAAACCCTCACCAATGCCTACTGTGTCTTTGCCCTTTCGTTAGGGTCCGGGAATGTGGCAAATATGACGGCCCTTGGTCTGGTGAAGCCATGTCATGGGGCAACCAGCAGGACTCCTAACAGGTGAGACAGTCGCGTGGTGTGCAGGGGAAACCAGAGTAGAGTGGGGCTGCTCTGGTTGAGGGAGGGGTCTGAGGAGGGGACATTCAGGCTGGGCTTTGGGAAGGGAGCATGGTACCAGCAGGAAAGAATTTAAAGCCCCCGAGGCATCTTAGTGTGATTCAGGGGCCAAGGGGGCAGGGGGCACAGGGCAGCGCCTCTATCCAAGCCTCAGTCAGCCCCCAGTTGCCCCAGGGAGGAAGGTATAAACAGTTTCACAGTCAAGAACATAGAAGAAGGATCGTGAGAGAAAAACGACAGTGTGGTGGGTGCTCACTGAGTGCGACTGGTCTTCCAAGCAGAGAACAGCACAGCAGCAGGGGGTGAAAACAGGGCATGTTGGCAAAGAAACATAAACAAAACTCCTCCTGCGGCTGCCAGCCCCCAAAGGCCCCCTCCTAGGGACAGAAACCTTCCACTCCCGGTTCATCCAGGAAGTTTTTGGTGGCGGTGGGAGAGGCTCCGCCTGGAGTCTGGAAGAAGGGGAAGAAGAGACCAAAGAGGCCACCGTTTGGGCTTTTCAGAAGTGTATTCTATGACTTGGGAGAATTTACAAGTGGAGACTACAAGGCTATCTTGATTCTCCCATTTTCTCCCCGGGCCTAGCCCCGGTCCTCTCTGAGCTTCAGGTCCTCCAAATAAAAGCCAAAGATGATAAATACCTCAACTCAGGGTGTGGAAGAACAAATGAAACACTGGGAGCTGGCCCCTGCCTCCTCTCCAACTTCATCCTGCCCAAATTCATCCCTGCCTCTGGGCCTTTGCACATTCTGTTCCTTCCCTCCAGAATGCTCTTCTCCTGACTAGCTCCTTCTCAACACTCAGGTCTCATTAATCTCAATATTGGTTGCCTCTCCTGAAAGTCCTATATAGAGGTGCCCATTCTCTTTCATGGCCCTTGTTGTATTTGGAACAGTGGGGGTTTTTTTCCCTTTGTTTGTTTTATTGTCTGTCTCTCCTGGAATGCCTGTTTTCTGGTGACAGGAACTTAAGTTTCATTCACTGGAGCCTCCCCAAGGCCTAGAACAGCGTTTGGCTTGGGGCAGTGGTATTCAGCCAGTTTTGCTGAATGACAACCCAAGAACCCTACCAGGCCTTGAGGACTCAGAGGCAACTGAACTGCCTTTATAGAGTGTCTAGACTGTTACACCCTGTGCCCAGAGAAGAGCCCTGAAGGTTCTACATGTCAGCATACAGGCTGAGCTCAAAGGACACTGAGCCCCAACATGGTGAGAAAACATCCAGTCCTGGGGAGATCCACCTTCCTCCTTCCAAGGACACCTTGTAGTATGTGACCCTTGAAAGGATGCTGCCAATTATACCAACTGTTAGTAAAATAACTGCCGATTCATTCATTCCCCAAATGGCCACCACCATGGGCCAGGCATTGTTGTAGTTGGTGGCAGGCAGAGCTTTTAATAGAAAGGAGGTAACCAGAATGACCACACCTTAAGTGACAGAATTGCAGCCCAAGGTTAATATAATTTCACTCTAATTCATAATGTCAAATCTTTATCCAATTTCCCTTTTTCTTAACTTTGCAAAAAATATACATTTATAGGAAGTTGCAAAAACATTACAAAAAGGTTTTACCTACATTTACTTTCCCTCAACAATAACATCTTGTATAAAACCAGAAAATTGATGTTGGTACCATCCACAGTGATTTTGGCGTATGGGTATCAAATTACTCCAGGAGTATTTGTTGAAAAAAATTATTCATTGAATGTTCAAAAATCAGTTGGTTGTATGCTTGCAGGTCTATTTCTACATTCTTTTTTTCTGTCCTGTGGATCTATTTGGCTATCCCTCTCCTGATAAAATGTCTTGATTAATGTGTCTCTACAGGGAAGTCTTACAATCAGGAAGAGTGGTTCTTCTCATTTTATTCTTTTTAAAAATTGCCTTAGCTACTCTGGTTTCTTGACTTTTTCATGTAGAATTTAAAGTAAGCATGTCAGTATGTCAGGAAAAAAAGCTTTGCTGGACTTTAATGGGAATTGAATTAAACTCAGAGATCAATTTGGGAGGAAGTGACAATTCACTATGCTGAGTCTTCCAATCCAAGAATACAACAGTTTTCTCTATGTAGGCCTTGCCTTGTTTCATCAAAGTTTAGTAGTTTTCAACATACAAGTCTTATGTCTTGTTGGATTTATACATTTCATTTTTCTCTCAAGTGATTATAAATAATATTATCAGGTTTTTATTCTTGAGTTCCCCGTGTTCACTGCTAGTATATTGAAAGACAATTACTTTTTGTTTACTTATCTCATAGCCTGACAAACCCGACAAACTCATTTAGTTCTAGGTATTTGTAGATTCTTTGGAATTTTCTACATAGATCTTCATCATATCATCTACAAATAGTGTTAGTTTTATTTCTTCCATTTCTGCATTCCTGATTTCATTTCCTTTTTCTTGCCTTGTTGTGCTGGCTCAGACTTCCAGTATGATGTTGAATAGAAGTGATGAAAGCAGATATCCTTGCCTGTCCTGATCTCAGGATTGGTAAGCAAGTTGTCTTTCACATCATAAACAGTGATGTTAGCTATAGGTTTTGTATAGATGACCTTGTCAAGTTTTATTATTTAGAACGAATGTTGAATTTTGTCCAAAAAAATTTTTTTTGCATCAATTGTTATTATCTGTGGTTTTTTGTTTCCTACAGGCTTTTGAAATACTGAACAAGAGGTTAGAGACTTCCCCATCTGACAATTTGCTCAGACTGGGAACTCAGCTTCTACCACTGGTCTAGTTCTCCATGCCCCAGTGTGCTCAAGAATGCAACCTGGACCTGCATGTGGCTAAAGAAGCCCAACATAGGAAATGCTGCCCAGAGTGTGTCCACTGCTATAGATTTACAACGGCACAGACAAGGCGCAGAGAAGCCCTGTGATATAAGCTGATTCTCAACATGGAATTTCCCAAACTTATCACACGGCAATTTTTTGCACAAACCCTATTATGTTTCATAGGACTTTCTCTGAAACACTTAGGGAACCACTCAACTGAGTCTGTCCCCTAATTTGCAAACTATTCAAAGGCTGAAAGACAAGTGCCCTGACCAAGGTCACAGATGGTGACATCACAGACGCAGCAGATTTCCTGTCCCCAGCTGGCTGCTCCTGCTCCCAACCATGCTGCTCTGACATACGAACAAGTCAGTAGGCAGCCCTGCAACACCACACACCGTCATGGAGAGGAGGAACGTTCCACCTCACCAGTCTGGTCCCTTTGGTGGCTCTCAGGCCCTTCATCCCCAATAAGCTTGAGGATGAGCAGCTTAATTTTTGTAGGTTCGGTGGGACCCATGGGTGGGGATGTATGTAACGCAGCTGGGCCAGTCATGCTGTTCTAGCTCCTTAACGGTAGCACAGGGTCCAGGAGTGCATGTACAACCTGCTGGTCTAACATGACTCCAGACCAGGAATTATTAGAATTACTAATAATTCTAATTAGAGAGAATAAAAAAAAAAGTTTTTGCATGGAGATGATGCTAAATTAGGAGGCACTGAGCTAGAGCAAACTTCAGAGTCTAGAGAAAACTTTTGAGAGTCCCTTGGACTGCAAGATCAAACCAGCCAATCCTAAAGGAAATCAGTCCTCAATATTCATTGCAAGGACTGATGCTGAAGCTGAAACTCCAATACTTTGGCCACCTGATGGGAAGAACTCACACATCTGAAAAGACCCTGATGCTGGGAAAGGCTGAAGGCAGGAGGAGAAGGGGACAAGAGGATGAGATGGTTAGATACCATCACTGACTTGATGGACATGAGTCTGAGTAAGCTCCGGGAGTTGGTGATGGACAGGGAAGTCTGGCGTGCTGCGGTCCATGGGGTCGCAAAGAGTTGGATGCAACTGAACTAAACTAAGCTAGAGCTACCAGGAAGCACCATGCAGAACAAAGTTGTAACATGAAGTGAGACCTTGGTTCCTTACGACGAGACTGAGCCAGATCTAGTCAGGCTGAAGCAAAACCTACCTCCAGAATGTAAATGACAAGACTAGTAAGTGCCCTCTTCCTCAAACCGGGGAGATGGAGTCTTGTCAGTTGCCAACAGAATCCTACCTAGTTTGCCTGTGAAGCAGATTGGCTCAGAGTAAGTTATCACTCAACTGGATCTGCAGACCCCTCTCCATCAAGAGGTCATTTCCCCTAAGGTTCCAAAGCAAAGAACAACCTTTTCTGCCCCTCTCATCCCAGGCCCCTACCCACTCTCAGACTGATGCCCCCCTGCCCTACTTCACATTAAAACAGTAAGAACACAGGCAGCCAAGAGCAGCTTGGGCAATACTTGATATACATCATACATTTATTAGTGAATATCCCTCTGAAATCAGCAACAATATTAAAAAAAATAATGATTGCACTACTTGGTCAAGCAGAACTAGCAACTTTCATTTTAAAAAAAGTACAAATCTGTTAAAAATTTCAATCGGTATACACATATATAATACAACATACTAGTTATGTTAAATGCTACAAACCAATGTGAATCCAATGGAATGGAAAAAACCACACATTTAAGCTTTAAGAACCATTTTTTTTCTCTATATATTAGCATTTTCTCAAATACATACATGGGAAAAATGAGGTAACTGTAAAATGTGCAAGGAACAGGGCCCCCCCAAATTACATGTTTATATATATATATGTAATTATATATATATATATAAAAGACCTTTCTAACACACAACACAGGTGCTGGGCCCAGCCAGGGCTGGGGGATGGAGCCCACTGTCATGCCTAGGCCAGAAGTTGGTAAATAAAACAGTAAACAATGACAAGCCCCCACCACAGGAAATCATTGGTAACATGGCATCTATAGCAAGGTCGGCAAATCACAAACATCCTAAATAATTGTCTTATAAATCTTTTTTTTTAAGTGATTTTTTTTTTTAATGTTTCCCCCCCAATAGCTGCTCGCTGGAATCACTGCTGCAGCCGACACACAATCCGTGAGCCTGTTTCCGCCTGCCCCAGGAACTGGAAAGGGTTCTGAAAACCTTTTTTGGGGGTGGGGAAGGGAGGGGGGTTGGAGAGGGTGGTTCTCTGTGTAAAACGTGGGGTTTTCAACACTGCTATAAATATAGAAATGTCACCTGGAGTTATATACAGTAAGACTTTGGGTTCTCCACGGGGTGGGGCCAGGCTGATGGGGCCCCATGGCAGGCTGGGGGGTGGCGGGAAGCCAGGGCCGCTGCTGGAGAACGAGGGTGGTTGGAGCATCCCTGAGGCAGCAGGCGCCAGGGGCTGCCTGCTAGGATGTGCCGGCCCCACACGCGGTTCGTTCAGGGCAGCAACCCCAGCTGGGGGTGAGGAAGGGAAGGAATGGGACCACAAGGGCAAGGATGGGGAACTCAGCCAGACCCTATGGGGGCTCCTCCAGACCTTGGAGGGCAGGGCTCAAGCTGGGAGGTGGCCCCTGGAGGTGGGTCCACACCCTCCCTGGACCCAGGTCCTCCCAGACTTCCTTGGAGGAGACACGCCCGGGCAGATGGGAGACAGGTCCTGGCTAGAAAGGGAGAAATGCCCTGAAAAGCGTACGGTCCCGGTAGGCTCTGGGGACGTGTGCAGTACAGTGCATGGCAGTTATCAGCTGAGCACAGACCCCCCAACCCCACCCACGACCGCCAGCCACCCGGCCCAGCCCCAGCCGCGCACATGCATGTAGACCAGGCGGTACAGCGCGGACCATTCCCTGCCCCCTGGGCACTTGGTCCTGGTTGGTCCCTATACCCCCCCATTAAACCAAAAGAAAAGAGATTGTTTAAAAATCCACACCCTCAGATCCTACACGCGATTTGGGGCCAAATGATCAACAAAAACTGCTGTTCCTCACGTTCATGCAAAACGACAGAAAGGGGAGATCGGGCACGGGTCTGGGCACCGTCACTGCCAGGGAGGGCAGCCACCCGCAACACAGGCGGTCGCTCTCCCTGGCCTGGCCCAGGCCCTCTCAGAGGGCCCATCTGCCGCAGCCCAGAGCCCGCCTCCCGCCTGCTTGGGAGGCTGGCTCTGATGCTCCCCAGCCTGGGCTTGTGGCCGAAATGTCGTGCCTGGGCTGAGGGCCCTCTAGGGAGCCAGCCCCACCCTCACAGCAGCCTGGCTGCCTGAGTCAGCCTGGGGTCAAAGTGGAAGGACCCACTTGGGCTTCCTGCCACCATCTGTCCACGCCTGTCTGTGCCACCTGCACAGAGGGCATGCCACTGCAGGGCAAGAGACCAGGCGACCCGGACAGCTCCCCCTTTGCCCATCCTGGGGCCAACGACCCCCACCGGCCACACTAGGGGAATGGACCCTGGCTCCCAGTGCTGGCAGGAAAAGGAGACAGACCCGAGGGCAAACAGGAGAGAGGCTGAGTTACGGACGCTCAGGCTGCTCCCTGGTGGGCAGATGGGGAAGGAGTCTTTGGAGCTTGGCAAATGCAGGGGCTTATTGCAGGGGCTTCTCTCGGGCTGACCCTGACACCAGCTCTGGAGAGACAGGCAGGAACGGCAGGGCAGGCCGGGACCACGCCCTCCCTGGGCACCCCCCGAGTTTCCAGAGCTTTGGGCAGGGTTCTCCGGGGCGGCTGTGGGGCCTCACTCAGCCTCCCTGGGCACCTCGGAAGCGTCGGCCCGGCAAATGGGACACGTCCGGTTGGCCTGGGGGGAAGCAGCCGTATGTCAAGACTCCATACCTGCCCAACCCCCATCCCATCTGAGGCTCTTCTGCTGCCTGGTGGGAACCTGGCTCCCTGCGTGGAACCAAAAACTTCTGGATGCCAAAGAGGACGCAGAGGGAAGCCCTCCAGTCCCCCTCCTCCCTCCCCACACCTGGGAGCCAGCATGGGAACCTTACCTTCAACCACTTGTCGACACACTTGGTGTGGAACTCATGGTTGCAGGGGAGGACCCGGAGCAGCTGCCGCGCCTCAAAATCACTGAAGCAGACGACACACCTGGGAGGAGGAGTTACAGAGCATCACCCCCACCCTGATGGCAAAGGCAGACTCAGGGCAGGGCACAAAGCCCCTCCCCCGGAAATCAGAACCCTATCTGTGCTCTCAGAGAAGCTGGGGGTGGCGGGGGGTGTAAGAGGTGGCCAGGGCACTCACAGCGTCTGCTCCGACTGGTGACTGTCCGGGTGAAAGCGGTATGATGGAAGCTGCTCGATGTCCGCTTTGGTGAGGCCACGGGGTTTGGCATCTCCCAGCCGCTCGGCCAGATTCAGGAGAGCCTGGACGCGGGCAGGAGGGGAGAGTCAGCGGCGGCCAGGGCTGGAGGTCCCCCAGGCCCCCATTTCCCAGGACCGGGCTCCACGGGACCTCATAGTTCTCCATCTCGACATCATCCACATCAAGATCCAGGCTGATGGTGGGCCCCATTGCTGTTGGTGACATCGGCAGCATCGAGCTAGTGAGAGACAAGCACGTGGGCCCAGGGTCAAGGGCAGCAGGCATAGAGAGCATTGAGGGGGGGGTCCCCTGATTCCCGCCATGAAACCAAGCCCAGAACTCTGCACTGTTCACATCAGGGACCCCATTGGGGAGCGTGAGTGTGCAGGTCTGGTCTAGTGGGGGTGCTGGGGCTCAAGCAGCCCTGGGACCTCTGTGGGACCCTGTTTGGGTCTAACCACTAAAGGCCCCAGGAGAATAGCCCCACAGCTCTGGAGCAGCTGTGCAGGTACTTACAGGAAGTAGGGCAGGAAGCTGGGGTAGTACGGTGGTGGGGGAGGCGGTGGGGGCGGCGGGGGGAGCGGCTGTTGCAGGCGGTATCTCTGGGTGCTCAGTCTCCGAGGCATCACGTGGGAATATGGCTGCAAGAGAGGGGCCAGGGGCAGGTCAGCCACGGGCCTGTCTCCCCAGTCACCTTCAGCCAGAGCAGGGGCGGCACTCACCACACCGAAGGACAGCTCCTGGTGCAGGGTGTCGTGGGGCAGGTAGTGCATGGGCACGGACAGGGGAGGGCCGGGGGCCGAGGTGGAGTATGTGAAGCTCCCCAGGGGGTGCTGATCCCCCCGGAGATCCACGTCATTGTCGAGGCGCTGCAGGGGCTGGGAGAAGTGGGGGGGAGGGGCGTTGGCAGTCAGTGACGAGGGGCGTCCCCTGGCCCCCGCCCTGCCCACCATCCCCTGTAGCATCGGACCCGTCGCCGGGACTCACCATGCGTGGGTGCTGTGTCTGCAGGGACACAAACTGCCCAAGAGGCGCCATGTGAGCGGGCTGGGGGTGTGGGGCCGGCGGCGGGGGGTGCAGGATGTAGTGGTCACTGGAGATGAGGTGCGGGTAGGCCTGGTAGGGCACCGGGAGCTGCTGCATGGTGCACGCCTGGATCAGCTGCTGAGAAAGGGGGCAGAGGCTGGAGAACGTTCTTCTGGGCTCTGGGTTGGGTCTTAGGTTTGTGGGATCAGGGCCAGGGCCAGGGCCCATTCCACCCGGGGAGAAGTCCTCTGGACCATCTAACCCTGGCCTAGGCCTCCCAGGCAGGACATCTTGCTCTGAAGGCCCACAGTGACGACTCCAAACCATACAGCAGGCCCTGGGATGCAGGGCCATCCCTGAGTTCTGCAACGCCCCTCCACTGGACATGAATACATGAACGCTTTTCTGGACAAGGCTGTGGCCTGGAGCCGAGAGAACTCTGAGAGCCTGGGTGAGGGCCGTTAAGTGCAGCTCAGTTCTGCTACGGGTCCAAGCCCGAGGCCTTGGGCTAGAGGTGGGCCAGGAGGCCTGGGGGGGCACTCACTCACCGGGGGCGGGAGGCAGCAGAGCGGGTAGTGCTGCCCGCTGAACATCACGGAGCATGCTGGGAGCTGCTGAGCGCTGCAGCCAGGGATGTGCTGGCCTGTAGGCAAGGGGAAGCCTTGGGTGGTCACCGTGGTGACTGTGTAGGACAGAGGGACAGGTCCCTGGTGCACCTGCAGGAGAGAGACCCAGAACTGTGGGGAGGCCACTCGGCTGCCCCCGAGGTGAGAAGGTCCCGCTGGGCCAGCTCTCTTCCCGTCTCTAGCTGGGGCCTACCCACTGTAGACCTGGCTGCTACCTCCTGCCCCAAGCTCCAGAGAGTCCTCTGGGGACCCAGGAGGGGCTCTCTAGCTCTGTCACTCATCTACCGTGTGGCCCCAGGGAAGGTCCTTCCCTTCTCTGGGCTTCAATGTACCAACCTGTACACCAGGGCTAAATATGCCTCCCCAAACAGAGCAATGAGTTCAGCAAGGTGAAGTCAGGGTATTGCTCCTCTGTTCCTTGGACCGACTTGCCAGAGGCCAGGGCGGCAAGGCGGAGTGCGAGGGTGGGGGGTTCTGCCTACCTGCTCGTGGAGATCAACCATGAACGGGCTCTGCTGGGAGGCTGGGTGCAGCATTCGGGGGCTCCCGCCGGCAGGAGCCGAGGCTCGGCGCTCCTCTACGGGGAGGTGTGCTGGTCGGGGCGGCAGCTGCTGGGAGGGGAAGCGCTCATCCTGGGCAGGCGGGCTGGCCAGGGGGCCCTCGCGGCTGGGGCTGCACCACAGAGAGGAGGCCCCAGTAGCACTGACGAGGGCCGCTCATTCACAGAGCACGGAAGAAGCCAAACGTCCACTACCCACTGGGGAAGGAAGACAGCTCAGGGCCCTGGGCCCACCGCCCCCGGCCCCTGTGCCCAGCCCAGGCTGACAGCCCCCACGCCAGTGGCTCCAGGATCCACAGGACTGGGAGGTTCCCTCCTACCTTCCCCAGAACTGGCCCGGGCTGCTGCTGGGTCCTGCAGGGAATCGCCGTTGGCCCCCCAGGGCAGAGGGTGCCCACCTAGTCACTGCCAGAGCCCATGGTTGCATCAGGGGTGGCAGAGGGCTGGAGGGGCTGGGCCAGGGCACACGACCCTAGGAGGCAAACCAACAAAGGGACTAAGGCACAGAAAAGTCCAGTCCCTTGCTCCACGAGGGGTCAGGGAGGGAGCATCAAACCTCCGCACCCTGGTTCCAGAAGCCCACTCATGCTCGCCCGCCACACCCCTGTGCTCCCCTGGAAGCACTGCACTCTGGCATTGGGGTTCAGGATGGACAGATCAGAGAGGCTTGGCCTGCAGGAAGTCCAGAGGGCTGGCTCACATGCTTCCAGGCCAGATGGCTCTGGTGTAAGGCTTGCTCCAGGGGGGTCTTCAGGGAACCCTATCGTGGTGCAAGGGTCTACAAATATGACCTACAGGTAGTGGGGTTTCTGAGGGGATTCCAGCTTCCTCCCTTCTATCTGCTTGGCTCAAGAAGGACTGCATTCCTTCCACTACTTATATATGAGAGATTCTGACTTGGTTCCTGCCCTTGGGGGTTCTCAGTCCAAGACAAGTCAGGAGTCATCCCTCAGTATCCATAGGGTACATGTTCTAGGACTCCCATGATACCGAAATCTGAGAATGCTTAAATCCCTTATGTGAAATGGTGTAATATTTGCATATAACCTATACATATCCTCCCCTGGACTTTCTATCATTTCTAGATTACTTATGACACCTAATACAATATAAATGCTAAGTAAATATGATATAAATGCTACCTAAAGGGCAAATTCAACTTTTGCTTTTTGCAACTTGATGGATTTTTTCCCCAATATTTTCAATCTACAGTTGGTTACACCTATGGATGTGAACCTATGGATAGAGAGGATCAACAGTATACTTCCTTTCCATAATCTGTTACCACAGTGCCCACCCAAGTGAGACTTCACCTACTCTTAAAACAAAGAACTGTTAGCTCCATGTTGCAGAAGGGAAAACTGAGGCTCAGAGAAAAGAAAGGACTTGCTCAAGGAGCCACAGGAAGTGTCAAAGCAGGGAGGTGGGCTGACTACAAGCCTCTTGCTGTACCCTGCTGCCAACGGGAAAGGGTCCAGGCCAAGAATTTTGGCATGACGCAATGAAGCGATAAACGCAGTCAACCTCTGATGGACTGATGGGTCTGGCAAGCAGCCAGGCCCTCTGGGGCAGGAGGAGGGGGTTGGAGGGAGTTGGAGGGGGTGGTACAAACCTGACCCAACACAGCCCGCAAGTCGGAGGTAGGGTTTGCTGAGAAAAAAAAAGAGGAAGCAAGAACCTAAACCTAAGGGAGGAAGCTGAGTGTGAACGAGGTGGGGCAGGAGCTGGGGTCCAGGAGGGGCAGGTTTCGGGGGGCGGGGGTATTAACTCCAGAGGTTGGAATGAGGCCCTGGCAGGGAAAGCTCTGGAATCTGTCAGGCCCTGCAAAGCAAAAGGGCACCTCTAGCAAGACCAGCCCTTGGCTGTTCCTACCACTGGGACCCCGCCTCCATAGAACGAGACTCCTATGCTTCCTCTACACACAGCCTCAAGTGCTGCCTCTCTGTTCACACAGTTAGGAATGTGTGCACTGTCCCTGCAACTCCTTGTTTCTCTCCTCTGAGCTGGGCTTTATGTGTATGGGCCCTAACTTTCACAATGAGCCTGAAAGGGAGGACTTTTCTCTACCTGCTAAGACAGCACAGGGCCCAAGGCCATGGAAGAGCTGGAATTCACACTCCTCCCAGCCAGCAATTGGCAGAAGGGTGGACAAGGCCCAGTGGATTGTATCCAGCACAGGGCAGGCCTGATGTGGTAAATGCACCCAGGAGAGCTGATAACCTAGGCCTAAGGTCTATGTAATCAGTCTGGCAGCAGTGAAGTTAGTGCCAATGATTAAAAATTGGGAGATTACATAAAAATCTGGCCTTTCAGAGTGAGTGAGTGTGAGTGTGTCTGTGTGTGGTGAAGCAGAAAATCTGGTCACTCATTCCTGCTTGACTCCCTCACTCTGAGCATGAGCTTTCTCTCCAGGCCACCCCAGACCCATTCCCCGCCTGTCCACCACAGGTGACTGGGGTTGTAGCCCCCGGTGTGGGCCAAGTGCACATCCTAACACACATGTATACACACACACGCACACAGCCTCGATTCCTGCTGATGATCCAGCTGAGCAAACATAGGCCAAAAAAGACTCAGAGGAAACCCCCAAATAACTGAAACAACAAACTCCTGACCCACCCTACACTTTTTGGATCAGAATCTTAGGAAGGTTGGGGAGCAAAAGTGCCTGGAATTCCACCAAATTCCCCAGAAGTTTCTATAGCACAGGCAGTGCTTAAGAACCTCTGTTCTAACTGACCTCGGAGATTCTGAGAGACCTCAGTCCTGCTGATGGGGAGTTATTAACAAGAACTACAATACTTTCCATGTGCCATTCCAGTTAAGTCCTCATAGCAACCCTCAGAAGTAGGAACACTGAGGATGAGATCTCACTGAGAGAAGTGAGACCCAAGGCCAGTCAGCTACAGTTGAGTGCCCAGGGACACAGTAGTGGCCTCAACTGCTAGGCTATCTTGTTGAAGGCTGGGCAATGTGAAGGCTCGGGGTGAAGAACCACAGAGGCCCAGGCCCATGGGATTCTGCTCTGGCCAGCCTCTTCAAAAACGCCCACAGCGCAGGAAAGGGAAGTGGCGAGGAGCTGGGAAATCCAGCCACCAGACAGAAGCCCTCGAGCTGTGGCCAATGGTGCCAAAAGTGGCAGTGTCAACCCTTGCATTTTATTAACACATGATGCCCTGACCTGGTAGTCTTGGTTGAGGATTGGGCATTTTGCTTCCTCTCTCTGAGCCACAGCTTATTTATCTGTAAAATGGGAACAGGCCAATAATCACCTCCCAGGGGACTGGTAAGAACTCCCCAAAGTCCACTGCAGTGATCTGTAAAGCTCAGGTTATCAGCTGAGCTTTACACTATCAAAAAGTCAGACAGGATCCCTCTGGGAATAGCCCAGCTGGTTCCTGACTGGGAACAGAGGTGGCCCAGGGGGAACTCACCCACTTTACAGTTGAGGAAACTGGGATCCAAAGAAAGGAAGTAACTTACTCTAGACTATAAAGCCAAAGCGGGTCAGAATTAGTCCTGGCTGGTCACCTAGGCCCAGGCTTCTTTAACCCTGACTTGCATTATCAGCAGTACCCTCAAGAATTACCTAATGCTAAATCTCTACTGCGGGCCCTAAAGGAGATCAGGAGAGCTTTCTCTTTCAGGCATCCTGATGAGCCCTATCGTGGAGAGAAGTAAGTGAGGCCCAAAGTTGGAGCCAGCAACTTGCTCAAGGTCAAACAGCAAAGCCACCACCTAACTGCTCTTTTACCACTCGTCCTTTGGGCTGGGCTCTTAATGAGGTCTCTGCAAAAGAGTCCTGAAGGTCCCATCCTTAAATCCAATCCTGCCCAGAAGCAGGGACTGCATCTTGCATCCCGTTTCCCCCCCCAGGCACTTTCAGTGCCCCAAGCAGCTGTCCTCATCCTGGTCGAGGGAGACCCTAACATATAATTTGGGCCTGGCGGCTGTTTGCAGGAACAGGGGCTGTTCTGCAGATAAGCCAAGTGAGGCCCTGAGGAGAGGAGCAGACTGAGGCAGGCTGAGAAGCATCCCTCCCTACTCCCTCCCACCAGCCCCCCAAAAGAGGCAGGCTGGGCCCAGCACTGCCTGGAGGACAAGCAGAGCTACCCAACTGTGGTGTCTCGTGGCAGCTGAGAGCAGGACCACCAGGCTCCGAGTTAAGTAAGAGTCGTGCGCCAGCCCAGACTCCCTGGGTGACCTTGGTCAAGGAAATCTTCCCTTCTGAGACTCAGTTGGCACAACTGTAAAATGGGGGTGGAAATCTCTCCTTCCCAGAGCTCCCAAATAAAGCCTCAATAAGCAAGACGCAAGAAACCGGGTGGTCACATTATAGGGGGAGGTAACCAGTGTCCCTAAAGGCAAGCCCCTTCTCAATGTGGGCCAGACGCAGGTAGCGGGGTTCGGGGAGCTTCCTCAACCAACCCTCCCTGGGAAAGGGGACAGGCGTGGGGGAGGGGGCCGTGGTACGGATACTCGCCCAGAGCGGGGCCTCCCTCACCCCCTTCTCACTCCTTTGTGCTGTGCTCAGAGGAACATCGGGGACGAGAGGCCAGACTGCGGCGTCGGGGCCAGAGCGCTGTGACTTTAAGAACCGAGGATCCCGGACCATGTGCTCGGCGTGAGACAAAAGCAACAACAAAGGAAGTGGCGGCGGCAGGGGGAGGGGGCGGCTCCTTCCTCTCCAACCGCAGCGCTCAGCCTCCGGAGAAGGAGACTCGGCCCGGCCTTGGGGGGCGCTGGGGGTGGGGAGGGGTCCCGGATTCTAGAGGCCTCGCCGTCCCCACTCCGAATTGCCCGTGATTAACTCCTGCAGAGCCAGCTAGATCACAATACCCAGTCCCAGGGGAAGGGGGGCAGGAGTTCTAGGGATGCAGAAATCGGGAGTTGGGGGCTCAGTCCCCGACTCACCTTCGGCCTCACGGTGACTCCTTTGTTCCCGATCTAGAACGGCCAAGCTGGGCAGGGGGCGGAGGTGGGGGTGGGAGTATGCTGCCTGGACCCTTTAAGAGCCCCCGCCCTGCGGAACAATGTGCTCCCTTCCCCACCCCCTAGTCCGGGGGCTGTCCGGATCCTTCCGGGGCCCTCTCTCTTTGTTGTCTGTCCGCCGAGCGTCTGCCTCGCGAGGCCCACGCGTGGCCAGCCCAGGCCCTTGGGAAGCAGGAGGCAGTGCAGGACGCGGCCGGGTTTGCGCAGCTGCCTGTGGCTGGCCCTTTAAGAACTGTCCGCGGCGGCAGCGGAATGTAACAAACCCCACATTTGATTCACAACATTCGAAGCGGCGGGGTCGCGCGCCGGGCGGGAGGGGGACTCGCGGGGACGCGCCGGGAGGTTCCGGCAAACAGTAGCCGGCAGCTGCCCGCAAGGGCCCCGCCCCTTGTCAAGAGCTCCTCCCCTCGGGGGTGCTAAGAGCCAATCACCCGCCGGGACTCGGCACGTGATTAGCGGGTCGCCATCTTGAAGGAAGATTTTTTTTTTTTTAAACTCCTTCTCGTCTCCACCTCCTCACTTAAAGTGACCGCAGCCATCACAAGTAAGGGGCGGGGCCACATGGCCTGACCTAAAGATGGAAGACCCTCTAGGTGGGTAAGACAAATTGGCTGCAACTCTAACTTGCTTTGCAAACTCGCGAATCACTCATGCTTCTGAAGTGGTTTCCCTGCCCGAGAAACGGGTCCCGCTGGGAGAGCCGCAGCCCGGACTTACTGTGTCATGGTCCCTTCCTCGGGACGGGGCGGCGCCTGGGACACTGAAGTGCAATGAACCAGACCTTCGACGGGGCAAGAGCGGCCCCTTAAGCCAGCCTCAGTGGTTAGGAAAGCTCTAACAGCCCTGAGCCGGCAACCTCCCCGGAGATGACGTCAGCTCCGAGAGCTACTGCGCCGCGATGACATCATGGCCTGGCCGCCCCGCATCTCCTTGTTTATACTGCGCGGTGACTTTAAATAGTTGGGTGGGCCTGGCTTGCTCAACGAACCAATAAAGGGCAAGTCATGCAAATAAGCTAACGCTTGCCGGGAAGGGGGATTGGCCCGGAGCGCACTGACGTCACAAACACATTTAACCGCCCCGCCCCTAGCGTGGCCAGGGAAAGGGGCGGGGAACAGTTTGAAGCTAGAGTAGGAGGCGTGAAAAGGAAGTGTTAATCCTTCAGTCTTGTGCGATTCTTTGCAAGCCGCTAGACTGTAGCCCATTAGTCTCCTCGGTCCATGGAATTCTCCAGGCCACCTGCGCTCTAATTGCTCTAGATGAGGCGTGGGAGAGCTGCTTGCCTAGGTGGACAGTGCAACTAAACCCAATGAAGTCTTTAGTTTCCTACAATATTCCTATAACACAGATTACTACAACCTGCCCATTTTACAAAGGGGTAAAGAACATCAAGAGGAGCGTCATTCACCCCAGGTCACACTGCTGAGGTGACGCTTGAATCCAATACAAAGCCGAGCTTCGTTCCCCTTTGCCTCCATGTCTGCCTGGGGACATTATATAAAATGAGGTATTACCTCCATATCGACGGGGGGCGGGGGGAAGAGAGAAAAATCAGTAATATTTAAAATATTCAAGAGCTGGGAACAGGCCGAATATAAAGTACGCGCATAATCCATAACTAGACTCCTCTAGATGGAGCTGCACTTGACACGGGGCTACTTCTGAATCAGCCCTACACGAGATACCAGCACAAATGTTAAAACATCTGCTAAGCCTGTGTAGTGGGGCTGCTGGGCGTGTGCCTGTGTGTGATTGTCTATGCTTCTTTGGTATATTTCATAATCCCAGATTTCAAAACTGAAACATATTGAACTGAGTGTAACAGTATCAATGTTTTTTAAAATAGAATATATTCAATATCACAATAGAATATTTTTGGAAGGATACACAGTAGACATTAATAACTGCCCTCATGGAGAACTGAAGGGAGAGCACTGGGCCAGAAGGAAAAACTTTGTATTCAATATGCTTTTGTATGTTTGCTGTTTAAAAAAAAAAAAAAAACCTATACCGTATAACCTACCAAAAATTCTAGAGAAAATTACTGCAAAACAGTATGTCTTAAGGATTTCCAGTCATTAAAACTTGTGTTCCTTTAGAGGCATCCAGTAGAAACAACCCAGAAGGAAGTTTGGGGAACAGACATGCCTATCCAAGTAATGTTTAGCGCAACAACAATCTGACACCATACTGTGGATGTGCAGCCAATAACACAAAAACTGAAAATGGTGTCTAGGTGCTATTGGCAGACCTGTAGGGACAAGAGATCAAATTCAGGAGGCATGCTACAGATGTTACCTGGAATGCCAAACTCTCTCCATCACAATTAAAATATGGGTGCGTGAGAATAAATGGGGGTGCCTTTCTCTAACCATCTCCTTAACAGCAACTCTCCCTTCCCCTAAATCCCTTCCAATCTTTTATTTTTCTCACTCTGTAAAAGCAATCAGAAAATCCTTCTACACTCAAAGTGCTTACAGAGACCAACCCCTGCTTGCCTGTGTAGGGGTAGAACCTGCAATGGCTTCCTAATGCCTAGCTTTCAGGGCTGTGCTTAACAAGACAAGCTTCCCTGAGCAAACTTTTCAGGCTCACTTCTCCCCAGCATCTCTTCCACAGCCATGGCTGTGCTCCCACTGGCCTTCCCTGCCTCTCGCTTCCTTTCTACCAATGCATTCCTTGAATGCATTGGTAGAATGCAATGCTTGAAGCTTGGCTCCCATCTCACCTCTTACAGGAAGTTGTGAAGTCTCCAGCTTGTGCTGAACTTCCCTATCTTTGAATTCAGGCCTAGATGCACCCTGACCTTCACTTCATGCCGTTTGATTTGCACACAGCCCTGTCATGACCACTTCATGTCTCACGCAGTAATCTCCTTGCCTGAGAAGATTCAGTATTTTTAAGTGCAGTGACATTCAGCCTTCACTGAGACACCACAGAGGTAATCTCATTTTACAGGTGAGGATCTCATTTTACAGGTGAGGATCTGAGGCTCAAGGAAGGGAAGCAACTTGCCTGAGGCCACAGTGTGGGAATCCTTACCAGGCTCAAATGGTAAAGAATCTGCCTGCAATGCAGGAGAACCATGTTCATCCCTGAATTGGGAAGATCCCCTGGAGAAGGGAATGGCTACCCACTCCAGTACTCTTGTCTGTAGAATTCCATGGACAGAGGCGGACTACAGTCTATGGGGTCGCAAAGAGTTGGACACAACTGAGTGACTAATACTCTGGGCTTCCCTCATAGCTCAGTTGATAAAGAATCTGCCTGCAATGCAGGAGACTGGTTTTGATACCTGGGCCGGGAAGATGCCCTAGAGAAGGAAATGGCAACCCACTCCAGTATTCTTGCCTGGAGAATCCCATGGACAGGAGCCTGGCAGGCTCTAGTCCATGGGGTCGCAAGAGTCGGACACCACCCCACACAGGAAGTGACTCCAATTACTGCTCCATAATCCACTTACTCCTTTGAAGACACCAGCGCTCTGACTGTGCCATTCTCTCTGCCTAAAGTGTCCTCAACATCCCCTACTCACCTCTGACCAAACTCTGCTCAACCTTAGGGGCTCAGCTCAAAGGCTGCCTGCTCGGAGCCTCTCCTGACCTGTCTCCTGGTTTCTACAATATGCAGCATGTCTGTTATCACACTGCATCAGGACAGCAGAAAGCATCTCATGGGGCTGCTCCTTCTACCCCTAGCAAGGCCTGGCTCACAGTGGACGGTGGATGCCCAAGGAAGGAGCTCTGGGTTGCTCTTCCTTGCCCCTGATGCTTCAAGGCCAGGAAATCTTCGTCCTGCCTTGTCTCACACGTGACCCTCTGGTTTATGTCCCTGGGATGCCCTCAGCGAATCCCCACAGCCCTCAAGGTTCCCGCCCCCAGGACCAGAGGCCAATAACACGTCTCCCTCTGACCTGAAAATCTTTCCTGGGCACATGCAAAATCACTCTGGAGCAAACGGGAAGGAGGCTCAGTTTTACGCTATTTCCCAGGGAAGTCAGGAATCTGGACTTTCCTCTCATTTATGAGTCCTCTGCTTTGGAACCCCAGTGTGGGCCCATGCCTACATACCTACTGTGTGCCTCACCCTCATCACCCCACCCCGCCCCCACCCCTCTGAAGGCAGGTTCTGTTACTTTCATCTTACAGATGAAGAAAATGGCTCAGGAAATGACTCCCCTTGACCCAGTTCCCAAAGTGTGGCCCAGGGAGCTCCAGAAATGATTGGTGGGGATGGCTCACGCTTGGCCAAGCACCTCCCATGAAGTTCTGTGGAGAAACTGGAGTTCTGGAGTCTCCTGCATGATCTGGGTAAATCTGACCCTGATCATCTCATTGGTCCTCCCAATGACCTAGGTATCACTGTGTGCGCCACTTTACAGATGAGGAAGCTCGGGCAAAAGAGGACATGACTCACCCACCATTACACAGCCATCAAGGGGCAAACATGGGGTCACATTTTAAGCCAACATTAAGTTTGGTTCATGCAATGCAAATGCCAACACAGGGTCTCCAAGTGTCCAGTAATCAAAAACAGATGTCCTCGGGGAAAGAGCCTCTCCAGATCACAGACCGGAAGAATGGCAGAGAGGTATTTGAACCCTGGTCCCTTAAATGCAAAATACTGGATGCTACCTACATTCCGGCTTCCACCCCAGGACTCTGCAGGAGATGGTTCCTGCTGGGGCCTCCCCTATTCTACCTGCCTACCTAAGAGCCTGGACAGCTAGCTGCCTCCTTCCCTCCATCAGGGGTCAGAAAGTACTCCACTCCTTTTTTCTAAAACCCCTCAAGCCCTCCTCCAGATGCAGGGCCCAGCAGCCTTCCCAAGTGAAGCTGGCAGAACACAGAGATTGAGGGACGGTTCAGGAACACACAGCACAGCTTGGTAAAGCCAGCTCAGGACACAGACCTCCCAGCTACCCCAGAGCATCAGCCTTGAGCCTCACATTCCAGGGTAGGGGTTGACAGGCCCCACTCTGCCAAGTCCTTGCTGCTTAGGGCAGGCTTGAACACACCTGAGCCCTAAGCTCTGGTTGCCCTAAAAAGCAGAGACCATTTATGCATATGGGGGAGGATGGCGTGTCTATAAAGGTGTTCACAGGTCTGGGATCAAGGCTGCAGCACTCTGGCCCCAGCTCTGAGTCTTGGTCAGTGATGTGGCCTCTCTCTTCCTCAGTCTCACTTCTGTAAAACCAGGATGATGACAGCACTAGTGACAGATGCCATTTCCTGAGCACTGGGTGTGTAGCCCTGCTGTTCATCTCCTACAGGCTACTGAGAGGGCAGGCAAACCCTGATGGTTAAGTGCAGTGTCTCAGAAGCCAGCCCACCTAGACTATGAGAAAGCTGCCACCTCTATGAGGCTCACAGTTTGTCCAGTGAAAATAGGGGTGACTGTGAGTCAACAACAGTGGCTTCCACTGTGTGCACATCTTCCGCGGTCCTGGAAGATACCACGTGCTTGAATGTGTGAGCTTTGTGGGTAGGGCACTGGGAGGGGATCCGCTTCCTGACTCCCTCCCTGTTATAGCTGTCATCCGTGGAACCCATAGGGTCTGCAAACGAAGGAGCCGGTATGGTTCACCACAGCATCCAGAGGCGAAAATCGGGCGCTGCAAGAATCTGGGAGCCTGGCAACTCCCGGGAGATGAGTCCAGCTGAATCCCCCCTTTGCCCTCCAACCAAGGCCAGCTTCCTACACCCACATCGTCTTTCTTGCCCTGGATCCATCTCGACTCGGGCTTCATAGCCCTCAGGCAACACAGTGTGTGACCTTGGGCAAGACACAGATCCTCTGGAGCCCCCGCGCCTGCCTTTACCCTCAAAGCAGTACCCACGCCACTGGCGTGCAGTGGTCTGTTCTTCCGACCCGAGGCAGCCCCAGGGCAAGGTTCGGGTCGCGCTGGATCCCCAGCAGCTGGGACAAGGAGCGCTGGTAGTGTCTGGGACAGCGCTAAGGAGGCCAAAGCACTGCAGTCTGTCCTGGACTCCTGGGCTCCAGCTCTAGCCGGGACTCGCCAGGGATTGCGATCAGAGCATGCGTGGAGCGCAGGGCACTCTGGGACTAGTAGTTCCCAGGGGCTCCCCGTACTGGAACACCAGACAGCGGGCAGAGCAGCTCTGGCCCAGAGTCCCAGGACAGCAAGCTCCCGCCCAGCGGACGCAGCCCGGCGGACTCTGGCCTTGCTGGAGGTCCCTGCGCCACACTGCTAGCCCACTGCCGCCCCCTATCGCTCCATCCTCGTTGACCCTGCGCCTGGAGCGCACGGCGCAGGGTCCAGGCCGTGCGTTACCTGGGGCCGTAGCAGGGCTCTAACCCCACCCGGCGGCCGGCGCGTTGCTCCCGCTGCAGCCCGGGGTCCTGGTCCCGCTGCGGCCCGAGCGCCGCCTGCCGCGGTCCCCCCTTTGGCCCGACGTAGTGGAACGGTCCACAGACCTCTTCACCCGGGCGCGCGCGCGCGCGCGGGGTCTACAGCAGCTACGTAGCTTCACCCTCGCTCCCGCGCACGTATGGAAGTACCTGGACTACACCAAGCGCGCGGGAGCGGAGGGTGGAAGGAGGCGGAGCGTGTCTCGGCCACGCCCACTCAGTGTAAGGCGGCAAAGGGCGCGCAAGGGCGAGGCTTACAGGGTCTGGCACCGCAGGTGCCCCCTTTGCTACCGGTGTGACCTTGGCTGAATGACTAAATAGGAAAGATAATACGAGCCCGTGGCCGTTCAAAGAACCTTTGCTTCGCGGACAGTTTGTTCCCCTCCCTCAGCCTCGGAATGTGTGTGTGTGTGTGTGTGTGTGTGTGTGTTCGCGCGCGCGCGCGCGGGAGAAGGTAACAAGGATCTACATACAAAGAGCAAAGACTGAGATCAGCAGATCTCGGTTCCTCTCTGTGGGTCATTCTCTGAGCTTCAGTTTCCTCTTCTGTGAAATGGGAATGATGATACCTCCTTCGGGATGTAGGGAGACTCTAGTGACAAAAGAATGCTTCTGTCCATTGCTGGAGCCATCCTGGACCAAAGTGGGAATACCTGCTCAGGCCTAGGATCCAGAGGGCATCCCCGCCGACTGCATCCTAGGGTGTAGTTAGCCGGCTAGGACTACAACTCCCATCGCGCCCCGCTCCATCAGGGTCGTGCTGGGGGCTGTAGTCCCTGCACACCTTACTCTCAGAGGCTGCCCTCTTTCCTCAGCCGAGGACTTGGCACCTCGGCTGCCTCTAGGCCGACTTACTTTTTAAAGCTTGCATTTGTTGAATTCTACCCAGTGAGGGAATATTATTAGTGTCCCTGTTTTATAGATTCAAAAGCTGAAGTATAGCGAGCTGAGGGATTTTTGCTAGGAAGTGACAGACTCAGGATTTCTGTCCAGGCCTAGCATCCGGAACCTGCTTTCTACCTCACTCTGGTTCATCCTTTAGCAAACATATGTTTTGTTTTTTTCTTTTTAAATACGAACTACATTAAAACCTAATTTAGGATATACTTTGTAGCTATACAGTAAAATAAATCTTATGTGTACATTCTTCATAAATGTATACCTCTGTATAACTAAAATCTAATCAAGATCTAGAATATTTTCATCACTTTGGAAAGTTCCCTCTTACCCCCTCCAAGTCAGTTTCCTGCAGTCATAACTATGGATCTGGTTCCTGACATGATAGATTTTTTGTGTGTGTGTTTAGAACTTCATATCAATGGAATAACTGTGTAAATGCTGTCGTCTTTCGTTCTGCATCATGTTTTTTTTTTTCATTGATTTTTATTAGTTGGAGGCTAATTACTTTATATCATTACAGTAGTTTTTGTTATACATTGAAATGAATTAGCCATGGATTTACATGTATTCCCCATCCCAGTCCCCCCTCCCACCTCCCTCTCCACTCGATCCCTCTGGGTCTTCCCAGTGCACCAGGCCCGAGCACTTGTCTCATGTACCCAACCTGGGCTGGTTATCTGTTTCACCCTAGATAATATACATGTTTCAATGCTGTTCTCTTGAAACATCCCACCCTCGCCTTCTCCCAGAGTCCACAAGTCTGTTCTATACATCTGAGTCTCTTTTTCTGTTTTGCATATAGGGTTATCGTTACCATCTTTCTAAAGTCCATATATATGTGTTAGTATACTGTAATGGTCTTTATTTTTCTGGCTGACTTCGCTCTGTATAATGGGCTCCAGTTTCATCCATCTCATTAGAACTGATTCAAATGAATTCTTTTTAATGGCTGAGTAATATTCCATGGTGTATATGTACCACAGCTTCCTCATCCATTCGTCTACTGATGGGCATCTGGGTTGCTTCCATGTCCTGGCTATTATAAACAGTGCTGTGATGAACATTGGGGTGCACGTGTCTCTTTCAGATCTGGTTTCCTTGGTGTGTATGCCCAGAAGTGGGATTGCTGGGTCATATGGCAGTTCTATTTCCAGCTTTTTAAGAAATCTCCACACTGTTTTCCATGGTGGCTGTACTAATTTGCATTCCCACCAACAGTGTAAGAGGGTTCCCTTTTCTCCACACCCTCTCCAGCATTTATTGCTTGTAGACTTTTGGATAGCAGCCATCCTGACTGGCATGTAGTGGTACCTCATTGTGGTTTTGATTTGCATTTCTCTGATAATGAGTGATGTTGAGCATCTTTTCATGTGTTTGTTAGCCATCTGTATGTCTTCCTTGGAGAAATGTCTGTTGAGTTCTTTGGCCCATTTTTTGATTGGGTCATTTATTTTTCTGGAGTTGAGCTGGAGGAGTTGCTTGTATATTTTTGAGATTAATCCTTTGTCTGTTGCTTCGTTTGCAATTATTTTCTCCCAATCTGAGGGCTGTCTTTTCACCTTGCTTATAGTTTCCTTTGTTGTGCAAAAGCTTTTAAGTTTCATTAGGTCCCATTTGTTTATTTTTGCTTTTATTTCTGAAATTCTGGGATGTGGGTCATAGAGGATCCTGCTGTGATTTATGTCGGAGAGTGTTTTGCCTATGTTCTCCTCTAGGAGTTTGATAGTTTCTGGTCTTACATTTAGATCTTTAATCCATTTTGAGTTTTGCATCATGTTTTTTGAGATCCAACCTGCGGTAGGTATCACTAGTCTGTTCTTTTTTGCCCCCAGTTTTATTGAGATCTAATTGATGTTGACATATAGCGTTTTGTAAGTTTAAGGTGTACAGTATTATCCAATACATGTATATACTGCAGAACGTTTCCCTAAATAAGGTTAGTCAACACTTCCTTCACCTACATAGTTGGCATTTTGTTGTTTTGTTGTTGTTTTGCTTTGTGCTACTCTCAATAGCAACTTTCAGGTATAAGGTAGATACAGTATTATTGACTATAGTCACCTTGCTATACATTAGATCCCCAGAACTTACTCATTTTATGTAACTCAAAGTTTGTATCTTTTGACCAACACTTCCTGGTTTCCCCCACCCCTCAGCTCCTGGCAACCTCCATTCTACAATCTGTTTCTATGTATTTGACTTTAAACAAAAGTCCTATATATCAATGAGATCATGCAGTACTTGCCTTTCTCTAACTGACTTATTTCACTTAGCATGTGTCCCTGTTTAGCATGTGTCACTTAGCATGGTGCCCCTTAGGTCTGTCCATGTAGTTACAAATGGCAAGATTTCTTTATTTTTTATGGCTGAGGAATATTCCATTGTGTATATATGTATATATGTATATACCACAGTTTATTCATTCATCCATCACTGGACACCTAGGTTTTTTTCAAGTATTGGCTGTTGTGAATAATACTGCAATGAACACAGGCAGGGTTTTGTTGTTATTTTGTTTTACTTTCTTTTCTAACTTGATGGCTAGTAACTCATTGTATGAATGTACAATGGTTTTTGAAACCCAATCCTTTGAAGAAATGATCCCTGAGTTCCAGCCACCTTGATCTTTCAATTCTCCCAGGAGCCAGGTTCTCTCCTTAGTGAGGCTTTGGACACCATTCCCTCTACCGGGGCTTCCCTTTCCTTCCTTGTGGCCTGACCTACTCTGCTGTCGCAGAGACTCCCTCTGTGGGGGCAGGGATGCTTGTCCCCCCCCGGCCAGTGTCCTCCGCCAAGCACAGTGCCTGGACAAGGTGAGCAATCAGTCCCTGTCCATTGAGGGGACACAGAAGAGGCAGGGGACCCCAGGAGGGCCATGTGACACCGGGTCGCATTCCTGGAGGGCTCAGAGGCCTGTTCCGTCTCAGAGACAGCCATGTGTTGTTTTACTTCCCCCTATTTTCCTGATGTGGAAACTGAGGCTGAGAAGAGCTGGAATGGGAACACAGGTCTTCCTGGCTGTGACCCCTTCCCGGGATGGTGGTGGTGAGGTGTTGAGAAGAACCTGAGGGAAGGCTCTAGGGACGTTGTTGCAGAGCAGAGAGGGGAAGTGGGGCCTGTTACTCCCTGAAATCAAGCCCAGTGGAAGTGGTCAGGCAACTCTCAACTCCATAAAAACAAACACAGTTGGGGCCACGGAGTGAAGGTCAGGGGAAGAGGTGAGCTCCCCATCATGGGCTGTGCAAACTGTGGCAGAGCAGCCCTGTGGAAGGGGTCCTTTAGAGAGAACGTGTGCTCTGGGAAGGGGCTCAGAGGTCTGGGGTGGTGAGGAGTTGGTCTCATGGGTCCTCAAGTTCTTTCTAGGATGGGAGGTCGTGAATCTGACACCGAGCGGCTGTTTATATATTAATACCTTGGGCTGGTTCCTCAGCTGTAAGACAGAGTGATGAAGGAAACTTGTATTCTGCAAAGGTGTGTGCAGCTGGAAGGTTGAGGAGGGGTTGGACACACGCACAGCAAAGAGACACGCTCGGCCCAGGCTCTCCAGGTCACCTCTGAAGCCATACACTGTTGAGGTGGGGGAGCGAGGGGGGCACTCCATGTTTCAGATGAAGTTGTAGCTCAGAGAGGAATGACTTGCCAGACACCACAGGACAAGTCAGGGCTTGATTTCAACTTGATCAATTTCTGAGCATATAGTGAGTGCACAGAGTAGATTGCCAGAAGAGATAAGCAACAGGAAGTTTTTCTGATCAAAACTTTTAGAGAGACTTCCCTGGTGGTCCAGTGGTTAAGAATCCACCTGGCAATGCAGTGGACACGGGTTTGATCCCTGGTCTGGGAAGATTCCAACGTGCCGTAGAGCAACTAAGCCTGTGCACCACAACTAACAGCAGCCTCTGCTTGCCCAGACAAAAGAAAGCCTGTGCGCCACGGCGAAGACCCAGGGCAGCCAAAAATAAATAACAATTAGAAAAAAAAAAAGCTTTTATTTTTTTTTTAAATTAATTATTTATTTATTTTTATTAGTTGGAGGCTAATTACTTTACATCATTACAGTAGTTTTTGTTATACATTGAAATGAATTAGCCATGGATTTACATGTATTCCCCATCCCAGTCCCCCCTCCCACCTCCCTCTCCACTCGATCCCTCTGGGTCTTCCCAGTGCCCCAGGCCTGAGCACTTGTCTCATGTACCCAACCTGGGCTGGTTATCTGTTTCACCCTAGATAATATACATGTTTCAATGCTGTTCTCTTGAAACATCCCACCCTCGCCTTCTCCCAGAGTCCACAAGTCTGTTCTATACATCTGAGTCTCTTTTTCTGTTTTGCATATAGGGTTATCGTTACCATCTTTCTAAAGTCCATATACATGTGTTAGTATACTGTAATGGTCTTTATCTTTCTGGCTTACTTCGCTCTGTATAATGGGCTCCAGTTTCATCCATCTCATTAGAACTGATTCAAATGAATTCTTTTTAATGGCTGAGTAATATTCCATGGTGTATATGTACCACAGCTTCCTCATCCATTCGTCTGCTGATGGGCATCTGGGTTGCTTCCATGTCCTGGCTATTATAAACAGTGCTGCGATGAACATTGGGGTGCACGTGTCTCTTTCAGATCTGGTTTCCTCGGTGTGTATGCCCAGAAGTGGGATTGCTGGGTCATATGGCAGTTCTATTTCCAGCTTAAAAAAAAAAAAAAAAAAAGCTTTTAAAAACCAGGCACCTGAGACAGTGGCTGTGAAGAACCCTGGTGTGTGTCCAGATTGCTACCTCCTCTCTATCACTGCCCTAGGCTCGTGTTTTAGTGCATATGTGTGTGCTAACTTGCCTCAGTCACATCTGACTATTTGTGACCCCATGGGCTGTAGCCGGCCAGGATCCTCAGTCCATGGGATTCTCCAGCCAAGAATACTGGAGTGGGTTGCCATGCCCTCCTCCAGGGGATCTTCCCAACCCAGGGGTCAAACCCATGTCTCTTGTGTCTCCTGCATAGCTTAGGCAGTTTCTTTACCGCTAGCACCACCCGGGGAAGCCCCAGTGCTTTAGCGCATTTCTTGCTTATTTTTTTATAACAGACCTAAGGGTTGGCTTCTGCAGTTGTGCCCATTTTACAGATGAGGACATTGAAGTTTGGGAGATGAACTCTCTTGCCCAAGGCCCCCAGCTAGTAAGCAGTGGGGAGACGATTAGGACCTAGGTCATCTGAGTTCATATTCTGACCCCTTAGGCCTATTTTGTGCCTGGCCACTTGCCACTTCCTGAAACTGACGCAGACCCTCAATTACAGCCCAGAGCCCAGTGAGCTTCTCAGATCACCTGGTGGCAGGCAGACAGGTGCCCATGAGATGGAAAAGGCACCATCTGGCCACACCCAGCTCATCCAGACACTGACCAAAGGTCTGGGAAGGCCAGGACACACCCTGTAGGGGCCAGGGCAGTGACTCAGAGCTGTTGGCCCCAGGGGTCAGAGCAGGGAGCAAGGGCAGGGGCTGGGGCTGGGGTTTGCCCTACCTGGTCCTAGGCAGAGAGACCAGGCTACCTCCCTTGGTCTGGGGTGGGCCTGGAACCTTGGGCAGAGGTGCCCATCTCTCCTCCTACCAATTAGGCCCCTAGTGATCTCACCACACTATTACAGAACTAACGTTCTGTGAGCCTTCTCTCCGCATTGGCCATTGTACCTGGGACTCTAAGTGCGTGACTTCATTTTCATCCTTACCACCTTACCATCCTTCTGAGGTAGGCTTCATACATTACCCGTAATTTACAGATGAGGAAACTGAGGATTCAGGAGATTCTGTAATTTGCCTCATTACAATTAAACTCGGCCCCTGATCCTAAGAACCTGGTTTCTTAGCAACTACTTTATAATAGTCATGTCAAGTACCATCCAACATCCTGTAGCATCCTTTTCTTAGAGACACACAAGAGGTAAAACCTATTAGGTATTAGGAATTGCACCACAACTCCCAGATCCTAGTGAGCTTGCTTTCTATGTATGTATGTATGTGCGTTGGATGGATGTTGGACTTAATGGATCTCAGATCATGTTTCCCTCTTTGCCTTGCCTGCTTGGAGGCTCAGAACCCAATTCATGGCCCACCTCTGACAATTATCTGGAACATCAAGGCAAATATTTAAATGTTTTATGGACTCTTTAGGGGCTAAATTGTCCTCATTTTTTTCATTGGTTTTTCCTTCATCCGGGTTTCTTCACTTTTTAAGCTTGTTGTGGCACATATTTTTCCAATTTTAAAAAATCATGGTAAAATAATCTTAAATGTACTATCTTAACCATTTTCAAATATACAGTTGTATTAAGAACACTCATATTGTTGTGTGTCACTGCTATTCATCTCCAGAACTCATACCACCTTACAAAACTGAAACTCTACCCACTAAACAATTACTTCGCATTCCTCCCTCTCTGGCCCCTGGTAAGTGCCATTCTCCTTTCTGTCTGCGATTTTGACTATTCTAAATAGCTCCAATAAGTAGAATCAGTTTGTGTCTTTATGTGACTGGCTCATTTCACATAGCATAACAAGGTCCATTTATATCATAATGTGTTGAAATTCTCTCCCTTTTTAAGGCTAATAGTCATTGTATGTATAGACCACATTTTGCTTATGCATCCTATACTTTGGCCACCTGATACAAAGAGATGACTCATTGGAAGAGACCCTGATACTGGGAAAGATTGAAGGCAGGAGGAGAAGGGGACAACAGAGGATGAGATAGTTGGATGGCATCATTGACTCAATGGACATGAGTTTGAGCAAGCTCCAGGAGATGGTGAACGACAGGGAAGCCTGGTGTGCTGCAGTCCATTGGAGTCACAAGGAATCGGACACGACTGAGCGACTGAACAACAAACCCATCTGTCAAGAGACACTTGGAATGTTTCCATGTTTTGTTTAGTTATGGTGAATAGTGCTGCTATGAACATGGGTGTGCACACAGCATGTGTATTTTGATAGTTTGTTTTAAAATGGGGGTTTGGGGAACAAACATTTGTTAAAGTGTCTGTCATATCATAAATGCCTGATACATATATCTATTGAGTGTAAGTCAAGTGTGACTCCAGCCCACAAGGAGAAGGCCACCCAGGATGATGACTGGACAGCGACATGTGTGCTGAGCAAGCTATGAATTCAATGCCCTGGGAGCTCAGACAACTGGTGGGTGGGGTCCATGCTGTGTTCCGGGCCCCATGCCAGGAACAGTATTTCAGTGATCTGGTTTTATCCTCACAAGAATCCTATGAAGTAAGTAATACTATTGTCTTCAAATTATGAATGCAGATGTCCAATATCATGCTATGGGGAGAAGTGGGAACTCCAGGAGGCTTAACAGGGAGTTGGCCAAACCAAGTTCAAACTCTTCTCTCTCTTACTTTTACTCTGTCTCTACCCCTTCCTTAGCATCTGGGTAGGGTGGTGTCAGGATGAGGAACTTCCTGCCTTAAGGGCACTATAATCAGGACAGATTAATTCAACCAGACATAGCAGAAAAAGGAATGTATTGATTCAGTAACTGAAGAGTCTTGTGGTGATGGCTTCAGGCATGGCTATATCCAGGGGCCCACATAAGTCATGAGGAATTCATGTGTCTCCATTTTTTAGTTCTGCTTGAACTCAGTCTTGAATTAGTTCTCAGTAGCCTTTCTCCTCATGGTAAGACAGACAGCTGTTGGAAGTCACTTTCTCAGAGCTTGGACATCCCAGTGGGTAGGAATGAGGTTCTTATTCTTAACAGTTCCAACAAAAGTCTTTTGAGTCTCATCGGTTCTATCTGACCCAATTTTGGTCACATGCCCAAACCCAAACCAGAAGCTCTGGCCAGAGAGGTGCTGTGCCAGGCCTCATCATATGCCCTCCATGGGGGTAAGAGGGGTTGGGTGAGGAGATTCCACAGAGGAAAACTGGGTCTTGTCACCAGGGAAGCCGGGAGGGCTGCTGAGCGGCCAGAATGGGGGGTGGTCAGGAAGTGTGGAGGAGGCCCTGCTGGGCGAGGAGACGTGGGGAGGGCTGAGGCGGGCGGGAGAACTCTTCCCTCATCGAAGGCTGTGGTGCTGTCGTCAGAGCCAGTTCCTGGCTTCTGGTCACTTCCCCTTTCTGAGCCCCATGATCCTTTTCTGCAGCACGCCAGCCTCCCCTGTCCCCATCTCCCAGAGTTTGCTCAAATTCATGTCCACTGAGTTGGTGATAAAGCATACTGTGGGTGCTCAATAAATTTGATTCTAGCTCCTCTGAGGAGGCATGACCTTCTCCCCCCCAGGACTTTTCTGGAACTAAGAGTGTATTTGCATCTCACGGTCTCTTTTGGTTACTCCAGGCCTCACTAAATGCCCCTACTGGACTGAGTGTCTTCCTGGCGGCCCTCACCTGCCCCTAGGGTAGGAGGACCCAGCACCCCATGGTCCAGACACAGGCAGCACGGCTCAGGGAGTGGAAGTCACTTCCCTAAGCTTCCCATCCCCAAGGACTCAAGATCCCCTTTCTCCAGTGTCAACACGGGAATGGTTGGGCCTGAGAGGCTGGAGGAGGAGTCAGGGTTCTGCCTCTTTTGGGAGACCACAGGCTCTGGGAAAATATTTAAAGTCAGCTGGGGGTGGGGGGTGGATGAACCCTGGGGGACAGTGGATACCCTCTGGAGGCCTCAAAGGAGGGCACCCATCACGACTGCCTTTACTGCGCTCGGAAGACCTCATGTTTGATTATCACACTGTTTTACTACTTCCCTCCCAGAACCTATTGCCTTTCTCACCTCCCTCACAGGTCTTCTGCCACTGAGGGATCTTGTAGCAGGGAGGAGATGGTGAGCCCAGATGTCACCCGCCTCCACACACACCTGCCCCAGGGCTGGGGCCCAGTTCCTACCTCCCGTGGGCTAGGCTCTGCTGGGCACTGGCTCCCGTGACCTAGGCCTCTGGGCCTGGGAGCAGGGGCTCCTCGCCTCAGTCCTGCCCTGGTACCCCCCTCTTCAGCCGTGGTCCGGGCCTCCTGAGTAGTCCTTCCCATCCCTGGAGGTGTGGTCACTCTCAGGGTTAATGATTTCTCAGGGGAGGCGGAGATGGTGCCAAAGTCTGCTAACTGTGCCACTGCAGGCCCCAGACGGTGCCCAGCTGGCCACAGCGCACATCCTCTGCCTCCGGGGCCCCTCCTGGGGGCGCAGGTAGGGATGGCACAGCTTCTCTGCAGCAGGGGTGCGGGGTCTCCTGGCCAGGGGTATGGACCGAGGGGGGTCGCTGGGGCCATGGTGAGCTCTGGGGGGTCTCCCCCTCAGCTGGGTGGGGGCGCTGGGTGGAGGAAGTGAGCGCTGGGGCCCAGGTGGGTGGACCTGGAACGAGTCCCAGCCTGGCCACGGGCGTCGGTGTCTTCTGCAGCGTGGAGCTAGTAACACCTATTCCCAAGGCCCTGATGGCCCCCTTTCCTTCCAAGGCCTTAGGCGATTTGGATCCAAGAGGTGTCTTCTCAGGATAGAAGGGAGGCAGGTCCCCTAGAGAAGTGAGTTCACCTGCCTCAGGCCCCTTTCAAGGGAAGCTTGAGGGGTTGAAGACAGGGTGGCTGAGGCAGGCAGCACCAGCCCTTAAGGAAGAAGGACTGGGCTCCAACTCCAACTGCTTGGGTTCAGACTGCAGTTCCATCCTGACTTTGAGTGGGCTCTGTGGCTCTTCGGGGCCTCAGTTTCCTCATCTGTAGAATGGGGATGGTTATAGTGCAGGAAAGACCCTGGAGAGCCCCAAGTAGCTTGGCCTGTGGTCAGTAACGAAGCTCGGTGCCTCCTCAGCTGGACTAGGAAGTGTCCAGCCATTACTCACCGCAGGCACCCTCCCCCCAAGCTCTGGCACATCCCGAGGCCCTGGCACATCTCTGTCCTGGGGAACCAGGTAGAGACTCAGCTGAGAGCTGGGCCGGGCCGGGGCCTGGAAAACACTGAAATCCAAATGGTGGAGACAGGCTGTGACCCCTGTGTGGGCTCTGGTTCTTGTCCAAACCCTGTTTCTCAGGAAGGAGACTGAGGCAGGAGGATGAGGGCATGCCTGGGGCCTGTGAACTGCAGCGATCAAAACACAAGGCCATCTGATTCCATGTGTGTTTGCCAGGGAAGCAGCCTGGAGCTGGGGCAGGAGGGCTCTGGTGGCATCAAGTGGACCCCAGACCTAGGCTTGCCAGGGAATCCTGGTTTGGGAATCAGTCTAGGCCTAACCTCTGGGGCATCCCTCTCTGAGCTTCTCTGGGCCTGGGTTTCCTCTCTGGGCCCTGTGGATTCCTTCCAGATGGGAAATACCTATGAGAAGTGAATGAGAAGTTGGGAAAGCGAAAGTGGGCGTCTGCGGTCAGTTAGAGGTGGTGGTACGGCTGGCGGTGGAGCCAGCCTGCGGGGACACGCCTGTGGGCGAGGGGGGGCCACCTCTCTCTGGCCCTCCTGGAGGCCCCAGGCAGTCCTGGGATCCCCATCCCCAGTACCTCCAACTTCTAAAATGTCTTGGAGCCGTGGGCTGTTGAGAGCTGTTTGCCGTGGGGGTGGGTATGCCTCTCCCAACCTGACGGGACTCCCAACGGCCTGCCTGTCTCGGGGAGTGGAGGCCAGAGTCACTCTAATTCCGCGTCCTCTGTGAACCCTTCTCAAGCACCTTTTGAGGGGAGGGAAAGGGGAGGCATAGAGGGATGTCGGGGAGAGGGGTTGGGGGAAGAGAAGCTGTAATTTCTAGAATGTGCCTAGTCCCATTTTTCAGAAGGCCAAACTGAGAGGTAGAGAGGAGCAAAGCAGAGCCCTGGGCTCAGCCATAGAGGGACTGGGCCCTGAAGAAGGCTGAGCCGCCTTCCCTCTCAGGCCTCCGCCCGGGGCTGCCACGCACAGCTGAGGCCTGGGGAAGGGACTGGCCTGGGCTCTGTCGGGTCCCCTCCCGAGTCAGACCCGTGGGCGACTCCATTCACTTCCTTTTTTTTTAAATTGAAGTATAGTATTTGCAATGTTGTATTCGTCTCAAGTGATTCAGCTATATATACAAAGTGATTCAGTTATATATACACATATATCTTCATACGGGGCTTCCCTGGTGGCTGAATGGTAAAGAACCCGCCTGCCAAATATAGGAGCTGCAAGAGACACGGGGTTTGATCCCTGGGTCTGGAAGATCCCTTGGAGAAGGAAGTGGCAACCCACTCCAGTATTCTGGCCTGAAGAAGCCCCTGGACAAAGGAGCCTGGCAGGCTACAGTCCATAGGGTTGCAGAGTCGGACGTGACTGAGCATGCATGCATACACGCATGTATATAATCTTTTTCGTATTCTTTTCCCTTATAGCTTTTACAGAATATATGAGTATAGTTCCCTGTGCTGTGCAGCAGGTCCTTGTTGGTTATCTGTTTTTCTCCACTCACTTGTTCATCTGTGCCTGCTCCGTCTCTTACTCCTGCTGGCCTACCAGAAGCTCAGGGGCCAGTGCAGGGGCCCCAACGCCTGATCTTGGCTCCACACCACCTGGCCTTGGAGGATAGACAGAATTTGCACATATGCAGAAGACTGGGGAAGGTGTTCTGGGCGGAGGGGAGGGTATATGCAAATGTCTGGAGGCGGAAGAATGGAGCCAGCTGCTGTGAGGCCCTAGCTCGCTTCCCCTGGCGCCTGGGGGAGAGACAGGAAGTGGGTTCCGCAGCCAGCGGGAGCCACAGTGGAGGCTTGCGCGTGGGAGTGGCCGTGCCAGTGACGCAGGAAGGCTCCCTGTTGGGGCAGGTTCAGGCTGTGTCTTCCCAGCTCACATGGGCTCTGTGCATTTTTCTCAGGTGACCGAATCCAGACTGTTAGAACTTTGGCCTCATGAGGATCAGATGAGCGTGTTTCTATAGTGAGCATGTGTCTCCCATGACAAGGAGGAGGCAAGAGTGGGTGAAACCCAGGGCCCGGCAAGGCGGGGAGAAGGAGCACTGGACCCGGGAGGCAGAGGGGTGGAGTGGCGTGTTGAGCAGGAGCCGGAACTTCCCTGGGACTCAGGCCTAAAGGGTTTGACAGCCCTCTCTTCCCTCCCGGGGAACGAGGCGGGTTCAACTCAGGGGAAAGACTTTGTGCCCTACCCAAAACGACACTGCTCTGAGGATGGGTCACAGGCTTCTTCAGGGCCCATGAGGATGTGTCAGAAGAAGTTTTGATGAAAGATGAGTAGAGCTGGGTGTGGGAAGGGGACGTGGGGGTGGAGGCCTCAGGGACCCTGCAGAATGAAGCCCCTGATTAAGACTGTTCTACCTCTGCCTGGACCCCGGGGCTTTGCACAGGCCTGTGGGGAGGGCGAGGCGCAAGGGGAAGAGAAAACCAGAAGCCTAACAGAGGAGAAAACACAGGTCCTGCTCTGCGTTCTGATCCTGTTACTGAGTCACACCCCTTCCTGTCTAGGACCGCGGTATGCTAAGAACTCAGTGGTAATGGGTGCAAAGTTCTAGTCACATTGGCCATCCCTGCCAGCTCCCTTCCCTTCGGGACTGAAGCCCAGGGCAGGAATCTCTTATCTTCTAATTGCACTTCAATTTGGGTGAGGTGCGCACTTACTGGCAAATGGTCTTGTGGCTCTGGGTGCACCTCTAAAGGAGGGCAATGGAGAGAGAAAAAGAGGTGAAGGGGTTAAGTCCAAGATCATACCCCCAAGGAGCTGCCGGGGCTAGCTTCATCCAGGCAGGGTTAAGTGCCCTGAATTTTGCTCACACGATGGATGCCAGGAACCTGTCAGCATCACCAAAACCCTAATCTGTCCTCATCTGTCAGCCCACCACCTCCAACTGCATCCTCCCCACCCCCGCATCACCACAAGGGTCACTGTTGAATCCATCCCCACCTCACCCCTACCACCATCACCACTTCTGTCCCCTCTGCCATCCCTGTCCCCAACCGGCTCCCAGGTCACCCGTTCCTTACCATGTGCGTGCATGCGCAATCTCAGTCATTTCAGTCGTGTCCGACTCTATGTGACCCTAGGTACTGTAGCCCGCGAGGCTCCTCTGTCCATGGGATCCTCCAGGCAAGATACTGGGGTGGGTTGCCATGCCCTCCTCCAGGGGATCTTCCTGACCCAGGGATGGGACGTCTGTTACTCACTGGCAGGCGGTTTCTTTACCACTAGCACCACCTGGAACTGAGTCCCAACTCCATCATGCCAGCACCTCACATGGAATAATCTTTGTCTCACTGATAACTGGCTCAGCACACAAGAGTCTGAGGACTGAAGGCTTACTAACTCCTCCCAAGAAACCAGGTCCATCGGCATTTCCCAATCTGGCTGAGTGTAACCCTGCTGTCCTGCACATGGGTTGTCCCCCGCTATCATATTTGGGGACCTTGGCAAGCCAGGGGTTTTCACAGCGGCTTCCCCAGGGGCACTGGCTAGAGTTCCATTGCAGATAATGACCCAGAAATATAGTCCTTGGCGTCATCCACAAGAACAGCCCCGCCCTGTTCTTGACCTCTACACTCAATCTCAGGGCATGGGCAGGGTGGTGGGCACAGGGAGAGACAGGAGCAGTTTCTGTAGTGACTGCATTGGGAGTAGCAGTCAGAAGGTGAAGGTGGCCCCACAAGATGCAAAAGGAAGGATTTGCATTTGCCAAACACCTACTGTATGCCAGGCACTGAGCTGGCATGTTCTACTGCCATTAGCCTGCCCCCACCCAAATTATCACTTATTGGAGGTATCGTTCCCATTCTGCAGATGAAGAAGCAAGCTCAGGGACGTTCAGTGAACTGCTCAGCACAGCTGTGTAGCTTCTCAGTTCTGCAAGCACAACCAAGGCTCTTCACTCCTCTGGGCTTTTCTTTCCCCATCTGTAAAGTGGGTATAATGGTTTCTACCCTGAAATGTTATTGTGAGCATTAAATAGCACCCAGCCCAGGGTATGGCACATCGTAGTTGTTTCTTTCGTGGCAACGTTTGCTGTTCATCACCGTGATGTCCAATGGCTGCCAAACATTCTGCCAAGGGCTTGGCCACATTTTTGTTAGTATTTGCTTGAGTTTCATGTTTAGGTTACTTCCATTTTCCAAGGTTAGAAATCATCGCTTGTGAGGAACAACTTTTCTGCAAAAAGTTTCTTTATTTTAGGTTAGTTAGATTACTGGGTATAAGAGGGCAAATGTTTTAAAGATTTTGAGTCCATAGCTGAACAGGGGTTTTTCTCTCGTGCTGGGATCTTGGGAGAAGGTGAGGACTGCACCCTTCCCTCTGTGCATAAAAGAGACAGGGACCTTGAGCTTGGAGAACTCTGTTTGAATCCCTCTCGCTTTTAGCTGTGAGATGCTCAGCGGATCAGTCTGAGCCCCAGTTTCTCTGTCTGCCAGAGTAGATTAAATTATGTGACTTCCTAACATCCGGTCTCCAAAATATATCCCTACTCTCACCTTTCCTCTCCACCCTTGGGACACCATTTCAGTCCACTGGCACAGAAGCTGAAAGATCTTTAAGAGAAGTAAATGAGTCCCATCACTCCCCTGCTTCCCTGAAACAAGCTTCTGTTTATCTTAGAATGAAACAAAGCATGTCTTACAGGGCCCAGCATGGTCTGGCCCCTGTCTCCTTCTCCAACCCCATCTCCCACCCTCTCCACTCTGCCTCTGGGCTCCACCCTCACAGTCCCTCTTTCAATTCCTGGGACATAGCTCATCCTCACCTGATCTGGGGCCATCTCTTGTATCGTTCATACAACCTGGAAGAACCCTGTAACAGTGATCTCCCTATCAAAGTAACATGAATATTTATCATAAACATTCCAAATAATACTACAAAGTTAAGAACAAAAACCAGCCTCTGAGTTGCTTTCAGTTCAGTTGCTCAGTCATGTCCGACTCTTTGCCATCCCATGGATTGCAGCACACCAGGCTTCCCTGTCCATCACCAACTTCTGGAGCTTACTCAAACTCATGTCTGTCGAGTCGGTGATGCCATCTAACCATCTCATCCTCTGTCATCCCCTTCTTCTCCTGCCTTCAATCTTTCTCAGCATCAGGGTCTTTTCTAATGAGTCATTTCTTCACATCAGGTGGTCAAAGTATTAGAGCTTCAACTTCAGCATCAGTCCTTTATGCCAGTGAATATTCAGGATTGATTTCCTTTAGGATTGACTGGTTGGATTTCCTTGCATTCCAAGGGATTCTCAAGAGTCTTCTCCAACACCACAGTTCAAAAGCATCAATTCTTCAGTGCTCAATTTTCTTTATAATCCAACTTTCACTTCCGTACATGACTACTGGAAAACCCATAGCTTTGACTAGATGGACTTTTGTTGGGAAAGTAATGTCTCTGCTTTTTAATATGCTGTCTAGGTTGGTCATAGATTTTCTTACAAGGAGTAAGTGTCTTTTAATTTCATGGCTGCAGTCACCATCTGCAGTGATTTAGGAGCCCAAGAAAATAAAGTCTGTCACTGTTTCCATTGTTTCCCCATCTATTTGCCATGAAGTGATGGGACTGGATGTCATGATCTTGTTGTTTGAATGTTGAGTTTTAAGTCAACTTTTTCACTCTCCTCTTTCACTTTCATCAAGAGGCTATTTAGTTCTTCTTCACTTTCTGCTATAAGGGTGGTGTCATCTGCATATCTGAGGTTATTGATATTTCTCCTGGAAATCTTGATTCCAGCTTGTTCTTCATCCAGCCCAGCATTTCTCATGATGTACTCTGCATTTTAGTTAAATAAGCAGGGTGACAATATACAGCCCTGATGTACTCCTTTCCCAATTTGGAACCAGTCTGTCGTTCCATGTCTAGTTCTAACTGTTGCTTTTTGACCTGCATACAGATTTCTCAGAAGGCAGGTCAGGTGGTCTGGTATTCCCATCTCTTTAAGAATTTTCCACAGTTTGTTGTGATCCCCACAGTCAAAGGTGTTGGCGTAGTCAATAAAGCAGACATAGATGTTTTCTGGAACTCTTTTGCTTTTTCGATGATTCAGCGGATATTGGCAATTTGATCTCTGGTTTCTCTGCCTTTTCTAAATCCAACTTGAACATCTGAAAGTTCTCAGTTCACATGCTGTTGGAGCCTCACTTGGAGAATTTTGAGCATTACTTTGATAGCGTGTGAGATGTGTGCAACTGTGCAGTAGCTTGAACATTCTTTGGCATTGCCTTTCTTTGGGATTGGAATGAAAACTGACCTTTTCCAGGCCTGTGGCCACTGCTGAGTTTTCCAGATTTGCTGGCGTATTGAGTGCAGCATTTTACCAGCATCATCTTTTAGAATTTGAAGTAGCTCAACTGGAATTCCATCACCTCCACTGACTTTGTTCATAGTGATGCTTCCTAAGGCCCAATTGACTTCACATTTCAGGATGCTTTATTTTCGTATTTTTGTTTGATTTAGTTTGGGTTTTTCAGTGTCTGGGTTTTTCAGCGGGTTTCAATGATTTGATGTGTTGGCTTGTTTCCATGGTGTAAATACTTCCATCCCTGCTGATTTCAAGCTGTGGACATAATCCCAATCAGTTTGCAAAATTCCTGAAAAGATGGCAGTTTTTAGTACAGCACCCTGACTAAGAAGGAGACTCCACAAAGTTGACAGGAGACCTGGGGGTAGGACTTGCTTCCTGGATGTAGAAGGATCCAACAGAGGCCCCACATTTCAGAATCTGTAGGGGTTTTCTCTTAGGTGGGTCAGCGTTCTCTAATCTTTTATTTCTGGTTGTTGGGGGAGAGGTCATATTGGTCAGTGCTCTTGGGACTGATTGGGGGAGAGGAGACGAGGGAGTCACCACTGAGGGTGTGCTCTTTCACTTAACGCCCTGTCTTGCTCTGGTGCCCCCATCTCCACCAGGCCAAGGGTCCCTGAATCCAGATCTGTCTGATTCAAACTCCCCAGGAAGCAGCCTCTTTGTGCTCTAGGGCGGGGATGAGGAAGTAATATTCGGAATCTGAATTGCTTCTTATGCAACCAGTTTCCTGCCTTCAGGCCACTGCACACCTCTGCTTTCTGAGCGTCTTAACCTTCCATCCTGCAGGCTTGTTGTGGTTTTGAGCTTGTTTCCTGGGCTTCCCTGGGGGCACAGAAGGTAAAGACTCCACCTGTAATGCAGGAGAACTGGGTTCAATCCCTGGGCTGGGAATATCCCCTGGAGAAGGAAATGGCACCCTACTCCAGTATTCTTGCCTGGAGAATCCCAAGGACAGAGGAGCCTGGCGGGTTCCAGGCCATAGCGTTGAAAAGAGTCAGACAGGACTGAGCGACTTTCACTTCACTGCCTGTGGGTGCTGCTTACCCCCATCCTTACTCTGGTTTGAACCACCATTAGCTTGGTAATCTCTCATCAGTCTATCAAGCTATCATTAGCTTGATAGTCTCTCATCAATTCATTCCAGTTCTAAACGCTTTACCATCATTTTGATGGGTTAAGGAAGGACGGTGTTGAACTGTCCCTGTTTAACAGGAGCCTTCCTCCACCACTCCTCACACAGCATCTCTTCTCACCCCTCAGATCTCTGCTGACTCTTCACCTCCTCAGAGACTCCACCCGATGTGTTCCCATTATCTACTCCTGCAAAACAAGCCACACCAAGGCTCACTGGCAAACAGCAACAACAGTCATTTATTATGCTGAGCAATCTGCCGTTTGGACAGGGCTCAGCAGGGATGGCTCATGGAGGAGGAGGGACCTTTTCAGGGTGGTTCACACACATGGCTTGCTTATGTAGGTGGGCTTTGCCCGTCAGCGGGAGCTTGAAGGGCCTGTGGGCCAGGCGCTTTGGTTCCTCTCCACATGAACCTTTTCACGGAGCTGCTTGGGATCCCGTACAGCATGGCTGCTGAGTCCCAAGAGGCAGGAAGGGGAAACTCCCAATATCATGAGACCTGGGTCTGGAAACTGGCACAATAGAATCAATATTCTATTGAAAAGTCAGTGAACCTGCCCAGATGTCTTAATCATAAAACGTGTAGGATTTTTACTTTTTTATTGAGATATAGTTGATGTACAATATTATATGTTTCAGGTATGCAACATAGTGATTCATAATCTTTAAAGGTAATATTTCATTTCTAACTATTGCAAAATATTTGCTATATTCCCTGTGTTGTACAATATATCCTTTTAGCTTATTTATTTTCTACCTAGTAGTTTGTACTCCTACCCTTTTCTTGCCCCTCCCCTTACCTGTCCCCACTGGTAAACACTAGTTTGGTCCCTGTATCTGTTTCTTTTTTGTTATATTCACTAGTTTGTTTTATTTTTAAAATTCTATATAAATTCTATATCATATAGTGTTTGTCTTTCTCTGTCTGAAATTTCACTTAGTATAATACCCTCCAAGTCCGCCCATGTTATTGCAAATGGCAAATTTTCATTATTTTTTATGGTTGAATAGTATTCCATATATGTGTATATACATATATGTGTGTGTGTGTGTATGCCACAACTTCTTTATTCCACATATATACACATTTTCAGCTGCATTGGGTCTTCGTTGCTGCGTGGGCTTTCTCTAGTTGTGGCGAGCAGGGGCTAATCTTTGTTGCAGTGCCCTGGCTTCTCATTGTGGTAGCTTCTCTTGTTGTAGAACTTGGGCTCTAAAGCACAGGCTCAGTAGTGCTGACACATGGACTCAGTTGCTCTGCAACATGTGGGATCTTCCAAGACCAGGGATTGAACCAGTGTCCCCTGAATTGACAGGTGGATTCTTTACCACTGGACCATTCAGTAAGTCCTGTTGGCAGATATGTAAAATTACCGACCCTGTCGATGCCTCAGCAGGTCTGGGCAAAGTGGGGGCAAACATAACTCTGAGTTAAAGGGGGAAGGCTCAGGCTGGAACTTCATGGCAGGTTGCAGCAAGCCAAGCCCAGAAGATAGTGGCCAGATTGGAGCCAGGGTCCCTCTGGCTGTCTCAGGGCTGTTGACCGAGAGGGGCTTATGAAGTGACCAAGGCTGGCCAGGGCAGAATATGGGGTGTGCCTTTATTCCTCCATGATAATAATTTAAAAAAAATTGACGTTTTTGATTCATTTACTTTGAGCCAGGCACAGTGGGAGCCTCCCACAGGCCCTGTATTGTACGTGCTATTATTATTCCCAGTTTACAGATGGGGGAGCTGGGGCCCAGAAAGCTTAACTTACTTGCCCGAGATTACATTGAATCTGCACCCAAGCTCTCTAGCCTATATGCTTACCTCTCACACCTGGCCCCCTCTCTCAGGTGTGTTCCACATCAGGCCACTGGGGTTACAGTGATTCACTGGCATACTCATTCATTCAATTCAGAAATGCCCCATGAGCTTGCTGTGGGCTCATCCCTGGCTCGGTCCTGGGATCAGAGAGATGAATCAGACCTGGACCTTGCCTTCACATCTCTCCTGGTCTGAAAGGGAGAGGCTGATCTGCAAAAAGTTAATGGGCCCTGAGAGCCACAGGGTTCAGGCTGGGATCTGAGCAGCACCTCGTGAGGTCTCTGGGCTGGCACAGGAATTCAGCTCCTTCCTGGAACATTGCAGGAGTGTCGGGAGGAAACATAACCTTGGAACTGCTCACCAGGGAGGACCAGGCAGTAAGGAGAGGAAGGGCATTCCAGAAAGAGGACTCTTCATATGCAGAGTGAGGGGAAGTGGGGGGGTCTCTTGTAGGGAGAGGTGTGAGGGAGGGAGGCAGGGTGTGGTTCGAGAGGAAGCTGGGGGCAGCGGGGCGGGGGCAGTGGTGGCAGTCAGGGTATGGATGGTCCCTGTGAAGCCTTTTTGTGCAGTTTGGCAAAAGGAGCCATTGTAAGGTTTGGAGCAGGGGAGGGAGGTGATTAGAGGAAGTGAGGAGGGATAATTTTGGTTGAGAGGACTGGATTAAAGAGAAGGAAGGGAGGGAGCCCTTGAGGAGGGCCAAGCCAGGGGGAGGAGAAGCCTGATGTAGGATGGAGAATAAATGTAAGAGATGCAGGAATTGGATTGAATGCAGGGCATTCAGGAGAGGGGGCATCAAGGAGAGGGGGCATCAAGGGTGATGGGGATGTGGGTGTCCCTGAGGTGGGAACTCAGAAGGAGGGTTGGGTGGTGGGAGGGAGAGGCCTTCTGGTTTCTGGTCAAGGTTCAGCTCTGGAAGCCATTCTGCCCCTCACGGAGGGCCCGTCATATGGAGTCCACTGTGGGTTGGGGTCCCTCCCTCGTCGTTCTCCCGGAGCTTTGGAGCCAGGCTCCTCTGGAAAATGGCAGGCCACTGGCCTCAGCCACACTGGGGCAGGACAGGAAGCTGCCTGGACCCAGCTAGGGTGCCTGACAATGACTGTGTTCTTTTGTGTACTTTTATTTTTATTTATTTACTTATTTTTTGGGCTTCCCAGGTGGCCCTAATGGTAAAGAACCCTCCTGACAATGCAGGAGATGCAAGAGATGCGGGTTTGACCCCTGGGTTGGGAAGATCCCCTGGAGGAGGGCACGGCAACCCACTGCAGTATTTTTGCCTGGAGAATCCCCATGGACAGAGGAGACTGGCAGGCCACAGTCCACGGGGTCACAAAGAGTCAGACAGGACTGAATTGACTGAATTGACTTAGTACACATGCGTGCACTTATTTTTAATTGAAGGATAATTGCTTTACAGTATTGCATTGGTTTCTATCAAACATCAGCATGAATCAGCCATAGTTTTGTGCACTTTACAGCTTCGATTTATCTTTGGAAAAGTTCACTCATTCACTTAGCACACAATTCAAAAGGCGTAAAAGGCTGTACAGTACAATGTCCTGTTTTATGGAACAATCACACAGATGCAGACATGCAGCACACTTTCTCGACAGAGAGCAAGAAACATCTGTGGAACTGTCTTGTTCTCCCTTGGCTTTGGAATCATCTTTTGGGGTGAAAGAACCTTGGTGCTTCAGGCATCTCCTGATGATAGTGAATCCAAGTCCCCCTCTTCCTGGATGAAGGACAGCTTGCAACGTAAGGCGACCAAGAAGACTGGGCCAGACAGAGTCTTCCAATGCTCCCTGCCCAGCTCCCAGTCAGCAAGAGGAGCACAGAGTCCTTCCCATACTGACTTGACCAGGGAACCCTTCTGCTATGGGGCATCTTCCAGGGATGGGGTTCCATGGAGTACGCTTTGAGAAAGGATGCCAAGGCAGCAATTTATTGTGTCAGCAAGTAGGACAAAGGACCCTGCCCACCCATAGAGTCTCTGGATGGTCCTGGACAAGTCACAGTCCCTCTCTAGGTCCCTGATTTTGAAGGGCTCTATTAGCTTGGACACTTCAATTAGGCAGGGCAGCGTAGTGGTTGAGGGAATGGATTCTGGAGTCCAAAAGACCTGTGTTCAGAGCATGGTCTTGACGCTGACTGTGTGTGGCCCCAGGCAAGCCCCCTACTCTCTCAGACTTGGTTCTTTAGTAGTCACTTTGTCGTTGTAGGAATAAGGAGATTATGCATCCAATATACCTGGGGCCATGCCTGCTCCACAGTGGGCAGTGACCTCTGGGGTCAAGCTCAGGTTCAGTCTCAGGCTGAAGCTCTAGACCAGGCTCAGCTACCCTGCCCTCTCTCTCATGCCATGCACCCCCACCCTTCCCCTCCCCAGGCACATCTGGCAAATGGGCAGAATTTGATAGGGGCCTGGGGGAGAGCCTTGAGTGATGGTGGTGAGTGGGCCAGGGCTGGGCCCACAGACAAAGTTCCCCCAGAGGAGGGAGGCCTGGGTCCAGGTCTGATGTCTCTTCCTAATGTCTCTTCCCGCAGGTCCCTCCAGACACGATGGGGTGGCCGTGGTTGTCCTGCCTCTTGCTTCCTGCCCTTGGGGTGTCTGGTAGGTACCTCCCCTCTCCCATCAGCACTAACCCTGGGGCCCTCAGCAGAACCCTCTGAAGGGCGGGCTGCTGCTCCATCAGCAAAAACCTAGCTCCTATGGCCCAGCACTATGCTTGGCTGCCCTGGGGAGGCCTGGGGAGGAATTCAGCCCCAGACTGGTGAGCTGGGCTGAAGGCTGGCCAATGGGACTGGTATGGGCTCCCATGGCGGGAGATGGGGTTCAGTCTTTCCAGAGGTGTCCAGATGTTCCTGCACCCTGTGTTCCTGCAGTGGCAGCCAATACGGCCCCAATATTTGTGTCCAACATGTCAGCAGTGAGCCTGCCCGAAGACCTGCCAGTGGGTGAGTACCTATGCCCAGATCGTACCAAACCCTCACCCAAAAGAGGGCCCGGGGTCCCCTGTGGGCTTGCTCCCTGTCCCTGCAGCTCCACAGCTCCTCATGGGGCAAAGATGGCCCAAAGGGAGTTTGTACCAGAAGTTTCTTCTTTTCAGCTTTTTGGTCAAAGACCTTCACATAGCATCAAATAATTAAGACCCACCCCAAGAGAACACCCCTCCTGTTTCCCATCTTTCAGGCTTTCTGATTTTCCCAGGGAGAAAGTATCCATTTGGTACCATTATTTTTCTTCTCTCTCTCTCACGAGCTCATCTCCCTCCATCCCTTGCTATTTTTTTTTTTTTTTTCTTAAACAGACAGCAGACTGGAGGCTCAGAGCCTTCCACGGACACATCTCACCAGAAGTCGACACCTTTGCTTTGCTTTTGTTGTCTTTGTAGAGTTACCTTCCATCTGTGGCGAGTGAGACAGGTTTTCCATGTACATAACAATCTAAAGTTCGCTTCTAAAGTAAATGTATTTACATAAGATAGTAAGTCAATTAAAAGGCGGGTCATAAATAAGGAAACATGGTTGGTAGTAAAGATTTTGGCAGTGCACAGGAGTGAATGATATTCACAAACCATTGTTTCGGATGAAGCCACAGGGACTGGATGCCAAATTCCCAGCAGGCAGGATGGGGGTTGAAGAAGCTGAAATGATAGATGGCTGTATTCACTGGGATATAGCGTCAGCTGCGCAGAAAGTGTTAGTCGCTCAGTCATGTCTGACTCTTTGTGATCCACGGACTGCAGCCCCCTAGGCTCCTCTGTCCAAGGAGTTCTCCAGGCAAGAATACTGGAGTGGGTGGCCATTCCCTTCTCCAAGGGACCCTCCCAACCCAGGGATGGAACCCAGGTCTCCTGCACTGCAGGCAGATTCTTTACCTTCTGAGCCACCAGGGAAGCCCTGGCTGCACATAACAGACCCCAAATAATAGGAGTATAAACAAGGTCAAGGTTTACTATTCTCTTACATAGTCTCCTCGAGCAGTGAGTTCAGGGCTGTTGGAGGGTCTGTTCAGTTAAGCTGGTTCTTGCTGTCTGCTTTGGGTGTCAGGGACCCTCCTTCCATTTCTAGGTTCTGCCTCCCCTGTGGTATGGACTTCATCCACAGGGTCCCAGATGGCTAGTGTCACACTCTATTCCAGTGAGAACTTGGGGGAGGAAAGGGCCAGGAAGCCTCACTTTTTTTCTCCTAAGGACAGGGCTCCAGATTTCACACACATTACTTCTGCTCACATCTCATTGACCAGAACTTAGCTTCATGCCCTAGCTGAGAGGCAACTGGAGAAATGAGGGCTTTGTTATTTTAGTTACCCATGTGCCCAGCTCAAAATCTGGGGTCCTATTAGTCTGAGAGAAAAGGGGGTTGTGAATACTGGGGAACAATTTAGTCTTGACACAAGAGTTGGCATTAAGGAAGCTGAAATCCAGAGTCTGCCCTGGGATCCAGAAGTCCAGGTCTGGGTACATGAAGAAAGGGTGGGCGATGGGCTTTGCAGCCACAAAGGCTATATCCATTTGCATTTGGTTGTCAGGACAGCATAAGAATTATATTAATAAAGATTTAGAGCCCAAGATGAGGGAGGTGATAGTCTTATTACATCCTGAGATGGCATAATCCTCCCCGGAGGACTGAGCTGAGGTTAAACTATTTGATACCTATGAATGCAACAGAGAAGCAGTATATACGTGTTAATGATATTTTACATATGTTTTCATAGCTATTTAGTCATAGATAAACACACACACACACACACACACACACACACCCTTCCAAACAAATGTCACAAATACATGTAATCCAAATGCCCTCATGATCTCCATTCTCTTGGGTAACCCTTTAAAATCAAGTATGACCTCAGCCAGACCAAAGGAGGGTCTTTTTTAATATATAATTTACTTATTTATATATTTTGGTTACACTGGGTCTTTGTAGCTGCATGCAGGCTTTCTCTAGTTGTGTTCGTTGTGGTGTTCAGGCTTCAGGCTCTGGGCACACAGGCTGCAGTAGTTGCAGCAGGCTGGCTCAATAGTTGTGGCTCACAAGCTTAGTTGCTCCATGGAGTGTGGACTCATCCCGGACCAAGGATCAAACCCGTGTCCCCTGCATTGGCAGGCAGATTCTTATCCACTGTAGCACCAGGGAAGTCCAAGGGTCTTTTCTTCTATAACCCCAGGGCCCCTCTCTGGGCTTTCTTAAACCAAAGGGCAATTTTTTCCTTTCTGAGATGAATTCCATGGCTCTCTAGGGATGAGAAAGCATTTTCAGTTAGGTTTTAAAAAAATGTTATTTAGACCTTTTATTTTGAAGTATAGTATATGTAAATGTACCAGGAAGTTCACTGAATTACCACATGTAACTTCCTGGTGTCTAGGATGGTAAAGAATCTGCCTGCAATGTGGCAGACCTAGGTTCAATCCCTGTGTTGGGAAGAGTCCCTGGAGAAGGGAACAGCAAACCACCCCCAGTATTCTTGCCTGGAGAATCTCTATGGACAGAGGAACCTGACGGGCTACTGTCCGTGGGGTTGCAAAGAGCCGGACATGACTGAGCCACTTTCACTTCAACCGCCAGGAACACCTACACCTCAACCCCCCTCTCCCCTTCTAGTCACTCTCCATCCTGCATAAAACCTGTTTTCCTGACACTAACACTGTTTAATAGCTTAGTTTTGTCAGGCAGACTTTTTTCTTGCAGACTTAAAAATACATTGTATTTTAAACATAAAATTTGAGTTTAGTGACAGAGACCTAACATGTCTTTTATTTCTATAGCTCTTATTATTTGTTGCATTTGACTTTTTTCAGACAGACTTTTAAAAAAGCATCCCGGATCCATCTTTCTGTGACCATAGACACGTGTACAGAGAAAGATTTATACACCCACTCACCTCCCATATTTCTTTGGGTATAAGAGCCATATCAGTTTACACCTTGACATTTCTGAGTCAGGATGTATCTTATGGTTGAGATAGTCGCTTAACACAGAATGACTGCCCACCCTCATCCCAGCATGCATTAAATTGACAGCGTGTCTCACAGCAGAGGAAACACAACGTAGACACCAACATTTTTCTAGCCCGATGGTCTTCCTGGAGGAGGGGGCCTGGGTGGGGAGAGACCGAGCTTTCCAAGGAGTTTCTGGAAGAGGCAAGACTGATCAAAGAAGAGCAGGCTCCAGGCGTGTTGCCCAGACTGTCCCTGAAGGGTCATCGTGGGCAAGAGGGAGCAGGCTGGTTCTCTGGGACACTCGGGCTGTGGGCTGACCCCACCATCAGTCACCGTTCTAGCACTTCTGCCTTTGCGGGCCTCTTCGTAATTAAAAAAGAACAAGATATAATTGACATACAACGTGATATTAACTTCAGGTGTGCAACATACTGATATATCTGTATATATTTCAAAATAATTACCCCAATAAGTCTAGCTAATATCTGTTACCACACATAGTCACAGAATATTTTTCCCTTGCTGTGAGAACTTTTAAGACCTACTCTCTCAGCAACTTTTGAATACCCAATACAGTATTATTAATTATAGTCACCATGCTGTTCCTTGTATCCCCAGGATTTATTTATTTTATAACTGAAAATTTGTACCTTGTGACCCCCTTCACCCATTGCTCAGTCTCCTCACCCACGTCTGGGAACCACAATCTGTTCTCTGAATCAGTGAACTTGGATTTCTGTTTTCAGATCCCACGTGTGAGTGAGATCACCAAACAATATTTGTCTTCCTCTGACTTATTTCTCTTAGCTGAATGCCCTCTAGGTTCATCCACATTGTTGCAAATGTCAAGATTTCATTCTTTTATTTTATGGCTGAAAATATTCCATTTTGTACAAAATGTACAAAATACACACACACACACACACACACACACACACATATATGTATATATACCACCACCTTCTTTATCTATTCATCCATTGATAGACATCCACTGATGTCTTGGCCCTCCTAATTTTAAAAGAAGTTAAATGTACCTGCGGGCCTCGTGGGCAGCTTGGAAAGGCCATCACTTAACTAGGTGGCTGTGGACCCTGGGCATTCCTTGTCTCATCTCCAGGTGCTGAGGCCTTCTGGCTGGTAGCTCAGGACCAAGAAAATGACGAGCTGAAATACGGGATTAGTGGCTCCTATTCCTACTTCTTCAGTGTCACCTCAAATACTGGGGAAGTGAAGCTGGCCAGCCTTCTGGACTATGAGGTAAAGAAAGCAACTTGGGAAGGCCTTGTGAGGCGTGGGGAGTGGGGAGGGTCCTGGTGGACGCCCGAACAGGGCTCACCTTGGTCCCTGTCTCTCTGCCCCCTGCAGACACTCGACTGGTTCACCATCAACATCTTCGTGAGCGACAGTCACGACAACCGAGTGAGTCAGCAGGGGCAGCGAAGGGTGATGGTCCCGGGCTCAGAGAACAGGGGACCGAGGGGCCACGGCTAGTGGTGTCCCGACCTCAGGGGAGCAGAGCGAGCCTCAGTGAACAAAAAACAAATTGAATGTTTATTTTTATCAAAATTAAACTTGTCCATTTTTCATCATACAGTATTACCAAGATTTTGGTATTTACTATTAATTTGTTTTAATTATATGCATATATTTATATATATATATGGTGTATCTATTTTGCATATCTACTGTTTATAGATATACTGTTTGTATATTTGTATATCTACTGTTATCATAAATTGCATTATTAATTCATATTAATATGTATATTAATAAGAAAACAGATACCAAATAACTCCCTACCTTCCCTCCACTGAGATCATCATTTTCAACTCCTTTGACTAATGGGCTGTTCTCAGTGTTCATGTTTCTCAATAACATGCTTATACAGTTACATGTAAGCTGTACACATAAGCTGTACACACAAGTTACAGCTTGTGTCTGTGAAAGTTGGGAGTTTTCTCTTTATGACCTATTCCTTAAAACCTACGCATTAAAAGATGATTTGGAAAAAAAATAAAAGATGACTTGGATATTCATAAATACTTTCTCTGTAAGCATTTTTAAAAGTTCAGATAAAGCTCAAGCCCTCTTGGGTTGCTCTTCCCAACCCACTCCCAACTAAAGTATCCATCATCACTGTGTTGTCTATCCCTTGCTAAGCAGTGGCATACATATATGCATCCGTGGAAGAAAGATTGTAGTTTTTGGTGTATTTTCTTAAACCCAAATGGAATCCTATTGTCTGTACAGTCTTAAGCTGACTTACCCACTCAACAATCAGCTTTGGAGCCTTTCTGAGTCTGCACACAAGTGTCCCATTTCCTGCATGTCTATAGCCCAGTGTAGGGACGTACCATGGTGCTTAGCTGGTCTCCTCAACACTTAGGTTGTTCACAGCTTTATTCTGTGGCTAACAAAGCTAAAAGGAACATTCTTGTAATAAGACCACTATGTTTTAGATTTCTTCAATGACCTAATGTACTCTCCAGCGGTTCAGCAAACATGTGGAAAGAGAGAGAGGGAAACTAAACAAGGGGTAGATCTGCATGAAGAGTATCAGGAGTTCTTTGTTCTGTGCTTGCAACTTTTCTGGCATTTGAAATGGTATCAAATAGTCACCCCAGACACTGCCTGATTGTTCTCCTGAGAGGCTCTGCCAGCTTGCATTCCTGTCCGGGCACTCCTGACTTTGTTTTCTCAAACTCCCACGTTTTCCCGGCTCACCTGGGCTTTCTCACATGCAGGTACAGAAAGAAATGCAGGTGATCGTAGAGGACAGAAATGACAATGCGCCCGTTTTCCAGAGCATAAGCTTCTCCACCAACGTCAGTGAGGTAACGTCTGCCTTACCAGGGTGGGTGTGTAGAATGCAGGCATCCCACAAATCTGCTCAGAGTGGGAAGGACCAGCGACAGTCAGCAGGTCATCCAGGATTGGGAAGAGTGCCTCCTAGAAAGGGCAGCTGCAAGAACCAAATTCAGAGGGTTGCGTGTAACCCCATGTACAATAGTTGCAGCAACATTTTTCAATCCATCACACTGAATTGTAGTTCTTTAAGTTATGATCATCCCAAGTGGAGAGGAAGAAATTGATTTTCTCGTGTATCTGCACATTTGAATGGTATGAAAGTTAGAAAGTGAAAGTTTAGTCGCTCAGTCGTGTCCGACTCTTTGCGACCCCATGGACTGTAGCCTACCAGGCTCCTCCGTCCACGGGATTTTCCAGGTAAGAGTACTGGAGTGGGTTGCCATTTCCTTCTCCAGAGGATCTTCCCGACCCAGGGATTGAATCCAGGTCTCCCACATTGTAGGCAGATACTTCACCATCTGAGCCACCAGGGAAGTCCCTTGAATGGAATATCTGGCTTCAAACATGGCTGGATCCAGGCACTCAAGCCATGTCATCAAGAAGAGATTTCTCTCCACCTTGCACCTCTGTGCCTCTTGTTGCCTTCATCCTTGGGTTGGGGGAGAAGTTCACCCTCATGGTGATGATGAAAGTGCCCCCCAGAAGCTCCAGGCTCACATCCCACTAGCTTTGAAATGCAACACAGACTGTCTCTTTCTCAGTGGCCCCAACCAACACCCCAGGCTGACTCCCACTGACCCATTTTGGGTCACGTGCGTGTGCCACCATTGTTTACTGGACTCTAGTGGTAAAGAATCCACCTGCAATGCAGCAGATATAAGAGACACAGGTTTGATCTCTGGGTTGGGAAGATCCCCTGGAGAAGGAAATGGCAACCCACTCTAGAATTCTTGCCTGGAAAATCCTGTGGACAGAGGAGCCTGTTGGGCTACAGTCCATGGGGTCACAAAGAGTTGGACATGACTGAAGCGACCTAGCATGCATAAGTCCATCAATTGACGTGTGTGGAATGCTCCAGTTGTCAAAGTCTGCATCATGGGCCTTCCCCTTTAGCAAGGGTGACAGCCTGACTTGAACTACATGGGCAGGGAGGAGGTTCTCCAATGGTCTGCAAGCAGGAAACACACCACTCCTGAATCTTCACTATTATGTGGATTCAAGGACCTAAGAGGTGTGCCCTACCCCCCAGGCCAGACAAGAGGCTGGTGATGTCCAGACAGACCTTCAACAAGCTCTGATTGAATGCCTACTATGTGTCTGGCACTGTCCTTGGTGCTGAAGATATCCGGAGATGATAGACTTGGTTGCCACCCTCAGTAGCTCACATTGTAGTGAAGATCACAGACACTAATGAACAAAACATTAAACAGACAGGATTATTTCAGAGGGTGTTGTGCTCAATGAAGAACATAAAGGGCTGCTTTTAGGTTGAACCAGTCAGGAAAGTCTTCTCTGGGTGGGTGACATCTGAGCAGAACTAAATGTCAAGGAGCCTTCCTGGGCTCCTCCAGGAAAAGGATTTTCCAGGCAGGGAATAGCAGCTGCTCTGAGGTGTGAATCAGCCTGGAGTGTTGTAGGCATAGCTAGAAAGCTGCTGTGGATGGAGGGTGGAGTGTGAGGAACAGGTGAGGTCAGAGAGGTGGGCCTGACCCCACAGGGCCATGGAGGCAGTCTGGACTATATTCTGAGTGGAATGGGGAAACCACTGGGTGGATTTTGAGCATGAGAGTGATGTGGTCTGGTTCAGGATTTTCAGAGATCTCTCTGGCCACCTTGAGAATTAGTGAGCGTGTGGACAGGTCCTGGGGCAAAGGCATCTGAAAGAAACTTTCAGCTCTGCAGAGTACTGTCTGCAACCTGGGCTGGAGGCTACCAAGAACCCACAGGGAAGTTTTAGCAGGGGAGTGGCAAAACCTGAGTTCTGGAATGATCATTTATACTGGCCCTGAGGGGCCCAGCAAATCAGAAGCTAATTCATGTGGCCAGGGGGCTGCATCTGGGAGAGGAGAAGGGGGAACTCTGCTTCCTGCCCATGTCCAGATGCCCCCAGAGGCCCAGCCCTGGGGAAAGAAAGGGGGCCACCTGTGGAACACTGGGCTTCAGGTTCTGGAAGGTCTGTCACCATCCCCGTGGTAGGGCTGTGGGCCCTGGAACTCCAGGTGGGGGCATGTGCTTGGGCATGAAGAAAATGGATTGGAACTCAAGAGTTGATGAAACCTTTTGTTACAGAGGGGCTTCCCTGGTGGCTCAGAGGTTAAAGCATCCACCTGCAATGCGGGAGACCTGGGTTCAATCCCTGGGTCGGGAAGATCCCCTGGAGAAGGAAATGGCAACCCACTCCAGTATTCTTGCCTGGAGAATCCCACAGAAGGAGGAGCCTGGTAGGCTACAGTCCACGGGGTCGCAAAGAGTAGGACACCACTGAGACTTCACTTTCACTTTCTTTTGTTACAGACTCTGCCGGTGGGCTCCGTGGTCTTATCTGTGCTGGCCACGGACAAAGACACAGGCTCGGCGGGCACCGTGGTATACTCCATAGAAAAAGTGAGTGTGTATGGTCCACGTGCAAGTGTGGGCGCTGCCACTCCTCGTGGCCACCAGGGGGCAGCATCTCCCACACAACCTGCAGGGCCCTTGCAGACCAGGAGCTCTGCCATGTCCCAGCCCTGGTCCCCACACCATCCTCTGGCCCCGCTCTGGCCCCATTTGGCCCAGTCGCCTAAGAAGTGTACCTGCTGCAGACCGAGCCCTTCTCCCCCTCCACCTGGAGTGCTGAGGCTGTATCTCGCCCATTTCCCAGAGGCAGAAACTGAGAATCAGAGAAGTTATGTGACCTGGTGAGGTCAAGAGCAGAGCCAGGATTCGACCCCAGGCCTCTGAGAGCAGGTCCTAGGGGCAGAGCCATCCTGGGGCAGCCTGGCCTGACTGTGCTGTGCCTCAGGTCGTTCCTACCACGGAGGGCAGTGAGTACCTCTTCAGGATCCTACCCAATGGTTCCATCATCCTCAATGGCAGCCTCAACTACAACAGCAAGAGTTCCTTCTATCAGCTGGAGCTGAAGGCCTGTGTGAGTGGGGGCGCTGGTGGGGGCTGGGGGCATGGGGACCCGAGGCCCAGATTCATGGAGACCCGTCTCCCGGCAGGACTCGGGCGGCCTGTACGACAATCACAAGGTCGTCCGGTGCTCCTCATCTGTCTTCGTGTCCATCTCTGTAATCGACAAGCCAGACCTGGACCCCCAGTTTGTTAGGGAGTTTTACTCAGCCTCTGTGGCTGAGGATACACCCCAGGTATGCTGGGCACCTGGGGGAAGGGCTGGGGGGAGCCCAGAGGTAGGAAAGGGTCTGGCTACTGACCGTGCCTCCCCACAGGGAACCTCAGTGCTGAAGGTGGAGGCCATGGATGGCGACAGAGGCATCAATGACCCTGTGATCTACAGCATCTCCAGTGAGAACGGGGTGTCCCCAGGCTGGGGCTGGGGCAAGGGAAGGGGCAGGGGCTTCGTCAGAGCCACCGGAAGGAGCCGCTCCTGCTGCCTCTTCCTAGATTCCACAAGGCCTGGCTGGTTTGACATTGGCAAGCAAGATGGGGTGATCACGGTCAACAGTCCCCTGGACAGAGAGCAGCTGCTGGAGGAGGATGAGGAAGTGCAAGTGCAGGTCACGGTGAGTGAGGGGGCCAGTGCCCCCTTTGCACCCCCACTCTCTGCACCCCCACTTTGACCTTTGATCTCAGCTCTTTCGGGATGCTGGTTCTCTGACCTCTGCCTTCCGGCTTCAACTCTGCTCTCAGGCCACCGAGACGCACCCCAACATCCACGGGCAGGAGGCCAAGGCAAGCATATGGGTCACACTGAGAGTGACAGATGTCAATGACCACGTCCCTGAGTTTTACAACTGCAGCCTCCAAGCCTGCGCCTTCACTCCCAACGAGACTCAAGTCAACTTCACTGGCTACGTGGATGAGCACGCCTCCACGCGCATCCCCATTGAGGACCTCACCATGGTGGTCTACGACCCAGACAAGGCAGGCACACCCAGACCATAGGCAGGGTGGGGAAGTGATGATGGGGGATTTCTGGAGAGGGGAGGTGGCGAGTGACCAGCAGAGCACGGGCCATAGTATGCAGTGTCGCAGTGGGCGACAGTGATGCTGAACATGAGTGGTGGTGACAATCAGAGTTTGAGTGACATTTGGAACTGCTGAGTGATGCTGAGCTGGTGGGAGGTCTTGTGTTCAGGGAGGAGCTCAGTGGTGGGGAATAGAAAGGCAGGATGCTGGGTAATGTTGAGTGGAAGGTCACTTTCGGTGGTGTTGAGCAGAGGGTAGTGATGGGTAGACGGTGAAGTTGAGGGGAGCTAGTACTGGATATTGCGGGATGTGGGAAGTGTTGAGCACAGACGCTTCTAAATGGGTGTCAAATTGGAAGGTATTCTTGGGAGAAGTTGGGATTGAGTGGTGGATGATTTGGGTAGTACTGAATGCCGAATAACTACAGTGGTAGTGACCATGAGTTGATACAAAATGCTGAGTGGAGGATGATTTGGGCGGTGGTGGTGGTTGGGTGGTGTGTGGAGTTTGCGGTCAGCATTGAGTGGAGGGGGTTTGGAGTGGAAGGGGCGTGTGGGTAATGGGCCGATGCTGGGCACCGATGGTGTTTGGTGTTGGACTGTGTGGTGGAGGGTGGCTGGTACGGAAGACTCAGAGGGAGCGAGCGGTGTGTGTCCAGGCTTTGCAGCCCAGGCTGGGGCCCACTGTGCCTCAGGGCCGCCTTCTTCTGACGAGCCCACGTCTACAGGGACTAGTGACCAGTCCACCCTCCTGGAGCCTGTGGCCAGGGATTGGGAGGAAGACGCAGGGCTGGGGTCCCTACTTACAGCCCACCTCTACAGGGCAACAACGGCACCTTCCTGCTGACCCTGGGGGGCCCAGATGTCGACGCCTTCAGCGTCTCCCCGCAGCGGGCAGCGGGCTCAGTGGATGTGCAGGTGCTGGTGAGGGACCCGTCGCTGGTGGACTATGAGAGGCAGTCAGTGATGCTGGTGCAGGTGAGGGGTGCTCGGCGGCGCCAGGGGGAGCCGGCCACGGGGCGCTCCCACCCCCATGCCGCTGCCTCTTCCCCTGTCCTTAGGTCACGGCCACTGACTCTGTCAGCGGGAACGCCTCTGTGGCCTCGGTGACCATCCACCTTCGAGACACCAATGACCACAGGCCCACGTTCCCCCACAGCATGTACAACCTCAGCGTCTTTGAGCACAGTGCTGTCGGCTCTGTGGTCACCGACAGCATCCAGGTGAGTGAGAGGGGACAGGGGTGGACTGGGCTGGGAGGGACGTGGAGATGGGCAGGCCTGGGACTGTCCCTGCCAGAGTCTCTGCATCATCTGGGGTCATCAGATCCCAGCAAGCGTGCACGTACATGTGAGTGTGCGAGGGCGAGCGTGTCAGTCTGAGTGTGTCAGGGGCTTCTCCCTTCGGCTCAGGAAGCAGGGCTGCCCTGTCCTCATCAATTGCACGGTCGGCAGTGAGGGCGTGGCTTCTGCTCAGTGTCCCATTACCTGTCTCTCTGCCTCACAGGCCTCTGATCCCGACACAGGCGAGGGGGGCCACATCACCTACAGCCTGCTTCCAGGGAATGGGTAATGTCTCTGATGGGAGCGGGGCAGGTGGTAAGGGGGACCCAGGTCCGCCTCTCTGCCTCACAGTGGGGCTAGAGCAGCCAGATAAAATATAGGGTACCCAGTTACATTTCAATTTCAGATAAACAAATTATTCATTTTTTTTCTTGTTGTATAAGTAGGTTGCAAATATTCCACCGGACGTCCTAAAATACTTTTCATTGTTTATCTGAAATTCAAATGGAAGTGGGCATCCTGTATCTTTTTTCGCTCCATCTGGCCGCAGGGCAGACATCTTTGACGTGGATCCAAACTCGGGGAAGGTGACAGTGAGAAACAGCGAGCTGCTGGACCGGGAGAAGCAGGCCGTGTACTACCTCACGCTGCAGGCCATGGACGGTGGGGACCTGTCATCCTCGACCATGCTACAGATCCACGTGCTAGACATCAATGATAACAGCCCTGTGGTCAGCGGCTCCTACAACATCTTTGTCCAGGAGGAGGAGGGAAGTGTCTCTGTGACCATCCAGGTGCGAGCCGGCCTGAAACTGGTGGGGTGTGGAGGGAACAGGCCCGGGACACCAAGCTTGGCTCTGTGGCCATACTGGCCCTGTGCTGGAATCTGGGCTCTGCTGTGTGGGCCTGAGAAAGTCACTCAGTCTCTCTGGGCCTCCATTTCTTCTTTGGAAAATGAGGTCAATCATAGAACTTATTCATAAGCATATAAAGGATACAAAGTACTGTCATAAAGGATATAAAGTGCTGCCTAGCACAGAGCGAGCCCTCAAAAACCACACTGCTCTTTAAAATGCAGGTCCCGGCCTCACTCCAAAAAGGATTTGGGTGGCTTAGATTTAAAAGTATAATAAAAGAAATGAAGAAAAAGAAAAAATAAACACAAATCGTGTCCAACTCTATGCAACCCCATGGACTGTAGCCTGCTAGGCTCCTCTATCCATGGAATTCTCCAGGAAAGAATACTGGAGTGGGTTGCCATTCCCTTCTCCATGGGATCTTCCTGACCCAGGGATTGAACCCAGGTCTCCTGCATCACAGGGAGATTCTTTACCATCTAAGCTACCAGGCGGTGTAAGCACAAAGGTAGGGTTAAACCCGAAGCCATACAATTGCTAGGAGAGGGCTGAAAACTCAGTTCTGAGCTTCTTTTAATGGCCAGAGCAAAAATGGAAATGAGGCCAGTGGCCAGGTTCTCAGAGACTAGGAGATAAGAACCAACTGTTGGCTCCAGAGGAATGTGGGGGAGAAGCTCCTACACTGAATCATCTATAAGGAGGTCTTGTGAGAAGCAGGAAACAAAGTCTTCAGAGTTACAATCATATGGCCACGGGGCCCTCCCATCTTTCTGGGGCTTGTGGTTTCATGATCTCTTGATGACCTTGTGAAGCAGCTGCTCTAATGGTCCCCATTTCACGGAAGGAGGAAACAGGCTTAAAGAGGTTAAGTGACTTTTCTGTGGTTGTACAGCCGGTCAGTGGCAGTGCTGAAACCTGGGTCTTTCTCAATGCTTCTCACCCTGGTCTGAGAGCTCTCTGGGGCAGGAGCATCTCAGATCTGCTGCTGGAACCACGGTGCCTGGTTTGAGCCCTGAGAAGTGCTTGGTGAATCGGCCGGCCTGAGTTTAGAGCACTGAGGGATGAACAACCAGTTTTTCATTTCCTGAACAAGATCCTGACAGATCTGAAACAAAAAAAGCTGAAGGTGGCAGTATGCAGGGAGGAGATGAAAGAATTGGGTCCAAGTCAGACTAGCCCAGCTCTGGATTCAAAGCCACATTTACTGAGCACTTACATGCAACAGGCCCTTTGCAGAGCCCTGAGTCGTCCGAGATGAATTCACCATAATTCCTGCTTCCAGGGAGGGTGGCAGACCATCACGCAAGGGTGTCACTTGTGCTGTATGGAAGGTGGCACAGAGGTGGTGGAAGCCCAGCGGAGGGACCAACCTGACCTGGAGTCAAGCAGAAAAGGTGTAGAGGACATTCGTGTGCGCGCGCAAAGCCCTGGTGGCAGGAAAGAGCCTCTTGTGCTCTCTGTGTCGTCACCCTATAGGCAACCAAGCGTGTGCTCAGGACCCTGGCAGGACAGGAATACACACACACACAGATTGGGTGAAGAATTTCAGCTACTTAAAAAAAAAATAAAGCACCGAAGTAGTCATGATGAATCAGAACCTTGCTGGACTTCACACTTCCTTTTTTTGGCTGCACCACGTGGCTTGTGGGATCTCAGTCTGCCCCACCCCCCCAGCCAGAGAGTGAATCTGGGTTCCAGGAGGCAAAGTCCAGAATCGTAACCGCCAGGCCACCAGGGAATTCCCCTACACACATTTCTGTTGGTTTATTTTTACTTTTGACTGCGTGTAGTATGTTGCCCCCACACCTCTCACGTCGCTAGAATGTCAGCTCCATACAGGAACTGTCTTGATCATAGCTCTAGGCCCAGTACCTAGAACAGGGCCGGGCACGTGGTAGGTAAACCTGTGTGGGCTGAAGGAATGACCTCAGTGTTTAAGACCTTAGAAGCTCTTGCAAGCTCTTGTTGGTCCTGTCCTCTTAGCTGGGAGACAGGGTCTGGGAATTGGGGAGCCGCCCTCTGATTTTAGGGGGGGAGGCCCAAGGGTGGGCAAGCACCCGATGGCGGGCGTCCCAACCCTGCTCACCTGCCCAGGCTCACGACGATGACCAGCCAGACACCAACAACAGCCTGCTGCACTTCAGCCTCCTGCCCAGCCCCTACAGCCACAACTTCTCAGTGGACCCTGACAAAGGCATCCTCAGAAACCTGGGGCCCTTGGACCGAGAGGCCATCGACCCTGCTCTGGGGGGCCGCGTTGTGCTGACCGTGAACGTGTCTGACTCTGGCGAACCTGCGCTCTGGACCACTGTCAGTGTCACCATCACCGTGGAGGTAAGACCCGGCTCAGCCGGGGATGGGGTTTGGGATGAACCCCGTACTGGGAGGCTCCCGAGAAGGTGGCCCGTTCTCCCTGCTTCCCACTCAAATCACATTTCTGCCCTTGCAGTATGGTGGCTAAAAGAGTTCTGGAGCCAAGCTGATGGGTTAGAGTCCTGGCTCGTTGGCTGTGTAACCTTAGGCAATCAGTCAGCCTGCCTGTGTCCTCAAGTTCCTCATCTGTAAAATGGGGGTGAAAATAATACGAGGTAATCAATGGAAAGTGTTGCAAAGAATGCCTGGCCTGGAGGAAACACTCGGGGCACACTGGGCCCTGCGAGGCAGTGGGGGTTAGCTCCATCATATTGATCAAAAAACTAAGGCGCACAGAGGTTCAGTTGCTTGCCTGGGTCACAGAATGGGGCTTTGAATCCAGTCTGTCTGGTTCTAAGGCTGCTGCCCAGTCACAAGCACCTTATGTCCACGATGTGGCTGGTGCCCCCTTGGGTTATGCAGTGCACAGCCTGTGCCACTGTACACAGTAGCCTGTTTCCCACTGGGCTGGGATGTGACACTTTCCTACAAGGGTCAGAATGAGACAGCAGGGAAAACAGAGAAACAGATGCCAGGTGAGGACTTACCAGCTGTCTTTGGAGGCGGGGGAGAATAGGCCACAAAGAATGAAAAAAAAGACAAACAGCCTTGCTTGAGCCATCAGGGTTCTTTCACACCCATGAGCCCTGTGAGTAGGGATGATGCCCCCAATCTGCAGACGAAGACACTGAGGCCCAGAGAGGTCAGTCACACACGAGGAAGAGGTGGAGCCGGGCGGAACTCAGAGCTGCGCTCATAGCTCCTCCTGTGAGGACGACCTTGAGAATGCAGCTGGCCGGGGGCATGGGGCAGTGACGCCATCTCTGGGAAATCTCCATCAGAAATTCCATCTGGTTAAGAAGGAGAGGGCTCTGGTTTTCAAAGATGTCCGTCCTACCGTTATTTAGAAAATGCCGAAAGCAAAAGTCCATGGGCCGCCCTGGGGAAGAACCGGGAGAGCCAAGAGCACTCAGCGTGCACCAGCGTCAGGGGAGGAGGTGCAGGCGGAGTTGGCCTGGTGCTGTGACAGGGACAGCACTCTGTGTGGGTGACCAGAGAGGTCACCGGAAAGGGAAGATAACAGAATGCAGTGGGCATCTGAGGGCAGGACCAGGTCAAGCCCTGGCATATGCCCCCAGCACCTCCCCACCTGAGCTCAGAGTGAGTGTTGTGGGGTCAGCTAAGGGTAGGAGGGACAGGAGAAAGGAGGGGACCAGGAAAAACTTGGGTATTTGAGGGATCATGGTGGTACTGGGACCAACACAGTAAATCTGAGAGATGGGGAGTCAAGCTGGGCCGGGCAGGGATGCAGGTGGGGATGTAGAGCCATCCTTCTGGAGAGCAGGGTCTAAGACAGCTGTGAGTGGTGGACAGGGGAACAAAGTGTGCACCCAACTTCAGAGGGCCCGCCATGGACCTCGGAGCCCCGGGGGGTGGGGTCTGGGCTAGTTCTGTCCTCTTGAAGTCTGTTTCATCATCTCTGAAGTGGGCAGCACTGTCTGAGGCAATGGACAGAGAGAATGGACTGCAGGTCAGGGGAAATATTGGCTTCTCAGGCTGTGTCTGGGGAGGCCCAACCCGGGAGCCTGAGTTCCCTGGGCTCAGAACTGCCTCTGTCTGCAGGACATCAATGATAATCTGCCCATCTTCAACCAGTCCAGATATTCCTTCTCGGTGAGGGAGAGAGACCCAGGTAAGTCCTCTCTGGGGCTCCCTGGGTAAGTCAAGGGCAGGCCTGAGGCCCCCAAGGGGGGTGAGGACAGAGGATGCCCCCGGTGGTGGCCGGGCTGGGGGTCCCTCTGCACTCTGTCCCTCATCCACAGGAGTGCAGGTGGGCGTGGTGGAGGCCTGGGATGCAGACCAGACAGAAGCCAACAACCGCATCAGCTTCAGCCTGTCAGGGAGCGGCGCCAACAATTTCATGGTGCGAGGCTCGGTGCTGGGGTCTGGGCAGGCAGTGGGCCGCCTCTCATTGCCCTCGGATGTGAGCCTGGACTACGAGACACAGGCCTCCTTCAGTCTGATCGTGAGCGCCGAGAACACGGATGCGCAGGGGCGTGAGGAGACAGCAGAAGTCCTTGTGTCTGTGGAGGATGTGAATGATGTGCCACCCACCCTGGACTCAGCCTCGCTCCAGGGTGTCCGGGTGGCTGAGAATGGCTCACAGCATGGCATATTGGTCAATGTGGTGGCCCAGGACAGGGACACCATGTCCCAGGTGGAGGTACAACTTGTGAATGTCATCTGCACCAAGGCTGGAGTTGACGTGGGCAGCCTCTGCCACGGCTGGTTCTCTGTGCTGGCCAACGGCTCGGTGTTCATCAACCAGAGTGAGGCCATCGACTATGAGACCTGTGACTTGGTCACGCTGGTCGTGCGAGCCTATGACGTCACAACAGACCCCCGCTTCCAGGCCTACAGTGACAATGGTGAGGCAGCCTGGCCTGCGGGGTGCAGCAGGCTATAACACAGGGGCTGTGGGAAAGAACTGGAATTTGTAAGGTCTGGGTTCAAATCCTGGCTCCAGCCCCTACCAGCTGTACCCCTGGGAAAGTCACGACACTGCCCTGAGCTCTAGTTGCCCCATCGGTCAAGTGGAGTTGGGTAGTAGGTTGGCTGTGAAGAGTAAATGAGAATATGTATGGAAGGCATCGAGTGCAGTGCTTGGCATGCTGTTGTTGTTCAGTTGCCCAGCCGTGTCTTAGTCTTTGTGACCCCATGGGCTGCAGCACGCCATGCCTCCCTGTCCCTAACCATCTGCCAAAATTTGCCCAAGTTCATGTCCATTGCGTTGGTGATGCCATCCAGCCGTCTCATCCTCTGACTCCCTCTTCTCCTCCTGCCTTCAATCTTTCCCAGCATCAGGGTCTTTTCTAATGAGTTGGCTGTTTGCATCAGATGAACAAAATACTGGAGCTTTAGCTTCAGCATCAGTCCTTCCAATGAGTACTCAGGGTTGACTTCCTTTAAGATCGACTGGTTTGATCTCCTTGTTGTCCAAGGGACTTTAGCACTTAATGCTGTGATGCTGAGAGGCAGTGTAAAGAGACACTTCAGAGCCAGGTGTGTGCTCAGATCCCACCTCTGACACCAATTGGCAATAACAGTCACATTAGCAGCCAGCATATATTGAATCCTTACTACAGCCCAGCCTATGCTAGGCACCTTGCAAGCATTTCACCATTTTACTCCCACACAGTCCATGTGGTAGGTGATCCCTAGCCAATTTTATAGATGAGGAAACTGAGGTACAGAGTGGGCAGTTCAGTAATCTAGCTTACACAGCTAACCAGAGTCAGAATAATGTCGTGGCCAGGTGGGACATACCTGGGCTGGGCTCAGTCCTGGCCCAGTGGTCTCACTGTGTGACTTTGGACAAGTTTGCTTATCCTCTCTGAGGTCTGGGGAGGATGCTCCCTCCTACAAAGGCCAGAGGAGACTGGGTTAGTAGGAGAGGAGACTGAGCATGGGTGATGCATGGGAGGGAGGCTGCTGGGAACAAGCCTGAGGACCAGGCTTTGTGGGTCAAGTCTTTGCTTAGAGACCAAAGCCAGCCAATCTTTTCCCTCTAGGAAGCCTCCCCATCACCATCGAGGATGTGAATGACAATGCCCCTTACTTTCTGCCTGAGGATAAGACTTTCGGTAAGCTGCAAGCCCCTCCCTCCCCACCCACACTTTACTCTGCTAGAGCTACCTTTGGGCAACTCCCACAGACGCTGCTCAGACCCCAGGTGTGCCCCTGGAAAGGAAGGAAGGCCTCCAGCCCTGCCTCTCTCTCAGGGATTCAACAGGAGGAGAGACCTGAGGTTTCACTCTGTCTCTGTCCCAACTCACATCTGACCCTGGGCCCGGCCTTCCTTCTCTGGGCCTCAGTTTCCCCATCTGCACAATGGGAGGTGGAGGACCTGCTACTAGCGGCTCAGGGGTAGCTGTAATGGGGATCTGGCAGTAGAGAGCTTAAGGGCAGGTTTGGAGGGATGAGCCCCGAGCTCATCCAAGTGCTTATGATCAGCACTTGGCCAAGCGGGCACTGGCCCTGATGCCACTGACCTCTTCCTGTCTACACTTGCAGTGATTATCCCAGAACTCGTAATGCCCAACCAGCAGGTGGCGTCTGTCCAGGTAAGTCCTTGGCTCCAGCCTTTGTCAGTCACATTAGCCCCAGCAGACAAGGGGCCTAGGCCTTTAGGTCTTTCAGCCATCCTCCAAATGTTTTAACACTGGAAAGAAAATGTATTAACTCTCTGGAATGGAAATGAACCACCTGCTTAATTGATATCATTAAACTCCATTAATTGTTAAATGTGGTATTCATAAAAAATTCATGACCCTAAAAACCACTTGCAGTGCTTTTCTTCAGAATCCTGGACTATTACAGAGAAATCACAATAACTGTAAATTAAACAAGTTCTTCATATTAAATAATTTCCAGAGCAAGCTCAAAAATGTTTTCAATTTTAATGGCAGTGGATGTGTTTGTTAGAGGGTGGTGGCTGTGCCTGCAGTGGGTGGGGGCTGAGGCCTCCCCCACAGTCCTGGGGCCTGGGCCTGGCCAGGCCTTTTAACTGACCTGGGGAGCTGCTGCACCTTTTTGTAGCTCATTTTCCCATCCAGACAAGAAGCTGTCGGCCCTTGGCAGTAACTCCTTAGGGTTCAGGCGTTTTATATGTGGGTGGCGCTCCTTGAATTATGGAAAGGGCATGGGTGTGGAAATGGATGGGTCTGGCCCTCCCCACTTACAGCCGAATGTGCCCTGGGTAGGACGGGTCTCTCTCAGAACCCCAGTGTCCTCCCATAAAAGCGGAATAGTAATTCTCCCCTTCTGGGGCTTCCCAGGTGGCGCTAGTGGTAAAGAACCCACCTGCCAATGCAGGAGACATAAAGATGTGGGTTTGATCCCTGGGTTGGGAAGATCCCCTGGAGGAGGAATTGGCAACCCACTGGAGAATTCCATGGACAGAGGAGCCTGGCGGGCTACGGTCCTTGGGGTCACAGAGATTGGACACAACTGAAGCCAGCATACACGCATGCATGCAATTCTCCCTGTCTAGGTTCTTTCTAGGCTCAAACGGTCAGTTTTCCAATCTTCAGCCCTGGCTGAAGACGTTCATTCCAACGTCAGGAGTGTGGCCCTGGCTTTGAACAATTTTCTTTAAATTAACTCCCTTTTGAAACGTCAACACCAGCTCTGGCCTCATCCTGAACAGTGACATCAGCGGCCTCATAGTTCTGTGTGTTGGTCGTATTCTTCTCCGAAAGGCACTAGAGTGAATAAAAATGCTTCATTTCACGGTCCGCTGGGGGAATTCATACTCTTGTTAGCGTGCGCTGAAAGGAGGGCTCTGGGGGAAGGTGCTTGGAACACAGTAGGTGCTCAGGACAACTGGGTGTCCCTAGGTTTGTGCGTGTTGGCAGTGAGAGGGGGGACCTTCCACCTGGGAGGGACCTGGGCAGTGACCTGTTGAGTTGAAGCAGGGACATGTTCAAACCCTGTTTGTTTAAAGCATTTGATCAGTGGCCTGGGGAAGGCCAATAGAGGTCATGGCAAGGCCAGGCTCCCAGGTGACCCTAGCTTCAGATTCCTGCTGGGGCTGGAGGGGGTGCCTGGCCTGGCCCAGCCCCCAGAGTTTGTTTACTCTGTCTTGCTCCCAGGCCAGAGATGACGACTCAGGGAACAACGGGGCCATCTTGTTCTCCATCCTCCAAGTGGATTTCATCTCTAAAGACGGGGCCGTGATCCCTTTCCAGGGCTTCTTCCGGATCTCCACTTCCTCGGAGGCTAGCGTGTTCACTGGCAACATTGAGTAACTGCGGGCAGCTCTTGGACAGGGGTGGGGGAGCCAAGCGGGGCCTCGGGGCAGGGAGTTCCCCATCCTAGGAGGGGTCCAAGGGGGGTTCCAAGAGGACTCCAGCTTGGGTTTCAGAACTGAGTGATGCCCTCCTACCTTCCATAGCCTGGTCACCAGCCTTGATTCCACTCTCCAAGGCACCTACCAAGTAACGGTCAAGGCCCAAGACAAGCCTTCTGAGGGTCTTGCCCAGGAAGCCAGAATCACCCTAAACGTGAGTGTTCGGCTCTGATTCGGTTCCCAGTGCCCTCTGCCAGCCCCGGGGTCCCTTGCGTCTCATCTTCTCCATGCCCCCCTCCCATAGCTCTTCACCGTGGACCAGAGTTACCGTGTGAGGCTGCAGTTCTCACTGAGCAAGGAGGAGGTGGGCGCCAAAACGGACGAGATTAAGGCGTAGGTCTGGGGAGCCGGGTCTGGGTGGCCTGTGGGGAAGAACAGGGCTTGGGAGTCTAGTCCCTGACAGAAATCTGAATGGAATATCTCTCAACGCTGTCCGTGACCCACATTTGATCTGGTCCTTGTCTTTGACCCTATACCGGTACCTGCACTTCCCTTCTGCATGCCCCCAGAAGCCTATGGTTGGCTGGGCAGAGACAGGCCTAAATAGGCCTGCCACATCCAGTTGCAAAGGCAGTGCACTACACAAGGGCACTCTGCTTGCTAAACTATAAACAAGGCCCCAAAGAAAGTGGCTTCCTTGTCTAATTTGTACAAGAGTGCTACTTGCTTAGCCAGTGGAGCTGTCCAGAGGAGGTGACCCTCACACAATCCCTAATTTCACTGGCAGAGCCCTGGCCACAGGCCTGGGCTAAGGTCCCTACCCCAGCCCTCCGTGACATCTGCCCCCTTTGCAGGGCTCTTGCTCAGGCAACCAGGACCACTGTCTACATTGTGAACATTCAGGACATAGACTCCCAGGTTCGGTGAGTGCCCACTCGGTGGATGGGGCAAGGAAGAGAGGATCAGCAGCAGGGGCGTGGCCGGGTGGTCCTGGGCTGCAAGCTTCACCTCTGCCCCATTCCAGGGCCCGAGGACGTTCCTACCTCGATGCCTATTTTGTCTTCTCAAATGGGTCGGCCTTGACCCTTGACCAGCTGAATGTGTGAGTGGGGTTGCCCTTGGGATGGGCTGGAGGGTAAGCAAGAAGCCTGGGGGATGCCAATGTCCCTTGGGCCTGAGTGGAGCTTTGTGGCCAGGATGATCCGGAATGACCAGGACTCCCTGACGCAGCTGCTGCAGCTGGGGCTGGTGGTACTGGTGAGTGTTGGTGGGACAGAGGTAATGGGGGAATAGGGAGGCGGGAGACTGACCCCACAGCCTCCTCCCATCACACTCCTTCTTCTCCAGGGCTCCCAGGAGAGCCTAGAGTCGGAGTCACCGGACACGCTCCGCAACGTCACCATAGGACTGGGAGTGGCTTTGCTGCTGGTCATCGTGATCTTTAGCACGATCATCATGTGTACCCAGAAGAGGTGCTGCTCCCATCACCCTCTGTGTCTCCAACCTCCCCTCCCTCACCACCCAAGATATCTAGGGGTAGAAAGACCTGGGGCTTAGGTGTCAGGTACATCTGTATTCAATCCCCAGTGACTCCTTATGATCCCTTGGGTAGGTCATCTCCCCTCCCCAAGCCTCAGTTTCCTCATTTGCAGAATAGGCTTGATGCTAGATTCCCCAAAGCATTTCAGGGATCCACGTGAGTCTCATACCAGCAGATATCTGGCATATGTTGTTGTTTAGTCACTCAGTCATGTCTGACTCTCTGCGACCCCATGGACTGCAGCACCCCAGGCTTCCTTGTCCTTCACTATCTCCCAGAGTTTGTTCAAACTCATGTCCATTGAGTCGATGATGCCATCCAACCATCTCATCCTCTGTTGCCTCCTCCTCCTGCCTTCAATCTTTCCCAGCATCAGGGTCTTTTCCAATGAGTCAGTTCTTTGCATCAGGTGGCCAAAGTATTGGAGCTCCAACATCAGTCCTTCCAGAGAGTATTCAGGGTTGATTTTCTTTAGGATTGACTGATTTGATCTTCTTGGATTCCAAGGCTCCCAAGAGTCTTCCCCAGAATCACAGTTCAAAAGCATCAATTCTTTGGTGCTCAGCCTTCTTTATGGTCCAACTCTCACATCCATACATGACTACTGGAAAAACCATAGCTTTGACTACACAGACTTTTGTCAGTAAAGTGATGTCTCTGCTTTTTAATATGCTGTCTAGACTGGTCATAGCTTTTCTTCCAAGGAGCAAGCATCTTTTAATTTCATGGCTGTAGTCACTGTGCACAGTGATTTGGGAACCCAGGAAAATAAAATCTGTCACTGTTTCTACTTTTTCCCCATCTATTTGCCATGAAGTGATGGGACTGGATGCCTTGATCTTCATTCTTTGAACACTGAGTTTTAAGCCAGCTTTCTTTCACTTTCCTCTTTTTACCTTCATCAAGAGGCTCTTTAGTTCCTCTTTGCTTTCTGCCATTAGAGTGGTATCATCTGCATATCTGAAGTTGTTGATATTTCTCCCAGCAATCTTGATTCCAGCTTGTGAATCATCCAGCCTGGCATTTCACGTGATGTACTCCGCATATAAGTTAAAGAGTCTTGATGTACTCCTTTCCCAATTTTGAATCAGTCCATTGTTCTAACTGTTCTAACTGTTGTTTCTTGACCTGCATATAGGTTTCTTAGGAGGCAGGTAAGGTGGTCTGGTATTCCCATCTCTTTAAGAATTTTCTACAGTTTGTTGTGATCCACAGTTAGCTTAGTCAATGGGGCAGAAGTAGATGTTTTTCTGGAATTTCCTTGCTTTCTCTATGATCCAATGGATGTTGGCAGTTTGGTATCTGGTTCCTCTGCCTTTTCTAAAACAAGCTTGTACATTTGGAAGTTCTTGCTTCATATACTTTTGAAGCCTAGTTTGAAGGATTTTGAGCATTACCTTGCTAGCGTGTGAAATGAGCACAATTGTACGGTAGTTTGAACATTCTTTGCTATTGCCTTGCTTTGGGATTGGAATGAAAACTGACCTTTTCCAGTATTGTGGCCACTTGTGGCTGAGTTTTCCAAATTTGCTAGCATATTGAGTGGGGTACTTGAACAGCATCATCTTTTAGGATTTGAAATACCTCAGCTGGAATTCCATCACCTCCACTAGCTTTGTTCATAGTAATGCTTCCTAAGGCCCACTTGACATCACACTCCAGGATGTCTGGCTCTAGGTGAGTGATCTCATCATTGTACTTATCCAGGTCATTGAGACCATTTTGTAGAGTTCTGTGTATTCTTGCCACCTCTTCTTAAACTCTTCTGTTTCTTTTAGGTCCTTGACATTTCTGTCCTTTATTTTGCACATCTTTGCATGGAATGTTCCCTTGGTATCTCTAATTTTCTTGAAGAGATCTCTAGTCTTTCCCATTCTACTGTTTTCCTCTATTTCTTTGTGTTGTTCACTTAGGAAGACTTTCTTATCTCTCCTTGCTATTCTCTGGAACTCTGCATTCAGATGGGTATATCCTTCCTTTTATCTTTTGCCTTTAGTTTCTCTTTTTTTTTCTCAGCTATTTGTTAGGCCTCTTCAGTCAATAACTTCACCTTCTTGCATTTCTTTTTCTTGGGGATGGTTTTGGTCACTGCCTCCTGTACAGTGTTACAAATCTCCATCCATAGTTCTTCAGGCACTCTGTCTACCAGATCTAATCCCTTGAATCTACTCATCACCTCCACTGTATCATCATAAGTGATTTGATTTAGGTCATATCTGAATGGTCTAGTGGTTTTCCCTACTTTCTTCAAGTTAAGCCTGAATTTTGCAATAGGAGCCTATGATCCGAGCCACAGCTCCAGGTCTTGGTTTTGCTGACTGTAGAGAGCTTCTCCATCTTTGGCTGCAAAGAACATAATCAATCTGATTTTGGTATTGACCATCTGGTGATGTCCATGTGTAGAGTCCTCTCTTGGATGACTCAGGTTGTTGGAAAAGGATGTTTGTTGTGACCAGTGTGTTCTCTTGGCAAAACTCTGTTAGCCTTTGCCCTGCTTCATTTTGTATTCCAAGGCCGAATTTGCTTGTTTCTCCAGGTATCTCCTGACTTCATACCTTTGCATTCTAGTCTCCTATGATGAAAGGGACACCCTTTTTTGTTAGTTCTAGAAGGTCTTGTAGGTCTTTATAGAACTGGTCAACTTCAGCTTCTGCGGCATTAGTGGTTGTGGTATAGACTTGGATTACTGTGATGTTGAATAGTTTGCTTTGGAAACAAACCGAGATCATTCTATTTTTTTTTTTTTTTTTTTAGATTTCATGCAAGTACCGCATTTTGAACCCTTTCATTGACTATGAGGGCTATTACATTTCTTCTAAGGGATTCTTGCCCCTTATATATGACCATTCCTATCCATTTTAGTTCACTGAATCCTAAAATGTCGATGTTCAGTTTTGCCATCTTCTGCTTGACCACATCCATGGTCATGGACCTAACATTCCAGGTTCCTATGCAATATTGTTTGTTATAGCATTGGAGTTTACTTTCACCACCAGACACATCCACAGCTGAGTGCCAGTTGTGCTGTGGCCCAGCCTCTTCATTCTTTCTGGAGCTATTTCTTCACTTTTCCCTGGTAGCTTTCTGAACACCTACCAATCTGGTGGGGCTCATCCTCTAGTGTTATTCATATCTTTTTGTCTTTTCATACTGTTCATGGGGTTCTCAAGGCAAGAATACTGGAGTGGTTTGCCATTCCCTCTCCAGTGAGCCATGTTTCATCAGAACTTTCCACCATGACCCGTCTGTCTTGGGTGACTCTGCATAGCATGGCTCATAGTTTCACTGAGTTACACGAGGTTGTGATCCATGTGATCATTTTGGTTAGCTTTCTGCAATTATGGTTTTCATTTTGGAGGCTGTGAGACTGTAGTTCTTGCTTTTTCTGTCTGCCCTCTGATGGAAGAAGGTAAGAGGCTTGTGCAAACTTTCTGATGGGAGGGACTGGCTGTGGGGAAAAATTGGGTCTCCTCTGTTGGGCAGGGCCATGCTCAGTAAATCCTTAATCTAATTTTCTGCTGATGGGTGGGGTGCTCCCTTCCTGTTAGTTGTTTGGCCTGAGGTGGCCCAGTCCTGGAGTCTACAGGCTCTAAAGTGAAAGTGAAGTCTCTCAGTTGTGTCCGACTCTTTGCGACCCCATGGCCTGTAGCCTACCAGGCTTCTCCATCCATGGGATTTTCCAGGCAAGAATACTGGAGTGGGTTACCATTTCCTTCTCCAGGAGATCTTCCTGACTAGGGATTGAACCTGGGTCTCCCGCATTATAGGCAGACGCTTTACCATCTGAGCCATGAGGGAACTCTAAGGCAAGGCTAAAAGCAAACTGCAGAAGGACTTATGCCAACATACCCCTCCGAGGATTGCTGCTGCCAGTGCCTGAGGGTGACAATGGGTTGGCAGTGGCCTGACTTGGGGACAGGGGCACTGGCACATGCTATGCATTTAATAAATGTTGCTTCTTTCACCCTTTCTAATACATATGGAGGCAGTAGCCATATCTGGGTGTGATTCTAGGCTTTGCCACTGATCAGCTGTGTGGTCTTCAGCAATGATTTCCCTTCTGTGGTTCTCACCCTCCACCAGCCAGGTTGTGGTGAAATCACACTCTCAGGGCCTGTACTGGACACACAGTAGGTGAACAGGGAAAGTAGTGACCTCCCCTTCCGGGTTCCCCATAGCTACCAGCGGAAGCTTCGGGCTATGAAAGCTGCCAAGGAGGCGCGGAAGACAGCGGTGGGGGTGATGCCCCCAGGCTCTGCCATCCCTGGGACCAACGTGTACAACACTGAGAGGTAAGCGGGGATCAAAGGGTGGGGAAGAGGCCCCATGGGGTGGTTAAGCCCATGGTTACTGGACTGGGCCTTCTCTCCAGGGCTAATCCCATGCTGAACCTCCCCGCCAAGGACCTGGGCTTTGAATCCCAATCTTCCTCCAGCGACTTGGACCACATCAGGTGAGTAGTGCCCCTGACAGCCAGGCTGGTTGGTAGTAATAAGTCATGGTGTTGGAAAGGGTGATAGTGACAGTGATGGTGGTGGTAATGGTGGTGATGGACATGGTGGTGGTGGTGGTGGTGATGGATATGGTGGTGATGGTGTGGTGATGGTGATGGTGGTGGTAATAGTGCTGATGGACATGGTGGTAGTGGAAGTGGTGATGGTGGTGGTGGTGATGGTGATGGTGGTGGTAATGGTGGTGATGGATATGGTGGTGATGGTGTGGTGATGGTGATGGTGGTGGTAATGGTGCTGATGGACATGGTGGTAGTGGAAGTGGTGATGGTGGTGGTGGTGGTGGTGATGGTGGTGGTGGTGGTGGTGGTGATGGTGGTGATGGATATGGTGGTGATGGTGGTAGTGGAATTTGTTGGCCAGAGACAGGCTGGATTGGGCCTGCCAACCATCTGAGCTCCATTATCTTCCCCACAGCGTCAACTCCCTGGATGACAATTCTGTGGATCTGGAAAACAGCAGGCAGGAAATCAAGGCAAGATGGGGGATGAGTTGGTACCTGGGGCTTCTGACTTAGGGCTCTTCTCTGAAGAGCTGGGGTTCAGGACAGAGCTTGAGGGACCTGCTGCTGACATGGGTGTGTCTCCGCACTCAGCCCTGGGAAATCCCATGGCTTTGGAAGGGGACCCAATCCTTATTCCTCTACTCATTCACTGTGACCCCGGGTGGGTGACATCTTCCCTCTGGTTCTCAGTTTTCTCATCTATAAATGGGGATCAGAACACCAACTATTCAAAACTGTTGTGAGGATGAAATAAGAGTGGGTATAAAAACCATCTGGCACAAAGCAAGTGTTCAGAAATCTGGTTCCTTCCCTTTATATCCTTTATATAAAAGCTGGTGGGGTGGGAAGAGGAGATCCGGAGATGAACATAATCCAACTGAAGAGCAAAGGTAGGCTCGAGTGAACAGCAGCGCTGTTGTTTGTTCAGTATGCTAGTTGGTTCGGTGAGATCAAGCATTTGCATAGCCTGGGCTGCTGACATGGGGAGCTCTTTAGATGTGAGTATATCAGGTCACAGCCCAGAGATTCTGATCAGCTAGGGTGGGCCTGGGAAGCAAGGTGCTGCTAAAGCTCCCGGGATTCTAATGTACAGGTGAATGAGAACCAGGCAACTGGGAAAGTAGATTAGAGGGCTGGGTGGGTGATGGGGCGCCAGAACCAGGTGCAGCTATCCTCTCCTTCCCACTTTGAAAACCACTACTGGAGTAGAAGCTCTAAGGCCCACTGACATTTGATAGTCTATGGTGTGTGTGTGTGTGTGTGTGTGTGTGTGTGTGTGTGTGTAGGGATGGGTATCCACCCACCATTCACCTTATCCACCCTACTTTGGGTCTTACCCTCAGCCTAGCCCTGCCCTCCTGGGGATCCATAGCCACCCTTCATGCTTCAGGACTTTTACTTTTAAAAAATATTTATTTATTTGTTATTGGCTGTGCTGGGGCTTCCCTGATAGCTGGTAAAGAATCCAGGCTGTGCTGGGCCTTTATTGCTGTGTGAGGGCTTTCTCTAGTTGCGGTGCCTGGGCTTATCACTGTTGTAGCTTCTCTTGTTGTAAAGCACAGGCTCTAGGGCAAGCAGGCTTCAGTAGTTGCAGCACACAGACTCCATAGCTGCAGTTTGTGGGATCCAGAGCGCCAGCTCAGTAATTGTGGCGTGGGGGCTTAGTTGCCTCGAGACACATGGGATGTTCCTGATCAGAGATCAAACCTGATTTCCCTGCACTGGCAGGTGGATTGGGCTTCCCTGGTAGCTTGGACAGTAAAGCGTCTGCCTACAATGAGGGAGACCCGGGTTCGATCCCTGGGTCGGGAAGATCCCCTGGAGAAGGAAATGGTAACCCACTCCAGTATTCATGCCTGGAAAATCCCATGGACTGAGGAGCCTGGTGGGCCACAGCCCATGGGGTCGCAAAGAGTCAGACACGACTGAGCGACTTCTCTTCTTCTCTTCTTAATCACTGGACCACCAGGGAAGCCTCATGCTTCAGGCCTTATTTTCCCTTGAGGATCCCTTACTTGAAAAGATTTGGTCAACCAAAGCCTCTCACAGGTGTTAAAATACCAGAATGCTGCCCAAGGACCTGGCTGTCACTTGAAGGCTTCCAAATGGGCCCCCAAGGATGAAGGTGGTGGATGGGGGTTCAGGCTTCCAGGCAGTGCTAGAGGCCTCTGGATGGATGGCTCATCTCTGGGTTCGAGATGGTTTGGAGCAAAAACTCCAACTTAGGTGGAGGGAAACAGTCTTGTGGGCTGGAGCCGGCAACTGGGCAGGTGGCTCCTAACAGAGGCTAAGGTTGACCGTAGTGGAGGAGAGTGGAGTGGGGAGGGGAGTGGAGTCAGAGACCCAAGCAGTGGGGCTGGACCTGTGGGTTGGGGAGGGCCAGGGAACTCCCAGAGAGTCTGGAGAGGGAGGAGGGCCAAAGCGCTGAGCGTCTTCAGGCTGGGAAAGAGCCAATCCTGCAAAGGCAGGGGCTGGGGTTGTTTCCGAGATCCTGCAGCAGAAAGTGGGCCTTGAGGTCTCCAAGTGCGGAATGCAGGTGGGGCCTTTTTCCAGAGACCCCTTGGGGCCAACTCACCTAAACCTTCCATAAATGTTTGTGTGGAAGGTCTGAAAAACCTGAGGGCTCATCCAGTCTGAGTTTTTCAAGCAAACGAGGCCAGGGAGGGGTGCTGAACTGCCCAAGATTAGAAAGCTTGGGAGGTCAGGGCAGCCCAGAACCCAGGTCTCCTACTTCCCAGGCCAGGCTGTTTCCTGGGCTGCACTGTGCCAACTGTTCCCAGTGGGGGTCTGTGTGGAGGGCTCTGGGGAGCATGGCAGACTGTTTAGTTCCTCCTGGGACCCCCTCAGATATTCCACTGTTTACTAGGGACCAGAACAACCCCAGTCTGGAAAAAGCCCTTAGTGAGCCCTAGGAAGGGTGGAGGTGGTGGCGGTGGTTGGGGATTTGCTCCCATGGGTGTCTTCACGGTGGGGTAACTGAGCCTGGGGGCCTGGCTGGTCCACAGGAGGGATTCTTGTGAAGGTGTGAGTGTGACATGTCACATGGTGAAGGGGAAGAGGGAGGGCAGGAGACCAGTGAGTGTATGCTGTGATGGCCGTCAGGCAGGACTTGGGTGTGATGTATCCCTCTGGGATGGCAGAAGGACCTGCCAAATTCAGTCAGGGGCAGCGTGGAGCCGTGGACAGGCTTTAGAGTCAGCAAGACCAGTGGTCCAAACCTTGCTCTGCCCCTTCTGGGCCAGAGAGCCTTTCAAGCCTCAGTTTCCTCATCTGTAAACTGGGGGACATGATCCCTCCCTCAGGGAATCCTGTGAGTACCTCAGGTTGTGGATGGCTGTGCCCAGCACCCACCGTGCATGCCATGAAGTACAGGTGGCAAGGACTGTGGCTGGACTGGCTCTCTGGTACAGGACACAGGGCCTGACATTACTCAGGACCTGGCAGGAGAGCAAAATGCCACCACATCCGTGGGCGAGACAAAGGCTGCAGTAGACCCCTGAGGCCCGCCCCATCACCTGCACCACCAGTAGTCATGGCCGCCTCTGGGACAGAGTCAGGAAACTGAGACCCCAGCCAAGGAACCATCTGGTCGTGAGCTTGAAGGCCCATTCATTCTCCTAGGGACTGGGGAGATGACTCCATCTTGGCCCTGGCCTGACCCCTCCCCTCCCTCTTTCCACAGAAGGAGCCCCTGCATGCTCCCATGGGGCCAGATCCAGAGCCCTGGGACAGTGAGCTCTTCGGGAGGAAGGAGGAGCTGGTCTTCACCAACCTTGGCCTGGACACCACAAACCTGTGATGGGGGCGTAGCCACCGGACTCTGGCCACAGAGCTCCACACGGGCCCCCACTCTTCTGATCCACCTCCAAAGGGGCTTTGTTACGCCCAAATTACACCTACCCTTCCCTGATCAATAATAAGATAAGCTGCTCCACCCCCCGTCTGCTTGTAGCCAATCACAGCTGACAAGGGTTGGGGGAGTATTTTATTACCAATGTATTGTGACAGTTTGTAGCCAAAAACCGTGGCTGGAGGGTTGGGGGACAGGGGTACTGAGTGGTCACAAGGGGCTTGTGGGGCTCACGGCACTGGGGGACGAGGGGCCAGAGAGGGTGGTCTTTTAGGGACTACAGTGGTTGTAGAGTGAGCTCTCCGTCGTGTCCCCAGCACCCAAGGCCAGCTGTCACCAGGCTGTGGGCCTCTGACCATGACCCTCCGGCGTTTCTGTGACTCTTGCAGCTGCACCCACAGGGCACTCCTGCAGCTGCCTTTGGCCTGTCTGGGAATTGTGGAGCGGTGTCCAGTGAGGGTGGGGATAGGGCCAGGTGAGGGGGAGACAGGAACTGGGGACAACTACCAGCATGCAAGAGATGCCCAGGCCATGGGGCCAGCCCGCCGCGTGGACACGCACTCGCATACACCCCGGGCTTGCACATCGGGGGTCTCACATGCCAATCCTCACATACTTGGGGCTTTTGTACACAGTTTCTCCCGTTCTGGGGACCTGGCTGCCTCTGGAGATCACAGCGCACCTGTCTGGACATCTCAGGAGCCTGCCCTAGCTCTCAAGGCTAGGTCCCCAGAGGGACTCTGAGCAGGTCCCCAGAGGTCGCCCAGTGTGGCCGGGAGAGGGTAGCGCTGAGGGCTATGAGGGGACGGTGGGGTGTCGGGGCTGGGTTCGTGGGCTCCTGACCACGAAGGAGCTGGGTAGAGGGTATTCATTGGTGTGTTCAGGAGGGGAAAGGGGCTGGAAAGACAGGATGAGAAGCCCCTAGATGCTGCCTGCCCCTTGGAGGCCTGTCGCGTGTCGAGGGGATCCCTTCTAGGGGCCTGGGATCGAGAAGGGAGCCTGAGAAGGTTGGAAAGCCGGGCGTACAAAAGGGGAGCCGATCACTCGGCCGTGGGCCCGGCTCGCGAGCAGCATCGCGGGCGCCGCACACTCTGCAGCAGCGCGCGGAAGAGGCCCGGCGGGCGCTTGGCGGCTCCCTCCGAGGGCGCGGTGCGGACGGAGCCCGCGCGGCCCGGACCCGGGCGCGCAGCAGGAGGTGGCGGCGCGGGCGCCCCCTGGCGACCGTGCTCCTCGATCTGTCGCTCCAGATGCTTCTGGATGGCCATGCCCAGCACCTCCACCTCCATGGCGGCGCCGTACACCTCCCACGTCATGCCCTTTTCGTCCCAGCTCACGTCGCGCACCGGCTCGACCGCCTCGGGGGGCGCCGAGGCGGCCGCCAGCGCGGAGCCCGGCCGCACTCGCACTTCGGGGAAGGCGGGCGGCGCGGCGGCCTGCGGCGTCATGGGCCCGGTGGCCACGGAGCGCGTCTCGGCGGCGCCCAGCGACACCTGCAGGCCCGCGTCCCGGCGAGAGGGCGGCCCGGGCGCGGGGCTGGGCGCGCGAGGCGCCCCTTGGAAGCTGAAGGCCGGGCCGCCCGCGCCGTCCTGCGGAGACATGGGGCTCACGGCCACCGACACGCAGGCCTGCGAGCCCGCCTGCGTGCCCGCGTCCTCGCGTGGCGGCGGGGCGTTCGCCTCCCACGACGGCGCCTTGGTGAAGTTGTCGCGAGTCCGCGGCCCGGGCGGCGGCGGCGCGACCGCCTCCAGGCCGGGGCTCCTCTCGGCCCTAGCAGCCGCAGGGTCCTTCCGGACGAGGCTGGAGGCCTCAGAGCTGGGCAGTGACGCTGGCTCCACGCGGCCCCCGCCGTCTGCGGGAGAAGGAGCGGAGTCACAGGGTTTGCCATCTGCCTGCCTGGAGGCCTCCAGAGTCAGGCTGTCCCCCTTCCCCGAGGATGGGAGATCCCCCTTTCTCGGAGGCACAGAGTCAGTCTTGTCCAGGGCTACGGGCGCCACCTTCCCAGAGGCAATAGAGCCTGCTGATTCTGAGGGTCCAGGATCCGGCTTCTCCGGGGCCAGTGGCTTCTCGGTCGGCGAAGATTTAGCCTCTGCTTTCCCTGGTGAGGCAGTGCCCTCCTGCCCACAGGGTGTGGTTTCCGCTTTGCCCTCGGACTTGGATTCTGCTTTCCCGGAGGCCCTGGGATCCACCTTCGTGGAGTTCATAGGATTGCCCTTCTCGAGGGGCAGAGCGTCCACCGTTCCCTCTGGGACCGCTTCTGCCTTTCCCGAGGATGCCCGGACTGTTTTTCCTAGGCTCGTGGGGGCTACCTTTCCTGCGGACTCGGAGTCCATGTCTCCGGGGAGGACAGCTTCCGGCTTTCCCTTGCTCACAGGGTTCACTTTCCCCGAGATGGGGGGATCAACCTTCCCCAAGGCTGGGGGACCCACCTTTCCAGGGGCCAGGGGACCTGACTTTTCCAAGGACAATGGGTCTGCTTTCCCCCTAGTCACTGCCTCAGCTTTTTCAGAGGAAGGAGGACCCATGGGACCAGAGGACGCAGAGTCTATCTCTCCTGATGATTCAGGATTCACTTTTCCAGGAGGTGATGTTTTTGTATTTCCCACAGAAATGGGATCCCCCTTTCTGGAGGACACTGGGTCCTCCTTTCTTGAGGATGTGGTTTCTGTCTTTCCCACTGACATCAGTTCTGCCTGCATGGGAGACAAGGGCTCTGGCTTTCCTGAGGACACAGGATCCACTTTTGCCAAAGAAACCGAACCCACTTCGCCTGCAGACACGGGGTCCATATTTTTCAAAGACGTGGGCTCCACCTGTCCAGCAGACATGGTTTTTGTCATTCCCACAGACATGGAGCCTTGCTTTTCTGAGGAGGCAGGGTCCATCTTTCCTAGGAACTGAGGGTCCTCTTTTGTGGAGGACATAATTTCTGCATTTACCATAGATGCAGGATCTGTCATCCCCAAGTGAGTAGGATCTGCCCTTCCTGATGGCCCCAGAGCCACTGTTCCAGGCATGATTTTGCCTGGTGACCCTGGAGTCAGCGTTTCCAAGGACACAGGATCCGCGTTTGCTGAGAACTCGAGATCTCTCTTTCCCAAGGCTATAAGATCTGTCTTTTCTGTAAATGCAGACCCCACCTCTTCTGAGGACACTTGAAGGTCTTTTTCTGAATACCTGGGCTCCTCCTTTCTTGGGAACACAGGATCCACTTTGCCGAAGGATCCAGGCTCCTCCTTCCTTAGGGACACTGTATCCATCTCGCTGGAGCACTGAGGATCTACCTTTCCCAAGGATCCAGGATCCTCTTTTCCTAGGGTCACGGGATCCTTACTTCCAGAAGCCACAGAATCCACTTCCCCTATGATTGCAGTCTCTGTCTTTCCTGTAAACATAGGATCTGCCATCCTCAAGGACCCAGCATCTTCCTTTCCTATGGAAATGGAATCTAGCTGTTTTGAAGACTTGGAATCCATATTCTCTAAGAACATTGGATTTCTGTTCTCTGAGGGTGAAGGATCAGTTTTCACTGAGGACACAGGCTCTGGCCTCCCAGAGAAGGTGGTTTCTGGTGTTCCTGAGATCAAGGCTCCTTGTGTCCCTAATGTCTCCTTGGCGGCTGCCTCTTGGGAAGGGATGTGGGCTTTGGAGGGGTAGGCCAAACTCCTGCCAGGGTCCGCAGAGCAAGACGCCCCTTCCCCAGCCCCACTGGGGCTGCTGTGTCTAGAGTCCATGCTTGGGCTCTGGGCAGGGGTGTGCCTTGGGTGTGTAGGGATGGCCTTTTGCTGGGAGGGGCAGCAGTCCCTCATGGCCTGGCTCCCAGCCCCCAGGCTCCCATCCTGTGGGCAGCAGAAGGCTGTGGGCTGGGGTCCTGGGGGGCTGGAGTCCTTTCGAAGCAGCTGGAGCCAGGCTGGGTCTTCAGCACTGCCCAATTGCCCTCAAGACCATGCTTGGGCCCCAGGCGTCTGTCTGGTTCTGAAACACAGAAAGAGCAGACTCAGGCTCAGAGGAGACCCTGTGGGAGAAGCCTCTATCCAGGCCCCTTCCCTCTCACTGTTCCTAACAGCCGGGCCTTCTTCACAGTCTCTACCTTTGTCTGATCCCCTCCTGTCCATAGGGTCTGGGCTAATAAATGAACCCAGCCATACCATTTCCCTGTTTCACTGCTCCCATTGGCCCTCTGGATAAAGGCCAGGCTTCCTAAAAGGGCATTCAAGACCCTTCACAACTTGGCCACAATCTAACTTTTCTCCCCTCCCTTTTCAGCCCACCCCATGCAACATGCTATCTAGAAGTTATGCTGTTTTTCTTTAGGCCATGGGTCACAAATTCTGATGCCATAGGGGCCATGTAGGTAATCTAATTGAAGGAAGCAGACTGGGTCCTAAACAGTAGGGAGTGTTCAGGACTAAGACAAACTGGAGAGCACATGCCCTGTCTTAAGAGCGGACCATACTCCATTAGCCAAGTACTGTCCTGGAGAAGTGCATCCTGGTAGTATCAGTCAGAAGTGGGAAATATAGAAGTTTAATGTAAAATATCCCAATTAATTCAAGATTTAAAAAATATGGTATGTGGGCCAAAGTATGTCTGTGGATCACCAGTTTATATCTGTGTAGGCCCTGGGGAGATGGGAATGGTTTACGGTTGAGGAAAGAGCATAGTCTGAAATGTGTGTTTTCAAAGATTGCTTAGGGATGGTGTGGAGGCTGGAGAGGAGGGGTTGGCCCATCATTTATTCAACCTCTCATGCATCCTGCTCTTCATTCATTTACCCAGCCCTTTCTCTGTGATGGTCTAGATGAGAGACAGTACAGCGAAGGTGGTGGGGATGAAGAGTTGGCAGCTTTGAGAGGTCCAAGGGAAACTGACAGGAACCAACTGGATGTAAGAGGTGATTGTGGGGGTGGTCTGCAGAATTCTGGCTGGGGTTGGGGGGTGCTGGGCAAGACATATGGGGAAAGGGAGAGTTGCATTTTGGACAAACTGAGTGTGTGGTACCTGGGGTACACCCAGGGAAAGGATCTGGCAGGTGGCTGGATCAGCATGCAACTCAGCAGCCAAGGCAAGCAGCGCTCTGATTCCCCCAGAGCTCTTGCTCCCCACATCTCCAAAGTCACACTGTAGTGCTCAGGCCAAGATCCCTCGACCTCTTCTCAAACCCTCCAGCCCAACATCCGAGCAAAACATAATGGATCTACCTTCAAAAGAAATCCAGAATTTGGCAACTATCCTGAGCCAAACCCACACCATCTCTGACTGGAATTATCCTTGCTTTATCCTTCACCCTACTTGTTTATTCTCAACACAGCAGCCAGAGGGATCTTAGTAAAATTCAAGACAGACCTCCTTTGCCCAGAACCATATAGTGTCTCTCCATTTCATGCAATGTAAGTGTTAGTCACTCAGCTGTGTCCAACTCTTTGCAACCCCACGGACTGTAGCCTGCCAGGCTCTTCTGTCCATGGAATTCTCCAGGCAAGAATATGGGAGTGGGTAGCCATTCCCTTCTCCAGGGGATCTTCCCGACCCAGGGATCGAATCTGGATCTCCCAAATTACAGGCAGATTCTTTACCATCTGTGTCACCAGGGAAACTCCTCACCATAGTCCACAAGTTCCTGCATTTTTTGGTCCTGTCACAGCTCTTGGTCTTGTCTCCCATGGCTCTCCCCTGATTACCCCGCTTCAGCGACCCGTCTGCCCTGTTGGTTCCTGAACCCACTACCTTGGGGCCTTTGCACTGGCTGTCTCCTCTATGCCTGAAATGCTTTCGCTCCCAACATCTGCATCTCACTGAAGCTTTCCCTGACACATCCAGGATAAAGTAGCCTCCTTCCCCCTTGCCTTGCTCCGTTTTTCTTTCTGCTACCTGTCTTCATCCTCAAATTGCATATGCTTGTTTATTGCTCATGATGTGTCTCTCCCATGAGAATGTCCGCTCCAGGAGTGTGGGGACTTTGCCATGTTGACTGATGTAGTCTCAGGGTTGAGAACAATGACTGGCACATAGTAAGCAAGTGGTTTTCAATACATGTTTGTTAAATAAATGACTGAATGCCCTTTCTGTGACGTTGGTCCCACCATGCCACTCTTGGCTCAAAGCCCTCCTTGCTCTTTTAGGGGAAATAAATTGGTTGCAATCTTTTTGGAAGGACATTTATCAATATCAGACTAATGGTGCATGAGAACATGGCTGGTAATGAGAAGAAAACCAGGAAGTGGGTTTGTAAAATGTGGGACAAACATATGGGAAACCCTCCACCCTCCACAGCTGTCAGAATGGGTGGAGTGATGAGGAAAGATGCTCAAGGTAAGTTAAGGAAAAAAACAAGGGGAAAGCATGGTGAGTGGGTTCCTGTGAGTGTAGGCAAGGGAAAGGACAGGTATATATCTGTAGGTTTATTTATAAAGAGAAAATTTCTGGAAGGAAACCCATGAAACTTTTAGCAGTGATTGCCTTTGGGAAGCGAGACCAGAGATATCTGGAGGTAGAAGAAACTGTTTTATTAATGCTGCTTTGCAATGCTTGAATTTTGATTATGTGTGCATGTATTATTTAAAAAAAACAGGGAAAAAGAAACTTTTAATGACTTCTTTAAAATCTTTAGGGTCATGTCCAACTCTTTAATGTGCTTCTAAGCCCCTGTATATTTACTTAGTTGGTGGGCTTTATCTTTCATTATGCACTCCATCCCCCACAGCATGTGTACCCACACACACACTCAAAACTGCTTTGGGTTCAACCAGGGGTTCACATTCTCTCTCATCTTGGCCTCTACAACTTTCCTGCTTGGCTTTTAGTAAACCATCAATTCTCAGTTTAAACGCCGCCTCCTCCAATGACCCTTCTTTGCCTACCACCTTCCTCGGGGTTCCCGTGGCCTCTTCTACTCCTAACCAGACTCTTGTCATTCTGCCTATAGCCCTTTACACCTCTGGATCCCCACCTAGCCCTCAGGTGCCTGGATGGGGATTCAGCTGCTATTGTTCACCACTGGGTCCCCCAAGCTTTGGGCTTATGGGACTTGGGGGTGAGGATTTCACCAAAATGGGGGGATGGGAGGAGAAGCAGTGTTGCAGAGGATGGTGGGGGACTGGGTTTTGGGAAATTTAACTGGGGTGTCTGTGGGCCTTATAGGGGAGATATCCAGGAGGCTTCTGGGAGACAGGTTTGAAACACAGGAGAGGTCAGCTGCAATTCTTTGGATCTGCTTTTCATCAGCGTAAAAACAGATGTATGGGGAGCTTGGGGCTTCCCAGGTGGCTCAGTGGTAAAGAATCTGCCTGCCAGTGCAGGAGAAGTGGTTTGATCCCTGGGTTGAATCCCAGGGAAGATCCCCTGGAGAAGGAAATGGCAACCCACTCCAGAATTCTTGCCTGGGAAATCCCATTGTCAGAGGGGCCTGGTGGGCTATAGTCTATGGGGTCCCAAAAGAGTCGAAAATGACTTAGTGACTAAAACTCTGCAACGAAATAGGGAGCTTGGGGCTGGAACTGGAAGGAGTTGCCAAGGGCTATAGGAGGTGTGCTCTGAGTCCTCACCAGCCTTCTTTTCATCCCTGGTAGCCCAGCTCCAGGGTCCTCTCACACCAGCCCCTCCATCAGGCTCCCTCCTCCAGGTGAGGCATGGGCCAGAAGTCAGGACAGCTCCCCAACTTACCAGCTTCCTGATTTTTTAACCAGCTCTATGACCTTAGGCAAGTCCCTTCTCCTCACTGGGGACCCTAACAAACCTACTCCCTGCTCCCCCAGGGCTGCAGGGAGAATTAAAGAAGATGAAGGGTGTGCACATCCCTGCTACTTTAGGGCCGGGCTGTGTACATGCAAGGCCTGTTTTTATCTACTCAGTCTGTCGGAGCCCAGCTGTGCTCCCAGAAGGAGGCAGGGGAGGGAGGGCCAGCAACATAGGCACAAACTGGCAAAACCTCGCCCTTGGACATGCCTGATTAACTTGGAGTGCTTAAAAAATTTTTTTAAAGTTACTGATCAACATTTAAAAATTAGAAGAGTTCATGTGAAAATCAGATTTCCAGCTCCTCTTGGAAAACTAAGATTTGGTAGTCTGAGTGTGCTTCCTTCATAGCAGTAGTGACCATCCTTAGATGGATCCAATTAGCCACCATCTCTACCCCTCCCAGTGGTGTCCTGGGCACTGAGGTTGACTGCCTGCTGCCATTGATCACTGATTTGCACCACCATTTTTCTTATAGCAGCCCCTTATGGGTGGTATCCACCTGGTCTGTAGCCACCTGCGTTCTGATTCTTGATCTAGATGCCAAGAAGGTGGGAGGTGACCTTGCACACATGAAGTTCTTACAAAACTTATTATGTGCAAATCCTGTACACCTTCTGGGAAGATGCTCTGGTCTTATTTTCCAGAGAAGGAAACTGAGGTTCGAAGAGGCAGGCATGGCCAAGTGGCAACATGCCCTTTCTGAAAGTTCCATGAGAGGCTACTTTCTTAGTTCTCAGCCCTCAATTCTCTGATATGGGATAAGGTCCAAGTTGGGACAAAGAGCCTGGCCACGTAGTTAGAAAGATGTGGGGTCAAGCCCCAGCCGAGTCATTGACTTGTTACATGACTCTGGATGAGTTTTCCCACACTCTGAACCTCAGTTTCCCAATCTTTCAAATGGGGGAGATGCATGTATGCTAAGTTGCTTCAGTCATGTCCGACTCTTTGCAATCCTTGGACTGTAGACTGCCAGGCTCCTCTGTCAGTGGCATTCTCCAGGCAAGAATGCTAGAATGGGTTGCCATGCCCTTCTCCAGGGGATTTTCCTGACCCAGGAATTGAACCCATGTCTCTTACATCTCCTGCATTAGCAAGTGGGTTCTTTACCACTAGCATCACCTGGGAAGCCACAAATGGGGAGAGGATGTAGTTATACTAGTAGAACTGGCTGAGGCCTGGGGTTACAATCTGCTAGGATACCATTCCTAGAGGCTCTATGGCTTGCAGTTGTGCTAGGCTTTACCCAGCTCTTAAGAAAGCCTTGGTATTCTCAAGTCACTTCTCCAAAAGGCAACCCACACCTGGGGTCTCATATTCTCGCCTCCCATCCCCCACTGGACCCAGCTCCATCATTCTCCCACTGTGTGCTCAGCCCTGGGTCCAGCATTCTCAGGCTTGTTTTTGCATCTGGACTCCACAACAGTCTCATGAGGGGGGCATTATCGTCCCATTTCACAGATGAGGATGCTGAGGTCAGAGGCAGAAAAGACTTGACCAAGGGCACATAGCTGGGAGAGGGTGGGGCTCTGATTCAAAGCCTATTTTGTCTGAATCCAAACCCTGGTTCTTCCTACTCATATCAGCCAAGATCTTGGACACTGATGCATGGCTCTTAAAACCCCTTTATGCTCTTCAGGGTCATGCCAAGGGTCCTCCCAGTCCCCTGGATCTAATAGGCAACAGCACAAGGAGGTGTCTAGGAGAGGAAGCAAGAGTGTCTTCTGTGTGAGAACCCCACTTGTGGGCACACCCTTTGGGCAGATGATCCTGCACACTTCTGCCTCCTGATGGAGGTAAAAGGTTGAAATGACCCCCAGTTGTGTGGGCTGGCTCACCCAGCGTGCAGCGGAGCACGTAGATGGCTTGTCGACATCTGCGCCAGCTTAGGCCAGCCTGGGGAGCCGGAGTCTGGCTCCTACATTTTGCTCAAGAAGTCAGTGTGCACATGTGCGGTCGGTATGTGCAGAATGCCCTGAGTATTTGTGTCTCCTGGTGGCCATTTGGACCCTGTGGGTATACACATTCATGGCCACCTGGCCTCAGAGCCTCATTCATGGGAGAGCTGGCTGGTATGGGCACAAGCGTTGTGCCCTGCTCCCAGGCAGAGAGGCCCCTGTGAATGCTCACTCAGGCCCAGAGACCTGGCCAAGCTGTTATTTCCCTTTTAGGATTTCTTCCAGAATTGGAGCCAGGACTGCCAGGAACCTGCAGTCACCTCTTCCCATGGTGATAAGATTGACAAAGGCTTGTGGTACTTCAGCAGGGTGTGTGTGTATGTGTGACAGTCTAGGTGTGCCGTTCCTCACCCTCTCATCCCCTTGTCTTCTAAACCCTCAGAGCAGTAATGCGTCCTGCCTGGGGCTGGATGGGAGAAGGAGGCTAGCAAAGGGTGATATCCAGTCTTCCTTCCAGAAACAGCCTTCAGGGCAGCTGTCCATCCACTCACAGGAGGGCAAGAGTGGACATGCAGGAGTTGAGGGGTGGAGAGCAAGTTAAAAGTGTGTGATGGAGTGTGTGACACACCTACTCCAGGGTCTGGGGCAACGTGAGGGACACCATGATGTGCAGGTGTGAACAGGTGCAAGCAGGCCAGAGCAGGGTGGCTGCGAGTGCGTTGTGATGGGGGCTATTGCTGAGTTGAGTGTGTGCTATGATAGGCGATGGCTGATGTGAGTGCGTAGCAATGCCTGGGTGTGTACGCAAAGATGTACTGGGTGGGTGCACAGGTGGCCATGTGCATGAATCTGATGGAATGATCAAGGACCATAGTGTGTGTAGACCTGTGGCCTCGAGTGGTGAGCGTGTGACAGTATATGTGGTGGACCCCCAGAGTGTGTGCCACACTGGGCGTGCGAGAGCGAGTGTGCCCGATGGTGCCAATAGAGCCACTCGATCGCCGAGCTCGCTCCATGGGGAAAATGAATCAACGCGGGCGGACCCCTTCCCCGCGGTGGCGGGAAGCGCCCCCTCCCGCACCATGGTGCCAAACAAAGCAGCAGTCAGAGGCGAGGCCAGGCGCGGGGCCGGGGTCTTACACACAGGGCGGGCTGGCCCGCAGGGCCCCTCGGGTGCTCGGCCAGGACTGCGGACCCGCCCCCGCCCCGCCCCGCCCCAGAGAGGAACCTGGAGATGGACACCCGCCGCCCCAGTAGCGCGCGTACCTTCACCCAGGCGCACGCCAGACACACGCCGCGCGCTGTGCCCAAACCCCGCCACCCAGGCGGTTCGAGGACCCTGGACAGCGGCTCTGGGGCTGCCGCGAGCGGCAGAAGGGGGTCGACACCGCCCGTTTGGAGCGAGCAGCAGATGCAGGAGCGGCGCTTACCGGGCTCTGTCGCCGTTCCGTCTCCTCGGCGCGCTGCGCTCTGGCTCCCGCCACCGCCACCGCCGCTGCCCGAGCTGCCTCGGCTGCCTCCGGTCGGGCTGGCGGGCGGACCCGCGGACTCGGCGCAGCCGTCCCCCGCGCCAGCTCCGCGCTCCCACCCCGCGCCCCGCCCCGGGCATGCGCGCTAGCTGACTGGCGGCCTCAGAACCCGGGAGGGGGCGGTGCCGGCAGGGAAGCAGGGGCCCAAAGGAGGGAGGGGCGCCCCTCGTCCGCAGCCCCTCACTGCGACCGCTAGGCTCCTAGGTTCCCCGCCCTCCTCGACCCGGTTAGCGTTTCACAGACTGGAGACCGAGGGGCGGAGAGGCTGCCTATTTGCTGCGCGCCTGTTGAGGGCGGGGCACGCTGTCACTCAGATCTCACTCAATCCAGCCCCGCGAACGCCCTCTGCTTGTTTCACCGAGGAGAAAACTGGGGCCCAGAGAGGGGAGGCCACTTGGTCAAGGATACTCGGCCTCTGAATAGAGACCCTGGTCTGCACCATGGCCGAGCTGCCCCTGCGCGGAATTTCCCGCCTCCGCCCTGGCCGCACTTCCGGCCTTCTCCCACACCCCCACCTCGCCCCGCCCCCGTCCCTTTGTCTCGCCGCCACCCACGCTCCCCGGAGTGGAGGGACCTGCGTAGTTGCGGGAGGAGGGAGAGAGCCTTCGATTTCCCCGCTACCGTCCTCCCTAGCCAGGGTGCCCGCCCACCTAGTCTGTGCAAGCCGGGTTTTCCTCCACCCTCCAGCAAATCATTTCACCTTTCAGAGTCTCAATTTCTCCATCTGTAAGATGGGACTAACATGAGTCACCTTACAGTGAGTAGTCTTGGAAGGATGAAGGAGCCTGAAGTAGGTGTTCAGAGGCTTTTAGCTGAATTTAAATTGCCAAGGACAGGAGGACTTGCTGCCCACCCCTCCTCGACGTTTCTCAGCAGAGAAATAGTCCCCTCCCCTTTGATTTCCCAGAAGGGGAAAAATAAATCTGTAATTGCCAAAAGGTGATAAAATCCTCCACGTATACTGTAAAACCACCTACTAAAAGTGGTAGCAACTAACGTTAATATGCTTATTTAGGGGCAGTGTTTTTATGGTAAAGCCTGCAAGTTAAAGTAACCAGTAACGTTACCTTGTTTTCAGATTTCATCTAATTTCCATTTCCAGTCACTTATAAGCAAGTTCATGTGAAGGTATTATATCCCGCTTATCAGATAAGAAAACAGACACTGGTGATAGGTCACTCGTTTGTTAGTAATGAAGCTAACTCCTGAAACTTCAGGCTTCACCTTTACTTTCTATTCCTCTGATTTACGTGGTGAGCCACAAGTCACTGTGATCGTTAAAAGAAAAAAAAAATTTTTTTTTTTTTTTTAAATCTGGATGACACACATACAGAACAAAACAAAAACCTATCGGACTGACGTCTTCAGCCAGCATCCCAGGGAAGCAGAAAATTGAGAGTGCCCAGCCAACTTTCAGTACCACGGACAGCACCAAGGACAGCGCCAAGGAACCGGCGTCTTTAGCCCTGAAAATTGCTGATTTCCCACAAAAGCATTTCGCTTCACAGTTTACAAACTCTATTCTACACTCATCGTTTCATTTTATTTTCCCTGCAGCCCTTCAAGGTATACATCGTTGGCCTCATGATACACATGAAGACACCAAGCTTTGGGTAGGTTCACAAGACATAAGCAGTAGCAGGAACGTGGCTGTGATCTAAAAAGCACTCCCACCCACCCCCCCGGGGGGGGGAGGGGACAGGGCGAGAGTGGATGAGAGCAGGATCAGAGCATGAGTGAGGAGGCCGTAGCAGGTGAGAGGTAACGATGCCTGAACCATTGGAATGGAGAGTAGGGGCCAGATTTGATAATTATTTAGGGGTAAAGTCAACAGGTCTTGGTCATGAGGTAAATGCGAGTGTGAGAGGATCCTACTGCCTCTCTGAGGGCTTGCCTCGGGGAGCCAAATGGATGGAGAATCTGATGAACCCTGGGGAAAGAAGGGGCTTGTGAAACAGCTCCACTGAGACATCTGAGTCCAAAACTGAGCTCTGAAGTAGCCAAGGCTGGAGACAGGGCAGGGAACTGGTGTTGGAAGTCATGAGAGGTGTGTTGGGACACCAGGGGAAAGTATAGACCAAATAGAGTGAGACAAGTTACCCTAGGCCCACTCCAAGGAACACCAACATTAAGGGGAACGGAGGCTGCAAAGAATGAGAGAGAGTAGTATGAGAAAACCCAGAAGAAACACAGGAGAGTGTGATGTCTCAGAAGCCAAGGGGAGAGAACATTCTAGAAGGACGTCAGGGTCAACTGCATCAGGAAGACAAGATACAGCCTGAGAGATATCCTCTGGACTTGAAAAAAAGACAATGAAAATTTGATGAAAGCACAGTCAGTGGAGTGGTGGGGGTGGAAGCCAGACTGGGGAGGCGAGGCAGGAACTGATGAATTAATGGAACCAAGGAAGTGGAGAGGACAAGTAGATGACTCTCCAAAGTTTGGATTTAGAGCCAGAAAGGAGATTTTATAGTCTCTCCAGGGCACTGAAGGTATTTAAGTCCTGATGGGGAGGGGGGCAGTAAGGAGGGAAAGGGAGATGCCAAGAAAGGAGATCATAATGGCTGGGTCCAGATGCTCAGTGGAAGGATAGGATGGGATCCAGCACCCTGGGGCGGCTCACAGACCCTGAAATGAAGCTTGAAGAAATGTGGTTTATTTGGCAAGTGCAGGGACACCAGCAGGTGAGTGGGAAGGTGACCCAGGCAGAGAAGGCATCCAATGAGAGGTGGTTATCAAGCCAGCTACCACGGTGGGTGATTGAGGCTTAATCCTGCAGGAAGTCTTGAGAAATGGGGTAAATGCACATCTAGAATTCCTCTGGTCAAGAACAAGGGAGCTTGTGTATTTATATCCCAGTATCTGGCAGACTTTGGGGAAGAGTCGGCCCATGGGCTGTGTCTTAATTCTTAATTCCCAGGCACTTCTAGCCCACAGTGCAGGTAGACAAAGTGGTTTCCACAGACTGATACAGTTCTTTGACAAAGAGGCAGAAAAACATCTACTTCTGCTTTGTTGATTATGCTAGAGTCTTTTTTTTTTTTTTTACACTACAGCCTTCGACTGTGTGGATCACAATAAACTGTGGAAAATTCTTAAAGAGATGGGAATACCAGACCACCTTACCTGCCTCCACCAGGTAATACCACCACCTTACCTGTATGCAGGTCAAGAAGCAACTGTTAGAACCAGACATAGAACAATGGACTGGTTTCAAATTGGGAAAGGAGTACATCAAGGCTATATATTGTCACCCTGCTTATTTAATTTATATGCAGAGTACATCATGTGAACTGCTGGGCTGGATGAATCACAAGCTGGAATCAAGATTGCCAGGAGAAATATCAATAATCTCAGATGCCATTCTAATGGCAGAAAGTGAAGAGGAACTAAAGAGGCTCTTGAGGAGGGTGAAAAAAGAGAGTGAAAAAGCTGGCTTAAAACTCGACATTAAAAAAACTATGATCATGATATCTGGCCCCATCACTTCATGGCAAATAGATGGGGAAACAATGGAAACAGTGGCAGATTTTGTTTTCTTGGGTTACAAAATCACTGCAGAAAGTGACTGCAGCCATGAAATTAAAAGATGCTTGCTTCTTGGAAGGAAAGCTATGAAAAAACTAGATAGTGTATTAAAAAACAGAGACATTAACTTTGCTCTCAAAGGTCCATATAGTCAAAGCTATTATTTTTCCAGTAGTCATGTATGGATGTGAGAGTTGGACCATAAAGAAGGCTGAGTGCCAAAGAATTGATGCTTTCGAATTGTGGTACTGGGGAAGACTCTTCAGAGTCCCTTGGACTGCAAGGAGATCAAACCAGTCAATCCTAAAGGAAATCAATCCTGAATATTTATTGGAAGGACTAATGCAGAAGCTGAAGCTCCAATACTTTGGCCACCTGATGCAAAGAACCAGCTTACTGGAAAAGAGTCTGATGCTGGGAAAGCATCAGAAGGCAATAGAAGGGGGCAACAGAGGATGAGATGGTTAGATAGCATCAACAATTCAGTGCACATAAATTTGAGCAAACTCTGGGAGATAGTGAAGGTCAGGGAAGCCTAGCAAGCTGGTCAATGGGGTTGCAAAGAGTCAGACACAATTTAGTGACTGAACAATAACCTGGCTGTTGGGAGTCTGACTGGTGGGCACAGAGACAGTAAAATCACCAGAGGAGATGTGGACAGAGCTCTGGCCATGTCTGCTACATGGGCACAGTCAGGGCCTTCTTTCCATCTGTGCCCTTTGCCACTCTCCAACAACTCTTGTTCCATGAGGACTTGTTGATAAATACATGTTTAAAAATGAAAATTTCCAGACAACAGAACAAAACACTTGCCAAAGTAGAGTGGAAGGTCAAAAAGAACACGGACGTAAGCAGTGTAGATTCGGATCCTGACTTTGCCAGTTACTAGCTGTGTGGCCTTGACTGAGATCTCTCTAGGCCTCAGCTTCATCATTTGTAATTCTTACTTCACAGAGCTCCGAGGAGGATGAAGGCAGGAAAAGTTCCGCAAGCACCAAGCGTAGGGTAACACTCCTGGGGGATGCCAGGGTGTGGCAAGCCCAGCACTCTGCACCCTTATTGACCACAGCACCTCTGTTTCCCTTGGGATCCACCTCCTCACTCGGTGGAGTGGGATGGGCCCCACTGCCTTCTTTAGGGGTGGGCAGTGACCCTGTCCTGGCCAATCAGTGTGTGGTGATTAGTTTCATGGATGGAGGCAGAGCACAGGATCATAGCCAGGGCAACCAGTCTCCCATGTCCCTGGAGCTTTAGGGGTTGCTAAATAGGTGGTGTGTCTGCCTGGAGCTACTGAGGATCATCTCTGTCCCCATGTGGAGAGTCTGCCTGGGCCCGGATTGTGGCTTGTCTTGGGGCTCAGGTTCATCCTGTGACAACCAACATGGTCACCACACCCATGTGAGTGTGTGTGTATATGTGAATCTTGGGTTGGTCTGCCTCTGGGAAGACACACACACTCATGCACACCAGAAGATAAACAAGAGCCTGCAGTTCTTTGGCTGGCGCCCAGGCCGGGGGTGGAATAAACAATCCCAGTGACTTTCTGAAAAGCAAGCGTGTGTGGCAACAGGCGCCATGGAGACAAGCAGACTGTACCAGAGCACGGGCAGCAGCCACCCCCCTGATACCACCCCTGTGCACACACACACACGCACTTACACAAGCACCTCCCGTGTTCAGATCATGTTTGTATCCACTCCATCATGCACAGTCCTACTTCCACACCCAGGCACACCACCCTTGGGATCTGCCCCCATTTCAGCTTTGCTAGAGGCTAAAGGCTTTTGGAGAAGGAAATGGCAACCCACTCCAGCATTCTTGCCTGGAAAATCCCATGGACAGAGGAGCCTGTTAGGCTACAGTTCATGGGATTGCAAAGAGTCGGACACGACTGAGCGACTTCACTTTCAAAGGCTTTTGAGAAGGTCTGAGATTTCTAATACAATAGCACCCATGGTTCCTCACCCCCTTCTGGACATGGGTCCTGATGTAGACCAAATTTTAGCAAATCATAGCCTCTAGGGAAATGTGTGTGTGGTGGGGGTGGGGGGGAGATGGAAACAGAGAGAGATGGAAGAGGAGAGAGGTGGGGGAGGGGGACAGGATCACACGGCAGGCAATACTATATAAACTCAACTTCCTAGAAAGTTCTTCTCTTTGTTCAGATATTCACACTCAACAGACATGCACCTACTCCTTCAAGGAGCACTCACCTAACCACCCTCCTCCAGGCTTGTATGGACACAACACTGGGTACAAACATTCACATATGTATCGGTCCTCATATATGCAGGGGAGTTAACCCAGAATCCTACAGGTGATGATGGTGGTGGTGTACAGTTTACTGACTGCCTAAGTGTTTTACAGTCATCATCTCCTTATATTTAAGCCTTAAGAAAAACCATCTGAGATTGATATTATTGCTATTCCCATCTCATAGCTGAGGAAACAGAAGTTCAGAGAGGTTAGGTAACTCGCCAGGGTTACAAAGTTAGAAAGTGACAAAGTTAGGAGCCAAAATCCTTCCCACACCATGAGACTGTCTTCATTCAGTCAGATAGACATGCAACACGCATGTGTGCACAGGTGCGTGTGTGCGCGTGCACACACACACACACACACACACACACACAAACCCTGCCTCCTTAGTTAGTGCAGGGAACAGATGCGCATGAGGTCATCTTCCTCTTCCTCTCTCTGACCTCCTCATGTGCATCACTCCCAACCCCTTACAGCACTGCCCTGATATTCATGAGCGCCCCTGGCCCAGACACCTATGAGCACAGCTTGCTGCCCACAAAGGCCCCCTCCCCCCAGCAGCTGTAGGCCCCGGCCCCGCTGGGGGCGGCCCCGGGATTTGGCTGGGTGACTCAGGCTGAATCATGGCCCAGCTGCTCCTTGGCAGCCCTCTCACCCACTCTGCCCAGAGAACCTATTTTGAAGGCAGAGATGGGCCTTGGGTGGAAGATAGGAAGCATGGGCACTTGAGAAGGAGGAATCAGGCACAAGAAGGCCTCTGTGCCCACTTCTAATCCTCAGTGGTCTGCAGGCACTCAGGCAGCCCCCGTCCATACCCCTCATTCTCCCAGAGAGAGGACCTGTTTGCCTGGACATGAGCATGGGTCTAACTCTCTGATTCCAGGACCCACTTTGGCTCCCTTGTCCCACTTTTTGGCTTTAATAACAATGATAACAATATTTACTATTCTAATGGATTACTCACGTGTTACAGTATTCTACAGTTTTCAAAGCACTTTCTCATCAGTAGTGCATTTAATTCTCTTATTAGTTCTAGAGTGGGCTAATAGCATCCTTAGGAGTGGAAATTAATATCTTTAGTTTTGAGCTAAGGAGACTGAAGCTCAGAGAGGTTATGTGAACTCTCTAAGGTCACACAGTGGGTAAAATGACAGAGCCAGGAACCAAATTTTAGGCTTCTTGGTCTAACCTGTGAAAAGTAAACATTAAGGCTGGACTTGAGCTGCAGTTGGGCGTGGCGAGGGGGCATGAGTATGTGGGGCATGGCAGGCCATGGTGGGGCCATGGCTGGGCATCAGAAGTAGCATAGGGGTGTGGCAAGATAGGGGGTATGCGGAGTGTATGGAGGAGGCATGCCTGGTGGCTTGGTGTGTAAGGATCATGACAAGATTATTCTCTTTACCCTTCTGCAATTAATAGATTGTAGAATCATTTATGCTTTAAAATCTTCTTTTCCATGTTTCAGGCCAATGTCCTAAGCTTAACAGGTTCATCACCAACTCAATGGACATGAGTTTGAGCAAACTCCGGAAGACAGTGAAGGACAGGGAAGCCTGGCGTGCTGCAGTTCATGGGGTCGCAAAGAGTCAGACACGACTGAGCAACTGAACAATGACAAGTGCAGAGCCATAGAGTTTCTGCTGAGAAGACTTGACCTATAGGACCTTTGCTTTCCAAAGCCTTAGTTTGCTCATCTGAAATGATGGGTCTGGGCCTCCAGTGCCATAGGGTGTTGGGAGGCATGTGTGCAGTCATGTGCATCGTGCCCTTTAGAAGCCATGAAGGACTTCACAAAGGCTGATGTTTTTCACATTTTATCTTTTAAAAATGTCTGTGAGTGCTGGGCAGAGGGGTGGGTGGGCTTCTGGGAACCTGTGGGCGGTGCTGAGAGGGGGAGTGGGTGAGAGCTCTTCCTTCCCCCAGCCTGGTCTCAGCCTGGCCTTCCCCCACCCTCAGCCCAGAGCCGGTTTCTAGGCAACAGGATGGATGCAGGGATGGTTCGGAGGGGAGAGAGCTATAAATAGGGAAGGGAGAAAACAAAAATAAAGTTCCAGAGAAAGCAGTGGAGCTGTATTACTAGAGGTGGGGGCGGGGAGATGGGGAGGGAAATGGGTGAAGGGTGGGGCACGGGGAAACAGCCGCTGTCCCTTCATCAGGGGAGACGGTAGTCTCAGGTTAGCCAGCTGGCAGTGGTCCGCAGAGTGCTGACACAGGTGAGGAGGGGGTCTTCGTGTGCATAGCGGAGGAGATGGGGGTGACAAGGAGAAGTCAATTATGGCTGGAGGAATAGGGGAAGCTCAGCGGCAGGAAGGATTTCAACAGGCAGAGTGCCAGGCAGATGTCCAGGTGAAGGAGAGGAGCCGGCAAAGAACTGGAAGGTGTAGGTCAGGCAGGGTGGGGCCGGACTCGCGGATCTCGAAGGCCTGGCTGAGCTCATTCTCGCTGACCTCACACCCCATGTCCATGCAAACACAGGTGGGCTCTTCCTGTGCTGCAATGCTCGCCCTCCCCAGATTTCCCAGGCACCTCCTTTTCATTCAGGTTTTAGCCTCTCAGACACCTGAGCTGATCCACCCAATTGAATGTTGGTCACTACCCTTACTGTGACCTTACTGTGACATTCTATCACATGGCTCTGTTTTATGTTGTTCATAAAACCCCAAATTGTCTCGATCCGTCTATTCACTGATCCATGGACATGAGTTCTTCTGGGGCAGTGACCCCAGGGCTGTTCCCTGTAGCCCCTTACTTCTAGGACCAGAGCAGGTGCGTATCACACACTGTTGAATGACTAAAGGCACCCAACACGTGGACAACCTCCTTTTTCACATGTGAACAGAAATATACCTGCATCTATATGTAAGTGTGCAGACACGGCTCAACTCCACCACACACACACTCACTTGCAGCCTCCCTGAAACTGCACGAGCATCTGTTATCTCCACTCTGCTGCTTCACATTTTCCTGTTGGTGGTGGTTTTTGTTTGTCTCCCCTCAGAGCAGGTCCCTTTTGGAAAATTCTAAAGAATGGGGCTTCAGAGTCAGGCTTGGGGCTGAATGTGGCCTTTGCCACTTCCTCGTGTTGTGACCTAGGGCAGGTAACTTTGCCTCTCTGGCCTCCATTCTCTCAACTGTAAATTAGGGCAAATAACAAGGAATCCTTGAGGATGGTTTCAAGTGAAATGAATGGAGGCAAGTGCTGGATGCCTGGGAAATGCTGGGCACTGGGGAAATGGCTCTGTCCCTGTCATGAAGGAGGCACCCAGGAGCTGGCTGTGTGTTCCCACACAAGCACTCACAGTCAGGACTTGGGTCTGACACGGGGCTGGCATCTTTCGCTGATGCTTCTGGGCTTGTGTCTGGAATGCATTTAAAGTGACCCCTGCAGATGAGAACATTGGTTTCTGAGCAGAAAATCGAGCTCAGTAAACCAGGTGCGTGGCTTGGCACCCAGGAAGGAGGAATAAAGCTCTTCACAAGCAGATGGTGAACCTGGTTTTGGTATCTAAAAATGGGGATCAGGTGCTAGTAGCTGGCGAGGAGGTGACAAACTCAAATTCCTCAGAGGCGAAGCAGTTCATGAAAATGAGTGAAGTGGATGGGAGGAACACAACAGGGAGGGAAAGGGACTGTCGCCAACTGGAATCAAATGAGAAATATTTAAACCTTGTGCTAGCAAATTAAACATCTCTACAGGCCAAATTCAACCTAAGGACCACGAGTCTGCAGTCCCTGCAGACTATGGGTTGCAAATAATGTCTTAATTCAAAGAAAGATGATCTGGACATCCTAGTACCCGCACGTTGAGTCAGGGAATTAGAGACCCCCCCCCCCCACGGCCCCACCCCCCACGTCCCACCCCCGTTTGTTCTTCCTACACACACGTCCGCCAGCAGCCTTGTACTTCTGGAAGTAAAGGCTCCTTCACTGCAGTCCAAAGTGACTCAAGTGACCCTGGTGACCCCCAGCGTTCAAGGCCTTCTGCACCCTACCGCCCCCAACAACTCAGGGAAGAAGGGGGCGCTGAACACTTGGGGGTTGAATAAATAGAGCAAGCTTCTTCTAGCCCCTAGTCTGCAAGGGCGAAGCAAGGTTTGAGTCGGAAATGAGGTCGAACTTGGCAGAGAAAGGATGGTGTCTTGATCAGGCGAGGTTTAGGGGCTATCGTGGCAAGGCGGTGCCGGGCTTCCGCTTGGGCAGGGGATGGTGGCCTGGGTCTGAGCCAGGTTAAGCTACTGCTACGGCGAAAGAGAGCAAGGAGCGCCGCATCGGCGGGGGCGGGGCCTACCCCTGGCTGGGGCGGGGCCTCGACGCGGCGCGGTGTGTTCTATGCCAATCAGAGCAGTGCCTTCGCCCTGATGGGGGCGGGGCCTCTGTGCAGCACCGCGGCTTCTCCGCCCCTACTTCCCAGCACTGAAGCGGTGTTGGGGGCCCTCTAGTGCAGATACCTGGAGAAGGAAATGGCAACCCACTCCAGTATTCTTGCCTGGAGAATCCCAGGGACAGAGGAGCCTGGTGGGCAGCCGTCTATGGGGTCGCACAGAGTCGGACACGACTGAAGCGACTTAGCAGCAGCAGCAGTGCAGATACCGATCTGCGCAAGGTTCCGGGCCGGCTTTCCAGATTTCTGCAGACCCTAGCTCACCTCGGCCGAGGTCGCAAACTTTCCGAGGCTTTTTTCTGGGAAGGGTGGAGCACTGGTTGCCCGAACTCTGCCTTTTTTGGGGGGGACAACTGTCCATTTCCTTTCCCCCGGGATGAGTTTTTTTGCAGCGGGCCGGTATGCGCAGGGGTATGTGCATGTCAGTGTTCTTGGGGGTGGGGGGAAGTTTAGGGTCAGCAGCTTCTTCCAGTGATCACGCTGCTGTTTTCCCAGAGCTTCGCGGTGCGCGTGCAACTCTGAGTACGCGCCCGGTTCTGCACTTGTCGGCCAGCGTGCTGCGCGCGTCAGTGCAGGTGCGCGCCTGTCCGGTGCGTACACTCGGGTTGGAGCGCAAGGACCAGCATAAGTGCACACAAGTCCGCGTGCGCGTAGTCATCCATGCTCCTGCGCTGCCAGTGACTTGAGGTGTGAACCTGTGCGCCCTGCGCCTCGGCTGCACTGGGCTTCCTTCCGCCCAGCGCGCCCAGTAGGTACTTTATTGTCCAGTAGGTGGAGCCCGAGGCCGCCTCCCTGCCAGCAGCATGTCCCAGCCTGGGGGCGAGGGGTGGGGGGTACCGCGTCCATCCAGGTCGTTCATGGGGGAGGGTAGGAGCTGAGGCCCGAGGTGGTCAGTCTTACACCTGGGCAGAATGTGTCGGGCCCCAAAGAGTGGAGTGAGGCAGGCTGTAACCTGGAAGTCTGTCGGCCGCCCCCATCCAGCGCCCAGCCCAGCCCTGCCCTACCCTGCCGGTGCGGCGCCTGCTACAGACAGATTGGCTTTATTCATGGACACGCGGGGAGGGGGGCGACCGGACCCGCCCTCCCGGAACACGCTCACACGAGGGTGGGGTACCTCCATGCTACAATCACGACACACGACGCCCGCGCTCGGACCGGGTTGGCTAGGGGAGGGGTCATGGCACAGCCTGGCTCCTGGTTTTGGTTTAAAAGAAAAAAAAGGTTCTTGGGGTCGATGTGGGAGTGCGCTGGAGGGCTTTGGCGGGGGGTGCCCGGAGGCCCTTCAGAGAGCCTCTATCGGGGGGTAGAAGGGAGCCGTCGCTTTCCTGTTCGTTTAAAAACACATAGAACATGCTAAAACCGCGCAGACACCAGACGGGATGGGGCGCGGAAGGGGCAACATACGTGCTGCGAGGCTCCCAGCCTTGGCCGCAGCCCAGCCCTGTCCACGCCCCAGGGTTGGACGCGGGCGGGAAGGACAGACAGATAGACTCAAACACGGGCTCCGAGGGGGCGCCTCGGAGCGAAGGAAGATCTCGTGTTTTGAGGGGAAGGGGTAGAAGGACAGCCCTGGCTCTGGGGGGGCGGGGCAGGGGACCGGGAAGGGATTGTGCTGCTGGTGGGGGGCCGTCCTGGGCCCTTACGCCTCTGGCTCATACTCCTGATACTCCTCCTGCATCAGAGGGATGGGGGGTAGAGTGGAGAAGAGCAAAAGAGGAAGGGGTTGGAGACCAAGTGGCCAGGCCGCGCCCCGAGACCCTTCGCCCACCAGGAGGAATACTGAACGCCCCTCCCTCTGGGCAGGGGAGAGACCTAGAATTTGGGGACGGCTGGGATGTTCCTGGGCAGGAGTGCCTGAGATCCAGCGACAGGCTCCATCTGTCCTCCCTCCCTGCTGCCATCTCTGGGGTCTGGGGTCTGGGAGCTTGAAAACTCAATGGCCCAAACTTATCCTGCCAGGAACCTCCCACTCCAGCTGGGGATGCCCAAAGCCCCACCCCTCACCTGGGGCTGTTCCTCATAACTCTCCCCTTCAGGCTCCACCAGGGGCTCGATCAGCGGCTCCTCAGCAGCTTCCTGGGCCACTTCCTCTGGCTGCACGAAGAGAAGAGACAGGGCCTGTGAGGCCAGCTGGGCATGCCCCCCAGATTCCTACCCTGAGAAGTTTTTGGCTGATCGGGGAAAGGCTGGGCTTTGTTGGCAGTGCAACCAGAATTTTTAATTGTTTATTTGGAGTGCCTTGGAAATGGGATGGAGCAGTGAAATCCCTCCAATCATGGCTTGAAGCTGGGGGTGTCCAGGGGTTGTGGGTACACATACCCCTCTCCCAGCAGCTGGCAGCCTCCTGTGCTTCTCTTGATGGGACTGGGTGGGATGGGGAGATAGCACACGTAATCATCCATTTGTCCCTCTTTGTGTCAGCTCTGTAGGTCGGGGGGTTGCTTAAGAGGACCCCAAGATAACCCTGGAGGCTCCTCTGGGCTGGAGGGAGATGGAGGCTCAGGGACGGAGCTGAGCAGGGGCTCTGAGCCATTCCCCTGCCACTTTCCACCCATCCCTCCCCCAGGGCCCTGTGTGGCCTGGTTTCTTCAGCTGTTGCTATTTTAAGATAAGCTGGAAGCAACAGCTCATGGTGTTGCTTGGATGTGTGAGCTAAGACTCTCCCCTCCCCACAGCATCTGCTGCCCAGACCTGTGCAGGCCAGCATACATGCAAATAGGGGGCTGCCAGACACATGGCCAGTCCCCTGTGAGCGAGCACATATGTGTGCACAAACACGAGACTGAGCTGACTGCACATATGGGCGCACACAGTAACCTGAGGTTCATGCTCTGTAGGCAAGGGGCCCCACCATGTCCCCCACTTGCACATGTAACCACTGTCCCTCCCTACTGGGCAGAGGCAAGAATCTTGGGACCCATGAGGGCTGGCACCTCGGCGCTCTTGTTACTCCAGCTCCATCCAGGCAGCCTCAACTCCTTCACATTACCTGTCTAGGTGGGCCCTGTGACCACATGAGTTTACACTCCTGGCTGAGCTCACTTCCCCTAGTTACAGGGGAGTCCATCACTGCCCGGGAAGCGGGGAAATGTTAGCTTGCCCAAAGTCACCCAGCTATGACCAGAACCCAGGAAAGAAACAGAATGCGAAGAATCTCAGCTCTGCAAATTGTTTGGAAAAAAATATCCAACAGCAGGAGAATGGATGTGTGCACTGTGGTCCTGTCACACAGAGGGTACTGCACGTCTAGGATGGGGAAACCCAGTGTACACCAAGGCGTGGTTGACTCCCCTTCTTACTGATGAGTGGAACCCGGGTACAAAAGAACATGTGCTTTAGGATAACGTTTACATGAAGCTGAAGGACACTCAGATAATCTGTGGTGATAGAAGCAGTTAACTGTGGAGGGGGACAGGACAAAGGTGAGGAGAGTCAGGTGCTTGGGATGTAAATGAGACCCTGGAATAAGCGCCCCCTTAAATTTTGTGCCCCAGGCACTTCACTTCCCTCACCCTAGTCTTAGCCCTGGGAGTAGGGGTGGGAGGGAGTGTAAAGGGGGCTTCTAACGAGCTATGTCTTGTGTTTTGATCTGGGTGCTTGGTTACCTGGGGAGAGTTGATTTGTGAAAATTCCATGGATCCGCATGTTTTCTGCATGAATGTTTTCAGCATAATGTACTTCAGTAAGAAGTTCACTTAAAAACCACTCCAGCCTTGCTATTCACTACCTTTTGGCATCAGGTAAGTTGTTTCACCTCTGATCTCAGCTGCCTCAGATGGGAAGTGGGATGGTATCTTTGCTTTGTAGGCATATGGGGAGGCTTCCACAATACTATCTATATGTTGGCAGGCTGAGAGGTAGAGACAGAAACTCACACGCTTAGCTTGCATGAGTTCTCCACGGGCCCAGTGGCCCCAAAGGCCTGGCTTTGGATTGTAAGTCTATGATCTTGAGTTCTCTTGAGAGAAGAGGTTTGAAATGTCAACAAGTGCTGGTAAGAGGAAGGCAGCCTGAGAAAAATGGTTGTGTGCAAAGGCCCCCTCACCAAGCCTCAAGCTGACAGCTCTGCCTTCTCTGCGCCCTAGCTCTCAGTACTGGGCCTGGTCCCATGTTGGCATCAAGGGACTACAATGACATGAACCTGAGCTTAGCACCTCCCAACTACCTTCTCAGGGGGGCAGGCAGGATTTGGGATCTTGAGTAAGTCACTTCACCTCTCTGAGTCTCAGTTCTTTTACCTCTAAGATGTGCTAATTGTGATGCCTTTTTTATAGGGACATTGTGAAGATTCATTGAGTGACTCCATGTACAATCTTTAGAACAGCACCTGCCCACACAAGAGATCAATGAATAGGAGTGATCACTAGAAACAAGGATAAGAAATGGGAAGTCACACAGCTGGTAAAATGCAGAGACAGGACTTGAACCAGAACTTCTGAGCTGAGGGGAGGAACTAGCTGAGCAGAATGTCTAGAGTGGAGGGTGCTGTGTGGTCTCCTCCCCCCGTCCAGTGGATGGATCCGCTCATGCCGAGATCACATGGAAGGAGGCCCCGCCCCCATGGAGGCAGATTTGGCATTTGTACGGGGAAAACATGGGGCACCGCACTGGAGGCATGTCTGTGCAGATGGTGTATAAATCCACAGAGTGCAGCGTCCTAGCACACCTATGACACAAGCCCCTGGGGGCACACACAGTCTGATCATGTGATCATGGGGCCATCATCTCTTACTGAGCATTCACTCTATGCCAATCCAGGCTCTTTACATCAGTGGTTCTCAAGGTGTGATCCCTGGACCTGCAGCATCAACATCACCCAGATACCTTTTAGAAATGCACATTCTAGCCCTACCTCAGACCTACTGAATCAGAAATTCTAGGAATAGGACCAACAGTCTGTATTTCAACCTGGCCTCCTGGTGATCTGATGCACACTTAGGTTTTTGAACACCTCTAAGCTACATTGTCTCTAATCTACACAAAAGTCCTCTTGTGTTCATCTCCTGTCTTAGAGGCAAAGAATCAGGCTCGGAGACTTGACGGGACCTGCCCAGGGCCAGAGAGTCAAGAAGCAATGGAGCTGAGATTCAGATCCATCTCTGTGGGGCTCCAGAGCTCACAGCTCTTACCCTGAAGCATGTCCTAAGGAAGGTATCTGACTTCGTGCACACATGGGTTGCTGCCACCACTTGCCTGGGGTAACATGTCTACACAAATGTGTGAGACACAGTTCACCCCTCCCCATGGCCCACTTCTGCTCATGCCTGCCTCAGGGCCTTTGCATGTGCTGTTCCTCCTGCCTGAAATAGACTTCCCACATGGTGTGCCTCATCACTTGGGTGTCAGTTCTAATGTTACCTTTTCAAAGAAGCCCTCCCAACTGAAGTAGCCCCTCACTCCTTGACTCTCTATCCCATCGCTCTTGTTTTCTTCATAGCACATATTCCTGTCTGAAATCATCTTGTGTACTGGTTAGCTGTTTACTGTATCTTCTCCCACTACAGAGTCAGCTCCGTGAATGTAGGAACCTATTCACTGTGGTAACCCCTAGAACAATCCCTCCCTGGCATGAATACTTGCTGACTGAAAAGACATGAGCAAACAATCAGTGACATATGTGGATGAGGCCAAAAGCAGTCCAGATCACACTCACGAGCAGGATACACGTATCCAATCCAGATCTGGGTCACAGTCACGGGGAGTGCCATGCCCGCACACAGCTACATGCAGACTCATGCCGAGCTGTGTCTAGCTGGGCCCTGAAGAATGTTAGGCAAGGTGGCTTGTGCCCCAGGCTGGCTGGGGGAGCAGGGAGCCTGGCGGCAGATTTATGGGTGTACCTGGTGTGTGTGTGTGTGTGTGTGTGTGTGTGTGTGTTGGAATGATAGCTCACCTTCAGATCAGCGGGGAACTCCTCCTTCTTCACCAGACCTGTGGCTGCTGCAATGTTCCCAGCCCCAGAGAACACGGCTCCTCCCAGGTGTGATGCCTGCTCCTTGGTTTTCTCAGCCACTGCGTCAGGGAGATGGTTGGGGGCAAAGGTCAAGCAGACATAGATGCCCTCCTCCTCTGTAGTGTCCCAGGGCCTGATTTCCCACAGAGTACTACACCCCCCAGAAAGCTTTGGGAGTACCCTCTTCCACCGCCCTCTCCCCCCACTCTCTGGATGTCAGCCAGACCCCAGGCCAGGGTGAGGGAACAAGGCTGGGCAGGGTTGGGCTAGTACCTGAGGCCACTCCTTGTACCACCCCCTCTCGGGTTTTGCTTCCTGTGGAGACAAAACGGAGCACACTTAAGGGCCGAGGGAACAGCTGCCAGCAAGCACAGTGGTTAGAGAGCGGGCAGAGGGACCCAGGCAGCATGGGCATCCTGGTCTTTCCCTGCCTTCTTGGGCCCCCAGATCCCACAAGTGCCCCCTTCCATGCCTGCGTCATCTGGACATCTAGATCTCCCCATTGTCTGTCCTAGCCCCGCTGATCCCCTCCCCCAACCCCCGTGCCCTGGCCCACCCACCCTCCGCTGGATGTTGCCCACGATCCAGAAAGCACTCTGCCTGCCGGTTCATTTAATCCTCTGCCCTGGATGGGAGCAGGTGGGGGTGAGGGTGGACCTGGGGGTGGGGCGAAAAGATTCTGTCTTTGGAAAGGTGCCTCTGGTGCACAACTGCCCACATCCTGCCCCAGTACAGTCACATCCCCACATCCCCACATCCCCTGCTCCATTTCTTAAGACTTTCTTTAAAATACGGTGCAAATCTCTTCTTCTGGCCAAAGTAGGAAGTGTCTTAGATGCAGGATGGGTCTAAGGATGACGTGAACATGATGACTGACAGCCACGGCATTGGCTGGGTCTTCCCAGGAGGGTAGCAACTGGGAAAGGCAAGAGAGCCTGTCCTGATGTGGGGGTGGGAACCCTTGGGAGAGTGGGATGTCTCCAATCCTGAGGATCTTGCAACCCAGACAATAGCTAATAGAGCCAGAAACAGGAGTGTGGGCCAGCTGAGGCTGGCAGGAGGAGGATGCAGGTGGATGGGCTTCTCAGGGCTAAGGCCAGCCACATCCAGAGACCAGTGGATGGGGAAGGGGGGTTGTGCAAGCACTTCTATTTATTCCTCGCACAAACTCTTGTTGGCACCTTCTCTGATTCAAGGCCCAGGCTGATGGCTCACTGTCAGATGAGGGACAGAGAAGAGGAAAGTTGGTGCCCTGGACTTCGAAGTAGTGGGGAGAGGAAGTTTGGGCCTCCTGGGGGTGCAGGATGGGGGAGGGGGCTTTTCCCAGGTCTTGACAAATGGGGAGCAGTGGATACACAGAAACGGGACTGAGGAGGGTGTTCTAGGGACAGGGAACCATGTAGGCGAGTCCTAGAGAGGTGTGATTTTAGGGTCTGCACGGAGCACGTTGACATGGTCTGTGTGCTCAGAGTGATGGAGACTAGGATGGAACCACGAGGCAGGTTAAATGCTAGGCTATAGGGAGCTGAAGCTTTGACGAGTAGGAGCCGGGGACCATCAGGAGTTCTTGCTCAGGGGAAGGAGCAGGAGGTGCCAACCTGGGGGAAAAGGAGGTGGTTGTTGAGTCTGTTAGCAGGGAGACAGTGTCAGGGATGTCAGGGGTCCACAGGAGTGAAAGGGCTGAGGGAGGAGGAGGCCAGAGCTAGGGTCCAGAAGGTGTGGGCTCAAGCCTTCTCCCAGTCTCCATCACCTCTGCCCTGGCTCTAACCACCCTCATCTCGTGGCTGTGTTACCTCCCAGCGGGCCTCCCTGTAATTTGTTCTGTCCCCAGAGTGCTAGGGGACTTCTCTATACTGAAGCCAGATCATGTCGGTCCCTGGCTCACAGTCTGCCAGGGCAGTCATACTAATGCTTTGCCTGCAAGGGCCCCTCATGAACTGGCTGTTTCTGATCTTATTTCTTACCGTTGCTTCCTGCCCTCTGCTCTCAAACCCAGTATCTTTCACCTCATCCCAGGGCTCTTTGCACCTGTCTTTTCTGCACCTCCCTTCCTAACCCTCCTTATTCTCTGGGCTCAGCTCAAATGCTACCCTCTTTGATTACCAAAGTGGCTCCCATCCCCAGCCACTGGATGTCAAAGCCCGACACTAGAATACTTGACCTCACCATCAGCAGAGCCGGCACCTACCAGCACAGAGTAGGTGATCAATAAGTATTTTTCAAATTACCACCATTCCAAATCTGCCACAGCCCTGGGCAGGTTAGCCAACCCTCTGCAGCTTGCATAGAAGATAATTCTATCACACCAAAGTAAGCCCTGAATCGGCAGACTGAATGCAGAGTTTCTTGCCTCCCTTTATGCAAATGACCCTGAAGGCTCCCTCTCTTTTTTTTTTTTCCCACTTAGAGTGAGATATTTTAACCACTTGGCCTTTCTGATGACAGCTGGCAGTTGCAAGGACGGTAGACCCGGAGGAGAGGTGCCAATGGTGGAATCACTGGGAGGAGAGATTCAGAGGTGGAGAGCAGTGCTGGGAGTGAGCCCCAACAATACAGGAAGGAGAGTGGTAAGGGGAGGGGGGCACTTTGGAATCCATAAAACTTGGCTCAAACTTCAGCTTCAAGTCTTATCAGCTGTGACCTTGAGCAAGATAATTAAAGCTCTGGGAAGCTGGGGGTTTCCCTGGTCTGTGGATGGGCAGGGAGCATTAAATGAAGTAATAGATGTTGCAGATGTATTTCACACTGTACTTGGCAGACAGTAAGTGTTCAGCACCAGGTAACTATTAATAATGGGAAGAAGCAGCTGAAGAAGGCTATCTCCTTTGACTCCTGCCTTGCTTCTCTGGACTTTCAGCTGAACTCCACCCTCATCAGCTCTTCCTCCATTCCCCCCTACCGTCGGTGTCATCACTGACCCAGGTTTCCATCAGCTGGCTCTGTCCTCAGTGACCCCTGCTAACGAGGCCCCATCTGCTGACTCATATTCTCCGGCCCAGACCCCCCACTTCCTCGCTCCAAGGACCTCGGCTCTGTCCCCTCGGAGGACACCCAAACCTCGAAGCCCCGGGAGCCCCGCCCCTCGCCCACCGACGTAGAGAACACCCTCCTTGGTCTTCTCCGCGGCCTCGGTGACTCCCTGCTTGGTTTTCTCCGCGGCGGCCACGACGCCCTCCTTGGCCATGGACAGGCCCTTCATGAACACGTCCATCCTGGCGGCCTGGGGAGGACGAACACACGGGCACCGGTGCGCTCGCCCGCATCCTCACCCCAGCCCTTGTGCAGAGACCGCAGGTGTCCCATCCCCTCCCCCTGAGACCGAAGGCACCCTTCGGGCCAGAACCTCCTCCCACCTTACTCCCTTCCCCAGCGCCAGGCCACAGGGCCGCGGCGAGTCCTAGCGTCCTTGAAACCCGTGGACGCAGGAGGGGCCCCCGCCTCGGTTATCCGGGGCCCTGCAACCTGCAGCCCCGCGGAAGCGGAGTGCTGGGCACGGCGCGAAGCCCGGGGGGCCTGCCTGCACACACGCGACAGACACACGGCCATGCAAACAAACATATTCCTTGGACACGCTCACGTGCACACACAGGACCCTCCGACATTCTGACGCGCACGGACACGCTGACACACCACGGGGCACACGGGCGCGGGCGCACGTCCACACGGCCATCCAGGCAGTTGCAGACACCAAGTAAGAGAGATCCATATCCCGGATCGCACACGGACACGCACCCCTCGGCGTCCTGTTTACGTTCTCCAGCCCCTTCCCCATCCCACCCCGTCCTCTCTCCACTCCATTCCCAGACCTTCCCCCTTTTCCTCAGCCCGGGGCGCCTGGAGCGCGGCCGCCTCACCTAGATGCGGGGCCCGGGTTGGGGATGGAGTGGCGGCTGCGGCAGAGGCTGCGGCAGGCGGACGCACGGGCTTGGCTGGGCTGGGCCGGGGTGGGCTCGGGCGGATCGGGCCGTGGCCAGGCGTTCAGGCTGGTCTGCAGCAGACGAGGCGCGAGCCCTGAGCCAAGGTGAAGTAGAGCCCGGGCCTGGAGTGCTTCGCCAGCCGCCGCTCGCTCCTAGCGCCCTGCTGTCTCGCGCGCTCCTGCTCCGGCTGGGGCGCTGCGGCAGCTCTGAGCTCAGCGCCCCCCCTGGCGGCCGCGCCACCCCCTCGGCCTGACTGACAGGAGGCGGGGAGGGTGACATCTCCGCGGAGCCCGCTAGCCTCACGGGGCGGGCCTGGAACACGCCGCTGGGGACCCCGGAGCGTCATCGGACTTAAGTCCTGTCCCCCAGGAACCTAGTCTGGTGGGAGACACAATGCGGCGTGCTGAGAGTACGGGAGAAATACTGCAGTTGGTTTTAGTGTTCAGATGGCTTTGGAGGTCTTTTTTAGCTGTGGGACCTTGGGATACTCAGCTCTCCTTTCTGAATGTCAGTTTCCTCTTCTGTAAAATATGGATGGTTCATTCAGCGAACGTTTACTGAGCTCTTAGGTACCAGGCAGATTTGAGACTGGAGACCGCACAAAAAGAAAACTAGACCCCTCCTTCTTGGGGAGTTTGCAGTGGTGAATTTGTGCGTGTGCAGAGACGGGACACAGGACAGAAAATAAACATCAATAATTAAACCAAAGGTTATTTCAGCTTGTGATAAAAGTCATGGAGATGTTAAAATGGAGATGGACAAGGGTTATTAGAGTAGGGGTGCTTGAGATCTGGTGGTCAGGGAAGGCCTCTGTGAGGAGGTGAATGGGAGCAGAGATCCCAGAGAAGCACCAAGGCCAGGATGCTTGAGGGCAAGATCCATAGACAGGGAACTGTATGTGCAAAGGCCCGAGGCAGGACTGTGCTTCGGAACAGATAAAACACAATGTAGCGGAAGAAACAATAGGGAAGGAGAAGTAGGTGCACATGATCCTTTTTTCTGTGGTTATGGTCTGGATTGTCAAAATGGCCCTAGAGTGCCAGTCACACATAGGTCCTTAGTTGGTGTATGACAGAATTATGCCCAGGAAGCTGTGGGATACCAGAGGAAGGGATCTCTGACAGCTCAACGGAGTCAGGTAGGGCTGCACAGAGGAGGTGACATCTGAGCTGGGCCTTGTGGAATTTCATCTGGAAGACAAGGGAGGAAGGACATTTTGGGTTGTGGACATAGTGTCCACAAAGGCACTATGGTTGGAAATGTAAGGTGTGTAAGTGTCAGATGATGAGGTGAGAGGGCAGCCAGGAGCCAGACTATGCAGGGCCTGGAAAAAATTGTTCACAGATTGCTGGTAGAGCTGCAAACTGGCACATGCTTTTTGGAAGACAATTTGGCAATGTTTACCAAAGACATAAATGCATGCTCCTTTAGAGCCAACAGTTAGTTCCCCTTCCAGGAATTCATCCTTTGGATCTCTACTTTCATGAGCACACAAAGACATGTGTGCAAGGATTTTCACTGCAGCATAGTTTATTGTAGCAACAAACTGAAAATAATCTAAATGTCTATCTGTAGAGGACTGGCTAGTTAATTATGGTTCATCCACCCAGTGCAATGCTATCATTAGAAAGGATGGGTTAGACCCATGTGCATTGATATAGGAGTATAAGACATGGTGTGAGGTGAGAGAAGCCAAGGTACCAAACTCTAATGTGTGGAGCTAACTAATTTTTTAAAAAATTATTTTATTGAAATATAGTTGATTTACAATGTGTTAATTTCTACTGAAGAGCAAAGTGATCAGTTATAAATATATATATTCTTTTTTATATTCTTTTCCATTATGGTTTATCACAGGATATTGAATATAATTCCCTGTTCTATACAGTAGGACATTATTGCTTACCCATTTAATATATATAATAGTTTGCATCTGCTAATCCCAAACTCCCAATCCATCCCTCCCTCACTCCCTGCCCCCTTGGAAACCACAAATCTGTTCTCTATGACTGTGACTTTATTTATTGACTTCTCTAATAGCTCAGTTGGTAAAGAATCCACCTGCAATGCAGGAGACCCTGGTTTGATTCCTGGGTCAGGAAGATCCGCTGGAGAAAGGATAGGCTACCCATTCCAGTATTCTTGGGCTTCCCTTGTGGCTCAGCTGGTAAAGAATCCACCTGCCAATGCAGGAGATGTAAGAGATATGGGTTTGATCCCTGGGTTGGGAAGATCCCTGGAGAAGGGAAAGGCTACCCACTCCGGTATTCTGGCCTGGAGAGTTCCATGGACTGTAAAGTCCATGGGGTTGCAAAGAGTCAGACATGACTGAGCAACTTTCACTTTCACTTTCATAGATAAGTTCATTTGTGTTATATTTTAAGGATATCATATAATATTTGTCTATCTCTTTTTTACTTACTTCACTTAGTATGATAATCTCCTGGTCCATCTATATCTCTGCAAACAACATTATTTCATTGTTTTTTTTTTTTTTTTACGGCTGAGTAATATTCCATTGTATATATGTACCACAACATCTTTGTCCATTCATCTGTCACTGGACATTTAGATTGTTTCCATGCCTTGGCTATTGTAAATAATGCTTCTATGAACATTAGGGTGGATGTATCATTTTGAATTATAGTTTTCTCTCAATATATGCCTAGGAGTGGGTTTGTAGGATCATATGGCAACTCTATTTTTACTTTTTTTGTGAATCCTCCATATTGTTTTCTATATTGGCTTAATCAATTTACAGTCCCATTAACAGTATAGGAGGGTTCCCTTTTCTTATGGAGCTAGTCAATTTTGACACAAAGAAAGCATTTGCAGTCACAGAGTTATATACAGACATCTTAAATATAAATACAGACATCTGGATATACAAAGAACACACCTGTAAGAACTTCCAAAACACTGTTAACAGTAGTTGCCCCTGGTAAATGGGACTGAGAGAACTCAAGGAAAGAAGCTTGTACATTTCATCACTTTCATTCTTGTGCTGTTTGATTATTTTACCTTGAAGAGTGTTTTACTTGTGTAATTTTAAAAGCTAGCATGGGGGACAACTGTTGTTATTGCTGGCCTCTCAGCATTGAAACTGCCTCCCTCCTGTCTGTGGGATTCCCCTCCTCCCCATCTAGGAGCTGACAATGCTTTCCCAGCTTTCCTTGCTTCCAGGACATGCTTCCAGACATCCCAGCTCCAGACCTGGAACCTGAACCTAGTGCCAGGAAGAAGCAGCAAAAGAGGAGAGTCTGTTTAGTTAAAGACAAGCGGTGTTGGCAGTTCTTGCCAGGGACCAGGGGCAGCTGTGACACTGCTTCTGGGAGCACCTAGCACCAACAGGGCAAGCTGTACTGTCTGTGCTCAGCTGTAGCATCTGGGGAGTCTTCCTGGGACTGCTTGATGATGTGATTTGGGCATCATTCCAGGCTGCTTGGTCTCCAAGGGGACTCTGGCCTTCCAGGAAAGTTTCTGAGCTGCCCACTGGCTAATAAACTCCGTATCTGGTTAATAAGCCAAGAAGTGATGTTTGTGACTCTTGACTAAGATTCCCTGAATGTCAGATGAGGAAGGACCAAGCAGTAGGAAGGAGAGAGGAAGAAGAGAGAAAGAAGACCATACGAAGGGTGTCATCTTCCTATTGTAAGAATTGATAAGTCACTGAAGGATTTTAAGCCCAAGAGAAACCTAAATGAGATCTGCATTTTATGGGGGCCAAATGGAGGTGAGTTGGAGGGGGATACTGCTAGAAGCAGCAAGAGGCAGAAGGGATCTGAGGCAGAATCCATAGGAAGAATGATAAAGCCTAGAGGAGGGAAGCCTCAGTGAGTCTGGAACAGGACTGGAGGGGAGACCTGAGCATCATTTTGGATGTAACTTATTGGATGTTGGGAAGAGGAAGTGGAACGAATTCAGGAAGATCCCCAGGTTCCTGGCTTGGACAATGGGGTGAGTGATGCTGCTGCAGAAAAGGAAATAGGTATTGAGGGTTGGGGCAGCTTTGGAGGGTGAGCTTGTTTAGGGCACACCGAATGTGCCATGCCTGATAGATGAGCTGGACAAGGTGTGCAGCCAAGTGTTATCGGAGCCCGGAACTTAGGAAGCTCCTCCATGCTGGCTTCAGGTATTCATTTGGGCCATGGTGTACTGGGAAGTCTTTAATACATGGCTTTCCAAGCAGAGAAGCACCTTGTAACATTTGTCCATACCCGTGGTGTAAATTCTACCCCTATGGTTTGTTTCAAGCTGTCACTGTGATGTCTCTGAGCAGAGAGTTGGGAAGAGACATGCGGTAGCACTCCCTTATACAGCATTTCCATCATTCAGGTAAAATAGATATAAAATAATCTGCAAAGCATAGATAATAGTAAAATAATTAGGAAGCTATGTTTTAAGTGCTTATTATCTTTGTTTTAAATATATTTATATAACCATAAGTTTATTTAATTTTTAATAATGACTTTAATGTCTGGCTCACAAAATTCCTAAAACTTTGTTCTTACAAGCTGATCCAAGCCAGCCCAGGACACCATTGGATTTGGAGTTATTTGCATAGAGGTGGTGGCTGGAGTCATGGGGAGGATGCAACTGCCCAGAGGAACAGAGAGAGTGAAAAGAACGGAGGGTCGGAACAGAATGCTGAGTCACTGCAAACTTCCTGAGTGGCCAGGGGCAGAGGAGCCCAGGGAAAGGCTGAGAAGAAGCAGCACAGAGAGGAGGAGAAGCTGGAGAGTGCGGTGGCAGGGAAACCAAGGGGATTAGAGGACAAGTGGACAGATGTTAAAGAGAAGCCAAAACAACAAGTAACAAAGAATCCTCAGATGGGCAGCAAGTGGGCTGTGGGGAGTTTAACAGCAGCACCAGGAAAAGACTCATTGGAAAAGACCCTGATTCTGGGAAAGACTGAAGGCAGGAGGAGAAGGGGATGGCCAAGCATGAGATGGTTGGATGGCATCACCGACTCAGTGGACATGTGTTTGAGCAAACTCCAGGAGATAGTGAAGGACAGGGAAGCCTGGTGTGCTGCAGTCCATGGGGTCACAAAGAGTCAGACACGACTAAGTGACTGAACAACCACAGGAGGCATCGTGAGTCCAGGAGAGAGGAAGCATCCAGGGAAAACCTCCAGGAGAAAGTGACATTCAAGCTGGGTTTTGAAAAATGAGAAGGACCTTACAATGTGGTGGTGAACTTTCCCAGCAGGGGATCCAGCAGGTGGAAAAGTCCAGAGTGTAGAGGGAATAGAAAATGCATTAAATTCTGAATCAGGTAGGAAGTTGGCTGCTCATCAGAAGCTTAGCAAAGCAGCTATTTATTCTTTCACTTAAAGAAGTCATGTAGTAGGTAGTCCATAGTTGGTGTGATGACTTCACAATCATCAGAGACCCAGAATCCTAACTTCCTATTCAATTATTCTTAGTACCTGGATTCCACTTTCAAGGCCACTTCATGGCCTAAGATGGCTGCTGCAGCTCCATCCATCATGTCCATGCAGAAAGCAGAAGGAAGGGAAGTAGTGTAAAAAGAACACTGCCAGCTTTCTGTCTTTTTCTTAAGGAATTTTCCTGGAAGCCAACAGTTCCTGCCTACTTGTCATTGGCTACACCTAACTGCAGGGACATTAGAAAAGTTTGGTGATCTCTCTGGGCTTATGATTTCCTCGAATCAAGGTAAGAGAGGAAAGAATAGTTATTGAGTGAGCCACTAGCCCCTCTGCCCCACAAAGGGTTTTTGCCTCCAATTTAAAAAATTTTTTAAAAACCTCAAGCCTAGAGAAAAGTTCCAAACATAATGTGAAGTTGCTCAGTCGTGTCCAACTCTTTGTGACCCCATGGACTGTAGCCTGCCAGGCTCCTCTGTCCATGGGGTTTCCCAGGCAAGAATACTGGAATGGGTTGCCATTTCCTTCTCCAGGGGATCTTCCCGAACCAGGGATCGAACCCAGGTCTCCTGCACTGCAGGCAGATGCTTTACTGTCTGAGCCACCAGGGAACCCAAATATAATACAGTGAACAAAACCTTTAGAAAAGTCACAATATTAGCACAATGAATACCCAGATATCCTCACCTAGGTTCGCCAGCTGTTAACATTTGCTACATCTTTCCTTCTCTATCTGCATAGGAGCTGTCTCCAGAAGAAGGTGGCATGGTTACTGGGTCACTACTTTCCAGCACACTGGACTCTCTACCCCCACGTCACGTGGTTGGCCCTCCTTTAGGGCATAGGATGGCAGAGTCCAGGCCCCTGGGTCTCTTTCTGGCCAGACCCTAAACCTGTGAGTTCTCAGGACCCTTTCTTTGTTTTTGTTCTCTCTCCTGGAAAATAGGCCCCTCTATTCCTCTTTTCTCTCCCCTTCTCAAGAATGTACTAAGAAGCTTCTGGTGAGAGGGAAGCCTGGGAGAGTGTGGGGAAGGGGATGGCAGAAAAATCCCAACTGTAGCGCAGGGGTTCTCTGAAGAGAGTTCCAGGATCCTAGTTTCTGCTTGGGTTCTATAAGAATCCAGATGTGCCTTTATAACTCTGCATGTGGGGCCTAACCCTGTGACTGGACATTTACCAACATTCCTGCTGTCCAGGACTCAGGATGGGGAGGAAGGCCATAAGGCAGGGTGTGGGCCTGAGATCAGACGGGGAAGGTGGGTAATACTGATTGAACACCTGTGCCAGGCACTATATCCATTATATCACTAAGTCCTTAAGTCAATCCTTTAAAGCAGGCATTTACAGTCCCACTTTACAGATGAAAGAACCAATACCCAGAGAGGGAAAGTAAATGGTCCCTGGCATCTAGTCTTTTCAGTCGGTCTTTTCTGAGTGTCTACTGTGTGCAAGGTACTGTTCTAGGTACTAGAGACTCAGCAGAAAACAAGAAGCATGAAGTTCTTGCTCTTCTAGAGCTTACCGTTCAAGAAGGAGAAGGCAGATAACAAATGAACTAATGACCAAATAAGATCCCTTAGACTGTGTTACTTTTGTCAAAATCAGTCTAATGTTAGTTCTCCCTTGTTGCTCTGACTTCTGAGTACTTGCCATGAGCCAGGCCCTGTCCTAGGAACTGCAGAACAGAGTCGTGAGTAAAAGAGGCCCTGGGGACCTTATGTTCTAGCACCAGAAGGCAGATGATGAGTAAAATAAATAAGTAAAATATAGGGTGTGTCAGGAGGTGGAAGTGCTTGGAGAGAAAGCAAAGAAGAGAAAGAGTATGGGAGTGATGCAGTGGGGGCTGAGCGCTGACCAGTTAAATGCAGTGGGCAGGGAAGGACTGGCTTGAGGTAGGAACTGAGAAAGCAGCCAGTGTAAAGTCCTAGGGCAGGTGTGGGTCTGGCATGTTTGAAGACCTGCAAGGCAGCCAGTGTGGCTGTAGGGGTGGAGAGTCATGAGGAACGGGTGCTGAGAGCTGGTGAGGCCTTACAGATCCTTGGACTGTGAGCACAGGAGTGATGTGATCTCACTTTCCTTTTTAAGGTTCGCTGTGTAGACAGTCGCTCAGTCATGTATGACTCTTTGCAACCCCATGGACATCTCCAGGCCAGAATACTGGAGTGGGTAGCCTATCCCTTCTCCAGTGGATCTTACCAACCCAGGACTCGAACTGGGGTCTCCTGCATTGCAGGTGGATTCTTTACCAACTGAACTATCAGAGAAACTGGGAGAAATATCAATAACCCCAGATATGCAGATGACACCACCCTTAATGGCAGAAAGCAAAGAAGAACTAAAGAGCTTCTTGATGAAAGTAAAAGAGGAGAGAGAAGAAGCTGACTTAAAATTCAGCATTCAGAAAACTAAGATCATGGCATCTGGTCCCATCACTTCATGGCAAATAGACGGGAAAACAATGAAACAGTGAGAGACTTTATTTTGGGGGCTCCAAAATCACTGCAGATGGTGACTGCAGCCATGAAAGTAAAAGATGCTTGCTCCTTGGAAGAAAAGCTATGACCAACCTAGACAGTATATTAAAAAGCAGAGACGTTGCTGACAAAGGTCCGTCTAGTCAAAGCTATGGTTTTTCCAGTAGTCATGTATGGATGTGACAGTTGGACTATAAAGAAAGCTGAGTGCCAAAGAATTGATCCTTTTGAACTGTAATGTTGGAGAAGACTCTTGAGAGTCCCTTGGACAGCAAAGAGATCCAACCAGTCAATCCTAAAGGAAATCAGTCTTGAATATTCACTGAAAGGACTGATGGTGAAACTGAAACTCCAATACTTTGGCCACCTGATGCGAAGAACTGACTCATTGGAAAAGAACCTGATGCTGGGAAAGATTGAAGGCAGGAGGAGAAGGGGATGACAGAGGATGAGACGGCTGGATGGCATCACTGACTCAATGGACACGAGTTTGAGTAAACTCCCGTGATGGACAGGGAGGCCTGGCATGCTGTAGTCCATGGTGTCACAGAGTCGGACACAACTGAGTGACTGAATTGAACTGAACTGTGTAGACGGTAGATTGTTCTTGGGCCACGGTGGAAGCTGGAGCCAGTGTATGCATACCATTGCCATAGGACATGGAAGATGACAGTCCGTTTGGACTAGGGTGTGGCAATGGAGATGGAGAGAAGTGGCTGGATCCTGGATATTTTGTAGGTAGAGCTGAATATGGAATGTGCTGATGGATTAGAAAGAGAAGAGTCAGGACCAGTCCAGGATTTTGGGCTGAGCAGGTGGAAGGATGGGGAAGATTATGGGAGAAGCAGGTCAGGGGACAGGGGAAAGCCAGGAATTCAGCTTTGAATGCAATAGGTGTGAGACAGGTGCATGTAAGATATCCAGGTGGAGCTGTGAGCAGGCAGTTGGATGCGCTCTTCAGGATTTCATGCCAGGCCACAGGTGTTCTGTACATGTGACATCCAATGCTCGTGACTGAATGGGATCATGAAATGGCAAGTGTTGACAGAGCAGAGCTGAGGTCCAAGGGCTCAGTCCTGGGAACTTCCAAGGCAAAGAGAAACTTTGTTCACATCTGTGTTCCTCAGTGCCTAAAACAGTGGACATGGACCCTGGGACTCTAATAGAATACAGTGATGGTGAAGCTGTGCCAGGTTTCAGGCTGGTGCCTTAAGAAACAGGCAGCTTCTGCCTCTCATCTCTTGGGACACTCATCCTGGGAACCCAGCCATTGTGCCATGAGGAAGCCAAGTGGTCACGTGGAGAGGCCACAAAGAGCTAACCCAGTTGACACCCCAGCTGAGGTTCCATCTGAGAGCCAGCAAAGACTGCCCCACTGTGAGTGAGCAGACAGCCCCAGTCCCAGCCTGTGAGCCACTCCAATTGACAGGGCTTTGGAGTAGAGATGGGCCATCCCTATTAAGTGCTACCCAAATTGCAGATCTGTGAGCAAAATAAGTGATTATTGTAGTTTTAAGTCACTGGGTTTGAGGTGGTTTATTATATAGCAACAGGAAGCCGGGACTCCATGCCCACCTCCAGAGCCTGTGTGTTTGTGTGTGTTAGTTGCTCAGTCGTGTCTGACTGTTTGTGACACATGGACTATAGCCTGCCAGGCTCCTCTATCCATGGAGTTCTCCAGACAAGAAAATGAGTGGGTTGCCATGCCCTCCTTCAGGGGATCTTCCCTACCCAGGGATCAAACCTGGATCTCCTGCACTGCAGGCAGATTCTTTACCATCTGAGCCACCAGGGAAGGCCTTCCTGAGCCTATCCACCACCAAAGACCACTGAGTCTTCCTTCTAAATACTTCTGAAATCCATCATATTCTCTCATCTTCCCAGCTGCCCCATTCATCACCTGGACAACCATGTTTGCATCCAGATAGATCTCCTTCCATTCACTCTTAATCGAACAGGGTCTGTTTCCTACACAGCAGCCAGAGAACTTGCTAGAAAGTCCATCTGATTACCTCCCCAGCTCCTGAAGTTGGCTCTCCTCTCTCCTAACATCAAGACTCACCATCCTTTCCCCTTTAGGCATCAGCTGCGGTGGTCTTTATTCTCTTCCTCCAGTACCTCATGTTCCCTTTGCCCTAGAGCCTCTGCACATGCCGCTTCCACTTCCAGAGATACCCTCTCCACCTGGCTCATTAACTCTCGCTCAAACATCACCTCTTCTGTGAACTGCCTCTGAATTGGTAGTTCTCAAAATGAGGTTCCTGATCAGCTCATCCAGGAACTTGTTAGAAATGCCAATTCTCAAGCCCAAGCCAGGTATTCGTTTGTTTGTGCTAAGTCACTTCAGTCCTGTCTGACTCTTTGCGACCCCATGGACTGTAGCCCATCAGGCTCCTCTGTCCATGGGATTCTCCAGGCAAGAATGCTGGGGTGAGTTGCCATGCCCTCCTCCAGGAGATCTTCCTGACCCAGGGATCGAACTCACATCTCTTACATATCCTGCGTTGGCAGGCGGGTTCTTTACCACTAGCACCACCTCAGAGGCAGAATGCAGCGGTCAGTATTTAGCAAGCCTTGCAGGTGATTCTGACCCATGCTCTTGAGAAGGGCTGCTCTAGAGTCCCCAGTTCAGGTCATGGACTTGGTCTCCTCCCACCTGTGAATCCGTTTCCTTCAGAGGCTTGCGTTTGCTGTGACACAGGTCTTTGTGAGATGACCTGGTGTCTGCTCCCCTGATAGACCAGAGCACAGGGCCACTCATCTTCTGCTCCTCACTGCCTCCCAGCACCCAGCCCCCCACAGGCCTGGCAGCACCACCTGGAGCTTAGAGATGCAGGTTGAACAGATATTAACTGTCACCCATGGCTCTCCTGTGTGTGGCAGAGGGGAAGATACTAGTCTCTTACAGAGCCGGGCCAAGGGGAGTGTGAGAAACCTTAAGAAACTTGGGGAGGTTTCAACCCCTGCAGAAAAGGCTGCTATTCAGAAGGCGGGGAAAGGATATCCAGCTTTCCCTCCCTCGCTTCCCCAGTCCCTCCTCCACCCTGGGGAGGCCCTCAGCTGACTGCTGTTGACCACTGAGCAGGCCTTGTTCTGTGGACTTGTTTTGTATCACTCAATACAGCAAGCTTCTGAGCTGTGTTTCATTAATACTCCAATTTTACAGAGAGGAATACTAAGACTCAGTGAGGTTCAGGTACTTGGCTGAGGTGGGGGCAGGGAGGACGTGACTCCGGCTGTGGACAGGTGCGCCCTGGGCAGGTGGAGAATGCTCAGGTGGACAGGAGGGAAGAAGCGTGAGTGCAGTGGGACACAGGGGCCATGCACATCTTCATTTGCTCTTCCAAAAGGCAGTGCTGACTGCAACAGGTTGGGAGAAGGAGGCCCCAGCATTGCCAAACCTAAAATTTCAAAGTGTGGATTTCTAATATGCAAACTTCTTGTTTCTAAATAATCACATAGAAAAGAAAACCCACAGAGGCTTCCAGAGACTAGATACATGCCTGTGTCAAATGATATTGGTGGCAAAAATTGAGGGGGTGAATGACAGCACCACCATGCGTGTATTGTCTCTGACCTGGCCCTGCCCTGCTCCCCTCCACCTTCTGCCATGTCTGGGTCAATCCCCTTTAAATTCAGGGTCTACCCTTGGTGGGATGTGGTTTCACTAGGGGCAGACCCCTAATACTGACCCCGGCCATCCTGTCTTTGCCCCCAAATGACCAGTGTCATGTGAGCCGATGCTAGGTCTGCCTGGTCACAGCTGTGTCCCCAGGCCCCAGGCTGCATGCAGAAGGTGCTCACTAAATGCTTGCTGCTGAAACTAATAGTGTAGGCCCCTCCTCCTCGGAACACCCCACCCCCACCCACGCTGGCTCCTCCCAGTCGCCTGCCCTGGGTGAGCGGGGCGGGGCGATGGTGGGTTTAAGGCCGGGCAGCGGGAGGCCCCCTCGGATGGCTGGGTGCCCGTGGAGCTCAGGCTGCAGAATGGCTGCTGCCCGCCCTGTAAGTCCACTCACCTGCCACCTTGGGCAGTGAGGGCTGGGGCTCACCGCCCAGCTTGACTCCTCTCCTTGGTCAGGCTGAGGAGGCCGAGGATGGAATCCAAAAGGAGGAGAAAGAGGAGGAGAAGGCAGCCGCGGGGCCGTGCATGGGAGAGGAGGCTCTGAGGAAGGCCCCGGAGGAGGGCAGGCTGGACTTCCACCCGCTGCTCAGCAGGTAGGGCAGGCCCTGCCCTTGGCTTTGACCTCACTTCCTCGTCTGGACAAGGCCAGAGCTGCCCTAAGACTTGGGCCCTGCTGGCGCTTTCAGCCTCAATCTAGCTGAGATTCCAAGTTCAAGGCCCTCACTGGTCCCCCAGTTTCTCAGGATCACTGTCCCCATCACCTTGTGGGGTCGGTGTTACAAACCCTACCTCCCTCTCGGCCCAGGAAGGAGCAGGACTTCGGGCCAACCTACTGCTGTGGAGGTGGGGTGGGGTGGGGCGCGCAGGTGGGTGCACTCTGCTTCCTCCTGCCCCCTCCCCCACCCCCAGGTGGGCTCTGTGGTTCTTCAAGAACGACCGCAGCCGAGCCTGGCAGAGCAACCTGCATCGGGTCACCAAGTTCAACACCGTGGAGGACTTCTGGGCGTGAGTGTCTGTCCCTCATGGAGGGGGCTGAGGTCAGGGGGCCTTAGCTGGGGATCTTTCCCAGACCCCACGCCTCCAGGGAGCTGCTGCCTATGCTGCTTTCCTAGCCCTTCCTGGGGTCTTGCAGCATTTCCTGGGGGCTGGGGCTTGGTGGGCTCTGCAGGGAAGTGACGGGGAGTTTGGGCTGGGTCACAGGCCCTGCCCCCAAGCCTTGCTGGGACTCAGGGAGAAAGCCTGGGAAGTGGGAGAAGTGAGGAGTGGACCGTGACTCTGCTGCTCTGTGCCTTGTGACCCTAGGCGAGTTCCTTCCCCCTCTGAGCTTGTCTCAGCTACTGAGTGAGTTGCAAGCTGTTTCAGTGTCTGTGGTGATCCCGTGAGGGGGTCTGCAAGGTGCTTCACAAACCCTAGGGGTGGGTAGAAGGTGGGATTTGAGGGTCTGGGTAGATGGGGATGGAATTTTTCAGCAGGGGGCCCCAGTATGGGCTAAGGCTTGGAGGCTGCAAGGTGGGTGGAAAGCAGTGGGGTAAGAAGTTGAGGGATCTGAGGCCAGTTGAAACCAGGCCCTAAAAAGCTTGGACTTTCAGCCTGGGGTGGGGGTCTCTCTCCAGGATATATAATAATATCCAGCTGGCCAGTAAGCTCTCTTCTGGCTGTGACTACGCCCTGTTCAAGGTAAGCTCGGCTTCCCCCACTCCCTGGGACACAGTGGGGCTGATTTCTTCCAAGCTTCCTCCCTCACAGGAGGTTTGACAGTGGGGTTAGTACCAAGGACAGCCTTCCTTGGAGCCAAGTATAACTTCCGGTTGGAGGCCTGCTGTACAAAAGCTGGGGCAGAGTGTCAGACCTGAGCCCCATCCTGAAGAACAGGGGAGGGGGGAGCAAGGGGGAGCAACGAAGGGGTCTAGGTTTCTGGCCTGGCTCTTTAACTTGGGAACACATCAGGAGTGCCTGAGGACTTAGTCAATGTCCAGGCTTGTCCTTGGAGGGGCTGGGTAGTGGGGCCCTGACGTCCATGTTTGCAGATTTCCCTAAGTGACTTGTACCCAGCGAGCCTGGGATGTCTGTCCCTGGCCACACTGGGGTTGCCCCAGATGCTTCCTTTAATCACCCCCATCTGATCTCTCATCTCAATGATCTTGGCTCAGCAAAGGAGACACACATCTATGCAGGGCTACGTGAGGCGACCTATATTGAGGCTTAGGGCCCATGGGAGCTCACAGGAGGGTCTGCAGGGCTGACCCTGCTTGTACTGAAGGGTGAAGACAGAAGATCTAGTCTGTGGAGGGGCTGGAGCAGGACCTGGGGAGGTGGCCAGGCACTCACTTCCCTTCGAACAAAGGGAGGTGGCTGATTCGCATACCTGCCTTCCAGGATGGCATTAAGCCCATGTGGGAAGACAGCAGGAATAAGCGGGGTGGCCGCTGGCTCGTCAGCCTCACCAGGCAGCGGCGTCACCCTGAGCTGGACCACCTGTGGCTGGAGACAGTGAGTGGGGGGCTGGGAGGGAGGCTGGGTGGGCAGGGTTCCCAAGGGAAGAGGCTGGGCTGGTGTGGTGGCAGTGGTCTCAAGGATGGTGGGGGCAGCTTCTGTGCCCACCAGGAGGCCTCATCCTTCTCCTTTTTGGGTCCAGCTGCTGTGTCTCATCGGGGAGAGCTTTGGGGAGCACAGCCGGGAAGTGTGTGGGGCCGTCATCAACATCCGTGCCAAGGGGGACAAGATTGCTGTGTGGACACGGGAGGCAGAGAACCAGGAGGGCGTGCTGCACATTGGGTGAGGGGTATCTCTGGCACAGCGTGGGGGCTGGGCCTCTTCTAGCGGAGAAGGTGGACGGGGAAGGGCTTGGCCTGCAAGGGAGACCTCCAGAATACTCCATGCTGTCTCTCCCTTCTTTCTTCCGCAACTTGTGCAAAGGGCGTGGAGTCTAAATTTCCAACTGTTTCTTGCAGACCTCTTTTCTTTTGCATTAGTCACATTTCGGGTTTCCACATGGGTAAGATGCACACAACAGGAGTTACTGTGGCTGGAACCAGGGTAGGGGCTCTGGGCATAGGACCCATGGTCCCAGGTTAACTGCAGGACCCGCTACTGACTGCCTGTCTCCTTTCCTCTCCCACTTACCTCCCAGGCGTGTCTACAAAGAGCGCCTGGGCCTCTCCACAAAGACCATCATTGGGTACCAGGCCCACGCAGACACAGCCACCAAGAGCAACTCCTTAGCCAAGAACAAATTTGTGGTCTGAGCCTCCCATTGCTGTGTGTATTTATTTCTCAGGAGGGCTGGGCTGGGCTGAGGGTAGATGCCATGTTTCTCCCCTATCCTGGGGCTCAGGCCTCTGGGTGAGAAGCCAACTTAAGGGCCTATGGCAGTGGAAAGGTGGAGAAAACCCTGGGCTTTTTTAACCCTGGGGGGCTGGGTTGTGTAGTGTGGTGAGGTGAGTCATTGGTAGAGGAGGTGGGACAGCAAGCAGGAAGAGAACAGGAGAGAATCCTAGGATTCAGGACTAACTCCATGCCCCCCACCTTGGGGAAAAAAGTTAGGTGTTCTGAAGGCCAGTCTCTTCCATTTGGGGGAGGGGGGTTCAAGGCCACTGACAGAGCTGGAGCTCAGGGACCGGGGTGGGGGCTCTGAGTGATCACTCTGCTTTAAAAACTTTTATGGGTTGCCTCTCATCAGATTTGTTAGCCTTGGAGTCTATGCTTTATCCCATACCTTCTCTCAGCCAGCTGTGTGTGGGTCCCTAGAGTAGGGGCTGGGGTTGATGAGGGCCTGGCCCAGGAGAGGTGATTAGGCCTTACTGTGGCTCTGCCAGAGGTGAATTAACCGGAAGGTGAAGTTTAAGCCCCTTTCTGTTCCTCTTATAAATAAATACTTTAAACAAGACTGGAATTTTTGAAAAATCTTTTTTTAAAGTAATTTCATTTATTTTGGCTGTGCTGGATCCTTGTTGCTGCGTGGGTTTTTCTCTAGTTGTAGAGAGCGGGGGCTACGCTCTGGTTGCGGGGCACAGGCTTCTCACTGTGGTGGCTTCCTTGTGGAGTATGGGCTCCAGGGCGCGCCAGCCTCAGGGTTGCAGCTCTGGGGCTCTAGAGCACAGGCTCAATAGTTGTGGTGCATGAACTTAGTTGCTCCGTGGTATGTAGGATCTTCCCAGATCAGGGCTCGAACCTGGGTCTCCTGCATTGGCAGGAGGATTCTTTATCACTGAGCCAGCAGGGAAGCCCAAAATTGTAATTATTTTTAAAGAGGACTCTAAAGTTCTCCCCCCTAAACTTTGGTTTGCTCCAGTCCTGCCTTGAGAGGGCTCATGTGAGACCCCTTAGGTAGCAAGGAGCCCGATCAAGGTAGACGCTGGTATGGGGAAGAGGGGTTAGACGGTGCGGGGCGGTGCTTCAACCACCAAAGGGGTTTGAACTGGGGGCTGCGATATATGCCCCCCGGCAAAACTGACGGGGCAGGGAGCAGCAGGCGCAGCCCTCACAAGACCAGGTGTCATCCCGTCTGAGTTTGAACCACTAGCGACAGAACTGAATTTCCGAGTGAGAAGCACTTCTGATTCGACTCCGCTGTAATAAAACGTCCTGCACGTGTGCTTAAAAAAAAACACCATCCATATAACTATTTTCTTTTCGCTCACCAACGCGGTCGTTACTACTCTTCAGGGATGGGCACTGACCTCAAGGCCGGGGATTGGGGTGGCGCTGATACTGATCCTTGTGGTGTCGGGGAAACTCGGGGTCTTTCGTGCCTGCGACTTGCGGAGCTTTCAGCAAGCATCTGAGGTGGGCCTGAAGGACGCCGCAGCAGTCAGCGTAAGCGGCGGAGTCAGGCCTAGAGGCGGGGCTCCGAAGGGGCTAAGTCGAGCTGTGGGGAGGGGCCTGAACTTGGGGTGGCGTGTCTGTGTGGGGGCGGGGCCCGGAGGGGAACGGGGGGGCGGGGCCAGACCCAGAGGCAGGGCTCCAAAGGGGACTGAGGGGGGCTAGGGGCGGAGCCTAGGGCGGGGCGGAATCAGGCATAGAGGAGGGGCTCTGAGTGGACCGAGCCGGGGCTGTTCTGGCGCCGGGGGCGGTCCCTGCGGGGGCGGGCGGGGCCCGACGGGCTCTCTGTGTGGCCGCGGCCATGAAGCCGCAGCCGCCGGGCTAGGCCCCGGGCGGCTCTAGCCCAGGGCGGCCCGCGGAGGGCTGGGCCCAGCCTCCGGGCCCGGTTGCCGGGCCGGCGTGCGGCCACTCACCATGCCCGGCAAGCACCAGCACTTCCAGGAACCCGAGGTCGGCTGCTGCGGGAAATACTTCCTGTTTGGCTTCAACATCGTCTTCTGGGTGAGAGCGGGGTGGGTTCTGGGCCCTGTGCTGGGGGTGGCGGAAGGAGGAGGCTCAGTCCCCTACTTGGGGGAGACACTCTTTGCCACAAGGCCTTGGGACCGTCCCCCAACTTCTTCCTCCCCTTCCCACCTCCCCGTCCACCCTCTGGAGCACCTGAGGGAATTAGAGGCCTGGATTGCAGGGGGAGGGTCCCAGCCACTGCGGTAGTAGGATGGGGAGGGGTAGTCTTCCGGGGTCTTTTCAGGGCTTAGCGGAGAAGTGGCAGGTGTTTTGGTGAAGACCCCGCGGCCCTGCTTGGTGCGGGTCGCCCCCCTCCCTCGCTTACCCTGAGGTGTAAGGGCTCCGCGGAGCCCCACCTCTGGTTTTGCCGGTAGGGAGGAAAGCCTCCGCGAAGGGCTGGATTCCCTCTCCAACCCTTTTACCGCTCCAGTACCTGGGCCTACCGCTTCGCATTAAGCTCCTACAAAGAGGCGGGGGGGGGGAGGGGCGGGAATAGGTCAAACTCCCATCCCCAAACTAAGAGGCTTGCAGGCAAGGAGGGCTAGTCGCCCTAGTTCTCGGCCGAGGACAGGGGGATATTCCCTAATGAAAGGCCGGGAGAGCTTTGGGGAACAGAATTCAACATTCCACAGCTGAGGAAATCGAGGTGTCAGGGCCAGGCTGTCTGGAGAAGGGAACTGCTGGTGCCCCTCCCAGGGCGGAATCCGTACCCCTGGGGCTGCCAAGTCATCTTTCCCTTCTCCCTCCCCCCATCCCATCTCTCCAGGGCTACTTGCTGACTCTTCAGTCTCTACTCCTGACGCCTTGGGTCAGAATGTCAGGCCTACTCAGTTTTGTTTAGCAGGAATCAGTGGCACTGCCCTCTGCCCACAAGCTGCTCAGGCAGTGTGGGTGTCCTTTGGCCCCTGCAGTGCCACAGCCTCGAGAGTGTGGGCCATGTGCTGGGGGCTCGTCTGGTGGGAAAGTCTGGGGCTCTGGTTGTCTCAGGCCTAGCTGTGAGACAGTGGGCAAGTCACTTCTCTCTAGGCCTCAGCTTCCCTGAGAGGGAGTGGGGGATGATGAAGCCTGCTTCTCAGGGCTGTTAGGCAGATGACATGGATTATAACCTACTGTATTCTCACAGTTACTTTAATTATAATCTACATTTTATAGGTGAAGGAACAGGCACAGAGAGGTTAAGTCACTTAACCCAGAGTCACACAGCCAGTAAGTGCAGGGCCAAGGGGACAGCTCAGTGGGCAGTAGGTGGAGGTGAGGCAGAGCACTGAGCAGAGGGGGCTGCCAAATGTCAGGGTGGGAGAGGCTTGAGAGACCCAGGCTTGTTCCAGGCTTCCCCAGGATGGGACTCCAAGTGTGAAAGGCCCCAGGGCTGGGGCAGAGTTTGAGTTTCACGTTGAGGGCAGTGGGGATGGATTTGTTTTAGCTTCTGTATTAGAGGCAGATCTGCCTGACTGCCACAGGCAAGGAGACCAGGGAGGCGGCCTAGGGCAAAGGAAGGGTGATGGCAGGTGGACAAGCTGAGGAAGGTTTCAGGGGAAGTTATCAGGCTGAATTGACAGGATTGGCCCAGAGCACCCTGTGGTGTCTGGCTTGATGTCTTCAGTTTGTCCCTTGCACCACCATCCATGATCTTACCTCAGGGCCTTTGTCAGTACTTCGGCCTGAAATTCAGTTCTTCTGCCTGGAATTCAGTACTTTCACCTAGAATTCAGTATTCCTGGAATTCTTTTCTCTTCAATGCCACTTTTCATCATTTAGGCCTCAGCTAAAATGTCACCGTGCTCCCTAACTGAAACATGCTCCCTCCCCACCCCCCACCACCCTATCACTTTCCATCACATCACCCTTTTTTTATTTTGTTTAAAGGCTCTGTTGGTATCTGAAACTACCTTGTTTGCTCACTGTGGGTTTCCCCCACTGGAGTGTAAACTCCATGAAGGCTGAGAGCTCATGTGCCCTTTTCACTGATGTGTTTTCAGTGCATGAAATGGAGCCTGGGACGCGGAGGCTTTTGCAACAGGCAGGTTGACTAAAGGCTCTAGAGCCAGCGAGAGGTTTGGGTGGAGATTGGGAGATTGCCAGTGTCATGATGAGGTGAAAGATGAGTTTGAGAAGAAGAAGGTAGGTGGGAGGTTGAGGTTGGAACCTGGTGGAGGAGGGGGTGGCCTTGTGCATGGCACCAGTGAAGCAGAGCCTTGTAGAAGAGAGGCTGAGAAGGGGCTGGAGGAGGAATGGCATTGCGTTAACCATGGGGAGGTTCGAAAAAGAGAAAGTACTAATCATTCACCTGTCTAAAGGCCATGGGCGGGTCAGATGGGATGAGGCAGGAGAAGTGAGGTTTGATTTCACATCCCAGATCTAGTGTGGGGGAGGGAAAGAAAAATATTTCTACAAAAAGAGTACAGCAGTGAGTGGAGCCTGGGGTCAGAAAGGGGTGGGTGCTAAAGGTGGCTGGCCAGGGGCGGAGTTGACTGAGGCTATGCGCTGAGGCAGGGAGGGAGCCTGTAGAGAAAGCAGGTGGGAGATGGAGGTCTGAAGAGGTAGGGTCATGGCCTCGGGCTTGGGCAGGAGGGGCGCTCTCCCTCTGAGACTAGATGTCCTGCTCGGGTTCAGGCAGCTGCCCTGAATATCCAGGGCTCGCCCTAGCACAGAGATGAGGTGGGATGGTGGGTGGTGTTTAGAAGGCCTAGCCCAGGGCCCCTCTGCTGATCTAGCTCTTCACTGGGATTCCTGGTCGTTCAGGGGTCTTTGGCTGTGAGCTGCTAAGATGTACTCTGGCAGATGGAGGTTGGAGGGGTGGGATGGGAGTAGGGTGGCAGTCACTGAATTGCAGGGAAGCAGGAGGACCAGACTTGGGAGGATACTGGAGAGGATGCCAGGAGCTGGGAACCCTACCATAGGCCTGAGGTGAAGGAAGAGGCTCAGGAACCAATCACTGCTGCTTGGTGGGACTGTTTGGCCCTCCTCTGCTCCAATTCTGAAGTTCCAAGAAGGGATCCCTTCTTAGGGCTGGGGAGGGTTCAGTGTTCCAAGCTGTGCCCTGTGGGAAGAAACACCGAGATGCAGTCTTAGAAAGATGGAAAAGACCCTGGATCCCATTTACAGCCCTTCCCCGTGGCTTCCTGAAGAGCCTGAGCACCAGTGGGGAGGGGGCTCTGCGAGGGATGAGAAAGAATGCTGGTGCCGCAGCCCTCAGCTCTTTGCTGCCATTCTTGCAGGTGCTGGGGGCCCTGTTCCTGGCCATCGGTCTCTGGGCCTGGAGTGAGAAGGTAAGGCAGTGGGATATGGTGCAGGGCTGCTATGGGCTGAGATGGTGGGAGGGCCAGTCCCCCCCACCTGCCTCTGCTCCCCCTGCACAGGGCGTTCTCTCCAACATCTCGGCACTGACAGATCTGGGAGGCCTTGACCCCGTGTGGCTGTTTGTGGTGGTTGGAGGCATCATGTCCGTGCTGGGCTTTGCCGGCTGCATTGGGGCCCTCCGGGAGAACACCTTCCTGCTCAAGTTTGTGAGTGCCCTCCCACCTAGATTCACTGGGGACTCCAACCTCTTCCCACCCACTTCTTACATATAGTTCATGCTTAATAATGGTAGTTTTATTATTGTGTAATTTTAACAGTGGTCACCAGATTTGTATTATTAATACATTTATAGGATCCTCTGTTGTAAGTGGGGCTTCCCTGGTCGTTCAGCTGTAAAGAAGCCCCGGGTTCAATCCCTGGGTTGGGAAGATCCCCTGGAGAAGGGCATGGCAACCCACTCCAGTATTTTTGCCTGGAGAATCCCATGGACAGAGGAGCCTGGCAGGCTGCAGTCCACGGGGTCGCAGAGTCGAACACGACTGAAGCGACTAAGCAGCAGCAGCAGCTGTTTTAAGTGACCAAAACCTAGTGGCCTGGGCCCTAAGCGAAAATGGCCGTTAAAGAACCCCAGGGATGTGTTAGCAGCCAGCGCCGTTGGATCCAGGGGCCACCACAGTGTCACTTGGCCTAGCCTCTCTGTTTCTCAGCTCTGTGCCTCTGGGTTGGCTCCAGACCCCTTGGGGTGGAAAGATGTCCAGGAATCGGGGCGGGGTGGGGGGGGGGTACTGCCTTCAGGCCGCCCTCCCAGGAACTCCGCTGGAGGCTGAGCGAGTCTCTCCTTTCCCAGAACTTTCTGCCGAAGTTCTTTAATTGCATCTCCTTAATCCTGATTGGCCACCTCTGGACCAATCCCTGTGGCCCCAGGGGAGGTAGTGCTTTGATTGGTGGGCTCTTGATGCGTGCCTAGTCCTCTATATGGAAGTGGCTCCTCCGGAACCAAAGAAACTGGAGTTGTGCGTGGCGGGTGGCTTCTCAAAGACATTAGAGTAGATAAGAACAGCGCTATCTTTCCATCATAAATCAATACTAATATGGTAGAAGGTGGAGACTCTGGGCTGCCTTGAGTCAGGATGAGGGAGGTTGAAACCCCACTCAGTAGCAACCCCAGGCCCTGTATCTCTGATATCCACTGTCGGTCTGCTCCCCCACGCCAGTTCTCCGTGTTCCTTGGCCTCATCTTCTTCCTGGAGCTGGCAACAGGGATCCTGGCCTTCGTCTTCAAGGACTGGATTCGAGACCAGCTCAACCTCTTCATCAACAACAATGTCAAGGCCTATCGGGACGACATTGACCTCCAGAACCTCATTGACTTTGCTCAGGAATATGTAAGTCTGGCATCCAGCCCCAGCTACATACAGGAGGCATCTACCAGGCAGATGAATGAAGGAGCAAGTTCCCTGTGTGCTGGGACCGTTCCCTTGCCTACCAGACCAGGCAAGCCCCAAGGAAGAGAGCCAGGTGTCCCCCTGTCTGAAAGGAAGCCAGCCCTTGGTGATCTCCATGTGCCTAACCCTGCATGGACATGGAGCAGAGGCCAGAGGCTGCAAACTAGCAGCTCCTAGGACAGGCTTAGTACACACTTAAAGGAGGAATTGTGGCATGAAAATACCAATTTCTTCTTCTACTAAGCTGGGCCCACAGTATCGGCCAGGGCTACATTGCCACTGCCCCTTTGCTGGTAGAGAGGCTCTCTGCCACCATCCCTGTCACTCTATTTTAGTATACCTGTTGGCCCTCTTCTCTCATTTATATTATTTGTTTGGCCTCGTAGTCAGGTTTGAGACCTGCCCCACCTCCCAGAAGCTCTGCCCTTAAGCTTGCAAACCCAATCCCTGAGAAGAAGCAGTCAGTGAACAGTTCAAGAACTCTGAGACACCTTCCGCCTGCATGTTCTCACCCACTCACACACTTAGTCACACACACTCATAGTCGCACCCACGTAAACAGCCATGCTCTTTTGATGCCATCCACCCCAAGAACTGCTCTGGGATCCAGAGGTAAACCAGAGCTGGTGCCTGTTTTGAGGAGCTCTCAACCCAGGGCAGAAGTAAATGAAGAGCCAGGTGGTTAGGATGTGATTTATTTGTTCATTTAACGCAGAATTGTGATGGACCAACTATGTGCTGGGTCCTGAGCTAGGTGCTGGGGATTCAGGGGTGAAAAAGAGCTGCTGCTGCTGCTGCTAAGTCGCTTCAGTCGTGTCTGACTCTCTGCGACCCCATAGACGGCAGCCCACCAGGGTCCGCTGTCCCTGGGATTCTCCAGGCAAGAACACTGGAATGGGTTGCCATTTCCTTCTCCAATGCATGAAAGTGAAAAGTGAAAGTGAAGTCACTCAGTTGTGTCTGACTCTTCCCGACCCCATGGACTACAGCTTACCAGGCTCCTCTGTCCATAGGATTATCCAGGCAAGAGTATTGGAGTGGGTTGCCATTGCCTTCTCCGGAAAAAGAGCTAGGACCTGTCTGTGCAGATGGTGATTTGGGGGAAGAGACAGATGATAAACAAGCAAAAGAAACAAACGTGTGTGTAGCATTATAAATTGTGGTAAAGGCTGAAATGGGGAAGTACGGAGAAGGAGAAGGCCTCTAGGGGCTAGCCTTGGGGGAGGAGAGCAGGGATGTGATGAGAGGAGCCAGTGTTCTCCAGCGGGAGCAGGGGTGCTGAGCAGAGAGGAGGCAGGCAGAGCTGCATGGCTGTGCCTCCTTATTCAGTCCACAGGGCCTACCTGTGTCTGCCACTGAGTTGGTCCCTCGAGGGCCAGCTGTTTGGCAGCCTGTGCTGTGTCAGTGAGTTAAGGCTGCCTGTCTCCCCACTAGATTGTGAGCTGCTTGCTTCATTGCAGCCCCACTTAAGGAAGCAGCCCATTGTCTTGGATAGGGGTCATGGGGATACAGATGCCCACAGCAGCATCTATGAAGTGGGATGGGGGATGGTCATGAGGGTGGCAGGATTGCTCTCCTGTCCCTGGAGAGAGGAAAAGATAAGGTCTTTTGTAAAAATTGTGGGACAAGTGTAGGAAGACCAGGCCCAGATAGGGGCCTTCAGCCTCTCTGCAGGGTTTATTGAAACTCCCAACCCTCAAGGTGGCCTCAAGGAAGCCACAGTCCTTGGGCCACCGTCCTCGCCCACTCCCTTTTCTCAGCCTCTCTTGGGCTAGGGGGACAAGCTCAGGAGCCCCTTCCCACTACCCCCAGCCCCCATTAACCTGGTCAGGAGCCTCGAGCTGCTCTGATGGCCCTGGGCCCAGGCTCGACCTGTCGGTGGGGAGGTTCCCACCTGACTGGCTGTCTCCAGGCCACTGCCAGCCAGCCTGGGCCTGTCCCCAAACAGGATGGGGCTCCTGGGGCGGGCCTGGCTCACCCTGGCTCCCCTCCCACCCCCTAGTGGTCTTGCTGCGGAGCCCGAGGGCCCAACGACTGGAACCTCAATATCTACTTCAACTGCACTGACTTGAACCCCAGCCGGGAGCGCTGCGGAGTGCCCTTCTCCTGCTGCGTCCGGGACCCAGCGGTGAGTGCGCCTTGGCGAGGGGCGGGGCCCCGTGAGGAGGGGCGGGGCCTCAGCGCGCAGGCGCAGTCTGGAACGAGCCCACCACCCACCTCGCCTCAACCCTGCTCTGGGGGCTACCGATGTCGGGGAAGCCCTCTTATGTGTAGTAGTAGCCCTGCTGGGCTGGGGAGTTTGTGTTGGTGGGTGGCATTGAGGTCTGCTGAATGCGGGCTGCTTCTCTTGCCCCGCCATGCTGGGGTGGCAGCGGTGAAAAGTTCTGAAACTTTCATGGTTTTCTTTAAGAGCAGAAGCTTCTTACAGTGACATCCCTCCAGTCCCAGGGCACAGGGACACTGAGGGCCAGGTTTCTTCCCATTCTTACAACACACGGGCAGGCAGGGCTCCTAAAAAGGAAGCCGTTCAAGCTGGCGTTGCGGCCGTGCGCCTTGGCGATGGGGAGAGGCGCTCGGGTCCTAGCCAGCTTCCCTTAAGGAGCGGCGGCCGCGGCGGAATTCATGGTTCCATCCGCTTCCCCTGAGGCCTCATGGGTGCCCCTACCGAGTCGCTCCCTGGCGTGTTTCTCCTCAGGAAGATGTCCTCAACACTCAGTGTGGCTACGACGTCCGGCTCAAACTGGTGAGAGGGGTGGGGACAGGGCTGGGGGCAACCGGGGAAACTAGGATAAGGAAGGGGGCCCTCATATGTGCCAAAAGGCCTTAAGGATTCCGGGGGCGGGGGGAGGGAGTGCCGAGTCCCAGGAGGCACAGAGGTCTTGATACTGTGGAACAAGGCAGTGGGCTCCTGTAGAGGAGGAATACAGGAAGTCAGGGATAAGGAAATATGAACAGCAGTGTGACAACTTCACCTAAGTACTAGGAAGAAGCGAAAAGGAGGGAGGTAATGGGGTTGGGGCAGGGCAGTCAGGGAAGGCCTCTTAGAGGAGAAGCTGTCTGTGCTGAGACCCCCAAGGAGGAGAAGGCCCTTCGGTGGGGCTCCAGGTGGCAGGCGCTAAGGTATAAGGCCCTGGGTCAGGCTGAGCTTGGCACATTGGACTGAGGCAGGGCCCCTGGTGGCTGTGGGTGGGCCGAGCTGAGCCTGGTGCCCGTTTGTCCCCAGGAGCTGGAGCAGCAGGGCTTCATTCACACCAAAGGCTGCGTGGGCCAGTTTGAAAAGTGGCTACAGGACAACCTGATTGTTGTGGCAGGGGTCTTCGTGGGCATCGCCCTTCTCCAGGTACCACCATGGCCCTGCACAGCCTCGCTCTGTCCCGGGCAGTCTGCCCTCCCAGTGGCCCCTCCCTCACCTGCCCTCTGTCTTCCAGATCTTTGGCATCTGCCTGGCCCAGAACCTCGTCAGCGACATCAAAGCAGTGAAGGCCAACTGGTGAGGCTGCCACGCTGGCCATGGCCACTCGCCTGGCCGACCCAGGGACCCTCCACTCTGCCCATAATGGGCAAGGCTGCAGGAGGTGTTTCTGCTTGAAGCTGAACCCCACATGGGGCTCGCGGGCCACTGCACTGTGCACGCATGGAGAGCCGCACGGCTCTGCCCGGCTGCCTGTCCTGGAGCTGTGTATACGGAGGGTGGGTGCACAAGGAGCCACCGTCTGGGCTGCTGTTGGGTGGTTGGCTCTCCAGGGGACTAGGAAGGGCTCAGCTAGGAGGGGGCAGGCCAGGTGGGGTGGGCTTGGGGACTGCTGTTGCCTGTGACTCAGCCTCACATATCTCAGAGTTCTCTTCACTAGTGACCCTTCCAGGAGCCCACTTCAGCCTCAATGTCTCAGACTCTGAAATGGGTCCAAGAATCTTCTCTCCCTTGCTTGCCTCTCAGGATCAAATATGATGACGGCTACAAACTACTCAAATAAACAAATCCTTGAAAACCAGTGGCTTCCGCCCAGCGTCCTGAAGGTTCTGTCAGCTGCAGGGCCTCGGCAGAGCTCTCCACTTTGGGTCCTGGCCCAGACCCACTCCGCCAGTGCATTTTCTTGGTCTGGATAGTATATACATTTGAGCCAACCTTTAAAATGTGGTATACTTCATGTAAAAGTCCAGATCCCAAGCTTCTCTTGAAGATTGGCCATCCGGCCCCCGCGGCTCTTGGGACATCATCATCCCACGCGTGCTTCCTGTTCTCTGAGAGACCCACCTGGCCGGTGCTGCTCACCCTGTAGGCTGGGGTTGACCTCCCCTCTGCTGTAGGGTTTTCCCCTGAAAACACCTCGAGGCTGCCATGGGCCAAGCCTGGAGCCAGGCACAGGGATGTGAAAAATGGAGGCCACAGAACTTGGGTGGGGTCCAACCCCCCTGGAGACTGAGATGGGTGCCAAGGAGAATGGCTGAGGTGTGGAATGGAGATCAGGAAGGTTTGGGGAAGGAAATAATTGGAAGTCAAAAACTTGGCACCCATAGGGTTGCTGGGGAGCCTGCTTTGGGGCCCATGGTGGTTGATGCTGGGTCTCACTTGGAATCCAGTGGTGGCCTGCAGAGCTGCCTCATGACCACCAGAGGGCGCTCCAGCACAGCTTTGCTTGGGTCTGGCGACTTCTACTGCAACCTCTGGTACAGCCAAGTGGCTGGTGTGTCCACCCTGCTTACCAGTGCTTCCGATTCAGGGAACTTGAGGTCTTTGAGAAGAGTTCAGACTTGGGAAGTCTGACTGTTGCTCTCAGCTCTGCCTCTTAGCTGCATGAAGGGGTGTGTGAAGAGTAAGTGCTGCACCCATCCATCCAGGGGGTGCTTTGTGGATCAAAGGGATTTGGGGTAGTTCATAGATCTCCGGCTCAGATGCTCTTAAGGTCACATAGGTCATATAAATGAATGAAGTAGGCCTTTGACTTGTGAGGCCTTTGTAGTGCAACTGACTTTCCTGCTGTCCCTGAAGACCACACCGAGAGACATTGCTTTGTGACCAGAGAAATATTTGGGCCATTGAGTTGATGATGTACCTTGAGATACAACAGAGTATGGTGGGGACTGACAGCATAGATCCCCACCTGAACTTGGTGACTGTCATTTAGTTGTGGCTAATTGCTATAAAGTGGGAATGCAGCTCTAATGTCAGAAATCCAGAGAAGCCAGGAATCAGGATTTTATGTGAAATAGACCTATTTTTAAGTTGTTAACTAATGAAGAAAATTTAAATGCTGCAAGCCCAATGAAAGGTGTACAGCTTTGGCCCCTGTGACACTGCAGATCCGTCTGGGACAGTCATCCGCTGGAGTCCTGGCTGCTCTGCCATCCAGGGATGCTGAGAGCTGCTGCTGGGAGGGCAGGGTGTCAGGTATGCACCCAGCATCATAGCTCCCAGATGCCAGCTAGACAGTGTCCAGGGTCCCTGACAGGTGCCAGTGTACCACAATAAATGCAACTCACAGTATTGTGCGTGTCTTGCTTTTTTTTTTTTTTTAATTTCAAAAGCTTTCAGTTTTCATTTTCCCTTTAAACCTCAACAGCGCCCCTTGTGAGGTGGAGATTCTTTTCCTGATGAAGGAACTGGGGCTGGGTGGGGGGAGTTGCCCAGCACACAGCTGGAGGAGGCACCCAGCTCTGAGCCTTCTCACTGGAGGTCTGCATCAGACCTGTCCTGCCTTTCTGATGCACACGAGTGGCACCTGCACTCATAGGAGCAGCAAGGTATCATTTCCCAAGCTTGAGTTGAGCTTCCATGCAGGTGCTGGGGATGCAGAGGAGAAAGAAGGGCAAAGTCCTAGTCCTTGGGCTCCATTCTTGTGGGGGAGACACAAATAAGTATGCATTTTTGTTAGTAATGCAAGCTGTGAAGAAAATAGAGTGATGGTCAGACAGGAGAAGCTAGAGTGCCTGGGAGAAGGGACCTTCTGATGAGGTGGTGGAAGGGGTCCCATCTCTGGGAAGCTCCAGGGGAACAGTTGCCCTAGGGGCCCTGAAGCTGGTGGGTTTGGCATAAGGGAGCTTGGTGTGCTGGAGAGGTGAGTGTGGGTGAAGGTCAGGGGAAAGTGGTAGAACCAGGGTATATTTGGAAATAGGACCAATGAGATGCATAGGAATGACTAGAAGGGGTGGGCGTGACCTTGGCTGGGGACCCAGAGTTCCCTGAAGCTCAGTTCTGCCACAGGAGATCCATCCACTCAGGTTGGAGGCCGGGGTCACTGGAGCATCTTGCCCTTGCCCTCCTGGAGCCCATGGTCTCTTGGCACGGACATGGAACAGTTGCTAGTGGTGTAACATGTATGTGGTAAAGAGCACGTGAGGATCACTCCACGTGGCATTTCAGGCTGGCGAGACACAAATTTCCTGTCCCCAAAGTAGAACTTGGAACAGTTCTTTTCCTTGTACTAAGGAGCCGTTACCCAGATGGGACATCTCTTGGTGTGTAGAAAACACAAGGAAGCTTTATAATCACCCCACTTTCCATCACTCTGGATGGGTCCCTGGGGACATGACCCAGGTCACCCTCTCAGCGTCTATCAGGACACATGTGGTGACAGGGTTGGGCGTTGACTGGCGACCTAGGATTCCCCCGGGGGCCCTTGCCTGGTCTAACCAGAGGAGAGGCTGCCAGCAGCTCACCCAGCAACTCAGCAGGAGGATGTCCTGTGACATCAGCTACCTCGTCTGTGGAGGAAGGGGGAGTACTGGAAGGGACAGATCGAGCCCGGAACAATGAGACCTTGAATCTGGACAAGGAGGTCAGATGGGAACAGTCAGGGAACAGGCCTTCCAGAGGGCGGCCGGCGCTTGCTTTGGACGGATACACTCCCGGCTGCCACCAGAGGGCGCCAAAGTGCAACCCACGCAGGCAGCCGTGTCTGCTGCGGGTCACTGGAGGGAGGTCCGCGTGGCTAAGCAAAGCCAAGCCCCGTTCCAGACACCCGGCAGCCCACCCTGTAGGTGCCAAATCCGGACTTTGCCACCCTCTGTCCTTTCTTCTCCGAGGACTTAGGGCCAGCGACACCTCCTTCTCCACAGATGCCTCTCGCAGTGCAGTGGTCACTTAGGGAGACCTTAGCCCACCTTCCGGTCTCCACAGGCGGTGATGTCCGCTAGGCAGGTCTGGGAAGAGGGTCACTTTCTCCAGGACGTCGAAGTGACATGCTCCAATACATACACCTCAATTATTCATTCAGCCAGATTTACTGAGCACCTACTGTGTGCCAGACGCTGTGGTGGGTGCACCTTGGGATCAACAACATTTGTCTGCAAAGGGCCACATGGTAAATATTTTAGGTTTTCAGGTCATACAACCACTCTACTCTGTCTTTAGAGCAGAAAGCAGCTCTTGCCAAGACAAACAAATGAGCGTGGCCAAGTTCGAATAACATTTTTTGGACACTGAAATTTGAATTTCGTATAATTTTCATATGTCACAAAATACTATCCCTTTTTATTTTCAACAATTAAAAAACATAAAACCATTCTTTTATATATAGCTCTGGAGCTATGTAAAAACAGGCAGTGGACTGGATTGGCCACACACACAGGTTGGTGTGTCCCCGCCCCCAAGAAGAGCCTGCCCCGGAAGGGAGACCCCACCCAGGAAGAGAGAAGACCACGGAGCATGAGCCTGGTGGTGAGTCCCTCACCCAGGAGAGGGTGTGAGTGTTGTTGGAAATATGAGTGAGCAAGGGGCGCTGAAAGTGTGGGGAGAGTCAGGACTCGGCAATAAATGGGATGGTCAGAGGGAGCCTCAATGAGACAGGAAGTTGGAGCAATGACTTTTTATATTACTTTTAAATCATTTTGATAGGACAGGTAAATTAGGAATCCATTCTACTTAAAACTCATTAGAACAGGTAAATTAGGAGCCCATTCTACTTAAAACTCATTAGAGAAGACCCTGATGCTGGGAAAGATTGAAGGCAGGAGGAGAAGGGGACAACAGAGAATGAGATGGTTGGATGGCATCACTGACTCAACGGACATGAGTTTGAGCAAACTCCGGGAGATGGTGAAGCAAAGGGAAGCCTGGCGTGCTGCAGTCCATGGGGTCGCAAAGAGTCGGACATGACTGAGTGACTGGACAACTACTTAAAATGTGGATAACACTAAGGTCTTCTTAGTGCCCTATTCTGTTCCTCCCTCCTTTTCCAGTGACACTGAAGCTGTGAGCTCTAGATCTCTCTCTGGATCACCTGCATTTTAAAAATTTCGTCCTCATGTTATGTATTTGTAGAAAATGTTCAGCATGGTTGTGAGTGTGTGTAAGTGGCAGGATACTGTCCCCATCTTGCTGGGCTACCCCCACCCCACCCCCACCCCCACCCCCGCCGTTATGTGTTTTGAACACAGAGTCACGTTTTATGCATGTAAAGCTGCAACCTTTCTCAACTGCAGGGACGTCCCCTGCAGGAATAAGTCATGTTTTACCTCTCCCTCCCTTTCCTTGACTGTCCACGGATAGTGGATAGTGGACAGTCAAGCTGTTCCTGCTCTGGGGCGCTTTGCACCTCGAGGCTCTGGCAGCCAGGCCCTCTCTCCTGAGTTTCCAGCTGGAGCAGCTGCCATTCGCTAAACAGGAGGATGAGGGCAGCAGCAGAGGGTGGCCCTAGGTCAGGTCTGATTGCAGAAGTGGCCCCAGCAGGTCCCTTCCTGTGCCCAGGGGCCTCATTTCTGCGCCTTGGCCCAGGCACTGACCAGGCAGGCTGCATTACCACAGATCTGGGGCCTGGAACTCGGCCCATCAGAGGTGTGAAAGCCACACAGCTAGCCCCTTGGTGCTGTGAAGACTGTTGCCACGGTAATGCCTTCCTGGTCCCCTGTGCAGCCACGTAGACAGATGGGAATATCAGCCTCCTGCAAGCAAAGGGGCCTGCTCTGTGGCCCAAGAGAGAGCCCAGTCCTTGATGGAGGCTGCTACTTTAGGCTCCTGGAGGCCTGGCCACTTGGATCCTGCTTCCAGAAATGATCTGGGAATTAGCTCTTCAGCCCTGCCTCCTGCTGAGGCCGGACCCTCCCCAGGCTGCTCCATCATGCCCCATCCCCAATCTGTTGGTGTCTCCTGGGAATCAGGCCTTGTGGTGGTGGTGGGGGAGTGGTTCCCAGCAGATGGGCTATGTGGAACTGCAGCCAGCTCACCCACCAGCCAGCATTGGCCAGGCTCACCCGTCAGCCAACGTTGGCCAGGCCAGGAATTCTGCAGTGGCTCCAACACAGTTTCTGCCCTCAGGGGGCTCATGGTCTGGTGGGAGACACAGACAGGTGAATCACCAGGTGATTCTTTATGGGTGGTTTATTTGTTTGAATAGGTGGTGCAGGCATGTGGTTAGAAACTGCAAACTGTGTGGAAGGCTCTGTGCAAATCTCCCTCTTGTTCCTGTCTCCTGCTCTCCTGCCCCTCCCCAGAGAGCAGCGCTGTCAGCCAGGACCACTCCTCCGGAGATGGTCTATGCATTCAAAAGCAGATTTCCTCTAGAAACAAAGCAGAACTTAAGCTGCATCCTGCACCGCCAGCAGCCTCTGTCTGCATTTTTCACTGACCAGCATTTCTGGGAGATAATTACATAGCAGTATGTACAGATCCACCCAATGCTTTTCAACAACAGCAAACCCATAATAATAGCAAGAACTTATACTTACTCTGTGCTGGACGCTCCTCTAAGCACTTTATTTATATTAACTGATTGACTCCCCTGAATATTGGAGATGGACACTCTGCTTATCTCCCTCCGCAGGCAGGAGACCAGGGGTGCCCATTGTGTGGTGTGGCCTGAGTGACTCTCATGACCCCTCCTGATGGACACGAAGGACATTTCCAGGCAGTGAGCACTTTTATCTTTGGGCACATGTGTGTCAGAGGATGAATGCTTGGAAGTGAAAGGCTAGGTCAAAGGGCAGGTACATTTGGAATTTGCATAGCTCTTGTCCAATTACCCTCTGAAGAGGTCACACTCCCTCGGTTACTAAGGTGGGACCTCCCCCTCCCGCTGCCTTTATCTGCCTTTTCTACCTTCGCCAACCTGATAGTAGAAAACCATCTCCTCTCATGGTTTCCCTTCGAGTTACTCTTGTGACAGAGGTTGAGTGTCTTTTCACACAGATCAGTACAATCTGGTGTGCTGTGTACTCAACTGTTTCAGTCGTGTCTGACTCTTCGAGACTCCATGGACTGCAGCCTTCCAGGCTCCTCTGTCCGTGGGATTCTCCAGGCAAGGACACTGGAGGGGGGGTTGCCAAGTCCTTCTCCAGGGGCTCTTCCCCACCCAGGGATCAAACCTGCGTCTCTTATGTCTCCTGCATTGGCGAGTTCTTTCCCACTAATGCCATCTGGGAAGCCCAGATTCTGGTAGAGTCAGAATTACACAGAGCGAGGTCCAGAGGGGCTGGGGGCCAAGAGGCTGGAATGGTTTTGCAGTCAGCAGTGAGGGTAGAGGTGGTCCCGGAGCATTGCCAGGGTCATGCGAGCTGGCCTGGGCGGTGGGACAGACAGAGGGAGGGCATTCCTGGTAGAGGGGAGGGTCCAAGCAAAGGCTCAAAAGAATGGAAAGCCAAGCCCGAGGAGCCCCTCTTCTCATCAATGTCACCTCTATTCCCCGAGGCCCGAATCTCCAGCCAGGCTGTTTCCTCTGCTCCCACACACAGCTTGAGCTAAGCCTTGGTTCCTGGGGTCTCTGCCCAAGCCTCTTCAAGGGTCCTTAGAGGGGAACCCCTGCCCAAGATCTTAGTAGGTAGCCTCCCTTGCCCCTCTCTGCCCCTGCCTCCTCTGTCCCTCCCACCCATCCCCGCCACCAGCCGAGTGAGCGTACATCCTCATTAACACGGTTCAGTGGCCAGCGCGGGTAATTGATCTCCCACCAGCCCAGTATGGACAGCGGCTAATGGGGATGAATGGCGCAGGAGGTGCCTCTGAGGGACGCTCACCGGGAGGCCCCGGCGGGGTGGGGAGGTGGGCAGGAGATGGAGATGCACGGAGGAGGCCTTCGAGTCAGCTGGGCAATCTGCAGCTGCCTCTGCCCACACCGCCGGGCGACCATCCAGCCCTCAATCTGACCCTGGGCCTGGATGGGCACACCGCGGGCAGAGGGGCTCTGAAATTCAGCTGCCTGCTGGTGTGGAGGTGGAGGCCAGTCTCAGAGGAGGGACTGGAGTTCTGGGATGGTATCCCAGCAAGGATATGAGTGCTAGGGCCCAAGTAAGGCAGGTCCCCAATTAGTCTTGTGTGGAGGAGGGACCAAGACACTCCAAAGCCAAATCGGCCAGCCACGGGTTCCAACGTCCAGTCAGTCAACAAGTATTTATTACGTGGTAACCATGTGCCAGGCACTGGGTAGTTGCTAGGTGACTCAAATAGTCAAGATCTTCTTTATGGTCAGGGGGATGGACAGTAACTAGGAAAATACATACTTAATATGGTAATAAATGGTGATAAATGCTCAGATGAAAATAAATGGGGTTACGTGATCGGAATGCCCGAATGGAGTGCTGCTTTAGGAAGAGACAACATGTGAGTTGAAACCTGAATAGTGACAAGGAAAAAGCACTCTTGGAAAGGGAATGGGCAGAACAAAGGTCCTGAGGCTGAAATGAGCTTTGGGTGTTGGAGAAAGAAGGGACCAGTGTGGCTGGAGCATGGCCTGTGAGGAGGAGATGAGCCGAGAAATCGGCGGCAATAAGGTAAGGATGATCACGGTCAAGGCCAGAAGCCCAGTTGCCAGGCTTCTGGGGTCATGGTGGATGGGTCCCTGTTCCAGGTGGTGTTTGCCACATGCAAAGTCAGAGAGAAAGGTCTGACCTGGGTCAGCAGGGCCAGAGTCAGACTTGGAAAGATCCCTGTCACTCTCTGGTCACATGCCTACAGATTAGGGAGGGGCAGACTTTCAGGGGTGTCAGGCTGACCTCAACCTGACTGAGAGGGGACACAGAGACCTTGCTGGTCTTTCTGGGGGACGGTATCCAGTCTCTGCTCTGTGTCCTACATCATCTAGCTTCTGGTTGACCTAAGATGCCTCTCAAGTACCCTCCCAGCAACTAACAAATATATTGGGGCTTCCCCAGTGGTCCAGTGGCTAAGACTCTTTTCTCCCAATGTGGGGGAACTAGGTTTGGTCCCTGGCCAGGGAACTAGATCCCACATGCTGCAGCTGAGTGTTTGCATGCCACAACTAAAGGATCCCGCATGGTGCAACAAAAATCAAAGATCTTCAATGCCACAACTAAGACTCAACACAGACAAATAAATAAATATTAAAAAAAGAACCAAATATATTAATAAGCATAAACATTGAAGGGTAAAACTTAATAAAGCTCCCGGAAGGAAGTTGGAGTGAGCCTGGCAGGAAAGCAGGAGCGCTCTAGAATTCTTACAGAGTTTTAGACATGAAACCCATATATGTTTTTTATGGGCAGTTTAAGTAATTTTCTTGGATAATCTCAACTGTTCTTTTGATTTTTGCCATATGTGCAGACTTCACTGTAGAATGCCCATGTTACTGTTACTGTGAGGCTGAGGCATGTCCTGATCCCACAGTGGGCAGATATTTGTAAACCAGAGTTTGAAAGAACCACTCAGACTAGAAGCCATTCTCTGAAGGTGTGTTCACACTCATATAACCTTGCCGAGACTGTCCCCCCAGTGCACAGTGTCATTCCCCTCATTGAGGCTGGTGGGTTTGTCACATCGTTGAAGGACCTACTCAAATGTTTCTTTATCCCCTGCCTCCCCTCTACTAGACCTCAGTGTAGTATACGTTTTAAATTACAGATTTCAGAACATATGATATAGAAAAAGCATCTGATAAATTTAAACACTGATTTATCATTGTTTTTAAAATCACAACTTCTTAGCAACTAGAAATAAGAGGGAATTTCTTTAACTTGTTAAAGAGCATCTACCAGTTATACTTAATGTTGAAACAATAGTAGCAGGAATCTGACAAGGATACCAAGTATTGACATTGTAGTGGAGTCCTATCCAATGCAATAACACAAGAAAATCAATAAGTGTAAAGATTAAAAAAGAAGAAACAAGGGCAGAGACCATCTCATTCATCTTGCTTCTAATTAAACGGATACTTAATACATGTTTGTTAAACTGAAGAAAACTCAGTGTGTCCTCAAAGAAATTTCTTGAAGGAGGTGGAGGCAAAACTGACCTGCTAATAGCAAGAGTCTGAGAAAATTCACTGATGCTCAAGAAGTTCCATCATTATGTGTGTGTCAGTCACTCAGCCATGTCTGACTCTTTGCGACCCCATGGACTGTAGCCTATCAGGCTCATCTGTCCTTGGGATTCTCCAGGCAAGAATACTGGAGTGGGTTGCCATTCTCTTCTATAGGAGCCATCATCATGGTCCTGCCAAAAAGATAGAAGTATGTTATTTCCCTGAGATCAGAACTGAGTGAGCGAGCTCTTCGTGTGCCAGGAAGAGAGATTTCAAAAATGATTCATGTTGACCCCAAAACAGGGGCAAGATACTTGAGTCAGTGGAATCTCTGTAGCAAGAGGAGTAAACGGCACCTGGATTCTGCATTTAAGGCAAACAGCTGGGAAGCAAAGTCAGACTGTATCTTCTAGCCTGTGAGAACTGTGGAGATTAGAGTCATAGGCCCCAGGAAATCTTTCTACCCTTTCTTGAGACACGTGACAGAGAATACTCCACTGTTTTCTGTGGGGTTCTAGAATACTGATTTTAATTCCCACATCCCATTCATTCCCTGCCAGGTTCAGTTCTTGATGTATCTATATGTCCAGGAAAGGTAGCTCTGGCTCAAGGCATATTGGTTGTTGGGTACCTACTGTCTCTGCCTGGTCACCATCTCTTCCCCCATATTCTGGGAACAGCACCTGAGTTATCTTTTAGAGAGAAATCTCCCCCACCTTTGGTCCATGCTCTTTAAGGGAAGTAGGAACAAGACCCAGGCCTACCCAGTCAACATGTTCCACCCCCTTGGCTGTGGAGGGTTGGGCAAAGGACACCTGCTCCCGGGTGTTTGATAACAGAGAAGCTCCCTCTGTTTGGCATTCTGGGGCTACTGGTGACCACCTTCCTGCCAGTGGTCCCAGAATGAAGCTAACACAGAGGAATAAAGTCATGAGAGCCTGGTGACCAGACTTGAGCCCTAGATCTAGTCATGTCTGATGGCAGAGCTTTCCTGCTCTTCCCAATGACATGAGCAAATAACATCTTTTTTTTTTTCAGTCTTTAAAACAGTTTTATTGTGGTAATATTGACATACAATTAAATACATATTTAAAGTGTACCATGTGACCAATTTTAACAAGTATACACTCATGAAATCATCATCATCATCAATAAATAAACACCCCAAACTCATCATCCCTAAAGTTTTTTAGAGATTATTTGGAATTCTTTTCTTCTGTATCTCTATTTACCCCCATTGATCTACTTTCCTCGTTATTGATTTTATATATTCTAAAACATCATATAAATAAAATCACTATGTACTTTTTTGGTCTGGTTTCTTTCATCTAGAATAATTATTTTAAAATCTATCTATGCTGTTACATGTATCAAAAATTTATTCACTTTATTGCTAAATAATATTTCATAGTATGGATATACTATAATTTGCTTGTTCATTCACCAGTTGTCTCCAGTTTGGGGCTACCTCAAATAAAGCTGCTATGAAAATTTGTATATAAGTCTTTTTTTATTGAGGTATAGTTGATTTATAATGTTTTAGGTATACAGCAAAGTGATTCAGTTATATATATGTATGTACATATGTATATTAATATCTTCTTTTTTAGATTCTTTGCCTTATAGGTTGTTACAAGATATTGAACATAGCTCCCTGTGCTGTCCTTGTTGCTCATCTACTTTATATATTATGTGTGTATCTGTTAAACCCAAATTCATAATCCAACTCCCTCCTCCTTTTCCTCTTTGGTAACCAAAGTGTGTTTCCTATGTCCCACTCAACACCCCCTTTTTTTGGTCTAAGCTGATTTGAGTTGAGTTTCTGTCTAGCTGCAACCAAAAAAGTTCTGATGGACCCAGAGGAAATGAGAGTGTCTGAGTTGGAGAAGCTGAAGGTCTGAGTCCTACATGCTCTCTCCCATACAGGGGCAGGGCTGGGAGGGCAGGGCAAACAGCTTCCAAATGGAGCCTGAGTCAGCACTCCCTGCCTTTTTCTTTATTCTGTGCTGACTCTTTCAAGGGTCTGGCCCCTGAGATCCCAAGAGGAATGGAAAAACAATCCAATATCCCTTTTCTAAGTCATTTTTGTAAACTCAACTTCCTAGAGGTATAATTTACAAACAATAGCATGTGCCCACTTTTAGTGTATATTTCAATGAGCTTTACAAATGTATCTCCCTGTGTAACCTCCACCATGATCAAGATAAAGAACATTGCCATCACCTACAAAAAAACACATGAAAAGATGCTCAACATCACTCATTATCAAAGAAATGCAAATCAAAACCACAATGAGGTACCATTACACACCAGTCAGGATGGCTGCTATCCAAAAGTCTACAAGCAATAAATGCTGGAGAGGGTGTGGAGAAAAGGGAACCCTCTTACACTGTTGGTGGGAATGCAAATTAGTACAGCCACTATGGAAAACAGTGTGGAGATTTCTTAAAAAGCTGGAAATAGAACTGCCATATGACCCAGCAATCCCACTTCTGGGCATACACACCGAGGAAACCATGTGAAAGAGACACATGCACCCCAATGTTCATTGCAGCATTATTTATAATAGCCAGGACATGGAAGCAACCTAGATGCCCATCAGCAGATGAATGGATGAGGAAGCTGTGGTACATATACACCATGGAATATTACTCAGCCATTAAAAAGAATTCATTTGAATCAGTTCTAATGAGATGGATGATACTGGAGCCCATTATACAGAGTGAAGTAAGCCAGAAAGATAAAGACCATTACAGTATACTAACACATATATATGGAATTTAGAAAGATGGTAATGATAACCCTATATGCAAAACAGAAAAAGAGACTCAGATGTATAGAACAGACTTGTGGACTCTGTGAGAGAAGGCAAGGGTGGGATGTTTCAAGAGAACAGCATCAAAACATGTATATTATCTAGGGTGAAACAGATCACCAGCCCAGGATGGATGCATGAGACAAGTGCTCAGGCCTGGTGCACTGGGAAGACCCAGAGGGATCGGGTGGAGAGGGAGGTGGGAGGGGGGACCGGGATGGGGAATACATGTAAATCCATGGCTAATTCATTTCAATGTATGACAAAAACCACTGCAATGTTGTAAAGTAATTAGCCTCCAACTAATAAAAATAAATGGAAAATAAATAAATAAATAAAATAATAAAATTAAATTAAAAAAAAAAAAGAACATTGCCATCACCTAGAAGGTGCCCCATCGTCACTCCTGGCTAGTCTCTGCTCACACCCTCCCCCACCTCCAGCCCAATCATTGCCTTGCAGCTTAGATTTTTTCTTATACAGTCAGTCCTCAGTATTTGCAGATCCCATGTTTGAAAACTCACCTATTAGCTAAAATTTATTTGTAACCTTGAAATCAACTCTCACAGTGCTTTTGTGGTCATTTTGTGGACACATTAAGAGCAGTAAAAAATTTAACTCATCTGATTTACGTCCCCAGCCGAGACTGAACAAGGCAAGGCTCTGCTTTTTGCTTCAGTTCCTATTGTAAACAAGGTTTCTCTTTGCAGTCTTTTTAGCGCTGCATTTTGTGTGTTTGATTTTTTTTTTTTTGGTTGGTGGTGGTTTTGCTGTTTAAAATGGACCCAAAGTGCAGGGCTTCCCTGGTGGTTCATGTGGTAAAGAAGCTACCTGCAATGTAGGAGACCTGGGTTCGATCCCTGGGTCAGGAAGATTCCCCTGGAGAAGAACTGGCAACCCACTCCAATATTTTTGCCTGGAGAATCCCGTGGACAGAGGAGACTGGCAGGCTGCAGTCCATGGGGTCACAAAGAGTCAGACACAACTGAGTGATTAACACAAAGTGTAGTGCTGAAGTGCTGTGTAACATTCCTCAGCGCGAGAAGGCTGTGATGTGCCCAGCGCAGAGAACACGCGAGTTAGAAAAGCATTGCTCAGATAGGAGTTAGCGCCGCTGGCTGTGAGCTCAATGTTGATGACTCAACTATATATATATATATTAAAGTGTCTTTCTTTAAACAGAAACACACATGCAACAAAGTTCTGTATTGATTGTCTGACACAGATGTGACCAAAGGCTTGCTGGAACCTAACCCTGTGCATATTCCCCCAGGAGCGATGGTTCAGACTCACAAATTCAGTGTCTGCAGTGACTTTATAGGAGGATGATCCTCTGTGTATGAGATCACACGGTGGCCACCTGCCTTCAGAGTCAGGCTCTGCCTCTTAACATAATACTCCTGAGATGCATCAATGTTGCCATGCCTATACAAGGCTGGCCCCGTTCACCGCTGAGTTAGTATTCCATCCTGCAGACACTTTCAGTTGATGGAGCATATGAATCATATCCAGTTTTTGGCAATTATGAATAAGTCTGCTATGAACTTTCATGTACGAGTGTTTGTGTGGACTTGTGTTTTTACTTCCATTCCAAGTATTTTCATAGGAGCACATAAGCTTCATATTTGTCTAATCCTGACAATAATCCTGAGAAGCCGCCTCCTTTTATACACGAGGAGATAGGAGCTCAGATCTCAGTGTCCTGTCGTGGGTCACACAGTTCACCTCTCCTGCCCTCATCCATGCTGCCTCATCCCTGGTGGAGCCTGGAGGGTCCTTAGTCAGGGTTGGCCCCATGCTGGGGTGGGAAGGATCTGGGCTCCATCACTGTCTCTCCACAGACCTTGGGTTCCTTGGTACAGATGTACGGTGACAGTCCCCTCCAAGGAACCCTCGATCTCCAAGTCTGTGACCTTTAACCCTGTGGGGATTCTGAATAACTGGGTGGGTCCCAAAACAGCCCTTGGGAGGCCAAGCCAGGCAGGAACTGGAAATTCAGTCTGGGCGGCCTGGCTTCTGGGCTATGGGACTTAGGTTACCTGAGGTCACGCCTCTCGTTGGGGAGTAACAGCTCTCTTTTCCTCTTGGGGCTTCTCCTTCAACACAAGCAGCCCAGTGGGGACTGTCCATCAGAGCCTTACCTTGGCCATAGGATGATCATCTGCCTGTCTCCGTCAGGGCTTTGAAACCCGAGCAGAGAGAGGCCTGACACAGGGACTGAGAGGTGGCCTGAGCAGGCTCCGCGAGGCTGTGGCTTCAGGAAGCTGTCCTGCAACCTCCTAGGGCAACCCCAGGGCTTCCTGATGCTTGCAGTCAGTTAGCCCTGCACACCACGCTTGCTCTTCCCCTCCATTGTGGGCCCATGGCCTCGGTGTGGGCTTGGATTCCCCTCGGCTTGAAGAAACTCAGGAGAGGGAGTATCCTGTATTTGGGAGCAACCAGAAGAGGGAGGGGTCCCAGGCTTGGGGAGAGAATATACAAACTTGGGTCCTGACTTGTTGCTCTCTCTCTGGAAGAGCCCTTATCTCTGCAAAGGGCATCCCTACCATCGGGTTATTCTTGGTCATTGATATGGGCAGGCGCTGTCCATGGTTCTGGGGAGACAAGGTGAGGAAATGACTCAGACAGAACCCTGCCCTAAGAGAGAACAGACAATGAGATGTCACATTTGGGAGAAGTGATGGACTAAGTCCCAGTGCCCTGGAAGTCACCTTGGGGCATTGTCCAGACCTCTGTGAATCTGTGGACCAGAAACTGACTTTGGCAAGGGGATTTGGAAGGAAAGGACAGGAGTCAGAGCAGCACCCAGGATCTCAGGACTGAGACCTTCAAGTATAGGCTCAGGGGGAGACTGTCAGAATGAAAAGTTCTGCTGAAGAGTCAGCATCACAGTGAGGGGTCTGCCGAACCTCATGGGCTTGTACCCACCAGGGTCCAAGTTCTCATTACTGACAGCCATCAGGACTGCCTGTGGTGGAGAAGGGTCCTCATGTGCTGCTCCCAAGAAGGGAGGGAAACAAGGAAGGCAAAAGCCCCCAGTGTCCCTGGTTGTCAGGCAAGGACTCACAGGAGGCCCCACAAGTGTCTGGGGAAACTCAGCCATCAGCACATAAGGCTTTGGTGTGTCTGGGCTCAGAAAGGGAGGTAGTCTCTGGGGCAGGACTTCCCATCTGAACCCGGGAGGGCGTCATGAGTGTTTGGTAAATGCAGGTGGAATGAATGAAACTCTGCGCACGTGCCTAGGTCAAGAGGGCACTGCAAAGCCAGTCCCATGTGGCCCTGCCATCGGGATTGAGTCCAGCAGTGGTGACAGATGTCCCCCAGACTAGAGACAGAACAAGACATCGTCACTGAGGCATGTGGCAAGTGCCACGGGACTGCTCGGGACCAGATCTCAGACTAGACAGGAGGTCAGGACCTCTCCCAGGAGGTCTGGGTGGGAAGGCTGAGAGGGTGGTGAAAGGCTGTGGCAGCAAGGGAGTGCATGCCCTGGGGGACCCTACTGTTTTATTCTGGGGCTAGTTCTGCCCTCTGGCCCTGAAGGGAGCTGGGGGCTGGGCGGGTGAGCTGCTGGGGGAGTGGTTGGGGGCAGGGCAGGGGAAGTAGGATGGGCTGGGAGTAGGGGAAGCCCCGGGTTAGGGGCGAGGGGAGGGGATGGGGGCTGCAGTCCCCAGCTGGTTGCAGAGGACACCCCAAGGTTACCTTGGCCTGTGGCTCCGTGGCTCGAGCTGCTGCCAGCGATGACAACAGCGAACCAGCAGCCTCTCCGAGTTTTATTATCATTCAAATGAGGACGTGGAGAGGTATTTCATTTGATTGGTAGAATAATAGGAGCCATTTATCTACCTTCTCTCAACCTTTCATATCTGTTTCACTATTTTATGGGATCGCATACATCATGGTAAAGGCAAAAATGTATTTTTTTTCCCTCTGACTTGGGGCTGAGTGAGGGGGGGCGGCCACAGTGGGGATGGGAAGGCGGCTCTTGAGTGGCTGGCAGGAGCTGAAGGAAATGAAATCGAAAAAGACTATTATTGGTGACAGACAGTTACATCTGAAAGGGAATAAGAAACTCCCCAGTGCAGGCGGTGTGGATGAGGAGTTTTAAATGGAAGATCTAACAGCCTTCAGCTCTGGGTCCCGCGAGAAGGGTGGGGATACAGGAAAGCCCAAGGCGCAGGGGTGGGTGGGGAGCCAGGAGCGAGGCTGGCCCAGGGGGGCATGTGGCCCAGCTGCTGGAATTCTTTGTCTCTCTTCAGATATGATAAATTACATGTGTCATACAAGGATCTATTCTTCTTTTGAAAAAAATTAGAACATTCCTGGTAAAATCCCCAGTGGCCACCAGTCCCACCCCCGCCCCTTTCTCCCCTTCCCCAGAGGCAACTACGAAGAATTTTTCTCCTCTTGATTTTACAAATATACCAAGATGCCTTAAAAGAGATAATAGTCCTCTGTGGGTTTTTTTTTTCCCTTTCTTAAGTGGTATCATACTGCATAAGCAGCTTCTTGTGTTTTGCACTCAATGTGTTTTCAAGCTCCGTGTGAGTAGACCCACGTGGGTCTGGATCCTTCCTGGACTGGCAGGTGGTTCTCCTTTCCATGACTAGCCTGCCTTTGAGCCCTGCAGCATCCCCTTGACGAGCACTTGGGCGGTTTCCAGCTTTCCACAATTATGAAACCACGCTGCAAGGCTCCTGGCACCTGGGCCAGTTTGCTGAGGCAGGTGAGCAGTGAACTCACTGGTAGGGGAGGCCCGTGCAGGTGGAGGAGACACTGATGGATTCTGCTCAAAGGGTCCCCACTGCAGGCTCCAGCCAACTGCCCCCAGCAGCCCCCACTGCTGGCAGTCACCTCTCCTGTGACCATGAGTGATAGTGCACAAAGGCTCAGGTCCTGGGCTGGAGGTGGGTGGCAGAGAGGGGAGCAGCAAAGAGCTGGATGGACAGGGCATCAGGCTGGAAGTGGGGAGGCTGACCCCAGAGCTCCAGGCGTGGCCCCGCAAGATGGGAGGGGGAGTCCAGGAAGGCAAGCAAAGGGCCATCAGGCATGATCCTGGACAAGATGGTGGGGCCACAGGCGAGGGCTGGAGGGTGCATAACGGTAGGAATCAGAAAGTACTGTTTGGCTGGCAGGGCCAAAGAAGACAGCTAAAGCAAAGCTGGAGTCTATGGATGGTACCAACACAGGGTGGGTGGGGGCAGCACAGACATAGAGGGGGTCCTCCAGAGGCCCTAGCTCCCCTGCATGAGCGTGAAGGTCCAGGGGAGTGTAGGAGACTTAACTTGGGTCCCATGCATGGGACAGCATTTGGGGCCCCACACTCAGGGATGTGGGAGGGGCAGTTAGAGTAATGGAGGTGATGGCCCCATGAAGACTAGGTTTATCCTGGAAGAAAGACACAGATTCCAGATTGCAAAGATCACAAGAAAGAGTTTCTTAAAAAACAAAAAATACCTTTATTGAACATATAATTCACATATTATATACTTTACCCATTTAAAATATACCATTCCATGGTTTTTAGTATATTCACAGATACATGCAACTATCATCACAATCAATTTTCATCTCCGAAAGCTATTAGCTGTTGTTCAGTCACTCAGTCATGTCTGACTCTGCGACCCCATGGACTGCACGCCAGGCTTTCCTGTCCTTCACCATCTCCCAGAGCTTGCTCAAACTCATGTCCATTGAATCAGTGATGCCATCCAACCATCTTGTTCTCTGTCTCCCCTTTCTCCTCCTTCCTTCAATCTTGCCCAGCATCAGGGTCTTTTACAATGAGTCGGCTCTTCTTATCAGGTGGCCAAAGTATTGGAGCTTCAGCTTCAGCATCTGTCCTTTCAATGAATATTCAGGACTGATGTCCTTTAGGATGGACTGGTTTGATCTCCTTGCAGTCCAAGGGACTCTTAAGAGTCTTCTCCAACACCACAGTTCAAAACCATCTTTTCTTTGGTGCTCAGCCTTCTTTATGGTCCAACTCTCACAGCCATACATGATCACTGAAAAAACCATAGCTTTGTTTGTACGGACCTTTGTCAGCAAAATAATGTCTCTGCTTTTTAATATGCTGTCTAGGTATTAGCTATTAGCTTTTAGCTATTATCCCCCATCCCCCCAACCCTGCTGCTGCTGCTAAGTCACTTCAGTTGTGTCTGACTCTGTGCAACCCCATAGATGGCAGCCCACCAGGCTCCCCCGTACCTGGGATTCTCCAGGCAAAACACTGGAGTGGGTTGCCATTTCCTTCTCCAATGCATGAAAGTGAAAAGTGAAAGTGAAGTCACTCAGTCGTGTCCGACTCTTAGCAACCCCATGAACTGCAGCCTACCAGGCTCCTCTGTCCATGGGATTTTCCAGGCAAGAGTACTGGAGTGGGGTGCCATTGCCTTCTCCCCCCCCACCCCCAACCCTAGGCAACATCTAATCTACTATCCATCTCTATAGATCTTCCTATTCTGGACATTTCACATGAACGGAATCATACACTATGTGGCCTTTTGTGTCTGACTTAATTCACTTAGCATAATGGCTCATCCATGGGATAACATGTGTCAGAACTTCATTCTTTTTATGGCTGATTAATATTTAATCGTATAGATAGAGCATATTTGGTTTATTCATTTATCAGTTGATGGACACTGGACATTCAGAGTAATGTTTGATTGCCCAGTCAAGTCGGTGTAAAATTAACTTTCACAGAGGCTTCCAGCGGCCAGCTCACCATCTCTTAACTTTTAATTATGAGTCAGTGTGTTTCCTCTTGCGACTGACAATCACAGTAGGGCTTTAGCCCCTTGGAACTGAAATAGCCTTTTGTTGTTGTTGTTTTTTTTTAAACATCTTTAACTGAGGTCATCAGAACTTTCAAAAGGTTCAGGGTCCAGGAACCTGCCAGGATCAGGGATGTTCCCAGATGTGCCCAAACAAATGGGCCCAGTATCTGGAGTCTGCCATCCTTCCACTGAAGTTGGAGGTCCTGCAAACAGCTCCTGCTCCCATGACTTAAACCTACACCACTGCATCTTCAATTTCCCTCTCTCCCTGGGGGTCTCTCCCTCTGATTCCTGCCACTCACTCCTCAGGGGTCCATGGCAAATGCTGCCCCTTTTATGTCCTGGCTCCTGTGTGAATAACCTTTTTCTTTGCATCCCCTGCGCACAGCTTTGTTACAGCGGGACTTAACAAAGGTATAAATGCAGAGAAGTCAAGAGCTGTGGGCCAGGCCCAGCCCGATGGGTTCCTCCAGCTCCCATATCAGCCCCTGGGCCTTGGTCACCAACTGTGGCTGGTACTCTCACGTTCCTGGTCCACTTGCCTCTAGGCGGCAGGCAGGGCAGCTTTCCTGGCCCCTGCCAGGCACTCCTCACCATGTGCCTGGCTGCCTTGATGGGCCTGCCCCACGAGGAAGGCCCCACCTCTGCAGCTGCCCTCACCTTTGCAGAGTGTCACTCCAGAGACGGCCTTGTCTCCCCCAGAGTTGTGGCTTCACCCCTGCCAGCCTGGGTGGGTGGCATTGGGCTGTTTTCCCCCGCGTGGGCCGGTGATGCCAGCAATTCCCTTCTCACACTCCCCACCACCCACAGCAGCCAGACCCCGCCTGCAGACTACAGGCTCAGCAGAGAGAGAAACAGAGGAGTTAAATCTTAGCTTTTGAGCTCCCAAAAGCCCAGGTACCATCATAAACAGTAAATTCAGAATACTGTCTCTGCCCAGTGCATTTTTGGCCTTCGCCACAGATAGATGAGGTTAAAAATTCTGTCTGGCTGGGAAAGAAAGAGGGTGTATGGAATGAAATGAGTGAGCTGGGCTCTGCTGAAAGGGGAGGGGAGGGAAGCCCCGGGTGGGGGCAGCTGGGGAGGATCAGCCTCTCAGTGGAGTTGACTGCAGGGGCACCTAAACCTTGTTTCCTGGCTGGGTAAGACCCCCAGGTCCCCTGTGCCCTGACAAGGTGTGGTGACCATACACAGGAGGTGAGCGGTGGCCCACAGTGAGGGCCCCGAGACAGCCCAGTGAGCTTCCCAGCCCTGGAGAAACTCGGGCCGCAGCCAAGTCCCCCAGGAGGGCTTGGAGGGGCTTCCCAGTCATGACAAGGAAAGGGCGCTGCCAAAACTGTCTTGGCCTTTACAAGCAGGGACCAGATGGGGACACAGACACCTCACTGGCTGCCAACACCGACGGGAGATGACAGCCAAGAGCCAGCTGTCCCCGTGTATGTCTTGGGGGCCTCAGCAGGGCAGACACCAACCTATGACCCATCTGCCACCTCCCACCTAGGTTGGGAAACCACCCACATTTGCTGGAATCTAGGGACTGGGAGATGGGGGAGGGGGAGCCCCAGAACAACTGAGTATAAATGCTAACTGCTTAACTGACCCAGACTTTTTTCTGCTGCTGGGCAAGAAATGGGGGTTTGAAACAAAGAAGAATATAGATAATAGGAACATCAGGTTTCGGCTTTGGCACCCTTGGGTTAGTGGCCTGAATAGTCATACCAACAACAAATGGCTTAACTCAGGACTGGGGTCACGATAGGAGCCCATGATGAGTGAGGAGGAAGGAAGGAGGCAGACAGGGAAGCTGGGTGAGCTGCTGGTCTGAGAGGAGAGGCCTGGAGTCGGCTGCTGGACAGAGGGAGGCACCCTTGTGGGGAAGAGGGGCAGGGGAAGGCAGTGGACCATCTCCAGGGTCCTCGGCAAGTCTCTAAGCTCTCTGAGCCCCCAGTGTGTATGTGTTTTAGTCACTCACTCATGTCTCACTCTTTGTGACCCCGTGGACTGGAGCCCACCAAGTTCACCTGTCCTTGGGATTCTCTAGGCAAGAAGGCTGGAGTGGGTAGCCTTTCCCTTCTCCAGGGGCTTTTTCCAACCCAAGGATCGAACCCATGTCTTTTACACCTCCTGCATTGGCAGGCCGATTCTCTACCACCAGTGTCACCTGGGAAGCCCCCGAGGCCCCAAAACAGGGTGAACTCTGTGGATCTTGCCTGATACACATCTTTCCCCTGTGTGATTCCCATCTGGGAAAACCTCATCTCCCTGGTATGGTAAGGAATCTGCCTGTGATGCAGGAGACCTGAGTTGGACCCCTGGGTTGGGAAGATCCCTGGAGAAGGAAATGGCAGTCCACTCCAGAATTCTTGCCTGGGAAATCCCATGGACAGAGGACCCTGGCAGGCTACAGTCCATGGGGTCGCAAAGAGTCAGACACGACCGAGCGACTGAAACATACACGCACACACCTCCCAGTAGTTCAGGCAGGGCTGACCCTGGCCTCTAACTTCAGGCATGGGTATGTATGTGATCTGGGCCTGGTTGACAATACTATATTCTTATCAGCCAGAATATAGTCTCGGCTATATTCTGTTGGAGCTATTTGCTTTGTTGGAACTTTATTGGCAAAGAGAAGCTGGCTCTCCCCAGGTGGTGAGCAGAGAGTTTGCAGCTTGCAGCTGCTGGGGCACCTCCGTGAAGAGGTAGGCTTGTCTGAGAATGATTCCAACTCAGAGGAAAGCAGAGCTGAAAGATGAGAGGAATGGAGTCTGTCTCAGTCAGCTCAGCTGTATAACAAAATACCAGAGACTGTGGCTTGAACAACAGACATTTATTTCTCACAGCCCCGGAGGCTGAGAATCCACCATCAAGGTGTTGACAAAGTAGAGACAGAGAGAGAGAGAGAGAGAGAGACAGCCAGCACTCTGGTGCTTCTTCTTACAAGGATTCTAAGCCTATGGGATCATCTTTATGGCCTCACTTAACCATAGTTACTTACATTAAGTCCCTATCTTTAAATACAGTGACATTAGGGTTTGGGGTTTCAAAACATAAATTATGGGGGACACAAATATCCAGTCCCTAACAAAGTTCTAAAAACATGGTTTGTACCCCTGGATCTAGCTAAGTCTTCCCACTGACTTTTCAGCTACATACGTCATTCCATTCTAGACCGGTGTAGTTTGGGTTTCTGTAACTTGCAAATGAGAGTTCTGTGACAACTGTCCTATTTATTAGACATGTCTGTGGACATATGTCTACATGTAGACACATGACATATGTGGAAGAAGTATTCATTTGGTCCTGGAGAAAAGGTGAAAATGTTTAACATGGGGAGGGGGAAGCAGTTAGGAGAGAAAGGGGAGTAGATGAGGAAAGGCATGGCATGGGAGGGAAGGAAGGATTCAGAATGGCAAAGGGACAAAAGAAATGTTATTTGGGGGGAAATCGAGAAGAGAGAAAACAAACCAAGACTTATTGTTGGAAATGTGTGGTTCCCAGCCAACTGAGTTCTTGTTTGCTGTGTGGTATTAAGGGATGGAGACTTTGTGGATGCGAACCCCTGGAGTGGGCTAGGGGCTGTGGGCAGGCTAGTGAGGAACGAGGCTGGCAGGCATGCTGAGCTGGAATGAGAGCTTCCCATGGACTGCTTCCCCCTCCCCATGTAAACATTTTCACCTTCTCTCTGGGGACCAAATGAACACTTCTTCCACATATGTCATGTGCTAAGCACAGACATGTCTAATAAATATGACAGTTGTCACAGAACTCATTTGCAACCTTCAGAAACCCAAACTATGTTGGTCTAGAATGGAATGGCTTATATAGCTAGAAAGTCCATGGGAAGATGGACTTTCCATCCAAGAGGGTCAGGGTGGGATGGCAGTGTGGTGGGCACTGCAGATTGCCCCAGTTTCTGAGACATCCTTAATATATATTTTAAATACTTTTATTTACTTATTTGTGACCGTGCTGAGTCCCCATTGGGGTGTGTGGGCTAATTATGACACATGGGTTTAGTTGCCCTACTTAGCATGTGGGTCTTCCTGGATGAGGGATTGAACCTGGTGCAGGTGGATTCTTAACCACTGGACCACCAGCGAAGCCCCAAGACATCCTTTAAAAGAAGCAAATCAGATTGGTTCTCTTCCCTGCTTCACCTCCTCTCACCCCTCACTTCCCATCACACAGAATGAAGGGCAGGCACCCCCATTCTCCATGCCTTCCCGAGCCCACTGCCCCTGCACACCCCACACTGCGGCCCCACTGGGCCCCTTCACCGTGTTCTCGTGAGTCATCCCACCTCCAGCCCCTTCACCTGAAAAGCCTTCTCCACTGACTTCAACTCCTTCTCCTCATTTGAGACTCAGTCCCATGCCTCCTCCTCCGAGAAGTCTTCCTGGACTGCTTCCCCAGCAGCCCTGAGGCTCCACACAGGGTTCAGTGCAATAGTTCTTACAAGCACTCACTGTCATCGCATTACTGCTCCATTTGTAGTGTCCGAGCCTGTGGGCTGGGGCCTCGCCTCCGCTGAGCTCACTGCTGCACCCTGTCCCAGGACAGAGCCCAGCACAGACAGACTCTCAGTAGAGGCCGTGCCCAGACACCACTACCTTAGAGAACTCTGTGCCGAGCACCGGGTATAATCTCCAGGTTACAAACCCAGATATGTAAAAATGGTCTCAGGTTTTTAAAAACTTAACTATCTTAAAAAAAAACATTTTTTTCTTTTGTATTGGAGAATAGATGATTAACAATGTTGTGTTGGTTTCAGGGGTTCAGCAAAGTAATTCAGTTATACATATACATGTATATATTCTTTTTCAGATTCTTTTCCCATTTAGGTTATTACACAGTATTGAACAGAGTTCCCTGTGCTATATAGTTAGTCCTTGTTGGTTATCTATTATTTTTTTAAATTAATTAATCTATTTTTGGCTGTGCTGGGTCTTTGTTGCTGCGTGTGGGCTGCTTCTAGCTGCAGTGCATGGGCTTTTCATTGGGGTGACTTCTCTTATTGGAGAGCACGGGCTCTGGGACATGTGGCTCAGAAGTTGCAGGGCCTGGGCTTAGCTGCCCCTTAGCATGTGACATCTTAGCTCCTGGATCAGGGATGGAACCTGGGTCCCCTGCACTGGTAGGCAGATTCTTAACCCCTGGACCACTAGGGAAGTCCCTCTATTTTAAATATAGTAGCGTATACATGGAAAACTGAACTTAATCTTGTCTTAGTCTCCGCTATAGTAAACTCAGGATAAATGTATCATTTTGAGGTGCCCTTGGTCAGTCCTGGGTCTCCTACGTCACTCGTCAGCCCTTCCTTCTCAGTAGCGCGCTCACTCAGTCGTGTCTGACTCTTTGTGACCCCATGGACTGTAGCCCACCAGGCTCCTCTGCCCTTGGGCTTCTCCTGGCAAGAATATCGGAGCAGATTGCCATTTCCTACTCCAGGAGGTTTTCCTGACCCAGGGATCAAACCTGCATGCATTCTCTTCATTGCAGGCAGATTCTTTACTGATGAGCCACGGGGAAGCCCCTTTTCAAACCTACGGTGGGTTTGAGTCAAACCGGTGGTGGAGGAGGGGCCCACAAAGGGTGGAGGCCTTGACTGGGGCTGAGCTCACCCCATCCAGGCTGTGTCCACCTTTCTGAGCTCTCCACCTCCGCACTGGCCCTCACTGAGGTCTGCCATCCTGCTAGGCCCTGGGTCCATCCCCTGCCATAGGCCCCTTCCTGGCTACTGAGGTCCCCCCATCATGGTCAGGATCACTCTGGTGACCATCTCACACCAAGACAAGCATTCTGCCTCCAGGGGCACATGGGGACCCTCTGCCCTGCTCTAAACCTGACTGTACCAACTCCTGCAAAAGGAGTTTCTTATGTCTTGCTGACTGGGGGCCGAGTAGGTGGGAAGGGGTCTCTGTGGGCCTTGATGTTCCCCAGGTCTCGTCTCAGAAGTGAGGTTCAGCCCCACTGCCCTGGGATCCCCGAATGCCACACCAGGCCAGGTTTGCCTTCCCCGCTCCTCCCTTTTCACTCCGGGGCTCTCCCCAACCTGGGGTCTTTCTCTGGCTTGTTGCTTGCGGCATACATGTTAGTCTTGGGTCCTGCAGAACTCCCTGGGGTCCTCAGAGTAGGGAAATGCAGAGAGGAAGGGAGGGCAGGGAAGAACGCCACCCTCCCTGTCCCACCCCCGTGGAGAACCATCACTCTTACTGGTCAGGATGGGCTCCTGGAGGAGCAATCTGAGGGGTCTTGGGTGCCAACCCGGAGGGAGCCAGGCTCCTACTGTCAGGGATGTGTTGAGGGGTGAGAAGCCCAACAGTGGGCTTCATCTTGCTTTAAGTAGCTGCAGGACCAAATGGGGTTCTGCGTTTCGATGAGATGGAGGCTGCAATGCAGCTCTGCTCCAGGTCTAAGCTCCCGGGATGAGGTGGCAAAGAGAACAACCCTAGGCACCTGTGCAGCTGTGGATGGTGTGTCAGCGCCCACCCAGCCATCCTGTTTCACTTCATTGACTCGTCATCAGATTTTCCATCTCAGCCTCCAGCCTCCACAGTGCATTGCTCAATTCCCCTCTCTCTTCTGCAATTTATTATTTAAGTCTGCAGAATGACTGGGGTGAAGCGGCACTTCCTGGGAGACGCTGCAGTGGAGAAAAGAGACCTGCTTTGGTGGGAGGGGACTGGCTCCTGGCCTGGAACCAGAGTGTCTCAGGGAGACAGCTGAGCCCAGATGCAGGCCCAGGGATGTGAACTGAGTCCCAGCGCAGGTTCTCTGATCAGGCAGCACCCATCCAGGGTGGCCTTTGAAAGGGGGACATTCTACCATTGCCTACCCAGTCCACCCTCCAGCACCTGCCAGTCAGACTCCAAGAGTGATAGGGACAAAGTAATGATTTGATTAAAGGTGATTAAATAGTTAATCCCACTAGGGGACTGTAAGTAGAAAAAAATATGGGAGACCCCTGTAAATTACTCAAGAAAGCAGGTTTGCTTAACCACAAAACCAAGCAGGATTGCTTAGCAACAAAACCATGTAACAGAATCATGAGACTTGCCCCAGACAATAAAACAATGGTGGCAGGAGACCCACATCCTGTCCAGTGAGCTCAGTGAGTTAACGACCCTAGAACATGCTCTCTGCACACATAAAAAACAAGAATTTGTGGACCTAGCTTGACTGTGTAGGGACAAGAGAACTCCCCTGCCATACCTGGAGGAGGAGCTCATGATGGAAGCATGACATCCACTTGAGAAAGATATAGAAGGTCTTCTCCCTCTCCCCACTTTTCATTTGATTATAAAACTGTAGCCCAGTAAGTTCTCAGGGTGTGGCATTTCTCGCCTGCCCACTTGTAAACCACACGAGCATCCTATTTTAATAAATCACATCTTATCTATCCCTTTGTCTCTCGCTGAATTCTTTTCTGTGTCAAGACATAAAGAACTGTGTACCGGAGCTCTTCGAAGCTCCCCTGAAATGATGCCAAATGGTTTCAAGATGATTTGAGATGCAGAGGCCCAGCCGCCAGGCAGTTGTGTGGTTCCTAGGGATGAAGGATTTAAAGAAAACCAACTGGGCTTCCCTGGTGGCTCAGCTGGTAAAGAATCCGCCTGCAATGCAGGAGAACTGGGTTCAATCCCTGGGTTGGGAAGATTCCCTGGAGAAGGGAAAGGCTACCCACTCCAATATTCTAGCTTGGAGAATTCCGTGGACTGCATAGTCCATGGGGTCGCAAAGAGTCAGACATGACTGAGCAACTTTCACTTTCCTCAAGCTGCTTTTAGAAACCAGGAGATTTAATATACACACCTGGATTTAGCTTCTCCTGCAAAACTGGTCAACACCGAGCTGCTCTGCACAAGTGGGGTTGCAGCGAGGTTTGGAAAGTGCCTGCGTGGGCCTTCGCCACAGTCTGGCCTCTGCCCTCCTGGGGCCTGTCCCACCCCTGGGGAAGTCTGGCTTTGAGAACCCTGCTCAGTGCCAGCTCCCTCCCTCCTTCTCAGCTGTATTGTGTGTTTCTAGAGGACAAGAACTCTCTCTTTTCCCAGTTTCTCTGTACATTACTCATTGTAATGCCCGGCCCAATGCCTGGCATATAGAGGGACTGAATAAATACATTTTCAATGAGCAGTTGAATAAATGAGTGAACAAGTGACCCCTGCCCAGCGTTAGGAGGTTGAATGCCATTTGAAAAGGTGAGTCTGAACTGCAGGCTAAGGAAGCAGAGGGACAGAGGTGGGGGCACCCAGAGGACTCTGGGGCACCTGGGGTGGGGTGGGGATGAGGCAAGGCAGTCTCCCTGGGGTGGCTGGAAGGCTGAGATTTATTGTCCAATCACCTGAGCTTAAAAAACTACCATCCAGGGACCACTGCAGACCCAGTGAATTGGACTCTTGAAGGCAAGAAGCAACCTCTGTTTTTAAAAATGTTTTCCTACACTGGGGAGGTCACGGAGCCTCAACAGGCCTGGGACCTAGGCCATGTGACCGGGGGGTGGTGATCTGTGTCATAGTCTGCTGCTATGTCCAACTCCTTTCCCACTCACAGCCCGCCCTCACCCCCACCCCCACTCCCCATCCCCCAGCCCCAGGGCTAGGGGAATCTCTAAACCTGCCCGTCACCCTTCCAAGTGGTGATCTGGCCCTGTGTCCATCATAGCCACTCACCACATTTTTGGTAAGTTTTAGAAGGAGGTATGAAATGACTGTGTTTATTTTGCCCAAGCAAAATCCAAAGTGCAGCACTTGTTTAAGAAAAAAAACAACAGCTATTGACAAAATATAAAAAAAAATAAATTAAAGCAGCAGCTCCTTAAAAGGACCCTGTCCGATAATTTGATTTTTTCCCCCTTCTTCCCTCAAAGGCCAGAATGACACAATCAATCTTGCCACTCCATAGGCTGCCTAGTTACAGCTTTTGCTTAAGTGGAGGAAAATAACACGGAAAGAAAAAGAGGCACCATCTGCACCCACATCACCTCCCACCCCACGATGGGTCCCACTGGTTTTCCACCCTGGCCTTCTTGTCTAGCTGTCAGTCCAGCGCTGGCCTGCCCACCCACTCCAGCTGTGCCTTCCAGATGAGATCAGTGTGCCCGCTCAACTTAGGGCTTATCCTGCCAGTCCCCACACCCCTCAGGCCCTGTGGGGACCCTGTTTTTTTCCCCCAGCCCACGAGTAGGTTCTCAGATTTCTCATCATGATGCCTCATCCAAGTCACTGATGTTTTTCGTGAGAAAAGCATAGAGCATGACACATGTGTGCTGAGAGGAGATACAGTTTGCACATACAAGTGAACCCACACAGCAGGTCGTCCCTGGCCTCCAAGGTACACAGATGAAGGGGGCTCCTCGACCCCCAGTTCAAGACCCCCTTCCCTGAATGGTGCTCTCTTTTTGGCTGCCACCCACTCCCTGGGGGCCTGTCCCACCTTTGGTGGCCCACCCACCTTCACAACAGGTATGATTCAAACCAGTTTAGAAGTCCACCTGCATCCTAGGTCAAACCACTGCACATCTCTCAGTTTCTCCACCTGGAGAGTCAGGTCAGTAACACACAGAGGTTGTGAGGATTGAAGGAGCAGCCCCAAGTAGTAGTAATAATAATATTTTATAACTGAGCACTAACACAGTGCCTAATCCTGTCTTAATCTTTTCTGACATTATTGAATGAAATCTTCAGTGTGTATGATTTCTAGCCTTATTTCACAGCTGGGAAAATAGGTTTAGTGAGGTTAGGTTGATTGCCTGTGGTCTCATTCCTAGAAAAAGGGAAGAGGTTTGGAGGGGAGGGGTTAAGGAGAGCTTTCCAGAATCCACCCTTCTTGCTTGGTAGTTCCTGTTTCCCTCTGGAAGGGTCCTCAGCGAGCGCCGTCTTCATGGGGAGGGCAGTGATGGCACCTGCCTCCCGCAGTGGGAGCCCAAGGGCTGTGTGTCCCATGCTGTGGGGCCAGGAGTGAACTCAACTGTGAACCTCAACCCAGCCTGCAGCTGCTGGTGCTCCTACACCTGATGCCCATCACCTCCTGTGGATTCTGGGAGCCCCAAATATACCTTCCTTTTTGCTTAATATAGGCAGTCCCTCTCTGTAACTTGCAGTCCCAGGTGGTAATAACACCAGGAGTTGCCATTAGTGTCTTGAGCACTTACTATGTGCTGAATCCCGAAATAAAGAGCTTTATAGACATTATTGCATCATTCCTGCACACCCCTATGACTGTCTCTATTTTACAGGTGAGGAACCTGAGGATCATGTACATTTAGATTCTTGCCCAGCATTACACAGCTAGAAAGACGGACAGCTGGGTTCAAACCCTGAGTTGCATGAACATAAAGCTCTGTCATGTGCTTACTAAATGCTGGCTTTAGCACCACACCATCTCTGTATACTTGCATGCTTTATGTCCTTTAAAAAATTGGGAGTTTCCAGTTCCAGGTAAGATGAGGCAAACACACTCATCCTGTCTCTCCCACTGAATACAACATAAAACTTGGACAGAATGCCTGGATTTGAAGTCTCTTCTGCCTGAAACCAAGTATGTGGTAATAATAAAATCAACAATAGCTGTCATTTTTGAGCACTTACTAAGTGCTGGGTCTCACGATAAAGGGCTTACAAGCATTATGGTGCCTCAGAGAAGACCAGATATCAAAGCAGCACAAATCAGTAGTAAATTTACTATTTTTACCCCCTCCAATATCTCCTGGGCTGAGTCCAATGCAGCGCAAAATCTTGAAGTGGGTATTGGCATCTACAAAGAGAGTTCCAGGAAAAGCCCTCTGATTCTGCCTTGAGGACCAAGAAAGGGGTGAGAGACAAAAGAGAAGGCTTCTGTTTTTCTTTCTCTTTTCTTTCTCTGCCTTTTTTTTTTTCATTCTCTTGCACCCCAGCCTCCAATAAACCATGTGATGGTAGCAGCAGCAATAGCAGTGTGGGCTGGTGGCAACCCAGAGCTCCAGTGGGAGGAGCCAGGTCCATCAGGGTGGGCAAGCCCCTTGGGCTCCTCTCTAGCAGTTACAGGAAGGACATGCTATGGAAAGTAAGCAGAGCCCCAGCCTCTGGCCTGGGGACTGGCAAAGACAAACCTCAGTAAACTGGAAAGCCCAGGGGAGATCACAGAAAGGGAAAAGCTGGGGAAAAGAGTCCCTTAAAGTTGTTTATGAAATTGAACTGCATGGCCTGACCTTAAACAGCATGAAGAGACTAGCGAACTGAACACCTGAGGACAGACCACTGTCCCAATCCCAGATTGGCTATGGGGAGGTGCACATGTGGGACAGATCCAAACAGCACTGTAAAAGCTTTGAAAATTGCACTGACATTGGAACCACAACCCACAGGAAGCTGGTGGGAACTTGTGACCTGAACCCAATTGGGTCAACTGTCTGCTAAAGGAATAGAAAGCTACTCTGCATGGGAAGAACCAAGGAAATCTCAACTTACTTGTGAAAATACAATCAACAGCCAATGCTGAGATGACTTTACTGAGATTGCAGCTATTATAAAAATAGTCCAATATATAAGGGCAAACACTCTTGAACTTAATGGAAAGACAAAAAAGCATCAGCCTAAAAATAAAAGATATCTAGAAGGATCAAATGGAAGTTTAGAAGTAGAAAATACAATAGCCAAAACTTTAAAAACTCACCGCATGGGCTCAATAGCAAAATGGAGATGATGGAGAAAACAGTGAACTTGAAGATAGACTAATAGAAGTTATCTAATATGAATAACACAGAGAAAGAAGATTGGAAAAAAGTGAAGAGAGCCTCAGAGACCTGTGGGACAATACCAAAATGTCTAACATTCATGTCATTGGAGTCTTGGAAGAAGAGACAGGTAGATCCAGGGGGAAATTTTGAAGAAATAGTGATGCAAATCTTCCAAATGTGATGAAACATATAGACACGCAAATTTAAGAAGCTCAGTGAATCCAAAATAGAATAAATACAAAGAAATTTATCCCCAGACACATCATAATTAAACTTTAGAAAACTTAAGACAAAGAAAAAACACCGTGAAAACAACCAGAGAAAACCTATTGGGGAACAATGATTCACATGACTGTGGATTTCTCAGTGGAAACCACAAAGGCCAGAAGGAAGTGGAACAACATTTTTAAAATTCTTCAAGAAAAGAACTCTCAGCTCAGAATTCCTCACAGGAAATGTGCTTTAAGAATGTAGGTAAAACAAAGATGTTTTCAGATGAAGGAAAGCTAGGATAATTTGTTGCCAGGAGACCTAGACTAAAAAATTGCTAAAGAACTCTTCAACAGAAGAGGGATAACAACAGAAAGAAACTTGGAACAGGAGTAAGGAGGAGTAGCAGAAATGGCAAGAATTTGGATATGTATTATAGACAATTTTTCTTCTGTTGACTTTCCTGTTGAACTCTTTAAAATATGTCTGATGGTTAAAAGCAAAAATATAATATTGCCTGATGGGATTTCAATGAATGTACATGTCATACAGAAGACAAATACAACATATAAGGAAGAGGGTAAAATGGCATATACAGTGTTAAGGGTTCTTCATTCTACATGAACTGGTAAAATATTAATTCTAAGTGGACTGGAAAAGTTAAGTATGTCTATTACTTAAGCTACTTTTAAAAAAAATCTCAAGTCTTATACTTTATCCAAAATTTAATTCTAAATAGATTATAGATAAAACTTTGGGAAGATAACATAAGAGAAAGTCTTCATGACCTGGGAGTAGGCAGAGTTATCACATTAAAAGCACAATCCATAAAAGAATAAATTGAGCATCATCAAAATCAACCTTTCTGCTCTTGTGAAGGACACTGTTAAGCGAATGAAAAAGCGAGCTACAAACCTGGAGAGAATGTTTGCAAACCACATGTCCAGCAAAAGATTTCTATTCAAAGTATATGAAGAACTCTCAAAATTTAACAAAAAGACAACAAGCAACGCAATTAAAAGCTGGACAAAAGATTTCAACAGAAATTTTGTTCAAAAGGACGTAAAGATGGCCAATAAGCATACGTGAAGCTGTTCCACATTATCAGCCATTAGGGCAATGTTATAATTAAACTTGTACAAATGGACAAAACAAAACAAACTGACAAAACCAAGTGCTGGTGAGGATGCAGAGCAATTGCAACTCTCATGGACTGCTGGTGGGAATGCGAAACGGTAGAGTTTGGCAGTTTCTTATAAAGTTAAACATATAATTACCATATGACCCAGCAATCCCACTCCAGAGTGTTTACCCTAGAGAAATGAAAGCTTATGTTCACATGAAAACGGGAACACAAATGCTCATAGCAGTTGGCAATTGCCCAAACTGGAAGCAATCCAAATGTGCCCCAGTAGGTGAATGGAGAAACTTCAGTACATCCATTCAATGGAATAATACTCTGCAATAAAAAGGAATTAATTATTGATTCCTGCAATGACTTAAAGGAATCTTAGAGGCATTATGCTGAGTGAAAGAAGCCAGTCTCAAAGGTTACATACTGTGTCATTCTTTTTATGTAAACTGCTCAAAAAAAACAAAGTGATAGTGTTGGAGAATAGGTCAGTGATTGTTGTGGGGTAGGGGTGTGGAAGGTGTGTGATGATAAAGGGAGAGTGTGCAGGAGTTTCATGGGGGTGATGGACCTCAATCCTGATTGAGGTAATTGCATGAATCTATAAATGTGTTAAAATCCATAGATCATACACACACATACACACAAAGACAATTTTACTGAACTGTTAAACAGAACAAAATGAAAATGCTGTGAAAGAAAAAATTCCTGAGGAATTTGGCCCTGCTGGGCCTCCTGCAAGTGGTGGATATACAAAGCAGAATCAGGTAAAGTTCACATTTTTGAGGTTCTTAGAAACAAAGCCAGTAACAATGTGACAAAAGATTTCAACTTAATTGTTTCCTTCTCAGAGAGGCCTTCCCTGACTACCCTCAACCCTCAATACATACAAAGTAATACCCATGTATTAGTTCACCACTGCTGCTGAAACAAATGACCACTAAGGGAGAGACTTAAAACAACATTGTTTTGTTATTCTACTGTCCCAGAGATCAGAAGTCCAAACTAGGTCTTAATGAGCTAAAATCAAGGTGTTAGCAGGACTGCCTACCTTCTGCAGGTGGTAGGAGTTAATCTGTTTTCTTGTCTTTTCCACCTTCTAGAGGCTTCCCTCTTTACTCCAACCTCTCAGGCCCTTCCTCCATCCACAAAGCCAGCAATGTTGGGTTGAGTCACTCTTATGATGCTATCTCTAGTTCTCTCTCTTCTGCCTCCCTCTTCCTTCTAAGGGCCCTTCTTATCAGGCCCTCTGGATAATTCAGGATATGAACATACCAAGTTTTATTTGGCTTCTCAAATATTGTGTGTTTTGCAAATCAAAGATTTGTTGCAATCCTGGATCGAGCAAATCTATAGGCGCCATCGTTCCAACCGCATTTGCTCACTTCATATCTTTGCATCATGTTTCGGTAATTCTCAAAATATTTCAAACTCTTTCATTATTATATTTATTATGGTGATTTGTGATTAGTGATCTTTGATGTTACTATTGTAATAGTTTTGGAGCATCATGGACCATGCCATATAAGATGGCAAATTTAATTGTTGAAATGACAAAAGAGCATTGAGAATATTACATAAATTTAATAGATAAAGCAGTGGCAGGATTCAGGAGGTTTGAGAGGATTGACTCCAATTTTGAAGGAATTCCACCATGGGTAAAAGGACATCAGAAAGCATTGTATGCTATAAATTATTCGTGAAAGAAGTCAATAGATGCTGCAGACTTCAGTGGTGTCTTATTTTAAGCTACTGACACAACCACCCCAATCTTTAGCAATCACTGCCTCAACCAGTGAGCAACCATCAACATCAAGGCAAGACCCTCCACCAGCAGAGAGATTATGACTCACTGAAGGCTCAGATGATGGTTAGCAATTTTCAGCAATATAGCATTTTTGAATTATGGTATGTACATTTCTGGGGCTTCCCTGGTTGCTCAGATAGTAAAGATTCTGCCTACAATGCAGGTGACCCAGGTTCAATCCCTGGATTGGGAATATTCCCTGGAGAAGGGAATGGCTACCCACTCCAGTATTCTTGCCTGGGAAAACCTATGGACAGAGGAACCTAGTGGGGTCGCAAAGAGTCAGAAATGACCCCACAACTAACACTTATACTTCTCATGTACATTTTCAAAGACATAATGCGACTGCACACTTAACAGACTACAGCATAGTGTAAATGCAACTTTCATGTATCCTGGGAATCCAAAACATTCATGGGACTCACTTTATTGCCATGTTGGCTTTATGTGGTAGTTTGGAATGGAAACTGCAATATCTCTAAGGTACACCTGTCATCTCCCAACTCAGAGTCAGCTGATGAGCAACCTCCAGCGACACCAGTCACCTGGAATTAGGCCAGCTTCACAAGTTAGGGCTGCATATCTCCACAGACACCAGACGCAAGCGCAGGGACCCCCAGGTTGCCGTCACATCTAACCAAGTCTGGGATTCTCACTACCTCCTTCGTTGCCACAATTTGCTGGAATGGCTCAGGGAACTCAGGAAAGTACCATATTTCTGATTACAAAAGGATATAATTCAGAACAAATCAAGGGGGGAGATGCAGAGGATGAGGTCTAGGGGCCCCAGACATTAAACTTCTGTGTTCTAGCCCCGCGTTGTCAGGAATGCTTTACCCTCCCGGCACAACAACACGCAACAGCACAGAGTATCGCCAACCAGGAAGCTCCCTGGAGTTTCGGTGTGCAGAGTTTTTGTTGAGGTTTCACTGCATAGGCATGGCTGACCGACTTGACTGAATCATTGGTCATGTGGCTAAACTCCGTGTCCAGCTCCCTTCTCCTTGTGGGGCTCAAAGTTCCAACTCTTCTAATCACATGGCTGCTCTTTCTGGCACCATCAGCCTCCGTTCTGAGTCACCTCATAAACTATCAGGCGTGGTCTAAGGAGCCACCATGAATAACAAATACAGTCCTATCACTCCAGAATTTCTGAGGATGTAAAGGTTACAAAGGATAGAGGTTATATAGGACATAGAGGTCCCCAGGAACCAGGGACAGAAGTCAGCCAAGTCTTTATTGCACACAACCTTAATTTCATCCGCAACCTTAATTTCCCTTTGCCATGTAAACTACCATATTCACAGGTTCCAAGAACTAGGACATAAACATCTTTGGGGCCACTATTCCATCTACCACAGCTTCCCAGTTGCTCTCTAACATGTCACGCTGTTTTGTTTTCCTCATTGCACCTATCCTTCTATAAAACAGTCTTATTTATTTTATTTGTTTGCTTATTGTCTGTCTTTCTCTCTGCTGTGAGTCTTTAGCACATGACTAAGCAAGAAAGCAAAAGAATTAGAGGAGGTGACACTCCAGCTGGGCTTTTAAGGATGAGCAGAGTGGCATAAGGGTAGCTGGGGCTCTGAGCATCTTTGCAAAGGGACAGAGGAGAGAAGGTCAGGTGAGTTTAGGAGTCCTGAGTGAATCCTTGTAGGTGGGGCACTGGGGAGTGTTGTGGGAGGGAGGCGAGGTGTTGGGATGGAAAAAGGCCAGGTGACACAGAACGACATGTGCTAGGCCACAGACCCATGGCACTTCTGGGATCTGCTCTAGCATCTTCGCTCTCTCACCCAGAGGCCAGGAGAGAAGAACCAGGGTGTGGTAAATACGGCGTGGACTCTGGGGTCAGATCCATGTGGGCTCAGATCCCAGTTCTACTGTTCATAGGCCACCTCTTCATGGTCATCACTGAAGATGATTCACTCAACACTCCTGTACAACCCACTTCTCTTCTGCCCTCCTCTATTTGGAGCCCAGGGAGTTTCCCAGTATCTCTTGCAGTGAGTGACACAGATCCAGCCAATGCTGGAAGCAGAATCTCGGTGAAGGGTGTTCTGGAAATGGAAAAGATCCCATAAGAAGGAAAACATACTCAACTAGATCAGAATTTTGCCTTCTCCTCTCCTTCCTGCTTTGAACATCAAGTTGTATCAGGAGCAGGAGCAGCCACTTTGTGACCATGAGAAGCAAGCTAAAAATAATGGCCTAAGAAAAACTGGGCAGAATGATGGAAAGCTTTTCAGGTCATCACTGAGCAATTGGATCAGTGTCAATCGTCACCCACCTCTGTGTCTTAGTTGGATATTCTGTTACTTTTGGTCAAACACAGTCCTAATTAATACACCCTTGAAGCCGCCATTTCCTCTACTATTAACTAGAAGGAACAATAATTGTCAACATTCATTACACTTAAGCCATGTGCCAGGAACTCCTCTAGGTGCTAGTGGCAAAGCAGGGAACAAGAGATAAGGTTCCTATTCTTCTTGTACTTACATTTTGGCAGGCAAGACAGATCATGAACCCATAAGTAGGAAAGTGTATATATGAGAGTGAGAAGTGCTATAAGGAAAAGAAAAGAACACGATGTGTCAGAGACTGGTGTGGACATGAGACAGGAATATGTGAGAAGGTGATACTTAAGCTGAGACCTGAATGTGAAGATAATGGCAGAATAGACCACAGGGAACAGCATTCCAGGAGAGGGAACTCCAAGAGCAAAGGGCAAAGACCTGGAGGCAGGGCCACGCCTGATGTGTGGGCAGACCGGGAGGAAGCCAGATGACTCCGTGGCCATGAATGAGAAAGGCAGAGAATGGAGGTGAGACCAGAGAGACAGGTGGGGGTCTGATGACATATGCTCCAATAGGTAGAATGGATTTATTTTAATCACAAAAAGGAAGCCATCAGAGGGCTTTCAGACGAGTGTGGGACAATGACGTGACCACCTTGCACTCGGTAGGTGCTTAATAAATGTCTATGGCCTAGACTAGGTGCATCACTTGGTGGGATTCCTGTCCCTTCCCAGACTCAACCAGCCCCCTCCGCAGGTTGCCTGTCTCATGCCCCCAGCTCCTGAGCTGGACCCCCTCTGGCTGCCTTCTGAGTTATCCCGGCCCTGTGTTGTCCTCCCCTGGGGCTGTTTGCTCCCTCCAGAGCGGGCGAGCATAATTGCCACTTTCCACAATGACATAAAAATCTAAGAGGCACAATCAATACAGCTCGCACACACATCATCGTCTTTCATTGCAAACGATAAAAGTGTAAACAGCAGGGGTGGCAGCAGCTCCGGAGGCTGCAGTGGGGGCAGGGCAGGCTGCCACTGCCTCCCTGCCCATCAGTCTCCTTTTGGGGCCCCCTCTCCACGCTGGGAGGTGAGGCCCCTCATTAAAGTGCATTTTCTTTCCACCCAAGCCTCTTTAACCTGGCTGGAGAAATCCAATTTGTCTTCCCTTTCACTATTTTAAATGCTCTTTTTCTTGCTTCCTTGAATCTTCTATGTCCCCCAAAATACAGAGCTAGGAGTGCCTTCCGGAAGGCAGAAGGACGTGTCTGGGCCTTGCTTGTCACAAACCCATGAACTGACCTCAGTGGGGGGACCAGCTCTCAATGGCTGGCTTCTTTCACTCTGCATTCAGCCTGCCACCCACAGCTTGTTTTGGAATGTGCACAGAAATCATTACATTCCCAGCTCTCGCAGACTCCCGGCAACGACTTCTTCAAACTAGTTACTTAATGAACGTCATCCAATTCCGTTTCAGCCTGCCATACTCTCATTTGTGAAAGCCAATCTGCTTTACGATTCTAACCTCTGGCTAGAAACTGCTCCCAATTTCATGTCATCCATAAACTTGATGAACGATTAGCTTGCTTCTCTGCAGTCATTCATTTATTTATTCAACCAGCATTTAGTAAGCACCTACTGGATGCTGGGCACTAGATACTGAGTGAGGGGACATGCAGGTCCTGTCCTGGAGAGACCTGCATGCTGGTGGCGGAGCTAACGTGGAAATGTTCATTCAGTATGATTCATGCTCACCTATGGAGGGGCCTGAGAGCTGGCCTTCTTGGGGAGGCAGCTTTCGCTGGTCTTTGAGATGCAGGAGGAGTCGTTTGCTAGAGAGAGAAGAACTGGTGTTTCAGCTGGACCAGAATTTGCACAGGCAAGTGGTTCTGGGTGGTGATGGGGGAAGAAACGTATTGATAACTACAAATGTGAGGGGTGGTGAACGTCGGGCAGGGATCCAACTAGGACCTGAATGCCTCTCTGCTTCTTGGCTCTGCCAACTCCTGCTGTATCTGGAGGCTCCATGTGATAGTAAGGGTGCTGCCAGCAGCCGGAGGGTTACAACCTCCCAGAATAAAACCCAGGGGGAAAAGGGCTTACTCTTCTCTCAACACTCTTAGTACATCTCTGTCTTTCTGGGTCACATGCTCATCCCTGACCAATCAGGGGGGTTGGGGGAATACAGACATTCTGATTGGCCAGGCCTGAGTCACATGATACCCGGACTGCGTCAGCTCTATTTGAAGCCTGTGGGCTGAAAGAGAAGATAGGGATTGCTAAGGGAAAACTGGGCGCTGAAAACAATGAACAGGTGCCGGGCTGCTGGGTCACAGATGGCCCCAGTGCAACCACCGGTGGATTGTGGCACTCTGTCCTCCCAGGAGATGGAAAGGGGAACCACAAGGGTCTTTTCTGCGTGGTGGGCCCAGGGACTGGCTCCCCCAGCCACTCTATGAGTGGGGAGAGAGGGGGGTCTGGCATCTGAGGCTGTCATTTTACCATTTGCAGGCTGGTTGAAAACACACTTTCTTTTTTTCCCCCAGATTCCGAATCTGAGCCAACCGGCAAGTAATTTGCCCTTCTGTCCTCAGCATCCCTATTCTTCAAGCTCTTTTCCTGCCCTTCTCAAAAACCAACTCTCCAGCCATTCTGGAAAGCCTGCGGGCTGGCCATCAGCAACTTTGACCTGCAGTTCAGTATTGGAGGGTCAGCCGGAGCCAGGGCCCACCTTCTATTGGGTCGCTTATTGGCACATACTGAGCAGTACCCACCCAGTGTGAGCACTATAGCCTTCCACAGGATTTATGATGGAGTGGTGGGTCCTGTGGGGGGTAGTCCCCTGGGCTTGGGGGGACAGATTGGTCTAGGTTCTAGTCTGTAGGAGCTAGAGTAGGTTCAGCTGTGAGTGAGGAGCACCATCCCAAAGAGAAAAACAGGGTCAAAATGATAGAAATGCATTTGTCTCTCAATCAAGAGCCTAGAGTCTGAAAGAGAGGTTTCTCAAAGTCAGCATCAATCGTTTTTGCTGTTCAGTCCTCTTCTTCCAGTGACTTCCACTTCATGGTCCAGGATGGCTGCTTGGATCCCAGGAGGAGAAAGGGACAAAGAAGCGCAGGTCCTCCCTTTATGGACACTCTCCAGAACTGCACACCCTATGTGTATTTACAGTGTTAAGAGACAGAATTAATTAATAGTCAGATGGGCAAGATGGTGGCAAGGGAGGTTGAGAAGAGAGCCTTCATTCCAGGTAGCCACGGAAGTGTTAGTCACTCAGTTGTGTCCAATTTTTTGCAAACTCATGGACTGTGTAGCCCACCAGACTCCTTTGTCCATGGAATTCTCCAAGCAAGAATACTGGAGTGGGTTGCCATCCCCTTCTCCAGGGCATCTTCCCGACCCAGGGATCGAGCCCAGGTCTCCTGTATTGCAGGCAGATTCTTTACCATCTAGGCCACCAGGGAAGCCCTAAGTGGCAGGTAGCCATGGGCCCAGCTAAAGATCAGAGGGAGGGGACAATGGATATTGAAGGATAACTAACAGTCTGTATCTTGTACTTCGTATATGTGTTCATGGTTTCACCAACCACCCTGGGAGAGGGAACTTGTATTTCTCATGTGATCCAGATGAGGAGGTTGAGGCAGAAAGAGGTGGAAAGATTTGCCCAGCCTGCTTTGTGTTCTCTTTCTCTCCATCCTTTGTTAACTACCTTGCTTCTGCCCTGGACCTGGAACATAGCTCTCAGTTTGTCTTGATTATTTTCAAGGAGCAGGGCCTTTTCTGGTTGATCCGTGTGTTTGCTCACCAGCAATCTGGGCCACCTTGGGTCTATGGTACCTGTTCCCAGCAGAGGGAACAGTGCGGCCCAAACCTGCACACTTGCCTCCATGTGAGGCTGGCAAGTCTTCCCCTGACTGTGCCCATTTGTTACTGATGCTGGTTTAGGCTCCAACAGACACGGGCTCTGTCACTCTCGGCTCTTGAAAAATGTGTATCCCTTTCCGTTTGTACAGCCCATCTGTAAACTAGGACTAAGTGACGTCCTTCAGCTCTCTCAAGGGTTTCTTGACGGGTATTGAGTGAAAAATAATGTGGGTAATGTGTTCTGAGAAACTCAGGGAACGCTACTGTCTGGGCCCTCAGTGCCACTAAATGATAATTGCTTTGGGCTCTGAGCAGGGCTTTCAGTCCCAGCAAGGTGAGCCCTTCACATTGACCATTCAGTCTGGGGTGGGAGTGGGGGTGGTGCTGTGGTCTGGGGTGATACCTGCTCACTTAGGGGGCAGGAGGAACTGGGGGTGGGGCTGGGAGGCCCCTGAGAAGCTCAAGCACAAAGAGCAAGAATGTCCCCTTGCAGATGGGGTGTCCAGGGGCAACAAGGATTCAGGCACTGATCTTAGGCTAGAGGTCACCTCCAGCCTGGCAAAGGGACAGGGGAATGGCATATTCAGGCCAGAGTTTGGTCCTAGGCAGAGAGAGGAAAAGACAGGTTTGCAAATGGAAGATTCACCTACAGAGAACATGGGGAACTCCAGGTGCCAGCATCTCCTACCCTGGCAACTGAGATGGTCCCAGCTTTGCTTTCCCTGAGTTGGGGTGCCTTTAACTGCAGGTAACCATGGATAAGGCCCTTTCTTATCTCAGGTTGCAAGAGGTCTAGAGAAGGAGTGGCTCCAGGCAGGGGACTCAGAGGTCCAGTGACATCATAGGGAGCTCCGCTCTTTCCCTTCCTCTTCATTGCCTTTGTTGGTATATCAGCCCCAGCCACAGTCTGGCTCCTCTCAGGGTCACAATATGGCTGCTGAAGCTCCAGGATTCACCTCCAGATGCCATAATGCTTGGAGATGAAAGAGAATATCTTTTCCTGTGATGATTCTCTCACAGGATTAAAGAAATCTCCAACCCTCCTTTATGTGTTGTTGACTATAACTGAACTACACTCCCGTTCCTCCTAAACAAAGCAGAGCCTTGGGATATGGAATCATCAAGAGTCAACCTGAACACTATCGGGTAAGAAGGAAATGGACACTGGCAGATGACCAATAGTGTCTGCCTAACACACTTTCTATTTTCAGCCTAGGAGAGGGTTGTTGAGAGGCCACAGCACCAGCTTTGGGGACTGGGCTTTGGTAGGAACCGACAGCGAGGTCTTAAAAAGAGTGTCTTAGCTGTTGATCCGGGAAGAGACCCTGTACCCTGGCAGATGGTTCCCTGGCCTCCTCACATTTCCGGTTCTCCCAGCAGCTTCAGAGGCAAGTCTTGGGCAGGAGGAGTTTTGAGAAGCTGGTGGGGGAACTTCCACTCCCTGTCAGCGGGTTTGTGTTTTCTTTGGCAATTAATTACCTAGGATGGATGCTTCTAACTCAAATGGAAGCCCCCTCCTCCTCTCGCCCCTCTCTAACTGGGACAGAATAAGTAGTGGAGGGAGCAGGGGGCTCCAGCCTGCGACACATGGGACCATTCACCTGGGACTGAACTGGCAGAACAGGTGATGCACTGAGAGTGGGTAAGAGATGATGGGGAATTAACTCTTCTAACATTGTCTCCAGAAGGGAGCCTGGCCTTATGACAGGTGCTGTCATAAAGAAGAGGTGCTGGGGCTTGCCAGTGGATGGCTCAAAGTGTAGAGTGCTCATGCATCAGGGGAAACAGAATGAGGAAATAAAACTCAGGAGGTGTGTTAACTTTTCCTTTATTTGGAAGATTTGGAGGTTAAGAAAGATTAACCCAGCTTAAGAAGCTTGGTTATAGGTGTTTTGCTGGGGGTAGGGCTGGGATACAGAAAACAACTCTGATTTATAATATTAGCTGGTTGCTGTGGTGTAAATACTCTCACTGAGGCTGATTTCAAGCTACCAGTTTTTAAATAACCAGCTCAGGAATCTTGAATATTTAACAATTGGTTCCTAAGAGCCGGTAGGAGCCAGCCCTAGAATGCCCTGTGTATTAAGCTGTTCACGTACAGGATTGAATTTATTTATTCATTGTTCATAAGAAATCACATGGTACCCTCTCTGTGTCTGGAGCCATGTTCTGGAAACACCAGGCTGACCCAGCGCCTGCTTCTGGGAGCACACAGGTACAGGACGGGACCACCTCAGAGCGGGATGGAGTGGCTGTGACAGCAACGTAACAGGGCGCTGGAAGGTGGGGGACGTGGCCCCCAGGCCTCTGTAGGTCATCTCTCTGATGTCTGGACTGGGAGTCTAGGAAGGAGATCTGAACCCGCCTCTGCCCTGTCTGGGCATCTCCTCATGACCTTGGGCAGCTCTGTCCCTTTGTGCGTGGAGTGAACACAGAGGAGAGAGTATGCTTCGGTTTGACTGGTTCTGTCGTTCTGCAGCTGTCTACTCCGCATCACATGTTCCTCTTTTATCTCTTGCCTCTTTCCTCCCAGTCACCTAAGCCCTCCGCCTGGGCAGACCCTTAATGGCCACTGCCAAGGCCCCAGGGTTTCCCTTGGGGGGAATAATAAGCCCCGCTCTGTCTTATTTCTGGCGGTCAGTGTGACGGAGGGGTTGAGGCATGGGCACTGGCTCTCTCCAGGAGCCATCATATGCTTCTCCTGGGGACTGACAGCTCCTGGGCCAGCTGTTCCCCAGTAGCAAACCCTCCCAGATTCCAGGAGCATGCAGGGTTGGCTTTAATGCCCAAGAGTGGCATTTTACTTGGGCATCAGGGCTCAGACTTCTGCCGTCACCAAACTCTGGTACTTAATTAAGACAACGTGGGGGTACTTTGTGAGCCTCAAAGAGTTCTGCAGATCGCTTTAGACACGAGGGTTTAAAGATACCCTGTGAGTCAGCTGATTTAACCACTTCCCAAGTTCCCACCTGGAGGAGCCCCCAGGGCTCCCCAGGGGCCAGGCCGTCCTCCTACCCTCAGGGGGCTTCTCTGTGCGGGGTGGGCAGAGTGGGGGGTGACACCTTTGCAGGCCGAGCTTCACAGCACTCACTGGGCTTTCTGTTATTTTCTCTTGCACCTGAATGTTTAAATCATCCGTGTCTCTTGGCCAGCCGGGGCTGTGGCGGGAAGCTGTTAATAATAGATACACTGACTGTCTGGTAACCAACTGCAGAAGACAGTAATTAGCATTTTAATTTAGGCATTTTCTTCATACTCACCTCTGGAGACCCGGGTTCGAATCTGGAATTGGGGTCACCAGTGAGGCTCGCCTCTGTCCTCCCCCAAGCCCCACGGGTGTTTGTCTTTGTCACGCGGGTCGCTGCAGCCCAGCGCTGAGTGCGGCCTGAGGGGGGCACTGTCTGTCCAGGCTGGGGAGCGGCTCGGCGGGCGGAGCACCAGTGGAAGCGGGGAGGGGAGGCAGGGGAGGGCAGGACGGAAGGGGGCCGGCCGGCTCTGGGAGGGGTGGGCTGTGCAGAGGCTGGCAGGGAGGAGCTGGGCGGGGAATGGGGGGAGGACTGCGAGAAGAAGGATCGCTGAACGTTTAGGGTGAGCAGAGAGCGGGCTTCAGGGAGGGGCTGAGTGGGGTGGAGGGGGCCTGAGGATCCCCAGCTATGGCCGCCCCAGCCCAGGGCTGTCTCTCTTTCCCTTTCACAAGCACGGATTTTCTTGATTTTTCTTCAAGCTCCAGAAGCCTGTTCTGGCTAGAGTGTTAGGAATAAATGGCTTAATGGCCTTGCCGTTTTTCTTCCTCTCGTTCACAAAACAAGATTGAAAAAGAACAACAATAACAAAGAAAGTTCTTTCTTCCTTCAGTGGCTAAGGGTTGGGGACAATGTGTTGGGGTCCAGAGAGACAGGCGCTCCGGCTGGGAGTGGGTAGGGGCAGGAAGGCACCTCAAAGCTCCTTTCCCAGATGCCCCACCCCCACCCACCTGCGTAGGAGAGCAGGCAGGTGTAGGCGGCTCCTTCTGAGACAAATCCCATTTATCTAGCCCTGCCTTGCAGCCCCACTTCTGGCATTCAGGGTTGCCTGAAGATAGCCACATGCATTGAAAAATGACCTACATTTTTCCCTCCATGCAAAAGCATCTTTGATATATGAGGCAGCAGCTCCAGACTCCCAGGGCTTTGGGGCCAGCCAGAGACTCGAGGTCACATCAAGAAAAGTGAGCATGTCTAGATGAGGAGGGTGATTTGAGGGGCACTGAAGGCCCGTGGTGGGCGCAGCGAGGTATCTGGGGATAAAGGGGCTCTGAACGGTCCAAGCAGAGCTGACCAGATCCTGTGATGTTCTTAGGCCCAGTGTTTCAGGCTTGTGCCATAAGGGCCTGACAATAGCTAGAGATTTCCTATTTCCAACTCATTTCCTATTTCCTCTCTAATACTATCTCTAATCACTCAGGAATCTTTGGGTTGCAAATGATAGAAGATAAAATTCGAACTGGCTTAAACAAAAATGGGAAGGTATTTGCTCCTCTAAGTGAAAAGTCAAGCGGTAGGTCAGGTTTCAGGTAATGCTTGATCCAGCTGATTTATATTCCCCCTAAAATCTGATTTCTTTCTGGATCTCTGCACTCTTCTCCACAGCTTCATCCTAAGCCTGGGTCCCCTCTGGATCACAAGTTGGCTGCCAGAAGGTCTTCTGATTCCATGTTTCTTTGTTCTTTCCAGAGAGAAAAGGAGGCACTTTCTGGATTCTTTTCTGGGATTCAGCATCGCTCAATGGCCTGAGTTAAGTCACAGGGATTCAGCATTGCTCAATGGCCTGAATTAAGTCACATGACCATCCTTGACTCAATGACTGTGGGGGCATGGGACAGGCCGTCAGATTATCTTGAACCAGTCCAGGTCCACCTCTAGAGCTGGTAGTGGGGTCAGTCTCACTTTTACCACAAACAAGTCTGTACCAAACAGGGTGGGATGAATCCCCCTGCAGGAAAGAGATCTTGAGGGTAGTGACCAATGTAAACCCACTTCATCCTGTTTGTAACCACCCCCTCCCTGGGATGTAATTGTATAGCTACACCCTCTGTCATGTGGTTTATTATTTTAATTATTGCTTTGCTGTTTATTTAACATAGAGGCTGAGATCTGGGGATGCTTTGTGACTTAGCATCCCACTCATTCCTTTGATGTTGGGCTTGGCCATGTGACCACTTTGGCCAGTGGAACTAGTTAGGGGATGAGATGTGAGCAGAGGCTTTAAATCTGTTTGTGTTGTTTAGATTGGCCTCTTTCCACCATGAAAAGAACATGCCCAGCCACTGGTCTCAGAACTTGAGACGTGGAGCAGAGCTGAACTCAACCTGTGCCCCAAAACAGAACCATTCAGCTGACCCTCAGACTATGGACAAGAAAAATGGTGGATTTAAGCCACTGAGATTTTAAGGTTGTTTGTTACACCGCATTATTGCAGTAATAGCTGACTAATGCCAATACAAAGAAGATGCTAGATTAATTAGAGCTTTGACATTCTGGATGTGCATATTGAGAGTGGCAATTTCAGAGAGAGTATTGGTGGATTCCACCCACCCCAAAACTCCTTTGCTCTCTGGAATTTAGAAGGATGTCTGCCATCCTTTCTGTAGGGATGTTTCATGACTTTTTGTGCCAGGTGGCCTGGGAAAAAAAGAGTTTTCTTTTGAGGGGGGAAAATACCAGAATATGACCCAAGAGAATAATGAGACCCCGAGTCCTGCCCACACCAGCTGAGCTCTGCTGCCTGTTCTCTGGTGACGGATGAAGGCAGAACCAGGAAACAGAGAGTGGAAGAGCCAAGGAGATGTCCTGGAAGCATGTCCTCACAGCTAGCCTGGGGCAGCCACTGTTCTGGGCTGGTTTTGGTCCTAACATAGCTGCTTGGCTCTAAGCCTCCGGGTGCAGTTGGCACATTCCTAGAAAACAACACTTTAATCTCCATTGGAAATGCCTTTTAGAGCATCCAGTTGGAGAGTAAGGAAGAGAGGAAGCTTCACAGTGTAAGTATTGACTCTAGTGTATCTGATTTCCTAACAGTGGGCTCACCTATGCTGTAGCAGCCATCTTCACCCTGACAGGTTAGGAAGCACTGTCACAGCCAGCTTTGATGAGTCTAAGTGGAAGGAGGGGAGTTGTTCCATAGATGTGACAAGGAAAGCTGGGCTCAGAGAAGGTAAGAGCCTTGCCCTGGTGAGCAGTGATAGGTGCTGTCTTCCCCCAGGCTGTGCTACCATGGCACCTTGCAGCCCACCAGGACATCAGCTGTAGGCAGGTTGTCCAGCATCCTCAGTGTCCTCCCCAGGCCCAGGGCATGATGGGCTTTGAAAAAAGGGATCATTGCCTTTCGTTGAGCTTTGGGATTGACCAAGATGGTACAGAGATTAGCAGCCCCTCCTGCAGTCCACGGTGGCCAGACTGGAGGGTTTTCTCTGGCCCTGGAAGTCAGGTCTAGGCCTTCATTGATGTTGGGAAATGAACCTGGACTCTGAACAAGAGTGCAGATCCAAACTCTTCCACTTGGGTGAATGGCTTACCCCTGCAATCCTCAATTACCCAGTTTGAAATAACAGACGTATACATTGAGCAGAATGCCTGGCCCACAGTAACCATTCAACAGGGAGGAGTTACTTCATTTATTTGTGTTCAGAGTTGCCAAGAGGATGGTGTAGTTAAGACCTTGAACTCTGGATTTGGATTCCCTGGGTTAAAATCCTAGAACTACTTTTTACGAGGGGGCAGTTCCCCAAAATGTCATGTAACCTCTCTGAGCCTTAGTTTTCTCATCTGTGAGATGAAGATCAGGATAACAAGGGCTGTGTGAAGATTCAGTCTGTTATTTCACCGGTCCGATAAGCCATAGCATGTCTCCATTAAAGTCCCGTGTTCGGCATGCCTATAGTGAGTGCTCCACACATGTGTAACATCATATGTCATTTCCCACTTCTGCCATTGCCACCCTGTTGTCACAGAAGCCTGGGATGACCTCGGCATGACCCCTGGCCTCCTTCTGCTCCTCACTTCTGTCTCACAACTCCTGGGTGAGTGCTCTGGCCCTAGACGGGAGCAGGCTGGGGAGCGGTGAAACCGGCAGTGAAAGGATAGACAAGGAGTTGGCAAGATAGCGGAGGACAGTTGGGGGTGACCCAAAGTCCTTCCGTGCCCACAACCAGGGCCCCACAGCTGCTGGTCAATACTTCATCGACTCTGCAATCGCTTCATATCTCCATATCTCTAACTTTCAGGGGAGTCTCTGCTGCACAGTGAGGCGTTCCCATGGCAACCTCCTGGTGACACAAAGCAGCTCTTCCTCCCAGAATGGGCAGCCTTCTTCTTGTCTGCTGGAGAAGCCACAGCAGTGGTGCACCACAGAGGTGTCAGCACCCTGGACAGAAGCCTACAGTTTGGCCAGCAGCCCCCTCTCTTAACTCACTTAGTCCTTGGGCTGCCTCTGGAGGATGCAGCTGGAGGATTCTGACATACAGTCATCCCTCAGTATCTGCGGGGATTGGTTCAAGAACCCTAGTGGATACCAAAATCTGCAGAGCTCAAGTTCCTTATATAAAAGGGCACTGTGCAGTCCATCCTCTCTATCCTGGGTACCACATCCATGGATCCAACCCATCGGATTCGTGATTGCTTGAATCCAAGGACGCGGAACCTGTGGATACAGACAGCCTACAGTATCCAGCAATGCACCGTGTGTGGCTGGAGACACAGCAATGGAGAAGACAGAGTCCTGCCCTCAGAGACTAGAATTCTAGTTGTCATCTATTTAAGAAAAAGGAAAAAGAACAAGACAATTTCAGCCAGTGTTAAGTGCTATGAATGGAATGAAACAGGGCCATACGGCAGAGAGACTGGGGGGCGGGGGCGGGGGCGGGAAAGGCCCCTCAGGAGATGCTGTCTGTGCTAAGCCCTGAGCGCAGAGGGTAACCCAGCAACCACAAGACCCTGGAGGAGTGTGTCCAGGCAGTGAGTGCAAAGGTCCTGAGGCAGGAGTGAGCTTGAGTGTTTGAACAGGTAGAGGCTGACGGCACTGGTTGTGGTGGGCAAGGTGGGTAGGGGGCTTTGTTGAGGATGGCTTTGTGAGCTGGGGTCAGGAGTTGGGATTTTATTTTAACTTTAATGGGCAACCATTTGCGGGGTTTTAAGCCAGGTAGAGACAGGATCTGATGCAAGTTTATAAAGATACTTTGGATTGCCTTGGGCTCCTTACTTTCCAGAGTTCCCCTGCCTCGGAAGCCCCACAGTTACTGAGCAAGCCATGAGTTTGGCTGAAAAACATAACTACAGCTTCCTGGAGCTGGTCTTCCTCTTAGTCCTGTAGGTTCAGACTCTTCCCAGCTACCCGGGGGTCTTCTCCTCACCCAGTCTCACCACTGTTGCCACCACCCTCCTCTCCATGCCTTTGATATTTCTGGTTGCTGATAGCAAAGCCCTCACCCCCAGGCCCAGTCAATCATATCCCACCCCACTCCCAAAGCCATTGAGATATATCCCTGATGAATGGGCAGCCTCAGATCCATGAATCCTTCAGCCAGCCCAGGTCTGAGCACTCAATTTCTCATAACTCTGTGTTAAGGATGTGAAGTGACACCTGAGACAGCTGGATAAAGGATGAAATAAGGGGCCTGATAAGTGGGATGGATGGCTGTCCTTGCCTAGACTGGGCTGGGGGAAAGGCAGAAGAGGAACCAGTGTGAGTTATTACCTTTCCCAGAGAGTCTGGGGCTTGGGCTGCCTCCAGCCCACTTGGCATTCAGGCTCTCACTGACCCCTGGCCCCTTCAGAAATCTCAGTTTCAAGGACCCAGAGAGACTGCTGCCTTCTGGTGGTCTGAGAAATTGGGAGAAACAAGATACTTTCCTGGAGGCTATAAGGTGCAAACTGGGAGACTGGAGCACTACATGCTAACACAGGTCCCTGGGGGGTGGGATACCATGAACTGGGAGCCCCACCCGGACACCTGTTGAAGGTAGACAGAATTCTTTTTACTCATGACAGAAAACTAACCTAAACTGGCTTCAGCCTGAAGCGACTTCAGGGGCTTATGTAGTTGAATAGCTCATGGGCAGTCCTTCTTCAGGTGTGGTTTGATCCAGAAGCCCAACAGTGTACTCCTATATTTTGGATCTGCCTTGAAATAGGCTCCATTCTCTCAAGCAGGCTCTTCCCTCATGGTTGCAAGATGACAGCCAGAAGCTTCCAAGGCCACTTGTTTGCTTATTCTAGTGGGAAAGAGTCCCAGAATTGAATCTTATCAGCCCTGATCATGTTGACATGGGTCATGTGTTCCTTTATTAATTAACCTGTCACAGTGCAATGAGAAATGCGGGTTGGCTGCGTGAACCTGGGCCTATCCTTGAAGCTGAATGTGGGGCTGCTGCTGCTGTTGCTGCTGGTAAGTCATGTCAGTCGTGTCCAACTCTGTGCGACACCACAGACAGCAGCCTACCAGGCTCCCCCGTCCCTGGGATTCTCCAGGCAAGAACACTGGAGTGTGTTGCCATTTCCTTCTCCGATGCGTGAAAAGTGAAAGTTAAGTTGCTCAGTCGTGTCCGACTCTTAGCGACCCCATTACTGCAGCCTACCAGGCTCCTCTGACCATGGGATTTTCCAGGCAGGAGTACTGGAGTGGGTCACCAGTGCCTTCTCCATGAATGTGGGGCAAGTCTACCTAAATGCATGGCTGGGAAATTTGGGATTCTCTGAGGAAAGGGGGGTGGGGTGGGGAAATGGACGCTGCAGAAGCAACAGACATGCCACATCACCACTTGATCTCATTTCTTACCATTCTTCAATATATACCTTCACGTGTGTGCTACATCGCTTCAGTCGTGTCCAACTCTTTGTGACCCTATGGACTGTAGCTTGTCAGGCTCCTTTGTCCATGGGATTCTCCAGGCAAGAATACTGGAGTGGGTTGCCATGCCCTCCTCCAGGGGATCTTCCCAACCCAGGGATTGAACCGTCGTCTCTTATGTCTCCTGCATTGGCAGGTGAGTTCTTTACCACTGAGCCACCTGGGAAGCCCATACATACCCCCGTCTCTCCCTAATTATTGATCCAAAACCATTCAGGCTCGCTCCAGCTCTATCTCTCCATATAAAACCTTCTGTATCAGTCAGGACTCTGGTCGCAAGTGACAGAAACCCAATTAAAATTGGCAGGAACCAAAAGGGAATTGTCTCACATAATTGTCAAGTGTGGAGATAGTGCTGCTGGCATTAAGCCCGGGAGGTTCCCGGACTCTGTCATCGGTGTTTGGTGTCTCCATCTTTCCGCTCTTTCTCTGCAACTCCTTCAGAGGACTGCCCCTCCTGTAACCCCTATTACCGCGGGTGTGGCAGAATGGACTTAACAATCCAGGCCCTCATCCCATTGGTTTGCCGGTGTTCGGCCGAAGTCCCAGGGCGATTCTCATTGGTGTATCCCTGACCAATCACTGAGGTGGGGCGGTGCGGCACCAGTTGCCTGGCCCGGCCAGATCCGCTGCGTCCCCTGCAGCTGGCGTAAGGGAGGCCCACCTGAGCCGCAGGGCCTGATGGAAAGTCGGAGTGCTGTTTTCAGAAGAGAACTTCTGGGAAGCTGGGTAGACAAGACAATAGCCTGCAGCGACCCTGCAGTGTCTTTGCCGGCACTGCATTACTTTGCATTGTTTTCCAGAAATACCCACGTCTCCGCCTGGAGAACTCCGGGACAGAAATCACAACATCTTCCCCTCTGTGGTAGTAGGTGCTTAATAAACCCTGCAGAACAAACACGGAGTGCAGCTTGAAGTCTTGATGTTGCGAGCAGAGCTGCTGTGGCTGGAGCAGCTGCCTATGTCATTGCTTCACAAGTACTATTTTCAGGAATTACATTTAAACAGCAAGATGGGGTGAGGCGATGGAGGCCCAGAGATGTGGGGCGATGTTCCCAGGTCACGCGGCTGGGATCCTTGTCCCCGTCTGGCTTTACCCCTCTCCCTGCAGGCCTGCCCTGCAGCCCCTCCCCACCCGACTGCACACGGAGCTCTAGAGCCCTGCAGATATCAGGCTCCTTCCCTTTGGTATGGTCTCTTTCCTCACTCGCTTTCCTTAGTGTATGGAATAAACCCCAGTTGGCACTTGGGCTTGTTCTGGGGAAAAGGGACAGAGTTTGTGCCCCCTCCTCTGTCGTGTACCAACCCCCCCACCCCATCCCAGTGCTACAAAGAGGGCTCGGAGACTTCCCTGGTAGCTCAGGCGGTAGAGCTTTCCACCTACAGTGCGGGAGATCTGGGTTCGACCCCTGGCTCAGGAAGATCTCCTGGAGAAGGGAATGGTATTCTTGCCCAACCCGGTCTCCCCACCACCAGCACCGCCCCCCCCCCCCCCCCAAATAAAAGAGGCTCAACAAAGAGGCTCGGTCTCCTTGCTGTCAGGATCTTCACAGTTGCTGTTCCCTTTGCCTGGAACGCTCTTCCTGCAGGTCTCTCAGCTTCTCTGAGAGGCCTTCCTTAAGTAGCTCCCACCATAAATATGACTGTGTTACAGCACTGTACTCACAATCCGAAATGTTCCTGTGTATTCACTAGCTTAATGTTATTGTCTTATCCCATGAAAGTGGTAAGGTCCAGGGCAGTCAGGCACCTTGTCCATCTTGTTCTGGTATGCAGGACCCCCCAGGGCCTAGTACATAGCAGGCGTTCAGGAAATATTTTGACAATGAAAAGAGAATGGCCTCACAGAGTTCCAGTTTGACTTCTGAGTTCATCAAGCCCTTCTGCCATGGGTCTGCCTTCTGTGCTGGGGCCTCTGCCTGGTGATCTGGCTTGTCTGGTCATGCAAGGAGGCAGGGAGGCAGGTACCAGCCCAGTGCCCACAAGCCTGTGAGCTGAGCTGTTGGAATACCAAACAGGTAAGAGGCTTTTTTTTTTTTTTTTGCAAACGGTGCTGACCCCCATGCTGAGGGAGGCCTCGTGTACTGACTTGCAGGAGAAATGCCCCAATGGGTCCCTAAGAGGTCAGTGTGTGTCCCTCTCTGGGTTGCACAAGGCTCATGTGGCCTTCGAGGTGGCCTCTGATGGGTCTGGTAGTGGCCACACACTGTGCTGCCCTCCACGTGGTCTCCACATCAGGAGGGGGTGGGGTGGGGTTCGGTGCTTGGCACCCACATCTCCAGCATCCATCCTGGCTCTGGGGACTCTCTGATGGAGAAAATGAAGGCATTGGATCTCTCATTACTTACTCCTCAGCCCCCACCTGTGTCCCCAGTCCTGCCACCGTGGCTTTTCTTGGGCCCTCCCAGACTTTCCTTCAGCTGTCACCATTTTTTTATCTCCTTTTTTTTTTTTAGGAATAGCAGACTCTCTCCTTCATCCCTCTCTGCCATCTAGACTGGAGGAAAGAAATGACCAGGCAACTCTTCTAGACACAGGATCAAACCTGAAAACTCCTGAGAGGTGGGCCAGTCCCTGGCCTTTCCCCAGAGAAGAAGTAGATCCAGAGCGTTTACATCAGACCAGGTAGAAAAGGGGAGAGGCCAGGAGAAAGGGGAGAGGTTGGCACTGTTTTAGGAAGTCCCAGGAAGCCACTGCCTACCACTCTCCAGTGTCACCTCTGGTGTCTTGAGCTCTAGCCCACTGGCCTCATGGCTCTGCTCTCCCTCAGATAGGCCTCTTCCTGGCACCCCAGGCTCACGGCTTCTCATCACTCAGCTCTTAGCTCACACCCCACTCAAGTGTGCATCAGATGGCGGGAAGGCTGTTGAGCCCGCATCACTGATGCCCCCAAGAGGTCCTGATCCAGCAGGTCTTGGGGAGCAGGTGCAGGAATTTGCATTGATAGCTCAGTTGGTAAAGAATTTGCCTGCAATGCAGGAGACCCCAGTTCAATATCTGGGTCAGGAAGTTCCCCCGGAGAAGGGATAGGCTGCCCACTCCAGTATTCTTGGGCCTTCCTGGTGGTCAGATGGTAAAGAATCTTCCTGCAATGCAGGAGACCTGGGTTTGATCCCTGGGTTGGGAAGATCTCCTGGAGGCGAGCATGGCAACCCACTCTAGTACTCTTGCTTGGAGAATCCCCATGGACAGAGGAGCCTGGCAGGCTACAGTCCATGAGTCACAAGAGTCGGATGTGACTGAGCGACTAAGCACAGCGCACAGCAAATTCTCAGGGATGTAGAAGCTCCGGGTCCAGGTGGCCTTTGACTCAGTGAGGCCTGTTCTGACCACGCCTGTTAAAGTCGCCTGATGCCTGCTTCCCTGTCTTTCTCCATGACAACCCTCTGTTGAGCTTTCTTTTTTTCCCACAGCAGTTATCTGCAATTTTCTTTGGGTTTTTGTTTGTTTGCTTGTTGTGTCTCTCCACGGTAGTAGCAGGCAAAACTCCAAAAAGTCAGGGATGTGTTGTCTTCCATCTCCTGAGAACTTGCAGCTCTGAGAACAGTGCCGGGCACATAGTAGGAGCTTGAGCAATCCATGTCGATAAAGGAATAGTGAGCTTCCTGAGCTCTCAAGGGCTCCCCTCATCCTTTGGAGAAATGTCTCAGGAAATCTGCCTGAATTCAAAATGACTGTGGAGTGGTTTCGGTGATAAAAATTCTAGAGTTGAATGAACGTTCCCTGCCCTCGGGCACATGCCCCACTAATGAGCCAAAGGAGGCTGTTTTCAAGCAGCCAAATGTTGCCTTTTCAACAGACAGTCTATAATTGTGCTTCTGACACCTCCTTAGACAACACGGAAGATGTAGGCCAAATTATTATTATTGTTGTTGTTGTTATCTAATATTTATTATACACATTGTGTAGGATGAGCCATTTCACTCCTGATTTCTAATCAGTTTTCTGTTCCCTGAAGACAGTCTTGTGAGCAGCCTGTAAAAACCCATGATAAGCTGGAGCCTTTCAGCACAACTGCTGGGAGGCTGAGAGTCAAGGTGGTTTCCAGGCCCCGGTTGAGTAGTGGAGGGCCCTTGAAGGCCTGGGAATGGTGTGGAGGCCGAGAGCACCCATGGGCTGTTTTAAAAGCTCTCATCAAATGTTAAAGTGTGGGAGGATTGAACTTTAAGAGCATTTCCTAAGTAAATGATTTCCAACTCTCACTGTTTTACAAATGCCTCTGCTCTAATGTCTTCTTTAAAACCCAGCAGCAAATCCCCCTTTAAAACCTCGAAGCAGTCAATCCTAAAGGAAATCAACCCTAAATATTCGTTGGAAGGACTGATGATGAAGCTGAAGCTCCAATACCTGACATTGGAAAAGACCCTGATGCTGGGAAAGACTGAAGGCAGGAGGGGGAGGGGTGATGAGGATGAGATGGTTGGATGGCATCACTGACTCAATGGATATAAGTTTGAGCAAGCTCTGAGAGATAGTGAAGGACAGGGAAGCCTGATGTGCCGCAGTCCACGGGGTCGCAAAGAGTCGGACACGACCGAGTGACTGAAGAACAAAAACAAGACCTGTTGACAGAGGTGGGACCACAAACCATACTGGAAGCCAGGGCACCTGTGTGTGCTTTCCAGCTGGGAGTGGTGGGGTTGGGGTGGGGAGGAACCTGCAGAGGCTCAGAGCAGGAACCTGCAGCCCAGCAGGGTGCCCCACCCTCTCACCCTGCAGACAGCCACCCCTCCCCACGCCCACCCAGGAGAGATGGGGAATGGCCTGGGGCCTGGGGGAGCTTTGGCAGGAAAGACACATTTGCTGCCTAATGGGCGCTGGTTGGGTGGTAATGAGCATTCCTGTTAATTTGGAGGAAGGGTTTAGCACCAGGAGGAGCCTGGGAAAACATCTTCTGAATAGGGAGAGCAGGCAGACCCCCCACCCCCGCCCCCAGGCAGATGCTCCGGAAACCCTTCTCCTGAAAGGATCTGTCTACATAGGGAGGGACGTCTGCACAGGGAGGGAGTGAGAACTTTGGTTGCTGCCTCCTTTGGAAGGAAGGCAGGGAGGCAGTTACCAGCCCAGTGTCAAGAGCTTAAAAAGGGAGGGAAGCACAGAGCACTGGGTATCCAACCCCCCAACAGCGGGTGGGCTTGAGGCCCTCCTGGCATGGTCGACCCAATAACTCAGCCTGTGGGTCAGGCCCAGCCACCTAGCCAGCAGGACACTCACCTCTGGGCCTCACCATCTCCCTCGGCTGCAGGGACTAAAGGGGACAAGAGGCAGGCAATGCTGCACGCATCTGTTCATCCATTCAGGGATGTATGAAGCACCTACTATGTGCCGGGTGTCACGTGGGCGCTGAGGGTCTGGTGGACGCATCGGCCTTGGCCCCTGCTCAGGTTTCCCAAGGCCCCTGCTCAGGTTTCCGTGAGGAAGGAGGAAGACAACAGCCAGGTAAGCAAATGCGTGATAGCATCCGGTAACCGCAGTCCAGAATATAAAACAGAGAGATGTGATGGAGAACGCCCCGGGCCGCAGAAGGAGGTGACACTTCAGCTGTGACCTGAGAGATGGAGAGAATCTGAGGAAAGAGCAAGCCCTAGAGGGAACGGCAGGAACAAAGGCCCCCAAGGTCGGAACCTGCTTAGAACATTGGTGGGGGAGGGGAGGGATGGAAAGAAGGGAAATGACTGAAGCTGGGAGGGAGCAAGGGTGTGAGGGAAAGGATACTGCCGCCCTGGAAAGGAGTTCGCGTTTCATTCTAAGTGTGAGGGGTAGTCGCCGGAGAGCTTCAGATGGAGAGTTCCGGGTTCTGATTTACATTATTAAAAAAACCTCCCAGGATACTTTTGGGAATGGAGAGACTGGGTAGGAAGTGTTCAAAAACTCTGGAGGCTATAGTGAGAGAGGACGGGGCTGGACGGGGAGGGAGTGGCCTTGGGCGGATCTGGGATCGATCTAGGGGTGGAGCCAGCAGCATCAGCTGAGGGATTGGGAGAGGGTTAAGGAGAAGGGTGGAAATGGAACCTGATCCAGTCCCGGAGCCAGGAGATACTTGGGAGGGAAACCAGGGAGCGCTGTTAGACTCCTGATTCAGGGGAGGGGCCCCTTTAACAAGCTGGCCCCCAAGTGATGCTGATGTAGCTTTGGGCTCTCAAATACCAACTCCAGAGGCTGAATTCTGTGTGTATAAAAATCACAGCCTGGGGGGGTGGGGTGGGGGTCCGGTTGCCTAGTAAGAGATCAGGATACAAAAGCTTAAAGAGAAAATCTTTTGTCAGTTCACTCATTACTGCACTCTCCCCCTGAAGCCATGGACCCCTGAGTCCCCTCCCTCAGCAAGAATGGGGATGCCCTTTCTGAGGAGCCCTTTCCTCCCCAAAGCTTCCTTCTCTTCTTACATTCTGAGATTCAGAGGTAGTAGGAATCTTTGCTTCCCCGGGTGGCGCTAGTGATAAAGAACCTGCCTGCCAGTGTAGGAGACCTAAGAGATCCTGGTTCAATCTCTGGTTGGGGAAGATCCCCTGGAGGAGGGTACGGCAACCCACTCCAGTATTCTTGCCTGGAGAATCCCATGGACAGAGGAGCTTGGCGAGCTGCAGTCCATAGGGCTGCACGGAGTCAGACACGCCTGACCAACGTAGCACCGCAGAGCAGCAATCTTTGAGGGGTCTGCTGCCTGAGTGTGAATGGGAGACATGGGCGGGCAACAGGCCAACGCCTCCAAACCATCAGTGATTCCAGCGGTCCTGTGCAAGAAAGGATTCCTAGGAATCAAGGTGAGCTGAAAGATAGCAGCCTGCACCCTCAAGGGTTCATTTTCTCACATAAAATAGCCTGGAGTTTGGCAGTGTCAGTAATTTGAGGTCTTTTACTGGGGGCCGGCCAGATTTCTTAGAGAAACCCTTTCAGTCTCCTGCCTGGAGGAGGGGTCTGGCTTCATGGTTTCTGGAGTTGAGTAAGGAAAGGAAGCCAGGTGGAGGTTGCAGCATTCTGTATCCCATTTTCAGTATAGTATCCAAGCTCTTAGCTGTGCCTTGCTTCCTCCAGGCCAGAGAATAAACCTGGGCTTTTGCTGGGGAGACGAGGAGTGGTTACCCAACAGCTTGGACTGAGCTGAGGATCCACATTCCTGCAAATTTGCAAAAGCTCTTGCTTTGCTCACTCTTGTTTTAACTCTCACTCCATTGGATCATAGAAAAAGCAGGGGAATTCCAAAAAAATTCTACTTCTGCTTTGTTGACTATGCTAAAGTCTTTGAGTGGATCACAACAAACTGGAAAATTATTAAAGAGTTGGAAATACCGGACCACCGTACCTGTCTCCTGAGAAACCTGTATGTAGATCAAGAATCAACAGTTAGAACCGGACATGGAATAACTGACTGGTTCAAAATTGGGAAAGGAGTATGTCAAGGCTGTATATTGTCACCCTGCTTATTTAATTTATATGCAAAGTACATCATGTGAGATGCTGAGCTGGATAAATCACAAGCTGGAATCAAGATTGCTGGGAGAAATATCAATAACCTCAGATATGCAGAAGATACTACCGTGATGGCAGAAAGTGAAGAGGAGCTAAAGAGCCTCTTGGTGAAGGTGAAAGAGGAGAGTGAAAAAGCTGGCTTAAAACTCAACATTCAAAAAACTAAGATCATGGCATTTAGTCCCATCACTTCATGGCAAATAGATGGGGAAAAGGGGGGAAAAGTGGCAGATTTTATTTTCTTGGGCTCCAAAATCACTGTGGACAGTGACTGACTGCAGTCATGAAATTAAAAGACCCTTGCTCCTTGGAAGAAAAGCTATGACAAATCAAGACGGTGTATTAAAAAGCAAACACATCACTTTGCTGACAAAGGTCCATCAAAGCTATGGGTTTTCCAGTAGTCATGTATGGATGTGAGAGTTGGACCATAAAGAAGGCTGAGCACCAAAGAATTGATGCTTTTGAACTGTGGTGTTGGAGAAGACTCTTGAGAGTCCCTTGGACAGCAGGGAGATCAACCCAGTCAATCCTAAATGAAACTGACCCTGAATATTCATTGGCAGGACTGATGCTGAAGCTGAAGCTCTAATACTTTGGCCACCTGATGCGAACAGCCAACTCATTGGAAAAGACCCTGATTCTGGGAAAGATCATAGGCAGGAGGAGGAGGGGACGAGAGAGGATGAGATGGTTGGATGCATCACTAAGTGAATGGATATGAGTTTGAGCCAACTCTGGGAGATGGTGAACGACAGGGAAGCCTGGTGAGCTGCAGTCCATGGGGTTGCAAGCGCTGGATACGACTGAGTGACTGAAAAGCAACAACAACGCCCACTATCCTGGGGTTGCATGCTCCTGAGGCCTTGATGGCTCTGGGATGAGAACAGATTTGAGTGTCTCTAGAGAATCCAACAGCCTGGTGTTCTGTCTACCTGGGACCTCGAGGTCAGGATTAGTCCTCCCTGTTTCCAGCTTCCAAAATCTTGTTGCTGTCATCTCCCCTGTTATCCTTCCTATGAAATTGTTGTCTTTGAAAGAAAAAAAAAAAAACTCACTGTAGTTTTAATGGGGGCTGGAAAGGAGTACAGTTAGTGTGAGTATTCAGTCTTTCATCTTGTCCCTTCGTCTTACAAATGAGGGGATTTGGGTGAGAGTTTGGGGCTTCCCAGCTGCAGGTCTGAATGTCATCCTGTGTGGATGGAGATCCTCACTTTATGAGGTTAGCCTCGCATCGTGGAAACTGAAAATGCCAGACACAGACTTTCCTGTTGTCCCTGGCAGGTAGGTAGGCGATGAGTCCATGCCCCAAACCCACCTGTAAGATGCTTCTCACTGGACGCCTGGGTCAGGAGGTAAGACCCAAGAAGCAAGATCAAGGGAGAAACTTCTGGATGAGGTAGCCGCGGGGGCCGTGCTGTGTCCCTACCAGCTGCGGTGGCCATGGTCAGGGTGCTGGCAGCAGTGTCATCACTGGCCAGATTCTTGGCAGGATTTCAAACACGATCAGCAAAGGACCCCGAGTGATACACACGGCGGGTTACTGGTAAGCGTGGGGTCAGGGCAGAAGTGTCTAATGTGACACTGCATCCTCCCCATGTTGTCAGGTCCTATTCAGCCCTTTGAAGCTGTATCTGGAACCTCCCCCAAACGGGCTTTCCCCACCTGCAAACTTTTTACAGCCTCAGTGTGGCTCTGCTTCTCCGACCTCTTCTCCCCTTCCCAATCCTTGACCATTGACCTCCTGTCTCTTATCCAAACGCAGGCCCCACTCTGTGGCTGTCAGCAATCTTCTCAGCCCAGTTCACACTGTCTGACTGCATATCTTCATCTGCTCTGCCCGTGTTTGCCCTCCCCTGTTTCAGCCAGGTCCTTGCTCCCTGACACCTATAGAGCAGTGCTCCAGCCCCAGGCATCATTACTTAAATATTAAAAAAACCCAAACCACTTATTAGTTCATGTGTTTATAACTTGTTCTTCCCACTAGAAAGAAGAACTCATCTCTTCACTGCAAAGCACAGGGCCAGGCAACGTGCAAAATGTTCAATAAATATTTCCCTACTTCCCCACTCTATCGAGGAAATAAAGTACTTATGAACTCATACATGATTTACAGACATGAATGTTGGGAGCGAAAATTATTCTCCCTTATCTGAGCTTCGTTTTCTACTAGCTTTTATTGTAAAAACAATATAACATGAAAGAGACTTTGGGAAAAAAAAGAGGGAGAAAAATCACCCACAATTCTCCTTGGTGTAATTGTTTTTGTTTTTTGCAAACACATTGCCTTCAAGCCTTTTCCTTTAAGTGTCCACATGTTTACGTAGCTCCAATCCTAGTGCTCACTGCCCTTAAAAATCCAGCTCCAAGGCCGCTTCCCAGGGCAGCTTTCTTGGACCCCAAGAAACTCCCTCCCACTCTGTCGCACATCATTGCCGGGGACCAAACTTCCTGGGGGCAGGAGTTGCATCCCCTGAGTCTCTGTGGCCCAAACACAGGGCAGGGCACATGCCAGACGCTTCTCATGGTCTCGCTTTTGCATTCTGTGCTGTCACTGTGCATTGGAACAGACGCCTTGTCCCCTGTTGCTCAGTAGTTTTCATAACGATCATTTTTAACGGCTCCAGAATATTTCATCAAGTGGATGTTTCATAATTTAGTTAACCAGTCCCCTACTGGGGAACATTTGGGTTGTTTCCATTTCTTTTTCTATCACAAATAATGCCGCAACCACTGTTCTTGTGCAATATAGTTTATTTCTTCTTTTGAGAAAATTTACAGAATCCTTGAATCAAGCAGATCGCCAGTTTACTAAGCCCATTTCAGCCTGGCAACAACTGACTCCCTGGTCCCATCTCGTTGGGGGAACACAGGTGCCCTCACAGTCTCGTCTTCCTTCAGCTTAAACACTCCCTAGGATCCTGTGAACCTGTCTTCCTTTGTTTGCTGAGAGGTCATGGATTGAGTTGCCCTTCTTCATCACATGTTTATCAAACTGCTACTTATCTTAGCTCTCTGGAGCTTTGTACAAAACCTGGTATGCCTTAGGTATTGTTTTTTTCCCCCCGCCCCTCTTTCAGTGTATTTTCAGTGGTACTGATGCTGTTTTTGGTCCCAGGGATTGGCCTGGGCTTCAGGCCTGACCAATCAAAGCACCGTATATCACCTTCACTGATTGGCTCAGGGAAAGTTGCATGACTTAGAGCCAATGAATTGCAACCCTGGGAATTTTGGGAGAGAAGCCCTTTTCTCTGGCTGAACTTGGCACTTCTGTAAGATGCGCTGATGGTGTCATATCATTGATATAGTATAGACCATGAGGTGATATTGATAGGGGCACACCGGAGCTGCCTGCAGCCATTTTACCATTGTACAAGGAAGACCCAGCTATGAAAGGAGAGTAAGACTAAGAGAAGCATAGGGAGCCTTTCTTTACTCACTCCTTCTACATCTATTTGCTAAGCCTCACTGTATGCCAGGCCTGTTCCTGGCTCTAGGGAAAGAACCGTAAACAAGACAAGGTCCCTATTCTCATGTGTGTTTTAGTGGGAGCAGCAGTCTCTACAGCAATTAAGCATATAAGTTAGCAGGTGAATAAACAGGATAATTCTGGAAATGGCAAGTGCTTCGAAGCGTGAGAGTTAGTGGCTGAAGGAGGGAGGGTAGCTGCTTTTACTGGCCTGCAGGGGGTCTCTCTGAGGAGCTGACTTTGGAGCAGGGACCTGAATGATGTAAGGAGATTGCATTCCAGGTGAAAGGAGCCACCTAAAGGCCCTGCCAGAGGTGGGACAGGGCATAGGGCACAAGTATTCTGTTTTGTTAAAAAAATCTTTTTGAATTGTCGTGAAATACACATAACATACCTGGAGAAGCGCATGGCAACCCACTCCAGTATTCTTCCTGGAGAATTCGCACAGATAGAAGAGCCTGGCAGGGTATAGTCCATAGGGTGGCAAAGAGTTAGACACAACTTAGCACACACGCATTCACACATAACATAAAATTTACCACCTTAACCATTTTAATGTGTACAGTTGAGTAAAGGCACGACTTTAGAAGACATTTTTGAACCTCTGGATTCAGCAGTAACTGAAGTCATTACTTCCCCTGACTTTTCAGTTGTGGAGCCAATAGTTGCCCCATCTAGACCAAGTTTGAGCTGGATTCTCTGCCCCTGGCTCCCAGAGACCCAATACAACCAGTGTTGTTGAGCGAACAAATACATAAGCAAATGAATAGAAGCCGGAAGTCTTCAGAAACATACGTTACCCCTAGCAACCCATCAGCAGCCCTGGTCTCTGGCAGCTTCGTCAGTGCCAGGTATTATCATCAACAACTTTCAAGTCTAGAATATGAGACACGGGGAGGGAACAACGAATTCCAGGAGAGAGAGAACTGGGACCAGCCTTGCCTGTCTTCCTGCAAGTTCTCAGCACTCATCCACGCACAGCTGGGCTGAGGTCTGCTTTGTTCTCTGCTCTGATGGCAGGTTGTGACATTTCCACCTGGAGGTGTCTTGCTTATTGCTCTTGGGACGTTTTTATTTTTTTATTTAAAGAGAATTTCCGTGGCAGTCTGTGCCACCAAGGGCCGTCGGGAGCCCCTGGCAATGTGATTCCGTCTGAAGAACAAAGAGGCAAATTTGCTGAAGATCAAATGCAAAAGCATCGTGAGAGGAGAGGGCTGGGAGTTACAGATGAAAACGGTGCCGGTTCCAGCCCAGATCTGAGAGCTATGAATAATGGAGGATCCACACACAGCCTGGGGTGCGTGGCTGTTGGGGTGTGAGAGGAGACGGGGATCCCCTCAACCTGGCTGAAGACATTTCGCTAGGAAGAAGTCTGGCCAGGCACAGCCCTCCAGGCAGGGTCAGCACAAATGAAAAGCAAAGCAGTGAGGAGGAGGATGGAGTCAAGGGGTGGGAGAGCCGAAGCAGCTGCAGTTGCAGGGATAGAGTGTCGCTGCCTGGACTGTGTGTGATGGGAGCTCAGGCATGGGAAAACACAGTCCCGTGTTCTCCAGGTGGGGGCCAGGTATCCCTGGGGACTTAGGGGAAATGTGGAGGACAGAGAGCTATCCTGCTGGATCCTGCTAGTAGATGCGCCTTTTCTGCCAGATTCCGGAAGGCACCTGCAACCTCCTCTGGGGCCTTGCCCTCTGTGGCCCTCCTCCTGACTCTGCCTGTCTGGGGACCTCCTCTGTGCTCCATCACCCCCTGCTGATTCCCGTCGATGCCTCCGGCCAAGCTCAGTGCCTCCTTCTAGGCATACTGTGTGCTAAGCCACTTCACTCTGTCCAACTCTTTGCAACCCTATGGACTGTAGGCTCATTTGTCCATGGGATTCTCCAGGCAAGAATACTGGAGTGGGTTGCCGTGCCCTCCTCCAGGGGGATCTTCCCCACCTGGCGATCAAACTGGCGTCTCCTATGTATCCTGCACTGGCAGGCAGGTTCTTTGCCACTAGCACCACCTGGGAAGCCCCTCTCTCTAAGCAGTCTTGCCCTACTCTCAAGCCCAATCCTGAGACTCAATCCACCCCCTCAAGGTCCTTCCAGCCTCCCCATCACACCACCTGACCCAGGCACTCTTCCCCCACCCTCCCTCTCCTGGAGCTTGTAGACCTCTGCGTTGGCCTCAGATACTTCCCTCTGTGCAGCTCTGACACATCTTGTCCCTTTGTCTTATACCGTGCAGCACTCTGCCTCTGGGGACGTGGTCTGTCCTTCTGGGAGTACACGCTCATCATTCTTTTCAGCCACCAAGTACCAGAACTCTCTTTCTGACTATAGAGTGATCTTCCCTTCATCTAAGCTGAGATGCCAGACATTCACCCTCTAGGCTTTCTGTAACGGGAAGATTGCCCATCAGTCAAATGCGCTCCAGCTAGTCGGGGTCACAAAGCATCAGGGACCACCCGGCATCCCAGAATCTGTCTATGAAGGGGAAGTGGCAGGTCTGGCTGCAGGAGCAGCCTCATCTGGCTTCCAGAGACAGCAGGGACAGGACTCAGGGCCCAGCTGGGCAGGTTGTGTTGTCAAAGACAAGGGCAAGGGCAGTGGTGTCCTTGTGACTTCTTCCTGGATGACCAGCCTTTTAGCATGATGCTGGGGCCTCCCTGAGGATCTCTGGGATCCAAATATCCTTTAATAAGGACCCTTTCTGTTTATATCAGCCAAAATATGTTGCTGTTACCTTGAATCACACTCCATTTGTATTAAAAGACCCTAACTTGTCCATCACTTTTTTCAATTTCTAGGTTTTTTTCCTATTCTAATATCCTTTAAAAAATACATACTTATTGGGACTTCTCTGGCAGTTCTGTGGTTAAGACTCGGAGCTTCCACTGCAGGGTGTGTGTGGCTTCGATCCCTCATTAGGGAAGTAAGACCCTGCATGCTGCAAAGTGCAGCCCCAAAAAATAGAATAAAGAAGCTATTAAAAATACAAACTAAGTTTAAAAAATAAATTGATGTAAAACAAGGTATTAAGTAAATGAAAAAGTCTTTCAAATTAAGACTTAGAAATTCATAAACCACAAAAGTTTTGATGATATCATAATTACAATCCTGAATATTTAGTGGAGGGACTGATGCTGAGGCTGAAGCTCCAATACTTTGGTCACCTGATGTGAAGAACTGACTCATTAGAAAACACCCTGATGCTGGGAAAGATTGAAGGCAGGAGGAGAAGGTGATGGCAGAGGACGAGATGGTTGGATGGCATCGGTGACTCAATGGACAAGTTTGAGCAAACTCTGGGAGATGGTGAAGGACAGGGAAGCCTGATGTGCTGCAGTCCATGGGGTTGCAGAGTTGGACATGGCTGAGCAACTGAACAACAACAACAAATAATAATAATAATTACAAATGCACATATCCTTTGACCTGCCAATCCTACTTTTGGGAATTTTTCCTACTTCTATCTTATTCAATTAATATAGCCTAGAGATTAGAGATTTTTCCTAATCAGATCTTCCTCATCTTCCCCCACCTCCTTTAATTTTTTTTTTTTTTTACAGAAGAGTGTTCCATTGTAGACAAGCTGTAGCTCATTGAGCTTAACCCCTTTTGATGGACCCTGAGTTGCCTTCTATCTTCGGTTGCTACAGTGCAGTGAATACCCTTATACATATGCTGTCTCATGTGTATAAAGTGGAACATCTGTGCAATGTATCAAGTGAGAAAACAAAAAGCAGAACAGCCTATAGGATGTGTTATGTTTTGCACAAGAAAGAGGGAAAATAAGAATATAGCTTCATATTGGTTATGCTTCCATGAAGATACTCTGAAAGGCTAGAAAATGCTAATGGTAAACATACTGTCTTTCGTGGTTGGTGGAGGAAGTGGGGAACTGGATGGCTGGGTCAGAGGTGGGAGAGAGACTTCCCTCCACCTTTAGCCTTGCTTTGTGTTTGGAACCAAGGGGAATGTATTACCTGTTTTTTTTTTTTTAAACCAACAACATAAATGAATGTAGAAGTGGTACACAGATGTTACCCAAATCCTGCAGATGGCCGTCGGTGGTTGAATTTGGGAACTGCTCCATACTGTGGCTTTGGGGCATCTCTGATACCCAGACTGCTCCTCCACCCACAGGAGCCAGCAGGGAGCCGAGGAGAAAAGAGAGGTGGCCCTACACCGGCAGACCCCTGCCCCACTGTGTGCGTGTGACTGCCTGCCGCTCGCACAACAGCCCGGAGCTCCTGTTTCTGATTGACCTTGTCTTGGGGTTAATGAGGGGACCTCTTCCTGAAACTGGACACCTTCAATGTCTCCCACCCCAGGAGAGAAGACTCCAGAGGGGCCTGCTGGGTGAGGGAACTGTCTGATGACAGGCCACGTTGGCCGGTTCCCATACTCACGTAGGTGTCACTCGTTCCCCCAGTGCAGCTTTAGGAGCTGACCTGCTCGTGGGAACCCAGCAGAGCAGCCCACACCTTGTCCCCGGATCCCAGGCCTTTGCAGAGGCTGAGCTGGATACACACCTTCAAGTCTCCCCTCTTCAGGGCAAATGACAGCTTGGCTTTGGGGAGACAGCCAGAGCAGGCTGCAAAGGGAGGGCCCTGAGCCCGGTTTGTCTCCAACTGCCTTTGTTGGAGAATAAACACCCCATCCCCACCCCACCTGAAAGCCGCAGCCTCTGCCGCGAAGAAAAACCGTATACAATCTCTGCTTTAGATGTACAAAAAGTCTGAAATTGCTTGGAGACTAGGCGGGAGGGAGCCTGGACGAGGCTGGGGGGATCTGGGCGGGTAATTGCGGGTCATCTATCTGCCTCTGTCAGCACGCGCCTGCTCAGCAAGCATTTGCAGAAAGGACTCTCTGAATTTGCTTTCCCCCCCTCCTTGCATTACTTACTCTTTTCTCAGCAGCTGTAAAACCTTTTTCCTAAAACTGCCCTCAGGCGTAATGAACAGGAGACATTCAGAGCTGGGAAGAAAGACAGCCCCGAAATGACGCACTCGGCCTTTCTCAGGGTCCCTGAGAGGATTACCCACAGGCTGCAGTTTGCTCTGAGGGGGAGTTGGAGAGCTTCCACTAGGACCCAGGGCAGTCAAGAAGGGCACCCACAGCGTAGAGAGGGTCCCAGTCTCTTTCTCCCCCACCCACTCAGAGCAATGGCCTCAGAAGAGAGGTCTGAGCCTCTTCCAAATGGACACTAGGGTTTAGAACCCCTCAGAACCCACTCAGCCCCGTGGGGGGCATCCTCAGGGTAGCCCCCCAGCACCCCTGGAGTTGGGGTCCACCTGGTCTGAAGCTAGCCTGCTCCCTGAAATGAAGCAAGGGCTTGGGTACAGGAGGCTGGGGTGGTGGGTAATGCCTTGCAGCGGATGGGACATGGGGATGACCAGCCCAGCTCCTGGGGAGGGGGGAGCACCAGGGACCACTGGGCAGCCCCAAACGTGGCTTATTGGAACCAGAGCTTGGGGCCAGAGTCGGGGAGGGGAGCGGCTGATCCTGGCGGGAAGCGGGGACATGGAAGCCCTGTGGGGTGGTAGTTCTGCCACTCGCTGGCTGAGTGACGAGGGTCACCTGCGGAACCACTCCAGGGAGACTTTCACCCCCGGAGCCCCCGGCTCCTCCGGTCTCAGCTCCTTACCGGCAGCATCACCATAGTAAGGGGGGGTGTGTGGCTCTCACGAAGTGTGCCAGTCAGGGCTTGAACACTATCCAGAGGGGCTGTCTCTTCCCTGCCAGGCCTCCCACAGGGTCATAATGTGAGGCTGTGTATAACACCCCTGTGAGTATAAAGGTGCCCATTCTAGAAGGAGGTGGAGACTTTCAGAGTCAGAAGAGTCCCTAGAGACCACCCCAAAGTGATGCCTGGGAGGTTAAGGGAGTCCTGGCTTGTGCCCTGAAACCACCGCTGCTGGAGAGAGAGTACTGGGGTGACCCCATCTCACCTCCACATGCTGGATCCTTCTGTGTGCAAGATACTCCCACCCGGCTCTGGCCTCCTCTCTGCCGAGGAGGGCAGGATGGAATGGAGGGGGCAAACCCCAGATGTGGCCAGCCCACCCCAACCCTGCCTTCCTCAATGCACCAGCCTCAGGTCTCCGTCAGGGCAGGGCTTCCTGGCCCTCTGGGTCTTTCCTCTCTCCCATAATCATTCGCTAGATGTCTGACTGTTTTTCCCTCTTGCCCTCCCCACAGGGCCCCTCTGGCAGGGGCCTCGGCAGGATTCCCAAAGTGGGAGACATGCTTTCAGGGCCTGGGGACCTCATCTAAGCCATTTCCTAGCCTGTAAAATGGGCAACAATCCATACGTGAGGGTGCCCTAGGGATCAGCATCTTCTCTGACAGGGAAGGAAGGCTGTCCCGGGAGGCAGTGGCCTGGACCTCAAGTTAACAAGCCTCAGGTTCAGCCTCCAGACAGGTGATACACAGATGGAGAGACGCTCTGACAAGGTGGGGAAGAAGAGACACTCCCCACTCAGCGCTCTTGTCATCTTTGAGTGCGATTTCTCTCCGCTCCCTGGGGATGCACTGTCAGCGCAGGATCTGTCCAGAACCCCCCTTTCCCCCTCCTCTATGACCCCCCTCCCCCAAGCACCAAGTCTCAGCTGCTCCCTTCCCCCGCTGCTCTGCTCCAGCTTCCATCTCCCTTTCAGGCAAGCTCCCACTTCCAGACCTCTGGCATTTCTGTTTTGTTGATCTGGAAGTTTCTCCCCACAGACCTCCCTGTGCCTCACTCCCTCTCTTCCTGGATCTCTGCTCAAAAGTCCTCAAAGAGGCCTCCTTGAACCTCCCTCCCTCCCCCTGGGCAAAGGAAAGCAGAGGCCCTCCCGCCTGTCTTCTGTACCCCCTGGGCCCTTGTCGCCACTTGACCCTTTATATGCTTTTTTTTCTCTACTGCACCTTGAATGTAGGTGGCTATGGAAACAGAATCTTTAGTTTTGTTCCCTGAAGTCTCTGCAGCTCTTAGAACAGTACCTGACACATAGTAGGAGCTCTGCAAACATGTGCTGGATAAATGAGTATAAATGAAGGAATCATTAAAAGTAAGTATTGAAATTATCCCAGTTTCTGTAACCTTTTGGGAGCATTTCTTGCATTTTTAACATAAAAGGACTCAGAAAAGAGTGTTTACTTGAAAAGAGCATTTATTGAGACTTCTCTTTCTGCCCTCTGGAAGCCTCCGGGGATGAGCATGGCTGTGAGTGGTTAAGGCCAAGGGCTCCTGCTCACCCTCAGGAAGGGGAAAGACTGGGCTGTGGTGAGTCCCAGGGGCCAAGAAAGTCCCCCTTCCAGGGATGAGGGAGTGGAGGCCCCTTGAGCCACACAGAGGAGGCGGCTCGGTCTGTTTCCCTGGGGGTTAGAGTTCTGTTCCTTATAAATCCCAGTCCTGAGGATCCCAACTCAGAACTAATTATTCACGGACCATAAGGGGCATCCTCAGAAAGGGCATTTGCAGGATGAGTAGGAGCTGCTAAGCTGACTTAAGGAAAGGTTGTATGAGGATGGTGCAAACACAGATATATGGGCAGAGTGTATTGGGCAAATAGTCTTCCTCATGGGACATCAGGGGTTCTGTGTGAGAAGAGGGCACAGACTGGCAACACTGGATTAAACAAAGTGAAACTTGACATACAGGACTTGTCAGTCTTTAATACACAGTGTTCACTGTGGCTCTCCGAGACAGGCTATAGCATGCCCCATTTGCTTCATGGAGCACCCAAGAAGACCCATCTAACTTACCCCCAGGAATTACTGACAAGAGCATAGGGACACTTTGAGGCTGGAGAGGAGTCTGAGGTAGGGGTGAGGCAGAAGGGGAAGGGATGCTGGAGTAAGTGAAGCTGAGGGCCATTCGTTAATTCTCTGAATGACTTGCAAAGGAGTTTGGACTCTATCCTACAGGAAACTTATACTGATGTGCAATTTGCATTTAATTTGTATCCACTTATTGACTCTAAGACAAGGCATGCAACTGGAATGCTATAGGGACTTCAGTAAAGAGATTGGCCCGGTGCAGGAGCAAACTGGAACACCTGTGTCCTTGTAAGGAGGGAAAGGCTGCTACAGACTGTGCATCTGCAGGGAGCAGCAAATCCCCAAAACTACCACATGAATGGCGCCTTCTGGAGCTGTGCAGTGCACACCCTGAGCTCCTGCCCAGGACAGCCCTGAGAGGGGAATGCTCACTCAGCTCCAGTGGATTGCTACCAGATGAGAAAGTGTGCTAGACTAGTGTTGACCAGTGTCAGGACCAGTGAAACCAGTGTTCACAGAAGCCTCCTTGGAGTGTGGATGGGCAACATGACTACGTCCAGTCAATGACAAGTGGGCAAAAGTCAGACACGGGTACCATGCTGAGGCTGTGCCACATCCATGTACCCTCCTCCTGTCTCTTCGCCCCCTGAAGCAGCAAGTGACAAGGCCATGCTTCTCAGATGCCACCAAACCATGGTGGTGCCTCTCTCAGCCGGGGTCCCTAACTGACTGCCTGGGGCAAAGCCCCTGGAACACTTGCGCTGGACATGCCATGTGAGAAAGAAATAAACATCTGTGTGGTAAGCTCCTGAGACTTGAAGATACTTGTTACTGCAGTAGAGCCCAGCCTTTCCTGACTGCAAAGAGACAGAGTGAATGTTGTCCTGACTTCTGATTCGGAAGAGAAATATTCTGGTGTTAAATGTTGAACATCTGTTAAAAATAATACCTGATGTAGCGCAGGCCAAGCAGAGTTTCTCCACAGGTCAGGCATGCACTGGCCACTGATTTGCAACCCATAATCTCTGTCTATTGGATCTTAGGGAACTATGCATAAGACATGAGCTAACTTTTTTTTTTTTTTTTTTGCACTTTCCTGGTCAATCTCATATCCTCGTGGGTGTACTGGGACAGAGTGAGACTCTCAGGTCTATGATTAACTTGAAGAGAATGTCTGGTTACAGACAGAGAGGGAGAAGGCAATACTAGGTTTCTTTTAAAAGCTGCTGGAGAACACCATCGGGCCGTCTGAATGGCTGTGACAGCAGCTATGAGACTCTGGCTGAATCAGCCTGGAGTGAGGCAGGAAGTGGTGATTAATTGGTGTGTGACCTTGGGCAAGTCATCTCACCTCTCTGAGCCTCCGTTTCCTGGTGGAGCAGTTGGGGATTTTGTGCAAACTCCTTCACAGGGATGTCGATGGGAGGAAGTAAGGGGTGCGTACGGCACTCAGCTCACATGAAGGGCTCGGCAAACACCAGCTCTGGTGGCTCTCCTTCTCTTTCTGGCAAGCTAGCCAGTGGTGCCGAGCTGCCCCTGCCGGAGGCGCCTCCCTGGGGCGCGGGCAGGATTGGTCTTCCTGAGACCCACGCCAGCTCTGTGTCTCTGGGACTGCCCAGCTGCAGGCTGGCTGAATTCATTTCCTGTAGCTGCTGTCACAAATCACCACAAACTTGGTAACTTAAAAAAAAAAAAAACATATAATCTGAAATTGATCATTCTAACCATTGTAGAATGTACAGTTCGGTTGTGGAAAGTATATTCACATTGTTGTGAAAGTGATCCCACGAAGTCATTCATCTTGGTAAGCTGAAACTCTGCATCTTGGCGACTTTTGAAATGACACAAATTTATTCTCACACAACTCTGGAGGCTGGAAGTCTGAAATCAGCCTCAAAGATAAGGAAAGGAGTGGGCAGGGCTGACTCCTGTGGAGGCTTCAGGGGAGAATCCACTGGCTTGCCTCTTCCAGCCTCTGGGGTGCCTGCCCTCCTTGGCTTATGGCCCCTTCCTCCCATCACTCCAACTTCTTCTGTTGTTACATCTCCTACTTCTGTGTCTAATCTCCCTTTTCCTCCCTCTTATGAGGTCACTTGTGATTGCATTCAAGGTCCACCTGGATAATCCAAGACACCCTCCCCATCTCAAGGTCCAGAACTTAGTCACACCTGCAAAATCCCATTTGCCATGTAAGGTCATATTTTCACAGGTTCCAGGAATTAGGACTTGGCTATCTTTGGCGGCCACTGTTCAGCTACCACACTGGCCACGTGGTAATTTCGGAGTCTGGGCTTAGCCCCTCGGTGGCCAGGAGGAGCAGAGTTTGGGAAATTGCTGGAGATGGAGGTGCGGGTGCAGCAGAGCAGCCAGACTTGGGGACAGCCCAGTTCTGTCCCCTCACCCTCGCTGAGACCATGGCAGGCTCCTTCCTCCCACTCTTAGCACCCTCAGGACTACTCAATGAAACAGCAAAGCCCTGGGACACAGACAAAAATTGCCTCTCACATGAAGATGCTGTTCTAGGCAGGGAGACACAGAGAATGAAGACAAGCACATGAAATGGGAGGCGGGGGGAGTGGTAGGGAAGAAAAGGAAGCAGGGACGAGAGAGGAGGATGGAGCAGGCCCCCCTCTGGGCGGTGAAGTTGTAGTCCATATGCACTAATCAGGCATCTATTATGTGCCAGGTGCCATTCTACCATCTGGGACCCGGCCAAGAACAAGGCAGCCCTGGCCCCTGTCCGGGAGGACTTCCTGTTTCAGTGGAGGATGAGCCAGGGAGCACACAAATGGGATGAGTTCAGATAGCAATGAGGCTATGACGGAGCTAAAACAGTGTCCCAGGTGACAGCAAGATGGGGCCACTTCAGATAGGCTGGTCAGGGGGGCCTCTGGGAGGAGGTGACCGCTGAGGAAGAGTCAGAGTGTGGGGACCCTGGGAGAAAGAGTTGAGCGGACAGAAAGGCAACATAGAGGTGATGCACCTAGATTGCCTGGTATGGTGTCTGAGTAGCATGTGCTCAACAAATAGTGTGGCCTGCAAGTAGGAGTTGGAGAGGTGGGGCTTTCCTTGGATGGGACACCAGGTCCCACCTGCTGTGGTCAGTGCTTCTGAGTCAAACGACCCAGGCCGCGAGCGGCCCCCACCAGCAAAGACGCTGCCTTGGGTGCCCCCGCTCCGGCGCCGATCCCTGTTCCCTCACGCGGGCTGGTTTCTTTAACGAGACCATCTGTCTGACTTTCCTCACTCTGCTGAGCTGATGGGGCCATCCATCTCCCCAGTCCCCGTCCTCGTCTGTCTGTCACCGCCCGGGTCCACATTATTCCCACCCGGCTCTGCAAGGGGGCTGTGGCGGGTTTGGCCTCCAGCATTCATGTTTATTCTTCTCATCTGGCCGCATCTGGCCTCCGTGCTGAGTCATTCGCTCCATCTGCCTGTCCTCGCTGTGGGACGCGGCCGGCTCCTCCTGGCTCTCCCCGCGCCACGTGGCAGCCCACGCGTGTGGCAGGTGCCAGGGTATGCACGCGTGGGGACGGGACCATGAGCAGCTCCATGCCTGCTGTGTGCTGGAAGCGGGGGCCCCACGTCAGGCCCAGCCTCCCCTGGAGGATCTCCCCAGGGTCACGTGGTCCATGAGCTGAGTCCCCGAGAGGGTGGGCCACAGCCAGACCCAGCAGGAACTAAAAGGCCTGTGTGAGCCCAGCTGTGCTCCACGCCAGAGCCCTTCCATTTTTACATCTGAGCTTAGACGTGAAGGGAGGGTGGACATTGAGATCTGCAATTCAGAACTGTTTCCAGGACCTCCAGCCCTGAATGTGAGCAGGACTTTCCCAGTCTAACTTTCTTCGTATTTTTTTGAAAAACGAACAAGTTGAGCTGAGGCAGTGTAATACCATCAGGTATCCCATAGTCTCAGCACCTAGTCCCCTTCCCTCCAGCCACAGCACCCCAAATTCTCCTTAGAGCCCTGGCCACAGTTCCTGGGATTTGGGCTGGGTTGACATCAGGCTTGGCCCCAGGAGAGGCCACATGACCAGAAATTAGCCAATCAGAGCACTGCAAACAGCCTCTGCCTTCTCATACCAGTGATAGGTTTCAGCATCATGTGGGCACCAAGCTGGGCCAGTCAGGGTCAGAACATTTGCTAGAACTTTTCTCCTGGGTCTGTGATTGAGCAGGATGTGGGAGTGAGTGACGGGCAGCTGATAAGTGGTAAGAGCCAGCCTTCTAGGGAAAACACCACCAAGGGGAGCAGAGTCAAGCATATGGGGAATGAACAAAGTCCTAACAAGCTTCTAGATCCAGCTGGACCTGACGCCAGCCCTACCCCTGGGCCTTTCCATTGCTGACACCAGTACATTCTCTTTACAATATAATCTGAGGTGGCTTCTGTTGCTTTCAACCAGAAGACTCCCGTGTGGTCTATATTCCTAAAGGGGCAACACCTGCCTGCGATGTAGTAGGTACTCAATAAATACTTATTTTAAAATAAGGCCCTTGTGAGTGAAGAAAGCTATTCTCAAGAGCCAGCATAGCCTATGATTTCATTTACATAACATTCTTGATGTGGCAGTCATGGAGATGGCAAACAGATTCGTGGTTGCCAAGAGCTGGGGGTGGTAGATGTGGATGTGACAGTAAAGGGTAGCACAAGGGACATCTTTGTGGTGATGGAACAGTTGTGGAGGTTGATTGCTGTGATTTCTTGAATCTCCACAGGTGATAAAATGACAGAATGATATGCACACATTGTACCAATGCCAGTTTCCTGGTCTTGGTGTTGCACTGGAGTTATGTGGGATATAACCACTGGGGGAATGAGAGAAGGCACATGAGACCTCTGTGTTATTTCTGCAACTTCCTGTGAATCTGTAATAATTCCGAAATAAAAAGTTGAAAAGTTTGTTTGTAGCTGTCACAGTCTGGGAGTTATTGGGCCCGAAATAGCAGAGCTCATGGATGTTGGAATCAGATGGACCCAAGTTTGAATCCCAGCATGGCCATTGATGAGCTGAGTGATCTGAGGTCAGTAACATCTCTTCTCTCACTCTAGTGTCCTCATCTATGAAATGGGACCCATGGGCCTAATTTGTAGGGCGGTTATGAAGAGAAAATAAAATGGACTATAACCTGCCTCACACCATGCCTGGCATATGGGAGGCAATAAACAACAGCCGACAGATGCCGCAGGATGTAAATACAGGACTTAACCAGGAGGAGTATGGTGTGGGGGTCAAGGCTTTGGGGTCTGGAGTCAGCCTTCCTGGGCTTAAATCCTGGCAATGTGACTCTCTGGTTGGGTGACCTTGGCCAGGCTACTTGACTTCTCTGGTCTTCACTTTACCTATCTGTAAAATGTAGATTAAAATAGTACCAATTTCATTGGCTAGTTTTGAGGATTAGGAGAGACAATGCACCTGAGACCGTTAGGGAGTGCCTAGCGCTCAGCAAGGATGGTAAACTAAGCTTTGAGTGCCCCCTGGGTGGGGAGGCCGGCTCCCAGGCTGGAGACCGGGGTGGTGGTGGGGGGAGGCACCTGACCGTGCAATGGGGTCTGTAGAAACCTCATCCCAGGAGAGCCCCAACTTCCTGGGAACCAGCCTCTCCCCCGGGAGGTCCTCCTTCGAAGTCCAGCAGCCTATGATGAATGCCACCCGTGGCCAAGCAGAAAATCTGATCACAGGCACTAAGACACCCCTGCCCCCAAGATCCAAGCTTCCCTCCTCCTGCTTCTGTCCTCCCTGAGAAGGGCGCATACAAACCCGAGCTGGACTCTGCACGGAATGAACTCTGAGGTACAGCTTCCCAGGAGAAGGGAAAGGAAGTAGGGTTCTTGGTCAGAGAAAGAAATCATGGGGACAGTGGGGGCTGGGTGGTGGGGGTCGAGGGGGCTATAGAAATTCCTCCAACCCCAGTCATACATTTCATGGTTCAGTTGTGACTTTAAGATGTCTACAACGTCATCATCACCGAACCCATCCTTTTGGTTAAACACTGCCCACTCCCGTGTCCTGTTCCTCTCTGAAATCTAGAGGAGTAACACATTAAGCCACTACCGTGTGAATTAATTTCTGACGGGATATGGGGCAAAGTCCACTAAAAGTAGACAGAGGAGGGATGCAGGAACAAGGCGAGAATGATGCTGAAGGCAAACTTTGCCTGCCCTGGCTGACTCTTGGTGATAATCTATTTAAAGGCATGCCCTCGCTGTCCTCGTTGATGTAGATCCATTTGAACAGTTTCAGGGCTGCAGTCTTTATTTAATGCAGCTCTGAGCCCGGTTGCATCGGGGCTCAGAGCTAAGAGGAGGCTGGCTCCTGGCAATGCTTAATAACAAGGTGACTGTGTGCAGCTTCTCGGTAGATGGAGCAGCAGAGCCGGGCAGCAGTGGCCACACGTGACGACCCAGTGCCTGCTGCTGCCGGGGTGATGGAGCTTGCTAGAGATGGAAATTCCCACCCTGGAGCTAGGCGGGGACACTTATGAGAAGGGACTCTCAATTTTAAATGAGCTGGTGATTGCGTGGGATGCAAGAGGCATTATTTCGTAGTGACTGAGAAAAAGTTAGGCTTCTCTCAAGTTGGCTTCAGCAAACAAGGGAATGTGTTGGCTCATGTGGCAGTCTATCTTCAGAAATAGGGAGATCCAGGACTCCCTGTGAGAACATTCAGTAGTTCCTGAGACCACAAGCTTCCTGTTTTGAATATGGGGTGGGGGGGAAAGCTTGTTTGTGGCCAGGCATTTGGCTGAGATGGCAAAGAATCTGACTGCAATTCAGGAGACCCGGGTTAGATCGCTGGGTCAGGAAGATACTCTGGAGAAGGGAATGGCAATCTACTCCAGTATTCTTGCCTGGAGAATCCCATGGACAGAGGAGTCTGGTGGGTTATAGTCCGTGGGGTTGCAAAGAGTCAGAAAGGATTGAGCAACTCACACTTATTCCCATAAAAGTCCTGAGATTCTTTGACTGGCCTGGCTTAGGTCACCTGCCCTCTCCCTAAACCAATCACTGTGACTAGGAGAATGGGATATGCTGATTGTCCTGGCCCACCCCAAGGGACCAAGGGAGGTGGGGAAGGTGTCAATCTTATCCAAGTCTGACAGAGAGCAGGGCTGATCTGGTTAGAAAGCAAGCAGAACACTAGCTCATACTGACGGCTTAGCCTGCCTTCACATGCTTCATCCAACTTACCCCTCTCAACAGTTTCTGCAGAAATTCTTCTTCCAATTTGATGGATGAAGACACTAAGGTAGAGGAACTTGCCCAAGGGCACATACCCAGAGAAGGATTCCAGCCTTCTTCTATTTTATTCCCAATTCTTTCCCACCTCTCCTGGTCCAGCCTGTCTTCTCTCCCCCACTCTTGATATTCCAGCACACTTAGCCTCCTAGTAAGTAAGACTCCTAGGGACCTGGAAAGAATATCAGAGTTCATCCAGCCTCCTTCAGTGACATACTCAAGGCCACGTAGCCAGTGAATGCAGCATGGATCAGTCAGTTCAGTTCTGTCTCTAGAATCATATCTGGTTGTCACTTACCTCCCCTTTGCCCCGCTGCTTGCGATCTGGTCTCAACTGTGTGGCCCTCGTTTGCTCGCTGGCCTGTTTCTCACTTCCCCGGTGCCTCATACAGTCCCCCAGGCCCCAGAGGCTCGTGTGTCTTGACCGATGGGCTGTACTTTCCTGGGTCCCAATGCTTCAGCTATTTGCAGGCATCTTCCTTTCCCTGTGTACCATTTCCTTTCTAGTTAATTGCTTTGTTCTGATACTTTAGAGGTAATTTTCCTGTTACTTTATTTTTACAGTTAACACCCTCCAATTAATTTCATAGCTCTTAAAAGTTCTCACATAAGATGCCCTGAGAACCCTCACAGTTTATCCGTTGCATGTGAAAACGATGTTTCCCGCACGCAGCCTGGTCATCCAGTCACTTGTACCACATCCAAGGCGCTTGGGTGTGTTTGTCACACTTAATGTTCACAATAGCCTTTTGAGAGTAGCCTCATTTTACAGAGAAGCTTCCCTGTAAAAGTGGCTCAGACGGTAAAGAATCTGCCTGCAATGCGGGAGACCTGGGTTCGATCCCTGGGTTGGGAAGATCCCAAGAGAAGGGATCCAGTATTCTGGATCCTCCACTCCAGTATTCTTGCCTGGAGAATCCCATGGACATAGGAGCCTGGTGGGCCACAGTCCATGGGGTCGCAAAGAGTCAGATACGACTGAGCAACTAAGCGCAGCACGGAGCCCTAGCGTGGGCAGAGCTGGGGTTGGAACCGCCGCCTCTTCCTCTGTTCTGAGCTCCTGGACTCTCACAGGCAGTGCTAGCGGTGAGCCCTGACTCCCAGGCACCCTTCTGACCTTTTTGGGTGGTCCCAGAGGGAATTCAGTGGTTATGCCATCCCTCACCCCCACCACCTGGTGATTCTCTGCTCATCCCTGGATCCTGCTCTGAGAAACTCCCCAAGCAGGTGGAAGGACATGAAACTCAAGGGCCAGGGTCTCAGCATCCGTGTGTGGATGAGAAAAAGACAGGGGCCGCGCCAGCCTCTTGGGGGGAGGGGAGGGGGGAAATGCCAGCATCAACGACATTTGCAAAGAAATAAGAAAATGACTTCACATTCTATTTTCCTGTCTCTCTCGGCACATCCCCCGGCACTATTTTATCTAGTAAATAGGAGGCCTACTTGTTATTCTCAATTATGACATTAATTCTCCCGGTGACCCTTGGCTGCTTACCTCCCTACCCGGAGCCGGTTTCTCCATCTATCACCACCCGCTCAAGGACAAAAAGATGTTCTCACAGGAAGGGAGTGCCCTGCGTCTGGAACAGACCTGGGCCCTCATTACCCAGCAGGTGCTGCAGGTAGGGGCACGGGGTGGCCAGCGAGGGGTGGACAGCATCTCTGCTCGAAGCGGTGGCTCTCACTTTCCGTCTCTCTCTCCTCTTGCCTCCTCACAGACTTCCTCCCTGCTGACTGGTTTTTTTTTTTTTTTTTTGTACTTGTTAGCTTCACAGTCTCTCCTGCCAACCTCCCTGTCCTGTTGGATTGTGGAATTTTCTCTCACCCCTTGCCCCCGTTCCCCCAGAGTTGGGGGAGGGGTGGCAACAAGTATCCAGCTGGGTACCAGCTTTCACCATCTTGTGGCTGGGTCGATATTACCTTCTTTATTTTTCCAGCCATCTCCCCTCCTTGGGGGGCAAGGTTGCCACGGGTAATTGGCCTCGAATTTGTTTACCTCCGTTCTCAAACGCTCCCTCTCCACCGCCCCCCCCCGCCCCAGTCTCTCCCTAGCCTCTCCCTCTGTCTCCTCCATCCCACCAGTGGCTCCTGAAGCCATCTGGAATCTCAGCTCCCCTCCCCCCTCACTTGTGAGCCAGAGAAGGCCAGTTTGAGCGTCGTGTGGGAGGCCCAAGCTTCCTTCCAGCACGGGCAACTGGATTCAGGAAACAGCTCGTCAGCGGCAAAGGAAAAACACAAATAATGAACTGCAGAGACCCGAGGCCGGGGATTGGCAAATATAGATGAAAGCAAGTCCCTGATGATAAATTCGAACGATTTTTGCTCTTGTTCAGAACCATGGACTAATTTTGAAATATCAGTCATTAGGAGAGAAAGGGTTCAAGAGGGGGCGGGAGCTGAGTCTGTGTCTACAGGAGATGGAGAACTTCGTGGCCTGGGAGGCTCTGAGCGCTCCATGTGCAAAGCCCCCACTTCCCCAACTAAGTTACCTCGAGCATCCTCTGTGAGGCAGGCAAGAAGCATCATCCTTTGTTGTTGTTTCTAATAAAGAAAGAAACTGAGTCTGAGAGAGAGAATTGGTTCTGTCTAGGATGGGCTTGGGCTCCCGCCTGGGTCTTTCTGCTGAACTAGGCGGGCCACCCCCCATTGGGAGACAGAGATTTCCTTAGCTTACAGAGGACTTCAGGTCAGATTTGTGACAAATCCTCTCTGAGATCCAGGGTGACAGCCAAGATAATTAATAACCCCAAAGATCAGGCGCTGATGCTTCAGAGCTGTGGCCAGAGCAGGTCCAGAGGGTCCCAAAGGCCCAAGGAGGCCAGAGTGGCCAGGACAGAAGAGCCAGGGGCCTCAGGGAGCCGGAGGCAGCAGCTACATGCCTTCTGGGGTGGAAGCAACTGGCTCACACCACCAGGTGTCCCAGCTGCCCCTCAGCGCTGCTCCAACCAGCACCCGATGTGGACCCAGCACGTAGTTCTTCCCTAGAACCCAAGCCTGCAGTGTGCAGCTTCCTGTCCTTGCTCTCACCAGCCTGGGAGGCAGGAAGGAGTGTGACTCAGGCTTAGGTCATTCAGCTTGCTGGCCTCTCTGTTTCTGTATCTGTGAGTTGGGGACAGTTCTAGAAACTGTTGCTTCAGAACTTTGGGCAGAGCAGACAAGCCTTGTCCAGAGCTTGACCTAGAGCCCGGCCTGAGGCTACTGCTTCTCAGTTCCATCCATCCCAGCTCTTGTCTTGTGAGAAATGTGACCCCCGGGCAGTAAGATGAGTTATAGTACCATGTAGACAAGTGTCTGTTCGTCTGGATGGAGCGGGGCGGCTGCAGCCACAACTGCCCTCCCCACCCCAGGGCCCTCTCCAGAAACAGCCTTGGGGCCACACAGAACATAGCGTTCTTTCCTGGGGTCATGACAGCAGAGATGGAACTGCCTGGCTCATTCACCTGCTGGGCCCACCTCGCACCACCTCAACTGGAACAGGGCATGGCAGCATAAGGGCCACAGGTTGCCTTGCTCACAGAGACCTCAGGGGTCCTTGGGGTCAGCACACTGTCTCCTAAGGGGCCCCTCTCGCTTGAGCCCAGCCCATGTTTGGAAGACAGCCTCGCCCCTTGATGCCAGGTTGCCCCTTTGCCCCTGGGCGTGTCCCTGTTGATGGAGCCCACATCACCCAGGTGGACTTGGGGTCAGGCCAGGCACAGGAATGAGGGAGAAAGATTGGATCAAGAGCCTCCCCTTCCCTTCCTCTGGCCAACTCCCCCATGCATCTCACGGGAAGCTAGCTACACGTCTGATTTTCAGATCCTTCAGCAGCAAGGCTGCCATGGCATCGATCAGGCCTCACAGTCTCACTTTGGAGAGGATGCAGGGGTGGGGGTAGGGACCAGGCAGCGGAGAGGGGAGGAGATGGTAGCTTTGCAGGGACCATCACAGTGGTGGTTCCTCTGGTCTCTGGCCGGGACACTCTCCCATCAAAGGGTGGAGTCCCTGGGCTGCCTGTATCAGTTACCTGGGGGTGCTTGTTCAACATGCAGGTTCCAGGGCTCCACCTCAGTCCTGCTGGGTGAGAATCACTGGGGCAGTGCTATCAAACTGACCTTTCAAGCGACAGCTCCAGAGATTGTCTTGATTCAAAATATTTGAGAGTTACCCACTACCCTGAGACTGAAATGTCATGCTTCTGGGTTTAGGACCCCCTCTTAACTCCCTCCTCCCCTACCCGAGACCGCCTGGGTTTGAGTCCCGTCTTTGCCACTTACAAGCCGTGGGGATTTGGCCAAGCATTTCACACCCCTACTTCAGTTGCCCCATCCATGAAATGGCAGCGAAGCAGAACCCACCATCTCTTCAGCCTCCCCCAGCCCTGCTTCCAAAGGGATGGACAGCATCTTGCCTTGTGGCTTCCCAAGAGCAACTCAGATGGGAGCCATCACAGATGAGAGCCTGTCCCTGGCTTGTCCCCATCCCCGGGTCCTGGGGTCGGGATTTGTCAGGAGTGGAATGGTTCTGAGTCAGACACACACGAACCTTCTAGTTCCCTTGTCACCACTTCCAGCTGTGTGATCCCAGGCAAGTCCATTCTCAGTGCGGGCTCAGAGCTCTCCCAGACAGGCAAGCCCCTGTTTGCACACAGTAAGGATGTAGGTGATCAACTTACAAATAAATCAATGAAACTAAGTGACTGAAAATACCGATAACCATTGTAAAGGCAAGAAAAAGGGGGGTGCTGATAAAGAGGGACAGTCTGGAGGTTGGGGGTTGCTTCCCTGGTGGCCCAGCATTTGTGTGGAGACCTGAATGCCAAGCTACTGGCCTGATATGAATGGTGGCTGAGCCTTCCAGGCAGAGAGCACAGCAATTGCAAAGGCCGGAGGGCAGGAATGGGCATGGTGAGCTAAGGCCACAGAGATGGCTGATGTGGCAGGAGCATCTGAGGGAGGGGCAGCGGGGGAGGGGTTAGAGAGGTCTGCAGCAGGCAGACCTTGCAGGGTCGATGAGTTTATTCCAAGTGCTATGGGAAGCTCATCCCCGCCAGGAGAAGTGAATGGGGTAAGGGCAGGCTCCAGCCAGCATGGTGCTAGAGGGGTGTTCTCTGGCCCTCACTCTGTGACAGCCCATATAGTAGCTTGTGGCCTCAGATCCTATAAGGGATTTAAAACTGTTCCCAAGTCCGGGCACTGGGATCCCATTAGAAGACATCAGGATGTGTTTGTTTGGATCACTGGCTTCTCCCTGCTTTCCTGCCATGGACAGGAGAGAATATCCCTCCTCTCCTCTGTTTTCTCAAACCTTACATCCAGCCAGAGCTTTTAAGAGCAGCTCTTTTCAGAGATCCTTGAATCCACGTGGTGCCCCGGGGAAGAACAGAGCCTGGTCATTTTGGGGCTCTGGCCTCGGTGGGGCTTGGTGTCTGCGCTGGTGAAAGCCTGGTTGCCCCTCCTTGGAGGATGGATGGACTGGCCATCTGCCCGAGGGGTGTGCCACCCCCCCCTCTGGGGGCCTGACTCTGGGGACGGGAGTGGGCTGCAGGGAGAAGGAGCAGGAAGGAAGGAGGCAGCGGGAGCGCGGGGAGGGAGGGCGACTGTTGCTATGGAAGGAGCTGCAAGGTATTCTGGGATCAGAATTCTCAGTGCAGAGGACTGGGTGGAGGGAGGCGGGTGTGGAGGGCTGGGGAAGGTGATGGGGAAGCCAGTGTCTTTCCTTTGTCCTTGGCATGTTCCTGCATCCCCACAGATGGAGAGGTCCCCTCACGCCCCCGGAGCTGGCCCCCAGCAGTCCCCTCCCTGTCCTGCCTGTCTGCCTCATGTACAGAAGGCAGAGTGGCCCCTTCCAGGAGGCCTGTTTACCAGCACGACAACGGCAAATTAGTGCTCTTAAAAGGCATTCAGTGTTTATCCCGGCAAACAAGCTCACTGCAAAGGGGGCCTGTGATGCCTTCTCCCTGGAATCTGCTGAAACGAGGTTTGCTGTGCTTCTTAATCGACTTCCTTCCACCCACCACATTAAATGCGTTTAATCTACTCTTTGCAAATGGCTAATTTTGAAAATCCGCTTATCAAAATTAGGTCCTCAACATCCATATTTATTTACTTTCCATTTTTATAACCTTTTTTTCCCCATGTGTATGACTGAATTCTGTTTTCCATGGTCTGGCTCTCACAGGTCTGGGGGGCAGGGGTGGGGTGGGCGATGACCAGCATAGGAGCAAATTGGAAATGGGCACTTGAAGAGACAGAAGGGGTGGGTTTAGGAATTCGCTTCCGGGATCAGAAGGCTGCAGTCTCCTGTGTGGGGCACCCTCTCTGGGAAATTACAAAAAGCCGAGACTTGAGTAGAACCGGGTTGAAAAGATGAGAATATCTTGACAGGTCCTAGCACTTGGAGCACACCTCTGTTCTACCAAGGGAACCAGCAGCCATGGCAGAAATATGCAAGAAAGGGATTCCGACCAACCACTGTTCCCAGTGCCCGCTGAGTGCCAGGATCCATGTCAAGTGTTGTATGGATATCGTGCCCAGCGCTCTCGGCAGCACTGCTGGTGAGGGGGAGCCCAGTTTACAGAGGAGAAAATGCGCCATGACTCAAACCCAGGTCCGTGTCCACACTGCACTCTCCTCCCCTTTCCATCATATTGTCAAGTGTGCCAGGGATGGTTTATTCACTTCAGTGAGCAGGAAGCACATGTGTGTTGGTGCAAGATAGATGCGAGAAACACAGACCCGAGGGAGAGCTTCTTTGGGACAACATCTAGAGCAAAAACCTGAATTTTATTTTATTTCATTTCCTTTGGACAATGACTGGGCAACTCCTATGTGCCAAGTGATGTTATGGATGGAAGGATCCCGAGATGGAAGGATGAATCAGATATATTTCTAGCCACAGGAAGCTCACATTTAGTGGGCTAAAAGAAAGGCTCAGAACAACAGAGTATTAACACATACATAGGAGATAATTTTATTCACTCAGAGAACAGCTAAGTTATTTTGTAGCCACCTTCTCTGGCAAAATAATTGGAGATTTTCAGATCTGACAGGAAGTTCTGAAGCATCAGGTATTACACCTTGGTGGTTGAGGTTAGGACTGAATTGTCAGCAGGCTTGAGCTCAAGCTGCCATTCTGCCACCTTCACCATGACCTTGGGCAAGTCCCAGCCTCAGTATCCTCATCTGTGGACTAGGGGGTTATGGTACATGACATAACATCTACCCAGACGGTTGTACTGATTTAAATGAATGCTGCCTGTGGTGTTTCAGTGCAGTATCCAACAAGGGCATACACCTAATAACTAAATAGTAAGCATTATTACATGTAATAATTTTCTCATTCAAACTCAGGAAATAAAGTGTGAAGGTAGGGAAATAAACATTGATCAACAGTTGCCCAACATCGTAAGTGTGTTTACAAAGTGCCTGGAAAGTGAATTAAACTGTCAGGGTCTCTGCAGACCCTGAGGCCAGGTGCTGGGTGAACGGTGAGGTGGATCAATGATTCATCCATGGTCGAGACCCTCCCTTGTTACTCTCCCACTTCTTTCCCCTCTCTACTTCCTGCCTCTCTCTGGAATTGAACGTTGCTAGTAGGATGTGCCAAAGTAATTTCCTTCGCACTTCTGAGTAGCCTGCACTTGATCACCCCAGTTCACCCACCTAAGGGTAGGAACTACCTGCTCTTAATGAAGATGAAGTCTCCTCAAGCCCGGTGTTAGGGCACATCTGCAAGAAGGGAAAGAGAGGCAGTGTGTGTGTGTGTGTGTGTGTGTGTGTGTGCGTGTGTGTGTGTCGAGGCAAGTAGAGAGCACGAGGTTGTGTTTGCAAGGAGACACCTGTGGGTGTAGGTGTGGAGATTTGTGAATGAACCAGTACATGTGTACACAGAAATGGGGCTTGTGGAAGGGGAAATGACCTGGAAGGAGGGCAACATTCAGTAAAACTAATTCTTGCAACACCCACCATGGACCAGGAGCCCTCCCACCTGAGTGTGCCTGGTACCACCGAGTACCATGAGTGGAAGCAAGCTCATGCAGACATGCTACGGTTCTCCATGGTGTGGTCTATAGAGAGAAACTGCAGGACCAAGGGTTGGAGACATGAGAAGGTAGAAGGCTAGACCATCAGGCCGTGACGAAGTATGCAGGGAGGATGGCAGCACATCATCTGCAGAGACAAGAAGCTAGTATTTGGGTTATGAACTGGCTCCAGAGGTGGGCAAGGTAGAAGGTGGGGAGCAGAGGGCTGTGTGGACACCAGAGCGGATGACCCAGCTCAAGCGATTCGGAGAGCAGTGTTGGGTTGCCCTTGCCATGGTTCTGATCCATCAGGGTGAGTGGACAGTGGCCGGAGGCCATGGAGGGAGAGCAAGTTGCCAGCCTAGAAAGAAGATGACGGCTCTGCCCTGGCGCTGAGGAGGCGGGTGGGACTCGGGAAGGGGTGGGGTGGAGGGAAGGCGAGGATCGGCAGTGACAGAGCTGCACAAATACCAGGTATTTATAGTATTATCTGTTGATTTTGAAAGCTGAGTCAAGCTGCATTTAAAATATGAGATTACACACTGGAGGAAAGAATCAGGTCCCTTATTAGAAGAAAACAGAAAAGCTGCAGAAGGAAGGTCTCCAAGTGGGGGATGCACAGCCAGGGACAAAACTCTCTGGCTGGGGCCCCTCTTCCCAAATTTCACATCCCCCTTGAGAAGTAGTTAGCAATTCTGTCCCTACGATCATGGGGATCTCCTGAGATAAGACTTCTTGTTCTAAAACCCTGGCTTATGCAGAACAAAATCCTACCCTAGGTTACTTTAGCACAAATGAGCAAGGCGGAAATTTTTAAAAAAATTTCTGTGCACATGCACACCCCTGCCTCTCACTTGAGGCTCTGGGAGCACTGAGGACATATCTCCCTGATTCATTCCACTTCTTTGTCTTTCTTGCTTGTGATGGGTAGAAAACCCAACCCAATCTGATTTATGCAAAAAAGGAAAAGTTTTGGTTCTCATAACGGTACAGTTGGACCGGGGGCTTCAGGTATAGCTGGATCAAGGACTCAATAGGGTCTTGAGGACCCAGTTTCTCTCTCTCTCTCTCTCTACTTGGGGTCTGGCTTCAATCTCCTGCTCTGCCTGGGGCCCTCAGGAGACCTGGACTTCCCTCTGTGGCAGCAAGATGGCTGTTGTACCTCGTGTTCCCATACCTTTGGGGACACTTCAGAAGGAAGATCTAGTTGGTCTTGAATGTCATTGGCTAGAACTGGACCGAATATCCCCCCACCTCCATTTTTAAGAATGAGGTATCCTTTTGCAGGCCAACCACCATGCCTGGTATATGGAATGAACTGGTTGGCTGGGATACCGACACTGCTCACCCTTGGAGTTCATGCGAGACGAATGAACCGTCACTGACCAGTCAAACCTCACAAGTCCTCTATGGTCACCCCAGGGTGCTGGCCATGGGAAAGGCCACTGTCCCACAGCCCAGGGCATGTAGCCTCTCTCTTTATCCTCTTCTCTCCTCTCCACTGCAGCTGGCAAATTAGGTGGGGTTTTGGGAACCCAGTTTGCATGCTACAACCCACATGCACTAAAGGGAAACTGGGAGCAGAGCAAAGAAAACACAAGAGATGGGGAAGCAGCCTTCTGCCTGCGGGGACCATTTGGCATTTCTTGGAGGCTCAGAATCCACCCTCTTCGTGGATATCATCCCAGATTCCCCTCTGTGTCTGGGTAACTCAGGCACTCTCCTCTCATGGCAGAAGCAAAGGTACCAGGGCCCCCTTCCCAACTCCAGATGCAGCTTTCCCATCAGACACCCGCTCCTGGGACCCTGACTCTGGACCAGGTGTCTCAGGGATCGTGAGGACAACCTGTCCTGCCTCCTTTGTGGCTCTGGCACTTTTGGCAGCCAAGACATAGCCCTGACAAGATTTCAAGTTGTCTGCTGGGTTTCCTGCCTCTCATCTCACTTTTTGCTCACCCCCAGGCCTGGTCCCTCCACCTCCTCCTGACTTGGGCAGGCCCTGACAGCCATCCAACAATTCCCTTTGATGTGCATGGGCCTCGGCACCCTCCTGCTGCGGTCCCAGGCTTCAAGTTTCTGTTGAGCCTTGGAGCCAGACCTGGTCTAAGGGGAGACCACCCCCAGCCCCAGAGGGGAGAGGATTTCACAAATGCCTTGCTCAGTCACTGGCTCTGGCTCCCAGCCAGACTCCTGTGGAGGCGGCCTTCGCAGCCAGGGTTGGAAGCGCCCCTGCTAAGGGGCTTCCCCTCTCTGGAACTTCCTGGTAGACCTTGGTTCTCCTTGGAGCAGTGCACTCATCCCTGAGTCACTGGTGGGCCCCTGGCACGTTGCTCAGTGAATGAGCTCACACACACTGAAGTTTTGATCACTGTGTTTACCTCCCACTCACCCACCTCTGCACTACCCGGATCTCTTCTCTTGCCCTCAGGGTGTCTTTCCTCTCCCAGCCTCCACAGCCAGGCATGAGTCACTTGCTGCAGAACCAGACATTCAGGCTGCACAGGCTCAGAGCCACTGGCTCAGGTATGGTGGAGGGAGATGTTGCTGGATATAGAGTTTCGTGTTGGCTGAGGCTGGGGGAGAAGGGAGATGGGAGTGGTTGAGATCCCATGCTGCAGGAGCCGCGTGTGTCTCCCTTTCATCCCGGCAGCCCCTCCTTTTCTGTTTTCCTTCAGGAGGACTACCAGCTGGCCAAATGGCAGCTGAATCACCCTGAGTGGTCTCTGTAGTTGCCAATGGTCATGCATGGCCAGTGGTCAGTTCATCCCCCATCAGTGCTCTGGATAGGAATGACGCTTGTCTGAGCCCCAGTGACTGTGGCCATTCCCTCAAACTGGAGTGTGGGACACATTGAGGGGGAACAGAGGCAGAAAGACATCTCCTGCCCCAGGCCACATGGGAACATGTCTGCAGTCACCCACACAGCCGGCCTGCCTCCGTAGGATGTGGCACCCTGTCAAGGCCTGAAAGCCTGCCCCGTGCATCTGGGGAAACAAGTGGGCTCCCTTTGGGGCCAATGCTCAATTCTGAACTTTAGTGTCTGTACCCTGGAGGAGGAAATGACAACCTACTCCAGTATTCTTGCCTGGAGAATCTCACAGACAGAGGCACCTGGAGGGTTGCAATCCATGGGGTCGCAAAGAGTCAGACACACATGAGCAACTGAGCATGCATACATGCACCAGAATTACATGTCCAGAAAAGGAGGGGTGGAGCAGTCGTGCACAGAACTCAGTTAATTCACATTCACATGGATTAGAAGTTCCCGCTGGTAAGGCTGTGCCTGTCCATCCCCTGAGGGGGCTGCAGCACCCCTGACTGCATGGTCAGGATGTTCATCCAGAGGAGAAAAAGGTTCTGAAAAGTTCAGCACAGAGCACAGAGCCCTGTGGTCCATCAGGAATTTCCGGGAAACTCCAGGCCAGAGGTCCTCAAATCTGCCCCTCGTAGTATCTCAAAATTTCTCCCAGAAACCTCCTGGGATGACTTCACCTTGTTCACCAGGCCCTGACCTCCCTGTGGACAACAGTGGGGCTCATCACCGGAAACCCAGTGCCTGGTAGAAAATCAAACTTCTATAGGTCTTTGTTAATATTTGCCAAAAAGTGCATATCTGCTCCCAAATAGACAAGAAACAGTCAGTTAATTACTGTTGGCCCAGAGATGGTACGGCTGCTCAAATGTATGAGATGCGCTGGTCATGTCAAAAATCAGAATTAAATCTATTCAGATGCCACAGTTAAAAAGACCCAATGATATATTGGTCTGGCAGTTTCTTTTATGAAAACAGCTCTAAAGCGCTACCTATTTTTCACTCGGAGCTCACTTGAAGTGCATTCCATTCTGGACTTTATAATTTATTTTAGGGCTCCTGCTGTACCTTTGCTCTCAGAGTCTAGCGATGGCTCTGGGCTAAAAGCAATAACCGACCTCAGAAGAAGAAAGAGAAAGGCTCTGCGTGGCTAGAGCACAGCCTCTGAAAGGAAAAAAATTTTCTGGAGACCTCAGGTGGTAGCTGTGGTAAGTTGCCTTCTGTCTAGGGGGCCGTCTTAGGCCAACTTTCATCACAGGCTGCAAACACTTGAGTACAAAAACAACCCTCAGCCACAAAGCAGGAAGCGCTCTGCTTCTGTGTGCGGGGATCAGTTGGCAATAGCCTGGTAATAATGAGTAACGTTTGAATGATGCCTGGGTGAAGCTACCCAGATAGTGGGTGGAGGCTCTGGGTGTTCTGGCCGCACAAGGCATGCTTAACCACCAGACCAGAGACCCTAGCCTGGGGGAAGCTTGAGAACAATCCAGGGGAAATGCCAAAAACACTTAAAATTATAATTGCTATTTATTTGTGTTAATCTATATAAAAAAATTATCTTTGTACAGCAAACCTGTGATTTCACACACGTTATTTTCAAGACAAGGAAGGCTAAAGATATTTAGATTAAAAACAAGTTAATTGAAGGGCTTCCCTGGTGGTCCAACGGTTAAGAATCCTCCTGTAAATGCAAGGGACATGGGTTCAATCCCTAGTCCAGGAAGATTCCACATGACACAAGGCAATTAAGCCTGTGCCCCACAACTACTGAGGCTGCACACCCTAGAGCTGCAGGAAGAGAAGCCACCGCAATGAGATGCCCGTGCACTGCAACTAGAGAGAGCCCTCATGCAGCAATAAAGGCCTAGTGCAGCCAAAAATAAAAATTAATTAATTAAAAAAACAAGTGAATTGATTTACTGGAAACATGTATGTAAATAATGGTGCATATAGTACACAGATATAGCAAAAATGAGAAGGACCAGAGTTAGGAAAGTGTGGCTTTGCGCTTCGTTTCCGTGGTCTTAGGTGTAAAAGCATGAACATTCCCACCTCTTGTTACAGTAATGGGTGTTTCTGAAACCACAGAGCAGCCTACCATACACAGTTACAGTAGAATGAGGAGTTAGGATATGGGAAGGATTTTTTTGTCTTAATACCTACCCCTCCCCCTTAATTTTTGTCTCATCTACACAGAAGGAGGTAATCAAGCCAGGGATGCTGGCTCAAAAGGAAACAGGCCGTATGGTGAAAGTCCAGTCCTCTCACCCATTTCACAGCTGAAGAAGCCAATCCCAGACGAGAAAGTAACTCGATGACACATAAGTTAGAACTGGTCTTAGAAAACTCTGGCTCAAAGGCAAAAGCCCAAATTCTCTGACACAGAACAAATGCCTATAATCAATGAGGAGAAACACCAGTAGGAAGATGTGAAAGGATTTCAAGGAAAGCATGAACAACATTTAAATATCAGAAAAGATGCTCAACCTCATACATAATAAGAGATGTAAATTAAAAGTATATTGACACATCTGCTTCTGGCTATGATGGACTAGCTTATACTGGGAATAATTACGAAAACTGGATGGAATTTTACAAAAACAACTGTTTGAAGATACTGGAGAGCTACCAAGGCACCAAGATTTCAGAGAGAAAGGAGGTTCAGAGACTGGAGCCTGACATCTCTCTGTCTGTACCCTACCTCTGGAAGCATATTCTATTTCTAAAATAGGGACAGAGAGGCTGAGAAGAGTGTTTGGCAATTTCATGAGGCTGAGGAGGAAAAAAATTGGAGTTCAGGGTCTCTTGAGAACTACGGATCCTATTTGCACACCCATGTTTGGAGCAGCATTATTCACAGTAGCTCAAAGGTGGAACCAACCCAAGTGTCCATCAACAGATGAATGGATAAAGGAAATGTGGTGTAAACATACAATGGAGTATCACTCAGACTTAAAAAGAAAGGATGTTTTGACATATGGATGAACCTGGAGGACTTTATGCTAAGTGAAATAAGTCAGTCACAAAAGATGAATACTCCATGATTCCACTTATAAGAGGTACCTGCTGTTGTTCAGTGGCCAAGTCATGTCCGACTCTTTGCCACCCCATGGTTTCCTGCAGTACGCCAGGCTTCCCCGTCCCTCACCATTTCCTGGAGTTTGTCCAATTTCACGTCCATTGAATCGGTGATCCCATCCAACCATCTCATCCTCTGTCACCGTCTTCTTCTGCCCTCAATCTTTCTCAGGATCAGGGTCATTTTCAATGAGTCAGTTCTTTGCATTAGGTCAATGTTCGCCAAAGTATTGGAGCTTCAGCTTCAACATTAGTCCTTTCAATGAATATTCAGAGTTGATTTCCTTTAAGATTGACTGGTTTGATCTCCTTGCTGTCCAAGGGACTCTCAAGAGTCTTCTCCAGCACCACAGTTTGAAAGCATCAATTCTTCGGTGTTCTGCCTAGGTGCCCAGAGTAAGCAAATTCATAGAGACAGAAAGTGGAATGGTGGTTGCCACAGGCTGGGCGTGGGGAAAATAGGGGAGTTATTGTTTAACAGGGACAGAGTTTCCGTTTTGCAAGTTGGAAATTTTGGAGATGGATGGAGGATATGGTTATATAACAAAGTGAATGAGCTTAATGCCACTGAACTGTACATTTAAAAATAATTAAGATGGTAAATTTTATGTTACATGTATTTCACCACAATTTTTTTTATTTTTTATTTACCAGCATCCAGTAAGGATGCTGGTAAGCAACCTAGGCTTTCACCTGAGACCCCAGAGGGCTATACACTAGGAGTAAGTGACCCAGAACTAAACTCTCTTGGGGATGGCAGGTCTGTTTCAAACCAACTTAATTCCTGATTGGATAAATGCAAGCTGAGATGGCTGGTGCTCCTAGCTTAGACAGAAGTAAAAGCAAATTCTCCTTGGAGGAAGATTGTAACATCCAGATCTTCAAATTATTTTTTCCATGTTCATCTGCTACATCTGATATTCAATGAAAAACAGAAATGGAGAAATACAAGAATGGGATAAAAATCAAGGAAAAAAAAAATAACACCTTCAGGAACATATCCACAGAGATCCAGGTATTTGAGGTATCAAGGATGGAATTTTTAAAAAGTGTAATATAGTCCAGAAATTAGATGATAGGAAGGAAAATTTCAGTAAAGAACTGGAAACCATCCAAAATAATCAAATTGAAATTCTAAAAATGATAAAAGAGGATAATAAATTTGACAAAAGATGTGCAAGATCGGCACATGTAAAACTCAAGACATTGCTGAGAGATATAAATAAACAGAGAAATACATTGTGTTCGTGGATCAGAAGACACAGTGCAGTTAAGATGTCCATTCTTCCCAAAGTGATCTATAAATTTAATGCAAGGGTTTGGGGGTTTTGTTTTGTTTTTGGTAGAACTTGAAAAGTTTATTCTAAAATTTATATGGAAACACAAGGAATCTAGAATAGCCAAACATTTGAGGAAGAAAAGTAAGTTGGACAACTTATACTACCTTATTTTAAGACTTATTAGAGGACCTTCCTCGTGGTACAGTGGATAAGAATCCACCTGCCAATGCAGGAGACTTGAGTTGGATCCCTGGTCTGGGAAGATTCCACATGCTACAGAGCAACTGAGCCAGCGAGCCACGCTACTGAGCCCATGTGCTGCAACTACTGAAGGCTGTGCCCTAGAGCCCATGCTCAAGAGAAGCCACGCGATGGGAAGCCAAGGCACTGCAGCAAAGCGAGCCGCTCGCCACAGCCAGGGAAAGCCTGTGCCCAGCAACAAAGACCCAGTGCAATCAAAAATAAGTAAATAAGTACAAGGCATTATAAAGCCACAGTAGTTAAAACAGCTCACCACAGTAGTGTTGGTGTAAAGATAGACCAATGGTGCAAAATGGGAGTCCAGGGGTAGCACTTTCCAGTTAATTTTGACAAAGATACCAACTCAGTTAATGAAGAGAGAATATTATTTTCAACAAATGGTGCTGGAACACTTAGGTAATCACATGCACAAAAAAAAAAAAGAACCTTGACCCTCACATCATATCATATTTAAAAATTAACTTGAAATGGATCATAGATCTAAATGTAAAATCTAAAACTATAAAGATTCTAGAAGAAAATATTAGTGATCTGGGTTTGGTGATGATTTCTTAGATATGTCCCCCAAATCATGAACTATAAAAAAAATCAATAAATTGGATTTCTTAAGAGTAAATGCGTTTAGTCTTCAAAAGACACTATTCTTTTGGCAACATCTCAAAAAGTTAAATATACACTTGCCACACGACACAGCAACTCTGCTCCTAAAAGAAGACATATGTCTGCATGAAGATTTTCATTTTGAACAATCATAGCAACACTATTCATAATAGCAAAAAACTGGAGACAACCCAAGTGTCCATCAAAGGATGAATTCATATAATGGAATACTACTCAGCAATAAAAAGAAATGAGTTACTAATAAATGCAAGAGTATAGATGAATCTCAAAAACATTTTACCAAGTAAAAGAAGCCTGACTGAGAAGAATACATATTGGGTGATTTTATTTATATGAAATTTATAGAAAAGTCAAAACTGTAGATATAGTAAATATTTCAGGGACTGACTGAGGCCCTGTTGGGAGTGAGGAAAGACCACAAACAGGCACAAAGGAACTTTCGGGGCTGATGGAAGTGTTCTAAAACTGGATCGTGGTGATAGTTTAGCAACTCTACTACTCACCAAAAATCATTGGCCTGTGCACTTTTAATGGGTGAGTTGTATGATATGTAGTTTATATTTTAATAAAGTTGTTAAAAGCGGAAGGAAAGACTACTATTAAGAACATTGAAAAGCAATGCACAGACCAGGAGAAGATATTTCCAAAATACTTATCTCACAAAAGACTTGTAGCTAGAGTATATTAAAAACTATTCAGTCAGTCAGTCAGTTCAGTCGCTCAGTCGTGTCCGACTCTTTGCAACCCCATGAATTGCAACACACCAGGCCTCCCTGTCCATCCCCAACTCCTGGATTTTACTCAAACTCATGTCCATTGAGTCGGTGATGCCATCCAGCCATCTCATCCTCTGTCGTCCCCTTTTCCTCCTGCCCTCAATCCCTTCCAGCATCAGGGTCTTTTCCAATGAGTCAACTCTTTTCATGAGGTGGCCAAAGTATTGGCGTTTCAGCTTCAGCATCAATCCTTTCAATGAACACCCAGGACTGATACTATTACCACTCAATAATAAGAACAACCCAAATTTTAAAATAAGCAAAATACTTATTCTGATTATTCATCATAGAAGATACATGGTTGTCCAATAAGCACATGAAAAGATGCTCAACAATATTAGTCATTAGGGAAATGCAAATTAAAACCACAATGAAATTCCACCTCAGACCTACTAGAATGACTAAAATTAAAAACACCAGTCATACCAAGTGTTGGTGAGGATGTAGAATAACTGGGACTTTGAGACACTGTTGGTGGATATATGTATTGGTACACTTGTTTTTGGATAACGATCTGTCAGTTTCTTCTTAAAAACTTTAAACACACAACTACCATAAAATTCAGCCATTCTACTACAAAGTATTTCTTGAGAAAAATGAAAACAACAACTGCCCAAAGACGTGTATTGTGAATTTTCATAATAAATTTATTTCTCTAAGTGAATATTTATTGTAGCCAGAAACTGTAAAAATCAAAGCCCCAAAATGAGTCAATGGACTGATACACTATAGCATATCCATACAATAGAATATTTCTCAGTTTTAAAAAAGAATGAACTATTGATACAACGTGGATGATACATGTTGATGCAAAAATATGGATGAAACTCAAAATAATTATGCTGAGTTAAAAATAAGCCATACCAAAAATAAATTCACACTGTATGATTCTAAAATCCGTAGTGATGGGGAGCAAATCACCTAATGCTTAGGGGAAAGGGGTGTAGAGGAACAGATCTGGGACATGAGGAAACTTTTGGGATGATGGATATGCTCACTATATTCATTACGGTGGTGGTTTCACAGGTGCATACACATGTCAAACTTGCTCCAGGTACATACTTCAAACATGTGCAATTCTTTATACATCAATTAGGATACAGTAAAGCTCTAAAAATGGAAAAAAGAATTTTTAAAACACAATAAGTAAAAGTAAGAACTAAATAATTGAGTTTAGACATTGCCGAAGGAAGATTGTGGGACTGTAAGAAGATTATCATTGTTGTTCAGTCACTCAGTCATGTCTGACTCTTTGTGACCCCACAGACTACAGCATGCCAGTCTTCCCTGTCCTTCACCATCTTCCGGAGCTTGCTCAAACTCATGTCTGCTGAGTCGGTGATGCCATCCAATCATCTCATCCTCTATCACCTGAACAACAACAAAGATAGATTAGAATGAAATATCCCAAACTGAAGCATGAAGAAAAAAACACCACAGAATTGAAAATACATAAAAGAACATAAGAGACCTGTAGATCATAGTGAAAAAGCCAGTGTAATAAGTATTTGAAATCCAAGAAGAAGAATCCAGGAAGAAGAAAGAAAAGAAGGAGAAGCAGAAGCAATATTTGAAAGGCATTTTCTGGAAAAAAAAAATCATTGAAAGACAAAATGTCATAGGTTCAAGCAGAGCTAGGAAAATCCCACCAAGGTACATCACTGTAAAACTGAAAATCAAAGACAAAGAGAAAATCTTAAAAGCAGCCAGAGATAAAAGCCAATTACTCTCAAGGGATAGCAATAAGACTGATACCTGACTTCTCAACTGAAATAACGAAATCCAGAAGACACTGGACTGATAACTTGAAAGTGCTAGAAACAAATAACTGCCAACCTCAATCCCTACTGAAAATATTCTTCAAATAATAAAAAGACATTTTCAGCAGACAAAACCTGAGATAATTCAATACCAGTAGGTGCATACTAAGGCAAAACTTGAAGGAGTTTTTTAGGTAGAAGAAAACAATCCCAGGTGAAAACACTGAGATACTGTAAGGAAAGAGGAATAACAGAAAATGGAAATATGAAGGCAAATTCATTTATTATTGACTACATTAAAAAATAACAATGTATTTTTAGGGTTTACCATAGAAAATTAAAAGGAACATGACAGCTTAAAAGATGAGAGAGGAGTAAATTGAATGAAGTGTTCTGTTGTTCATAATTCTGAGAAATGATACAATTATTTATTTACACTAGATTTTAATAAGTAAGGGTCCCTGGTGATTCAGATGGTCTCCTGCAATGCAGGAGACCGAGGTTCGATCCCTGGGTCAGGAAGATTTTCTGGAGAAGGAAATGGCAACCCAATCTATTATTCTGGCCTGGGAAATCCCATGGACAGAGGGGCCTGGCAGGCTACAGTCCATGGGGCCACAAGGAGTCAGACACAACTTAGTGACTAAACCACCACCAAATAAGTAATTGCATTAAAAGTAAATGAACTAAATATTTCAATTAAAACAAAATATTCCAATTAAAACATGACAAATATTGTTGGATTCAATTTTTTAAAACTATGTGTTATTTACAAGAGATAAACTTTAAATATAAAAATACTAAAAGGTGAAGAGTGGAAGTATATACCAGGAAAGTTCTGACAGCAACAAAAAGTTCAGGTCGTTATATTATTGTCTGAAAAAATAGAATTTGAAGAAGGTACTTAACTATAATGAGAGATATTTCTTTATGATAAAGGTTAAATCCAGTAGAAAACTGCAATAATTCCCTATATTTTAATGCACATTATTATATAGCCTTGAAATATATAAAATAAAAATGAGTAGAACTAAATAGGGAAATAGCTGAATTCACAATCATCATTGAGCCATTTCAACATTTTGATATACCCCTTATTAAGGTTTAAAACAAGCAGACCAAAAAATTCAGTGAGGATATAGAATATTTGAATAATACATTCAACAAATTTGACTTAACTGACATATACAACATACTGAACCTTACAACTTCAGAATACATGTTTTTTATGTGCACATGGAACATTCATCAAAATGAACCATATGTCGTGCCTTAAAGCAAATCTCAACAAATTTCATAAGACTGAAATTTCTGACCATATTGGAATTAAGCTGAAAACCAATCAAAAAACTAGAAAATTCCCAAGTGTTTGAAAGAAGTATTATTACAACATAAAATATTCTTCTAAAGAGCCTCAGCTCAAAATTTTAAAAATGATGAAAATTTAAAACATCTACATAGAATGATAAAGAAGACACAATATACCAAAACTTTTGTGGGTACAGCTATAGCCATTATTAGAGGAAACAGTCTTAAATGAGGAAAAGTTAAGAAGGAAGAAAGACAGAATATATTAATTGAAGATTACAAAGAACAGCATCAGCATATTTTAAAAGAAATTTAAAAGTAAAGAAATAAGAGCAGAATTAATGAAAATGGAAAATAATTTAGAAACAACCAATAAAGTCAATTTTGTAAAGGACTAATAAAAGTGATGTGAATGGGTGAATTTAACTCAGATGACCATTATATCTGCTACTGTGGGCAAGAATCCCTTAGAAAAAATGGAGTAGCCATCATAGTCAATAAAAGAGTCCAAAATGCAGTACTTGGATACAATCTCAAAAAGTGACAGAATAATCTCTGTTCTTTCCCAAGGCAAACCATTCAATATCACAGTAATCCAAGTCTATGCCCCGACCAGTAATGCTGAAGAAGCTGAAGTTGAATGGTTCTATGAAGACCTACAAGACCTACTAGAACTAACACCCCCAAAGATGTCCTTTTCATCATAGGGGACTGGAATGCAAAAGTAGGAAGTCAAGAAATATGTGAAGTTACAGGCAAATTTGGTCTTGGAATACAGAATGAAGCAGGGCAAAGGCTAACAGAGTTCTGCCAAGAGAACACACTGGTCATAGCAAACACCATCTTCCAACAACTTAAGAGAAGACTCTACACATGGACATCACCAGATGGTCAATACCAAATCAGATTGATTATATTTTTTGCAGCCAAAGGTGGAGAAGTTCTATAGAGTCAGCAAAAACAAGACTGGGAGCTGACTGGGGCTCACATCATGAACTCATTTCCAAATTCAGACTTAAATTGAAGTAAGTAGGGAAAACCACTAGACCATTCAGGTATGACCTAAGTCATACCCCTTACGATTATACAGTGGAAGTGACAAATAGATTCAAGGGATTAGATCTGATAGACAGAGTGTCTGAAGAGCTATGGACAGAGGTTCATGACATTGTACAGGAGGCAGTGATCAAGATCATCCTCAAGAAAAAGAAATGCAAAAAAGCAAAATGGTTATCTGAGGCAGCCTTAAAAATAGCTATGAAACAAAGAGAAGTGAAAGGCAAAGGAGAAAAGGAAAGATATACCCATTTGAATGCAGAGTTCCAAAGAATGGCAAGGAGAGATAAGAAAGACTTCCTCAGTGATCAGTGCAAAGAAATAGAGGAAAACAATAGAATGGGAAAGACTAGAGATATCATCAAGAAGATTAAAGATACCAAGAGAACATTTCATGAAAAGATGGGCACAATAAAGGACAGAAATGGTATGGACCTAACAGAAGCAGAAGATATTTAGAAGAGGTGGCAAATATACATGGAATAACTATACAAAAAAGATCTTCATGACCCAGAAAATCACAGTGGTGTTATCATTCACCTAGTGCCAGACATCCTGGAATGCAAAGTCAAGTGGGCCTTAGGAAGCATCACTACGAACAAAGCTAATGGAGGTGATGAAATTCCAGTTGAGCTATTTCAAATCCTAAAAATTGATGCTGTGAAAGTGCTGCACTCAATATGCCAGCAAATTTGGAAAACTCAGCTGGGGCCACAGGACTGGAAAAGGTCAGCTTTCATATCAATTCCAAAGAAAGGCAATGCCAAACCACCGCACAATTGCACTCATCTCACACGCTAGCAGGAGCTGGCAGTGGCACCCCACTCCAGTACTCTTGCCTGGAAAATCCCATGGACGGAGGAGCCTGGTGGGCTGCAGTCCATAGGTTCACTAAGAGTCGGACACGACTGAGCGACTTCACTTTCACTTTTCACTTTCATGCATTGGAGAAGGAAATGGCAACTCACTCCAGTGTTCTTGCCTGGAGAATCCCAGGGACAGGGGAGCCTGGTGGGCTGCCGTCTATGGGGTCGCACAGAGTCGGATACGACTGAAGTGACTTAGCAGCAGCAGCAGCAGCATATCACCACCAAGTTAGATTTATTCAAGGAAGGTAAGATTGGCTTTAAAAAAAAAAGAAACCAATGCAGTTTCCTCCACTAAAGAAAAGAGGGCAAAAATCATATTATCATTTCAAGAAATCTGAAGAAACAACTGATGAAACAACTATTTATAATTTTAAAAAGCTCTTAGAAAACCAGGAATAGATGGAAATTTCCTTGATGTGATAAAAGGTATATGCAAGAAACACCAAAAGCATCATGCTGCTGCTGCTGCTAAGTCGCTTCAGTCGTGTCCGACTCTGTGCGACCCGGTAGACAGCAGCCAACCAGGCTCCCCCGTCCCTGGGATTCTCCAGGCAAGAACACTGGAGTGGGTTGCCATTTCCTTCTCCAATGCATGAAAGTGAAAAGTGAAAGTGAAGGTGCTCAGTCGTGTCCGAGTCTTAGCGACCCCATGGACTGCAGCCTACCAGGCTCCTCCATCACACTTGATCAATATTTTTAAAGTTTTTTGCCTGAGATTACAGATGAGACAAGGATATCCATCATCTCTATTTCTCTTCAACATTATCCTGGAGGTCTACTTAGTGCAGCAAGGGCAGGAAATGAAATAAAAAGTATAAAGATTGGAAAGGAAGAAATAAACCTGTCATTATTCATGGATAACATGATTGTGTCTGTAGAAAATCCACAAGAATCTACATATAAACCATAGAAATGAATAATTGAATTTAGCAAGGTCACTTGAAGCAAGGTCAACATTTTCATATACCACTAAGAATTTTTAAATAATTCGAAGTTTAAAAAGTGACATTTATAAAACCATAAATATTAAGTGTCTAAGGATAAATTTAACAATAGGTGAATAAAACTTCTATGATGAAATCTATTAATATTATTGAAATTAAAGACCTAAGTAATTGGAGAGATACCATGCTTACGGAGCTAAAGACTCAGTATTATAAAGGTATCAATTCCCCCAGTGTTGACCCATAGATTCAGTGAAATCTGAATTAAATCTCAGTAGGTTTTTTTGTGGAAATTGATAAGCTAGATCTATGTATAGGAATACAAAGGGTGAAAAACAATCAATACAATCTTGCAGAAGAAAAACAAAGTGGAAAGACTTTCACTATCAGATGTTAAAACTGAACATAAAGCTACAGCCATTAAGAAAATGTAACACAGACATACAGGTAGACAAATAGGACAGTGGGACAGAATAAAGCCAAGAAACAGATATACACATGTGCATTGGGATTTGATTTTTTTTTAAGTTGACATCACAGAGAGGTGAGATATAGCCTTTTCAGTAAATGGTGCAGAAGCAATCAGACACGTATGTGGAAAAAATTGATCTTACTTTTTACCTCACACCATATGAAAAGTAAAATAATAAAGCTTCCAGAAGACAACATTGGAGAATATCTTTGTGCCTTTGAGTGAGTGAGTGCGTGAACGTTGCTCTGTCGTGTCCAACTCTTTGTGACCCCATGGACTACACAGTCCATGGAATTCTCCAGGCAGAATACTGGAGTGGGTAGCCTTTCCCTTCTCCAGGAGATTTTCCCAACCCAGGGATCGAACCCAGGTCTCCCACATTGCAGGCGGATTCTTTACTAGCTGAACCACAAGGGAAGCCCTTGTGCTTTGGGGAAGGCAAATTTTGTTGAACAGGACATAATGGCACTAACATTAAGGAAAATATTGAAAATCAGACTATACTAAAATCAAGTACTTCTTTGAATGAAAAGACACTGTTAAAAAAGTCAGGTTACAGAGGGGAAGAAGATATTTTCTGACATATTACTGGCAAAGGACTTCTACTTAGTACAAGGGAAGAATTCCAACAAATCAACTAAAGAAGACAATACAAGAATGGGCAGAAGATTTGAACAGGCGTGTCACAAAAGGGGCCATCTGATTGGTCTACAAACACATGAAAGCCTGCTCACCTTCTTTAGTCATCTTGGAAATACAAATTAAAACCATGAGATAACTATTACAAGAATTTAAAGAATTGACATTACCAAGGGTTCATAAGAATAAGGATCTGCTGGAATTCACAGAAAGAGTGTAAATTAGAACATTCACTTTGGAAAACTGTATGGTGTTATCTACTAAAACTGAAATATTCATATCCTATGACCCAGAAATTCCACTTCTAGACATATGCCCAACAGTCATGAATGCATTTTGGACCAAGTGATGTGTAAAAGAATGTTCACTGCATTACTATTTATCAGTTCAGCTCAGTCGCTCAGTCATGTCCAATTCTTTGTGATTCCATGGACTGCATCATGCCAGGCTCTCCTGTCCATCACCAACCCCTGTAGCTTGCTCAAACTCATGTCCATCGAATCGATGATGCCATCCAACCATCTCATCCTCTGTTGTCCCCTTCTCCTCCTGCCTTCAATCTATTTATAATAGCTCCAAATAGGAAGCAATGCAAATGACCTTCAATAGTAAAATGGAGAAATAATTCCAGTAGAGCCATTAAGTGGAACGCTACACAGTAATGAAAATGATTGAACTACAGCTCCACACAACATGAATGAATCTCAGAGATGCTGAGTGAAAGAAGCCTGACATAGGAGTATATTCTGTAAGATTTGCTTCATATAAATGGCAAAAATAGGCAAACTAATCTATGGTGACAGCAGTCAAGTTAAGTGTTACCATGGCGAAGGGGAGACAGTGACTGGGACAGGATGTGGAGGAGGGCTTCTGGACTGATAATGTTCTATATCTTGATCTTGAGTTGTTTGTAATGTGTTTCACTTTCTGAAAATTCATCAGACTTTAGACTTATGGTATGTGCTTTTTTCTGAAGGTATGTCAGACTTAAATAAAAAATTCATTCCTAAAAAATTATACCTAGACACCAAAAATTGGCAGAGTCCCAAGAGTTTGACAGTACACTCTGCTGGTGAATGTAAACAGGCACTCTCCTACACCACAGGTGTGTACCACTCCTATGGAGGATGATCTGACAATGTATCTAGTTTACATTTGCACATATATTTTTAAAAATAGACTTTAATTTTCAGAGCAGTTTTAGGTTTACAGCAAAAAGTAGCAGAAAGTACAAGGGTTCCTACATACCCTGCCCCTCATATTTCCCCACCATCAGCAGTCCTCATTAGCGTGGTACATTGGTCAATGAATCCAGCATCACCGTCAACCAAAGTCCATAGTTTACCTGAGAGTCCACTCTTGTCTTGTTCGTTCAATGGATTTTGACAAATGTGTAACGATACATATCCACCATTATAGTATCATACAGAACAGTTTTCCAGCTCTAAAAGCTACTTGCGCTCCATCTATTCATTCCTCCCTGGCCCCGGAAACTCTGGCAACCACTGATCTTTGTTTTAAGTTGTGGCAAAATACACAAACAACATAAAACTTACCATCTTAACCATTTGTAAGTTTACAGTTCAGTGGCATTAAGTACATTCATATTGTTGTGCAACCACCATCGTCACCATTCTTCTCCAGAATCCATTTCATCTTGCCAAACTGACACTCTAACCAATGAAGAATAACTCCCCATTCCCCACTCTCTAGCCCTTGGCAACCACCATTCTACTTTCTGTCTCTATGAATTTGGCTATTCTAGGGACCTCTTTTAAATGGAATCATACAGTATTTATCTTTTTGTGACTGGCTTATTTCACTTAACATTATGTCCTCAAGGTTCATCCATGTTATATCATGTGTCAAATTTTCCTTCCCTTTTAAGACTGAATAATGTTGCATTGCCAGTAAATTCTACATTTTGTGTCTGTCATTGAACATTTTGGTTGCTTTTACTTTTACTTTTGGTTGCTTTTGCTGTTGTGAATAATGCTGCTATGAACATCGGTATACAAATATCTCTTTGAGTCCCCAGTTTTCAATTTTATTGAGAATATATCTACATATTGCTCTGAAAGTGAAAGTCACTCAGTCGTATCCGACTCTTTGTGACTCCATGGACTATACAGTCTATGGAATTCTATAGGCCAGAATACTGGAGTGGGTAGCCTTTCCCTTCTCCAGGGGATCTTCCCAACCCAGGGATCGAACATATTGCTCTATCACATGATAATTCTATTTTTAATTGTTTGAGGAACCACCATGCTGTTTTCTATTTTATGTTCCCACGAACAGTGCACAGACTTCCGATTTCTCCACATCCTCACCAAGAATTGCTATTTTCTGTTTTTTTTTTTAAATAGTAGTCATCTTGATGGATATAAGGTAATATCTCATTGTGGCTTTGATTTGCATTTCATTAATGATGAGTAATGTTGAGCATTTTTTCATTGTATTTATGGATATTTTTATATCTTCTTCGGAGAAATGTCTATTCAAGTCCAAAGGAAAACTGTTTCTCTGTTCACAATATTTTTTACACCAAATGTGTGGGAGTTTTTTCCCCACACCAACCAATTTCTCAGTTCTCAGGACACTGACTGGGTGTCACGTCAAAAAATCATCTAACTATATATGTGATGGTTTATTTCTGGCCTCTCTTTTCATTCCATTGGTCCATATGCCTGTCTTTATGCCATGACTACACTATTTTGGTTATTGTAGCTTTGTAGTAATTTTTGAAATCAGAAAGTTTGAGTTCCAATTTATTTCTCTGCTCTCTTAGCATATCAATTAGCATTTATCTATTTTCTCTCCACTCTTAGCATATCAATTATACTTCTTGGCTTTATGTTTTAACTTTTTTTTTTTTTTTAACTTTTTTCAGTAGTTGCCCTAGAGTTTGCAATACACATTTCCAACTAATCCAAGTCTGCTTTCAAATAACATTATACTATTTGACAGATAGTGCAAATACCAAATTCTTTTTCCATCCTTCCTCACATTTCTGTCCTTCGTTTCATTTATCCATAAGCAATAATCATCAAATACTTTGCCACTATTATTATTCTGAAGAACCTATCTGTTAGATCAGTTATAATTTTCAAAAATATTTTACCTTCAATTAATCCTTCTCTAAAACAGTCCCCCCCCCCCTTTTTTTAACGTAGTTTTAAGTTCCTGATCTATGTCATTTTCCTTCTCTCTGAAGAACTCTTTTAACATTTCTTACTAAGGTATTGTAGATTTAATGGTGGAAGTTTTCTTCAATTTTTGTTTGTCTGAAAAATCCTTATTTCCCCTTCACTTCTTAAGGATAATTTCACATGGTACATAATTTTAAGTTGGTGTTTGTTTTTTTTCTCTCTCTCTCATCACTGGAATTATTTCACTCTCTTCTTGCTTGAAAGATTTCTGAAAAGTTAGATGTACTTCTTATCTTTGCCCCCATATAGATAAGATACTTTTTACCTCTGGCTTCTTTCAATATTTATCTTTAATGTGACATGTCTACTTGTCATTTTGGGGGTATTTTGTTTATTTGTTTTTGGCATTTATCCTGCTTGTTGTTCTCTGGATCTGTGGCTTGGTGTCTGACATTAATTTGAGGACATTCTCAGTCACTATTGCTTCAGATATTTCTTCTGCTCCTCTCTCTTTTTCTCCTCCTTCTGAAATTCACATTACATATTACATCTTTTATCCCCAAATTCTTAGTTATTCTGTTCTGGGTTTTTTGGTCTGTTTTTCTCTTTTCATTTCAGTTTTTGTAAGTTTCTGTAGATAAATCTTCACTGATATATAGCTCACTGATTCTTTCCTCAGCTGTGTCCAGTCTGGTGATGAACCCATCATCAAAGGCATCCTTCATTTTTGTTACAGAATTTTACATTTCTTTTTGATTATTTCTTAGAATTTCCATCTCTCTGCTTACATTACCGACTCGTTCTTGAATGTTGTCTACTTTTCCCACTAGAGCCTTTAGCCTATTAATCATAGTTATTTTATATTCTCAGTGTGATTATTCCAACATCTCTGCTCCATCTGAGTCTGGTCTGATGCTTGCTCTGTCTCTTCAGATGTGTTCTTTGACTTTAAATATGCCTCGCATGATGTACTGAATAAAAGGAACCATATCCCTAGGCTTTTAGTGATCTGGTGGTGAGGTATGGGGTGAGGGGAAATGTTTTCGTTCTATGATTAGTTCTGTCTTTTTGTGAGCTTGTGCTCCTGGCCTGAAATCCTCATGAGTTTTTCTTAGTTCTTTGCTCCGCTTTCCATCCCACTTTAGATGGGACAAAAAGGCTAGACGGGATTGCGATTGAATATTTCCCTCCCCCAACACAGAAAGCTAAATGGAACTGGAGTTCGATATTTCTCTTCTACCAGATCAGTTAAGAAACTGGTTAAATAGTTTTTCCTGAAGGCAGACAGGTCTTTGTTAGGAGGAACAGAATGCTCTGATCTATTTCAAAATGCCTACTTTCCCACTCCTTCTGCTGGAGACAAGAGGGGCATTTCTTCTAATGTTCTCTCTGAGATTCTAGTGGAGCTCATGGAGGTAATATGTCATCCCTTGATACACTCAGGGGTTAAAGGATCCCCTGCAGACACCAAAATCTGCAGATGCTCAAGTCCCAGAGCTGGTTCCGCAACCCTGGACTCAACCAAGCTCAGATCCTAAACATAGTACACATGGAATTGAAAAAAATCTGCATATGTAAGTGGACCTGTGGGCTTCCTGTGTGGCTCAGCCGGTAAAGAATCTGCCTGCAGTGCGGGAGACCTTGGTTCGATCCCTGGGTTGGGAAGATCCCCTGGAGAAGGGAAAGGCTACCTACTCCAGTATTCTGGCCTGGAGAATTCCATGGACTCTATAGTCCTTGGGGTCGCAAAAAGTCAGACACTCCTGAGCGACTTTCACACACACACAAATGGACCTGCACAATTCAGAAATGCAGTCACAACTGTGGAGAGCTCACCGACACTGGCCCTTCCCTGGAGTTCTGTCTAATTTTTATATTTATTTATCTTTGCCTGTGCTGGGTCTTCATTGCTGCACGGGCTTTTCTCTAGTTGCAGTGAGTAGGGACTGCTCTAGTGATAGTGCACCAGCTTCTTATTGTGGTCGCTTCTCTTGCTGTGGAGCACGGGCTCTAGGGTGCGTGGGCTTCAGCAGTTGTGGTTTCTGGGCTCTAAAGCACAGGCTCAGTAGTTGTGGCACACAGGCTTATTTACTCTGAAGCATCTAGAATCTTCCTGGACCAGGGATTGAACCCATGTCTCCTGCATTGGCAGGTGGATTTTTTACCACTGAGCCGCCAGGGAAAAACCCTAGAGTTTTTAACTCTGAAATATGTCTGCAGTGAGCAATTCATCAATTACAGTCTGGGTTTCCCTACCTCAGGCTGGTTCTCCCAGCAGTTTCTGCCCATAGGTTTCTGCTCTGACAAGTTGCAATCCTCTGTATCTGCTTGTCTGTCTCATTTGGGGAACAGAAATTTGCCCTGTGACCTCAGTTCTTTGCCAGGTTTAAGATTTGTTATTTTTAGTTTGTTCAGCTTTTTTCTTGTGCGAATGGAAGAGATGACTTCCAAGCTCCTTACTGGAAGCTCTGGGGCTTTGGTCCATATCTACAGTCTATCTATTTACAGTGTTTTATTATGGACATCTTCAAGCGTGCATAAGAGTAGAAAGAACTGCACGATGAACTCCTATGTTCTCATAAGCTTCAACTTTTACATTCTGCTGTTTCTGTTTCATCCATTCCATCTCTCAAATGGTTTTTTTTTCCTTTAACAAAGGTAGTTTGTTTCCTCTGACCAGCAATATCACTTCTAGAAATTTGTTTTAGAGATATATTGTGGGTCAGCTGGTAAAGAGTTTGCCTGCAATGAGGGAGACCTGATTCAATCCCTGGGTTGGGAAGATCCCCTGGAGAAGGGAAAGGCTACCCACTCCAGTATTCTGGCCTGGAGAATTCCATGGACTGTATAGTCCTTGAGGTCGCAAAGAGTTGGACACAACTGAGCAACTTTCACTTTCACTTCACTTTCATGCATTTGAGCAAAATTTGACTTATCCAAAGTTATTTATTACAGACTTGTTTGGACAGGAAGAGGCAGAAACAATACAAATGTCCATCAAAAGGGGACTGGTTAAATCCACCATGGAACATCACACAATGGAGGGCTAGCCAGATGTAGAAATAGACCTTGGAACCATGTTATGCATCAATGCAGAATATTCTCCAAAATATATTGCTAAGTGAGGAAAAAAATAAAACATAACAAGGGGCAAAAGGATGCATTTAGTATACTGCCACCGTGTAACAAAAAGGGGCAGGGTGATGTGACCATATTTTCTTGCGTGGTGCATAAAATATCTCTAGAAAGGTTAAATAAGACACAGGTGAAATTGGCTGCCCTTGCAGAGAGGAGCTGGTGCCCTGGGAACAGTGGGAACAGTGATGCGAGGGGGATTCTCACTGTATACCCTTTTCTACACTTGATCTTAGCCAAAAGGCCGAGAAGCAATTGTATACCCTTTACTAACTTCTGATTTGTAAATCATGGGAATGTATTGAAGGCAGGAGGAGAAGGGGACAACAGATGGTTGGATGCTATCACTGACTCAATGGACATGAGTTTGAGCAAACTCCGGGAGATGGGTGGACAGGAAAGCCTGGCGTGCTGCTGTCCACGGGATCACAAAAAGTCAGACACAACTAAGCAACAACATCATCCTGGTGAATGAATGAATGAACAAAAATTAAAAGAAAGGAAGGAAACTCCTTCTCCTGCACTCTAGAGGATGGGGAGGTGATGGATGGGGACACCGACACATATTTTGAATATTTAGGCCAATGGGCTGTGCTCCTTATCCTATAAAGCTCCCCACACCCATTTCTCAGATGAGGAAGCTGGGCTCAGCTCTCTGAAGGAGCTTACCCAAGGTGAATTATGACCTAAGTTAAGCAGCAGAGCCAGCCGGGAGCCCAGGTCTGACTCTGTCTAATCCAGCTCACTCCCCCACGGGGAGCAGACTGGGAGCTCGGCTTCCCGCGCTGCTGGCATAAGAGCAGATCAGAAGCTCTGGGTCTCCAGCACGGACTCAAGTTCTCCCCAGGGAGCAGCTGCACTTTCATATTCATCCACTCCCAAGGCAGAATTACCTGGTTCCTTCCCCGGGGATTTTTTTCAGCTGCTGGATTAATCACAGCATCTCACTTCCCCACCTCTGAAAACAAGATCCAATTTAATTTAGGGAGAAAAAGCACAAAAGCCATAAGATTCAGTTTATCCCTTGAAATGCAATCAGACTGAAGGAAAGAATTAATTTTTAATTCCATCTTAATTACTTGGAGAAATAATCTATTGGCACAGCCTGGCCCTGGGGTGCCCCTGGCTGATCTCTGCCTGCCGCAGCCAGCACCTGAGGCTCACTCCAGGCACTGACCAGAATAGGGAGAGGAGGGGCCTGGGCTCTCACACAGGTACACTTGCTGAAGAGAATTAGGAACTGTAGAAAGCAATCCCTAATCTTCCTTTTAGCCCAATCTCAGCTTGCTTGAATGAAGTGAGATTTATTCCTCAGTGATGCAGTGTGTGTGTGTATGTGTGTGTGTAGTGGCGTGGCGGGGGTGGGGGGTGTGTTGGTCCACAGGACATGCCAGATCACTTGTGACCCTGGGTTGAGGGGATAGGGACTATGACTTCCTCATCATTTACCACTTGTTAAGCAAACCCTCACTGAGCACCTACTATGTGCCAGGCATCTTATGGGAGCCAGGGACCCAGAGGAGCCTGTCTTCCTCCGTCACATCGCTGACATTCTAGGAGGAGGTGGGGGACATAGACAATAAACCCATAAGCAAATAAATGTAAGTTCATGTCATGATAAGTGCTATGTGGTAAATAAAACAGGGCAATGGGCTGGAGAGTGATGTGCGAAGGTTTTCAAGAGTAAATAGGGAGTCAGGGAGGCTCTCTCCAGAAAAGGGTGATGTCGGGCTGAGGTACATCAAGCAGGAGGCAAGGCAGGTGAAAAGGCCCTGAGGCAGGGACTGGACAACTTGTCTGCAGAGGAGAAAGGTGGGTGTAGCTGGAGTGGCTAAGCCAGAGACAGGGTGGGAGTTGATGACTTTGCATTGCATCTGGTGCCAAGGAAGGCACTGTGTGTGCATGCCGACACACAGTAGGTCCTCAATAAGGGCTGGCTGCACAAACTGCACCCTCTGAACCGCCAGCATCTGGGAATCTGTTTGCTGCCATTTTGTCCCTTCCCTGCTGCCAAGGAAATTCAGACAACTGCTAATGTCCAGGAAACCGCCCTCTGCCAGCCCTCACCAACACTGTTTTGATGTGCTAACAACTCTTAATGAGGATCCTAATGAGTCACTAAAAATGGCATCATTAGGTTGAGAACAGAACAGTCTACACAAGCAAATGTCCAAAACAACCAGGCGATTAGCCAGGGAGCAGACACTGCCCCCGTCTTCCAGCCTCTGCCGGGCAGGCCGCTCCTTTCCCCCAAATGCAGGGGCCAGTTTGTCTGCCTGTATCTCCTTGGGCTGTGATTCCCCATCCCAGGGCACTATCAGACTGGGTTCTTACTACTACTTGAAACTGTTAGTCTAAGAACTGAGAAAAATGAAATGTACATGCTATGCTTAGTCGCTCAGTCGAGTCTGACTCTTTATGACCCCCTGGACTGTAGCCCGCCAGGCTCCTCTGTCCATGGAATTCTCCAGGCAAGAATCCTGGAATGGGTTGCCATGCCCTCCTCCAGGGGATCTTCCTGACCCAGGGATCAAACCCAGGTCTCCCGCGTTGCAGGTGGATTCTTTACCATGTGCACCACCAGGGAAGCCCAAGAATACTGAAGTGGGTAGCCTATCCGTTCTCCAGGGGATCTTCCGCACCCAGGAATCAAACCGAGGTCTCCTGCATTGTAGGCTGATTCTTTACCAGCTGAGCTACCAGTGACGCTCAAATATATATATGTATATATATAAATATATATGAATTTGCTTAAATATAAAAGTGGAAGTGAAGACATAGCTCGAGGCTGGTCAGAACTTAAAGTGAGAATGCATTAGGACAGAGGTTTTTAGAATGAGGGCTGCGGGCTAAATACAACAGGAAGATGTTTTATTCGGCCTATTCAGAAGTTACAAAAAATTTAAATGTTTCCCACATTAAATAACGGGGAGAGTTTACGTAAAAACGTGGGTGAAAAGCCAGAAGCGCTGGCGTCCCTGGGCCCCACACCCCACATTCTGTCCTCTTTGTCACAGCCCCCACCATGCCCCAAGTTCTCCCCCACCCCTGAGACCAAGTGTCAGTTACCATTTACCATCAGATTTGCCCAGCTGATTTTTCTCTTTTGGGATTTAAAGGAAAAAGACATATATTTCTCAAAGTCCCTCGATCAAGAGCAGGCAAACAAAACACAGATCAAGAGAAAGGAATGGTGGGGGAGAGACTAATTTCTTGAGGATGTGCAGACAATTCCTACATGTTCAATGTGCAAGTAAAGTGTGTCTACTTCCAGAGAATCCACTAAAATGCCATGGGAAGCAATCCCCTTCTCAGCCCACTGTCGCACAGCCCGGGCCCCACGGCGTTGAAGCAGCCTTTGGCCCTGCTTGAGGGACTGTCACTTCTGCACTGGGATTATTGCTATGGCAGGGGCAGCCCTGGAAGCGAAGTGTTCACTGTTGGGAATCTGAGTGTGTGACTTGCTTTGAGCATGCTGCAATATAATGAGCATCTTGAGTTATGTTCTTGGTGAACCTGAGAATTACCATGTTTTCATTTGAAGATAGATTTCAAACCCTATCAGCCTATCCATCCTGATTGACTTCTGTGGGCCCAGCCATGGAGCCCAGCGAAGACGCATAGGGCCAACCCCTGCCCTGGGGAGCTGGCCACTCTGGGCAGGGGCATGTATAAGGGTAGTCAGCATCCTGATGATGGTGTGTGAAAAAGACCTTTTTAAAGTGCTCAAAATGTGGACTAACTCGATTACTCCTTACTGTTTGAAGTTTGTAAAAATATGCTCATGGAAAAGAAGTCAAGCCCTTCAGGACGTTGTCATGAAAAGAAAGTCTCTGTTCACCCAGACCCCTGGTCTAAGGGTTTCCCTTCCTCCACTTTCCCATGGAGCTGAATCAAATGGTGGTCCCCAGAGAGATACACCCATGCCTTAATCCCTAGTACCTGTGAGTGTGACCTTATTTGGGGGAAAAGGGACTTTTGCAGATTTAATTAAGCAAGAATCCTGAGAGGAAAAAGTTATCCAGGATTGTCCACTTGGCCCTAAATCCAATGAAAATGTCCTTAAAAATAGACATAGCACAGAGGAGCCAGTGCCAACTCAGAGGCAGAAACTGAAGGGATGCAGCCATGAGCAGAGGGATGCAAAGCTGCTGGAACATGGCCCTGCTGACACACGGATTTCAGACATGGTGACTAGTGACAGAATTAATTTATTTTGTTTTAAGTCACCATGTTTGTGGTAATTTGTTATGGCGGCCACAGGGAACTAGAGTTCCTCTCCCTCTTTCTCTATCCCTCCCTGCCCCCCCCCCACCGTTTTCTAATACAAGGAGAATATCATAATCAATGTATTTCTTGCCTTTTTCATTTAAGCATTGCTTGAAAATCTCTCTCACAGACAGCTGCCAATGGTCTTATTTATGTTTGTATGGTATCCCGTCGTATGGATGGATATACTGTTGATTGGTCTACCCCATCTCTTACTGATGAACTGAGGTTGTTCCCCATCTTTTACTCACATACACAACACTGCAAAGACAACTGTTCCCGCACAGGTGGGTATGCTAGGGAAACACCTGCAATATCAATTCCCACAAGTAGAATTGCTGTATCCAAGAGTGTGAGTGTTTCCCAGTTTCCTCAGTATTGCCAAATTGCCCTCCAAGGAGGTTATACCACAGATTCCTTTTTAAAAGTACATTTTTTTCTCATTACAAAAGTAATCTTTTAGTAGAATTCTTAAGGGTGATTTGATTACACCTTGTAACCAAAATCTTTTCTAGCAGAACATAGTCAATAGGAAAAATAACATCAGTTACCTGAAATTTTCTTGCCAGCCTGGCTGGATTGGCCCTCATCTGCTAAATAGGAGTTCTTGTGTTATGTGTCTGTTTTTCCTCTGAGTGGCCTCTGTCGGGGGCTCTGAGGCAGGGCGCCAGGATGAGGCTGTTTGAGCCTGGACGGCCATCAGAAAGGCCCCCTCTTCTGCCATCAGTGAATAATTCCAACCTTCCCTATCTCCCAACCCCAGTTCCCTTCATGAGACTTGGAGAAAGGGAAATAAGAGAGTCACGCCCCTATCTGGACAGTCCTGTCCTCAAAGCTGAATGTCCAATTTGTCCTTGTTCTTCGTGTTCCTGGGCCAGACTTTGGCTCAGAGGAAATTCCCCTGTTCCTCGCCAAAGTGGAGAAGGAGGTCCTGGTTCTCCGAGGTTCTACCCAAGCCCCATTCTGCAAGCAAAGGGGGCCTTCTCTCCTCTACTCCTGGCCTGGATCGGCTGCCAGGATGGGTGGTCTCCGCTCTAGCATGCCCACTCCCCGTCAGTCCCCAACAATGGTTTTGGATTTAAAGAGATCCCCAAAGACCATCTTGCCCTGTTCTTCATTTTCGGGATGGACAAACCTAGGCCAAGAGAATGAGTCGATTGATCTAAGACCACACCCACAAGGCACACCCCCCAATCACCTGCTCATGAAGGTTTGAGCTCCTTCCATGGGATACAGCGCCTGGCTGGATGTGGACCCTACCTTCATTTCCAAACCCATCTCCTGCCACTATCTGCCTCATCTGAAGTGGTCTGAATAGCTCAAAGGAATTTGAAATTCACCTGCTGCTGCCCTCCACCACCACCCCTACCCACCAGCCCCAGTCTATATCTCACCTCCAGCCCATGCTCATTCAAACCGCTTCCCTCCTCGGCTTTGCCTCGTCCATTCCTTCTCATTTTTACAACTCAGCTCAGATACAACGCTTTCTCCAGGAAGCCTGCCTTGATTGTTTCCTAGTTGGGTTGGGTACCTCTCCCTGTCTCCTGAGCACACTTCTATGACCCCACTCACTATGGCTATCATGATCTGTCTGGGGTCTGTCTCCTTACTGCAACCACATAGAACTCTTGGAGGACTAAGAAAAAATCCAAGTCATCTATGTTGGCACACATCACCCAAGTAAACATGTTTATTGAATGAGCAAACAAACAAACCAGAAGATAGGTGACAGTCACTGCAATGGATTAGAAAGAAGGAACCTTGAGTGAGGTATCCAGAGACCTTTGGGCAAGTTTCTAACCTTCTCGAGGCCTCAGTTTCCTCCCCTGTAAAATGGTGTGATCTGACTGTACACCAGTCAGTTGATGCTACATAACAAACAGACATAGGCTGTGAGTGACTTAACAGCAATAAGCACCGTGCAGTTCATGCAATCATGGTTGCCCAGGCGCTGGCTGATTCAGCCTGGGCCCCCTGAGGTGGCTGGCCAGGTCTGGCTCTGCTCAGTGAATTTCTTGTCTTCTTTGGGATGGTGGGGTAGCTGGATCATATTCTCAAATGGTGATGACAGAGGCACAAGAGAACCCGTGCAAGTGTAGAGAGGCTCAGAATGGGTACTCTGTCCACGTTCCATTGACCAAAGCCTGTCAGATGGCTGCACCCAAAGGTAATGAGGGAGGGGACACACTCAACTCTGGGGGTGGAGAGAGGAGCTGCTAACTCACATGAGACAAAGATACAGAGAGGGTGAAAAAAATCAGGGTTCACAAACCGTCTGCTGGAAGTCATGTCGTGAGTGAGGATCCCGCGGGGTGGGCAGGTTTCCAGTCTCTGAGATGACCCACCCCATTCCTCCTCTGCTCCATGTCCCCTCTCGTCCTCCTGCTTGGCGAACTCCCCCTGTTTCTTTCTGCCAACCTGGGCCCAGGTCGCTTCTGGTGGAAATGCTGTGTGAACAATTCTTTCTTCTCCCCATTTCGGCCTGCATTTCTCACCCTGTACAGAACCTCAGCCCAAATCATCTGTTCCCTCCTCCAGCAAGAGCACAACTGACCGTTTGTTCTCTTGAACCTGGAACCTGACATTGGCCTCCCTCTCTGCTCTTCCAGAGTCTCACCAGGCCCATGAATTTCACCTCTCAGCTCCCTACTGACCCTGCCACCTGCTCCTAGGAGCACCTGCTCTACCCTGTCCTAGGCAGCCTCATGTTCCCTAAACTGAGTCCATGCCTCCTCAAAAACACGCTTCATACTGTCACCTATGAGATCTTTGTAACAGGCAGATCTGATTGGGTCTTTGCGGCTAACAGCAGGGGCAGCCAGGCAGAATACATAATTAAGGCCGTGAGGGGATGGGGTGGATGCTATGGGTAGAGCTGTGTCTCCTCCCCACAAATATGTTGGGGTCCTAATCTCCAGTACCTTGTGATATGAGCTTATTTGAAAGTAGGGTTATTACAGAGGTAGTCATGTTGCAACGAGGTCATTAGGGTGGGCCCCAATCCAATACGACTGTGTCCTTATGAAGAGGAGAAATTTGGACACAGATACACATGGAGGGCAGACAATGTGAAGACACAGGTAGAACACCATCTACAAGAATACCTGAGGCCTCCAGAAGTGAGGGGAGGGGTGTGAAACAGAGGGTCTCCATAGCCCTCAGAAGGAACCAACCGTGCTACACCTTGATCTCAGACGCGCAGCCTCTGGTCTGTGAGACCATAAGTTCCTGCTGTTTCAGTCACCTGGTTTGACATACTTTGCTACTAAGCGGCCCTAGGAAACTAACATGATTGGGGTGGGGAGCGGGGACAAATATATTAGCACACTTGAAGGGAAATGGTAAGTGAGAGGCACACTGGGTCCCTGTGGGGGGAGAGAGAGAGGGTCAGCCAAAGAGACAGCCACATGAAGCTGGACTGGCTGTTTCCGGCTCTGAAGATGGAGGAAGGGACCACAAGCCAAAGAGTGCAGGCAGCCTCCGGAAGCTGGAAAAAGCAGAGAAAGAGATTTTCCCTTACATCCCTGAAAGGAATGCAATGCTGCTGACACTGTGATTTTAGCGGGTGAGACTCATCTTCACCTCTGACCTTCAGAACTGTAAGGGAGAAAGGTGTGTTGCTCTGAGACACAAAGTTGGTGGTGACTTCTTAACAGCAGCGATCAGAAACCAATACGGGACCCTCCCACCCACCCCCAGCCCTCTGCTCCACCCTGCACCCAGCTCTCTCCCAGCTTTGAGCCTAGGAGGCTGACCCACGAATGACCACGCAGCCAGCTCCCTGGTCCTCCGGCTAACAGGTGGGTGCAGCCAATGAGCCGCCCCATGGCAGACAGGAGGGTGGGCAGAGAGAGAGGCCGGGGTCTTTCTTCCTTCTCCCTGCCTGCCTGGGAGGTGGTCCTGTCAGTGGCTGCATCCTGGGCTCCTGTGGACGGCCCTCCCAGCTCTGGTCACGCTGTTCTCTCCCGTGTCTGGTGCTGCCACCCTCACTGTGATTTCCCTTATCACCCCGCCTGCACAGACCCTCATTAAAGTCCCCTCAGAATCCCAGCCTTTAGTCCTATATGACGGAAATGGCCTTCTGTCTCCTGCCAGAAACCTGCCTGAAGTCAAGAGGTATGACCATCAAAGATGATCCCACCCATTTCCTCAGGGCACTTGGAGGAGCATTTCTCAAAGGAGAGTATTTGGTGTGGCCTTTGCAGTGATTCCACAAGTGGAATCAGGAACAGGGATCCCGGAACTGAGAAAGGGGTCCAGGATTGGATTCTCCACCCTCTTCCCATAAATATGTGGGCTCAGATAGATCTTGTGGACTCTCAAAGAGCTTGTTTGCTGTTGCAGAATGGGTGGAGGTGTGTCCACTTCCCAGGCTGACCAGGGAGTGGAATGGTCGCACGTGTAGGAGCACAGTCAAGCCGATGGAGGTATTCCAGGGGCAGAGCAGCGTGGGCTCAACAAGCAATCACGGCCGTGCCTACTGGGCAGCGAGCAGCCAGAGCGCCTGGAAGAGTAAGACCTATTTCTGGAAAGGTGTGTGGGGAGCAGGGCCCAGAGGCATTTAGAATCAGCACAAAAACCTGGATTCAGTTCAGTTGGCAGTGGGATGCCGGGTGGGTTTTTGAGTAGGGGAGTGACATGTGGTCCGAATGATTCAGGACCAAGACAGAGAGAACGGAAACTTAGGAGGTTAAAGATCTTTGGCAACTTCCTTCAGAGAATTTTGCAAAGCCATCTGTGTCTTGTTTTCTTTGCGTGAAAAGGGGAAATAGAGGTAAATAGAATTCCAGAAGCAATTTATTGACAGTGAGTCCCTGAGAGCAATTCTTTTCCTGGGTAATGTGTCTTCCAGCTTGAAGTGCTTGCCAAGCTCATGTTCAGGAACACGCCAGGAACAGGAGAGCCGCCACGTGAAGTGCTCTTGTGGGGTGGAGGGTGGGAGTACTCTCTCATCATGGTCTATGGGCTGGTTGTACGTTCCTGGTCATATGTAGGAAAGGGAGGAAAAACTGAGTCACTGAACAAAGTTACACAGAGCCACCAGGTAAATGAGATTGGTGGAAGCCACCCCGTCCCTTAAGAGTCACAACATACACCAAAAGGCACAAGATAAAAGCACCATTCTATTCGTCTGGCTACTCAGAGCCTGGTCAGCACAGAGGGGCCAATCTGCTCTCATTGTGCATCACTCCTGTTGTTAATAGTCTCTACTGTAACAGTCATATACAACTTTGGCATCTTGTAAAATGTCATTGTTATTTCCTTAAAATGACTTGTTTGGAACACTTCTCTATATTAGTCAGTACTTTTTGGCTTGCAAAAGTCAGAAACCCAGCTCAAACTGGCTCAGAAAATAAGCAAACTGAGAAGTCCAAGGGTATGAGCTGCAGCATCAGGCATGGCTGGATCCAGGTATAAAAACACTGTCATCAGGACTCTGCTCCCCCTCCCCAACCCAGGTCTGTTTCTTCTGCACTGGCTTCATTCTTTGGCAGCTTCTTTCTCCATGGTGGTTCCAGCAGCTCCAGACTTTTATTCTACAGGCCAAGTACCCCAGAGGAAAGAGAAGACTTTATTCTTCATGGAATGGAACCCTCTTGGCTTATGCAGGGTCATGTGCTCACTCTGACATTGTTGTGTCAGGGATGGCAGGCTCTCGGTATCTGTCCTCAGTGTCCACTCCCTGAGAGGGGTGCGTGGTCCAGAGGAACGTATCTGGGCACAGAGAGTGAGGTGGGGGGCGGATGCCGGACTCACCAGTAGAGCAGGGGCCACCAGGTGTTCATTCCTTATTTTCTCCTTCACTTTCAATAACCCAGTGTACATTCTAATCCAAAAATGTGTTTGCTAACAAATCTACATGTATGATAATTCATCACAGAAAATTATAAAACTCTAGACCTGGCTGAATTCTTGCTCACCTTCTTGGGAGCCAGATTCCAGGAAGAAGTGATGACATGGGCCTCCAGGAGTCTGGATGGGAACTGCTGGACCCCTCTGCTTAATGCAGACATCCCCAGAGTGATGAACAGCAGAGTCTTTCCCTGTAGAAGGACTAAAATACTGGAGCCCAGAGCTCAGGCTCAGGCAGGTCCTGGGGTTACTCCATGGGAAGGACCTGGGGAGAGACCATTAACACTGTTAGCTGGGTCCCTAAACAGGGGTCTTTCCACATTACTTAGAATTTTGGGGTTGCAAGTGACAGCAACTAAATTCAGACTGACTAAAGCAAAATAGTAATAATAAAATTATTATTCACAATATAAAAATCATCATGATAAGCATTATTAATTAACATATACTTATGTGATTAATCACATAAATATAAAATTGGATATAATAGAATAGTTATGAATATTATTATAAATATTATTTCCTGACTCATATAACTTCAAGCATGGCTAGATCCAGGTGCTCAACAAGTCATCAGGAAGCTGTAAGTCCTTATCTCGGGTAGCTCTTCTCTGCACGGGCTTTATTCTCAAGTCCTCTGCAGCATCAGGCTTATACTCTCAGCTCAGCAGTCCCAGCAGAAAGAGAGACCCGCTTCCCACCATCCCAGGATTCACCTGGATGAGATTTCAGATTCCCTGTCCATCTCCAAACTACCCTCAGTAACCAGGGTGATGAGACACGCTGATGGGCCAGGCGTGGGGCATGCGCCACCCCCACTCCCACCCCTCCCGAGTGATCAGATCCTTTCAAACTGAATGAGGGGGAGGGGTGGTCCCACCGAGGGGGCCTGCTGCCTGCAGGAAAAAAACAACAGCTGTCCCTCACTCGGGGAGGGGGCTGGTGGGGGAGTGCTGAAGTACAGAAGGCAGCCACATGCCAAGCAGGAGAGAAAGGCTGTTCCTGGCGGAGAAGTCTGAGTGAGGACTGGGCAATGAGGGGGGGGAGGGGGGTGCTGGGGAGCAGGTGTAGGGTCACAGATGGCGGGAGTCTTCTGCAGCATGGCCGATGGGCGGCCCTGAAGGCAGAGCAGAAGAGAGAGAAGCTGGGGTCAAAGGCCCAGAGAGCAGTTTGGTGCAGCTTGGAGGTAAAGCCTTGTCCTTTCGTCTCAGTTATGAGTCTGACGCATGCCGCCCCCCACGTCCCCACTGTTGGCAGGCACGCCCTGGCTCCCCAGGCTCTTTGCTGCTGAAAAGCTTCTAGCTGGCTGCCCATCTTCCTGGAGTTGCCCAGATGGCCAGGGCATGAGGAGGATGCTTGTCTTCCTGCAGGGGTTCAGGGCTGCCGCTCTGAAGTCCCCCTAGAGGGATTCCTGTGAGTCTGGCCTTGCTCTGAGGGGCTGGGACACATGCGAAGGGGCCAGACGTGGCCCCGATGTGCAGAGCTCACGTTCTGATTGGAGCCAGGACAGCCCATGGGCTTTTCCCTGGGCTCTAGCACAGAGTATGGCTCACCAATGGGCTTCGGGAAATGTTTGTGGAATGAAGGGCAGTGATTGGTGGAAATGGTTTACTGCCCATCGGGGAGAGGAACTGCTTTTAGTCTGTTCCACCTTTAACTGGCTGGGTGACCTTCACTTAGTCACAAAACCTCTCTGGGCATCCAGGTTCCTCGTCTGTCAAATGCGGGGGTTGGAATAGCCAGTCCCCAGGCCCCGGGTCAGCACTAACACTTGCTAGCTCTCTGGCCGATCCTCCTGCTGCAGGGCCCCTGGCCCTGGCAGCCACGCTGGCTTCCAGCCTTCTCCCCTTGGTACCCTGCGCAGAGCCGGCCCGGGCCAGCCGGGGCAGGGGAAAGAGGCATTCAAGGCGCTGTAATTATTGTAAAGAGGAGAGTTTAAGTGTTTAGTTTTATGAGGTAGCCGGCCCTCTCTGTCAGCAGAAAGCCGCGTGGTTCCCTGGGTACGAGTTAATTTCCTCCGTGGCTCGTTTCCTCGCCCGCTGTCATTTTTTCTCAGCTGCTTTATGGCTTTCGGAGCCGTTCGGAGCAGTGTGTGGTGGTGGCGGTGGCCTTGCGCACTGGAGCAGAAAGCCAGGCCCCCCACCTCCATGTCGGAGCCCACCATGGCCGGGTCCTGTGGAGGGCAGCAGGGCCAGTGACCTCTGTGCTGGATGAGACCAGCAGGCTGGGAGGGCGGGAGGAGAAACAAGACCGGGCCAGGCTGTCCCCAACCAGGCCATGGCCCCTGGCACCTCCCTGACAACTTGTAAGGAGGAAATCTAAATTAAGTGATGGTCAGGCCAGCCTTGCAGCTGTCCCGGGTCCCCCAGTGAAATAGCAGAAGATTTTTGCCCTCTTGTTTACAGTGAGCAAGGCAGGAGAGGAGGCACAAACTAGCTCTAGCTTCAGACAGACCTGGGCTCAATTCTGAGCCCCATCACCACTGTGTCGCGTGGGTCGAGTGACCTCACCCCCTGGGCTACAATTTCCTCGCCTGCAGAGTGGGAGGTCGGTGGTGCCTGCCAAGTGGCGCTGAAGGGACAGAGAGTAGGGACAGAGACTGTAGGAAAAGCACCTGGAAGAGAGACTCTGCTCCCCAGATGTTAGCTTGGTTATCTTGCCTCCTCTGTGGGGATGTCATTTCCAGCCAGGGGAAAAGCAGGAATCCTGGGAGCCAGCAGATGACCTCTAAAAGACACTGTGGGTCCCCTAAGACCAAGAGCAGCCTCTCGCCTGCCTCAGGCCTGGCCGTGCACATGGCATTGTCACGAGGGGGACCTGTGGAGACTTGGTGAACCCACTTGAACCTACTATGTGTAACTGTGAGCACATCATGGGTTCTCTCATCCACATGATGTGACAGCAGCTACTTCTAAGGGCACATAGAGAGGATTACATTAAATGAGATGAGCCATGTGGACTGACACAGTGAGAACATCATGGTGATATCCCACCCAGGCTAATAGGGGCAGGGAGCTGGGGGACCCAGATTCTCTTCTGGATTGTGCCTCCAGCTCTTGTTCAAGCTTGAAGGTAGCTGCCCCTCTCAGGGAAGCTCATTCAGGCTGCAGACCCCTCTGAGACTTCATTGAGCTGTGGCTCCTGTACCCAGAAAAGTGAACACACGGGACCCCACAGATCTGGCAAGTGACTTCAGAGGTTTCTGAACCTCCTGAAATCTGTCTGCAGATCCCATGTTAAGGACTCTGAACCCAGCCTCCCTGGTGATCTGGTGGTTAAGAATCCACGTTGCAATACAAGGGACACTGGTTCAATCCCTGGTTTGGGAAGGTTCCACACGCCACAGAGCAACTAAGCCCATGCTCCACGGCTACTGAGCCCGCGCTCTAGAGCCTTTGCTCCGCAGCAAGGGAAGCCATTGCAATGAGAAGCCTTTGCACTGCAAGGAAGAATATCCCCATTGGCCACAACTAGAGAAACCCTGTGTATAGCAACAAAGATCCAGTGTAGCTAAAAAGAAAATAAATAAATATTTTTTTAAAAAAGGAACTCTGAGCCAGTGGTTGCTCCGTGTCCTCACTGTCTGTGTCTTTGTGGGGGGACTGGAGGTAGGTTCTATGTGGTTTATTTGTGTCCTTTTCAGACCCATCAGCACCTGGATTCAGGGATTGGTCCCAGCCAAGAGTTCCCTGTCCTGCAGAGGAAGAAGCCCCACAGTGATTGGCTCCCTCGGCTCACCTCTCCCACAGCTCCGTACATCTGTGGTTTATCCCAAGTATCCATCCCTTCTTCCTTCAAGAAACAGTCCTCCAATATTCCCCTTAGGAATATGAACGCTATGTCTCAGCCTATGATTGGTGAGCTGATTCCACACCCACCTTCAGGAACAGATCCTGATTGGCTGCTCAGCATATCCCTTCCTCCTGGCTGTGTCTATTGGTTCAGAGATGGTCAGGTCACCCAATCAGAGCCAATGAGACATGAGAATATTCCTAGAGCTTCTGGGAAAGAAAGGTCTGCCTTGTCTTACGTGGAAGCCTGGAAGAGGTCTTCATTGTTCCCCTGAAGGATGTGGTATAAGACTAGGATGACTGCAGCTATTTTGCTACTAGGAAGGGATAGCCAGGAGCTGCCCAAGGTGGGGTGTGGGGAGGAGCTCCATGCAGAGCCTCAGGGTTGAAACAAGGAAGTCAGACAAGAGAGCTGGAGAGAAGTGAGGTCTCTGTGAACATCTTTGGAGCTGCTGGACCAAGCCTCACCTGATACTAGCCCTACCTCCAGACTTTAAAACTCTAGTTCAATAAACTCCTCCATGATACAACCATTAATGTGAGTTTTTCCTGTCACTTGCAACGCAAAGCATCTTAACTGAACCTCCCTGCCAGCTGGGCCAGACAGATCAGGAAGAAGAGCTCAGGGATCAGGAAAACAAACTTCTTCCAAATGATACGGGAGATCGGAATCTCCATCTACCCACCTGGTCCTGGGGAAACTTCAGAAATAAAGCCAGGGCTGAGAGAGTAGATGAATCTTTGATACCATCTGACTGGGCAGGAAGAAATATTGGCTATTTGGAGTTTGATTAATCACCAATTCCATTCAAGTCCACAAATGTTTCCGGAAAGCCAGTCACATGCAGGACACTCTGCCAAGTGATGGAAGAGGCGCGCACGAACCAGGCAGTCCCCACGGCGGGGAGCTCCCAGTCAGGTGAGGAAGACAGGCTCAGACAGAGCTCATCTGATACAAGCAGGACTGGGATATGTGCTAAGATAGAGATACGGATTGACTGGCTCTGGGAATCCAGCAGAAGAAGCCTGCGGGGAAGACAGAGCCAGGGAATAGGGTGATGTTCCCTGCCCACCGGGTTTCCCAGGAGGTGCTAGTGGTAAAGAACCCGCCTGTCAATGCAGGAGACTCAAGAGACACCGGTTCAATCCCTGGGTCAGGTAGATCCCCTGGAGGAGGAAGTGGCAACCCACTCCAGTATTGTTGCCTGGGAAATCCCATGGACAGAGGAGCCTAGAGAGCTACAGTCCATGGGGTCACAAAGAGTCGGACACAACTGAAACAACTTAGCATGCATGCACATACCCTGCCCCACCAGGGCATGCCATCACCTCTACCCCAAGAGAACGCCTTTCCCCACCCCCACGAAGACACAGCAGGGGCTAGCGTGGTCCCAAGTGCCAAGTGCAATTTGGGAGCAATCCCTTGATCCCTAACCTTACTGAGTGGTCCAGATTCTGTGCTCCCCAAAGTGTGGGATGAGGACCATGGCCGGGGTTGGCTTTTAGGAGGTACCGAGAGTGGAGTCAAGTCACACTGTCTTGCTCAGATGGTGAGAAAGCTGCTCCCTGTGTAGTTCTCTCTAAAACCTTCCATCAAGGACAAAATTGGGTTGGCACTAGCCCATCTCTAACACCTCTCCAGCACTCCCTGAGTCCTCCCTCTTGCAGAGAAAGGGAGAGAGAAAGAGAGAGCAGACCTCTGCCTATTGCCTTCTGCAGGCAACAGGCTTTTGCTCAAATTTCTTCACACTATTTTGTTTTCGTGGCATTTATTTTAACAGTTGTCTTCTATTTATGGCAAGTGATATTGGCTTTCCATTTATGGCAGTGATAAAAAAGTTTCCTTACATTTCATTTCTTTAAGTTTTTTTTTTTTTTTTTACAGGGGGGCTGTTGGAAAGAAAAATATGAGAGGGGGACACAGATATGATCAAAAGTGTGAAGGTGGGGTGTGAGTGACGCAAGTTGGGGGAATATTCATTGCACAAACACAGGCTACCTACCTACTGTGTGCCAGGTGCTGGGAACCCAAAAGGGAACCAAGGCAGCAAAACCCTGTCCTCACTGAGCTTACAGTCTCATAGGAGAGAAGTGGGTAAAATGCAGCCATGTTAGATGATGCTGGGTGATCTGGCATGAATCCTAAGCAGGGAACAGGGTGGCTGTGCCTGCAACCCCACCAGGTACAGCTTCACTGAAAACCTGGCCATGAGGGCAGGCTTGGAGGAAGTAAATGGAGCCTTCACAGATGCCCCGGGAAAGAGACAGAGCAGGAAGGAGAATCAGAAGGACCCATCACGTTGCTGTCCCCTCCTCACTGAGCCTAGGATTGGAGACTCCCTCTGGTTGCTATGACACCCTGGAGAAAAGACCACATCAATGCACTGTTCTCTTCCTTCAGTATAAAGAAGCAAAGATGACCTGCAGAGATGAGATGGTATAGCCCGCAAAGCAGCCCCCAGGGTCCCCGCAGCTGTACCTGGCCCCACACTGTGCACAGGTTCAGCACCACGTGTGAGGTGGGGACCCTGCAGGACAGGGCCCCCCCGGGGCTTTGAACTCATCCCCTTCTGAGTCATCAAAGTGCCATTGACTTATGGTCGATAACTGTAGGGGTACTGAGTGCACTTTATTACTCCTTTTATTGAAAATTGGCCATCTATCTGTGGTCCATCTGCAGCGTGAAAGGTAGGAAAGCTGAGATTCCCAACTGTGGCTCCCCTGCTTACGAGCTGTCTGCTTCTGAGTGGATTCTTTTATTCCTTTGATCTTTCATTTTCTTGTGTATAGAATGAGGGTAGCAGATTGAATAAGGTCGCTTGTACTGCTCTTGGTACGTGTGACCAGTCAGCAAATGTTGTCCTGTCCTCCACATACCTAAGTCCGCGTTGTCTGGGACACCCCATCTTTCTTCCACAAATGGGAGCTGGCAGAACCAGGAGATGGCAGGAAATCCATTCATTCATTCAATAAGTACTTATGACTCCACTCCAGGCACTGCTCCAGTCACTAGAGGCACAGCAGCAAACCAAAGATGGATAAGATCTTGCTCCCATGGGATCATGTCATCAAAGCAATGCACGAGATTTCAGCATGAGTCTCAAGGACTGTTCACAGGCACCAGCTCTGAGTGTCCAGAGGAGGCTTTGCCAGAAGATGGGACATTGGGGTAAAAAAGGGTGAGCTTTGCAAAGGTTTGGGGGGACAGCACTCCAGGCAGACAGAAAAGCAAAATCCCTGGGAGCTGTCTGAGCCATAAAAAAGTCCAACTGCTGGAGGAAGTGAGCACTGGGGAATTTTTTAGTATAAGAGAAAGGGAGACGTTACTCCCTGTGGCTTTAGGAAAGGGAGAAGCCTTGGGGGAAGACTGTGTGGATTGGGCAGTATGAGGAAGGCTGCAGTTCTCATCCCCTGCCAGGGTCCCTTTGACAGCTTCTCTATAAACTCCCAGTTTGAGCGAGACCCTGGACTCATACCCACCTGGCCAGCCCCACACACACAGCCTCTGGGATCAGTTCCTTTTCTGACCAGACCCATGGGGCATCCACGTGCTGGCTAAGTTTCCCTTCCTGAATCCTCTCCAGGTTGGAAGAAATCTCTGTGGTTTGGATGAAGGCAGGGATGAGGTGGAGGGGGAGAGAGCAAAGTGTGTTTGTTGGCACCAGAATTATAGCAGAAGCCAATGCTGGAAACCTTCCCAAGTATTTAGAAATTAAAATAATAAAAGAAAACTGAGCATATGGAGATTGTAAAGTGCCGTCCATCTTTAAGAAGGGACAAGACTTGCTCAGGATGCACAGGAGATCTGGGGTCCTGGGGGACGCATCCATGGGGTAAGGATAGACACTCACCTGGTAGGTGGGGACCAGCGACAGGGGCATGTGATGCCCCAGGCCATGTAGAGCGCGGGAATTCCCTTTGGGTTCCACTTTTAGAAGAGGAGAAAGAATTCCTCTATGTCCTCTCCCTAATCCTGTGGGAGTCCCCAGTCCTCCTCTACCCTGGGAATGTCCCCTTCCCCTAACTCAACTCCAAACCTGTCTTTAATTCTTCTGTATCCAACTCCAGAGTGGTCCTATAGGCTCAGCTTCAAAAACACACCCCAATCCAGCAGCTTCTTTCCTCCTCCCCGCCTCCACTCCAGCGTGGCACCCCCATCTCTACAGCAACGGCCTCTGCCTGGTCTCCCAGTGCCTTTCTCCTAACCTCAACCTGGTCCAATCTGTCCTCCCCACATCCAATAGATGGATCTTTCCTGCATCAGCTCACTTAGGACAAAAGCTGAGTTCCTGCCCATGGCCTTCAGGTCCTGTATGATCCAGGTGCTAACTATTTCCGCCATCACTGGTCTTCCTTCTGTTCCTCAACTTATCAAGGTTGTTTTGCCTCAGGGCCTTTGCACACAGAGCTCCCTCTGCCAGGAACACTTCCTCAGCCCCTTCTATGATCGACTCCTCATTCAGGTCTCGGCTCAAATGCCACCTCCTCAGAGAAGCCCTTCCTGGCTATCCCATCTAGAAGGCCACCTCTCCAGTTCCTTTTGACATTGATATATTTCTACATACACCTGACACTATCTAAAATTGTCATGTTTGTTGGTTTGACTTGTCCCTCTATCATGACAGTGCCATGAGCCCTGGGCTTTGTCTGAACTCTTTCCTGCTGTGCCCAGCACACCTGGAATCACACTTGACCCAGAGGAGAGCCTTCACAGCCGTCTCCTGAATGTGGCCTGACTGAATGCAGGACCACCTGGTTTATCTGGGCATCAATCAAGGGTGTCGGGAGCATCACACACAGCCTTGCAACTGCTGAGAGGCAAGCATGGCCTTGCTAAGGCAGAGTTCATGAGATGCTGGTGGAGCTCTGGGGTAGGAGTTAGCACACCACGGGGTAGGGCTTGTTCCCAGCCAACTCACCAGATGCCTCTGCATATGTTGGGCCGCCCACCCCATCCTGACAGAGCAGAAACCAGGCGAAAAAGCTTGACTTGCAGCTCCTGGAGTTGGGAGCCCACCTGGGAGGCCCAGGTGCCTCTTTCCTCACCAGGTGCTCAACTGTCCCCAGTGCCAGACAACCCAACTGGCAAACATCTATCCCAGAGCTGACTAGGAGGTGTGGGCAGTGGGGCAAAGGGGGAAGGTAGATGTCCTATGTGAGCCTTTGAGGAGGAGACCTGGTCAGCCCATGAGCCCTCAGGGTCCTTGAGGACTCTTGAGTGCCTTGGCCTGGGTGTGCAGAGGTGGCTGCGTGGGGACATATAGACATCTGGGGGTGGGGGGGAGGGCAGAGAGGATCTGCCCCCGGGGATAGCCAGGCTTGTGGAAGGGAGTGGAGGGTCTCCTCCCCACAGCCCCTCCCCCTCCCCCCCTCCTTCCTCCCCCTCGTCTGGCTGCTCCTCTCCCGCTCTGCTGCATGCTGGCCTCCGCAAGATGGATTTTCCTGGCTGTGCCAATCTTGCTGCCACCTGTTCGCGCTGTGCTGGAGCCAGCAAAGTGGCTCAGCTTCAAACCCAGAGCAGCTGGGGGAGCGGTTGCCAAGCCTCATCGTCCCCCCTCGCGCCCCTCCTTTGATGCAGTGGCAGCAGCTTCGGCTCTGAGTCATCTGCTGTCATCTGGGCAGCCCCTTCTTTCTCCATCCCCCTGCCAGACACCTCCAGACCCCCCCAGACCCCCCCAGCCCTCCCCAGGCCTCAGCCCCTCACGACCAGGCCACAGAGTGGGGAAGAGGCAGGGGCATTCACCACCCCTTGCTGCCCCCACCCCCAACCCAGAGTCTCAATCTCCATCTCCCTTCCCATGGGATTTCCCACTTTACTGCTCCCCCGGGCTCCAGACGGAAGGACTGAGGCTTGTACCAGGGCCCAGACAAGCCAGGAGGCACCTGCCTTTACCCACTGAACCTGTGACAGAGCAGGTGGCCAGTGACACCCCCAGGCAGAGTAAGCTCTAAATCTCCGGGAGAAGGAGGCCTCTGGAAACTTCCTGCAAGAGCAATCCAACCCAAGCTCGAGGCTCAGGTCCCTGCTCTGGCCTGAGCGCTTGTTCCATGACCTTGACGAAGCCCCTGTGAACCTCTGTGTCCTTGCCTACCACGGGGTCTGGGCTGGGGCCCATGCCACTGCGAAGAACAGAGGACTATCGCCTTGAACTCCTTCGGGAACAAGGCAAGGATATAATTAAACATACGCGTGGGACAGAGACATGCAAACTGTAAAGTACCGCGCAGCCTGAGGAGCTGTTTTTACTCTTTCTCATGGGGCGTGGACCAGCTCCCCGTGGCCAGAACGCGTGCGTGCCTGGCCCCCGGGGGGAAAGACGCGGGCTGTGTCTGACTTCAGAAACACTGACTCCAGCTGAAGGGGCCTCTGAAGACTCAGAGACAGACACATCAGAAGATAGAGCAAGACACAGGCAGACAGACAAATAAACACAGATGAAATAGCCGGCAAGGCCGATGGCTCTCCTGATGGGAACAGACAAGCGGTGGTTGCTGGATTCCCATAGCCTGGGGCCTCTCTCCGCTCCACCAGGATCCTTGCCTGCCGCCTGCCCTCAGTCATCAGCTCTCACACACGTGGACCCGAGGGCACACCCTGCTGCTCACATGCCTGCCTCCTGCAGCCACAGATGCCGGCGGGGGAGGGGGGGTGCGGGGCTGGCCCCTCCAAATCCTGAGGTGCTACTGAGGAGGGAAATCATCTCTGGCATTAGAAGGAAGGGATCTTCCTTTGACGCAAATTACCTGGAAGGAAGTGTGTCTTTATCAGTGATGCTGCCGCTGCTTAGACACTTCAGTTGTGTCCAACTCAGTAGGCCGCCAGGCTCCTCTGTCCAGGGAGATTCTCCAGGCAAGAATGCTGGAGTGGGTTGCCACGCCCTCCTCCAGGGGATCTTCCAGACCCAGAGATCGAACCCAGGTCTCCCACACTACAGGAGGCTTCTTTAGTAATAGGAAACTCCGGACCATTTCCCACGTGAGGGCAGGTGGGGGTGGGGCTGGGGTGGTGGTGCTAATCCCTGGGGATGAGTCATCAAAGAGAAGCTGAGGACATTGGTGGAGAAACCATAGTGTCTGCTCGAGTTTATCACAGTGCATCTTTCTCTGGGTGCCCAGCACTAGTCACAAGGATCTGCAGGTGAGCAGAGAGCACTAGGGGCTCCCAACACCACCTGCTTGGTGGGGGTGGGCTGGACGGGTGGGCTGAGCTCCAGAAGGGTCTGGATGAGACAGGGGCTCAGGCTGGCAGCCCTGCTCGCTCTTTGCCCCTGCCAAGCAAACCCTCAGAGCTGCCAGATCGCTCCTCCTAGAATGAGTGCAGGCTCCATCCCTCACCTGCCTACATCCCCTCCGTGGTTTCCCATCGCACATATAATAAAGCTCCAATCCTATTCATAGTGTACAAAGGCCCCAGGGTCTGCCCTATCTACCTCTCCAACTCCATGGGCCGCCTTTTCCTCACTCAGCTCTCCATCCATGCCAGCCTACTCTTCCTCCAGTTGGTCCTATCTCAGGGCCTTTGCACTTGCTGTGCTCGCTGCCTGGGATGCTCAAACCATCAGTTCCTGTTTTCTTTATTTTTAAATTTTTATTATTATTTTTAATTTTTTTGTTGTATATTTTCAAACCATCAGTTCTTGCCTTGGTTGCCTTCTTCTCATCATTTAGGTCTCAGCAGCTAAGTCTCCTCACCCCTCTTAGTGCGCCCCTCCTTCCTCTGAGCATGGTCTCATCTCCTTGGGTTTTGCTTATTTGTTTTCTGCAGAGCACCTATATGAAACTATTTCCCTTATGTGGTTGTAGTGTGTCCCTGTTCTAGAGAATGCAAGCTCTTGTCTTGTTCGCTGCTGTTTCCCACCTTTGGGTACAGAGCCTGGAATACAATAGGCATTGAATAAATAAATAGGCCCTCAGTGAAGGAGTGGATCCTGGAGGAGGAGACCAAGTGTCCCCAGAAAGTGGAGCCCACATCCAGGAAACTGCACAGGGCAGAGGGGAATGCAGCTGAAGAAATGGGCGTGACTTTGTTTACCACCTGAAACTGGTGTATTACTAGGTCCACTCACAGACGAGGCAGTTGAGAGCTTAAATCACATGTCCAAAGTCACACTGCTTGTGAGAAAAGTAGGACTGGGACTCTACATTCCACTTCTCCCCTGTGGCTTGTGGCTTCCCAGCAGGTTGGAAAAAGGTCTTAGGGGCCTTGTCTGTCTCCCTAGAGTCACTCACATTCCTAAAAGGGCTTTGCCTGCTTTAAGTGTCAGTGGAGGGAAGCCACATGCACCAAGCTTACAAGGACCACAGGCTGGTGGGGACAGTGACCAGGAAAGAGAAGCCAGGAAAGTGGGGCCTGCTACTTGGTAGCCAAATGGTGAACAGAGAGCTTACTCGTGATCAGACAGGGGTACCTGGAGGAGAGCTGTACAAAGAGACTGCACTCATCCTCCAAGATGAGAATAACTAAAGTCTTGTATCCAGGCCCCAGTCCTGCGCCCGGCAACACATCTTGACTTTTGGCCGAGCTGGCCCCCTCTGTGGAATGGAGATGATAATACCTACCTCCCAGAGCTGCTGTAAGAATGAACCCAGCTCTGCATGTGATTGTGTTTTTATAAATCTTCAAGGGTTGTGCAAGTATGCATTGGTGAGCACCCATTTGGCTTCAAAGGTCAGAAATCATATCTCAAAGTTGTGCAAGCACAGAAGGGAATTCATGAATTCTTGTAATTGAAAAGTTAGGAAGAGGAGGTTGCCTTCAGGTATGGCTGGATCAGGGTGCTTTAACAGAATGAGTCTCTCTCCTTGTCTCTTTGTTAGCTCTCTGTGGGGGCAGGATCTTGCCAATAAATGGCCATCACTCACTCACTTCAGGTATGCTGACAGATGAACAACCCCATCTGAAAGGGAATATCTCCCATTAAGCTTAAGTGCCGGTTTAAGTCCCAGGATTGATTCTCACTGGCACAAACCGGGAGCCTAACCTGAACCAACCACCAGGATAATGGGAAGCCAGGATACTGGGATCTCTGATTGATCACTCCTGGAGCCAGGGTAGAGGTAGTGGCTCTACCTGAATCACAAAGACTCTGAGTGGTGGTGGAGGAGGTTCTCCAAAGGGACAAGGTACTGCGGCTACCAGAAGGGAGGGTCTGGGGGCCCAGCCATAAATAACAGATGTTCACAGCAAGACCAACAGCGGCATTCCCACCTTTCCAGCAGGCGGCGTAGAGCAGCACTCCTCAGGGCTTCAGGTTGGGAGGCTCCACTCTGGGCTGCCCTGCTGGTGCTCAGAGGAGGTCACTTCCTTGATACTGAACGGAGCCACTGTGAGAGTTACACAGAATCGTTCCACAAATGTGAATTCTAAATGGTGAAAACACCCTCCAGATGTTGGAGATCATCCTTCACGTTGTTTTAGAATTGAAAACTGCAGGATTTTGAAACAGAAAGGGACTTAGAAATCAATGGCCACCACCCTCCTCCCTGCCTTGTTTTACAGTCATCACTTTAAGGCATCAAGAAGAGTGAGTTTCAGAAGTGGATCACATCATATCACTCCTCTTTCTAAACTCTCCACTGGCTTCCCTTTGCTCTTGGAAGAGTCCAGTTCCTCTTCCTTCCCCATCGAGTGTCCTTGGGATCTGGGTCCCTGCCACCTCTCAGACCCAACCCCCTGTATCCCTTTCTGCCAGAGCCTTGTGCCCCAGCCACACCGCTTTTCCTGTGAGGGCACAAGTACACCAAGTTCATTTCCTTCTCAGATATTTTGTGCTAGCTGTTCCCTCTGCTGGAAACACTCTTCCCCCAGATCTTCAAGCAATTGTCACTTTCTCCTCACTAAGGTCTCAGCTGGAACATCACTTTCTCAGAGTTTCCTTGCCTTCCAGGCCTTCTCCCCTCCACTCTCTCTCACTTTACCATTTCATATTTTTTGGCCGTTTTATATTTTTTCACCATCTTGTTGGTTTATTTATTGCCAGTCTCTCTCCTGCCTGACAGCCCCTCTGGAATAATGAGATCCAAGAAAACAAGATCCATGTGCAGCACAGGGCTTGGCATAAAGCTAGGGGTCAAGAAATGCTTGCTAAATGAATGAGTTCATGGTTGGAGAGATGGTTCGTGGATGGTGGATAGGTGGGTAGGAAGATGAGTGAGTAGGTGAGTAGATGGATGGGTAGGTTTGTGGATGGGTGGGTGGATGGGTTGGTGGGTAGATGAGTGGATGGGTGGATAGGTCAGTGAGGAAATGGGTAAGTAGGTAGCTGGAATGATGGGTGGATGGGTGAGTAGATGAGTTTGTGGATGAGTAGATAGATGGGTAGGTTGGTAGATGGGTGAGTAGATGAGTTAGTGGGTGAGTAGACAGGTGGGTAGGTTGGTAGATGGGTGGATGGGTAGATCAGTGAGTGGGTGGGTGGGTGGATGAGTAGATGGGTGGCTGGATGGTGGATGAATGGGTAGGCTGAGCCCATGCCCTGTCTAGCCCTACCTTCCCTCTCTAACCTGTTTCTTGCCCTTTAAAAAGTGTGTGCTGTTAACCCCTTTAGATTAGAAGCTGACTTGGGGCTCTGGTAGCTAAAGCCCCTTCAGACCCCCCACTTTACATCAGCTCAGGCACTACAGCCTCAGTGCCACCTGCTCCAGTTGCTGAATTCACCTGACTTCAACAACTATTAAACTGATCACTAGGAGGTTAATAAAGCCCCTTACCCTGCAGTAAGTACACTGCAGGGACCCACTTCCTCCCTTGCCTGCTGCCTTCTGCCGATCACTTGGGCCTGCCTGTCACTGTTGCCGGGAGCTGTCAGAGAGCTCAGCAGCTCCTCTCCCTAGCAAGCCATACACACAGGTGAGCTGAGCTCTTTTGTCCCCAAGGAAACCCCCATGGAGGGCGTCACTCAGTCCCCCAGGGTGGTTCTCAGAGGTGGGAAACAGGAGGCAGCTGGTTGCTTTGAGGACCCCCCGCCTGAGCTAGGGTGCCTGTGAGGTTGATGGGGGTGGCTGCTACAGTGAGGCCATGGCAGCCTCACACACACACAGCCTTGTGTGAGCAGCCCCGGTGTCTCAGCAACAGAGGCTGGAGGAGGAAGGGGGCACTGCTGTGATCCCAACTCACTCAAATCACTGAAGAGGAACAGGGTCCGGGGGAGCACTCAGGCAGATGGGATTGGGCTAGGAGCCTGGGGAGCACAGGGTTGGACCCACTGGGCTGAGAGTCCATAGTCAGAGAATGCCCTGATGCAGGTCCCAGGCCATTCTTAGCATGAGGTCCTGAGGGCGAGGAAGACTCCTGTCCCTACCTGGAAACTTCCATCCTGGTGAAATCTGATTGAAGAAAACATCAGTTCTGCACGTTGAATGGGGGAAACACACACACACAGCAGAATGAGAGATACAGTAAGATACTATGTTATAAAAAAATCTAACATCAAGCAAAACTTCACCTCGTTATCTCAACATGTTACACCTGCATACAAGCAGAGACAGGCCCTGAAGGTGACCCACCAGACTTTCATCAGTGGTCCCTTCCCTGGCAAAACCTGAGATTTGGGAGGAGGGATAGCATTTGCAGTCTTTAAATTTTTTTTTTAAGAAAAATAAGGTATTCATGTTTTATACATGAAATTGCAATTTAATTGTTAAAGATATTCACTAAGGATGTTATTTAGAGTAGAATGGTCAGACTTAGCCCTGGAAGGAAGTGACATGAAGAGTCACAGGAAGCCATGAGAGGGTCCCAGTTGGCATTAGAGCCTACCCCCCAACCCATGGCAGGCTGGGCTGGTGGCTGGCAAACCTTGTGAGTGCTGCCTTTCTACCTTGGGGCATCCCCAGGACAGGGTACCCTGGCTACCTCCCTACACCTGACCTTCCTCACAGCTCCCCCCAAGATCCCACCCTAAGGTGACAGAGGCAGACCCAGCAATTGGTTCTAGGACTCAGGGAGCAGAGAGGGAGGGAGGACAGTGCCCAGGGGAGCAGGGAGCATTCCACTCTACTGATCCCATAACACCAGGGCTGCAGCCTCTCTGCTTCCGCCCAGCCAAGCAACTGCGTCCACGTGCTCATGCAAGGGGGTTATTTTATTAACCAGATAGATTAAGCATCTCTCCTTCTAATTACCAGTTTAATTAACCTTGGCACACAGTCTGTACCAGCCCCCGAGGGACTGAGTCAGAATCGCCTCGCTGGGTGAGCATCGCCCATCTGCTCTGCCTAGCTTCATCTGGCCCTCCAGGGACTGGGACCGCAGGCTGAGAGGGCCAGGGGTCTGGTGGTACCAGGGAGGAGCAGAGAGAAAAGCAGAGGGGGGTTGTCAGAAACCTCTCAGGAAGATGTTGGGTTCCAACACGGCCACCTCTTCAGCAGCCCTTTTGGAAGTGACTCTGGGCCACCCTACTTGGATCTCCCTCAGGCCTGCAGAGTAGCAATGGGCCCTGAGTAAAGCCTGGGAACCAGAAGACTTGTAATAAACTACCACTTACTTAATGGTGATGGAGCAGCGTGCTGCCTTCAATGCCCCGGCCTCAGTTTTCTCATCTGTAAAATGGGCATGGTGAGACCGAGGACATGGAACAGCTTATGAAGTTTAATTCACAGAACAGAGCTCAAGATGCTTTATAATTACATTCATTTATTCACTCACTTATTCAGCACATAGTTATGGAGCACGTACTATGTGTTGACAAAAGTAAACAAAACAATGATGAACAGAGAGAATTTGGAGCCCAGGCTCCCTGAAAATTGGCCAGTATCTGGCTAAGAACCCCAGAGTCACCCCCAAGTGTATACACACACACACACACACACACACACATAATCCTTTCTGACCTGTTGCTCACAACTCTGCCCCAGCACACACCTCACAAACACCTGTACACAACACCCGGTCACAGGCAAGCTCCTTCACAGCCATGCGCAGAACACACACCGCCTCAGAAACACGCCCACACACGGAGACAACTCTGTTCTCAAGAAGTGTGAGGCCAAGGATGTCACATTAATAAGAAGCACAGAGGCCCCGGTAAAGGGGGTTTATATATTTATTTATTTAAGGGCTTATTAAAATCCTAACCTAGTCCCCTCTTCACTAATGCAGTGTTATTGGAGCCTCCTGGTGTCTGTGTGGGAGGGTGAAGATGGAAGCGTGTATATCTGCATATGTGTGAGCAGAAGCCTCTGGATGCGTTCTGTGCAGAGTGTGCTGACGTGTGCAAATCTGAGTGTGTGTGTGTGTGCAACCGGGTGTGTGTATGCTTGTGTCCCCGTATGGAGGGTCAGTTTTGAGTCACGCTTTCATGCTTCTTAGGACCTTTCAGTAGTAAACAGTGTTTCTCAACCTATTTTTCACTCTCACCCCCATAAGGAGCCTCTACATTTTTTTTCCCTAATCGCCCCCTCTCTGTAATACCATGATACCCTGTCTATCTGTTGATGTACTGTATATAGATCTGTGCTTTATATAGAGAAAGAGTCAGATTTTTTCACCCACCTCCACCCCCAAAGAACCAACTCTTTGAGTATCACCCCTGGAGTGATATTCCCCCTGATGAGAATTAATGATGTAAAGGTAAAGTTTCTGGCTCCAGCAGCCTACAAACCCTGACATCATGTGCCATGGTTCTCAGTCTAGTAGGCCCAGATGGAAATCTCTTAAAATGCAGATCCCAGGCCCCTCCCCCCCGCTGAGAACACATAATAAGCCTGGGAGGGAGTCCAGAAATCTGGCTTTTAGCAAGCTCCAAGTGTGCCTCCCTGATGCCCTGACCGAGGGAGGGCTCTGAGGTGGAAGGGAGATAGAACTATCGGAGATCACCTGAGCTGAGAGGACAGGGTCTGTCTGGGACCCCCACCGAGTCGTGGAGAACTTGGAATCTCAGCTCACAAAGGCTGGGCCCCGGCTGGCAGGGCCTCACTATGGCAGAGCTGCCCCAAGCATCTTCAAAGAGACTCAGGGGAGTCCGGTCACGGGACCAGGACCCCTCCAACTGACAGCACTTGGAGAAGTCACAATGAGGAGTGTGATCCCAACACAAGAAGTGTGTAATTGGAAGCTGAAACAAACACTAACCCAAGTGTCTGGAGCCCCCCTTATCCATCTGTGTGCTAGAGCCACACTGACCTGGGTCTCTCTCCAGGGACTCCCCCAACCTCCTCCCAGTCCCAAGGAGGAGGCAGAAAGTTACTCCAGCCCTGCACACCCACCAGCCCGGGGATTGCAATGGGAGCTCCAAGTTGTCAGGTATGTAATCTCCTCTGGGGATTGCCAAAGACCCGGTAGCAAAATCAGTAAAAAAAAAAAAAAAAAAAACAGAGACTTTCTACCTGGTCCTGCCTTTTGTGGGTGCCAAAGGAAAGCTCTTTGCAAGACTGGACCAGTGCCAAGCATCAGCCCTGGGTGTCTGAGTGATCAGAGCACAGGGGACCAATTGATGCTCTGTGGGCAGTGGTCCAACACGGGGCTGCCAAGGGGCAGATGGGAGCCTAGAAGAGGGAGGGAGGGGCCATCGTGGTGGCTGAGGAGCAGGGAGGGGTGGTGGGGGATATAAGTGATTCCGTGATGGCAGGAGAGGGGAAAGGGGAGTGAGAGTTGATGGGAGATGGGGATGGAGGAAGCCACAGAGAAAGGACGGGGAGGGAGGGACACTGCGGTCAGATAGGGAAGCCAGAAAGGCATCCTTCTCCCTCTCTTAAGCTTTTAAAGGCATCAGAGCATCTTGCTAATTGTTCATCTCCCAGAGACGCTAATGAAATTAACTCTGCAAAATGCTCATCAGGTCATCTGCAGAGGGCATGGTGCCAGGTTTCCACTTGGTCCAATCCCGTCCTCCTCCTCCTCCTCAGCTCCCCCTGCCCCTTCCTGATAATTCCCCCACCCCCTCCTTTTCACCCTGGCCCCTCAGCAGGGAACACCTCACCTCCAAACCTGCCTGAGAGCGCCCAGTGGGGAACGTTAGAGAAGGGGGCCATGTAGCCAGGGAAATGTCTGAGTCACAGACGCCATAGAGTTCGTGGAGCTGGAAAGGTTATCTCTGCTTGTGTGTTTCTGATTGTGTGTGTGTGTGTGGTAGCACATATATCATAGGAGCATGAGTCTCTAATAAAGCCATTTGTGAGACTGAACATTCTTTCAATCACTCAATAAACATTTTTGGAGCAGAATCCTTGTCCCATCCCTTACAAGCTGAGTGGCTTTAGGCAAGTACATCCCTTCTCTGTGCCTTAGTTTTTGTGTCCACACAGTGGGGGTTATAACACCATCTGTGTCCTAAGGGGCTGTGAGAATCCATAGAGATTAACCAGGTGAAGAGTTTAGCCCTGTGCTGGGCAAACAGCGCCTCAAGAAATGCTAGGCGCTGGCCTTGGTCCTGAAGACTCCATGGTGAGAACACCTCACTTCTTGAGCAGAGGCATAGGAGGGGCCCAGGCGCAAAATTCTCAGTAGCATGGGACTGCATGGAGCATGGACACAAAAAGTAATCTGTGCATGAAAGAAGTGGAGATATCTGGTAGTATCTTTACATATGTAAATGCACAGAGATAATATGTGTTTTTTATTGATTGTGCTCAATATTGATTCAGTATTGATTGATTATATTATTGATTGTGTGCATCTGTGTGAGTAGTGTGTGGAAAGTCCACTTGTGTTAGAAGCAGAGATTGAGTGGATATTGTATGGCTTTTTTAATATTCTGTGCTGTGCTAAGTCACTCAGTCATGTCTGACTCTGTGCGACCCTATGGACTGTAGCCCACCAGGTTCCTCTGTCCATGGGATTCTCTAGGCAAGAATACTGGGGTGGGCTGCCATGCCCTCCTCCAGGGGATCTTCCCAACCCAGGGATCAAACCCAGGTCTCCTGCATTGCAGGAAGATTCTTTACTATCTGAGCCACCAAGGATAATGATGTTATAATGACCTGAAAGAATTAAGACAGAATTCTAAAAGAAAATCTGCTTAGTGAAGAACCAGGAAGATACCTTTGTTAAATTGCACAGTGCTCTGTACCAGTGAGCAGGAAGATGCAGGGATGAACTGGTTTACTTGAGCAGGTATAAACTGAAACACTCCAAGAGGGTATGCTGGGTGTGTGTGTGTGTGTGTGTGTGTGTGTGTGTGTGTGTGTGTGTTGGGTTCAGGGAATGGGTGGATGTTGGGATTCTATGTGCAGAAGGGACTGGTCCAGTTACTGCTGGGGGTCCTGTGAAGAGGTTTGTTTCTAGTTCTCTCTACCCTCTTAACCCCTACATATTCATCTGCCTGATAGCCGAGCTCTCACTACAGCCTGACTGCTATGTCTTCTCCCATAGGCTGCAGTTTCCCCCAGTGGGTAACACTGAGCCTTGCAAACACTAGGCACTAATAAATACTTGCCCTATCCTAGGCGAGGCTCTAGAACAGATTTTTATAAAGGATGATTCTGTGTCATTCTTTCAAATAAAACATGATAGAAACCCAAGTGGGCTTTAGCAACAACAACAACAACAAAAAAAAAACCCTGAAAAACAAGTGTGTATCTGGTAGCTTCAGGAGCAGCTGGATCCAGGGGATTTGAATGAAGAACCAGGATTCAGCCTTTCTCTCTTCTCCAGGCTCTGCTCTTCTTTGCCCAAGCTTTAGTCTCCGGCATGTGCTCCTCACAGAATGAAGCTCTAAGATCACCTCTTTCCTTCTTCAAGTACAGCAAGAGAAGAAATTCTTTCTCTCCTTAGTCCCAACAAAAGTCCTAGAAACGAGCCTTAGTGGTTTGACTTGGGTCACATGTTCATCCTTGAATGAATCACACAGCTTAGGGAAGAGTGGATGCTGTGTGTCCTGAAATATGTGCCATCCTCTGGTACTGGGGTGGGGTAGCCCCACGTGAATCTCATGCACTGATGGTGGGGAGGCGTGCTCCCTCAAAGGAAAGAGGGGAAGATACTGCTTCCCGAAGAGAGAAACTACATGCTGAGCAGTGGGCAGATATGAATGCTGGAATCATGGCAGGGGCCATCAAGAGCCAATCTGGGGCCACCAAGAACAAGTCCTTCCTGCCAAACTAATTTCCTGTTTGATTGGATTATTGGCCTGGTAGATCAGAGCAAAGCAGGGGGCTCGTGAGTCTTTGACTATGCAGGGTATTTCCATTTATTCTGTGGATGTGGCAGTTATATGTGAGCTAAAGGATGGAGTGATCAGAAATTTCCCAAGTGGATGAAAGAGCTGACTTATTGTCCCACTGCAACTTGTAGATAGCATATAGAGAGCCACTGAGCTGTCCTTGATCCTGCTCTGAGCCACCTGTTTAGTAACAACTTGATTGACAGCATATACAACTTCCCAGACTCATCTGGGAATGACAGGAAGCTGAAGAAAATAGCAAGCCCCCTGCCCGACATCCTCCATATCCTGAGAAGGCTCCATGCGGGAGAGAGGGATTAGATGTAATACAGTGGAATAGGACTGGGATGAATTGAAGTTTCTGAATTTAAATTCAGAAAACCAGCAACCCAGGGTAGATGGGTAACACCCTGTTGCTGGCAGCACCCATGGCAAAGACCTAGGGCAGTGCTCCTCAAAGAGAGGTTTTCAGACCACTGGTACCAGTAAGAAAAAAATAAAAATAACCAGTAGGGGATGGTGGGAGCTTGGTAAAAGCATGGATTCCTAGACACCTCCCATGAATCAGAATGGGGAAGGAACAGGACCTGGAGATTTGCATTTTAATCCCCATCACAGGAGCTTCTGGCACATCTTCAAGTCAGCCATGGCCTTGCCATGAACTCTGAAGTTCTTCAGTCTAGTGGGCATTAACTGTACGATGTCCCTGATCAAAGCTGACTGGGACCCTGCTCATGCATGCACAAGGCCATGTGGCCAGGAGATATGCCAGCTCACTTCAGGAGATGGCTTCAGAGAAATGCTCCCACTGGAGAACTCCTGCAAGGGGCGAGCGGGCGGGGGGGTGGGGGTGGGGGGCAATGTGTTAAGAGTGCCTGTAACAGCAGAACTGGAGAGAGAGAATCCAGGGTAGATCCAGACTTGGTGTTCCAAAGTTGAAGAAGTAAGCCTTCTGAAGAAAAGACGTGCCAGACACGCTTGACGTGACCCCAGAAGATGAACCCAATGAGGGGCAGATTCCTGCTCCCTTGAGAAGAGACATATCTGTCCAGCAGAGCAGTTGCCCTGTTGGTGGGGTATTGCAAGGGGCTACAGACACTCGCAGGAGGGTCCCCCCAGGGAGGATCTAGCTCCTCCTTCCCTTGGAGACTGATGCTCAAGAGTAAATGAAGTTGGAGGTGACAGGTGCCCTCTTATCTGGCCATCAAACTTTGGGTCTGAGGTGAGCCCTTCCTGGCAGCCCTCCAACCTGGATTCTTACACAGAATTCAGGTGAGACGTCTACTCGCCCATCTACACAAGGGAATTCCTACTCCTTTACCTGACATGGCCCTGAGTACCACTTGGAAGAGGACAGCTAACCCGAGTGACTAAAAGGAACCATGCCTGTGAAGATCTGGGGACAGGAAAGCAAACAGGAATGGATGGAGGTGCTATGAGCCTGGATGCTGGAGAAACAGAAGGGAGGCCACCATGGCCAGAGCCCACACAGAGTTGCAGAGTAGGCAAGGGGAGGGTCGTGCTGGGCCTGGAGGCTGCGGCCATCGCCACTGCTGCTGTGCATGTGTTTCAGTAACTGCCTTCCAGGCATGTGGTAGGTATGCACTTTCCCATCTTCTTGAGTGGGGCCATAGTTCTGGCCATTGAATTGTGGGTGGAAGTGACGTCCTTTCTAGGCTGAGCCATTGACTGGGGGGACAGGGTACCTCTGGAGCTCCAGTTTCCTCTCCCTCATGGGAGAGTGGCTGCTTTCTCAACCCAAGTCCTTGAGTGAAGAAGGTCTGGAGCTGTGGACCCATGAGAAATAAATCTTTGTTGACTTAAGCCACAGAGACTTGGGCGCTGTTACTACAACACAACCTAGTCTATCATGACTGCTACACACACCATCCTATTGCAGCTGAAGAGAGGGGGCCAGAGAAATGACCAGAGCAACTAAACGGAATAGAGAAAGAGACCCTTTCTTTTCCTGTACCCCAGACCTCATTCCCAAGTTCTCATCCCAGAGCAAAAACTGCAGGATGAAATTTAAGGAGCATGGACATTGAAATCAAACCTTGCACAGAGTCATCTCAGCTAACCTCTCAATCATTGAATAAGATTGGCCCTGGACATAGGGTTCTTTCCTCCTCCAAGCCTCAATGACCTCATCTATAAAATAGGGATAATAATGTTTATTTCATAGGACTTCTTGTGCGGATCAAACCAAATGTAATAGAAATAGCAGAGTCTAGCCCACGCCATTAGGACATCATCTTATACCCTAGCCCCAATCCCAGTCTTTCATCCTCAACTACTTCCCTCCAGTACCCAAATCCTAGTCCGTAATCATCTTCCCATAATGGAGGCTGAAAAAGAAAATTCTGCTATTGTTTCACCTCTCTCACCCATTTCTTTCCTGAAAGTGGGATGAGGTATAGTGTCAGAGGGAGCAGCCTGGGCACACTGCTCCCCACAACTCACACACACAGTCCTGTTGGGTAGATCAGGGCCCCCTGACACAGTCTATGCACAAGCAAACTCCAAAGCAGAGTTCAAAACCCAGAGCTGGTGGACATTTGTGGACATGTTCATCTGGGCTCAAATGAAAGTAATTTTTGTTGTTGTTTTTAGTTAAAAATTTTAAATAAAAAAAAACTTCATATACAATGGCTTCTACTGAAACTTTGGCAGATGTGGCCCCATCGGGCCCCACCCTGTCAGCCTGGCACCTGGAAAAGAACCAGATGCGCCTGGAGATGGGACCCTGTGCCCAGTCCCCAGCGCTGCCCTGGCCTCCTTGGCCCTGAAGCCCAGTACCTATAGATACCTAACTGGACACTGTCTGGTGTTTTTCACAGCAGAGTTAAGAGGAAAGCAAAACATTTCTCACAACCCTTCTCTCTCAAAAGTGGGAAACAAAAGACAGACCGAGAGAGGGCCTCGTGTTTCAAGAAATATAGGAGAGCTCATATCTCTTTGTGGAAGCGAAGACCATTCTTCTGTCGCCCAGCGTGCAGCATCAATTGATTATATATCATCGACTGGTCTTTTAGAATGCCCATCCACTATAGGCATTTTAGCTTGCGACCTTGCCCTTACCCTCCTCTTTCTCCTCCCGACACAGAGTAGGATTTCTTTTCTTAACCACTCTCCTTGTGCACATGGCGCGCATCTGTCATTTCCTTTCTCCTTCAAAGCAACCCTCTGTTTATTTAAACCCGATTAGGGAATGGGGGTGGGGAACAGGAGGCTCCAGCAGCGGTCGTTGCTGGAGGCTCCCGGAGACACCGTGACTTGCCCAAGGTCACAGAGCTAGAAGACGGAGGCCCCTAGACTCTACCCCAGATCTCTCTAGCTCCCAAAACCCAGTTGGTTCCTTCACGCCCACGTCTCCGGCGAGGTGCGCGCTCCGGGCGCAAACACTGCGCGTCTTGTTGATTGCGCTGCGTCCTAGCGTTGTTTTCTTTAGGTAAACGGTGCCGTGGGGTTAGAGAAACCGAGGATCACTCTGAGGCCCACCTGGTACCGTGGCTGGGACTGCGGGTGGCCCCTAGTCTGTCCTACCCGCGTACCTCTGCTCGCGGGCCAGGGCCCGAGAGCTTCCCGCAGTCCCCTATCCGAACCGCGGGCTGGGTGGCTTACAGCAACACGCTGAACGCCTCGGAGCGCGGCCGGAAGGTGCGGAGTAGGGTGGGGTGAGGGTAGAGGGCTGCGCGGAACCGCCGCCGGACACCGCTGTCCCTGGCCGCTGTCTGCAGCCTGGCGCCGCGCCGGGATCGCTGCAGCCCTGGGCCCCTCCCGGGCCACCTGTGCGCTGGCTGGCGGGCCCGGGAGAACCCGGATCCGGAGAATCGATCCACTCCGGGTTTCAGACTTTTGGCCGGTCCCTGGAGATCGCGCAGGGAGGTGGGAGGCCTCCCGCCCACCACCCCAGCCCCTCCCTGGGGGAGCCTCGGGCAACGCCGAGAGGGATCCCCAGAGCTGGGGGTGGCCCGTTCGCGCGGCGCGGGGCTGCTGGGCCCCTCCTTCCTTCCCCCGCCCCGCCCTGACGCCGCCCAGCTCCGTCGCTCCAGTCCGGGTTTTGCGGCGCCCGCCGGCCCGCTCCCCGGCTGCGGGCTCCGCGCGGCGGCTGGCTCTGTGCGCGGCGCGGCTGGCGCTGCGCTCCGCCCCGGCTGCATTGCTGCGCTCCCGGTGCCCAGGGGAGGCACGCGCCGCTTGCGCCCGGCAGCCGGCCGCCCGGAGGCAGCGCAGTCCGCTGGCATGGGCCCTGGGGGTGACCGGGGCCGGGGCTCTGGGCTGAGGCGCTGAAAGGCGCCCTCCTGTCCGCGGGGCCCCGCGCCCGGGCCGCCCGCCTGCCCGCGGCCATGGCCGTCCGGTCCGGCCTGTGGCCAGCGCTCCTGGGCATAGTCCTCGCCGCCTGGCTCCGCGGTTCGGGTGAGTCACGCGCGCGCTGTGGGGAGGTTTGCGGGGAACCGTGCTCGCTAATGCTCGCGGCTCTAGGGGTCCCTGACCCGCGCTGCCGGACCGGGTTGGGAGCCCCCCGAGGCCAAACTTTGCGAGGCGGGACGCGGGGGTCGCCTGTCGCCGCTGCGCAGCTTCCCCGCGCGCTTCCCCGGAAGCCTGGGTTCTGCCAAGTCCAGGAGCAGCTGTCAGCGCGTGGGGCTGGCGAGTGTAGACGCCCCACGCCTCCAGGCGGGGGAAGTTTGCTGGTTGCCCGGCCCCAGCGCAGGGTTGGGGGTTTAGATCAACGCCCCAGGGAATCTGACTTGGCCGGTTAGCAGGTGAGAGGGTTTTGACCACATCCCAAGTGCCCAGGAAATTGAGGACGGGGTTTAAGATACGGTTTCCCGGCAGCATCTGCCCCAAACAGCTACTCACAATTCCCAGCTTGGCACCTGGCCGCTGCCCACGTCCGGAACACAGTGTCCTCCTCTGTCCCCGCCACACACTCTCGCACACGCGCACACTCAGGCGTGGAGGCGCATACACCAGCCCCCGAGCCCTTGCAGTCCCGCACAGTCTAAGCACCAGGGTCCGGGGCCCCGGGCTGTGGCTCCTGGCCTTCCTGGTGCATAGGGACCAGAGTTGTGTGAGTGGAAGCTCTACCGCTCTCCCCACTCCGTTTCTCTCCACAACCCTTCTCCCTCCCCTCGTGTCCCTTTGCCCACCCTCACCTGCCCCATAACTCAGCCCTCAGTCCACTCCTGGGGGTGGGAGGAGTTCCCCTGCATCCTTTGTCTGCTCTCCCAGAGCTTCCTTCCACCTAGGCTGAGTTGTTGGGGCCTCCTGATGGCTGCCCGCCCCCCTGCACTCAGCAGAGCTGAGCACCTATGTGGACGGGAGGGGGTCATTTGTGTGATCAGGGGGGCATGGAGCTTGCCCTAGCAATTCTTGATTCTTGCAGCCCTGAGACCCTGGGGGCTGCTGCTGAGCCTGGCCAGGCCATTGTTAATCCCAGGGGTGTCAGAAGGGAGCACTGGGGTTCCTGAGAAAGGAAGCCAGACTGGAGAGGAATGAGTGAAAGCTCAGAAACCAGCCTGATGATTGAGGCCGATGTCCGTTTCCTTCAGGGGTCTCTGCGTAGTGCATCCTGCATACACCGGCTAGCCGCCCTCCCCACCCTGCCCCCCTCCCTAACCCCATCCATCTTCCATCTCCCCAGCATCCGCCCACCGAATCCTCACTTTAACAAACCCCTCTGCCCCCTGACCTCCCCTCCTTATTTGGGAGGTTGCACTGCCACTGGCTGTGTGTTCCTGTTGCACACACGTGCGTGTTAGGAGTATGTGTGCATCGCTCAGGGGGCACGGGTTGAACCACTGACCGTGGTGAGCTGAGGGGTGTTCATGCTCCACGCACAGGGGAGGTGTTGCTAGATACTCGGTAGGGGCCCAGGGCTTGTTTACTGAGTCAGATGCATGCGGGAAGGTTGTGTGGTCATATCTGCATGTCGCCCACGTGAGCACGTGTGAGGGCTCTGGGTTGGCATGTGTGCCCTGGCGATGACGGGGGCTGGCGATGTGTGCAGCCCGGGTATGCGTGTGGCCAGATGAGCGTGCGTGGCGGCAGGCCCGCTGCACGTGTGTGATGGTTGTGAGCAGTGGCACAGGTGAGCATGTGTAGACGAGAGGGTGATGGGTACTGGTGAGTCCGGGTGCTGCAGCTCCGGGGGGTGCCTGGTGGATCCCTCAGGAGGACATAGAGTCCAGGAACCGCATCCCAGGGCCGTGGGGCACCTGTTGGGGCCTCGTGAAAGGTTGCCCAGGGCGCTGGCGGGTGGGCACCAGTGCCGCAGGGCTGCCCTGGATTAGAGCCTGCCTCCGGCATCAGCCCTCAGGCCTGCGCAAGGGGCTGCTGAAGGGCATGGGGTCCTTCTTGTCATCTGGGGCCCCTTTGCTGCTGGCCCCCGCAGGTTCCAGGCACATGTGCCCAGCAGGCTGGCCCTGCGCTGACCCTGGCCCCTCCCGCATTGCCCATTCAGCTCCTTGGCAACAGCAGCCAGTGAAAAATGGGTTGAGGGAGGGACAGCCAGCCAGGCTGCTGGGGGCGCAAGGGGCCAGCGGGACCGGAGCCTCCTGCTCCCCAGGCCAGGTGCCCACCCTCTGTCCAAAGCCTGTCCCTTGGCACACTCACCCAGGGGGCCCTCTCTGTGCCCCCACATGCAGAGACCACCTGTCTCACAGGCTTTTCTCATTCATACCTGCGCACGCAGCTGGCACCTGCCTCCCCGCCCCTGGGGGCTGCACACACCTGCCGGCCTCCTGGTCTCAGATCTCTGCACTCCTGAGTGGAGGGGCTCATGGGGAACTGGACCTCCTGAAAGGGGGGGCTGGGGGGCATCCCTGGGCCATGGTCGCTTTCTCAGCCCCTCTCCCACCTACAGGGTTGATCCGGACCCACTTGCCACCCCCCATCAGCTGGGGTCGTTGGTTGCTGGGAGGGGGTCTTCATTCTTTAGGGCTAGGAGATACCCTGCTCTCAGTCACCGTGCCTTGGGAGGGGCGTCTGCTCTTTGGTGGCCCCCTAGGCTCCCACAGGAGAGGGCTGGTCCTCTGGCCCTCCTGCTTCTCTTGCCCTGTGCTGGGAGGAACTTCCTTTAGGAGCCTGGGGACTGGCACTGATGCAGGTACCAGACCCCCTACCTAGAGGCACTGATGGACCTGGTTCCTAGGAGCAGCCAACTTTGGCCTCAGCCAGGGGCCAGGGGACTTCCCAGGTGGCGCTAATGGTAAAGAACTCACCTGCCAGTGCAGGAGATATAAGAGACACAGGTTTGATTCCTGGGTGGGGAGATCCCCTGGAGAAGGGCATGGCAACCCACTCCAGTATTCTTGCCTGGAGAATCCCCATGGACAGAGGAGCCTGGTGGGCTACAGTCCATGGGGTCACAAAGAGTTGGACATGACTGAAGTGACTTAGCAAGCACGCATAGGGGCCAGGACTCCCCTGTCCTTACAACCCTTTCTCTTGCCTTGTGCTGCTCTGGGCCCCAGACCTGCAGACTGAAGCCATGAAGTCTCAGAGGCAGAAACTGCCCTGAGCCAGGAATGACGAACTTCTCCAGGGGAGGGCCCTAGTGCTGGGCTTGGCTGCCTCCTGAGAACAACTGTACACACACACGCACACACACACACACACACACACATGCATGCATGCACACACATGCACGTGCACACACACCCCCTGCGCACACACACACATTGTTTCATGCACATGCCCAGACCTGCTCTTTCCAGGCCAGCCTTCTCCTGCAGCCCGTCCTCCCAGGCCCCCTCCCCCTTTCCCCCAGCCTGGGGCGGGAAACCTTCGAGTCTCTCTTGGCTCTAACCTTCTCCTTCACGCTTCATGTCTAATCCGTCACCAGGTTCTCCAGCTCAGCCCTCCTTGTGACTTTGCTCGTGTCCCTCTCCTCCTTTGTCCTCCCCACCCCAGCCCTTTCCCCCTCACCTTTCTCACCTGGGCCGGTGCCGTGGCCACCCCTCACTCCTTCCCTCCTCTGCATCCTCCACCTAGACTGATGCCGCTGGTGCCCAGGCTAGAATGCACGAGAGCGCCTTCTGTGGCACCTCGGTGGCAGCAGGTAAAGTCTGAACCCCGAGCCCAGGAGCCCTTAGGGAAACGCCTGCAGCACACACATCCCTGGGCGGACATGTTGGCAGGTTAGGTGTCCTCCCTGACTGTGACCGCTGGCGGGCTGGCCATCCACACTCCCAGACAAGCTCTGGCTTCCACCCACTGTACTTCTCCTGCCTTGCAACACGTGGTGCCCCCTCCCCCAGCCAGCCAGCCCCGATCCCCATCCTATACCCCAACATCCTCAAATTCTAGTCAGAACCAGGCCAAGCCCTCACTGCTGCTACTAGTCCCCACTGTGCTGTGCTCATCTCAGCCTCCAGCTTCAATCCAGCCCCCTCCAAGAGGCCTCCCTCACTCCTCGTAAGACCTGTGTGGGGGCTACGCCCACTGGTAAGCTCCAAGTGGGCTCCAGGACAGAGGTACTGATTCTTCAGCCCTGGAGTGGCCTGGGGCAGCTGCCAGAGGCATCTGGGGCGGGGGGGAGGGCACCTCCTCACTCATGCCAGGGCTTCCCACAAGTATTGCCATTGTTGATGGCACCATGACCCTGTTCTCAGCCCCCAACATGCTCCGAGTCATGGCCAGTCAAATGCTCATTTCTCTCTTTATTTCCTCTGCTTGAGTTTGAGTTCTCTGGCTAGGCAGGGGGGCGGTGGGGTGGGAGCTGTGGCTGGGGAGTGGGGAAAAGTTTGCTCTGTCCCCTTGCAGCTCTCTTTGTCCTGCTCCCCGCCCCCCATCCCTGTACCTAAACACAGACTGCCCTGCTCCAGGGAGGCCAGCCATGGCTCCTGTCCAGGGCCAGCACCAGCTAGCTGATGCCTCCACACAGATGGCAAACCAGCTCACCGGAGACTGTGTTGTGGGTCCCTCACACAGGTGCACCCATGTCTGTGGAACAGGAACCTTGCCCACCCCAGCCCTCCCAGGCATAGATGTTCCCAGGTGGGTGTCTTCTCATGTGAATAATGTAATTCTGGGCCCCAGACCTGCAGACTCTAGCCCCTGGAAGGTGGGGCTGAGGGGCATCCCCCTCTGGTGGTGCCACCCATCCTGACCCTGACCATCTGTCCGAGTGGCCTCTTCCTCAGGCCCCACCCTGATGCTCAGGCCTGATGTTGACACCAAGACTGGAGGCTCTGTGAGCACCAAGCAGGGCTCCCAGTTCCCAGACCCAGCAGAGCCCAGCCCCAGGCCCCAACCCTCCTCACCACCCAGATGGCGCCCAGCTTTCTGCAGTCAATTCTGCTGACCCAGCTCTCCACTCCCCTTGTCTGCTCCCACGAGAGTGGTACTGAAGGGTCCTCCTGTGGCTCAGATGGTAAAGAGTCTGCCTGCAATGTGGGAGACCCGAGTTCCATCCCTGGGTCGGGAAGATCCCCTGGAGAAGGAAATGGCAACCCACTCAGTATTCTTGCCTGGAAAAATCCCATGGATGGAGGAGTCTGACATGCTACAGTCCATAGGTGCGCAAAGAGTGGCACACGGCTGAACGACTTTACTTTTACTTCCTTTCCTGCCTCTGGGGAGCCTGCAAGGTGGAGTGAAAAGGGCAGGGCTTTGGAGGCAGACGGGGCAGGCAAGTTTCAGTCTAAGCCACCTGACCTTGGATGAGAACATTTTGCTCCCCAGCCTGTTCCCACCTTTGGAGAATGCGGTCACCTCTGCTCCCTGGGGTTAGAATAACGAGTTGATGGGCAACACTGAGAGCCCAGGTGGACCCCAACATGGAGCAGGTACCCGTGTGCCTCCTTCCTCCATTTTCCCTGCCTTTTGAAGGGAAGTGAGTTAGGACAGGGTGGGGTCTTAAGCTGTGTCAGGCCCCAACCTTGTACATGAGAGAGAAGACCATGTCTGTATAAGCTGTTTCACCTCCTGCTGCCCCTGGGAGAAGTCATTGCTTCTAGTTGGAAGAAGCCTCCTACCCACCCCGCCTCACAGGGCACCTGGTTCAGACACTTGATTCAAACATCAGTCCCCACAGTGTGCAAAGAACTTTGGAGGTTCTGTGAAAATGATAATTTGGGCCCAGTTTGTCCTGGATCTGTGGTGACCCACTCTGACATACAGAACATGGCAGCAAAGCAGGGGTGGGCATCCTAGATGCAATTCAGTTCTGGTTCAGACCCTGCTGTTGGATTGCTGTGTGACCTTGAACAAACCACTTAACCTCTCTGGGCTCTTCCTCTGTATGCTAACGCACTGGGCTGGATAACTACTGGGGGCTATGTCCAGACAGGCTGCCTCGTGAGCCTGAGATAGACTGTGCCCTCAGCAGCAGGTTCCCCCGGGAACTGTTCACACCTGCCCAGCACCTGCCAAAGCCACCAACCACACTGGCAGCAGCTGCCTGTGTTGCCTTGGAACCAGGCGGCTGTTGCAGCAGGCCCGAAGGTGACTGTGACACAGAGGTGGGAGCTGGGAGTTCCAGCACCCTGGCAAGGAAGCCAGGTCCTGTTTAGCTGGTTGAACACCCCCCAGTGGCAAAAACAGGCCTTCGCAGGATGCCCAGAAGGTCAGCATGCCAGTGCCTGAGGCCTACCCACTTCCCGGGGACTGATAGAAGATGCCGCAGACAGCCTTTGGCCCCCTAGGAGCCAGAACCCCAGGCATGTATAGGAGGTGGTAGGGTGGTTGAGCTGGCAGGCTCTGGGGTCTGGGTTTGGACCAGGACGTCAACGAGGGTGAGGCAAGGGAGGGGCCTAGGGTGCAAGATTTAAGTCGTGCAAGTGCAGGGTCTGCCCCTGAGAGCAAAAGCTTCCTTACATCTGTGCTCTCGACACCCTCTGCCTCACCCTAGTCCTGGCCATGGATGTAGCTCCTCCCTGTATTCCTTCATTTTATGTCTCCAAAATATCATGTGTGCATGCATGCTAAGTTGCTTCAGTCGTGTCCAACTCTGTGTGACCTCAAGGACTGTAGCCTGCCAGGCTCCTCTGTCCATGAGATTCTCTAGGCTGAGTGGGCTGCCATTTCCTCCTCCAGGGGATCTTCCCGACCCAGGGATAGAACCCGCATCTCTTACATCTCCTGCATTGGCAGGAGGGTTCTTCACCACTAGCGCCACCTAGGAATCAGCCAAAATATTATAAAAGGACCTAATTCACTGGGTCCTTGTGTGGATTAGGCAGACTGATGCATGTCCAGCCTGGCATACAGAAGGTGCTCAATAAATGTGAGCAATCGAGGTGACGGATATGGCCAAGGGCACTGTTCCTTCCTCTCCTCTCCCACAGAGAGTGGGGGAGTCCTCGCTCTTTGTGGGAGAGGGTGCAGCGAGGGGTCCAGGAAAGAGGGCAGAGGCCTGGGGATGGGGTCTGGCCTGGTGTCTTTTCTCTGCCCCCTTTGAGGGATGACAGGGGTAGGGCAGTGATCAGAAATCCCCTGCCCCTCCCTGTCTCCAGAGGGAGAGTGGTCATTGGCTGGGCCATCCCAGCCCTGTGTGAGATGGAGGAGACAGGGAGATTCGTGGCCATCAGGAGAGGCCTAAGTCGCAGCTACTCCCCAGGGTAGGCCACAAAGGGCCTATCTGAGGTCCCACTTAGAGGGGGGAGGGGACTCAACTCCCTGCCTGTCCACAGTGAGAGCACCAAGGCCCCGAGTCCTGATGGGTGAGTCCCCCAGATTCAGGCCCCTCCCCACGCCAGGATGTCAGAGCTGTGTCCCTCTGGAAGGCTCGGGGTCACCTTGAGCTCCAGGCGAATGCGTGGCTGAGGTTTGGGGAGGGGCAGTCAGTCTAGACTGATCCTTGGAGAGGGAGCTCTGACCCCTGTAACCCACCCCTACCGTAGACCTCCCCGGCCAGGGTGGCAGGTGCGACTCCCCGTGCCCCACCCCAGCAAGTCTAGCACAGCGCCTGCAGGGAGATACACCCCGATTTAGACCCTACCCCTTCCTTACAGGAGCACAGACTAGATGGAGTCGAGGGGCTGTTGGTTTTTCCCATATCCACATCTTTCCGGCCCCTCTCTCCCCCTCCCGCACCAAAATAAAAAAGGGGGATGACGGGCACTGGCACGTAGGAAGGATTCCTTATCGTCCCAGCGTGACCAGAGCCTTCTCCTCTTCCCAAACAACCCCCACCACGTTGTCCGGGATAGCTCGGCGGGCGGGGGTCCGGGGCTAGCTGCAAGCCTCCCGCTGGGCGGGCGAGCTGCTGGGCACGTGAGCGGCCAGGGGCGGCAGGTGCCCAAGCCAATGGGAACCCGAGCCCAGGGATTAGTAATTAGCCGCGGCGCCCGCCCGCCCGGGCCCTGGGGAGGGGCGCGCCCCGGGGCCATCCTGAAGGGGCACCGAGCGTCCAGCTCCGCGGCCTGGACCCCGGCCCCCGCCCCCGCCCGGCGCCGGGTAATGAGTGCGCGGTAAACTCGGCGGCCGCGCGGGGAAGGGGCGGGATCCCTCCGCCCGCCAGCCCGCCCGCGGCCGCCCGCCGGATTAGCGGCTCTTTGTTCGGGGCCTGTTAACAAGTTCCTGGCTGAGCGCTCGGCTGCCGCCCGGGGAGCAGGCGTCCAGCCTCCGGGCAAGGCGGCCTCTGCGGCTCCTCGGTTCCCGCGCTCGCCCGGCTGTAGCTCTCACCCCCGCCGCCTACCCCTGGGTCCCCAGAGAAGTGGCCGGGCGGTGGGCCCCTCTGGCGGTCTGGAGGGGGTAGCGCTTCCAGAGCCGCCCCCCCGGCTGACCTCGCGGCGGAGAGGAGGAGATTGCTGGAGCACCTCCCGTAGGCGTGCGCCGCTGGGGTCCGTCTCCTTTTCCAGATGAGGGAGGGCACGGCTTCCCGAGGTCCCGCGTTGCCATCCTAGGCAGGCCTGGGGTTTCAGGATGGGGTTTGGATGTCTCCTCTTCTGCTAAGAGGATTTGAAGCCTGGGGCGGGAATAGGAGGAGGCTTCGGTGTCTGAAACTGTCACATCTGTGGTCATAATTACCTTGGTGATGGTAGGAAACGTGTCCAGTGCTGGACTCTACCGGCATCGCGTGATCGGAACCGCAGGACCACCCAGGAGGTAGGTGAGGTTAGTCCCATTTGTTAGGTGAGAACATTGAGCCTTGGAGAAATGGCAGAGCTGGCACATTGTTACTGCTCGGCCTCACCTCCCCCACCCACACCAGCAGGGAACGGAACAGAGTCCCATATGTCCGTTTACTGTCAGGGCCTTGTCTGGGGTCCCATGGACTTAAAAGCCCACTGGAGAGTCACGGGACCTTGCTTCTTTGCATGATCTTGGGCTAATCCGAAGTCTGTGTGTGTGCTAAGTCTCTTCAGTCGTGTCTGACGTTTTGTGATCCTAAAAACTGTAGCTAGCCAGGCTCCTCTGTCCATGATATTCTCCAGGCCAAGAACACTGAAGTGGATAGCCATGCCCTCCTCCAGGGGATCTTCCCAGCCCAAGGATCGAACCTGCGTCTCTTAGGTCTCCTGCATTGGTAGGCAGGTTCTCTACCACTTGCTCCACCTGGGAAGCCCTAATCCCCTGTCTCCCAGAGCCCATTTCCCCACTACACCCTGCCTCTTCATACCACCCTGCCACCAGGGTACAGGCTCCTTCTAAACCTGGGCTGGGATGTCCAGGCCACAGGATTTTAATTATAAAAATCCCTGGGGGTCAGCTTTCCAACTTAGCCAGGGCCACACATACAGGATGACTGGGACTGTTCAAAACAACTTTCTTACATGAGATGGAAACGGGTGGGAAGCTCCCCCAGGTAGTTCTTGACTTCTCCTTCTGGGGCCACAGTGGCTGGATTCTCCCTTTTCAGTTACTTAATACAAGGCCCCGTCTGCCCTTTCCCAGGTCAGGCACCTCCTGTCCACACAGCTGTTCCTCATGTAGCAGGTTCCAAGTCCCCTTCTCTATCCCCGATGTCTTTGTTAGCTTCTCTGGATATCAGTCCCAGGAGGGCATTCCACTGTGACATAATACTGTGGCACGGACTGTCATAGGATACTAAGTGTGTCTGTTGCAAATATTGAAAAACCCAGCCCAAATGGCTTAAGCAAAAAAAGGAGCGGGAAGGATTTTTTGCCGCGTGTAACTGAAAGGCCAGGGGTAGCTCTGGCTTCAGGCATGGTTGGATCCAGGGAAAACATGTGACCAGGATTCATCCCTCATCTCTCTGGCAGGGGAGGGAAGTGTTGCTGCCACTCTCCAAAAACCTTTCCTCTCAGTCCCAAGGGAGCTGCCAGGAATTATCAGAGCTACATCCTTGCAGGCCCAATCCAGGAAAAAAAAATAGAGAATCTCTCTTCCCTGAGCCATCCAACAAATGTCCTGGTCTCTCCTCATTGTTCTAACTCAAATGCTGTCAGAATGAGCCAGTTCCCCACAGCCAGTGGTTATGGTTGTGCAGGTTAGCTTGGGCCCACGCCACCTATGTCACTGTCCTCTTACCAAGGCTGTTTGCCACCACTCACAGCTTCTTGTCCAGGGAGAAGGGATGGGCACACGATCCGCAAATTTAACCAATATGTTATCAGTGCATTTTATCCAAGTATTAAATTAAAATCCTGACCAGCTCAAAGGGCACACAGCCTGAGGCTCAAAGGTAAAGACCCAAGTGTGGACCAACATTAGTCATTTAATCGGCTGTGTTAGAAAACAGTGCTGGCCATTCCAAAGATTTTGCGTTCCCTTTAATGTGTTATCACCTGGTTTGTGCATCTACATTTGCGGATCTTGAGATATTTTATCAGGTACCTGGCTGAAGTCCAGGCACACTGTCTCCAGCCTGGGCCTAACCTATCAGAGAGTAACTCTGTGATAAGGGAAGCTGGCCTGGTGTGACAGGTCTTTGGGGGTCCCAGCCTGTCTCCCAGTGTCCCTGCTAGCCTTGGGCATCTGAAGCTGGCTCAGATGTGCTATCAGAATCGTGCCTGGGGTCTGCATCAGGTTCACCAGGCTGTGGCTGTTGCAGTGGACAGTTGTTGGGTTTGTATCTGTCCAGCTTCCATTCCTAGCCCCACCGGGACCCTCCGACCTCTCCCCTGATACAGGCATGGTCAGTGTTCAGCAGGGCCCTTCATCTTGAAAGCAGGGCCCAAGTAAGGCAGGTTGGTAAATTCCCTATCCTGGTTCCTTTCCTGCTTCAGAGCCTGCTTTTTAAGCCTCTTTCCCCTTCTCTCAGCAACCTACTTTCTCACTAGAACTTCCCCCTTTCTGCTTAAATTTGTGAGAATCGACTTCTGTTGCTTGCACTCAAAGAACATAACTGATGCATCCACCGAATAAAACTTTTTTGTTTCTTGAACCGCAGTCGACTCATCTCCTGCCCCATGACTGCAGTCAACTCATCTCCTGCCCGATGAATCTCCAGGCACAGGCCTGGACCTGGGGTGTGGTTTATTAGGACCTAGAGACCTGAGCTCATTCACAGCAACCACTCAGCCTGTCCTGATCTCACCTCTTGCCTTTGTTGCTTTCTTACTAGTGTTTATCCTGCCTCTCCACTTCAGTGTCCTCAGGTGTAAAATGGTAGAGTGGAGAGGCGGGCCTTCCAGCACCTCCCAACGAGTCAAAAGGCCCACCCTTTCTTGGGCCTCCTCCTCCAAGCCCCTTCTGCCCCAAGTTGTTTTGGCATTTCGCACAAGCCTCTGCTGGACCTGAGCTTAGGCTTCCCAGCTTAGTTCTCCATTCCGTGCCTCCCATCAATGGCACTGTTTTTGGTTGGCGGCCAACTTTCCATGTTGGGCATGTTTGGTTAGAATATACTGCCCTGACACTTTCTGAGAGTGCTTTCCTTCAGATCTTTTGGGATCACACAGCCAGAGGCCCATCTTTGAGACCCACTCAATCTTCTCAAGACCCCTTGCTTTTAAGACTCCTGGCTCCACTGAGGGGGCTTGTCTTTGGGGTGAGTTGCCTGAAGCCTGGCATGCATAGGCTAGGATGCCCTTCGGAGGGTGGTCAGCCTCCCCTCCCCAGCAGTGATGTGCTGGTGAATGTTTAACAGTTGGCTCTCTGGGAAAGTGCGGGACAGAGCTGCCAATTTCTATGGTGTAAATACTCCCACGATGGCCTATTTCAAGCTACCAATGTGATGTTGACCAGCTTGCAAAATTCCAGAAATTTTAACAACAGGCTCTCCTAAGCCAGGATGAGCTGGCTGCAGCACACTGCTTTCCCCTGGTCACCCCAGCCCTCTGAAGAAGTGGTCACAAAAAGAGAGTGACAATGGCTCCTTAGGCCTCTCCCCGCTGGACCCATTGACCTCCTCAGCTCTCCAGTGGACTGTGGGATGGGGTGTCAGGCACTCAACAGTTAAGAGTCAGGGCTCTGAAACAGAATCCTAAACTGGGTGACCTTAGGTGATTTCAGCTCTCTGTGCCTCAATCTTCTCATCTAGAAAATCTGGATGATGAAAGGCTTCTACTTCGTAAGGTTGCGAGGATTAAATGAGTTATTCTGTTTGGAACACTTAGCCCAGTGCCAGACCCAGACTGGATGCTCTATAAATGGGAGCTGCTGCAGATGCTGCGTGGACATCGACAGGGATGCTCACTCTTGGCCTCCCTCTGTGACACCCCCTTAAGTGGTGGAGGGAGCAGGTTCTTGGTTGACAACAGTGGCGGGGAGCATCAGGGCAGGACCCTGCAGATCTAGAATCTTGGGAAGGTGCTCATTCGGGGGTGATGGGCATTCATGAGGGGGCCTGAGAAGGAAGGTTGATGTAGTGAGAGATGCCTCATCCAGAGGACTTCACCAGATGTGACTCCTGAACAACCTGGAAGCCAAGGTGCGTTCCCACGACAGGCAGAGCGGAGAGGTGGTGGGGGCCACAGCAACATTCAAGAGCCCAGACAGGCCAGGCAAGGACAACCCATCTGCTGACCTACAGACTAGATTGTGGCTTCAGTGCTGGCCCTGGCCACATCACTTCCTCTGTTCCCAACTGTGGGTGTCCCAAGGCCGGAGGAGGGGAGGGACTCTGCCTGAGACCTTAGTGTGTGGTAGTGCTGGCCAGACAGTGAAGGGAGGGGAAGGAGCACATAGGCATTCCCTGGCGATAGCGCGTGTACAGGGGAGCCAGGAGGCACAGCCTGGCTGAAGCAGACGGTGCCTGTGGGGGACCAGTGAGCGACAGGGCTGGCTACATCGTTGAGCTGGGGAGTGACAGGCAGTGAGCAGTGTTTAAGGAAGATTAATCTGGCAGCACATGGAGGATGGATGAGAGCAGAGAGAGGCTGGAGGCAAGGAGACCAGCCAGGAGGCTGCAGCGGTCATCCAGGCAAGAAATGACGAGGCCTCCCTTCTCAGGGATCAGGCAGTGGGGATGGAGTCAGAGAGATGGATGTGGGAGACATTTGAAGGGAGGAGCCACTGCATGTTGCATGTAGGGGGTGAGGGATGGGAAGGAGGCAAACATGATTCAGAGCTTTCAAGCCTGGGAAAGTGATGTCAGAAGCAGAACAGGGACGGGGAGCCTCAGCACGGGAGAAGCTGCAAGCAGGCTTTACAGAGCTGTGAGCTTCACCCTGCCAGGCCCTGCCTAGAGCATGGACATCAGTCAGGGACTCTGGCCACAAGTAACAGAAACTGGTTCTAGTCAGGTGAAGCAAAGAAAGTATAACTGGGGTGGTCAGGGCTGGCAGATCCAAGGGGTAACCGAGGGAGAGACAAAATCATGTCCTGGAGAGAAGTCCTCAAAAGGTCAGGGCGATGATGGGGCAGTCCTGTGTAATTCACGGCACTGTAGGCAGGAGGGGGAAGTGGATTTGCTTTGTTCTGTATAGCCTTAGAGGGTAGGGTCAAGACCAGCAGGTCAGACATGAGAGACTGAGAAAGACCTTCCTAACAAGCAGTGACACCTGTGGCCTTGGCAGGCAGGGAGCTCCCCGTTGGTGGGGCTATTGAAACAGACTCTGTTGGGGCCTGTCAGGGAGACTGTGGAGTGGTAGCAGGCGGCCTTGGTGAGGTCCCAAAGTAAAGGGGAAAGGGTGGACTTTGGAACTGATTTGGCCTCCACCCTCAGCCCCACTCTTACTGGTTGGCCTTGAGAAGCGCCTTACCGTTGGGAACTGGGCTATCTGGAGGGATGACCTCACCTCATGGAACTTTGTCATTTCTTTGGTGCCCATTATTTTGACTATTCGGCACACGTCACCGGCATAGCAGTCTTCTCTAGGTGACCTCCTCTCCAACACCTTGGAGAGGTTCTGGTGGATCTGTCAATCAGGGGGCCCCACCCTCCTCCTAGAAAACACCTGACCAGGCTGGCAAATCCTAGTGGAGATCTTACGCACGGTGATTGGTCCATAGTGGCCGTGGGACCTGGGCTAAGCCAATCAGGATCCTTCCCATGGTTTTCCCACCTCGCAGTGGAGGACCCCTCCTTTCTCCCTCTGGGATTGGCAGCTGTGAAGATGCAGGCAGAGATGTAGGGCCACTGGCAGCCATTTCCCCCTTGTATGGAGGGAGCCTGGCTTCAGAGGGGAGTAAGGCCAACACACAGAGACAGGCAGGAGAGGGAGCTGTCTGGTGGCCCCAGAGACTCAGGAGCCCGCAGCTCTCCCCTCAGTCCTGTGAGCTGCCCCCTAGCCTTCCCAGCGCTTGAGCCAAGCATTTCCTGCTTTAGGCCTGTGCCAGCTTGGTTGGATTTCAATGCCCTGTACCTGAAGGGACCCAAGCACCAGGTCTCGGGAGGAAGATATGACAATGGGGACCAAGTACCCACCCAGAGGTGGCTGGGTGGCAGTGTGCAGGGCATGGCAACCTCACATGGCAGACAGAACATTCTAGACGATAGTAAATTCATATACAACTCTAGATTTGGGGGTTCCCTTGAAAAGTTGGATCTGGGCGCTGAGAGCCCATTTTCCTGGGGGGGCAGGGGCTGGGACCTGGCTACCTCCTTGACTGGTGTCTTTTGCACCGTCTTTTGACCTCTGTCTTTTGCACCCCTGGCCCCAGGCACCCTGAGGCTGCATTCTTACCCCAGTACAACACCAAGAAGTTATGCGGAAGCCTTCCTCCCCTCCCTTCTGGCTCTAGAGCCTGCGTTTGGGGCCTTAGATTTCACCTGTTCAGTGGAGGTGGCAGCAGCTAGTCAGGTGGAAGAGTCTGAAAGCTTGTGGGAAACCTGGGACGGGTGCTCTGAGGGGCATGGAGGGCAGGAAGTGGAGATGCAAGGCCCGTTCAGAAGGAGCTGGTCACTGTGAGCTCGAGTCCTGTTGTAAGGGGTGACTGGGGAATGGCTGCAGCTGAGATGGAAATGGAGGATTGGGAGAGTGACTCTGAGGAAGCCAGAAGGAGTCCACAGAGAGAGCCCAGGAGTCCGGGGAGGAGTTTTGAGGACAGGGTGGCAGCTGCGAGGAGGGCTGCAGGGAAGGCCCCTGCAGACGAGGCCTGGAAGGCGTGTGTGTGCATACTCATGAGCGAGTGGCACCAGAAATTGGTGCCCGAGTTCCTGTGCCCAGAAGCATGAACCAGGCTTAGAGAAAGGGACGAGACCAGTGGGCAGGGAGTAACGGCCACTTGGAATCTGAAGAACTTCAAGAGACGGACATTAGAAGCCAGAAAGGGATCCTCGAGGGCTTCGGAGCAGGAGCCTGGTTACAGAGAGCGGAGGCTGGATGGTTGAGTTGCTCAGCGCTTGCAAAGTTCTTGCACACAGCTCTCTGCGGGCAGCCTCAGAGGGGAAGTGACTGCCTGAGTCACACGCGGCCCCCGAAGGCCAGGTCCCAGCCCCAGGCCCTCTGAGCGCAGATCTGTGCCGGGGGTTGGGCAGAAGGCCCAGGGCCCCAGGGAACTTTTGAAGGAAGCCAAGAGGATGGACTGGGGGACAGGGCTGAGTGAAGATGCGAACACATCAGTCATTAAGTAATCATTGATGAGGACCTACTGAGGACCTACGGATACTCACTGAGCAAGGTGAGCGCCATCACCACTCTCATAAAAAGTAGACAGACTCATTATGAGGAATGCTTTCCAGGATTTGGAAGGCAAGCAGAGAGGGCCATGTGACCTGTGACCCTGGGTGAGCTAGGTGCAGGCATGTTGTCTGGCATATTAGCCTGGATGGTCAGGCCTCTCCAAGGAGGTGATCTGTGAGCTGAGACCCTAATGACAAGAAAGAGCCAGCCATGTGGGCAGTGGCCCAAGGCTGGGAAGAGCATGATTTGTGGAGGTGCAGTGTGATCCGGGCTCAGGGAACTGTGAGCTGGGTGGAGAGGAAGTGTGACTTGTCTCTGTGCTCATTTATGCCATGTGCCCCCTCAGCTTCCTGAAAGGTGCAGTCACAGGAGCTGAGTGATTAAAGTCCCTCTGAAGGCAGATCAAGAGAGCCCAGGCCTGGGCTGGTTGCACAGCACCCTGGACTGGGAGTCAGGAGACCTGAGTCCCAGGCTGCTCTTAGTTCAGAGGGGCCCACCCTCTGCCTCATTTGGAAAATACGGAGATGACCTGGGCCTGGGCTGCATTGGTGCTGGACCCAAGGCCCTAGAATGGAGAGCAGGAGCCGGGTGAGGGTGGGGAGGAGGGAGGATGTGGGGAGAAAGTAGGACAGGCCCCTTCAGCACCACCTTGCTGTCTCAAGGCCTGCAGTCCCCACTGCCTCCCAGTGTCAGATATGACTCCCTAAAATGAGCTAGGGAAGTCCAATGCGGTCGAGAATCATGCCCTTCTTGAGTACTTTATTATATAGAGAATCAAGGTAAAATTCATATAAAATTAGCCATTTTAAAGTGCACAATTTAGTACGTTCACAATGTTATGCAACCATCACTTCTATCTAATTCCAAAACATTTTTATCAGCCCCAGGGGAGACCCCATTAGCTGTCACTCCCCCATTCCCCCCTCTCCCCAGCCCCTAGCAAACTCCAGCTTGCTTTCTTTCACTACAGATTTGTCTATTCTGTGTATTTCATGAGAATGGAATCATATGATGTGTATCTTTTACTATCTGGCTTCTCTGACTTAGCATGATTTTGAGGTTCATGCAGGTTGTAGCATGTAGCAGTGCTTCATTTCTTTTTATGACTAATTAATGTTCCATTGTATGGATAGATGGCATTTCATTTATTCTTTATCATCAGCTGATGGACATTTGGGTTGTTTCTAGTGTTGGGGCTATTGTGAATAATGCTGCTCTGAACGTTTGTGTGTGAGTATTTGTTTAAACACCCATTTTTAGTTCTCTTGGGTATATACCCAGGAGTGGAATTTGCTGGGTCATATGGTAATTCTAGGTCTGATTTCTTGAGGAATCACCAGACTGTTTTCCTCAGCAACTGCACCATTTTGTGTTTCTACCAGCAGTGCACGAGGGTTCCAGTTTTCCACATACTTATGCTTATTTTTGAAATCATTAAATTCTTGCAAAAATTGTTTTTCTCCTCTCCTGGTGCCCAGCTTTGCCAGTAGCCTGAATTCATGTTTATGTTCATGAGGCTGCCGCCAGGCCAGCCAACCCTGCCTGGTGTGGGTTACATGGCCCAGGACTGGCATCAAAGGGCAAGTCAGGGGGGTGGGGACAACTGGGGGGCACTCGGCCCTGCAGTGGGTCAGGCGGGCTGTCGGGGAAGGGCCAGGCCTCTCGCTGCCCTCCCGTGCCTGATCTCCCCCACCCCTGCCTTCTTCCGCCACACATGCCCCCGTGCGGAGCTGCCCTTGCCGCCCCGTGCTCCGTTTTGTGCGTGTGTCTCGTCACGGGGATAAATGTAGCTACAAACAGTGCGGCGGGCTGGGTGCTAATTTGTCAGACGCAGTGCGTGGCTGTGATTCCGAATACATTAACATTTTCACATGAAATCATTTCAATTTTTAGTGATTAAGAAGTATTTGTTTTAAGCATTAGGGTGTTGACTGCAGGCCTAGGGGGCTGTTGGGGGGGAGGGTGGGGGAGCCCCCAGGTGTGATGTCATTCATAGGTACAAGCAGAGATCACGCCAGTCAGTGTCCCACACCCACCTGTACCCACCTTGGGTTTCCTGGGTGTGAAGCTGGAGGTGGCAAGGAGGGGGCAACTCTCAGGACCAGGAGGTGGAAACCAGGCCCGCTAACCTCAAGTAGCAGCCTGTCCCCGACTTAGCTTTTTGCAGCACTTAGGCGCATTGGAGGACCCTCTTTACTGACTGTGTTCTTCTTTTCTACGTCCACCCTTATGTTAGGACATAAGATTCTCCAGGGGCTGTGGCCCACCCACTGCTCACTGTGTGCCCTGAGCCTGGAGTAATGCTGGCACTAAGTAGAAGGTCGGTATGTGTCAGATGGATAGACAGACAGGCAGGAGAGAGGACAGATGGGTGGACGAATGAAGGGGTGGGTAAATGCATGGGTAGACGGATGGTGTGATGGGAAAGGGGAGGATAGATGATAGTTCAGGGGGCCAGAAGACCCCTCACTGTACTGTGCATCCTGCTATCCTTGAGTCAAGCTCTCTATGGGACTTTAGGACACCAGCGCGCTCAGGCAAGTCCCAGGCAAAGAACCTGGGAGTACAGGTTCATCAGCACTAGGGCTGGTACCCACAAGCCTCTGACCCCCAACTTCCTCATCATGCCCACTCTTGAGAGCCTGTCCGTGCCTCCCTTTCCGAGTGAATGGGAGCCACTGAGGGTTCCCTAGGGCTGTGGACAGACCAGCTCCTCCAGGGACCCAGCTTCTGCCCGTCTTCTTGACCAGGGATGCTCTCCTTCCCTCCAGGGCCTTCCAAGCAGGGTGGCCCTCTCCAGAGCAGCTCCCGGAGCAGCTGAGGTCTGGGCATGAACCAGGGACATGTGCACTGGCATGTGTGTGTGACAGGACATGCTCAGAGCCTGGCCAAGTGGAAATCAGGCGCCTGCAGGCTTCATTCTGGGGGGGTCACACAGGGGACCTTCGTCCCCCTTGTGCACCTCCCAAACTTCTGTGGCCCTGCACCCCACCGCCATACCCCCAGATCATCAGACCCCTCCCCCACCCGCCCCAGTGAAAGGAAAATAACTGGAAGCTTTTATCGTTCAGCAGAAGCAACATCAGAAAACAATTATTGTTTTAATTACCTGCTGTCGCCGTACAAGACAGGGAGGTTGTAAAATGCGATAAAATCTTTCATGTTAATGGACTGCCAGCCTGGGCCAGGGTGCGATTTATGGGACTGCAGCTGGCAACTCCAGTCAGCTGGTATGGAGTCCCCCCGGGCCCCTTCTCCCCATCCCTGGGGCCGGGTCTCCAATGCCAGGGTGTTGTACATCACCTTCTACTGAGATACAGCAGGGGTCCTTGCATCAAAGCCCAGGAGTGTTCAAGAGTGTCCTGGGGGCTGTGTCCCCTGGAGGGTGAACCTAGGGTCGTCCCCTCTTTCCACTTCCTGGAAGCCATGCCAGTGATGGGCCAGGGCTGGCACATGGGCCTGTTCCCCTAAAATATCCTCCAGCCACGTGAGATCAGTGCCCTGGGTACCATCTTGGACTCCTATGCTGCCCAGAGTCAGCCCTCCCCACAACCCTGCAATCTTGCACCTTCTCCTCTTCCAACCCCCAAGACCCCCCAGAGTCTGACTGCCACCTCCTGGAAGAGGTCTTCCCCTATCCTGCCCTCACCTGGCCCAGCCCCAGTGCTGTGCCTGCGTCTTCCCAAAGCTTGCTGTGGCACAGCGCTGCTCAGAAACCAGCCTGTTTTGTGCTAAACATCTTTACACATTGTCTCGTCGAAGCTTCACAACAGACCTCTGAGGAGGTGCTGTCATGATGCTCCCCATTTTACAGCCATGGAAACCGAGGCATGGACAAGTCAAGTGTTTGGCTGGCAGTCTGATTTCAGAGGGCTGGTCTGAAAACTGTGTGGAGTAGCAGTTGTGGAATGCTTGGAACAGCGCCAGGAATAGAGTTCAGGCTCCAAACATTTTAGCTCTAATAATAATTCTTGTTGTAACATTGTGGTTCTACCTGGAGCAAGTCACTTGACTGCTTTCGTTACACCTCACTTTCCCATCTGTACAGTGGGGACAGCAATCGCCTATCCTATATGATGCTATCGTGAGAGGGTCAAATAAGCCACGCGTGCGGCTCAGGGCAGAGTGTGTGATGAGAGCTCGGACCTGTTAGCTGCTGTCCTTGCCGTTGCCATGGTGATAGTGGCAGAAGTTGAGGCTGTGAAGAGTTGAGTCCACATTATGCGAGGCCCCCCAGGGCACACTGAGGAGTCTCCTCCAGCCATCCCAGAGAGAGTGGGGAAGCTGCTGGGGACTTTAAATCCAGGAAACCACGTGATCAGGCTTTAGACGGCTCATGGTGGCCCAGTGGCAGATCAGTGGGTGAGAGAGAAAAGCCCAGTACCAAGATGGTCCAGATGAGGGCTGACAAGGCCTGCACCCCAGACTCAGCAGAGTTCCAGTGAAGGTGGAAGGGCAGGGCTTGTCTCTGCCTGGACAGAGGAGGGGTGAGAGGAGAATCAGGGGTCTGCATGGGGCTGGCCTCTGCGGAGACTCATGCTTCTTTAGATCTTCTCTTCTCTGCCTGGTGCCAAGCACGGGATAGCACAAGTGGTGACCACTCCCGCCTAGAGGGCGTGGTAGTTGGTTAAGGCCCAGGGAGCAGCAGGAACAGCTGAGTAGGAAGGAGCCCAACTTGAGAGAGTTTTCAGGTTATTCCCACGGACTTGAGTGGGGCTTACTCTGGGCAGCCTCAGGGGCCTGACTTCGTCTCCAGATAGGTTCAGGTGCAGGCTGAGTGCAAATCTGCCCTGGGTGAATTTTCTCATTGATTCGTTCACTCACCCACTCATTTGTTCATTTCTCAACTCATGTCTTCAACGAATGATTGTTGAGCATCACCTCCACTGGGGGGTGGGGGCGGGTCTCATCCAGACCCGGGGATGCCGGGAAGTAGGGTGGAGCCGTACACACACCCTCCCAGAGCCGATGTTCTGGTGGAGGAGATGGGCCACGAGCCAGTGAACAAATGAAGAAATGAAATAATTGCACGTTATTGGAAGTGCGGAGGAGAACAAAGAAGGAGCTGAGATAATGGGTCCTCCCCACTCCCTCGTTCTCTCAGGCCCTGTCCTGACTGCCTATGAGAAGTGACCCACAGCTTCCCAGCCCTGCCAAGATGCATGGCTGGCATTAGCAGGCCGTCCTGCCCAATATGTCTCCCTGTCTTCCCTGGATTACTTCCCCCGTTTTGGCCATCTCTTCAGAACTCTAATATATTCCCCAGAGCCTAGGAGGGGCCATTCATTTAAAGATCTTTCTATGGAGCCTTCTCCTCAGAGGACCCTGAGGGGAAGAAAAATGCCAGGAGTGGACGAAAAAGAGAGCAAGAGGGATCTGACTTCAGAACTCCCAAGCAGCAGCACAGAGGCAGAGGGGAGCAGGGCTCTGCCCACTTAGAGACATATCTATCCCGGCATGTGAGTGCCTCCCACCCTCTTGCCCTCTGCCTACACCCCTGCAGGAGTCTGAGCTCCCCCACCCTCCCCTCTGCAGGAGAAGGTCTCCCCAGGTGCTGGGAGATGGTTCCCTAATTACAATTCCGCTTGCCAGTGCCCCTTCCAGTTCTCTGAGGAGACACGCGGGCGCTGTGAGGTCTCTGGCAGGGACCGCCTCGGTGTGTTCCCTTCCAGTAGTGGGGCCAGAGTGGCTGGCAGGCTGGGCGACAGTTCCAAGGCAGTGCAGTGTGAGAGTTCAATGGAGGTGCTCTGGGCCCTGGTTGGTGCTCACATGACTCTCTAGGCTGGGGATTATCACCTGTTGGGGATTTCAGGTGGCAGCCACTTCTCATGAAAACATTAAATAGTTCCAAGTCCCCGCCTGGTACTGTGGGCCACCCTTGCACTCTGCAGGCACTGTGACCCGGGAGAGAGGTGATCTCAGGGTGGCTTGGTTGGAGTGACAGATGTTCCTGTGCCTCATGTGAGCCTAGGAATGGTGCCTGTGGCCAGGGTTGGTTTGCACACCTGGACATCAGCATTGATGTGACTGAACAAGTGTATGCCCATGGGTGAAGAGGTGCCTTCATGCATGCTTGGAAAGTATGGAGACCTGCTCCACAAGGCCCATTCAGGGGCTGCCTGCTCTTCTCAGTGTGAACGGCAGCTGCCTGCCTGTCCACTGCATGCTCAGTGTGTGAGATTCAGAAGACCACTCCCAGGTGGAGGCAGCTGGGCACCCTGCCCGTAGCTGAAAGAGGTCTTCATCCAGGATTCTGTAAGCACCCTGGTCCAAATTTCAGGAAATTCCCTGATCCCCTCCCAACATTTCCAGATGCTCCGGGGCCTCTGATCCATTTCTCTTATGTGCTGGCATTTCCCTGCCTGGCTCCATCCCCTTCCCTCCTGTCAAACATATGAAATCATTGGGTTTCTCAAAGAGCAGCGCCAAGTTCCTCCTCAGTGTGCAGGTGTGCGAGTGAGTGTGGAGGGAAACGTGGGGGCAGGGTAGATACTTCTGAGCCTGAGCCTGGGTGTAGAGGCACCAGCGTCAGTATAAATAGGTGCCATGATAAACAGTGTGTGTGTGTGTGTGTGTGTGTGTGTGCGCGTGTTCTCCAGTTGCATGTATCCTAAGTGTTCTGGAGTGTGAGTTCCACATATAAGTGTGTCTAAAAACCAGATTCATCTGGAATTTGAAGCAACCATCTTATCGTTGATAAAAAGCTGACAAAGAAGGGAAGCAAAAGGTCTGAATGAAAAAACAGTCTTCTGGATAGAAAAGTGTAACGTGTGCTTGGCCAAGAATTGGAGCTAATCTTTTTTTTTTTTTTAACATTTAAATAAAAGATCTGGAAGAGAATGTGTACAGTGAAATCACCAAGTTTGCAGTTAAATCTAAACTCTCCTGGGTAGAAGTAACATGCCAGGCTGATGAGGGATAAGCTTTAGGAAACTCTTATCTTGACAGGCAACAGGCTGGGCAGAGAATGGCCAGCAAGTTTGTTTGGGGAAAAGGATGTGGATGGTGTCTAGTGGAGGGTATTTGAAGCTTCTTTCCTAAAGAGAGATCCAGAAGGGCAATAGAAGCCTGGATATGGCTGGGAAGGGAATTTGAAGTGAGCCAAAAATATTCTCTACTCCCAACACATGAGTGAGGTATATATGCATCCAGCATTCTGTGTGGTCCTGTCTCCTTAGGGGAGCACCAGCCCAAGACTGAGGGGACCCTGGGTTTTATTACAGACTTACATAATCTGGGAAATTTATTTCCCTTCCTTGACCCTCAATTTGTACATCTGTGAAATGCAGGTAATGATCCCTTGGGGTCTCCTTCACAGAGTAGGAGAGACTGAGATCTCACCCAGTTGATGATGTGCAGATAACTGTAAGTTCAGTGCAACTGTGAGTGGTTGTTATTGAGAGAGTTGTGATGAGAAGGAAACTGTCATATAAAATCATTCTAGCCCACCCGGGACACCTTCAGTGTACAAAGAGAGGCTAAGAGGGAATATGGTAGAAATCTATAAAATCAGAAAGGGTATAGAGGAGGGGATGCAGCTCCTTCACTGAATCCCAGCCCGACAGAATGAACCCCTCTCCATTCCTCACCCTCCACCAAAACGCAAGAGAGGGAAGTTTAAAACCGATAACAGGAAATCCTGCTGCACTCAGCAGGGAATAAACTTTGAAAATCATTTTCCCTAGAGGTGATACAGGCTGGAAATACAAATTGCTTCCAGAAGGGTTTAGATAGGTTCATGGATAGCAGAATCAGTGTAGTTCTTGGGCAAAATTAGAATGTTAGGAGGTCTCCACACTGTGGGGATGATGTCAGAGAGAAAGTCCCCAGCAGAGCCAAATGCCTGGGCCAGATCTAACAATACGGTCCCTGTGTGTGAGAGAGAGAGGGAGGGGAGAGTCTGCATTTAGGGCTAGCTTGTTCCTCTCTCACCAGTCCACCTCTCTTCTGAAGCTCCCTTTATTTCCTCCCCAGTCCATCACCCCCATTGCTGTTCTACACCCTCATAAACTCCATCCCATGAGTTCCTTAGCCCTGCTCCCAGAATTCCATTCTCATGCTGACCTGTGTCTCTAGCTTGTCCCTGCCATCTCACCTGTCATCACACAGTACCCACCATCCTCCTCTGTGTATTGTCTCCTAGCACAGGCGCCTTGCCTGGCACTGCCCATGAGCCGGTGAGGACTAGAATCTCCTGCCAGACCTTCCAGTTAATGCTATTGGCATTGCAGCTTCTCTCCCCGGCTGCCTGCCCAGAGTCCGTCTCTGCCTGGCTGCCTCTCCCCGGGTCCCCAGCAGAGGCTGGCTGAACAGAGGCTGATGTTCAAACCCTTCAGGGACCCACAACCCTGGAGAGCTTGGGCACATTAGGATGGACTGATATCTGCACTGGGGACAGGGTCACCATCAAGGAACAGGCCTTCTTGGGCCTGTGCCAGGTTATCTATCCTGTGCAGAAGGTCTTGGGGGACTAGGATTAGCAGGGGAGGCAAGGTTATGGAGTCTGCTTCCTCACTGTGGTTCCGAAGATGCTTTGAGCCCTTTCCAAGTCACTATGGATGGCCCGAGTAAGCTAGCTGTGAGCTCTGTTTTAGCACCACGGATAGCGGTGCTGGGTGCAGCAAGGATTTCAGCACCGTGGACAGCCCCACGCGGTTTCTTGGCTGGCTTTCTGGGCCTGCCCCTCCGACCTCTGCTACCTTCCTCTGCCACCATCTCCAGAGAAATCATTGATCCATTTGCCAAGATTCATTGGGCACCTACCTACTGTGTGCCAGTTTTAGATGCTGGCAACGCACTAGGGGATGAAGCGAACATTTTCCCTGTGGAGCCTCCATTCTGCCAGGTGAGGACTCCCCACACCATAGGCTTCCACTGACGTCCCCAGAGCTTGTTCCAGGAAAGGTGGCTGTGGAGGATGAACAGATTATGCTTCTTACAGACCTGATTCTGCAGCTTAACTCTGGTGGAAGGGGGCTGGAGAGGTAGGAAATAGGGATTTGTGAGGCCAATTCAGAGGGTACTTTAGGATCTGGGAACCCAGTGTGACCCACTCGGGCCCCATGAGTCCCCAGTGCCTATGGAAATAAACCTGTCATTCAATCCATTGGTAAAATGTTCCTGATCCATCTTGCCAGTTCTATCATTTACTTTCTTTTTATGCTCCCTATACTCCAACCAAACTGGAGTCTCAGTTAAGAACCTTTTGATTATAATATGACAGAAAACTCAACTCAAGACTTAAACAGTCGGTGGATATTACTGACTCTTGTAACTGGAAGGCCCAGAAGTATGGCTGACCTCGGGTAAGGTTTGGTCCATTGACTGAAGCAGTGTCACTCTGGAACCACTCTCTCTGTTTCTGGGCTCTGCCTTCTCTGGTGTTGGCAACATCCTTGGCCTCCTCAGGGCAGCCCCCAACCACTCCATACTGTCCCTGTCTGGGACAGAATGACCGCAGCAGCCCAGCCCCTGCACCCTTGCCCCACAGCGTTTGGGAAAAAGCTTCCTTGACCAGTCCCCATGCCCCTCCCAAATCTTTCCCCAGCCAGGGAAGGAAAGATGATTGGTTTAAGCCAATCAAAGCCTACTTCCAGAGCTGGGAAGGGGGGTCATTTCCTCCAAAACCACATGACTGAATATGGGTCAGCAGGAGATCCTCAAAGAAATGGAGCTGCTATTGGGGAAATGGGGAAGATGGAGGCTGGAAGGGCAGGTCATAGGTGTCCAGTTATTGAGCATGCTATTTTTTCTGGTTCTGTGATTTTGCACTGTTTAATCCATCTACCGATACTCTGTGCCACCTTCAAGGACCTTCTCAAGTGCCCCTGCCTTCCCAACACCACTCCTGTCTCTTCCTTTGGAGAGTCACGTCTACCTCTTCTGATCCCTCCCAGCACTGTGCTTACCTCTCCCTTCTATCTGCTCACCATTCCCTGATCTGCAGGTACTGAGGGGAATGGACATGCTTCCTAGGGCACGTATGCTGGAGCTGGGTGATGGATGACTGCTGTCACATTGACTCAATGGGGTGAGATAACAGCATTGCTGAGCTGCTGGCTGGCTGGGGAGGGCTGGCTGGTTGGGCAGCATGGGCTGTCCCAGGTGCCATAGCCTGGGCCGTCCCATGTCTTCACCCCCAGCAAACATTTGGACTTGCCCAATCTGCGGGTAGCCCTCTTTTAGCCCCTGAACTGTCCTGGCAGGGCCAGTCCAAACATGACAAGAAAGCAGAGTACATACATGAAGAAGGCGGACTTGCCTGAGAGTAGTGGCACTTGGGGGATGGTCAGCAGGGTCCCAAGAGAGCAGACACTAGGAGGCAGGCAGCACCCTGGGTTCCTTTTCCCGCGATGGCTTCACTGCCTCCTCTTTGAAGTGTGAACCTTCTTCAGGTGTCTCTGGCCTTGGGGGGGTGGGGGCTGAGAGAGTTGTTGAGGGAGAGGAAGCGCTTGTAAAGAGCTTGCTGGTTTAAAACCGAGGAGACCAGAGCTGAGTGTCAGAGAGGGAAGACACTCAGAGGCATAGGGTGGGGTGGGTAAGTGTGAGGGGATGCAGTGACAGGGGCTGGGCTGTGAGTCTGGGGAGGGGACAAAGCCATTATTCATTCCCACCACTGAGCCTTGCAGCTTCCCTCAGTGGGGTAACACATCAGCAGTTTTCCCTTCCATGCTTCTGTTTTAATAAGAAGTTGGGCTCAGCAGGGGGGTAGCCACATCTCCTGATCTCTTTCTCTGTTTGACAGGGATCCTCACCCTGCCCAGATGCTGATGGTCTGGAGCAGAGCTCAGGTGAGGGACTAGTGGAGATTCTCTGTCCCCTGTGAGCCCTGTGAGCACTCCCTACAGACAGCTAGTGGGCAGAACAAGAGGGAGGCTTCTTGTCCCAGGCCTTCCTGATGATCATCTTCTAAATCACTGACCCTGAGAATATACCTGGGCTTTCCTGGTGCCTCAGATGGTAAAGAATCTGCCTGCAATGCAGGAGACCCCGGTTCTATCCCCTGGGTCGAGAAGGTCCCCTGAAGAAGGAAAGGGCAGCCCACTCCAGTATTCTTGCCTGGAGAATCCCATGGACAGAAGAGCCTAGTGGGTTACCATCTTTGGGGTTGCAAAGAGACACAACTGAGGGACTAACGCTTTCAGGGGATGTATTACATCCAAGCCAACTTCAGAGAAATCTCATTCTTCAGTGAGACAAATGGGACCAGATGATGGAGAGACCTGCCCGGGCTATCCCACATTGACAGCCTTTCAAGGCAGGTGGGGGTGGGACTGGGGAGAGCTTCCTGCATCTCCATTTTTGCCCTCTTCTTGGGTGCCCCCACTGCCCTTGAGGACTGAGGAAGAGATAGCTACTGCCCTCTGGTTTCCTCACTCTGGTTTTGGTTTCCTCACTGGAAATCTCCATCCGCCAGACAGAGGGCATCTCAGTCTGTTTGGGCTGCTGTAACAAAACACCACACCATGGGTGGCTCGTCAACAGAAGTTTATCTCTCACAGTTCTGGAGGCCGGGCCGTCCAAGATCAAGGCACTGACAGATTTGGTGCCTGGTAGCTTCCCTGGCGGCTCCGCTGGTAAAGAATCCGCCTGCAGTGCAGGAGACCCCAGTTTGATTCCTGGGTCAGGAAGGCCCCCTGGAGAAGGGATAGGCCGCCCACTCCAGTATTCTTGGGCTTCCCTGGTGGCTCAGATGGTAAAGAATCCACTTGTGATGTGGGAGACCTGGGTTCGAACCCTGGGTTGGGAAGATCCCCTGGAGGAAGGCATGACAACTCACTCCAGTATTCTTGCCCAGAGAATCCCCATGGATGGAGGAGCCTGGCGAGCTACAGTCCATGGGGTCGCAAAGAGTAAGACAGGACTGAGTGACTAAGCACAGCACAAGAGCCTGTTTCCTGGTTCACAGACAGCATCTTCTTTCTGTGTCCTCACATGGTGGAAGGGGCTAGGGAATACTCTGAGACCTCTTTTATAAGGGCATTAATCCCATTCGTGAGGCCTCCATCCTCATGACCTAATCACCTCAAAAGGCCCACCTACTAATATCATCACACTGGGGATTAGGATTTCAACAAATAAATTTTGAGGGATCACTTTCAGTCTATAGCAGAGGAAGATGAATGACTAGGCATTGAATGGATGCAGTGTGACTTGGTCACATGTTGAAGTCATGGCAGGCAGTGGGTGTTTCAGGAACCATTCTTGTCCCTTCTGCTAAACTTGGAATATTCTGGGGTCAGGATAGCATGGTCATCATCACAGAGCTGGAGCTGTAGGGGGCGCCAAATGTCTGCTCCAGTTTATTTTCTTCGAACCACAGAGCTGTCAGTGATGCAGGCAACCGTGGGTGCCACTTGTAGACACGGATCAGCCCGAGTCAGAGGGACTTGTGTGGGCACTCTACTAGCCACAGAGGGAGGTGGGACTCAGATTCTGGCTTTCAGCTCCCAGGTCATAGCTTTGTCCACCATCCCGGACCTTGCCCAGGGCTGAGCCCAGAAAAGCTCTGAGCGGCAGTATAGCCAGCACCTTAGGGCAGACTCTAGAGCCAGACTTCTAGTTCTGCCATCAACATTGTCATCTGAATCGGTGATTGGTTCCCTTTGATTGCTGAGCAGTATTCCATGGTATAGACGGACTGTAACTTGTTTATCCATTCACCGGAGCTGTTTCTAGATTTCGGGAATGACAAAGCTGCCTTTGATGGACACATCTTCACTTCTCATGGGAGTGGGATTGCAAAGGCAAATGGAAAGCATGCCCTTGGCAAGTTACTTCACCTCTTTGAGCTTCAGTTTTTCACCTGTGAAATGGGGATAATGATAATACCTAACTCAAAAAGTTGTTGAGGAAATTGAGACGTTATATATAAACATGTAGAATATATGTAACAAAAAGAATTTATTATCAAGTTAAACACACACTTTCCATTTGCCTTTGTAATCCCACTCCCGTGAGAAGTGAAGACGTGTCCGCCAAAGGCAGCTTTGTCATCCCCAAAATCTAGAAACAGCTCTGGTGAATGGATAAACAAGCCACAGTCCATTCACACAATGGAATACTGCTCAGCAATCAAAAGGAACCAATCCCCGATTGAGATAACAATGTCGATGAGCCTCAAAGGCATTGTGTAAGGGAAAGAAACCAGACACAAAAGCCTATATACTGTATAATTCCATTTCTATGAGATTCTAGAAAAGGCAGAACTATTGCGACAGAAAGCAGATCAGTGGTTACTGAGGTTGGTAGACAGACTGATAGCAGAGGGGCTCGGGGGACGTTTGGGGGACGACACTGTTCTCTTTCTTGATCGTGGTGTTGGATCCATTTGTCAGAAGTCACCAGACTGTAGATTTAAAGGGAGTGCATTTTACTTCATGTGTCAAAATAAAAAGACGACACTGCTCTTTAAAAGCAGAGCCGGCGGCACAGTAAACACCATAGAACTGTGAGTTGCTATTATTATGATTACTGTTATAATTAGGATCACCCAGGGGAGAGTGTCCGGATCAGTCATCCATGTTCTGGATCCACCCTGGCCGCGCCCCAGCACCCACCTGCCTGCTTAGGTTGGCAGAGAATGAGCCAGGTCTTTCCTGCAGACCTGGCTCCCGTGGGTGAGGACAGCCAAGCGGGGAGCTCAGAGCCGGCGCTCAGCTGTTTCCTGAGTCTGGTTTCCCCCCTGCTGATCCTGCGAGGTACTCAGTGACACGTTAGCAAGAAAGATGCCACAAGAAATAAAGTTTGTTATGAATTATTCTACTTGGGGCTAATTATAGGCACAGAGGAGAGGATTATTTACAGAGGCAGGAGATAACGGGAAGGGAGAGGGCCCCGGAGGCGTGGAAACAAGGTGGAAGGCTGGAGAGTGAAGTCAATGGGGCGGTGTTTGGGGGAGTAAAAGCACCTTTTAAATAAAAGCTGTAACTAAATGCAGGTCCGAGCTGAAGGCAGTGTCTCAGCAGAGAGATCAAAGCCCTCAGGCCTTATTATGTCCTGGAGACACACTGGGGTCCCTCAGGCCACCGGGCTTTGCTGGGTGAGGTGTGTGTGAGTGGGTAGCCGTGTCCCGACTAAGCTAGACGGGTGGCTGGGGATGACCTGAGCCAAACCTGGACACCCCATCGTTCTAGCAAGCCAGGGTAGTGGGTGGATGGGCCCACAGGGGCTATGACGAACTGTGCCGTGCCTGAAGAGTGTCGCCAGTGGTGGCTCCTGGACACAAAGGCCTGGTGTGACCCCAGCTTCCAACTCGTCAATGGGGGTAGATACCTGGTGTGAAAATTCCTAATCTCCAAAAGTTGATTTCAACCTACAGGACACACCTAGGGGCCTGCGGACCAGCGGTCTGCAGCCTCAGAAAGGCAGCCTGGCCTCCTGTTGTTCCATTTGGAAGACAGAGGCCCAGCAGCCCAGCCCTGGGCGGCCCTGCTCACGGGGAGTCATGGGGCCAGCTTGGTCCAGCCATGGACCCCCACCCTAGGGCCCCAACAGCCGGCCATTATCACACATTTGTGTCTGCAGCAGGGCAGGCTTGTGGCTCTCTCAGCTTGTCGGAGGAACCCCACCTTTCCAAAGGGCATGGATCTTGCCCTTCCCCCGCACCCGACCCCCAAGTGTGAGTAGCAGGCCATGGCTTCTCCAGTTGTGTACGCCTGGCTGCATCACTATCTACCCACTCAACCAGGCAGGAAATGACAGACTCGTCTCTGCTCTCCGCCCGCCTCCCTCCCAGCCAGGATGGTGACTCTCCTTACCCTGGCCCCCACCCCCCAGAGGCTTTTCACATCCACTCCTGCTCTCCAGCAACCTGTTCTAAGGCAGACAGCTCCCTGCCCCCCAGTGACGGCCTTCTCTCCCCTCCCTCTCCCCAACAGAGCCATCTCTCTCCTCGTCTCTGATCCCATCAGCCCTGCTCCAGAACCTTCCTGGCTTTTCCAAGCTCAGTGTCCTGGGGTAGATTCACACCCTTTCTCATCCCATCCATGCTGTCACCAGATCCGTCCTGCCTCAAACTCCTTACTCCTGTTGCTCCTCCAGCCCAGAATGCCTTTCCTTACTGTTCTTTCCAGGCCCCAGCCTTTTCCCCTCCTGCCTCATCCCAGCCCTGCAGTGGGGCATGCACACTGCATTCTGTGCCTGCCCCCGGCCGAATGTTGTGTGTCCCAAAGGCCCTCAGTGGCATGCCAGATCTCAGGGCCTGGCACGGAGCAGGTTCTCCAGAAACAGAGCCATTCCTTCACTCAGAAATATGCAGTGACAGGGCCTCTAGTTCCAGGCAAACAGACAACAAAAAAGACAAGTCAAATAGGGAACCCATCAGAGGGCTGACAAGGATGCTGCCATTGACAGAGGTCAGGGAGGCACTAGGAAATGACAGCGATGCTATTTTGGCTGGGCAGCTCAGGGAGAGCCGCTCCAAGCAGGTGCCGTGAGCTGAGATCTGGACAATGGTGAGTGAGAGCCCCAGCACCGTGGTAGCAGGAATGGCAGGCACAGCGGCTCTGAGGCAGAACTGAGCTTGGAGGGGCAGGAGAACAGATGGAAGGCCGGGTGTTGGACGGTGAGTTGAGAGGATGGTGGCCTGTGACATCTGAAGGGACAGGAGACCAAGAGACGGAAGAGGCAGAGCCAGCAGATGCCCAGCCAGGGCTGTGATAGTGCTGTTTGCGCGGGGAGCGGGCCATTGGTGAGGCCACACAGGATGACTGGGAGGAAGCATCCTGCAGAGACAAGCCTGAAGGTCCTGCCACGGGATTTCGGAGTCTTCTGCTCCGACATCCTTTTTGAAGCCTGCCGTTTTCCAGGAACGAGGAGCACAGATAAGAGGAACAGGAGGGAGGGCGGAGCCAGGGCTGAGCCCTCCAGGTGGAGGCCAAGAGGAGCTCTTGACTCAGAGAGGTTCCTTGGCAGAGGGGAGAAGTGAGGTGAGAGCCCGACTGTAGGGCTGAGTTAGGAATAAGCAGGAGGGAGAGCAGAATGGGTGCCCCAGGGAGGGGGAAAGAGAAGGGACCTAGGCTGCAAGGGGGCAGAAGAGTTAAACAGATGGTTTTCTTGGCTTTGATAGAGAGGAGCAAGCATCCTTGGATACCCTCGGGTCTTCAAGGCATTTTACATAGCTCAGTGACACCACCTCTGGGAAGTCCTCTTGGACACCTCGGATCAGCACTCCCCCCCAGGTTATGTGCTCTCTTGCCACCAGTGTTTCTCTGACTACTGGTTGTAACCTTGGACTTATGCCCCTGATATCAGGCCAGCATCTGTCTCCCACGAGTAAGCTCATGAGAGAGGGACCTGGGTTTTGCCCTTCGTGGAAAATCCAGGTTGCTACTCAAACCCTGGCAGGAGAGGCCGAGGATGGGCAGGGAGAGCAGCCCAGCCCTGGCGGGGAGTCCCCGAGGGAGCCAAGGCTGCTGGGTGGTGAACTGGCCCAGAAAGAGGTCGCACTGACCTTGAAGTAAGCTGGCATATCAAAAGAGGGCGGATGTGCTCCAGAGCAGGTGGACACAGATGCCACACGAATGCCCTGCCTGCCAAGCTTCCACGAGCACTTCCAGTCCCACCCAAACTCACGTTCCCTCTTGGCCTCCCAGCCCCTCACCATCCATTTGTGTTGCTCTGACGGCGATGCCTGTCTTCTGGTTTTGGCGGAGATGAAGTTCGGCCTCATTCACGGCTCGCTGAAGTCAGGCCCCATCTGATTCTCCATATCCAACAGCCAGGATCAGGCCCTGGAAGGGTCTTGTTGGAAGAAAGGCTGACTGGGTGAAACTGCCCCATTGCCAGCCTCAGAGACTGACCGGCTGTCCCCGCTAGTCCCCGCTGGTCCTGGCAGGAAAGCAAGTGTCTGTGACCCAGCACGCTGACCCAAGAGCCCTCCCTCCAGGGCTTCCCTTGCAGGGAGGACCCCCCACCCAGAAACAGGCCACTGGGGGTCCCAGAGAGAGCACTGCATGGGGGTGGAAATGTGGGGGCCCTTGGCACCCACTCGTTTCCCTCAATTCATTAAGACCTGTAAATTTTCTCATTAATATACTTAAAGTTCGTTTTAAAGGGAACGAGTGCAGAGATAATTGATAATAAACCCTCAGTTAATGCCCTCGGTTTACTGTATGTAATTTATATCCGCTGATAGCGTCTCTCACTCCCAATTACCCGTTTAGCTGTGGCGATAACAGCAGTTCAGTCAGACTGATACCAACTTTTATATATTCCAGGCTGATAGCAATAAATACCCACACAGGGAAACTCACTGGACCTACTGTATTTTTTTTATTAAGATTTAAATATTCATGCAATTATTAGTGATTTATTAAGAGCTAATGACCCCTTCAAGAGGCTCTAAATATTCACCCAAAGAAGCCGTGGCCCTCCTCTTCCCCTTCGCCCCTATCTCTCTTTGCTGTCCACCCCCCGCCCCCAAATCAATGAAATGAGTGGTTCTTTCACAGCCTGGATGACATCAGAGCATCACCCATGTTGCCATTACAATGTCTGGTAGGTGAGGCAGAGGCCAAGGATGGAGGTCAGGCCCGGGAGGGGCTGGGTTTCTTGAAGGTAGACGCCCCTGTTCCCTCCCCCATCAGATCTGGGGGACACGGGGGTAAGGAGGCCACCCACCAGCCCCTCTGCACCCCCACTGGCCAGTGGCCCTCCACACTGCAGCCTGCTCCAGGCTGGTCTCCAGGAGTACCCGCTGCCCACTTCATTCTGCCCTTAGTAACCCCTCACTGCCCCCTCCCCTTCTCCATACCCCGCCTGCCCTCTGGCTTGTCTGAGTCTCTGCCCATCCTGTAGGGTGCCCTTGGGAGGAAGTACACTTGCTTCTCTCCTGCTGCGCTCTCCCTCCTATCTTTCATTTTCAAATGTTCCACCCTGGTTACATCAAGGACAGGAGGGTGTGCAGGGGCCTGGGATTCTGGGACTCAAGGCCCAGAGAGGGCAGTAGCTCACCTCAGGCTACACAGCAAGGCCCAGAGCACCTCTCCTTCTTCCACCCCGCTTCCTCCAGCCCCGTCTCCTCCAGTGGCAAGACCTCCAAGCACATTAAAGGGGCAGGAAAGATAATGAACAAACCAGGAAAACATGAAATCAATATCAGGAGAAAAAAGTACAGCTGCCATTAAGTGAAATAAACAAGCTGGTAATTATTTGGACAGCGGGTAATTAAAATGGGGTGAGGGCTCATTACTGTCTTGTTGGGGTTTGATGGGTGCGGTCTAACACCCTCTTCCCAGCTCTAAGGCCATAGCTGGGCCTGGGTTCCTGCCAGCCTAGATTTGGGGAGGTTGTAGCAGAGATTTTCTCTGTGGAGTGCCACCCCCAACCTGCCTGTGATCTCATCCCCAGCAACCTTCTCTCAGTTCCCCTCTCAGGATCTGAGGCCCAGAGCAAAGGCAGGCAAGGTGGGGCAGCCCCTAACCCACCACTATCCCCACCAGGAAGCAGCTTCTTGCTGGTTCTCAGACCTCCAGGCTCTGGGAGAGAGCAGTGCCTTCAGGCCTCAGCTGAGGGTGACCCTTATGATGACCCTGGGGTGATGGGCAGATGACCCCTCCAGGCCCCAGGAAACCTTCTTCGGGAGACCATTGTGAAGAGGGGTCCCAAGGTGAAGACAGGATGATAGGATGGGTGCTGGCAAAGGTGGGAAGAGCGGGGGAGGGGACAGGGCTCCCCCTGACCCTGCTGTGACCCCAGTTTTTAGCTCTGTACAGTCGAAGGAGACCTTGGACATTGTCCAATCTGGCTTTGGCCTGACAACTTGTTTGGCCCACACAGTGTCTAAATGTTTAAATTAGTTGTCAACATTTTAAAACAGGAAATTTCACATAAAAATGATTTCTAGCTTCTCTTGAAAGGAAAAAAAAAAACTCCACCTGGCTGGTCTGCCACGTGGCAGTGGTTGGCTGAGCTGAGCTGGCCCCTGGGATGGGCATTTTCACTTTTCACTTCTCCTGGGCTTCATCAGCCCCTTGAAGCACTGAGTTCGCCACCCCTGATGCCGTCCCATTCCTTCTGGGGCCCAGAGAGGGCAATTACTTACCCAGTGCCACACAGCCAGGTAACGGCAGAGTGGGGACTGGCCTTGCTCCCGCCCTCAGAGAACCCATGCCCTGGGCACTTCGCTGGTAGATACACTCCTGAGCTTGCAAGTGACAAGGGAGATAGGTTGTGGGTTGGTGCCAGAGTTGAGGCTGCTACACTGGGTGTGTGTGGGAAATATGGGGGTGTTTGGGGAACCCACCTTTACCCTGTGATCACAGGGAGCTGTTGCAGGGGTTCAAAGGACAGGATTAGATTTTCCTTCTAGAAATAGCTGCTGTGTTGGCATCGTTGACAAAGCCAGGAGATGGTCACCTAAAGACAGGTTTCAGGGGCTGGGGGTGGGAGTAGCCCCAAAGTGCAGGAAAGGAGGGAGTGGGAAGGAGAGAGGTTGGGGGAAGCTAGAATGGGAGACTGTGAGGGCACAAGAAGGCCCGGCAGCCCCACTGTGTCCCTGCCAGCTGAGCACAGTCTCTGGGAGCAGGTTCGGGGGACCACCAAAGCCAGCTTGGGACATGCCCAGTGTGAGGTCGAGGGGGCATCCGGCGGCAGGGGAGATGTCAGCATGCAGCTCAGCTGTGGGGGGAGTGAGGGGCCCTGTTGGAGAGCAGGAGGTAGTGGGGGTGGGGAGCTATGGAAAAAGGAGGGCCCCAGGAGAGGGCAGAGCACAGCCAAGCGGCTGCATGGACAAGGGACGAAGGAGGAGCTGGGCTTGCGTCCACCTACCACCCCTGCCAGTAGGAGCCGGATCTGGTACGGGTTTTCAGGTCCCTGCTGAGAATGGGGTCACAGGATGGCCTGGCCACGGGGTCACCATCCTAGTGAGGGCATCAGCCACCTGGCCGGATGTGGGCTGGGGGACAGTGGGCAGTGGGCAGTGGGCAGGACTTCCCGGGCGGGGCTGTGGCTACTGGATGCTCCACAGGGCAAGGGCAGGGGTCTGACTTGGGCACTGCTGTGTGGCTCGTGTCCGATGCACTTGCCGAATCTGTGTGACCTGGCTCAGGGCGCGGGGCACTGTGCGGGAATCCATCACTCAGCATGTACTTCCCTGTCCCCTGCCTCAGTTTTCTCGCCTGGAGATTAGAGCTTTAAAATAGTTTGGCTCCTAGAATTGTCATGAGGATTAAATAAGAAAATCCATGTGAAGTTCACCACTGCTGCTATGGTATGACCGGGTAAGGTGTGTGTGACAGTGAACGTGTGTGCACGTGTGCGTGTGTGTGTAAGACCCTGCGTGTGTGTGCTGGTGCTGGCTGTGGTTGTGGGTGGTGTGTCCCACCAGCCTAGGGCAGACCACCGGGTGGCGCCCCGTCTCATCTCTGGGCTCCGTCTGGGGGGTGCACTGTCCCACCCTGTGCACCCTGATCTGAGCCCTGGATGCCCTGCTAGCCCCCGCTCAGGCGGGGCTCACATTAAACCAGTGAGATATGAAACCCCACCATATCCAGGGCAGGGTCTTTAATTAAATTAATTGCCAGCAACATTGTAAAAATGCTGATAGGGTCATAAACAGAGCCCCGGCGATGCTGTTCATCATCTCCTCGGACAAGAGGGGGCCATTCCTAGGCTGGGGGCAGAGGTGGCAATGTCCCGCTGAGCAACTGGGGAGCTCAGATGGGCAGGCCAGCCACAGGAGAGGGAAAGGGGAGCAGGGGGCACAGTTTGTCTTAAGGGTGCACACAGTCACACCCTCCTTACTCACCTCATGTGTTTCCCTGGTGAAGGACACGGATGGAGGTTGGGTGCCTAGGGAGTTGGCAGGGGCTGCAGGAAGAGGGGAGCACCTTCCAGCCTCCTGGCCAGTTGGAATTACTCTTGATCCAACCTGAGAATCTGGCCCAGCCCGGCCGCTAATGGCTGTGTGACCTTGAGCAAGTTCTTGCCCTATCTGAGCCCCAGTTTTCTCACTAGGAAGACAGGCAGACCCTCTCCCCTCCTGCCTGCCTCCCTCACGTCCCCAGTGCCCTCCTGGCCTCCATCCCATGGCCTCCCACCTCGCAGGAAACACTTGCCAGGGAGCCTTTTATGTCTCTTCCAGCTGAAGCTGCAACAGGCCCTGACAGGGCTCAGATGACGATCTCCCGCCGCCAAGCACTGGTGAGGGGCTGGGCCTGCACTCACCTGCCCACCTCTGCCAGGTGAAAGAGGAGGCCTGCCTCGCACACACACCCCGCCATGACCACCATCGCCAGAAACACACCCACAGCCACACCCACAGCCACACACACACACACACACACACACACACACACACACACACACGGCACTGGCAGAAGATTCCAAAGCAGGGAAAAGCCTTCCTTCCCTGGTTCTCTCTGGGCTGTGCGACCACATAATTACCCTGGATTCCATTCTATTTAATTGCAGCTTATTAAATTCTAACCAGCCAATTATCAGCCACAATTACAGCTTAATTCAGGGACACAATAGCTATTTTATCGTTTGTTAATCAAATGCTTATTTAGGCCTCAGCTTTATTAACTATTTCTCTGGTCCAAAGCAAGACCCTGAGGCCAGAAGGGGCCCTGGGAGGGGCTCCCTGGAGGTCTATCCCCCCTTCAAGCACTCTTTCCCCCGGGACCTGGTAGTTTCTAAGTCCCCTTCACTGGTGGGTTTAGGGGCTCTTAGCAGTGCTCTGGACCAAAGTTGGAAGACAGAGTTGGTTCATTCGTGCATTCAGCATGTGTTTATCAAACACCACCTGTGTGCCAGGCCTGGGACTATCGCCATGAGCAAGACAAGTGTGGTCTCCATTGTCACAACAGCTTTCAGGGGCAGGAAACCTAGACAAAAAGCAGCAAACAAGTGCACTACTTCAGATAGCAGTGGGTGCTCTGAGGAAAGTAGACTGGGGAAGGGGCGAGGGGCTGGTTTAGAGGACCTACCTGAGGGCCTTCGCTGGCGATCCAGTGGTTAATACTCCATGCTTCCACTACAGGAGGTGAGGGTTCGATCCCTGATCAGGGAACTAAGATTCTTCAAGCTGCATGGTGCAGCCAAAAATAAAAAAGGGCCTACCACAGACATGAAATTAAAAGATTCTTGCTCCTTGGAAGGAAAGCTGTGACAAACCTAGACAGCATATTTAAAAGCAGAAACATCACTTTGCTGACAAAGGTCTGTCTAGTCAAAGCTCTGTTTTTTCCAGTAGTCATGTTCGGATGTGAGAGTTGGACCATAAAGAAGGCTGAATGCCAAAGGAATTGATGCTTTTGAGTTGTGGTGCTGGAGAAGACTCTTGAGAGTCCCTCGGACTGCAAGGAGATCAAACCAGTGAATCCTAAAAGAAATCAACCCTGAATATTCATTGGAAGGACTGATGCTAAAGCTGAAACTCCAATACTTTGGCCACCTGATGCAAAGAGCCGACTCATTGGAAAAGACCCAGATGCTGGGAAAGATTGAAGGCAGGAGGAGAAGGGGATGGCAGAGGATGAAATAGTTGGATAGCATCACCAACTCAATGGACATCAGTTTCAGTAAATTCTGGGAGTTGGTGATGGACAGGGAAGCCTGGTGTGCTGCAGTCCATGGGGTTGCAAAGAGTCAGACGCGACTGAATGACTGAAGAACAACCACCTCAGATGTAGCAGTCAAGGATGGCCTCCTAGAGGAAGTAAAGTTGAAGATGAGACTCGAGGGCTTAGAGGAGGGCCCTGTGGCAGAGCAGCGGGCAGCATGTTGCAGGCAGAGGAAGGAGCTACGCAAAGGCCCTGCGGAGGAGTGAGCTTGGAGGGTTTAGGAAGCAGAGAAGGGTCAGTGCGTAAACCAACTGAGCAAGGGGTGGTGTGATGGGGGGCCAGGTCTGGCTCCAGGAAAGGCCCGTAACTCCTTCCCTAGGCCTGGCCTGGGCCAGTGGGTGTGGAGAGCAGGCCCTTCTTCTGTGGCTCTGTGACCTTAGACAAGTCTTGAGCTTCATGCTCCTTGTCTATGAAACAAGGAGGGGCTGGAAGGCACCTGAGGGCAGCCGCCAGAGGTTCAAGCCTGGTCTGCGACAGCTGGTGGGCAGAGTGATCCAGTCACTCACCCCACACGGTGTGACTGTCCTCTGAGCCATTGAGTTGGCATCGTGCCCAGCCCCAACTGCCTTGTTCTTTGCAGTTCAGCCCGTCTGCCTGTCCTCCCCATGACGCCCGTGTCTGTCCTTGTGACCAGGCCCCTGGAGCCCGCTGGGGAGCTGGGTGACTTTCCTCCGATCTTGGCAAGGTGGCTGCTGTCTCTGTGACACTTTCACACACACGTTACCATGGAAACCACAGTGCCACTCACACATGTGTGAGAGCAAGGGTTAGGGGATCAGCCCTTCCTTCCGAGGGACTCGGCGAGGGGCTGTCACTCCGGTCTGCCACCTCTGGCATGCTCCCTGACAAGAGGGCCTGCAGTCATCCATCCCCTCATTCACTGACCGCACGCCAGGGCAGAAGAGCCTGAGCTCAGGACCGCCCCTGCCGTCCGGGGAGTCCTGTGATGTTTGGAGCCACAGCCAGGGAGACAGAAGATTGAAGGACAGACCACAGGGCCGAGAAGGGAAAGAAGAGCAGCACTGGGGCATGTCCGGAGGCCCCAGGGGTGGTTTTCCTGACCCACCTCGTCCTGGGGCCGGGTCAGCACTATTTGCCCCAAATGAGGAAACTGAGGCTCAAGAAGCAGGGGGCGGCACAGGGGTCTGCAGCAGGCAATGAGCCCCAGAAGCAGCTGGTGGACAGAGCGAGGTTTTTACATGTTGGATTTAGAAAAATACCGAGGCACACCCCACCCCCAGCTTGCTGTGGCCTTATGGCACCCCATTGTCACCTCCAGGCAGGTCCATGGCTCTGAGTTGCCACCTGGAAACTCAGAGTCCTTCATGTAGCCCCCAGATCTGTCTCCTCGTGGCCTCCCACCCACCACACCTCCACCCACCGCTGTGTGTGTTTCTCCGACAGCAAATGTGAACTTCACCCCTGCTTATCAGAGCCTCTGAGTGAAGCTCCCTCATCATAAAATTGCCCACATTTAAAAAATAGTAACTCGCGAGGGAGTCTCTGGCTGCAGGGGTGCAGATGGGCAGGAGAGCACAAATCCCTGTTCCTGTGTGTGTCTGCACCCCCTCTGCATGCTCCCCACCACTGTGGCCATGGCTCCCGCCCTTCTGTCTCCTCTGGACCCTGAACAACAGCTTCTCCGCTGTCCCCTGGTCCACCTCCCCACAGTCCAACACAGGGGGGTTCTAGAATTGACTGTTTGGAAAGTAAGCAGAGCTAGCTTCCAGACAAAGCTGGGTGTGTGTCCCCCTCTTTCAACCCTCCTTTCTGGGCTCTAGTCCCTGTCAAGGGAATCATATTTAACATTCATTCAACAAGCACTCACTGGACACTCGCTGTGTGTCAGTCCGTGGCCAGGCTCTGGGGGATGCTTAAGGGTTGGGGGGATGTCACTATTCAGTCCCTGCCCTCAAGGCACCTACATTCTGAGTGGGGAGACAGATTCATAAATGGCGACCACAAGGTGTGGAAGGTACCCAGGTGAGTTAGGGCCAGGGCCTGTGGGAGCCTGGGAGAGGTGCAGCCAGCTCTCAGGTCAGGGAAGGCTTCCTGGAGAAGCGGGTATTTGAGCAGGCCTAGAAGGACAAATAGAAGTCACCCAGGCAGAGAGCAGATAGGGACTGGACCAAAGCAATGAAAGGATCCTCACTCCAACTGGCTTCAGGCAAAGAAAGGAATCCAGGCGTAGCTCTGCCTTCCGGCTTCTTGAGACCCCAGGCTTCCCACGGAGTCAGGAGTCGATCTCTTTTCTTCCTTGTTTGCCTCCATTCTCCGAGCCTCTCCTTCAGGCCCATGGACAGCCTCCCATTCCCTTGGCCTCCTATGGCCTGCACTGGTCCAGGCAGAGATGTTCTCTCTTCCCAGCAGCCCACACCAAATCCCAAAGTCCCATCTTTTGGGGTGACCTGCCCATCTGGGCACCAGTTGGTGCCACCTACCTACCTCTGGGACCAGAGGTGATGTCAGCCCACCTGGACTGAATGGCCAGATGGATGGAGTTGGGGGAGGGGCCAGGCATTCCCTGCAGAAAATCAGACACTGTCAGCCGGACAACGGAGGGAGACAAGGCCCTGGCCAGGATATGCACCTGCATTGGGAAGATCCCCTGGAGAAGGGAATGGCTCCCCACTCCAATATTCTTGCCTGGAGAATTCCATGGACAGAGGAGCCTGGCAGTCTACAGTCCATGCTTTTTCAAAGAGTCAGACATGACTGAGCAACAAACACTTTGCAACTGCAAAGGGTCAAGATGCCAACCTACACACTTGAAGGGAGGCCCTGGGGGCGAGGCCAGGTAGAGCCTCGAATGCCAGGCAAAGTGTGTGGCGCACCGTCCTGTGAACTCTCCTCGCCCCACCCAGGCCTGCGGAGCAGGACACCCAGGCCCCAAGCGAACCTACCAAATGCATGTCTCCAGGCTGGAGAGACTGGGAGCGCAGCACCCAGGGGTGGGGGTGCAGTGCTGGATGGACAGCCAGGAGGAGAAACAGAGAGGCTGGAGGCCCCTAGCCCCCTCTCCTTCCTCCCCCCATCTTCACACCCAGGACATTTCTCGGGGAAGTGGCAAAAGCAGGGGCTTGCCGCCCTTCCCCCTCACCATTGACACAGGCCTGGCTGTTGGGAGGTTAAACAGGAGCAAGTTGTGGACCAGGACTGAGCCATCCACAGCTCCCAGCTGAGTGAGGCCAGGTGACACCCTGCCCCCAGCCCTCCCACCCTGCTCCATGGGACTGAGTCCTCGCTCAGTAAATACGAGTTCATTAATAGCTTGATTAATCACACCTCACATTTTCGTGGTGCTTTTAAAAATAAAGCACTTGAAAGCACTTTCACACCCACCCTGGGCCTCAGAGTTACACGAGTACGTCTTATCATCCCAGGCTGCTGGTGAGAAAAGGGAGGCTCAGCATCAGAGCAGCAGGATGTTGGGGTGTGGGGGGGGGCAGGTTGGAGTGCAGAACCCTCTCCCTAACCACATCTCTGCCTGTGGGCCACTTGAGTTCTCTCTGGGTCTCCCCGCAGGACAAGAGTGAAGGGGGCCGTCCTTAGGCAAATCTGAAGTTCAAGGGGGAAAAAGGAGGCAGTCATTCAGTCACTCAACAAACACTCCAGAAATAAAGGATTCTGTAAGTTGCTGAGCGTTCTGAAGCGGGTAATTATTTTTGTTCAATCTCTTCAGTCACATCTGACTCTGCAACCCCATGGACTACAGCATGCAAGGCTCCTCTGTCCTTCGCTATCTCCGAGTTTGCTCAAGTTCATGTCCATTGAGTCAGTTCAGTCACTCAGTTGTATCTGACTTTTTGCAACCCCATGGACTGCAGCACACCAGGCTTCCCTGTCCATCACCAACACCTGGAGCTTGCTCAAACTCATGTCCATTGAGTCAGTGATGCCACCCAACCATTTCATCCTCTGTCGTCCTCTTCTCCTCCTGCCCTCAATCTTTCCCAGCATCAGGGTCTTTTTCAATGAGTCAGCTCTTCGCATCAGGTGGCCAAAGTATTGGAGTTTCAGCTTCAGCATCTGTCCTTCCAATGAATATTCAGGGTTGATTTCTTTTGGGATTCACTGGTTTGATCTCCTTGCAGTCCAAGGGACTCTCAAGAGTCTTCTCCAGAACCACAGTTCAAAAGCGTCAATTCCTTGGCACTCAGCCTTCTTTATGCTCCAACTCTCACATTCGTATGTGACTACTGAAAGACCATAGCTTTGACTAGATGGCTCTTTGTTGGCAAAATGTTGTCTCTTCTTATTAATACGCTATCTAGGTTTGTCACAGCTTTCCTTCCAAGGAGCAAGCATCTTTTAATTTCATGGTTGCAGTCACCATCCCCAGTGATTTTGGAGCCCAAGAAAATAAAGTCTATCAGAGTTTCCATTGTTTCCCCATCTATCTGTCATAAAGTGATGGGGCCAGATGCAATGATCTTAGTTTTTTGAATATTGAGTTTCAAGCCACCTTTTTCACTCTCCTCTTTCACCCTCATCAAGAGATTAGTTCCTCTTCGCTTTCTGCCATTAGGTGGTGTGATCTACATATCTGAGGTTATTGATATTTCTCCCAGCAATCTTGATTTCAGCTTGTGATTCATACAGCCTGGCATTTTGCATGATGTACCATGCATGAACTCTGCATGTAAGTTAAATAAGCAGGGTGACAATACACAGCCTTGTTATACTCCTTTCCCAATTTGGAACCAGTCCATTGTTCCATGCCCAGTTCTAACAGTTACTTCTTGACCTGCATACAGGTTTCTTGGGAGACAGGTAAGGTGGTCTGTTTCAGACTTTTCCACAGTTTGTTGTGATTCACACAGTCAAAGGCTCTAGCATAGTCAATGAAGCAGAAATAGATGTTTTTCTGGAATTTCCATCCTTTCTCTATGATCCAATGAATGTTGACAATTTGATCTCTGGCTCCTCTGCCTTTTCTAAGTCCAGCTTATTGAAGGATTTTGAGCATAACCTTGTTAGTATGTGAAATGAGCACAACTGTGTGGTAGTGTGAACAGTTTTGGGATTGCCCTTTGGGATTGTCACGAAAACTGACCTTTCTCAGTCCTGTGGCCACTGCTGAGTTTTCCAAATTTACTGACATATGTAGTGCAGCACTTTAGCAGCAGCATCTTTTAGGATTTTAAGTAGCTCAATTGGAGTTCCGTCAGCTCCACTAGCTTTATTCATAGTGATCCTTCCTAAGGCCTACTTGACTTCACACTCCAGGCTGTCTGGCTCTGGGTGAATGACCACACCATCATGGTTATACGGGGTCTTTAAGACTTTTTCTGATATAGTCCTTCTGTGTATTCTTGTCACCTCTTGTTAATCTCTTCTGCTTTTTTTAGGTCTTCACTGTTTTTGTCCTTTATCATGCCCATCTTTGCATGAAATGTTCCCTTGATATCTCCAATTTTCTTAAAGAGATCTCGTCTTTCCCATTCTATTGTTTTTCTCTATTTCTTTGCATTGTTCATGGGACAGGCCTTCTTATCTCTCCCTGCTATTCTCTGGAACTCTGCATTCTGACGGGTGTATCTTTCCCTTTCTCCCTTGCCTTTCACTTCTCTTCTTTCCTCACCTATTTATAAAGCTTCCTGAGACACCACTTTGCCTGCTTGTATGTTGTTTTCTTTGGGATGTTTTTGGCCACTGCCTCCTATACAATGTTAAGAGAACCCATTGGTCATAACAAACACTCTTTTCCAATAACCCAAGAGATAACTCTACACATGGACATCACCAGATGGTCAGTACCAAAATCAGACTGGCTATGTTCTTTGCAGCCAAAGATGGAGAAATTCTATGCCGTCAGCAAAAACAAGACCTGGAGCTGACTGTGGCTCAGATCATGAGCTCCTTTTTGTAAAATTCAGACTTAAATTAAAGAAAGTAGAGATATCCACTAGGCCATTCAGGTACAACTTAAATCAGATCCCTTACGATTATACAGTGGAGGTGGTGAATAGATTAACGGGATTAGATCTGGTAGACAGAGTGCCTGAAGAACTATGGATGGAGGTTTGTAACACTGCACAGGAGGCAGTGATCAGGACAATCCCAAAGAAGCAGGTTATAGGGGTGCTAATTCAGAAAGTGTGGGTGTAAGGGCTCCGAGGCAGTTCCTCTGTGAAGGTCTGAACAGAGCCCAGAGTGCCCGGGCCAGGAGGAGAAGGAGACAGCAGAAGCTGTCAGGCAGGACGCAGCTGGGCTTGTGTGAGGACCGGGAGCCGGGCAGCATGGCCAGAGCAGAGGGAGCGTAGGGAAGACTAGTAGGAGGGAGTCAGAGAGGGGACAGGCGTGTGTCCCTGGAGTTTGTTGGGAGGGCAGTGGGAAGCCTCTGGGGTGCCGTGTGCAGGGCAATGCAGAGATCTCCCTCATGAGGAATGTGTGGAGGGAGGCAGGATGGCTGGAGAGGGTTGGATGGGGGGCCTTCAGTGGAATGGGCCATAGTGGGCTGGCCCTGTGAGGTCCATCTGGGAACTCCCCCACCCAGACATCAAGCCTCAGCTAACAAGCCACTTCCTCCAGGATGCCTTCTTGGCTCCATACTCTTCATCGACTTGCTCCTGTGCCCACACTGTCCCCTGAGCCTTACTCCAGGGTATGTACCACATTCAGGACTGGGCATGCTGCCGCCTCCACTGGACCCTGAATTTGCTCAGGCAGGAGCCCAGGTCTTGCCTGGGCCAATGACTGGTAGCCCTCTTGAGATGCGTGGAGGCCAGCCAGCCAGCCCCAGGGCTCACTGGAAGCGGGGTTCCCACTTCAAGGCCTGAGCATTAGTAAAGCCCCATCTGCAGTTCTCAGTGATCAAGAACCCATCAGGGATCCACTAGTAAGTGAAATACGTCTTCCAACTGAACTCTGAGAGGGTGGTTGGGGAAGCAGGAGAGGCCTGGCCAGGGTGTGGTGGGCGGAGCTTCTGAAGAGCTCGGGGGTGATGCTGGCGGGCTCTGACCCTGCTGTGGTCCCACAGCCCCAGCATCCGAGTTGGGAAAGCCTTCCTCCCATGCTCATCACCTCACAGTCAGAAGGGAGCAGGAGTGGGTACCCAAATCCTTGTCCCCACGCGCCCTCCCCGGCACTCGGCAGCCTGAGCTGGATGGCAGGAGCCAGAGAAGGACAGGCTGGGAGTGGGGACAGAGGCGTCAGCAACACGCCTGCTTCTCCTGTGATAACAGCTTCAGCTCCAGTGAGGATGGGTCCTAGAGGCGAAGCGGGGAAATCGGCCAGGTGGGGGAGTCCTCTTTCAGAAGCAGTGAATAGAATTGGCCCTGAGGAAAAGGTAGGGCCTTTTCCTCTGCCATCAGAGGAGGAAGGCTGCAGTAGGGGGTGGAGTCGTGCCTTTTTTTGTTTGTTTATTTTTTAACACCAAAACATACATTTTGTATTGGGGAATAGCGGGTTAACAATGTTGTAATGGTTTCAGGTGAATGGTGAAGGGACTCAGCCACACATATACATGTACCCATTCTCCCCCAAATTCTGCTCCCATCCAGGCTGGCACATGAAGTCATGCCCTTTTGAAGGCATCATATAGCGTATGACCCTGAGCAAATACAGGGTTTCATGTTAAAGGCAAAGATCACTCATGTTGGTGGCCTACAATGTGGAGAGGGAGAGACCCCAGGCTCTTACTGGGCTTTAGTCCAGGAGAGAGACCCAACTGGGACAGTGAGCAGGGAAGGCGGATCACAAGTGCTGACCACAAGGGTGGAGGTCACGTAGTGTGCTCTGGGGCCAGACAGAGGGGAAACTGGCTCTGACCACCCAGGAAGCTTCTAGCAGCCCCAAGAGGGGCTGAATTTACCCCCACCCATTGCCTTACAGTGTCCTTGCCAGAGGGCATAATGCAGCCTAGAGGGGGCCCCTGGGTCCACCCAATAAATGCCCCACCGGGGGGTGGGGAGGGGAGACCGTGCCCATGTGGCGTGGCGGAGGCCCGGGAGAAGTGAGCTATGTCCCTTATTGGTCACAGTACATTTATTTTTCATTAGCAGTTAAATGCAGACATGAGGGATTGTGCCGGGTTCAGCGGGCGGCTGACGTGAGCAGTGCTTGGCGCAGTGATCGATAGGGAAGCTGGGGGGCCACGCGCCTTCTCTGTGCCCATGCCCCCAGCTAGGACCCCTGCCCACCCAGCCCTGAGCCAGTAGGCAGACCTGGGCCATCACATCAAGCCTGAGCAAGGTGGGGCATGGGCAGGCACAGAAGCTGCTGCTCAGGTTTCTTCTGGAGCCTGTGATGCCTGCCCCCACCTCCATGGGCTCTGCTCTGTGCAGCCCTGGGGTCTGCAGAGATGCCATGGCTTCCCCAGGAGGCATCTAGAGAGGCACCCCTCCTTGGGGGTCCCGCCTGCTGTTCACCCTCCAGACCTTGGGAAACCCGAGCGCAACTCAGCCTCGCTCTGGCTGAGCCCGCTGCCTGGGTCAGGGCTGCTGAGTGACAAGTGAATGTCACATCAAAGTGTCAGCATGCGGCCCCCCAGAGCCCAGGGCTGAAGCTGGGGGACAGGGTAAGTGGCTTCTCCCTCAGGCCTCAGACTCCACATCTGTAAGGTATCTGGAGGGCTCCTCCCATTTGCCAGCATCCCCCACCTTCCTCACCCTAAAAAACACCTGCAGACTGGCCAAGCCCCATGGAGGTTGTTCAGGAGGGGTTGGGGTGGGACCAGGGGAGCTTGTCTTACCCACTGCAAGTGTGGTTCCAGGCATCTTAGCCTTCATTCCAGTGTAGCACGAAGTGCACGGAGGCGTGGGGACAGGCTGGGGATAGAGGTGGATGAGCCCACTGCTGCAGACACTGGGGGCAAGCTCTGTGCCTCAGTTTCCTCACCAGCCCTCATCCCTGAAGAGCTTGCTGGGAGGGAGCTGGAGCCCTTTGGCACTGTCGTGTAAAAGCTCTGGATGCGGATAGCAACTGACATTGGCCGCGCACTGTGCCTTTGTCCCTTCCCCTCACAAGAGCCCAAAGAATTGGGTACCATTCCCCACTTGGCTGGTGGCTCAAATGGTAAACAGTCAGCCTGCAGTGCAGGAGAGCCAGGTTCAATCCCTGGGTCAGGAAGATCCCCTAGAGGAAGGCATGGCAACCCACTCCAGTGTTCTTGCCTGGAGAATCCCATGGACAAAGGAGTCTGGTGGGATATAGTCCATGGGGTTGCAGTCGGACATGACTGAGTGACTTAACACGCACACACACACACACACACTTTGCAGGCAGAGAAACAGCCTGGGGTTGGGGGGAGTGGGGGTTACCTGAAGTCACAGCAGGTTTCTCAGCCTCTGCAGACTTTCCCAGCTCACTCCCTTGGCGCCTACAGACCAGGTACAGATCCCCTCCCCAAAATCACAGTCTTGAGGGGAGGGGACTCCCTCCTTGGAAAGAGAGGGTCCTGTGCCAGCAAGAGAGAAAGAGCAGTGTAGATGCCCCCTGGGCGCAAAGAGCCAGGCCTCCTATTAGAAGCCCTCCATGGGTTTTGGGCTGCGGGTAAGGAGGGTAGTGGAACTGGGAAGCCGCTGCGGGAGACACCTCCAGACCTGCAGTGGGCAGTCAGGACCTCCACAGAAGGGGTAACTCACCCAAGTCACCCTAGCAGGGTCTCTGAAGTCCAAGCATTTCCTTCCATATGCCCAGAGGCCCCTGTTGGTCAGGAGTGTGTGTTGGGGGAAGTGACTGCAGCCCCAAGAGAGGCCTGGCTGTCAGGGGGCCTGTCTGGTGGGTGTGGAGGCTGAGGCTACTCTACCTCCGACCCCTCCCCACCCTCCCCGGGTCCTGTTGGGGGAGCAGACAGCTGAGGGTTTTACTTCCACCAAAGCCTCAGAGCCAATTACCTGTGTAATTAGCAACAAATGACTTGTGGGATAGCTGTGGTTTTCAGTTAAAATTAGAAGGAAACCCATGTTCGGTTCTCCTTAAATAGTGAGACTTTAGGCTCAGGCTCCCAGATACCCCTTCCTGGCTCCCACCCTGCCTGAGACCCTCCCACCCAGCAGCCCAGGCTCACCCCAGCTCGCCCCTCCCCCCTACAGGGGCCTCACCTGTAGCCCTGCCACCAGCACCCCTCACATCCGAACCTGCCACAGCCTCCCTCCACTTCATTCACATGCTATTTTCTCAGCTCCTACAAAGTGCAGGGGCCAGAATGGGGAGCAAGCCAGAAGCAGCCCCCTCCCCCAGGCAGCCCGGCACCAGAGGAAGCGACTCCTGACCCCTAACCCCTGGCTGCCGGGGCCCTCTGCCTCCTCCAGCTCTCCGCTGGCACCTCCCCAGATCCCTGACCTACCAGGGGAGTAACGAGCCCTGACAATCGCCACATGCTGGCACTTGCGCCTTTGTCTCGTTTCAGGTCTCCACAGGTCTTCATAAGGCGGGGGGCGGGGGGCGGGGAGGTGGGGAGGGCTGCTGAGGGTTGGGGAGGGGCCCACTTGGGCAGCCCAGGCCACTGGACCGGAAGCGGCAGAGCCTGGCCCCTCAGGTGTCTCCCCACGGCCTGGCCCTGGCCCTGGCCCTGGCCCCTGAGCAGGCAGGTGGCCCCAGGAGGGCCCCCGAGTCCATCAGCGCGCCCCTCCGGACTCACCGGCCCTGTTTGCTGCTGCCGCAGGTGCCCAGCAGAGTGCCACGGTGGCCAACCCGGTGCCCGGCTCCAACCCAGACCTGCTTCCCCACTTCCTGGTGGAGCCCGAGGACGTGTACATAGTCAAGAACAAGCCGGTGCTGCTGGCGTGCAAGGCTTCGCCCGCCACGCAGATCTTCTTCAAGTGCAACGGGGAGTGGGTGCGCCAGGTGGACCACGTGACCGAGCGCAGCACGGACGGGAGCAGCGGTGAGGCCGGAGGGCGCGGGGGAAGGGGACGCGAGGGGCTGGTCGGGGGCGTCTCGGCCGCCGAGGCAGCGGAGACGCAGAGAGGGCTGCCCACCTGAGAGCAGAGGCCAGGGCGAAACTAATCAGCTCTGTGCGGGCAGGACCGCCCGTGTACACACCAAGGCCGCCTCTGGGAGGCCTACCTCCACCAGACTTCATTGCTTGGTGGGGGAGTGAAAGGGAAGCCTCCCCACCGAAATATCCCAGAGAGCTGTGGATGGTGGGGCAGGTCCTGGCCGCTGCTTCTGAGGGGTTGGTTGCCTGGTGAGCGGTGCAAGCAGAGACAGGTTTGGAAAGAGTGGGTCCCAGACGACGGAAGAGCTCACAGACCTCAATTCCGTGATGGTTTGTTGGTGCACTCACTCCCTAAGCAACCACTCCCCAACCGGAGACACAACCCCGCAGAGAAGGTGGGCGGCACGGCCACCTCTCCATGAGTCCCGGGAGCTGGGGCTGCCCGGGGTGGGCTCTTCAGGGCAGGGACGTGTAACCCTGGCCAGGGCAAGAAGAGGGGAAGGGTGTCCTGGGTGACCCAGGAAAGGATACAGTGCCAGCAAAGGCCTGGAGGCAGATAGATAGGCGTGTCAGGGAGGAGGGGGTGGAGTGGGTGCCGGGGGACTGGGGCCACCCAGGAGCCTCACCCATTCAGCTCTGGAGTGAGGCCACGGTAGTGTGGGATTTCAAGGCTACCGAGTGCCATGACTGGTGCTGTGGGTGACGCTCGGGGCCCGTGTGGAGGTCTGACAGGAGAGACAGACCCAGGAAGTGCCCCTTCTGTGGGCCCCTTCATTTCCCTCCTCCAGCCCTGGGGGTGGGGGCAGAGAGCCATTGTTTGGAAACCTGTGCTGGGAGAACAGGCTGGGTGGAGCTGACAGCAGCCTCTCCTGCTCACTAACTGGACCCCAGTTGAGCTCATTTCCGGCCCCTTTCGCCTTGAAGGGGCTTCCCTGGTGGCTCAGACCATAAAGAATCTGCCTGCAATGCGGGAGACCTGGGTTCGATCTCTGGGTCCGGAAGATCCCCTGGAGAAGGGAACGGCTACCCACTCCAGTATTCTTGCCTGGGGCATTCCATGGACAGGAGCGTGACGGGCTATAGTCTATGGGATTGCAAAGAGTTGGACACGACTGAACGACTTCACTTCACCTTGACACTCCGTGGAGCCCCCCACACAGGCTGAGTCCTCCGGTTAAGCCCACAGCCCCTTCCCACCACGGCTCAGGCAGCCTGAGGCACAGAGCACGTGGACCCTGTGCCAGGTATGGCCACTTGAGTGAAGTCTGAGTCAGAGGGCCAGCAGGGGGCACCCAGAACAACTCACAGTGATGCCAAGAGCAGGCAGGAGACCAAGGCCCAGAGCGGTGGCCCATGCTCCAGGCAGAAGAAACTGGGCGGCCCAGGAAGGAATTCCAGAGTGAGGGCTGCCATCCATCCCCAGTCTTAAAACCACCTGGAATGACCAGCAGGTCAAAGGACAAATGCAGGGCACAGCAGGTTGGCCAGAGGCCCAGGCTTGGGGCAGCAGGAGTAGGGGTGGAAGGGGTGGTCAGCGGACGAGGAACTGCAGCCGCACTGCACTGTGGAGGCAGGGTTGGGCAGAGGGAGGCCAGGGGACAGGGCCCTGCCCTGGTGAACACAGCAGCTTGCACAAGGACGCAGGTGTGAGCAGACAAGCCCTGAGTCTGGGCAGCGTGTGATTTAGTCCTCAGAGCCAGTCTGTCGTGTTACAGATGCTCTGACTCATCCAGGGCTCCAAACAGGTCTTTTGGGCCATAGACGTCACACGCCATCCTACCCTAGCAGGGTCAGCAGGGCTGGTCTTCAGCATGAGCCCTCAGCCAAGTCCTTGAGCCTGCCTTGTCCTGGCCTTACACACACCTGCTACTGGCAGCAGCCTTCTTGCAGTCCTCAGGTGTCAATGGAGCACCTGCCATGTGCCAGGTCTGGGTGAGGTGCTAGGAATTTAGCCCGCAAGGCTCTTGGTGCTGGTGATCCAGTTCTGCTTCCTACCCTCAGGAAGGGGATGGATAGGGTCTGTGGCCCCAGTTTCCTTATCTGTAAAATGGGGATGAGGAGCAGCCCTTGGCAGGTTGCTGGGGGCACCTGTGAGATTTCTCATACCCAGCTGGAGCCCAGCTCCAGGTCTTCCTGCCCCATGCCCAGGGCCCAGCCTCACTTTGCAGCATCAAGAGTCCTCCTGCTGCTGAGGTAGGTCCCCCTGGGAAGGAACAGGGGAGGAAGAGGAAATCACCACAGCCTGTCTCCCTGCAGCCTTGAGGGCCTGTCCTGCAACCTCTTGGGAAGTCTCCAGGCCAGCCCCCAATTGCTCACAGCCTGTCCTTCCAGGCTTCCCATATATACCCCTCCTTGTCTCCTGCCATTGTGAGGTCTGGTATCCACGGCTTGGGCGAGACCCAGGCTCTTGCCTGCAAAGGAGTCACAGTCCAGGCCAGTCCCACAGGCTCTCCTGGCCTTGGTCCCTTCAAGCCAGGCAGAGAGCAGAGCTCACAGAGACACATCCCACCCGTGGCCGCCAGGGTCCCCTCCTGCTCTGAGCCTCCAACCTCAGGCCTCCCATGGCCAGCCCATTTGAATTTTCTTTGATCTTATTGACTTCTTAACCCAAAGTCACTGAGTGCTTTGAGGCAAAGAGATCGGTTTTCCTCACACACAAATGGATGCCCAGGCAGTGGGTGGCACCCATGATACACACAAACCCAAGACCCTGACCCAGGCATCCTGTGGTCAGGCAGGCATGACAGAGGCAGAGGTCAGCCCAAATCTGGAGCCCTGCATGGGGGTAGGGATGGCTGAGTGGACACCCCAGGAGAGAGTATCTGGTCTCCCCTTTGCTTGCCCCCATTCCCCATCTAGGGGACCAGGGGGAAGGGACCAAAGCCTGAAAACCCTTAAACCCAAACCCACTGATGGTGTAAAAGTTGGAAATTTACCAAGTACTGGACTCTGGTCTGGGAGTATTATATTATTTATTGTGTGTTAAACAAACCGACTGATTATGAAAAGCAGTTTGGTAAGAAGGTATCCTATGCACTCGCTTGGCCTCAGAGGCCCCCACTCCCACCCCTCCACCTCCCAGAAACACTCAGCATGCACACACCAGGGCCTCCCCACACACCCGACCTGCTCCTGGACCTGGGCCAGCAGGGACCCCCACCTTCCTGCTGCCCTCCCCCAGGATGGCATCTGCTCCCATTTACCAGGCAGGTGCAGACACAGCCGTGCCCAGAAACTGGTGCTGGGAGCCCGGCTGCTCAGCAACCTGCAGCTGGGAGGGCGCAGCCCCTCACTTCAAGGCCCAGCCGGCTCGGGTCTCCCCCACCCCCAGAGCTTTCATGGCTCAAGGGCGCTGCCTGGATCTAGAGCTCGTGGACAAACTTGGCCCTCATTTGTGGCAGCAAGAAGGAGAGGAGGAGGTGGCAGGACAGAAGAGGGAGGAGACAGGGAGAAAGAAATAGGAGCACTTTAAATTTAGTGCTGTTCTCCGTGAGCTAAGCTGCCTGGGTGGTGCGTGAGCTCCCCCCACCACCCTGGGAGACGGAGCAGTCCTTCCATAGACCTGTCCACCAAGAGAGGAAAAATGCCTGGTTCAGAATGTTCTGCAAGTCTCCTACCACTAACCCCAGAGGCTGAGAGGGAGGACCCTGTCTCTACCCCCAAGTAGGTGCATAGCTCCTTCTCAGATGCTTGACAGATAGCTGGTGCCCAGGGCCCCTCTCCTATACACAGACACTGTGAGGGACCCCTTCTCACCTCTCAGCCCTCACCCCACCCCTAAGGATGTTCACATCCAGTGCCTCAGAGTATGGGGCAGGCGGTGCCCAGAAGGGAGGGATCTCCAGTGACAGCGACCTCAGCCAGAGGTGAGCCCCCCATCTCCTGTGAGAACTCAAGGTGTAAGGGGACAAGGGCAAGTGATGGAAAAATCTGGGGACCTGTGTGGGAGCCGGAGAGACTCACGAGGAGGGGTCTGGGCAGGGGTCAGAGAAAGACATGTTAGAGAAATTAAGACAGAAAACAGCCTCCTGGCTTGCCTGCTCAACTGGGCCGCTGCTCCTCCTGCAAGGCAGCCCTAATTGAATTTCTCTGTTAACAATGGAAGCACCAGCCTCTCTCCCTCTTTCTGATAAGCCAGTGACCCGAGGGAAATTGGGGTCAGGAGGAGGAGGAATTGGAAACAAACAGTCTTTTCTCACTCCTGGGGACACTGGTTTCAGCTAAGGGCCAGAGGGCTGGAGGAGGGCTGGGGTCCCCCCTCCCTTCTGGGTCCTCAGAGGCCTGGACCCTCCCAAGACACCCCACACCTGGTTCTGGGTGTGGCAGATGTGTGGGGGCTGGGTACTGTGTCCACCCTTGAGAAGGGATCCTTCCGTTCTAGTCCATGCAGGATAAAGAAGGTCCCAGACACCCATCACAAGCCAGCTTCCCCTCTGTGGGTTGTGTCTCCCCATCACCAGCGTTTCTCCTGGTATGAGGGGCACCCCTAGCACCCCACCCCCCCACCCCCATGAATCCTGAACACATTCTGGATTCAGACAGCAGGCAGCCCTGGGCACCTCTAGCAAGTCGCTGCCTCTATGAGCCTCTGTTTCCCCATCCACAGAATGGGAGCAAATACCTCCAAGGGAGCAGACTGGAGAAGATAAGCCAGCACGGAAACCCTGTCTAAGCCCCAGGGGTCTATTATCATACTACATAATCACTGTCATTATCTTGTTAATAGCTGTTATTATATCATCACACATCAGGATCTACCTGCTAACCCCAGGAGGCCAGCCAGATAACTACGTGAAAGTGAACATGTTAGTAGTTCAGTGGTGTATTCTTTGCGACCCCATGAATGGTAGCCCACCAGGCTCCTCTGTCCATGGGAGTCTCCAGGCAAGAAAACTGGAGTGGGTAGCCATTTCCTTCTCCAGAGGATCTTCCTGACCCAGGAATTGAACCCAGGTCTCCAGCACTGCATGCAGATCCTTTACCATCTGAGCCACCAGGGAAGCCCTAGATCCTTCGTTACCTTTGGTTTTTACCCACAAAGTCCCCCTGGGCTGGCCTGTCTGCCTCACCCCTTCTGCCTGGGGTCCTTTAGAGGTCAGCCTCCATTGCCCCAGGTTCCTCCGTGACTTTGTCTCTGAAATAGCAGGAAACCCCTTTCCTGACTTTTTTTTGGCTCCAGGGAGATAGGCCTTGGGTGACCAAGTACCCGCTCCTGACTTTCAGGAGATACAGATGGACTGCCCAGGAGCCCCTTCTCCAGGCAGAGGGCTGCCCCCAGTGACGCCCACTCTCCTGCTCAGCGGAGGGAGTGTGTGTGGTGGTGCAGGGACCCCGCAGGGGACTGGGCCCTGAGGACCACACGCAAGACACGGCCCTTGCTCCCCGCCCCGCCCCTCTCAGGACTGCCCTCCATGGAGGTCCGCATCAACGTGTCAAGGCAGCAGGTGGAGAAGGTGTTCGGGCTGGAGGAGTTCTGGTGTCAGTGTGTGGCGTGGAGCTCCTCGGGCACCACCAAGAGTCAGAAGGCCTACATCCGCATTGCCTGTGAGTCTGGGGCAGAGGGGCCCCAGGGTGTCACCTGGGAGGAGGTCCCGTAGAAATCCTCAGGTCCTGCCTTGACGGCTGGAGGGAGTGCTTACGGGTGCCGCCCAGCCACCCACTACGTTCCCCCCGGGCACTGGACGCTTCTTCCTGGCCTGTGCCGTGATCTCTGCAGGACCAGCCAGGCTGACCCAGCGTGAGGCACTCAGCCAGGGGGACGCTTCTGTTCTGCCCCCAGATTTGCGGAAGAACTTTGAGCAGGAGCCCCTGGCCAAGGAGGTGTCGCTGGAACAGGGCATCGTGCTGCCCTGCCGCCCACCGGAGGGCATCCCCCCAGCCGAGGTGAGCAGGGCTGCGGTGCCGCTCCAGGTGGGCAGTGCTCCCAGGTCTCAGCCCCGCCCTGCCCAGCCCTCCAGCCCTCCAGGCTGATCCCCCCCCACCCCCGACCCAGGGGCCACGCTCACTCTGGGCAGGGCCAGCACAGTCAGGCGGTGCAGTGGCATGGTTCCCTCTCCCAGGTGGAGTGGCTCCGGAACGAGGACCTCGTGGACCCATCCATGGACCCCAACGTGTACATCACACGGGAGCATAGCCTGGTGGTGCGACAGGCCCGCCTGGCCGACACGGCCAACTACACCTGCGTGGCCAAGAACATCGTGGCTCGTCGCCGCAGCGCCTCCGCTGCTGTCATCGTCTATGGTGGGCCCCGGTGCTGGCGGGGTGGAAGGGCTCCGGGCATAGGAGAGGCGCTGGGGTGCCTTCGTGGCAACCACATGTGGCTGGCTGTCTGCAGAGCCAGGACCGGGCCGACCAAGCCGTGGCCTGATGGGGAAGGATGGGGGAAGGGCTGGCCATGGCTGTCAAGGAGCCAAGGGGCCTGTCTGGACAGAGGTGTTATTGGTGGCCGGACCATCCCTTGGCTTATCTGTGGTCAGGAGACATGGTGCAGGAGGAGATGAAGGGACAAGATGGAAGTCTAGAAAAATGACAGACCCCAGGGTGGAAGTAGAGTGACCCGGGCACCCCCAGGAGCAGACAGAAGAAGGGGTACGGGAGTCACCCTGTAAAAGGCTGGGGTTTGGGTTGGAGGACCGTGTGGGAGCTGCACCTAGGGCTGGCTGTCCTGAGCGCCTGCAGTGCCCACCGGGAAAGGGACTGTGGAGTGGGCGTTGCCAGGCTCCAGGGGGCAGAAGGGCAGAAGCGTGGCCTCCCCTCCAGGGCTTTTCTCTCAGCCCAGCTGCAGCCTGCCCACTTCTAGCTCACAGCCCCTCTGTCCTCCTGCTCTGGCCCCTGGGCCAGTGTGTCCAAGGAAGCCCCCGCTCCCTGACCCAGTCCTTCTCTGTCCGGCCAGTGAACGGTGGGTGGTCGACGTGGACTGAGTGGTCTGTCTGCAGCGCCAGCTGTGGGCGCGGCTGGCAGAAAAGGAGCCGGAGCTGCACCAACCCGGCGCCTCTCAACGGGGGCGCCTTCTGTGAGGGGCAGAATGTCCAGAAAACAGCCTGCGCCACCCTGTGCCCAGGTACCAGCGGCCGCCACCTCCCGCATCGCTCTTCACCACGCCATCTCCGTGCCCTGGCTCCATCGTGCCCACCAGCCTGCTCCCCATTGGCTCCATCCCACCCAACCGCACGCAGGGCCAGGCTCAGTCCAAGGCCAGGATGGGGTTCAGTGTGATCGGAGGCAGGGCTCAGTCTGTGTGCAGGCTCAGCCTCAGCGGAGGGGCCGAGTCACAGGGTCCGAGGTATCATCGGGACAGGGACAGTCCATGTGGGGCAGGGCCCAACCTGGTACTGCAGAGCCACCCACGCCTGGGATCAGGGGGTCATCGTGCAACCGAGGGCCCTCACTGCCCCAGGGCCAAGACGGTCCCTGGTGTGGGGAGAGCCGAGCAGGCCCAGCGTCATTGTGCCTCCTGTCATGAGCATGCGTCATCCAGGCCCGCTGGACACCAGAGGGCTTGCAGACTGGCAGGCTTGGCCCTGGCGCTGGCGTTGCACCAGGTCCGGCTGCCCAGCAGGGCCACGCTGGCAGACAGCCTGGGCTATAGCTCCCTGGGCTGACCATGCCATCTCCTCTCTGTCCATGTCTGTCTTGTGTCTAGTGGATGGCAGCTGGAGCCCGTGGAGCAAGTGGTCAGCCTGTGGGCTCGACTGTACCCACTGGCGGAGCCGTGAGTGCTCAGACCCCGCGCCCCGCAATGGAGGCGAGGAGTGCCAAGGCGCTGACCTGGATACCCGCAATTGTACCAGCGACCTCTGTGTGCACAGTGAGTCCCCTCCACCCAGGAGCTCGCTTACGTTTGCCAGGATTGGCCCTGCCCTGCCCTGCGGCGGTGATGGCTCAGGGAGTCCATCCCCTGCCACAGGCTGCACCTTCTATTCGAAGCTCAGAACCTTTGGGGGATCCCCCCATCCCTAACACACCCAACATGTGCCCACATACACCCCAATACTTCCCATACCTGCCCTGAGACTTGCATACATCGGTGCTGTTACCGTGCACACCAAGCTTCTGGGATCGTCTCCCAAATGCCTTCCCGTCCTCTCCTACAGTTTTACCTCTGCCCCGTCCCCCAAGTGCACATACAAGTCCTGTGGGGACACCAGGCTTGTGAGGCCTGTTAATTACAAGGCCATAACTAACAATTAAAGATCTCTGTTGGATTTTTTTTTCTCTAGAACACACCCTCCCCCATTCTTTCAATTAAAAACCTAATTATCTGTGTCAATTCCTTTCTGATGGACATTTCTTCCATTATGCAAAACCCTTCTAAAATCAATATCGCTTTCTCCAGGCAGTCAATCACTCTCTCCTCAGCCCTGCCCCAGGCCTGGGGGGAGGCAGAAGAGGAGAAGAGCCCAGCATCCCTGTTCCTGGTCCAGGGGTTGGCCAGGAATCAGATTGGCAGAATCCCCCAACCCAATGCCCTGCCCCAGAAAGCAGATTCCCTGCTTTAGGGATCCTAGGAGCTCACCCTCATCCTCAGCTGCCCCTGGCCCCATGGCCCTGGAAGAGCCGGTTTAGCCAGGTTCCAGGCCACCCAGGGAAGTGGCTCTTCCCTGCCTCCATTCTCCTTCAGCAGCAACTTGAGTATGAATTGAGCCGGTGAGGCATGCCGTTTGCTCAGAGTGACACAGCGGGGCAGTGGCAAATGCAGGACTGGAATGCATGCGTGCTGATATTTCATGCCCCTTGCTGCCAGCATCCCACCACTCCCTGGCGCTGATGCCCGAGGAGTGGAGGCCCCATCCCCCTGGGGTGTAGACTGCTGACCTCTCCTTCCTGGCTTCCTGCCCCCTACCCCTCTCAAGGCTGCACTCTCTCCCACAGCTGCTTCTGGCCCAGAGGACGTGGCCCTCTATGTGGGCCTCATAGCCGTGGCTGTGTGCCTCCTCTTGCTGCTGCTCGTCCTCATTCTTGTGTACTGCCGCAAGAAGGAGGGACTGGACTCGGACGTGGCCGACTCGTCCATCCTCACCTCAGGCTTCCAGCCCGTCAGCATCAAGCCCAGCAAAGCAGGTGGGTTGCTCCTGCCGCCCACACTCATGCCGGGGCCTCCACGCCAAGAGTTGCCCACACAGGGCCGCCCCCACCCTCCCAGCCCCTGTGCCACTCTGAGTCCTTCTTGATCCTTGCAGACAGTCCCCATCTGCTCACCATCCAGCCAGACCTCAGCACCACCACCACCACCTACCAGGGCAGCCTGTGTCCCCGGCAAGATGGGCCCAGCCCCAAGTTCCAGCTCACCAACGGGCACCTGCTTAGCCCCCTGGGCAGCGGCCGCCACACGCTGCACCACAGTTCGCCCACCTCGGACGCGGAGGACTTCGTCTCCCGCCTCTCCACCCAGAACTACTTCCGCTCCCTGCCCCGCGGCACCAGCAACATGGCCTATGGGACCTTCAACTTCCTCGGGGGCCGGCTGATGATCCCTAATACAGGTGGGTAACACCCCCAGGGTGCCCCCCAGGGAGCTCTAGGAGGCAAGGCTAGCATGAGTCCCTCCTGGAGGAGGGCGGGACAGCCTTGACGTTCCTCCAGTGCCTCTCAGCCTCAGCCTGAGAGCTGGGCCAGCCCAGCAAGGAAAGAGGACAGAGTACTGGAGAGGATCCAGTCTTTGGGCTGGCACTGAGACTGAGGCCAGAGCTGTCTCCCTTCTGTTGCCCAAGGACGCAGGACTGCTGCCATTCACCTACACAGCCAGCCAGCCTGTGTGTGCCGGGCCCTAGGCCCCAGGGAGCTGGGGGGCACTAGTGGAGAGAGAGCAGAGGAAAAACACTCGGACAGGGGCTTTTCCACCCAGCCCCTCACGGAAACCCCTAGGACATCTGAGAAAGAGCCACAGTGCCTGGTGTGACTGCCTGCTCCCATCCTGACATCCTGTTCCCTAAGTTTCAGTGACCCTGCATAGCCCAGACTTCCACGTCCCCCTCCAGCTGCTTCTGGAGCCTGCTCCCTAAATGCAGGTGTTTCTCAGAGCTCCTCCCGGGGCCCTCTCCCCGGCTGATCTCACCCACTCCACGGCCTCAGTCGCCGTGTCTGTATAGATCACTCCCACTCCTCCGCGGTTCTCCTGGGTGACAGAATTGCACACCCAGCTGCATCCTGGGCAGCTCCATCTGTATGTCTCACAGCACCTCAGGTTCCTCATGCCTAAAACAGCACCGTCTCCCACCCTCCCCCAGAACCTCCTCCCTCCCCATGTTCCCTACCTCAGGGACAGTGCAGTCTGAGTTGCTCAAGACAGAAACTGGGAGTCACCTTGACCTCCTGCTCTTCTTCACTTTTCCCCCTTCGTCTCCACCCTAGCTTCATTCATGCACCGATTGCATCCTTCTTTCTTCTCCACTTTGCCTGCCTCCTTCTGCTTGTCTTTCCTGTGGCCTCTCCTGGCCTCGGCCAACACACCTGCCTCTTGTCTGGTTCACAGCTGCAAGCATTTACTCATAGGAGCCAGACTTGACCATGTCCCTTTCTGGAGTTTCCACTTTCCCCTTCAAAGCCCGCATGACAGAACCACAAGGACTCACCCCTGGGGCCTCCCCTCCCCCACACGCTTCTCCAGCACTTAGTAGCTTCGGTGTCCTTTCATGAACCCAAGTACACTGGGCTGCCCTTCGCACACACGGCCTCTCTGCCCCTGCCCACTGGCCTAACTGCTACTTCCTCTTCTGGTCTGGCAGCTCTCCCTCTCTCTCTCTGCTTCATGGTCTCCTTCAGGGGGGCTGCTAGGAGATGGTCCTTGTCAAGATCTTAGAAAAGGGCAGGCACCAGTGGGTGCTCAGTGACCATCTGCCCCTCACCTCCCAGTGGGGTGGTGGCCAGGGGGGCTGTGCGCCTCTCTGCTCTCACCCAACACCCAGCAACCTTTGCTGCCGTCCACTCACCTGTCTCCCTGCGGGCTGAGTGCTCCGTGAGAGCAGGGCTCATGGTTTTCCCTTAAGTGTTTGCGTTCGCTGAATAAGTACCTGGCTGAGCATACCCCGCCACAGAGCACCAACACGTGGGTCACTCAGACTGTCTGTCACCGCCCTGGCAGCGCCGGGAGGCAACACGGGAGCAGGAAGGGGGCGGGAGCCGCAAATCCGCCACTTCTGGCTTCGCTCTCCCTCCCGGGCCCCAGCAGATGCTTTCAGATGCTGCCCCTTTAGACACTGGGACAAAGGTGAATCAGCCAGATAGGACACGTGTGCAGTGGCATCCAAACTAGGGAGGGCTGCCAGAGCAGGCAGGATTGTTAAAGGGCCCAGCCCCACCCACAAGGGGGCCGATACCCAGCACAGAGCGACAGAGCCGAGGTACCTGCCCAGAAGTGGCCGAGCGGAGGGAGAGGAGAGGAGCTCGGGGAGGCCAGGAGGATGAGCACCCAGAGGCACAGCTCGGGCGGTGGCTTCAGAATAGCAAGTGTGCAGGGCAGGCCAGGCCCAGGGCCAAGGGCCTTAACTACCAGGAGCTGGGCTTATCCTGGAGCGGGGCAGGTTTTAAGTGGGTGATGAGGGAGGGTGGTACAGCATCCTCCCTACAGCATCCTACAGAAACATGGGAAGCTTCTGTGCCCAGGCTGACTAGGCATGCATTGGCCACATGAGTTCCCTCAGCTTTGTGCCCACTGGCCAGCCTGGCAGTCCCAGGCTGGCACCAGTCAGTCCTCGGCAGGAGGCTCAGGGAGGGGCTGGTAGAGTGGGGCGTTTGGTGGCTCTGCGGCCCTGGTAAGCCCCGGCACCCCCTGTCACAGGCATCAGCCTCCTCATCCCCCCGGACGCCATACCCCGAGGAAAGATCTACGAGATCTACCTCACACTGCACAAGCCGGAAGACGTGAGGTGTGGGCATGGGCCCTGCTGATGGGGCTGGGGGTGGTCCCGACCCTACCTGCTGTCACCCTGGTGCCCCTGCCCTCCCCCCACCCAGCCCCGCTAAGGTGGGGCCTGCTCTGGCCTGGCCCAAGGGAGGGCAGGGGAAGCGGGGTGCATCCCTAAGTGCCACCCAATTCCACAGCCCCCTCCCCAGGCTCCCAAGATGGTCCCCCTGACACCTTTCCCTTCCCACCCATATTTCCCCACTTGAGGTTGCCCCTAGCTGGCTGTCAGACCCTGCTGAGTCCCATCGTTAGCTGTGGGCCCCCCGGAGTCCTGCTCACACGGCCCGTCATCCTCACCATGGACCACTGTGGGGAGCCCAGCCCCGAGAGCTGGAGCCTGCGCCTCAAAAAGCAGTCCTGCGAAGGCAGCTGGGAGGTGAGCCCGAAGCCTCCCCCATCCCCCCGGGCTCAGAGTGGAGTCTGCCTTCCTGCCTGGCCCCCGGGCCCTGCACCCGCCCTAGTCTCTGGCCACTCCTTAGAGAGGCAGCTGGCCACGAGCTGACCCGTCGGGTCCTCAGAGCTGCAGCTGGCCGCCAGCTGACCCGTCAGGTCCTCAGAGCTGCAGCTGGCTGCCAGCTGACCCGTCAGGTCCTCAGAGCTGCAGCTGGCCGCCAGCTGACCCATCGGGCCTGCCCACAGGACGTGCTGCACCTGGGTGAGGAGGCGCCCTCTCACCTCTACTACTGCCAGCTAGAGGCCGGCGCCTGCTACGTCTTCACGGAGCAGCTGGGCCGCTTTGCCCTGGTGGGAGAGGCCCTCAGCGTGGCTGCCGCCAAGCGCCTCAAGCTGCTCCTGTTCGCCCCAGTGGCCTGCACCTCCCTGGAGTACAATATCCGAGTCTACTGCCTGCACGACACCCACGACGCACTCAAGGTACCTGCCACACGGAGGCTGGCCCGGAGGGCTGACCACCCCGGCCCTGGGAGGGGGGCAGTAGAGAGGGCGCCCCCGCGGGCTTGGCTGACACCCGGGGCACTGCAGGAGGTGGTACAGATGGAGAAACAGCTGGGAGGACAGCTGATCCAGGAGCCCCGCGTCCTGCACTTCAAGGACAGCTACCACAACCTGCGCTTGTCCATCCACGATGTGCCCAGCTCCCTGTGGAAGAGCAAGCTCCTCGTCAGCTACCAGGTGAGGACACTCAGGGTGCTTGGAGCCCGGCTCACCCAAGCCTGGCCCCCCTGACACCACCTCTCCGTAACCCACCCCCCTGCCCCCAGGAGATCCCCTTTTATCACATCTGGAATGGCACGCAGCAGTACCTGCACTGCACTTTCACCCTGGAGCGTGTCAGCCCCAGCACCAGCGACCTGGCCTGCAAGGTGTGGGTGTGGCAGGTGGAGGGCGATGGGCAGAGCTTCAACGTCAACTTCAACATCACCAAGGTGGGCTGCACCGCATAACCTGCTCCCCGCTCTGGGCCTACGTGGCCCCCCAAGCCCACCTCCTAGAAACCGCGTGGCAGCTTCCTCCAAGTGTCCTGAGGAGGGAGGTGTAGATGCACATGTAGACAGAGGTAGACAGGGACCGTGAAGAGGAGCCACAGGACGGGAGGGGGACACAGCTGGTTTGGGGGCCCTGGAGGACTTCCATGAGAGGAGGGGCTTGTTTGGGGCTCAGAAGGATGAGTGCGAGGTAGATGAGGCAACAGTGAAGAAGCAGTGTGGAGGGTAGAGATGGCGAGGAGAGCAGGGAATTCAGTGGTCAGCAGAGGCTGGCAGGGGTGACTAGGGAGCGGAGAGTAGAATGGGGTCAGAGGCTCCTCCCCTCACTGGCTGTGTGACTATGGGCAGGTCGCTGCACCTCCACACTCCAGGGAGCAGGAACCTGGCCCATGGTGGGTGCCCAGAAGCAACAGTGCCCATGTGTGCCCTAGGGTAGTCCAAGCGTCCCCCCCACAGCACCAGGAACAGTGGGCTGGGCTGGGCAAGTTCTGACAGGTACCTCCATCCTTCCCCACTCCCAGGACACGAGATTTGCTGAGCTGCTGGTCCTGGAGAGTGAAGGGGGGGTCCCAGCCCTAGTGGGCCCCAGTGCCTTCAAGATCCCCTTCCTCATTCGGCAGAAGATCATTACCAGCCTGGACCCGCCCTGCAGTCGGGGTGCCGACTGGCGGACTCTGGCCCAGAAACTCCACCTGGACAGGTGGGTGGGAGGTGGGGGCAGGGAGGGGACGTGAAGGCCACCTGCAGCCCAGCTTAGGCAGGGATGTGGGGTTGGGGGCTGGTGGGTGGACAAGGTGCACGGTGGGGCCTGTGGTCCAGCCCCAGCAGCTGGGACTTCCCCTTGGCTGAGCAAAGGGAGGCCCTGTCCTCAGGTGGTCTAGGAGGGCGGAGGCGGCAGCCCCCGGTGAGGCCAGGCCGCTGATGCGCTCCCCTCCCTTCTGCAGCCATCTCAGCTTCTTTGCCTCCAAGCCCAGCCCCACAGCCATGATCCTCAACCTGTGGGAGGCGCGGCACTTCCCCAACGGCAACCTCAGCCAGCTGGCGGCAGCAGTGGCCGGACTGGGCCAGCCAGATGCCGGCCTCTTCACAGTGTCAGAGGCCGAGTGCTGAGGCCGGCGAGGCCCACAACGCCTACACTCTCACCAGCTTTGGCGCCCGCCAGGAACAGGCAGAAGCCAAGACAGGGCCCTTCCCCACCACCGGGGAGAGCTGCGCGGACAGGCCCCCTCCTGGCGGACGCGGTCCCCTCTCACTGGCCCTTCAGACCCTGCCCGCACGGCCTCCCCGCCACGGCCTGCGCGGCCAGGCTGGCACTGCACCTGCTCTGACTCTGCCTGGGCCCCCCGGGTCCCAGGGTGGATGGCGCCTGGAGCCCAGGCTGGAACCAGCCCGTCGGTGTGTGTGTCTGTGCGTGTGATGTTACCTCTCCTCCTGCGCCGGCCAGGGGGCCGCATACACACAGGCAGGCACGCATGCGATGGGCTCGGGATGAGGCCCCAGCGCTCCTGGCTGAGCTGGATCTTATGCAAACATTTCCGTGCCTGATGGGTAGGGGCACATCTGAGGGGCTCGGCTCCAAGCCTTCGGAACTGAAGGCCACAGCTGAACAGGGGGCGGCCCCTGCATTCAGGCACACAACCACCACACGGCCATGTGCCCACGCATGTCCTGTGTGCTCCTGTCACCCATGTCCCCCACGACACGCATCTCATGCCGTACACCCAGAGGCTGCTCACGTCTCTCAGGCCCGGTGTCAGCCCACACCTGCCTCTCACATGCTGCCCTTCTCCCACCCACCCAGGGACACCCAACGGCTCCTCCTTGTCCCCCCTCTCCCGCCCCCAGCCATGAGGAGCCCTGCCCAACAGGGCATGTGAATATGCAATGGGAGTCCCGGGCTGGACAATGGCGAGTGTGTGTGCCATGGCGTGCCCATTCCTGGGGCTGGCAGGTGCCCCGTCTGGGGCCTGTGGTGTGAAGTTTGTGCCCTGACTCTGTTTTAAGTGCATTCGTGCACTTACACTTGGCCTTATGTACACAGCCTTGCCCGGCCGCCAGGGCACGTAGGGATTTTAGCGGACGTGAATGTAAATAAATTATATATATATATTGCTAACCCAAGTGCTACTTCTCTCAGGGAGAGCTAGGGGTCTCCCCAGCAGGGGTCACACATGGCTATTCTGGAAAGTCCTGGGTGCCTGGGCCTGGCTTATGGACAGACAGGGTCCCAGCCCTGGACCATCAGAGATGGTTTCTGGAGACTTCTTCAGACACGGGTCCTCTGGGCAAGGCGGCAGGCAACAGCAGTGACCAGGGCTGCACCTTTGCCAGACCCATCCTCTGACTGCAGGAAGGTGACCACACAGCGAGGGGCCAGCTCCCGCACTGTGGCTGCCACCAGGCTGGAGAAGCTGTGAGGGGGAGAGGCCAGCGTGAGCCTAGGTCAGTCCAGTCCCACTTGGCCATGGCCCCCCTGCCGAGCCCACCACCCAGACTCACTGAGGGTGCAGCTTGTAGAGGGTCCCATCAACCCCCACGGATATGGTCAGCTCTTCCAGGCCCCGGTTCTCACGAATCTTCTCCACCACAGCAGCCACGCCTGCCCCACAAAGCTGGGCAGCCCTCTGGGACACAGCCTGGCACACCTCCAGGACCATCAGAGCATCGTCTGAGGTCAGGGGCAGACCCAGATCCTCCAGGATGGCTCGGACCTGCCTCAGGGCCAGGCTATCACTGGGAGCAGGAGGGAACAGAGGGGCAGGGTCCTGCATGAGCACCCCCTCTCATGACTTTTCTGTCCTCTGGGGTGGACCTCCCTCCAACCAGCATTCCACCCCAGGAGAGAGTCCTTTAGGAGGTTGAGGGACATAATATAGGCCTCAGCACCTTTCAATCTCAGAGAGAAACTTGGTCTTGAAGATGTCCCTGGTCTGAAGGCGCTGGGTCTGCTGGCCCCGGAAGAGAACTCCAAGGCTAGTCAGATGCAAGAGGATGTGTCGGACGATCTCTCCCAGGTACATGCCACTGATCATCTTCTCAAACCTGCATGAACATGTGTGTGTGCTCACAGGACTAAGGCCCCAGCCCCAGCCACCACCAGCCACCCGCCATATCAACTAGTGCCGGCCACCACCAGTCACACCTGCCTGGCCCAACCCATACCTCTGCTTGCCGGGGTTGATGGATGCCTGGTCCACACTGGCATCAAAATAGGTGCTGAGCATGCTGAGAGAGCCGTCGTCCCCAAAGGCACCCCACTCCGTGTTGATGCACATCTGGCCTGAGTCCCCATCCACACTTGCCACGTTCCGGAGCTCCTCCATGTAGCAGACATTGGTGCCTGTTCCTGCAGAGGGGCCAAATGGGGTGTCTGCATTGACTGATGCCCACAAGATCCCTCTGAGCCCCTCCCACCGAGATGGCTCATTTCCTACCCCTCCATCTCCACATGCTTGTTGGCCTGTTCCAGGGCCAGGTCAGTCTCCTTCCTTCCTTTCTCACATCCCTTCTTCAGACCCTGCCGCCACCAAGCCCCCTGGGCTTCCACTTCTTCCCCTACCAGCACCACCATCAGTCCATCTCCCATGCTGCCTCAGGGTGCTCCCCAAATGCCTGACAGTCATGTCATCTCCTGGGAGATATGTGATAGCCCCACAGTCACACAGGTGAGAGGCCCACACCTTCTTGGACTGGCCTTCCAGGTCTTTGGTCAAACAGCAGGTGCTGGGCCAGGAACCAGGGACATAAAAATGAGATATGAGGAGAAGCCCCACAGTGGCCAGAGCCAGGGCAATGAGCAGCCAGCTATGATGCTGCCCAAATAGAGGTGCAAAGAAGAGCATCATGGGATGCCCAAGCACAGGTGAGTCTTCCTGCCTCAAAAGTTATGAAAAACCACAGAGGGAACATGACATTTAGATGTGAACTTGATGCCAAGAAGCTTACAGACAGAGGGCACACCCTGGATAGAGGTATTTCCTTCCTCTCCCCAACACACAGTCAGCCCTAAGCAGGTGTGTTGGCCCCCAGAACTCCTTCATCCAGGTACTTATCCACATAGCAATCTGCGCCACCTCTCTCCAGCACAGTGCCAGGCACTATGATCAAGAAGCTCCCAGTCTCCTGCTAGGCTGCCACACATCCCCCGCTCTAAGAGACGGATGTCCAAGGAGCTATGAGAGCCCTCCTCCTCCATCTAGCCAATCCCTTTTTTCAAGGCTTTCTTTTCAAGTCTCACTCATGTTGGGACCACTTCTTTTCTGATCTTGGCCTCATCACCCTGGCATTTAGAGTTGGGTTCAGCTCTCTATGATGGCCATGTGCTTCTCTGGACTCAATCCCCGCTAAACAGTCAGTTCCAAGAAGGCAGATATTTCCCCCTTTTTAATGTCTTCCTGTCCCTACATCCAGCCTCCAACTGCCACAGGAGAGGAGCTTAATAAAGACAGAATCTTGGACTACTCAAAGGACTATCTCAACTCATTCTCTGCACACTCCCATCCCTGGGGTCCACTGCATTCCAACTACTGTGTGTGTCTTGAGCCAGGCATCCTGCTACACTTTGACTTTGTCCCCTCTCATTTCATCCTCATCACCCCTTCAGACTGGCATTGTTATGTTATCATCTCCACTTTAGAGATGAGGAAACTGAGGCTTTGGCGATTTGCCCAAAGTCATACAGGTGGAAGTGACAGAGCTAGTGTGCTGCGCTGTGCTTAGTCACTCAGTCATGTCCGACTCTTCATGACCCCATGGACTGTAGTCCACCAGGCTCCTCTGCCCATGGGGATTCTCCAGGCAAGAATACTGGAGTAGGTTGCCATGCCCTGCTCCAGGGGATCTTCCCAACCCAGGGATAGAACCCTTGTCTCCTATATTGCAGGTGGATTCTTTACCATCTGAGCCACCATGGAAGCCCAAGAATACTGGAGTGGGTAGCCTATCCCTTCTCCAGGGGAACTTCCTAACCTAGGAATCAAATTGGGGTCTCTTGCATTGCAGGAGGATTCTTTACCAGCTGAGCTACCTGGGAAGCCTGACATAGCTAGTATTTCTACCCAAATCTGTAACACTCCAAAGCTCACATTCATTTAACAGATAAGCAAACTGAGGTTCAGAGAGCTTAAATGACTATGAGTCAGCAGCAGAGCTGGGCTAGACACCCAAGCTCCTCTTAACCTAATAGTGTTCCAGGACCCCATGGGCTCAGGTTGGAATGTTGCCACATCCCCAAAGCGAGGGGAACGTCCAACCTGAGGAATCAACAGGAGGCAGTAGAGTCACAAAAGGCAGGGCACTCCTCACCGACAATGAGGCCAACCTCACAACGGGGGTCCTCGTAGCCACAGGACATCATGGTCCCCACCGTGTCATTGACAATGGCAACCACATTCAGCTCCACTGCCTGCACAAAAAAGGATGCCTCTAGTTGCTGGGCAACGCGGTTGTCACAGCAACCAGCACCAGACCCAGAGGTCTCTACTGCAGAGGGCCCCCCAGCAGGCAGACGGAGACCCCTCACTCCCTTCAAGGCCTGTTGCACCAAAGCAGCCCTGGAGACAGACTCCTTACCTGTCGGCGCCTGATGGCTTCCCGCAGCAGACACACAACGTCTTGGCCCTCGCAGTCAGATGCTTTGAAACCCTTTGTCCAGTTCAGGAGGATGCCCTGGGGTGGGACCAAGGGGAGGCAGGAAGCTGGAGGCCCCTTGCAGTCTCACTTTGCCTCCCCAAAGCCTGTATCCCATCGGAATACAGTGTATACGATTCCCTCCCCAGTGGGAGGCTGTCCTACTCTACCTACATGGCTAAGGGCCTTGCCCTCTGCCCCCTCTCAACTCTCCAGTGTGAAGAAGCCTATTAATAACCATCCAACCAACGGCTTCTATTTTTAGTGCCAGAATGCTGAGATGGTCTGAAGGTCTGGCCATTTTAAGACATCTGCCTAGAAGGAATGGTCCTTTGTAATCGGGTTAGGAATGAACGGAATGAGTGCTGTGTGTTGAGAAAGGGAAGGACAGAGAGCGGTCTAAAAGACAGCAGAGTCCGCTCCTACAGAAACAACTAGCAAGAGCCACTTGAGAGGGAGAAATTCCGAGCCGGGACAGAGCTGAGTCAATGGGAGGTTCACACTCATGTCTCAGATGCAAACAAGGGGTGAATGGAAGAGCCAGAGGCAGACGCCTGAGCAGGACAGGAGGGGCACAGCGATTCCCCGTGAGAAACTGGCCTTAAACTGGGGACTTAGTAACGGCAGCCCGGCTGAACTTGGGGCTGTTCTTTTCTTACTGTGCTTCCCCTGGGTGGGATGGGGATGGGGGAACTATTCTACCACCATCAGGAGAAATGACTGCTCTGTCCAAGTAGAAGCACGAAGAGCAGATCTGGGAATCTTTGGGGCAGGAGATTTTAGAAATATAAACTGACATTTCCCCCAGTAGTTTCCTTTTATTCCTTTTCGTATAGGACCACGGCTAGAGTGGTCTGTGCTCATTGTCTCAAAAAGAGAAACCAGAGCAAAAGAGTGGGTAAGAGGGAGAGCCAGCTGGTGAGTAACAGCAAAGCTTCCCTGCTCCCAGATGAGGGAAGACCCCCTGGTCTGGGGAAGGTGAGGTGGGCAGGAGTCAGAGCCAGGTTCCGGATGGCTTTCTGAGAAAGATGTCCTAAGCCCTCTACCCTGGGCCTGCCGCTGTAGGGGAGGGGATGAAACAGAAGGGATTTGGATAATCTGAAAACAGAAATGGCCTCTGACCTCCTTCCACGGAGGGGAACGTGAGGTGTCAAGGGAGATGTCAAGACCCAAGAGAGCAAGAGGGGGAGCCCAAATAGCCGGCACCTAGATGTCTCCCCAAACCCCCGGCTTGTTTGCACGTTCTATACAGCAAAGGAGGGGCCCCTGCCTGAATAAGGGGGTCCCTGAATTAACATTAAGTTTTCACTCCTGAAAAGAACGCTGGCTTAACATAGAAATTGAGCTCTGTTATAGAAAATGAATAGGACCACGTTTCCTGCATGCCTGATTTTGCACACAGAGTTCCACCTGCTTCACACCTTTTGTTGTTGTTGTTGTTGTTAAGCTGTGTCCGACTCTTTTGAGACCCCACGGACTATAGCCCAGGATCCTCTCCAGGCAAGAATGGGATTCTCTAGGCGAGAATACTGGAGTGGCTGCCATTTCCTTCTCCGGGGGATCTTCCTGACCCAGGGATCAAACCCTTGTCTCCGGCATTGCAGGCAGGTTCCTTACCACTAGGCCACCTGGAAAGCCCTTCTCTCTTACCTTACAAGGAATAATAAAAAGGTGCCAGAATGCTTAGACTGGAGGGAGCCACTGCAGAGAGACACTGCCCGCTGCATGATCCAAAGGAAACTGGAGCACAGAGGTCCCTGTCTGAGAGGTCAGAGCAGGAGCAGAGGGGAAGGGGAAACCACAGGAAGGCTGGCTGGAGTAGAGGAGGCAGAACTTTCCAGAGAGCACAGGCGTGGAAGAACCTGGTGGGCAGCTTCAGGGCCAGCAAGCTCCTCATCAGAGGAGCTTTCAAGCAGAAGCTGGGGGTGTTGAGAAGAAGACTCCTAGGAACTTGGATCAGAGGTCTGGGAGGAGCTGTCTCCGTGGCAGTCCTTAGAGGTATGCGTGAGAAGTCAAGCATTCCTGATGAAGGATGTGGAGGTATTGCATCTAGACCTATGACTGCCCCCTGTCAACCCCAGCCAGGCACCTAACCCTGAGCCAGGTTAACACCAGCAAGGCTGGGAATGGGATAAGGACAAATAAACCATGCAACCACAAGCCGCTTTGAGAGACAGAACAAACTCTGCCTTCAGCCTGCAGGCCTACACTGCTCCCAGGTGCCCAGACCTAACCCTGACTCCACTCTCCTGCCCACAGCCTCTAGGGATAACTAACTACGTCCTTCTCCATCCCATGTCTTTCCATGGCCCTGGATTCCAGGCCATTTTACCACATCCCTTCCACCTGAGCATGCCAAGTCTGGGAAAACTGAGGCTAGGTTCAAGGCACAGCCCTGCAGTGCCTCCAGCTGGTCCCCTCCCCAGCCCAGAAAGCCCTCTCTGGACCTCCTGCCCACTCCATGAAGAACATGTTGGCGGAAAGCCTCTGAGGATGGCTTCCTCAGGCCCCGCCTTTCTCACCTGGTCCAGGCCCATCTGCCTGCACGGGAAGGAGAAGGTGAAACCCAGGGGGAGACTCTGCCCACTCAGGCCCTGCTTCTGCTGGAAGTCCACAATGCAGTCCACAATATGGTCAAAGAGCTGCGGGGTAGGAGCAAGTCAGGGAGCGGGCCACTAGGCCCTTCCCTGCCCCCTGACATCAGCTCCAGGCTGCGGGTACCTGCTGCCCAGAGCCCTGGGCCACGCACTCCGGGATGGAATAGATCTGGCTGGAGATCTGCACACCTCCTGCGGTCACACGCACCAGGAGGACTCGAAAGTTGGTGCCCCCCAGGTCCAGGGCCAGGAAGTCCCCACGCTCTGTGAGGCAGAGACCCTCAGCGCTAGGATGAAGCTGGAGGCTCCAGCCCCATACATGCTGTGACCCCTGGGAGCCCGTGTCCCCGCTCCACGTTCAGGCCAGGTCCTTACCGCTGCCATCAGGCGTGGCCCGCACGTAAGTGGGCAGCATGCGGAGGGAAGAGGCTTCCCCTTGGAGCCCCTTGGCCATGGCCTCTCGCATCTGTGCCTGCACCGCTGCCAGCTGCTCCCGGGTCAACCGGAATGGTGCCAGGGTCTCCTCCAACAGGCGCCGGTGGGCAGCCAGGCGGGCAGCCACAGCAGTCACCATTGCCACGCCCCGGCCGCCCCCATCCACAGAGGGGATGAAGGAGACATCGCAGTCAGGGGCCAGGAGCATCACTGTCTCCCGTAGGACACTGAGAAACCTAAACAGACACACAGCAGGTGTGCCCTGGCTTGGCACCTGGCCCTGACCCCTGCAGCATGCCAAATCCCTGGGCTCCCTCACTTCAAATCATTTCAGTTCGAAACCCATCTATGCACCAGCCATGCACCCAGTGTTCCTGTGATCCCCTCCCTTACACACCCAAGAGAACCCTCTTTCTTTCTTCTGACCTCTTCTGACCTCCCCTAACCCTCCATCCATCTTTATTCTGCTAGGGAGCCATTCACACCCACTGCCTTGCACCCATGGTACCAGAGTGCCCTCTGGGTGTGTATCACACCCACACACATGCTCTGGTGACCTGCTCACACAGGTTCACGCTGTATTCCAAGTACCTGGGGTGTCGCTCAAACACTTGGCCTCCGGTGGCCACAGCGATCTGAAGAGCCTGCTGCTCCCGGCTGTGTTGGAGGCGGGAGAGGACAGCGGCCAGGGCAGCAGCGCAGAGTTGGGCGGCCCGCGTGCACACAGCCACGCACACACGCTGCACCCACTCAGCATCTGAGGGCTTCGGGTTCAGGCCCAAGTCCTGCAGGACAGCGTGCACACGGGCTGCCCCAGCAGAGGGACTAAGGGGGACAGGGTGCTGCTTTGGGGCTCAAGGAGGCCAGAAGCTCCCTGCCCCCACCAAAGCTCCATGCACAGCTCCGTCAGGGGAAAACCATGCCCCCCCCACTCCCAAGTCAGGGAGTCGCTTTGTCACAGCCCCCTCGCCCTTTGCACTTACTCCTCCATCTCAGCCACGTGTTCCAGGAGGATGCTGCCTTGGCTTTGCAGGACAGGGGAGGTGTGGCCGCCAAAGAGGACCCCGCGCTGGGCCAGGTGAGCCAGCACCAGCCTCACCAGCTCACCCAGGTACAGACCCCCAATCATCTTCTCAAACCTACAGGCAGGAAGGGTGGCTGACCAGAGCCTTGCCTAAGCCCTCAGCCCTCCTACCCCCACCTCCAAGAACTCCCAAAGAGGGCTCATTTTCTTTGGGGTCCCTGACTGAAGGGTCCAGAAGCAAATGACTTCCTCAGAGATAGTTGGGTGTTTACTTAGACCACACTACCCCCCTGGCTTAGATGAAATTCAAGGGGACTCCTGGAAGGACCCAAGGAGGGTAGGAGACCCTTTGCTTGACTACTCCCAACCCCTAACCCCTGTTGGAGCTGGCCAGAGTCAGGAATAAGAGTGGAAAACTCTGGATTCTAGAACCTTGAGCCATTCCTTCTTTGAGACTGGCCAGGGCCCCCTAGGATGCAAGTGGGGAGCAGGAGGCGCGGGCCTAAAGGCTAGAGTACAATAGAGCAGGAGTGGAACAACGCAGTTGTAGGACCTAGAGAGAAGTTAGGCCACCTTTGGGCACCAGGGTTCAACGACTCATGGTCCAGGGTGCGGTCGAAGACGGTCTGCACTGGCCCCAGGGCCCCCTCGTCACTGAAGGAGCCCCACTCGATGCTGATGCAGACGCGGCCCCGGTCCTCGTCCAGCACTGCCACGTGTCTTGCCTCCTCCATGTAACATGCATTGGTGCCGGTGTCTGGCAGGGACAACCCCATCAGGGCCTGCCCATCAGGCATCCAGGCACTCCATCCACTATCACAAACACCCGCGTGACCTACCTACAACCAGCCCAACTTCACACGGCCCAACCCCTGGCTCACAGCCCATCATGGTTCCCACGGTGTCATTCACCACAGCAACAACATCAATGCCATGGACCTGGGTGACAGAGAGGACAGAGGTTGGGGAGCCTGGGAGGTGGGTGGGGCTGGGGCCCTGGATTTGATGGAGACATGCAGGGTCCCCCAAAGGTGTGTCCACATGCCCCACACCTTTGTGCCATGTATGCTCGAGGCCCTCCCACCCTATAAAGGATTTTCTCCCCTCTTACTACTGCTACTTGGCTCCTCTGCCCCTGTCTCAGGCCCTGGAGGTCCCAGAGGCTCTCAGCCTCAGCCACTACTTCTGGAACCCCAGTGCTCCTCACAGGACCAGGACAAGGGTAAGCAAGCATGTCACCTTGAAGGCTGCGCTGTACGCACTTCACTTGCTCGCCCTGGTCCTGGCTTGTCTTCCCAAGCCTGCTCCTCTCAGTCCTGACTTCCAGCTACTCACACAGCACCCACAGTGGCGAGTCCACGTGGATCCAGAGCAGCCTTTCTTAGCCATTCAGACTTTTGAAAATGCCCTTCACTGAAATTAGAACTTCCCCAGCCGCAGGTTAGGCACCTGGCAAACTTCTCCTTCAGGTCTCTGCTCATGTCACAGTGCACCCTTCCTGTGCTTCCAGAGTCATCGGAACCACCTTCTCAACAGGGACAATCATTTATTGGGATGCTGTCCCCATTAGGCTTGCAGGGTCCTTTAGGACAGGGTCAAGTCTTTTCATCTGTTTCCCCTTTAGTCCTCAATATTTATTTGACCCTTCTTAATCTCAGTCTCCTCATCTATAAAATGAGAATGTGTTGTGTGCTTCGTCACTCAGTTGTGTCCGACTCTTTGTGACCCCACGGACTGTAGCTCGCCAGCCAGCTTCCTCTGCCCATGGGGATTCTCCAGGAAAGAATTCTGGAGTGGGTTATCGTGCCCTCCTTCAGGGGATCTTCCCAACCCAGGGATCGAACCCTGGTCTCCCACATTGCAGCAGTTTCTTTACCATCTGAGGCACCAGAGAAACCCAAGAATACTGGAGTGGGTAGCCTATCCCTTCTCCAGCAGATCTTCTGCACCCAGGAATCCAACTGGGGTCTCCTGGATTCTCCTGGGTTTAGTTCCCAGCTGAGCTACCAGGGAAGCCCATCAAACGAGAATGGCAGCAGCATTTACCCCAGGGTTCAGTGGATAAAGGACACCAACAGGACAGGAAAGCGGGCCCCCCCAGACCCAAGGCACAGCCCTATTTGCTCCCCTGACTCTACTTACTCCCTGCCTCTGGATGGCATCTCGCAGCAATTGGACCACATCCTGGCCTTCCACATCACTGCACTTAAAACCTTTGGTCCAGGAAATGAGGGTGCTCTGGAGGCAGGAAAGTCAGGTCAATCCAATGACCTCCACGGCCCTGCAGCCCCTCCACCCGCTGTCCCCATAGCCACTCTGCCTCACCTTGTCTAGGCCTGTCTGGTGACAAGGGAAGGAGAAGCTGAACCCCAGCTGCAGACCTTGATTGCCCACGGGCAGCACAGCCAGGAACTCAGACAGGCAGCGGGCGGCAAAGTCAAAGAGCTGTGGGATGGGGTTGGGGGCTTAACTCTGCCCACTGGAGCCCTGGTGGCCCCGCCAGGCCCGGACTATGCACTGAGTGCTCACCTGCTGACCAGGACCCAGCATCACTTCCTGGGGGATCACAAACTCCCGGCTCCGGGGCTCTACCTTGTGCCCCTCGATGCCCGTTAGGGTCACACATAGAACACGCAGCGAGGCCCCTGTGGCCCCCAGCTCCAGCACCACGAAGTCCCCTTGTTCTGTGGGTAAGCAGGTCACAGAAAGGCATGTGGCTGGTGAGACCAAGGCCTGCACCTCCCAGAAACATTCCTAAGGCCTGTGTAGGCTCATCAAGGGACCTCAGCGATGGAGCAAGGGGTAAGGAACAGCCCTCCCACCCCCACCTCTCTCCCAGATCAGAACCCTCTCTGCAGGCCTGGCCACACATCTTAGTCTGTGCCACCCACCAGTGCCATGTGGGGTAGACCCCACATATGTGGGCAGCATCCGGACAGCAGGGGCAGGGCCTGCTCGCCCCCTCAGGGCCTGCTCCATGGAGCCCAGGAGGCTGGTTTGGATCTGCCGCAGCTGCGCCCCTGTCACCGTGAACTGCCGTAGGCATTCCTGCACCTGAGGAGAAACGGGCAGACATCTGGGCGGGCGGCCTGTTGGCCTAGCCATATCCCCCAACTCCAATAAGGACAGAGGCCAGCCTGGCCCAGCTCACACCTCCCTTCCCTAACTCAGAGCAGCAGCCCTCCCTCAGCTTTCCTAGGGGCTGACCTGAGCCCTGCTTGAGCCCCGTGAGCCTTGCTGCTCTCCCAGCAACTATCCAGCCCCCCTCCTCACCGTTTTACACACCCGTGGCTTTCCCGCCACCCACAGCCTGCACCAGCTCCTGCACACTCAGAAGGCTCCTCTCTGGAGGGACGACCCACACACTTTCTCCTGCTTTATTCCCGCACGGCTCCTTGTCAGCTCTCTGCACCTCCCTCCACTTCTTCGAATTCAGGGATGGCGAGGCCTCTCCGCTATCACCCCACTACTGATTGGCTCTGGTTCCCCAGTGCCCAGAGCCAAGCTGCTCAGTGCATTGTTGTTGGGTGAACAAATGAATGAACAAATGTGTGAATGCACTTCGGGTTCAGGGGCTTCCCTCTTCTGATATGCTCCATTGTGGCACCTGGGCAAGTCCTGCCCAGGAAAGTTTGGGGGGCCACACTGTGGAGGACAGTCCTCCCACAGTTCGGCCATCCTTCCCACAGACATTGACTGAGCCCCTAATATGTACCCAGCACTATTCTAAGCACCATATATTGCACAACCAGCCTAGCCTGCTCTTGTGGAAGTCAGATTCCAGTGTAGAGGACAGAAAATAAGCACAGAAACACATAATATGGTTCTGGTAGTAATGGGAGAAAAGAAAGGCAGAAATAGAAGTTCAGGAGTGACCAGGGGAGGAAGAGGTATTTTTGGATATTGGTCAGGAAAGGTTTCCCTGTGGAAGTGACCTAAATGAAGGAGAGGAATGAGCCATTTGAAGATTTGGAGGAAGAACACAAAGGGATTTTCTTCAGAGCAAAGGGGATGGATGTGGGGGAAGGCTGGGCCAGGAGTGGATCAGAGTGAAGGGAGGGGCAGGCAGGCAGGGAAAGCAGAGGATGGGACACCAGTTTCTTCTCCACCAGAAGCTCAGTGGAATTTAAGAAAAGCTCCAGTACCTCAAGTCTGTGTGCGAACCTCCCCTGGACAACCCTCTGGCCTGTCTTTCCAAGAGACCTCAGCAGTCTCCTTGAGTTTTTCGGAGGGCCCCACGCCCTGATTCCACTCTCCCAGACCCTCACCACCCATCTCATAGGAATAGAATTCCTAAAAAAAAAAAAGAATTCCTATGACCTCCTGCCCCACACTGGGCCCATATCTGAAAAGTACCACTCAGGCACCTGGATAAGGAGGCAGGGAGAGCCAGGGAGGGGAGGCTGCCCACTGAGGGAGACAGAAGCAACTCAGTCCCACCCCTGCCTTAGGAAGAGGATGGGAAACAGATCCCTACAGAAGCAAAGGATTCTAACTGGAGTGCCAGATGAGCAGTTTCAAAGCACGTTACTGCTTTCAGTAGCCATGTGTGCTAGGAGAGGCTATTACTATGTCACAAATGAGGAAACAGGTTCAGAGAAGGCCAGTCATCTGCCTAATCCAAGTAGTAAGGGGAAGAGTGGGACTTGAATCCAGACCTCTCTGACTACAGAGATGTTTCCAAATAAATGTGAAGCCTTATAAAAACACCTGAAAAGAACCCAAAGCTGATGAAGAAATTGCATCATCAAGAACTTGGGGTGAGAAAGCTTACATCTGAGTCCTTGCCCTGCTACTTCCTAGCAATGTGAAAGTGTTAGTCCCTCAGTCATGTCCGACTCTTTGAGACCCCATGGGGTTGCAGTGTAGCCACCAGGCTCCTCTGCCCATGGAATTCTCCAGGCAAGGACACTAGAGTGGGTAGCCATTTCCTCCTCTAGGTGACCTTCCCAACCAAGGGATCAAACCCAGTTCTCCCGTAATGCAGGCGGATTCTTTAACTTCTGAGCTACCAGGGAACTCCTGGCAGTGTGGCCCTGGGCAAGTCAAACTTCTCTCTGACATGATCAGACTTACCTCTTCTGCAACACCAGGAGAATAATAACACTCCCTGGCCCGTGCTGGTGGGCGTGCAGCAGCCAGGAGAAGCTACTGGAGTCTCCCCCCTCAACCTCCCCCAAGAGGAGTGGGGAGAGACCTCAGCCAGGAGAGCGAGGGTGAACTTTATGTGACTTCAATGTGGGACTCTTTGACCAACATGCTGTGTTGGTCAGTCTGGGTCCATCACCTCACCTCTCCTCTGTCAAGCAGGAGTAAAAATATCACCCTCTTCTCAGTAATGTGAGGACTGAGAAGACAGTAGATGTGAAGAGGTGAGACAGTGGCCGGTCTACAGGACAAGCTCAACATGGTTCCCCTTTTCTCAGAGTACAAGTTATAACCAGCCTGGGAAGCCCGACTCCATGTCCCTTCTGGAAACAGAGTCCTGAGGGAACGGACGTGGAAGGGAGGCAGGTGGCGCCGGGTTCCAACACCATGTGGTTCTTAGATCACTATGGGAAGGGGAGCTGAGACTGAGGCCTGTGGTGCTGAGTGGGGACCCAAGGCCACAGGATGTTTGGCTGCATGTGAAGTTCCCCCAAAGCCAAAGAGAACTGTCTTTAAATTGCACGTGTGTGCAGTTGAGCCAGCAGGGTTGGTGTGGGACCAGTGTGCAAGTCTCAATAGACAGTGGTGTGAAGTAAGAGAGGAAGTGGTGGCAGGCAAGCCCAGCAGGGCAGACTGCAGCAGAGTCCCTGCTCCCTTCTGTGGCCCAGTTATGGGCTGTGCATAGAGGAAATGTTTACAGCAGGGTCTGGGGCAGAGCTTGGACAAGGGTAAAGTGGGGACAAGAAATGCAGTGAGGGATGATGCCCCCACAGTGTGGGCAACAAGCCAAATCCAACAGATGTCAGAATGGGCTGGGAAACTAAAGAAACAGCAGGGAACAATTCAAGAACCCCTTCATGAATGCCTCCTCTGTGCAGTTCCTTTATCTCCAACAGCTCACTGAATCTGCCAGGGTGGGGGGATTAGACTTTATTTTCCTCCATTGCACTGATGAAGAAACAGAGATGAAGAGATACGAAATGCTTACCCAAGTGTTTCCTGCTCAAGGGTGTGGTAGGGAAGGGCTTCTAAATCTTGGTCAAGATGACAGGAGAGAGAGAAACTCTGAGCTAACCTGAGGTATACGGACCACAATAACCTCCCAAGTTGAGTTCAGCACTGAAATCATCCCTGTGTGCCTGACTGCAGTGGCCATGTTGAGGGGAAAGAGATGTACAGGAATGACTAGAGAAGTAAGGAGGGGAAGGGCCTTAAGCTTTCTACCAGAAAAACCCTGGAGGGTCCTTTCTAGACTGAGACAACCCAACGTACCAAAACTGATACATTTGGAGCTGAAACACCTCAGCTCAAGCTCCTGTCATGCCTTAAACTCAAGGCACGTCACCTCTCTAAGCTCCTTCATCCTTACCTGTTAGAGGAAAAGATAAACCCCACCTCTCAATGGTGTGGAGTCTTGAAAGAGGAAGTCACTAGATCAGATATGAAAGGCTCAGTAAGCTGGAAAGGGCTGCGTGGGTGTGAGCCCACGGCTCTGTGGTGGGGCCACTCCTGCTTGAAGAGGCATGAAGAGGCATAAGACAGGGACCTAGTGTTGAACTTACCATCTCAGAACTATTTGAGGGGCAGGGCAAGCCTTCTTGGGGGCAGCCGGGGGCTCCTTCCCCTTGCTGCAACCCTAGAGACCCAATGGAGTCCATGTGGTTCCACAATGGTGACGGGTGGCCTCCTATGGGAGGAAAAGGATAGTCCAGATGAACCATGTACTCCACGGCCTGTGATGAACCTCAGAGGCTGTGATGAAGACCCTTAACTTTCTTCCTTCTGAAGGGGACCAGGTAGGAAGATGTGGGCAGAGCTCCGAATCTCTGACCATCAAAGATTCTTTAGTAAATCAACCAGAAGGCCCTCATTTTCCAGAGCATGTACAGTGAGAGCACTGGCAAGGCTGATTTCTCATCCCAAAGCCATTCATTCATTCTGTCATTCATTCACATTTACCAGTCCCTAATGTCTACCGTGGCTTCCCTGGTGGCTTAGTGGTGAAGAATCTGCCTGCCAATGCAGGAGACACAAGTTTGATCCCTGGGTCAGAAAGATCCCCTGGAGAAGGAAAAGGTAACCCACTCTAGTATTCTTGCCTGGGAAATCCCATGGACACAGGAGCCTGGTGGGCTACAGACTATGGGGTCACATAGAGTCAGATACAACTTAGCGACTAAAACAACAACAATGCCTACTGTGCCATGTGCGGGTGTACAGATGAAGCAGACCTAGGCCACACCCTCAGGGACTTCACAGCTTTACCGGTAATCACAGTATGATTGACACAGGCAGTGACAGGTGGACTTGCTGCTGCACTTGGGAGTTCAGGGATGTGCTAGAGGTTTGGAACAAAGTGTGTGAGCTAAGTGGGGAGTGGGTTAAGATCTACCACAGAAGCAAGCAGGCTGGCTTGGCACCTTCATGCCAAGTTGAGTGAATTTATGCTGAAGAGAGATGGGGACAGGGAAGAATCTACACTTCAGAAAAGGGTTCCACTAGTGCTATGACTTTGGGCATGTATGACTTTGCATTTCAGTTTCTTTATGTGTAAAAAACAGGAGATGATAGTACCTACCCTTGCAAGGTTGTCACAGAGTTAAAGAGAGTGACAATAGGGAAAATGCTTTGGGAACTGTGATGTACAACACAGACAACACGGTGGGCTTCAGAAAGTGGGATGATGCTGACCTGAAAGAGCCTGTGCTCGAAGTTGAGGACACAGCTCTCCATAGAGCAGCTGCACCAGGTCTCTCCATCTCACGCGTGCTTGCTAAGTCGCTTCAGTCGTGTCTGACTCTGCGACCCTAGGGACTGTGGCCCGCCAGGCTCCTCTGTCCATGGGATTCTCCTGGCAAGAGGACTGGAGTGGTTTGCCACGCCCTCCTCCAGGGGATCTTCTCGACCCAGGGATTAACATCTCTTGCACTGGCAGGGGTGTTCTTTACCACTAGCGCCACCTGGGAAGACTCCCTCTCCATCTCAAGGCCTTTTTTTTTTCATCTGGATATGAATTAAAAGGGGACCAGGAAGTTTCCAAAGAAGACTTCAAGGATTCAAGTGCCCTTCAGGGGTGGTGCAGTGGAGGGCCCAAGATGGGCAGAAGGCATCTGGCCCTCTCCGGTAGCAGGTAAACTTTGGGAAAGTTGCCTTCCCTCCATCGCAACCTCTCCCCACCTGCCCCTCCCATCACATCCATGAATTTGCCCTTCCTATCATCACCTGTGATCTCCTGACTGCCCAATCCCAGCCTTTTCCTCAGTCCCCACCCTTTCGTCCTCTCAGGCATGCAAAGCCATGAAAATTCTCTTCACTGCGAAGTTCTCTTCTCCCTTGGCTGCGCCCATCAGTCTTTCTTGGCCTCCTTCTGCTGCAGAAGGCTCCTCAGACTCAATGGTCAAAGTCACATTCATTTTCTCCTTCACTTTTCCCCATGAAATTCTTCTCCTGTCCTTCACCTTGGCTGGAGGCATTCATGTTGCCTCTATACATCCCTGACCTTCATTTTCTCTACGCACTCATTTCTCAGGCTAAAAAAGCTGAGAGTGGAAAGAGCTACCCTGTGTGTCCCCGTCTCCCAGTTCCCACAGACACTGTCCTAGACCTCCCACCCATCTGACTATTCCAACAGTCTCCTAATTGATACTCTTGCTGTGTGTCTACCTCCCCACCCTACCCACAACAAACATGTCACCAGAGTGACTGTGCAAAAATAGACTTTTATCATGTCATTCCCCAGTTCCATCTCCCCTAAGAAAGGAAGACAACCTTCACACTGTGATGGTTTCTACAGCAGAAAAAACAAGTCCCCAACGCTTTATTGTGGCGTTGCAGGCCCCTGACTTTGTCCTCAACCCAAGCTTCCTCTCTTGCTCCTCCCCTTCATATTCCGGACACACTATGAGCTTTGTCCTATCTCTGGCTGTTCAGCCTTTGTTCACAGCCTTCCCTGGAATTGCTGTATCTGAGTCATTATCTCTACAGTGCCCAGCAGAGAGCTTGGCCTAAGCAGCTGCCAGTAAAGCTGGTCGAGCAGCTAGAAAAATTGAGAGATGGGGAGTTTTTTCTTATTTAGAGAACCAGGAAATCAGTTTCCAACAATTCTCCCCAAAGTCACATATACCTATACTCTCTCTCAAATCTGTCAAACATATGTTCCACATATGTTAGAGGTCTCTTTTGAGGATAAAATGGGGTAAATGAGGCAATTATCTTTGGGAAAGGAAGGCCTAAGGATACACACATGGTGAGATTTCACTCTCCTTTCAAGGCCCAGCTAGCTCATTCATTCATTCACTCTTATTCATTCCTTCTTCTATTCAATATTTATTCAACACTTCTACACATCAGAGACTATAAAGCTTCCCTCAAGTAACCCCAGTGTTTACACTTCTGGTAAATGCATTCATTTGTGTCTCTTCCAGCTGAGAGTCCCTATGGTGAGGGACATGTCTCCCATATTACTAGATCCCTGAACCCAGCCTAGTGTCTCATGTTTGAATAACTAGGGGGGACCTCTCGGCATTTTTCAACTGAATCAACTACATCGAACAGGCCTTCCTTCTGAAAGGTATGCCAGGGACCTCTACCAAGGATGGGAACCACCAGTGAAGAAGAGCCAACTTAGTCTTTCTAGCCTCCACTCATCCAGGATGGACTAAGTAGGAGAGATGAGGGCAAGGTGCTGGAACTGAGGTTGGCAGTAATTAGAGGAGGCTCTTACCTGGGAGAAGCAGCAGCTGGTCACTCTCCTTAGATGTGAACTCTTCTTTCTCAATGAGACATCCACCAGCCTGGTTTGCCCTCCAAAGTGAAACTCACCAGTGACATGAGTTACAATTTCACCAAGCCCCGCCCTCTCACTAGACACCAGCTAATTCAGGAAGGTGCACTTCCCTCTGAGTCTGGGGGAGGTTAGGTTAGGCAGGGCCATGGTGCAAATTTAAGCAAGATCACCACAGGAAGTTGACAGTCCTGAACTGAGTCAAGAGCCCTAGGATTTCCCTTCTGCAATACTGGAAAGCTCCATTTTACAAGCACTCTGAGCCTGAGTTCTGAGGTGGTGTCTCACTCCTGGAAAGGAGCTAGAGGAACCTAGCCTGGGAAATACCCAATTCAATGGACAATTTTCCAAAACATAAAAGGACTTACTAAATGAGCAAGAGGCAATGTGGGAGTACAAGAGGAAGAGACTAACCCTGCCCTAGAGTGGGCAGAAGTTGAAGCTGAGCCCTGAAGAAAGAGTGGGAGTGTGTCCTTGACAAAGAGAAGAACATGTACAAAATCACGGAGCACAGGCAACTTCACGGAATTGGGGTGCAGCTCCAAGGACCTCAAGATGACACATGTAGGTGAGGACATATGGTGGGATGAGAGGCAGCCAGACTGTGGAGTTTAGCCTTTAGTCCATAGGCCAAGAGGTTAACAGTAGTTTCACACTGTGGAACTTCTCTACCAGAAGGGGAAGAGGACTCTCAAGCTGCAGTGGAGCTGTGGGCCACCCAGCCGGTTTTCCCTGAACTAGTCTTCTGGAATGTGCAGAAGGCTGGGGTATCACTGTGCCCAGTGTTGTGGTCTAAATAGTTTTTTCCCCCACCCCCACCAACCTAATCCTTATGTTGAAAGCCTCATGCTGAAGGTGATGGTATTAGGAAGTGGGGTCTTTGGGAGATAATTAGATCCTAAGGGTGGAACCCTAATGAATGGGACCGGTGTTCTCATCATAAGTCGTTGAAAGCTCTCTTGCCTCTTCTGCCATGTGAGGATACAAGAAATTGGTGGTCTGCAACCTGGAAGAGGGCCTTCATCTGACCATGCTGGCACATTGATCTTAAGACATCCAGCTGCCAGAAATGTGAGAAATACATTTCCATTGTTTATAAGCCACTCAGTCTGTGGTACTATTTAATAGCAAGCCAAATGGACTAAGATACCCACCATGGTAACTAGACATACTGCACCAATTTCCCTCAAAATTGGTGAGCAGATACTTTAAAACTTCAGGCTACCTCATTAACAGTGAAGTGAAGTGAAAGTTGCTCAGTCATGTCCGACTCTTTGCAACCCCCTAGACTACACAGTCCATGGAATTCTCCAGGCAGGAATACTGGAGTGGGTAGCCTTTCCCTTCTCCAGGGGATCTTCCCAACCCAGGGATCGAACCCAGGTCTCCCACATTACAGGCGGATTCTTTACCAGCTGAGCCAGTACTCGGCCTACACATGACACCAGGATGGAGACCAAGGATGATACCTATTCTATCAGTCTAGGGCATGACTGGACCTGGCAACATGCCAGACATCAGCTCCTCTGCACAGTTTAGTGGGCAGCAATCAGGCAGATAAGCTCTAAAGGCAGGAATATTGGGAATGGGTGTGGGGAGGACAGAGTGGCCATCATTCACAACATAGCAGCCTGCCTAGCTTGGGGTTCATCTCTCTCAACTTTGTTTAGTTAGGAGAGAACACAGAACTGAATGCCAAAGGCCCAACTGTGATTCATGCTGACAGTTTGCTGTCTCCTGAACCTGAGTGAGGATACACCTCTGACAAGCAACGCCAGGGCTCTTTGTCTATGTTTCTGGAAGTCCCATGTCTATTTCCCCAGCATCAGGGGTCCCAGCACCCTAGGCAGAGTGTCAAAGAAGGCCTATGTCAGAGCCTATGGAGGGAGGAGGCAGCCTGGGCTTGGGGTCTGTGAACTACTATGACAGCCCTGACTGTAGCAGAGGCATAGCAGGGATCAGCAGTTCTCTTTATACACCAGATGACCATTAACCAAGGGGAAGGACAAGTCCTGACAAGGCTCATAGACCCTAAACACCAATCTCCAGCTGTTCAGGAGGAACTAAGGAAAGAGGAGAGGCAGTTAGCTGGGGGAGAGGTAGGCTGTAGCCCAGGTACCATGGCTGGGATAAGAGCCAGGCCATCCGTGTTCTGAGCTGCTCCCAGGCTTGCTTCTCACAGCAAGGGATGGAATCTGGGTCTCCTGCTTTGCAGGTGGATTCTTTACCATCTGAGCCACCAGGGAAGAGGTATCAGTTAATTTTTGTTAAACTGAAGAACTCTCCCACAACCTCAATAGTACAGGGCTCTTGAAACTGAGAGGAAATAAGTTAACTCTTCTTGCCTTCCTGGTACATATGGCTTCAGCAGCCTTCCCACTCAGGGTTTATACATTCTTCCATCTTCCCACTGGTACTACCACCTACTTACTACATGCCTTTTCCTCACCCTAATTCCCATCTTCTAGTTCAACTTAGGGCCAAAGCTGCTCTGCCTCACAGATGAGAATGGGCCCATCCAAGCTTAAAATTCCCATTGGATTTTGTGACTCAAGTGGGGTTAGGAAGTAGTGTGGAATAGTAGAGAATCAGCACTGGTGTCAGACAGACCTGGGTTTGACTCCCATCTCATTTACGAGTTGCATGACAAGGTGAGTTTTTGCACTTCGCCGAGCCTCAGTTTTCTATGTATAAAACATAAAGACTAATGCCTTAGGACAGGTTCCTCCAGAAGTGGACCTAATTTGAGTGCAATTTAATTGGGAAGCAATCTAGGCCAGGGTTAGGATTAGGGCAATGCATGGGAAGTGCCAGCTACAAAATGTGGAGAAACCCTGTCAAGTTCATAGTGTCAACTCTTCCTTTGCATGAACTAAAGAGGGCCCCTCACCTCAGTCCCAGCCCTGATCTAGGAAGCACTGACAGGAGTTGGAAATGAGACAGAAAGGGAAGGAAGTCAACAGAACATACATAATTAAGCTGCTGCTGAGCTGAGAGCTCCTGAAGTTCAATCCCTGAGGGAACTCTGGTGAGGTGAGGAGGCTGGGGAATTTATGCTCCAAATTCCATTTTCACTGGTTGAGGGCTGCCTCAGAGGCCCTCACTTCCTGGCACTCCCAGCTATGCCGCACACTAGCCTAGAGAAGTGCTAAGGCAGAGAGTTGCAGGTCCCTGCAATAGGACCCTGTGGGTATGCAATAGAACAATGAGTGCCCAGGGGAAATGGGCAAGGCACAGCCTCGGTTAGAGGGCTGTTATCAGGATGAAATGAAATGACACAACCAGGGTAGAGGGGGCTGTTATCAGGATGAAGTGAAATGACACAACCACCATGCCTAATAGAAAAGTTACCTTCTCCTTCCACATTCATCACAATGCCTTGTGAATTTCATGGAGTTTCCCAGCTCCTCGAGTTGACAACACTAGCAGAACAGCTGCTTCCCTTCTTTAAGAAGTAAAACAAAAACAAGAAACAAAACCCCAAAACCTGATGGCCTGAGGCAAGCTCTAGACACCTGAGTTTGCTTTGGAAGGCTGGCACTTGATGGAACTAAGGTCATCAAACTGTATCCTCTCACATCTGCACATCACCTCTCTGGCTTTTCCACCTCTCACTGTGACACTACTTAAGACACATAAAACTAGCATCACACTGAAATAACAACTACTGCCATTCACTCACCTTCTATGAGATAGATACTGTGCTTTTATATACATTATCTTACTCTTTAGAACCCTGTAAGCTTTCCCCCAATTCAGAGAAAAGGAAAGGAACTCTCAGAGATGTTAACTTGTATCAGAAGCAAGAGGTTCAGATTCAGTTCAGTTCAGTCATTCAGTGGTGTTTGACTCTTCGTGACCCCATGGACTGCAGCACGCCAGCCTTCCCTGTCCATCACCAACTCCCAGAGTCTACTCAAACTCATGTCAAGTCAGTGATGCCATCCAACCATCTCATCCTCTGTTGTCCCCTTTTCTTCCCACCTTCAATCTTTCCCAGCATCAGGGTCTTTTCAAATGAGTCAGTTCTTCGCATTAGGTGGCCAGTTTCAAGTTGAAGTCATACTATTTCCACTGACTTTGCCTCTTCACTGTCTAAGGTCCCTCACACAGAACCACTAGTATTGGGAGAATAAGACAAATGAGCAAGCAGCCTTTTCCAAAGACAGAGATGGGAGGGCCTAGGGAGATATCTGTTTCCACATTAGTTAACAAATAAGCCTATCAGTAGTAGTCCTGCTGATCTACACCCTCCTCCAACAATTTGCCACTGATTCATTTTCTAGGGAGACTGCTCAACTATAAGTTAAATAATTCCCTTTCCAGAATCAGTCCTTTCCCTATTCTTATCTCCAGGCAGAGAGATAAACATACTACCCTGTTTATAGAACTTTACCTCCAATAAACTGCCATTTACTGAGAAAGAAAACTAGTGAAAGTTAAAGTGATGGGACATAACTGATAAACTACTTCTCATTAGAAGGAAAATGGGAAAATAATCAATACTAGTGTTTTTGTTAGGACTGAAGAGGCAGAGCACTGTAGTCTCACTGCCAAGGACAAAAAGTGTTTTTTATTTTTTTACTCTAAGCCTTTGTTTCCTCATCTGAAAATTGAAAATTGGCGGGGGGGGGGGATGGGGGGCGCAATACCTACCTTATAAGACTGCTGTGAAGATTAAACGAAGGCACACGCATTGCCTGAACCATAGCAAATGCTCAAAAAATAACAGCAATTATTTATGTGATGCTGGCCACAATGTCAGTGCCATCCAACACCACAACATGGAAGAAACAGAGTGAGCCTGCCATCCTACCTTCTTCTAACTCTAAGAGCTTGTATGCAAAGGCAGCTAGGCAGGAAACAGTACATTAAAAGCCTGTGCTGTGCCCTACATTAAGCTATCTCTCAACTTCCCAGTCTAACATATACTTCACATTTGTTTTAAAATAAAGGAAGGACTTCCCTGATGGTCGAGTGGCTAAGACTCTGAGCTCCCAATGCAGGGGGCCTGGGTTCGATCCCCAGTCAAGGAACTAGATCCTATATGCTGCCAAGAGTCTGCATGTCGAACTAAAGATTACTGCCACAACCAAGACCCAGTGCAAATAAATGAATTAAAATAAATTTTAAAAAATAAAGGAAAAGAAAATTTTCGACTCGGTAAATCAGAAGTCAGGAGAGTCTGAGTGGTGTCCCATTTATCCTGTCCCAAGATCCTTTCCTGCTTGGTAGTCACCTCATACCAACTTCCACTACAACATCAAATCAACTTGGGCCAGTGCTAGTTTTCTCAGCATCCTTGTTTGGTCATCTCCCTTAAGTAGCTGCTTCTGCCATTCAGCATCCTCTCATCTTTGGAGTCTGTCTGTGCACTGAGGATAGACCACAGCTCTGTTCTTCACTGGAAGATCCTGAGCAACAAGGGTGAGAACATGCATTCTTCTACTGATGTACTGAAATAGAAGTTACTTCCTGTTGCTGCTATGGCCTCTTTTGGCAAGAGAAGCAATCTCAGCTTTAGCAGATGAATATGAAAGGCATCTCCACTGGTTAATCCAGGAAGAAAAAATAATTGTATAGAAATTAATAACTTGAGAGTTCATTTACAAATTCCTGGAAAGAATGACTGGGCATATTCCTTCAAAGGTCCTGTGCTCTGGCTGAGAATTCTTAACTGGGTAAGGCAGCAAGATGAAGCAACAAGTCATTGAACAGTAAGGACAGCAGAACAGAAGTAGTATTCAATCCCTTGGCATCTTCCAGAATGATGTCAGAGAAGGTCAAAACAGTAAAACTGTACACTACACATTCAGTGAATATATGCAGTATGTCAGAGACCAGTAATGGAATTCCAAAACATGCAATTTATGAGTCTGAGAACTAGCTCCATAATTAAAACACCCCACCCCAAGCCCTGCAACACAGAGACAAAAAGGAAACTCTCCATCTTATTGAAATAAGACTTCATACAAACATAGATAAATATATTTAAATTTTCTTTTTAACTATATGTGAATTCAAACAGATTGTTATAAAACAGAACACTACACACAGTTGTCTGTATAGCTCATAGAAAACATAAAAACCAGAATGCTGAGTAGATGCTGGTAGTAGAAACTGTAGGGGCAAAACTTCCTTAACAATGAACTGCAGGCCACAAACATGGCAGACTTCTACTGCTAATGATTTTGTCAACCTTCGGACCCTAGAAATTCAGGATTTCCTCCTTCTTCCTCTGCCTGCTTTGGTTTGTGTCTGGCTACGTGGCTGGACAGTAAGCTGCTTTTTAAAGTCCACTAAGCAATCTGTGGCTTCTGAAACAGAAACGAAAGACTTGATGGGAGACTCATTTGAATCGAGATGTGTAAGGGAACTCTCCATCTCTCTGCTGCAGCCTGCTTCTTCTAGCCCTGGTGAAGACACCCTAGAGAGGAGAAAAAAACATCAGAATTCAAGATACACCTACTAATAAGCAATAAGTATGTGTCTCAGGGGTATTTACATATACTACTAGCTCACATAATCTTTGGAATAATTCAATCAGATAAGTACTGTCATTTCCCTTTCACAGCTGAGGACACTGGGTAAATCATACACCCAAAGCTACACAGTCAGGCAGTGAGGAAATGAGGCTTCAGACCCAAATTCCCAAACTGCTTGAATTCTAAGTCAAAAGATGAGGGCTGGGTAGGGATAGACAGGCAAAAAAGAGTAAGACAGCTTTTTCTGTGCTTACATTAACACCATGAGTGCACAGAGGTAGTCATCCAATTCTTAGCCTAGACATATGAGGGTCACAGAGTTATATCAAGAGTGGTCACACAGCTCCACAGCTTTCTACCTCAACTGCTTGAATACCACATTATACACAGAATATAGGACCAGGCCTGTACTTTTCTAAAACTGTTGACAGCCACACTTCAATGCACACCCCAATTCACCTGAAGGCTCCTGTTTCTGAAAACTTGGTCTTTATCTCTGCATCTGTGATAGGAGAGAAAAAGTAATAATTTTTTTAGTAGTGCTACAATCATAATACTTTTCACTGATCATGTGCTCCTATGTTCTGGGCACTGCTTTTCATCAGGTTTATCCAGGTAGCTCAGATCTCCAATCCCCAGACCAATGGAATGTGAGCATTAGCATCCAATAGGCTTAGCTGCAGAAGTACAGAGGTGAACACTTTTGAATGAATAACCACTGAATAAACGCTACTACAAGTCTGGACTTGAGGAACAATGAGTTGCCAAGGGAAATATGCTACCTGCAGATCTATGATCTGCTGACCTAAAGGCAGCAGGCTATGGGGCTCAGAGAGGCAGCCTTTTTATAGTCATCACAAAACACAACAGATTTACTTGGTGGGAATGAACTATTAGAACTAAATGGCAAGCAAATCTCATCAGACCTAAGCAAAAGTTCCTCTTTCATCTACAACTAGTAAATTTTAACAAAAGCAACTACCAACAACAAGAACAACAATAATAGCAGCTAACATTTATCAAGAGCCTATTTACATCAGGGAATATATGTGGAGTTTTACTAGATATAATCATTTCAATATATGAAGCTGGTATCACTAACTCTACGCAATGCTACAGACTCTCAGGAGGATAGGTAGAGACACTAAGCTAAGGGTAACATGAATAATGCACGAAACATCAGGAGAAGACACTAATGTCTGGTTTTCAGTGTAAAAGGTATTTAGGGCTTGTGCCATTGCCCTATGATTTGGAAATGTTTTTTCCCCAGTTTAACAGACAGTAGAAAGCTCAAGCTTTATAAAAGCTGAAACAAAACACATGATAAATAAGACAGAGTATTTCATATTCCTTAGGGAGAGATGATCTAGATCAAGTCTCAAAGGCCAGCTGATTGGGTCAAATGTGTACCCTCATAACTCTAGTAAAAACTGTAGTAAAAGAGTTGGTAGTGGCTATGTTTACTGGAAGGCCTTAGGCAGAAGCTCAGAAAACTGGTCCTGAGGGCCTCACCTTCAGTCCTGTACTCAGATTGTTCCAAGAGACGGAGGAGACGACCTTCATTTTGGCCTTTATCCTGTGTCAGAGAAAAAGAGATGAAAAGGTTACACAGACAGTCTAAAATACAACTTCCTAAAAAAATAAAATAAAATACAACTTCCTTAGCCTAGATCACAGATATCTCCACGTGAGAAGAGGTGTGGGGACATAGCTGAATGGAAGTCATTTGCTTTCTAATAAAGGAGGGTACACAATTAAAAAAAAAAAAGGTGGGGGGGCTTCTCTGCTGACTCAGGTGGTAAAGAATCTGCCTGCAGTGCAGGAGACCTGAGTTCAAACTCTGGGTCAGGAAGATCCCCTGGAGAAAGAAATGGCAACCCACTCCAGTATTCTTGCCTGGAGAATTTCATGGACAGAGCATCCTGGCAGGTTACAGTCCATGCTGTCTCAAAGAGTCCAACACAACTGAGTGACTTATCACTTTTACACAGTAAAAAAGCAAATATGATTAACAGATACATCTTTATGCCAAGAATATATCCAGGAATGGATACCAGAGTCAAGGCAAATTATTCTCAGTTCAGTTTAGTTCAGTCACTCAGTTGTGTTCGGCTCTTTGTGACCCCATGGACTGCAGCACGCCGCCAGCCTTCCCTATCCATCACCAACTCCTGGAGCTTGCTCAAACTCATGTCCGTTGAATCAGTGATGCCATCCAACAATCTCATCCTCTGTCTTCCTCTTCTCCTGCCTTCAATCTTTCCCAGCATCAGGGTCTTTTCCAATGAGTCAGTTCTTCACATCAGGTGGCCAAAGTATTGGAGTTTCAGCTTCAGCATCAGTCCTTCCAATGAATATTCAGGACTGATTTCCTTTAGGATTGACTGGCTTGATCTCCTTGCAGTCAAGGGATTCTCAAGAGTCTTTTCCAACACCACAGTTCAAAAGCATCAATTCTTCGGCACTCAGCTTTCTTTATAGTCCAACTCTCACATCTATACATGACTACTGGAAAAACCACAGCTTTGACTAGATGGACCTTTGTTGGCAAAGTAATGTCTTTGCTTTTTAATATGCTGTCTAAGTTGATTGTGGCTTTTCTTCCAAGGAGACTGCTCTTTACAGCATCGGATTTTACTTCCATCACCAGTAACATCCACAACTGAGCGTTGCTTTCGCTTTGGCTCCGTCTCTTCACTCTTTGTGGAGTTATTTCTCCACTCTTCTCCAGAAGCATATGGGGAACCTACCGACCTGGGGAGTGCATATTTCAGTGTCATATCTTTTTGCCTTTTCACACTGTTCATGGGGTTCTCATGGCAAGAATACTGAAGTGGTTTGCCATTCCCCTCTCCAGTGGACTACGTTTTCTCAGAACTCTCCACCATGACCTATCCATCTTGGGTGGCCCTACATGGCATGGCTCATAGTTTCATTGAGTTAGACAAGGCTGTGGTCCATGTGATCAGTTTGAATCGTTTTCTGTGATTGTGGTTTATTCTATAACCTTTGACCTATGATAGATTTGGAGAAGTTTAAAACAGAAAATAACAAGTTTCAAGTTAGCTTTTAGAGACAGTGATGCCAGAGAAAAAACTCTCTATGGTATAAACACATACCCATAAGCCTCAATTCCAAATTACAACCTCAAAAATCACCCCATTCATACAGGGGTCCCTTTTTCCCCTCATGACATATTATGGCTTCTCCATCTTGGTGTGCAATGATTGCTATGTCAGTAAGTCTAGAATATGGAGCTGCTGCTTTATCTTTAATTGCAAAGCCAAGACTTGCTCTTCCTGTTCTCTAATCACAAAGGCCAGAACGCACATCTTCCCAGTGACCAGGGTCAGATCCTATGACTTCCTAATAAGGCTAGGAACACGAGGTGTTCAGCAGAGTTGATCGTGAATATGTTCCTGGCAGTGGGGGTATGACTAGAAATACTTTCTGGAAAGTCATTTGGCAATACGTTTCAAGAGATTTTAAACTGTTTAGATTCATTGCCCTAAGAGCTCCACTTCAGGAAATCTATTCTAAGGGAATAATACAAAGACCAATTAATGCTTTAAACATAGCGTCATAATACAAAAGAACTGGAAACAATCTGAATGTCCAATAATATGAGAATGGTTAATTGACTATGTGATACAAACATTAAGAGTAATTTCAGAAACAGTTTAAAAATATACTTAGGAAGTTTGTTATGCTACAATAACTGTGTATGTACATATACAATTAATTAAAAATGCATAGGAAGAAAAAGACTGGGAAAAAAAAGGCCAAAATACTAAAAGATGTCATCTTTGAGTAACTAAATTATGGGTGATAATTCCCCCTGATTCTTCATACCTTTTTTAACTTCCTGTATTTTCTATATTAAGTATATACTACTTGAGTATATATTACTTTTATTTAAAAGAAAAAATAATTTTAAAAAGCATAAATCTAGTTTCAAGATAAACAGAAGAAAAGGAAAGAGGGAGGAAGGGGAGAAAGGAAGCCCCGAACAGAAATGTGAAGAACTAGGTAACCTTTCCTAAAACACTCCACACATACCTTTAGGTTCCTCAGCCGCTGCGGACGCCTCCTCCCCACAGCTGTGCGCACTCGCTCACCCTCTTCAGGCTCATCTCCTTGGTCACGTCTTGCGCGCTGGAGACAGGACTCTACGTGACACTGGTACTCTCTGAGCGGAACCAGGGATTTACAGAGGTAACACTTCTCATCCCTAGCCAAACGGAAAAAATGAAGAAAAAGCAGTTAAAAAAAAAAAATATTTGCTTTTGCCTCTATGCTCCTAGATACATCTCAAATTGTGTTTTTAAATCATAAAGTTATTCTATGGAGGAGAAATGTCAACCAAAGCAGAATCGCTCAGCAGGATCATCAATAAAATGAACTCAATGCCAATCCAAAGGACTGAGTGATTAGCGGTTTTCCCTGGCTGTTTCTTTGTATCCTGCTGTTGCAGCAGTAGGATGATAATGAAATAAGCTCTTCTAACTAACTCAAACAATGCTGATTGCTCTTCACTCATAAAATATTCTGTCAAACTCTTCTCAAATTAAGTGTAATAGTTTTTTCAAAGGGAAGTTAAAAATTTAGACAGAAAAGAGAACACCAAGAGCATTAAATCAAAAATGACATTTCTACCAGGGAGGGTGAACTTGTCTGATTAGTAAATCAAGTCTGTCTATATGCTGCCTTCCTCAATTCTACAGCTAGGAAGTTACTAAAACCATGTGGCTCTGCCACCGGCTTTTGCATAACTTCATATATATAGCTATTTTTATCTTTTTATAACATAGACTTTGTGTAAAGAGAGGAAATTGTGTCCTTGAGGTAAGGTTTATTGGCATCAGTGAAAATGGAATCCCTGGAGACAAAGGAAGAAAATGAACACTCATGAAGTATTTTCTCTGTGGTGAGAACTGGTGCAAGGCCCTTTAAACACAATTTCTCAATTAATTCCTTGGCCCAGTTAGGAAGGTACTACTCTCCCCAATGTCCTATAGCTAATAATTGTCAGAAGCCAGGATTGCCTGACTCATCAGATCATCTTAGTTTTAAGAAGCTAAAGAAAACCTTCCAAAATTTCTGGCTGTTGCGACTCAGTTACTACAGAAAGATTTAGACTGCCTTTAAGAAAAGTTTCTCTGAGAGGTCTTTAAAATAGGAGAAATAAGTCTCTCAAGTAATTAATCATCAGAAAGACTACAAGTGAAACTCTGCTTTATGAGAAAAGTTAGACTAGTGTACCTTTCAAGATTTATCCATTAATGTAAAAAGCATTATTAATACCCTACTTACACGAGAGAAGCAGCACTGTAAAAGCAGCATAAGTTTTTGAGTCAGGTAGACTTTGCCAGTTCTGGCTACATGATCTTAACTAGTTACCTATAATTTATCTTCAGTTTCTATAGCTATTTTTAAAAAAGAAAAAAAGACTACCATATCAACAATTGTGATAGTTATAAAGTAAATAAAGCACTCAGCACAGTGGCTGGCACATAATATTAAAAGCTCAACAAAGAGGTATTACTGTTGTTGCTGTCTCACACACATTCCATTAGATGCTGGGGATATAAACACGAATGAAGGCAAGTATCTGTCTTCAAATATTAAACTCACAGACTAGCCAGGGAGACAGAAATGTCAAAAATGAAAGAAAAAAAGATTAGTGCAATAGTGTGATGAATACAGTCCTAGAAGAATATCTGCATTATGGTAGGATTCTAAAAGAAGGAAGTGGATCAGCTCTGCTCAATTGGATTAAGGAAGGCAGCTATGAAATTTAGAGTCTAAGATAGGATCTGTGTTTCAAAGAAAAATGTTTCTAATTACTAACTGCTCTAATTTATTGTTGGTGATATCTTTACTTTTAGGAGGTAGTACTTATACCTGACCTCCCCCTTGCCTCTGCCTCCGCTGGGAACAAATGTGCATTCTTAGTCAAGCTGCAATCCACAACCCAAGGAAGTCTTCAATATTGCCCAATTTCTTGCAACTCAACTTCTGTACCACTACATTGCAAAATAGCTCACTGCTTCCCCAAAGCACCAAACACCAAAACGCAAATTCAAAGAAAACAGAAAGCTCAGAGCAATGTGGAAGTGGAGTGGGTGGCAGGGTCTTTTCAGAGTAACAAAAAGGGACACAAGAGGCCACCAATACCGACATAAACTGAGAATACTAAACAGAAATTCAGGTGTTAAAGCAACGATTTGATTGCCTGGTCAAAGAAACCCAGGGTAAGAGAGGAACTGGTCTCTCATTTGGTCTAAGCAATGGTATGCTAAGCAAGAGCTCCATAAACACAGTGCACCTACTTACTTGTCAACATTTTGGGAAGTCTGAGCAGCTGTCGCACTGTCACGTCTATTCAAGGCCTCTCTTTGACTCCGAGTCAACACTTTCAACAAAAAAAGAAAGATAAGAAATTTAAATATTAAAAAGAAAGAAAGAAAGAAAATCTGTTAGCTGGCAGTAGTCTGTAAATATAAAATGTACTGGAAGTAGAAAAGTTTAAAATTCTGTTCCAAATGGGAGAGGTGACTAGGAAACCTCTGCCTTTCTACTATAGAGAATAGTACTTGCATAATATGGACTGAAACTGCCAGCTGCAAGGTATTTCCATATTTGCTATTGAGATCTATTTTTCCTCTATTTGCCATTAGATCTAAAGATCTATTCCACACCAAGAAAAGTTTTTGTGTACTACCTCAACTTGCAGCACTCAGGGGAAGGATTTATACTTTCCCAATGAAAATTCTGTCTGGTGTGATATACGCTCTAATAAGATGCTTTTTGATACATAGCAATGATAGCTACATCTGAGTGCCCACATTAGCTCCAATCTTTATAAAACACTGGAAAGGGTTCCATTTACCAGTGAGAAAAGCAGAGCTCAGAACAGTTAACACAACCAGTCTTTTCCACTACACTAGGACCACCTCCTAATTCTAGTGAATATAGACAGCTTTAGCCCAGGTGGCATACAAATTCTTTTCTCATACCAAAAGGTATGTTTACAAAATCACACTCTCTTAAAGGGTCTTGGAAGTTAATTAACCAACTTGTTTTTCAGTCTTCATTCCTTGCAGTTAACAAGAATTATGAACGTCTCACTTCAAACCTTGCCTTTGTCCCTCTTGACACTTGAAATTCCCATGACAGAAGATTTAGAAAGGTTATCAGTTCACAAAATAACTTAGGTTGTGGAAGCATTTACCTAGACCAGAGGTTAACAAATTTTTTCTGTACAGGACCAGACAGTAGGTAGTTTAGGTTTGGAAGGCCATATGGTCTCTGTCACAACTATTCAACTGGGCATGAGCATTCCTATAGCAGGAAGGCAGCCATAGGCAACATTATAATGGGGTGTGGTGCATGTTAGGTAACTGCAGTCATGTCCGACTCTTTTGCAACCCTATGGACTATAGCCCATCAGGCTTCTCTGTCCATGGGATTCTCCAGGCAAGAATACTGGAGTGGGTTGCCATGTCCTTCTCCAGGGGATCTTCCCAACTCAGGGATCAAACCCAGGTCTCCAGCATTGCAGTCAGATTCTTCACCATCTTAAAACTTTATTTACAAAAACAGATGTCTGACTGTATTTGACTCTGGCAAACCATAGTTTACCTACCCTTCTAGTCCAACCTAACACTCATAAAAATGCCTCTAAAAGTATCCCTGACAAGTGATTATACAGTCTCAACTTGACTGTGTTCAATTACTGAGGAGAATTCACTTCCTCCTAGAGAAACCCATTCTACTGCTAAACAACATTTCTAGCTCAATCTGCATTTATGGGCTGTATGGATACATTTACCCCCTTTTCCACAAGTCAGTTCTTTGAACATGGAACAAGTTGCATTACTTGTAACCTTCAAAACAGGTACTTTATCTAGTCATTAAGCTAATCTGTAATAAGACCTAGAATACAGACCCTTTTGAAGGCCTAGGGTAGCTCTAATCCTTTTAGTGATCCTCCAGAGACTGGTATTATTATTCCGTCCTATTTTAAAGGTACAAAAATAAGCTCAAAGGAATTGACTTTGCCAAGCTAACACAACTAGGAAGAACCCAGGACACAGTCTAGATCTGTCTGATTCTTATACCCATGTTATCTTTCGAGTTAACCTCTACATATACCCCAATCTGTTAAGTCTTCCATATGTGTGGCACCCCAAAACAGATCCAATATTCCAACAAGCAATCTGACCAGTAAAGAGAACACAAGAACCACAAGCTACCTCATTCAGACTAATTCAGCCAAGACTGTGACAATATTGGTATTCTACTGGCTTAAACTGAACTTAAAGGCAGTTAAAATATATCCCCCTTCCTCCCAAATCATCTTCAAAATGCTATCAAGACAGGTCTCCTAATTCTATATTTGGGTAACTAAACTGTTGGGTATTTTTCCCCTTCAACAGGGCTTTATATTTATCCCTGTTCTTTTCAGTTGCACATTGCAGTCTGTTGAGATCATCTGAAGTCTTGATTCTGTCATCTGATGTTATACTAGCTCTCTGTTCCAGCTCTGCTTCATCTGCATATATGACAAGCATGCTTTCTACATCTTCATCCAAGTCACTGGGGAAAAATGGTTGTAAATGATTAGGCCAAGGACAGAGAAAACTGTGGCATGTTACCAGAGAAGCCTATCTTCCCCTAGTCCAAATTTCCTTTAAATACTTAATCAAGCAAATATTTATTGAGAATCTTTAATGTGTGAGTAATCTGGGGAGATAACAGGAAATTATGAGGCATAGTTCTTTCTCTTAAGGAGCTTACAATCTACTAAGGGAGACAGCACATACACTAAAATCACTGTAATACAATGTTAAAGAGATATGCATAATAAAACATGATCATATACAGAAGCAACTATTAATAATGTCTTGTCTCTGGGGAGGATGACAGGGACACCAGGGGACTAGAATAGGTGGTAGACATATTTCTCACTATATAGTTTTCTATACTAAACTGAATTAAAAATTTTAAGAAATATGCATTTACCTGAAAAAAATTAAAACTCTAATTCAAAAATATATGTATCCCTATGGTCACTGCAGCATTATTTACAGTAGCCAAGATATGGAAGCAACGTAAGTGTCCATCAACAGATGAATGGATAGAGAAGAAGTGATATGTATATCAATGGAATATTATTCAGACATTAAAAAAAAAAGCCCTTGCCATTTGCAACAACATGGATGGACCTAGAGGATATTGTGCTAAGTGACGTAAGCCAGACAGAGAAAGACAAGCACTACATGATTTCACCTATATGCAGAATCTAAAAAATAAAGCAAACAAATACAACAGAACAGAAACTGAGTCGTAGAAGCAAAGAACAAACAGGGAGTTGCCAGGGGTGGCCAGCAGGGGGCGAGGAGGGGGCATGGGCGGGAATCAGGTGAGGGAGATTAAGAAGTACAAACTTCCAGTTAGAAAATTTAAAAAAAAAAAATTTTTTTTAAGTTTCTCCCTTTTCTCTTCAAAAGGGGAAATAGAGACCAGCTTATAGTGAGGAATTAGGCACAAATTAGACTAGATGATCTACTTCTAAGTTCCCTCCAACTCAGAGATTTTGTAAGTAAAAATAAAGTACTGCAGGAGAAAAACATCCTGGACATAGTTGTATAACCACCTACAAAACCCACCTCCTGTTCTATCAGCTAACCCACATTTCTCCAACTTATGTACAAGGACTTTGAGAGATTTTATCAAGGGCCTTGCTGAAATCAATTCTTAAAAGACTAGCATTTCAGACTACATAAATCTTTAAGTGTTTGCTGCCACCTCTCTATTTGTCCCCCATCTTGACTGTCAAGTATTTTTCCAAAGGAAATACTTAGGAAACCACTCCACAAACAGGGCTGGGAAAGAAATTGTTTACAGCACTTTATATTAATATGAAGGTGAAGGGGTTAAGTCACTCAGTCATGTCCGACTCTTTGCAAACCCATGGACTGTAACCTGCCAGGCTCCTCTGTCCATGGAATTCTCCAAGAAAGAATACTGGAGTGGGTTGCCATTCCCTTCTCCAGGGGATCTTCCCAACCCACGGATTGAACTCAGGTTTCCTGCGTTGCAGGCATATTCTTTACTGCCTGAGCAACCAGGGAAGCTCTCTATATATTAATTTATACCTCTGTAAATAGCACGTTTCTGTTATTTGTCAGTCGTTTTTCTATATCACAAGAACTTCTGAATCCAGAGATTCCAGATTTTTATTTGATCTCTTTACCATCCCCACACAGTCTAGCAAAGATTAGATGTTAATAAATATTTGTCAATTTAAGTCACAGCAAGGGATTCATGGGGAAAAAGGACTCTTATTTTATGAGAACCTTTTCTGTATCAGGGACTTAATAAACATAATTGTTAATCTTTAAAATAGTCCTGCAAGGCACATATCACTATTTGTATTTTATATATGATGAAATAAACTGACCAAGATCACAAAGCTAAAAGAACAACAAAGAAACATGGCACCAAGAATACAATATGAGTCTGACTTTAAAGAAATATATGTTCTTCTCTAAGAGCAGGCTGCCTTTCCCGGGAAATAAGACAGCAAAGGATGGGAAGACAAAAAATGATAAATGGGCAGGTGGAAAAGAGATTTGGCAGATGGCTGAGAATTATATGCTAATTCTATATTAAATGTTATGATCAGAGAAGACTTGGACTGGGCCTTGCAGCTACATTTTTCCTTTGAAAACTACTACCCCTACAAAGGAGCAGAAAGGTGGTAAGTTGCTCTAAAAGAGTCTTCTACTCTGGTTTATGAGTGCTGAGAGAGCCATTTCAACTAGCTATAGGATGAGAACTCAATATGAAACTTAAATCCAAAAACTCAGTTGCTGGTGACAAGAGCCAAAGATTTCAAAAGGGAACAATGGAGTCTGAGGACAGCTCTAAGAGAACAACTACCTAGGCAAGGTAAGCAAAACAGAAAGGAGGAATATCACTGAGAGCATCACCCATAAACCTACAACCATTAACTCAGGTTTTTATAAACCACTGGATGGAAAACACCCTAAGAAACTGCATTTGGGACTTGACTTGGCACTGTCAAGATACAAAGAAGCAGTGACACACAATGGAATAATGTGCATCAACTTTATAGTTGGACAAATCCATTCCCAAGTTGGGACTCTACTAGTTGTGTTGCCTTCCATAAGCTACCTAAGCTCTCTGAGTATCAGCTGACTTAACCACAAAATGATATGATAATAAGCATCTATCCCCTTGGGTTTTGGTAAGGCTCACAACAAATAATCCAAATAAGTTTAAGAGTGTTTGTGCACAGAAAGCACTCCGGTAACATTACTTGTTTATTACCATGTAATTCTTGTTATTAGTCTTCCGTATTTATTTCTTAGTCTTATCCAAAGATATAAGCCCAGTTTTAAATCAACACCTACCAGCCTATCGGATTAGGTTTTACTCTTAAGTGTTTCCCATTCTAATTTGTACAAATAAAATGAAATAACCAAACCGTTACAGAACAATTACCAATACTATGTAAGCATCAGCACATTTATTTTCAAAATCCAAAGCAGACAAGCAATCAAAAATAAAAACATAAGACCTTGAACTGTAAACAGTGAAGACAATGGCTCCTTGAGTTAAACGTATATATGTACAAAGAAGAGAGATTTGGCAGAATGACAAGTTATTCTCAGTTTGTCTCCCTCAGCCTCAAAACCACATCAGCAGAAAATAATGGGAGGCCACAGAGTTGTTTATGTTCCTGTTAAGGCTGACTGTCCTCCAACTTAACATTTCTTAGTGAAATGTTAGAGGAAAAAGGAAACGCCTGCTCCACTTGCATGCTGCCTGCCTCAGTGTTGCCAGTCTTCCCTAAGAGACTAGTCCCAACACAAAGGCTACCAAAAGAACTGACCATTATCTACCACTTTGAGACATGTGGCTATTTAAATTTAAATCCTAATTAGAATTAAAAATAATTTAAAACTTAGCTCAACAGTCACGTGAGTTAAATTTCAAGTGTTCAATAACCACATGCGACTTGTGGCTACCATGTTTGGTCCTATTGTTACAGAACATTTCTGTCACTACAGACAGTTCCACTGGCTAGCACTTCTTTAAGAGATAACCAGGACTAATCCTTTATTGCCTTAAATTTGCTTACTTTGGATACCCTGAGAAATTTAAGCTTCCGGTGGCTTCTCTCATCACTTAGATTCTCATTCCCACATGACTAATCTGTCATCTGGGCACACTTTTCTAATATGACCCAGTCTCTCACTACTGCTCTCACAATAACTGCCCTCTGGAATTTGGGTCAGTGATAAAAAAAATCCTTGACGTTCTTAACCTTCTTTGTGAAAGTACTCTTCATCTTCTTGCTGTAAATAAAAGATGGCTGTCCTCCGAAGGTACTGTTTCTCCCTGTACCCTCTCAAGTACTGGCTGTTTCCTCTTCCTTATAACTCAGTACCACTGACCCAGAGGTAATTACCCTCTTACTCCTCATTGTTGCTTCCAGACTACTGGAAAAACCTCTTTTGAAGCACAAACCATTCTGCTGCCCTTGCTACTCCACCTTGAAGAAGTTATCTACTATCCCCTTCATCACCCACCCCACCCACTTTTCTGGCCACTCACTGAACATTTTAACAGATGACTTACTTTGTTTTTGCCCCTCTTGCCATTATTCTTGATGATTTTAATGCCTATATATTAGCTGAAGAATATGCAAGTTGCAGTTTTTTGTAGTTCAACCTTAGGTTAGTTATGGTTCAATTTGGTATCTGTCCTCTCACTTCCTTGACCTTTTTGCTATCAGCTCCCATGGATGAGATCTTAGCTTTGCTCAAGTGGGATTGTGAGAGAGAAGTAAGCATAATGCCTTCAGGCATCCATTGCATGTAATGCATTAACCTCTGTCCTCTGCATTTAGAATAGTACCAACCAGTTATGTATCATCCTTGGGACAAGTAAGGAAAACATTCGATTCATTTTCTGTGTTCTGCGGTTCCAGTGAGGAATCCTGATTGAGCCTGTCAATAATAATCATGCTACTTTCAAGACCACCACCACCATCTTGTCCAGCTCACTCCTTCTAATACTCTAATTCTAATAATCCTTCAGCCCCACTAGAACATCTAATTTCAGGCCATCACCTTTTCATCATCCATCATCCTGTAACATCCTCACTTTCCTTCTTACCTAACTTAGATCTCATGGTGATCATACCAACCATTCCTCTGAATATTTTCTCAACTTATTTCTACTGTACTGTCTCGCAAAACCCAATTCTGGTTAATTCTATTTCACCACCTATTACGTGTCCCTACCTAAGCAGCACAAATGTGCTGACTATGCTTATGTTATATTTAAGACCCAAAAACCTCAAGCAGCACCTCAGTATGGCCTAGCAATCCTAGTATGTCTCCATACTCCATAGTCAGTTTATAATTCTACTCTCAGAAATTATTTCACAACTTCTATGCTATCCTCAAACTGGATACGATTCCAAGTCTGTTAAGAATCCAAAGCCAGTACCACAATGCCAAACTGCCCTCTCTGTTGTGGAGAAGGCACACAGGCATCCTGTCCCTACTCAAGTTGTAGCAATTTTCATTCAAGTTGAAGAGATAAGCTTGCCTTTCTCAAAAAAGTACACTTGAATGTTGAGCAAATGACCTTAATCTTCAGTGCTGCTGTAGTTGACTCCTGCATGGTTTCTTCAATATTTTTCCATATAAGACAAAAATACTCATATAAAAATGTGCTTGGCAGTGCCCCCATCACCCTGAGACTTAAAGGAAAGAATTAATTCTGAGAACAGAATTAATTCTGTGTCTTAAACCACACAATTCCTACTTAGGATATAGAAATAAAGGGTCTACAACCATTATATTTTTAAGAATAAACTTCTTCAATCTGAGGTATTAAATAATTTGGAGGTCTTAGAAAAACAATCACTTGTGTAGTCCCTACTAGTATATGTGTCTATTTATAGGACAATCTTTTGCTTTAATAGTTGGCATTTTTATTTAAGCAGTTTGACAATATACAAAGATTCTGCATATTAAAAAGCAGAGACGTTACTGTGCCAACAAAGGTCCATCTGGTCAAGGCTATGGTTTTTCCAGTGGTCATGTATGGATGTGAGAGTTGGACTGCGAAGAAAGCTGAGCGCCGAAAAATTGATGCTTTTGAACTGTGGTGTTGGAAAAGACTCTTGAGAGTCCCTTGGACTGCAAGGAGATCCAACCAGTCCATCCTAAAGGAGATCAGTCCTGGGTGTTCACTGGAAGGACTGATGCTGAAGCTGAAATTCCAGTACTTTGGCTACCTCATGCGAAGAGCTGACTCATTGGAAAAGACCCTGATGCTGGGAGGGATTGGGGGCAGGAGGAGAAGAGGACGACAGAGGATGAGACGGCTGGATGGCATCACCAACTTGATGAACATGAGTTTGATTAAACTCTGGGAGTTTGTGATGGACAGGAAGGTCTGGCATGCTGCGATTCATGGGGTCGCAAAGAGCTGGACATGACTGAGCGATTGAACTGAACTGAACTGAACTGAACTGCCTGCAATGCAGGAGACCCAGGTTCAATCCCTGGGTCAGGAAGATACCCTGGAGAAAAGAATGGCTACCCACTGCAGTATTCGTGCCTGGAGAATTCCATGGACAGAGGAGCCTGGCGCACTACATCCATAGGGTCGCAAAGAGTCAGACATGACTGAGCCACTAACACTTTAACTTTCATAAAGAATTTAAACATAATTCACATGTTCTGATCCATGTGGGAATCTACTCTGAGGAAATCACTTGAATTTAGACAAAATCTATCATATATTCTATCAAAGCATTTTTATAACAATGAAAAATTTAAACAACCCAGTGTTCAAATACAGAATGAAATACGATGCAGAAATTTTAAAATAAAGACTGAAAGGAAATAAACCAAAATATTAACTGTAATTGCAGCAAGGAGATTAGGGGATGGTTAGTTTTGGATGATTATCCTTCTATGTTGCCAGTTTTTTTCAATGAGCATGTATTCCTCTGATAATTTATAAAATTATTTAAATATTGAGAGACACCCTTAATGAAATAATGGATCTGGGCAATGATCATCAATGACTATTAGTTGAATATACTTTCAAATGGATGGATTAGGTTGATCCCACTAATCAATCTTAACATTATAAAAGAGAGATAACCAGACAGTACATATCTCACAGTGGGTTGCCATTTCCTTCTCTAATGCATGAAAGTGAAGTCGCTCAGTCGTGTCCGACTCTTTGCGACCCCATGGACTGCAGCCTACCAGGTCCTCCATCCACGGGATTTTCTGGGCAAGAGTACTGGAGTGGGGTGCCATTGCCTTCTCTGATGATATAATATACCACCTATGAAATACTCTTGTTAAAAAAAAAATCTAGGGACTTTCCTGGTGGACCAGTGGTTAAGAATCCACCTTGCAATGCAAGCGACACCTGTTGGATCCCTGGTCGAGGAACTAAGATTTGACATGTCTTGGAGCAAGTAAGCCCCAGGCCCAACTACTGTGCCTAAGCGCCACAACTAGAGAGTCTCAGAACTGCAATAAAAGATCCCACATGACGCAATGTGCTGCGACTACTGTAGCCCATGTGCTTAGAGCCTGTGCTTCGCAACAAGAGAAGCCACCAACACTGGAACAGAATGAAGCCCCCGCTCACAGCAACTAGAGAAAGTCTGCATGCAGCAACAAAGAGCGAGGCCGACAACAACAAAAAATTTTTTAAAATCTAAATAAATGGAATCTGATCAAGCCTCAAATCAAAACAGAAGCGTCCAGAAAATATAGTTCAGAACAAAAGACCATGTTAAAGATGACAATAAGCATACAATCAGCAAAATTTAGGAGGGAAATTCTGAAAGACAAAAAGCTAATCTCTTTAACAAACTATAAAGAAAACAAAGAGAAGAGGATACAGAGACTAAAAGAAACTTGAAAGACACTGGGACTTCTCCAGTGGTTCAGCAGCTAGGACTCGGTGCTCCCAATGCAGGGCCCATATTGATCCCTGGTCAGGAATCCCACATGCTGCAGCTAAAGATCCCACATGCCATAACTAAGACCCAGCACAGACAAATGAATAATAATAAAAAGGAAAGAAAGAAACTTGCAAGATTTAACACATGTAACCTTGATATAACACATGAACCTTGTTTGGACCCTGATCTGAACAAACCATTAAAAAAAAATTATGATATGACTGAGGAAAGGGAGATGCTGACTGGTATAAAAAATGGTACTGTGGCTGTATTTTTTTAAAAAATACTCTTTATCTTTTAGTATTATAATATTTATAGATAATATGTCTGAAAATTGCTTCAAAAAATCTAGTAGGAGGTGGATGGGAGGAATGTTACATATAAAAAAAGATTGGTCATATGTTGATAACTGTTGAAGCTGGAAAATGGGTTCATAGTGATTTATTATACTGTTAAACAATAAAAATTTTAAAATGGTCTCAAAATAAACCTGCTGTTCAAAGCTAATTACCAGCATACATCGGAGATATTGCGGGTTCAGTTCCAGACAAGTGCAAAGCAGCAAATACTGCAATAAAGCAAATCACACATATTTCCTGGTTTCCCAATGCATATGAAAATTATATCCATACTATACTCATTTTTAATTTTTAAAAATAATTTTATTTTTGGCTGTGCTGGGTCTTAGTTGCTGTGCAGGCTTTTCTCTAGTTACAGAGAGTTCAATCAGGGATCGAACCCGTGTCTCCTGCACTGGCAGGTGAATTCTGTACCACTGAGCCACCAACGAAGCACCTTCTTTCTCTGGTTTTATTGGAGTGTAGTCGATTTACAATGTTGTGTTAGTTTCAGGTGTTAAGCAAAGTGAATCAGATATATCTCTATTCTTTTTTTGGATTCTTTTCCCCTATAGGCCATTACAGAGTACTGAGTAGAGTTCCCTGTGCTATACAGTAGGTTCTTATACTGTAGCATTTTAAGCATATAATAGCATCATGTCTAAAAAAACAATAATGTACATACCTTAATTAAAAATACTTTATTGCTGGGTATATATGTATACATATGGCTGATTCACTTCACTGTACAACAGAAACTGACACAGTAGTATAAAGCAACTATAGTCCTATTAAAAAAAAAAACTTTATTGCTGAAAAGTGCTAACCATCTTCTGAGCCTTCAGTGAGTTATAGTAGTAACATTACATATTACTGCTCACAGATCACCATAACAGAAGAATGAAAAAATTTGAAATATTGTAAGAACTACCAACATGTGACACAGAGAAATGAAGTGAGCAAAAGCTGTTGGAGAAATGGTGCTGACAGTCTTGCTTGACAAAGGACTACCACAAATATTTAATTTGTAAACACACACACACACACAGAGACTAAAAGACAGTGCAATAAAACAAGATATGCCCGTAAATAAAAACAAAAAAAAGGAAAAGATACACATCAAACTTAACAATGGCTTCGGATCAATTCAGTTCAGTTGCTCAGTCATGTCAGACTCTTTGCAACCCCATAGACTGCAGCATGCCAGGCTACCCTGTCCATCATCAGCTCCCAGAGCTAGCTCAGACTCATGTCCATCAAGTCGGTGATGCCATCCAATCATCTCATCCTCTGTCATATTGGACTGGGCCAAATCATGGATGAGATTTTTCTGAGTAAAATTTTCCAGTGTTATAAACCAACATCACTTCAGTTAGAAAAATTTTTTTCCACTTATATCTTCTATAATGAAGATATAATGCTTAAAAAAAATTGTCAGAAGGCAAAATAGCATAATGACTAAGAGGAGAACTTCTGGATAAATGGCAAATTCCATGGCTAACATAGGAAAAGTCAAAACAACATTGTAACTTCTTTGAGTAGAAAGTAAAACTGATGGGCACATGACAAAAGGTTATACAAGGCACCTGAAAGGACTTTCACTGGTCAAATTTAGAACAATGTGAACAAGCTGCCAGAAAGAATTAATTATGACACATTACATTTTAAAAAATGAATTTATATCCTATTTTTAAAAAATTAATGGGGCTTCCCTGCTGGCTCAGTTGGTAAAGAATCTGCCTGCAATGCAGGAGGCCCAGGTTCGATTTCAAGGTCAGGAAGATCCCCTGGACAATGGGATGGCAACCCACTTCAGAATTCTTGCCTTGTCCATTCTTCCATGGACAGAGAAGTCTGGCAGGTTATAGTCCATAGAGTAAGAATCAGACACAACTGAGCGACTAAAACTTTCACTTTCAATGGGAAAGGGGAAAGTTTCTCTTACAGAAGAATGGCAGGAATAAAAAAAAAAAAAAAATCACCATTTACTATTATAGTAACAATTAATTTAAGCAATATTCGCCAATGGATGCTAAAACCATGGGTGAATGTCTGTTTGGGAATGGGCTATTTATACAGCCTCAGAGTATATTATCCCACAGATGACATACTGATTACAAAATAGAAAGGTACCTTTACGGAAGGAGATCTATCTGGCAGACACTACCTTAGAGGATCAAATTTAAGAACCCCAATAACAAAACTGGTATCATTTGCTCCCTGATGTAATATGTTACGGATTGAATATTTGTGTTCCCCCAGTACTCATATATTGAAATCCTAATGCCCAATGTGATGGTATTAGAATACAGGGCCTTTGGGTAGTGATTAGGTAGAGAGGGTGAGCCTGTATGAATGAGATTATAAGGGACTGAAGAGACCAGGGCTCTCTCTTTCTGCCATGTGAGGACAAAGCAAGACGTCAGATGTCTACAACCCATAAGAGGGCTCTCACCAGAACCCAAGCATTCTGGCACAATGATCACAGACTTCCAGCCTCCAGAACTGTGAGAAATAAATTTCAGTTGTTTCTGTCAGTTCAGTTCAGTCGCTCAGTCATGTCCGACTCTTTGCAACCCGATGAACTGCAGCACGCCAAGTTTCCCTGTCCATCACCAACTCCTGGAGCCAGCCCAAACTCATGTCCATTGACTCAGTGATGCCATCCAACCATTGTTGTTGCCATCCAACAACTGGTTGTTTATAAATCACTCAATCTATGGTACTTCGTTGGAGCAGTCCAAGCTGAAAAAGACATGATGCACTTAGAAGAATGTAACATTTTCTTTGTTATTATTCCTGCCAAAAAGATTTTAACATAAGTTTAATCATAAGAAAACATGAGACCAATCCAAAGTGAGTAATATTGTAGAAGGAAAAGCCAGAGAGGAGAAATTCCATATTCTTTGAAGAAATTCTGCCCAGGTCTCTGGCTGACTCCAGAACCATTCACACACTAAACAGACGGCAGTTAAGGATAAATAACCAAACTGAGATTTGAACTGCTTCTCCAAACAAGAGTATGTAGTTTATTCTAATCCAGTGAACTGTCTGATGAAACAAAATACAATACTTTTCTGAGAAATCAAACACATGCTAGAACACCCACAATGTAAATTCACAGGTTCCAGGATACAATCCCTAATTATTTAACATACAAGGAGAATCAGGAAAATGTGACTTGTTTTCAATTTAGAGGGGTACAACCATTTGAACGACTTCTTATCAGAAGCTATGGAAGCCAGAAGATAGTGGAACAAAATCTTTAAGTTGCTAAAAGAGAAAAACCTATCAACCCCAAATTCTATATTCAGTGAAGACATCCTTCAAGAATGATGACGAGGCCCTCAAACATATTTGTTGGATTGAGTGTTCTGGAATTAAATCATATAGAACTCAATTGATGATATTTGAACAGAACAGTGCCCTATGAACAGGATTTCAGAAATGCAGATGAATCCTAAATGGATGTCAGAGATGTAGTACTTGAAAAAAATATGGCAGCATTTGATAATTCAAAAGATACTGATCCTAAGAAGTTGAACCCCAATGACTGAAAAAAACCAATATATATTAATAGAACTAATAAAATCAAAAAGAGCTAGATATGGAGTTAAAAGATGAATTCTGATCTGATTGGTTCTCTTTGAAAACCAAGCTCAGCACTAACTTTTGGGAAAGTTTTAAATTTCATACTAGTTATATTAATAAAATAGCATTTGCTTATTAATTCATTTATCTTAATAATGCAATGATTATGGCAAAGATTAAGAAGTAAAAGAGTTAAAAATCAGACAAACAGAATTTTAAAATATATAAACTTAAAAAAAAAGAATCATGGTGAAATCAAGACATTTTCCAGATAAAAAGATTATTAAGGAATTATTATGGAAGTTTGTTGCCAGCAGGCCCACACTGTAAGAAATACTAAAGGCAATTCTTCAGACTGAAGGGGATCATCAAGAACTGAAGAATATAAAAAATGGTAAATATCTAGTAAAGATCATTTTCCTCTTAATTTCTTTACAATCCACAGCAAAAAACTCTAACATTGTTTTATAGGATTTATAATATATGTAGATATATGACAACTACAGCATAAAAGAAAGGGTAAGGTAATAAATGGACTTATATAGACTTCTATACGCCTCATAAAGTGGTATTAACTCTAAGAAGACTGTGGAAGACTACCTTCCCCCAAGAGTAGCCACTAAAAATAGCTGTGGCTTTAAAAAACAAAAGTGAAAAAAAGTAATTCTATAACATATTTCAATAATCAAAACAAGATAGAAAATAAGGAAAAAAACAAAAGAGACAAAAATTTAAAAACAAAATGGTAGACCTAAATCCAGTCACAGCAATAATTAAACAATTAACTAAATTTTCCAATTAAAAATTAGACAGTGTCAGAATGGGTAAAAAGAATGACAACGATATGGTGTCTACAAGACACATACTTTAAATATATATATATATATCTAAAATATATATATATATATATTTATGTTAAAAGTGAGCTTTCCTGGAGGCTCAACTGGTAAAGAATCCACTGCAATGTGGGAGACCCGGGTTTGAGCCCTGGGTTGGGAATATCCCCTGGAGAAGGGAACGGCTACCCACTCCAGTATTCTGGCTTGGAGAATTCCATGGACTATACATATACAGTTCACAGGGGTCGCAAAGAGTTGGACATGACTGAGCGACTTTCACTTTCATGTTAAAAGTAAACGTCCAGAAAAACATACACCAGGCAAGCAGCAGGCATAAAAGAGCTGAAATGGCTAGAATTGTCTAGTTGTTCTATCAGATAAAATACACTTCAAGAAAGAGAACATTACCAGAAACAAAGTTGGAAACTAAGTAACTTACTGGCTACTCAGCAGTGGCCACAGGACTGGAAAAGGTCAGTTTTCATTCCAATTCCTAAGAAAGGCAATGCCAAAGAATGCTCAAACTACCACACAATTGCACTCATCTGACACGCTAGCAAAGTGATGCTCAAAATTCTCCAAGCCAGGCTTCAACAGTACATGAACTGTGAACTTCCAGATGTTCAAGCTGGTTTTAGAAAAGGCAGAGGAACCAGAGATCAAATTGCCAACATCCACTGGATCACAGAAAAAGCAAGAGAGTTCCAGAAAAAAAACATATATTTCTGCTTTACTGACTATGCCAAAGCCTTTGACTGTGTGAACCACAACAAACTGTGGAAAATTCTGAAAGAGATGGGAATACCAGACCACCTGACCTGCCTCTTGAGAAACCTGTATGCAGGTCAGGAAGCAACAGTTAGAACTGGACATGGAACGACAGACTGGTTCCAAATCAGGAAATGAGTACATCAAGGCTGTAAATTGTCAACCTGCTTATTTAACTTCTATGCAGAGTACATCATGAGAAACGCTGGGCTGGATGAAGCACAAGCTGGAATCAAGATTGCCAGGAGAAATATCAATAACCTCAGATATACAGATGACACCACCCTTATGGCAGAAAGTGAAGAAGAACTAAAGAGTCTCTTGATGAAAGTGAAAGGGAAGAGTGAAAAAGTTGGCTTAAAGCTCAATATTCAGAAAACAAAGATCATGGCATCTGGTCCTGTCACTTCATGGCAAATGGATGGACAAACAGTGGAAACAGTGGCTGACTTTATTTTGGGGGGGGGCCCTCCAAAATCACTGCAAATGGTGACTGCAGCCATGAAATAAAAAAACGCTTACTCCTTGGAAGAGAAGTTATGACCAACCTAGACAGCATATTAAAAAGCAGAGACATTACTTTGCCAACAAAGGTCCATCTAGTCAAGTGTTTTTCCAGTAGTCGTGTATGGATGTGAGAGCTAGACTATAAAGAAAGCTGAGTGCCGAAGAATTGATGCTTTTGAACTGTGGTGTTAGAGAGTCTCTTGGATTGCAAGGAGATCCAACCAGTCCACCCTAAAGGAAATCAGTCCTGAATGTTCATTGGAAGGACTGGCGTTGAAGCTGAAACTCCAATACTTTGGTCATCTGATGCAAAGAGCTGACTCATTTGAAAAGACCCTGATGCTGGGAAAGATTGAAGGCAGGAGGAAAAGCGGATGACAGAGGATGAGATGGTTGGATGGATCACCGACTCAATGAACATGAGTTTGAGTAAACTCCAGGAGTTGGTAATGGACAGGGAGGCCTGGCGTACTGCAGTCCACGGGGTCGCAAAGAGTTGGACACAACTGAGATCGAACTGAACTGAACTAAAGTAACTCATTAGTTGGCTCTTAAATCTCTATGGAAATGCAGAAGCCTACAATGTCCACAGTAATCTTTAAAAAGAACAAAGCAAACTTTTGCTAGCTGACGTCAAGACTTTCTATGAAACTACTATAATCAAGATATCTGAGGTACTGGCATAAAGATAAACAAATATAACAGAGCCCAAACACAAGCCTTACTTACTTAGTCATTTGATCTTCCACAAAAGCAACCCAATGAGAAAGGGAAGTCTTTTCAACAAAAAGTGCTGGAATAACTAGATATGCACATATAATAAATAAATCTCAATCCTTACTGCAACCATACACAAAAATTAATCCAAGACATATCATAAGCCTGAACAGAATAACCGTAAAAGAAAAAAATTAATGAATCAGACTCCATCTTAAAAGTTCTGCTCATCAAGACACCTATAAGAAAATGAATAGGCAAGTCGGACTAGAAGAAAATATCTGTACAACATACTATTCACAAATGACTGGAATTTAGGACATATAGAAAATCCATCTGGATAATAAAAAGTCAAACAATTCAACTTACTAGCTCAGTGAACTTGACAGTTACTTACTTCTCCCTGGGGGTGATATAATGTAATTTGCAAGGTTGCTGCAAAGATCAGGTGCGATAAGGATAAGCACATAAGTTCACAGTGCCTAGCACAAAGCAGTAGTAATAGTAGGTGTCATTATTATAAAGACCAGGAACATTCTATAGACCCGTGAATTTCAACATTTTTTTCTAAACAAGAGAATCCTGTTTTCAAATAAAAGCTCATTCCAGACCCTATAAATATAATGAATAAAAGTAGAGCTCTGGATGAATGGGTAGTGAAGGTGGACTATAACAACAGTATTAGCGCTAGCCTACCTGCTCTTATCCAAAATCCCCAGAATTCTACTGATCTACAAAACACACTGTGAAAAGCCAATGTGGAAGAATAGGGACATTCCAATTATGGTCTGATTACCTATTTTTATAAATAAACTTTAATTGGAACAAAGCCATCTTGTGCGTACATGCTAAGTTGCTTCAGTCATGTCCAACTCTGTGCGACCCTATGGATCATATCCCATCAGGCTCGTCTGTCCAAGGGATTTTTCCAAGCAAGAATACTGGAGTGGATTGCCATGCCCTCCTCCAGGGGATCTTCCCAACCTAGAGATTGAACCCAAGTCTCTTACATTTCCTGAGCTGGCAAGTTGGTTCTTTGCCACTAGTGCCACCTGGGAAGCCCATTCACTTATATACTGTCTATGGCTGCTTTCATACTATAAAGGCAGAGCTGAAAAGCTGTGACAGAGACCATAAGGTGTGCGAAGTCTAAAATATTTACTACCTGTCTCTTTAAGAAAAGTCTGTCAAAGACTTCCCTAGCTATCCAGTAGTCAAGAATCTGTACTTCCCTGGCATGAGGCTCAGGTTTGATCCCCGGCCAGGCACTAAGATCCTGCATGCCACACAGTGCAGCCAAAAAAAAAGTTTGTCAACTTTTGCTCTAAGAGCACATCTTCTAAGGACTCCTGCATAGCATTATGTTTTTTTTTTATTTTATTTTTAGCATTATGTTAAGATGCCAAGGAGGAAATAAAAACAACAGTGACACAGTTACTGTTACTAAGCTTGTAAGTTATTAATCATGAACGTTTCAGTCTTAAAAAGGAATATTTTGGAATTTGACTTTCCTATAAATTAAGCGAGCCTAAGCTATTAGCATTAAAAATGTTCTGCAATATGAGAATCTTGTTTAGAACACTATTTTAACAAACCAACTATAAAAACCAATTATGAGACTCAAGGAGATTTAAACAGACCAGATATTTATATTAAAAATTTTGGCCTAACAGTATTATATTAATAGTTAAGGTTTTTTAAAGAAGAGATTTTATCTTTCAGGGATACCTTGTAAAATAATGAAATGGTATCTAGGATCTGATCTGAAATAATCTAGGCAGTGGGAGTTATGGATGGAATACAGATGAAACAGTGACCATGAGTTGATGACTGGGCAGCACATGTGGGTTTCAAGGCACTAATATTCCTTCCATTTTTATGTCTGAAGTGTTCTTGCAATTAATATAAACATGCACACACAAAGTCCTTTTCCAAGACAATAATCAAAGTTAAACTGGCCATTGTCTTTTTAAGAAACTGGTATGGAAGACATGTGGCACCGATAAATGAACCTGGAAAAAACCCAAAGAGGTAGTTAAAAACTATTAATGACAATCTAATCCAGTGGCTGCATATTATTACCTGAGCCTAAATTAAGATAATACTCAATGAGCTTCATATGGAGAAATAATTCCCTATGAAATAAATTTCTCTGAATTTTACTAGTAGCTGCCTTTATCAAGGTTCCTACAAAAGTGAAATGGAGACAATGGAGCATAATAAAAACATACAAGCTCTTTAAAATGTTTTCATAATGTGTACAAAAGAATATATGTGCAAATTAATCACCTAACTTAAGAAATACACTATTATCAACACTGATTAGCTAACTGTGCTTCTTCTTGATTCCATCATCTGTCTCTACCCACTCCCAGCAAGAAGACTTCAGTTTCAAAATTGTTATTATTACTTTGTTATTCTATAAAACCACAGTTTTACTATAAATTCTTAAAATATTGACTATCATACTGTATTCAGTAATCTTAAATTTTTTAACAAATCTGAATATTTCCTGGATGATTCTCTGGAGTACAAGCTTTTGAATTAAAGCTGGTTGCTTTAATTCTGAGTTCTTGCCACTTATCATGGATGTGACCTTGGGGAAATTATTTCCCCATCAAGCCTTCGTTTCCTACTACAAAAGATTGTTGTGAGAATTAAAACAGAATATACGAAAAGGGCAGTTTCTGGTATATAGCAGATGCTCATAAATGGTAGCTGTACTAGGTATGATTTATAAAGACTTGACAGATTAAACCCTTTTACTTAATGGGAAAACAAATCTATCTTGCTATCAAGTGCTCCCTTTATATTAGGCCATTAGAAAACTCCTTAGTAACAAGTCTGTGAATGGCCAATCTCCATAACCACCACCAGAAGTAATTCTGATAGTTCATCTGATCCTTTGACTTTGCACACATGTTTTCAGAGATGACTTATGTCATACCAACTCTGTTCACCAGAAAACAGTCTGAATCCATCAAGCAGTTTCTTCTAGGTAACTGAAAAGCTGACAAGGTCAATTCTGACGAGATCAGATTTCACGCTTGCATTCAAGGGTGAAGGATTGCATTCTGCCTTCCTAAAACTGAGGCTTACATGCCCTCCTCGATACTTTCCTCGACTGTTCCCATCTCTACACACAGAAAGGCAGAGAGAAAACAGCAGTGAAGGAAAACGCTAGCTCTGGAGTCAGGCAGACTTGGGTTTAGGCTCTGATTCTGTTGCTTAACTATCTGATGCTGGACAAGAACTAAACCTCTCTAATACCAGATTCCTCATGGATAAAATGGAAATAACAAAAATACTTAACCTCTAAGATACTTATAGTCCTGACTGTGGTTCTATGAAAATTATAATGGAGATAACCCATCTAATATTAATTTCTTGAACTTTCTTCTTTCTTAAAATGCTCTAGATGCCTGAATTAAAACGTGTGACTAAATCATGAAAAGTGAGAGAGCTTCTCTTAAGTAGTTTTTAGCTGTTAATATTCCTTCAATACATAATGCTTTGGGTATTATTCAGGTGTTAATAAGAGCTATTTTATTTTTTCGAGGAAGGAATAAGCACATCTAGAAGGAAAAAACATGCTAAAAGAAATCCTGGTGTCTGGCTCTTTAGCAGCAAGTCACAATGAGTAGGGATAACTAAAACAAAGACAAAGTCAAGGTTCAGAGACACAAAATGGGAAGAGTGAAGACAGAGGACTAAAGCAGATGTGGAGTGCAGTCATACTGCCATTTCACATGCCACATCACACAGTATGCATCACAGCAGAGCTGATACAAGGAAATGTTCTACAGAAAGGGGGAACAAAAATTATCAGAAGACAATTCAGACGACAAGCATGGAGGAATGGGACAGAACCACACAGTTCTTTTACATTATTTTTTTTTTTTACATTATTCATACAAGAGGAGAGAGTTACATACAAGAGAAAGTTACAAGCAATGGAACATCACAAGTCTGGAGTGGAGGTACTTGGTCTAAGGGTTCACCCAGTGGCTAAAAGTTATGATGTATTTCTATGTCAGCAGGCATTCAAATAAGATGATGGCCTCTACAGAAACACCGAACAGTCTGGGGTCAAGTCTATCAAAGATGAATCTACCTTAGGTGTATCACTTCCAGCTCGTACTGACCTCTGTACTAGATCACCATCTCTTCCTACCTCTCAGCTTCCTTCTCCCACTATCAGCAGCAATGAATTTTCTACAATTTCTCCTTGCAGCCCTCCCCCTAACTGCATGGATTCCAATGCTCTTTTCTCCATACCAGTGGCACTGATTAGGGATTTTTCTACAGGATCAGCCCTGCCTCTGCTTTAAGAAATAAAAGCTCTGACTGTTTAAACACAAGAAGGGGGTGATGTGCCAGGCTGCACAAATCTGTAAACTCGGTAAGAACTGATGGGTGGGTGGGAAAAACCTGGAAAGCACCTTTGAAGCAAAAGACAAATACCATTTCTAAAGAACTTACATAAATTGATAAGAAAAATATTAAGAACCCAACAGATACTTGGTAAGTTCAGATAACAATTTTTCAAAGAAGAAATACAAGTTGGCTTTTAAAAAAAAGAAACAAATTCAACTGTACCAATCAAAGAAATATAAAATATAATGAAATATCACTGATTATCTAATGAATATACCATGCTTTAAAAACAAAAAAAGAAGTAACATTCCTCAGTATTTGTAATGGTGTGGTGAAAGGAACACTCTCTCATATGCTGCCAATGAGAATTTAAATGAGTAGAATCTTCTGAAAACAGTCTTAAAACTTTATACATATAATCCAGTAATTTTACTTTTTGTAATGTGGTTTAAAGAAAACATCAGAAATTCAGACAATTTACACCTAACAAGGCTTGTTGCTATTTTAGATGCCCATTTTCAATAATGGGTGGTGGTGGTGGTTAAAAACCCACACCTGGTATTAGTGCCTCTATTTTAGCATTTCAACTGATTTGTATTCTAATTAGTCGTGTCCAAGCCTGTCTGCCTCACTGGACTGTGAATTTCCTGAATACAAATTTGAGGTTCAATCAGCTCTATGAGCACTTATCACCTTATCACCCTGTGAGCACTCCCAGCACCTAACACAAAACTTCATTAGCAGCAAATTAATCGATGACTGACTTCAAAGACACATAAAGACACATAAACACATGCATAAAGGACATGAACAAATACTAAATTTATAACTGACCTAATTTTTCCACAATTTGGAATAAACTCAATTCCATGAGATTATTATAGGAATGAGTTAATAGACTGCAGTAATTACAACCTACAATCATGTTCCTTTATCCTTTCTTCTTGCCTGGAAAACAGATTTAAGGTCTAGAGATATAACAGCCATCTTGAAACCGTAAGTCAAGAAACCACAAGTCAAGGACTGTAGAGGTGAAACAGAAAAGCTTTGGTCCTCATTATGTCACTAAGCCACTACCTCACTCCAGATATGTTGTTATGTGAGAAACCTTACATGTTAAACTCACTTAATTACATCAATTAATATTGTGTTTTCTGTTATCAGAATTGATAAAATTTTCTGATAAGTACTAACAGGGCTTTCTGTTACTTGTTCTGACATATTAATAAATGATACATAACCATCCAGTTGATAATATTAACTAAACCAGGGGTGGTTACTTAAATAAAGACCATCAGAGTCTTTCTTAGATTGATTTATGGTCTCAGGAGAAAGAACTCCTTTTTTTTCCATTAAAGGTTAAAACTCTATGGCTGCTGGCAGACACTTTGCCTGTCCCTTAACAACAAGAAAGTCTATCTGTTGAATAGAGAAAAGTAAAGTCAAAAGACAGAGAAACATCATCTCAGCTCTCAGATATGGCTCAGTTTGAAGCCTATCCCAGGCTTCCTAATTATGATGCAAACTAAACTCTCTTTTTTGCTTAAGATTACCAGGGCTTCCCTGGTGGTTCATATGGTAATAAATTTGTCTGCAATGAAGGAGACTTGGATTTGATTCCTGGGTTGGGAAGATCCTCTGAAGAAGGGAATGGCTACCCACTCAAGTATTCTTGCCTGGAGAATTCCATGGACAGAGGAGAGCCCGGCAGGCTACAGTTCATGGGGTTGCAAAGAGTCAGACATAACCGAGTGACTAACACTTTCACTTTTCACTTGAATTGTATTTCTAATGCTTGCACCCAAAAGAGTCCTATATGCTACACTGGAGTAAACACATAAATAATTTTTTACAGGTTGAAAAAAAACCTTGTCCTATATTAACTCATATAATTCACGTTACATTTGTCATTCCCCAACTGCTTACCATTTATTTTCATTATGTCCATACTACAATCACACTGAATTGCATGCTCTTTTGTACACCTTTAATGTTTTCCTATTTATATGATTCGATTTTTGCCTGCTGTTTTACATTAATGCCTTTCTTCTAAATCTCTTATCATGTTTCTTCTGAAACACCACAGAATTTATCTTTATGCCCCTTAGTAGTTTTGATCTTGCATTACAGTTATTCATGTGTATGTCTTATCTACCCAATAGTACTATAATCTCACTTTGTTTGGATTTGTATATCTCCCCACAGGTCAGTGTGTTTCCATAATCCATGCTATTTCTACTAAACTTAAGCTACTTCCTAACAATACACCTAACTACTGACATGTATTATTAACACCTCTATAGTTAGTTGTCAACAGTGATATACTTAATCCTCCTAGATACCAGAAAAGCCACATTAATACAAGTGAGAAGACTGAATAGGAGTACAAATTACATTCAGGTGGGTAAATACACATATATAAAACTGAAAAAGTCAACTCTGTCCAATTTAAGAAATGTTTTACCTAGAGAAGTTCAGGTCTTCTGATTTTTGCTGAGTCACCCAAGTCAAACCTATTCTAGGTCTCAGTATTTCTCTGATAGTTCTCAGGCAAATCTCCATTAAGGATTCTTACCTCTACCTGATAGTCAAAGCTATGGTTTTTCCAGTACTCATGTATGGATGTGAGAGTTGCACTATAAAGAAAGCTGAGCACTGAAGAATTGATGCTTTTGAACTGTGGTGTTGGAGAAGATTCTTGACAGTCTTCTGGACTGCAAGGAGATCAAACCAGTAGGAAATCAATCCTGAATATTCACTGGAAGGACTGATGCTGACGCTGAAGATCCAATACTTTGGCCACCTGATGTGAAGAGCTCATTCATTAGAAAAGACCCTGATGGTGGGAAAGATTGAAGGCAGGAGAAGGGGATGACCCAGGACAAGATGGCTGGATGGCATCACCAACTCAATGGACATGAGTTTGAGCAAGCTCTGGGAGATGGTGAAGGACAGAGAAGCCTGGCGTGCTGCAGTCCATGGGGTCGCAGAGTCAGACATGACGGAGCAACTGAACAACAACCCATGCACTTACCCACCATTATGTTTCCATGAAATATCCATGAAGAGAAAATCCACTCCTAGCAGTATTCACACCTCTGTATCTAGGCCCAAAGAGTATACAGTTAATGCCTTTAGCTTTCCTAACTCAGCTAGGATCTATTTCTCACTAACTTATTCTTAGCACTTTGGCTCTAATGCCTTTCCCTGTCTTTCATCCTTCTTTTAGCTCTAGCTGAAATATTGAACAATAACAGCAGCCACCATTTATTGAATATCTAAAACAATCCAGACACAGTGCTGGGTACTTGATAAAAGTATTTCTGATTCTCATGACAATACTAATGATGCTAGACTAATTTTACAAATAAGGCACCTGATCCTCAAAGAGTAAGGTAATTTGTCAAATATTACCCAGCTGACCAGTATTACAGCTGAAATTTAAGTTCAGTTCTACCTAGTTCCAAGCCAATGTTTCTCTCACTATATCATATTACCAAAAATAAAGCACAGGCTGTTCTCGCAGCTTCTACCCTTGTCAATCAACAATCTATTCACACAGCATCCAGAGTGATCCTTTGTTCAAATATTAATTCATTTTTTTTTTTTGCTCAAATCCCTCCAATGTTTCCTTATTTAAAAGCTAAAGTTCCTCACTAATGACCTATGAGTTCTATGTGATCTGTTCACTTGTCCCCTCTCCAATTATCTCTCTGGTTCTGTTAATCTCTCCCTCACTCTACTCCAGCCACACTGCTTCTCTGTCATTTCCCACACACACCAAGGCTGTTGACACCTCAGGGTCTCTGAACTTACTGTTCCCACTGCCTGTAACACTCTCTCCTCTCCACTCAAAATTCTCCTACCTCATTCCCTCACTCAGGCCTCTGTTTAAATGTCACCCTCTCAATGGAAACTTCCACACCACCTATTTTAAACTGTCACCTCCTGTCCTCAGTACTCTCTATTCCCCTCTTCTTTTGATTTCTTTCTCTAAAATACTTATCAACATGACATATTATAGGAGGCTTCCTGGGTAGCTCAAACATTAAAGAATCTGCCTGCAATGCGGGAGACCTGAGTTCAATCTCTGGGTCGGGAAGATCCCCTGGAGATGGTAATAGCAACCTACTCCAGTATTCTTGCCTGGAGAATTCCATGGATAGAGGAGCCTGGAGAGCTACTCTTCAGGGGGTCATAGAGTCAGACATGACTGAATGACTAACACTTTCACTTTCTTTCTCTCATGACATATTATGTTTGTTTATTGAAGTAGTCTACTACTAGAATACATCTCTGACAACATGGACTTTGTATATTCTGTTGACTATACCTGCCATGTATTAATAGTAGGTACTTAATAAGTATTTATTGGATGAGTAAATGAATACCTTTTTTCTTCCTAGATGTTTAATAAAATGAGCCAATGATGGCTCAGTGGTAAAAAAAAAAAAAAAAAAAAACTGCCTGCCAATGCAGGACAGTCAGGTTCAAAACCTGATTCAGGAAGATTCTACACGGTGGGGTGCAACTAAGCCCATATGCCACAACTACTGAGTCTGTGCTCTAGAGCCTTGGAGCCACAATTACTGAGCCCATGTACCACAACTACTGAACCCTGCATACCCTAGAGCTCATGCTCTGCAACAAGAAAAGCCACTGCAATGAAATGCCTGCACACCATAACTAGAGAGTAGACCCTGCACTCTACTAGAGAAAAGCTTGCACAGCAACGAAGACCCAGCACAGCCAAAAATAAAATAAATAAAATTACAAAAAGGAAAAAATTATCTCAAAGACATTCTCCAGAAAGCAAATGTAAAGGCAACCTGCTTCTGTCACAGTTTAGACTGATTTAGCAAATCGTCTCTCCTCAAACAGTGCCTTTTAAGAACACTCTCTTAATTTTTCCACAGTTGTGAATAGACAGCCATGTCACTGAGCAACAAACTGAGCAGACTGAGCCAACTCAACCAGAGTGTAGTATTATAATCAAATAAAACTTACAGCAAAGTTAATCAGACACATATTTAATGATATGCATAATTGTTATTGTGCTGCACGGTAACAGGCATAAATGGTAAGACACTTCATGTAAATGACTCTAATTACTATTTCTTTTACACAGCCAAACCAAGCATGTCTAGGATCAGATTCAGGGAAAAATAGGAAGAAGGGGAAAGCTGGATCCTTAGCTCTGGAAAGAAAGTCCTCTCTTATTGCATCCCCTTAGGCATTGGGCTAATGGTCGCTCATCCAGAGGTCATGTTAAAACTTTTTCCCCTCCATTTTAAGAGAGGCTTCCTTTTACCAAAGATTAAAATATTAGGTTGAGGACAGCCCTCTCTCTTCAGTCATAAGGCTAAGAGGAACCAGAACAAACACTAAAATACATGACAAGGAAGACAGGACAGGCAAGCTGGTAGAGAAATCAAATGACGGCAAATTCACTGAAGACCTACTATATGCCAGTCACACTAGTACATGTTTCACATAATTCATCTAATGTACTTCCCCTACCCCACCTCAGAGCCACAAGCTCAGTCCCCAGGAAAGCAGAGGAAAAAGCAGAGAGTGACATTTTTTGTGAGGGCTCCCTACTCCAAATTTTCCTGTAAGGCCTAAATAATGTCACCAGAAAGGATAATTTAGGTAAGCTAACATTACTAGGAAGATTAAGAGGAAGCTGTTATTTAGTGGCTGTTTCCCTTGCTTCCTACCTTATCTAACCCACAGGGGGATAAAGGACCCGCTACTTTCCTATGGGTTTGTCCAAACCTATCCAGCTGAGGCTAAGCCCACCCTTCTCTGGCAATATCATCCCTATTCACTGCAGCTCTCCTTTTTCTTGGTGCACTTACTGTCAGAGTACACAATATTCACTTTGTGCCATCTTATAATTAATTTCTTAGGTAACTTCTTTAGTAACCCACACAAGGTCGAGCATCATTTTTAAAAAAGGTGTTTCTATTAAGTATTTGGATGAATTAAAGTAGGTAGGCAATAGGTAGTATAAAAAAAACAAATTTCTGGTTCTAGGTAAACAAGCTGGTGTTGAAGTTTGCAGTATTCTAACTTGTCTTCATCATACTTTTGGATTTTTTCTTTGGGGAGGCGGGGAGCCTTTGTCATGTGACAAGCAGTATCCCTGACCAGGGATTAAGCCCGTGCCCCCTGCTGCAGTCTTTTAACCACTGGATCACCAAGGAACTAATTTTTAAAACAAATTTCCTTAAGAAAAAGTATGACTGTCATTTGGGATACCGCAGACATCTTTGGATGGAGGTCTGAGACATTTGGATCAGAGCCCCAAGACATACAGTGTCAAGAGTATAAGAGCTTCCAATTATATTGGAAAATACACTTAAATCTATAATGTTTCAAAGAGTCCTCAAGACCCAGAGTGTCAATCCAACTGAGCAGCAATACACAGGATCACTGGCCCAGTGGACTCGAGAACTTGAAAGACTTTCTGAACAGATAACAATGCAAGTCTCAGTCTACTTTGCCTACCTGATGGTGTCAGCTTCTCAACAAGTTCAATGAGAATAACCTGATTCTGTATAAGTCTGCATTAGGTTTGAGAAAACTCAGAAACAAGCCTAAATCAAGAAGGTGGTGCTGTGAGTTGCCCCACCACATCCCATAAGGAAGAACAAGCTCAAAAGCAAGTATCATAAAGCTGAAAGATATCTGACAAAAATGAATACCAAAACTTCCTGTTTAAGCACAAACTATCAGTGGTCTATCTAGGAAATGTCAGTAAAATCTACTCTATACTTTTTACCTTTTAACTATGACTGGAAGAAGGTCATCTATTCGTAGAGCTCAATGAGGATTCAGTTTCTCAAACTCGTTTATTTCTGAACCTCAGTGCTGAGTGGGGTGTTGACTAAGTAACTAATACCAGTTGGGTAAGCATGTTTAGTGAGATAGACAAAACAGTCTCTCCCTTCTCTGGTCACCAAATGTCCAGCCTTAGAATTCTTTCAGCCACTAAAACACTCTACTAAAAATCAAACTAAAGAGTTATATGAAAGTAAAACTGCATCTAAAATCCTAGTCCTACAGTGCTCTTCAATTAAAGGAAGTTGACCAGATTTAGGTCTTCAACTTTCAGTGTATTTAAAAGACTACAGTGTTATTCATAAAAACCCTTAAAAAATCACAACAAAATATCTGACCTAGTAATTCCACTACTGGGAACAATAACAGCAGCTCAAAGTTCTTAAGCACTTACTATGTGCTAGGCACTGTACTGAACACTTTACTTAAAATATCTTATTTAACTTCATAAAAACCAAATAAGGTCATTTCTATTGGTTGACAGATGCATGAATAGGAACTAGCATAGGGTCACAGAGTAGTAAGTGACAGAGGCAGGACTCAATCTCAGACTGACTGGACTGTGGAGTCCATCTTTTTCTCACTAGCAGCCAAACTAAAAATATATCCTTAAAAAATAACCCCAAAATATAGCAACAATTTTTGGCATAAAAAGCTCAGTGTCATGTATGTATAACATGGCAACATGAAGCATTCTAAATATATGACAAGTAAATGAAGGCACTCTGGATTACAGAATATTATATTAAATATTTTAATATAATATTAAAAATATTTTTACACCTAACTTTTAGTGACATGGGAAAACTTTAATGCTATAAGTAGAAAAAACAGAATTTTACATACGGTCAGATCTCAACTATGTAAAAATTATATCTGTACATAGAAAGATCTAAATTTACTGCTAAATAAAAAAAAAAAGCAAACTACAGAATTATATGTGGCATGGTCCCATTTATGTAAATAGTGCCTGACTCATTTCAAGTACTCAATAAATGTATGCCATTATTATTATTTGTACTAAAAATGAACTGGTACTACTTTATAATTAGAAAAATCAAGAAATTTATTTAAATTATAAGTTTAGGTACTTCCTTATTTAACTAATGAGAAATGTATAACATCAGAAAAGTTAAGTAACATGTGTCTTTCTTTCCCTTACCTCACAATTATACAATTTCAGATTAAACATCTCTAAGTGATGGGAACCAAGTAGAACTGAGAAAAATATTGAACATTTCTAATCTTCTGATGAATGGTTACATTCAACATGTTAGACCACAAAGAGGTATGCAGATTCTATTATATTTAGACCACAGAGAGCTGTGCAGATTCTATCATATTTAGAGTTTAGAAAGGCAAGATCAGGGGTGGTATTTCAAGGACTGTGATGAACAAGCAGATTCTCTTGGCCAATATCTCATGCTGTACCAAAACCAAAGCCTCTGGTGCACTCTCTGAGAGATAATCAAAAGCTCCAGGGTGATGCATCAGAGACATATAGGAGAGGAATAGGAACTAGGGATATTTTTCAGCTGTAACTGTCTTTAGGTAAAATTTACACACACACAACCCCCTGACAAGAGACTTATTCTGAATGAAAAACAGGCAACTCTAGAACTTACTTCCTCAAGTTTCATAGGAGTTTCAGTATTTGTATACAATGTGAAATGCAAGGTCCATGGGATCACATTGATCTTTGGCCTGCCTAAAGTAAAATGGCCTGCCTAAAGCAAAGAATAAATTTGAAACATTAAAAGAAGAAAGATTTTTTTCCATCCCCTTGTTCTGAGGTATGTGCAACAAAATAGCATGCCAGCCAATGTAGTAAAGAATGTCAAAAGCACTAGAAACTTAGCTAAATAGAAAAAATCAACAACTTAAATACTGAAGATTTAAGTGCAAATACTGTTGCACTGTACTGTACATGACTACAAAACCACCACATAGTCAAAGAAAAGAGTGGCTTTACCTGTATCTTGCCCCATCAGCCCATTGCAATACATGGCATGTCGCTCAATCTTTGTGGGTGGGAAGCCTTGGTCACAGAGTGGGCAGGATACCTGGGCACTAGATGAGAAGATAGAAGTAGATATTTCCTTCTCAGCATCTTTCTTGTTATCAACTTGAAGAACCTAAAGAACATGACAAATAGCAATTGTATTAGCTTTACAAAGTATCTTTGCCCAAAAAGAACTGCAAGAGGCTCCATCCTGTATTTTACTTACTTTCAATGAGACCAATCATTTTGCCAAATTCTGGACAGTAGATTGGGAGATACACTAACATAGTTAATACTCATTCAGTGTCTGCCTACTGTGTGCTAAGCATTCTGCATTTAATAATGTTAATTTAAAACTCATGGTAATCTTGCAAAGATTACTACATTCTTTTTACACTTGAGTAAAGTATTGTCTAAAACAGTAAAGCAACTTGCCCAAAGTTACAGAACAAATAAGTGGCAGAGCTGAAATTCAAACCAGGGATTACTGGGCTCCAAAATCTGACAGCATTCCTCTCTACCCCACTGCAAGGCACTGTCCTTGTTAAGTCAGTATGCTATGTTTCAATTTGTATTAGCAACAGCATCTTAAAGACAGTTATTCAATCTCACAAAAGAATTATGAAGGCAGTCAAAAGGTATAAACTCCTAACTGTAAGATAAATAAGTATTTAGGGTGTAATTTACAATGTAACAATATAATTAACACTGCTGTATGTTATATATTAGAAACTTGTTACAGTAAATCCTAAGAGTTCTCATCACAAGGAAAAAAATTTTCTATTTCTTTAATTTTATATCTATATGAGATTACAGGTGTTCACTAAACTTACTGTGATAATCATTTAACTATGCATGTAAGTTAAATCATACTGTACTCCTTAAACGGCGCTATGCTGCTCCTGCTAAGTCGCTTCAGTCATGCCCAACTCTGTGCGACCCCATAGACAGCAGCCCACCAGGCTCCTCCGTCCCTGGGATTCTCCAGGCAAGAATACTGGAGTGGGTTGCCATTTCCTTCTCTAATGCATGCATGCATGCTAAGTTGCTTCAGTCGTGTCTGACTCTGTGCAACCCTATGGACAGCAGCCCACCAGGCTCCTCTGTCCACAGGATCCTCTAGGCAAGAATATTGGAGTGGGTTGCCATTTCCTTCTCCAAAACAGCACTATATATTAATCCTATCTCAATGAAACTGAAAGAAAGAAAGAATTAATTCCACAAACACACAAAAAGAACTGTGATCATTATAAGTAACTTCGGACATCAGGAGTGAGGGAAAAAAAAGAGCTCAAGCAACACAACTAAAATTTAAGAATCTAGGCCTCAGCTTATACCAGTAAGACAAACCACCTCTTACGTTTTATTTGTTTCTTTTGAGTTGAAAGAGGAAACATAACTAAGACCCAAACATTTAAGAAGGCCTGAAGGCAATCATTAAAACAATTCTGACAAAGCCATTCTTACTCCCTTTTCAGTGTTTTGTAGTCATCATTGTTCCTACAGTTCCCAGTATCTCTCAGAGGCAGTTTTATTTTACCTTTACAGGTCAGAGCCAAGAACTCTGCAGTGATTAATTCAACAGTATGCGTGAGCACTGCAGCCACTACTGCCTAACACTTGCTTCAAAGGACAGCATGTCCTATCCAATCAATGTGAAACTATCCTGCATAGCCACTGCTTCCATTTAAAAGCAAGGAGCAACTAGGCCGTCATTATGCTTTACTATAGGAAACAAAATAAACCCTTTTCTGATACAAGAACAAAATGAGACCAAAACTGCAGTGGATAGATAATTTAAGCTCTGAGAAAACTGGGTTTTGTTTTTGTTTTTTTTCTTTTTAGTCTCTAAATTTAGGCCATCCCTGAAATTTACCACCTGTGAATGTAACCCAGCAGAGAGGGAAACAGGCCATCTAAATAAATACCAAGTAAAACAATTTCTACAACTGTCAGAAAATGTTATTTTCAACACATACCTGCTTTTTACTTAGAAAGGGGAAGAAAAAAAGATGGGGGGGGGGGGGGAAGAAAGATAAGAAAGGAACCAAGAGTGGTTGAGTTTCTGTACTACGCCAGGCTTGGCCAAGCATTTTCCATATCCATACCTCACAACAACCTAATTGTCAGAGGTATCACTTGCTCCATTATTATATAAGAGGAAATTAAGGCTTGAAAAGGCAAAGTAATCTGCTGATCACAAAATGACTAAGTGGACAATGCAGGCTCAAACCCATGGTGGCATCCAAACTCAGTATTTCACCATAGTGTGACAAAAACAAAAAGCACTCCCCACCCACTTTGTTTCTGGAGGCTGACTCTGCCAGGTATTGGGAGACACTCTGGTTCTAAAATTATTCTTCTCTAGCATGTGGGGTAAGTCAAGTGGGTCTAAAAGTTCTAGGTGCTTTTTATTTCAATCTTAGTCACTGAGATTCTCACAAACACAGGTTCCTTTGTATAAGGAAAAGTTGTCCTGTAAGTGCAAAGTCATTTGAGCAGAAGGAAGAAAAAGCAATATACCCTATAATTTGCAAATAGTCTTGAAAGTTAGTGGCAGTTGAGCAGTTACTCGGCATTCTAAAGTTCACTAAGCATAGAAACTGGAGAAGGAAATGGCAACCCACTCCAGTATTCTTGCCTGGAGAATTCCATGGATAGAGGAGCTTGGTGGGCTGTAGCCCATGGAGTCACAAGATGTCGGACACGACTAAGCGACTAACACACACGCGCATAGAAAAGTTATATGACATGAATGCTACTTGTATTCACATCCAGTACTATACTTCTTTTTATTCCATCATCAGCTCTATAAAATGCAGAGAAGGTACCTTCAACTATTATTATAGTATTCAAGAGGGAGAAGCTGATCTATTATTGTTTTATTGTGAATACAAGACCACTTCCAATCACATTCATAGGCAATCCAGAAGGTTTCTAAACATTTTTATGTTTACCTAAGTTTTTTTCCCAGCACCATTAAAAATGTTTATTTAAAAATTAGCTACAACGGAGGAGCCTCAAGAGGAAAAAAAATATAAGCCAAGAAGCTTTTGTGAGGACTATGCAATCAGGGACTGGGTCTCTGTAGAGCTGCTTCTACTTCTTTTAAAATACTGTATGTGTATTTTCTCAAAACAGGTATTTGTATACCAAATCATGATCTCTTAAAGGCTGGCCTGAAAAGAAACTTCATCTCAAGAAACAGATCCAATGAAAATGAGAATATGTCCTACAGTCACCAACTCCCTTATCCATTCCCCATAAGATTTATGCATAGTTTAGGAAAGTGTTTATCTCCCCTTTTATCTTAGACACAGTCTATTTAATACAGTTTACTTAACCAACTGACTAAACTGACTACATCTGTGCAGGTACACTAATATACAAATATTTTCAACAGTAAATACTACAGTTCTAAATGACTGCGGTTGGCTGTGTTAGGAAGAAACCACAGACACCAAGGGCCCACTATAAGTTATACACAGGTTTTCAACTGCACGAAAAGTCAGCACCCCAACCCCCTTGTTGTTCAAGGATCAACTGTATCTGAGTCTGAATAAAGCCTGAATAAAGTCTGAATAAAGTTAACAGACTTCTGAGTACAAATATCTGAGACCCCCACTAAAACAAGATATTCCAAAAATAGTATTTCCAAAAGAACCTTACCACTGTAGGAAATCAAATCAAGAGGGACTACAGTTCTGGCAAGGGTATTCCAAATACTTCAAATACTGCCAACAATTCTGTGTCATTAGTAAGCTAATATCACTGAGCAGCCACAATGTATTATAAAGCAGTTTCACATGCATACTTCTACCTGTGCCAAATCCCTGCAATGTTTCATATTCTTTATCTAATTTCATCATCAGAGCAACCCAATTAAATAGGCTACTTCTGTCTACATTTTATAAATGAAGAACTGAAATTCAGAAAAGCATTCCTCTCCATTAGGGCATTCCTCTAATGTCCTCCCCTAATGTCTCAGGCATTTTTCTAACATTACATTTGTCAAACCACATTATAATTATCTGTTTATGTGTCCCTTTGAGGGCAGGAGTTGTTTTTTTATTTACCTATATCTCACGACTCCAAAACAGTGACTGGCACACAGTACACAAACTATAATATCTGCCAAATAAATGAACAAAGGAATTAATTTGACCAAGGTGATAGGGTTGGAATTCAAAGTCATGTCTTCTAGTTCCAATACTCAAGTTCCTTGCACAATAAACAAGAAAATTTGGGGTAAATGACCCTATACACAGATTACAAGGGCAAGAGTCCACACCCTTTGTAATACTATCATTGTACACATAAAATGCCCAGCTTCTATCTTTCTAGTAAGTTATTTGTAACTAGTGATTGTGCAATAACTTAAAAACTACAGCATCTCTAACTTCTTTTAATGTTAACTTCTAAGACTATTTAGAGCATCCACAGATATTAGCAAATAGCAACACCAAAAAGAGGACATTACATGTGAAAAAGACCATGCAATTCCATCTATTTGATGTGTAGTGCTGCAGACATACATAACTTTTAAATAGGGTTCTTGCTCTTTGTCCCAAAGACTTGTTTCTTCCACAGTCATGGATGCGTTAAGAAATCAGCCTTGATTAGCTAAAGGCTTGCAGAACTTCTTCTGCATGTTAGGATAACTATGTTTTAACAACACTCTGTTCCCCCTTCCTATTAAGAAGGTTATAGTTTCTCCCTAGGAAAAGAACCTGGGGCCATTTTGACACTTTGTAGCAGGATCTGTCTTCAGCAGCTCTTAAACAGGGAGCTCCTCACCAAAAGGTGTCAGGAAACTCACACCACAGGCATGAGGGAATCTCTGTCTGTCAGTTGTGACAGATCAGGTTCCAGGGAACCAAACAGCGTACACAAGTCATGAAAGCAGGATTTCCACTCAGTTACCTGCAGTACAGAAACTAGGAAGGGGATCTATTAATGACTTCTAAGGCAAAAATTGTTTTCAAAAAAATGTAGAGTATAAAAAGGAATAAGGGAATGAAGCTCAGAATAAGAGAACTGCTCAGAATAAAACGGTATGCACGTGTGTAACCAAAAAATTTATTTTCACAAAAAACCAGTTTAAGTTTCAGGGTACTTTTTACAACAGATTTTAAAGGTCTGAATTCTTTAAAAGAGTTATCGATATTTAAATTGTTTTGTCAGACTCAACATGAAAAAATATGCACTGAATCTTAATCAGGTGTATGAACTTGTGTCAATCAGCCTTACGGTTAATGTCAGATGTGTGAACTTAGGAAAGGTACTAGTACAAATACAGATCTGGACTTATTTTATCATGCTGCTATCCAGATTTTGCATTTCTGATCACATCTCAAAATTAGGGCTGAAAGTTATGTCATAATATAAAGGTAGCAACTTTCTCCAAGACTGTTCATCTCTGTTACTTATAAATGGAAAATGCTCCAGGACTTTGGAGACAAATCTATGTTCAAATTCTGGTACTATCATTATTAGCAGTTTGAATTTCAGCAAATTACTATGAAATGGAGTATTTCCTGTCACATCAATAAACAAGAATGTCACAGCCATCAGGGATTCTGGCCCTCCAAATGTGAATTTCTGAGTCCAGGAAGAACAATGCCTTCTATCAGGAGCCATCAACCACTCCCCATGGTGAGAACTGGCCCCAGACAGCTGAGATGCATATGAAAGGAATGATTTCAGTAAGCCCAGATTCTTGCATCTTCCCATATATAGAAAAGCATTAAATTCCTTGAGTTATTTGGTTTTCCTTCATTAACAATAATCTTTTGACGTTTAGACTACCTGCTCCTTTTTAAGAGCTTCTATATAACCTGACTCCTCCCCCCTAAAAATTCCCCCCAAATAAAACATAAGTCTCAACTTCTAGGTTGTGACTATTTTTTGTAGGTCGACATTACTCAAACATCCTAAATCTCCATTTCCCCATCTGTACTAGACATAATAAAGCATATTAAAATACTGAAGAAATGGAACTACTGTTATATTTAGAAATAGTACTGAACTCACTTTTAAGAATCTAAGATAAAAACCTAACCCCACTGTCACTTAAATCTCTTCATCCAAAGTCAATACTGCATCAGAGAGAGGATGACCAGTAGAAAGAAAACACTGAGAAAAATTAAAGGTAATATTCACCTCCTTATCTGCCATTATTCTTACTTCATCCAGGGTCTCTCTGCCATCTGGAAAGCCTTCTTTTTCAAGGTCAAAAGTTTCAGGAGAACTCAGTTGTGTCTCTGCAATTTAAAAAATCAAAACTTCATTAATTTTCATTTTGTATTTTCATAGTTAAAAGAAAACACTTATTTCCTTAAGCTTAGAGTATGATAATACTGCAGTAGCAATATAAATCAAGCTTGTTTCTTCTTAAAACTTTACTGAGTTCAGCAGTTAAAGAATCCAGATGATAAAGCAGCAGACATGGGTTGGATCCCTGGTCTGCTGATCACGGAACAACTTTGTTCCATCAAACAACTGTTTGATCCACGGAACAACTAAGTCCATGTGCCACAATTGTAGAGCCTGTGCTCTAGAGCCCGGGAGCGGCAACTACTGAGCCCACATGCCACAGCTGCTGAAGCCCTGCACTCTATTGATCCCGTGCTCCACAAGAGCAGCCAGAGCAATGAGAAACCTACACATCACAACTAGAGAGTAGCCCCCACTCACCATAGTAGAGAAAAAGCCCACACAGCAACGAAGACCCAGCACAGTCAAAACTAAATAAATTTTTTTTTAATTTTTAATGCTGATCTCCATTTTTAAAAAAAGAACTTTACTGAAGCATAATTTATATACAACAGAATTCACCAATTTTCAGTGTACAGTAAGTTTTGACAAATGCATACAATGTATACACGGCATCTTTATATCACATAATTACAATCATTTATATTTGACAAATGCATACAATGTATACATGGCATCATTTATATCACATAACCACAATCAAGATATAAAATATTTCAAGCACCCTCAAAAGTTCTTATGTACCCCTCTGCAGTCAATCCTCCTCTCACTTGACTCCTTGCAATGATCAATCTACTTCATGTTCCTACACTTTTGCCTTTTCCATAAAGTCATATAAATGAAATAACACAGCGTGTCATGTTCTGTGTCTGATTTCTTTCTTCTAGCATGTGTTTGAGAAGCATTCATGTTGTTACATATATCAGTAGTTCATTCCTTTTTACTGCTTAATAGTATTCCGCTGTATGGATATATCACAATTTGTTTATCCATTCATCTATTAATCCATTTGGCTTCTTTTCCAGCAGAGTTCTGGCTTTAAAGTACATTTACACATTTAAAACAAAACATTGCCAATGCTAATTCTGAGGCTAAAAGGATGATTAGAGAAGATATAAAAATTGGGAGCAGAAATACAAATACATTCTCAAAGATACACCTTTCTTTAATTATTCTTTAAGCAGCATATATTAATTCAACATTAATGCAACACATGTTTATCAAAGAAATTCCAGGCACTGTATAGGCCACTAGCAATAACAAGTACTGGGTTGGCCAAAAGGTTTTGGTTTTTTTTTTGTTTTTTTCAGTACAATGGCTCTACTAGCACTTGGTTGTCTTTAACTTCATTTCAAACAATTTTATTAGATTGTATTGTGACAGCTGTTGTTCAGCATACATTTTTTTAAAAACCTATCAAAACTGGTGGGTTTTGTGTAGCCATTTTAGTATTGTAGATGGAAGAAAAAAAAACATTATCGGCATATCATGCTTTATTATTTCAAGAAAGGTAAAAATGCACTGAAACAAAAAAAGATTTGTGCAGTATACGGTGAAGGTGCTGTGACTGATCGAATGTGTCAAAAGCGGTTTGCAAAATTTTGTGCAGAAGATTTCTCACTGGACAATGCTCCACAGTCATGTCAGCCAGTTAAAGTTGACAGCAATCAAATCAAGACATTAACTGAGAATAATCAACATTAACCACACAGGAGGAAGCCGACACACTCAAAATATCCAAATCGAGTGTTGAAAAAAATCTACACCAGTTTGGTTATGTTAATAGCTTTGATGTTTGGGTGCCACATAAATTAAGCAGAAAAAACATTCTTGACCATACTTCCAAGTGCAATTCTCTACTTAAATGTAGTGAAAACATGATGCTTTTTAAAGCAAGTTGTGACGGGCAGTGAAAAGTACATACTGTACAATGATGAATGGAAGAGATCATGAGGCAAGTGAGAAGAACCATCACCAACCACACCAAAGGCTGATCATCCAATGAAGGTGATGCTGTATATATAATGGGATTGGAAGGGAGCCCTCTATTACAAGGTCCTTCTGGAAAGCTAAGTGATTAATTCCATCAGGTACTACTCCCAATTAGACCAACTGAAAGCAGCACTCAATGAAAAAGGTCCAGAATTAGTCAAAAGAAAATACATAATCTTCCATCAAGATAATGCATGATGCACGTTTCTCTGATGACCAGGCAAAAACTGCTATATCCTGGCGAGGAAGGTCATTCTGCTGTATTCGCCAAAAGTTGTATCTTCAGATGTATGTTTATTTTGGTCTCTACAAAATTCTCTTAATGGAAAAAACTTCCTTTCCCTGGAAGACTGTAAAAGGCACCTGGAACAGTTCTTTGCTTAAAAAAAATAAAAAGTTTTGGGAAAATGGAATTATGAAGTTGCCTGGAAAATGGCAGAAGGCAGTGGAACAAAACAATGAATACACTGTTCTATAAAGTTCTTGGTGAAAATAAAAAATGTGTCTTTTATTTTTACTTTAAAAACTGAAGGAACTTTTTGGCCAACCCAGTAAGATGGGGACCCCTCATGCTCTGGTTCAGGGGTCTGCAACTAGTTCATAGGTCAAGTAGAGCCAGTTGCCTGTTTTTGAAAATAAAGTTTTAATGGGACACAGCCACATTCATTCTTCTTTATACTGTCTATGATTGCTTTCAAGTTAAAATAGCAGAGTAATTTCAAGTTCTTTGTATGGCCCACAAAGCCTAAAATACTTATTATCTAGTCTTTTTATATTCGGTTAGTACAAAAGTAATTTTGGTTTTGTACTGCTGAAATTTGCTGTTTGATATTAGAATACATTCTTAAATAAATGCAGTTATGTTATACATCATTTTAATGTGCATTTCTCATTTTGTTTTTTTGCTAATGATTTATTCCTTGCTGTTTATTTTATATTTATTTTAGACTAGGGAAATGATGTCAGACAAAAAGCAAATTTGAGCAATTTTCTTATTCAAGTTCAAAATGGGTTGTAAAGCAGCAGAGACAACTTGCAACATCAGCAACACACTTGGCCCAGGAACTGCTAATGAACGTAGAGTGCAGTGGCTGTTCAAGAAGCTTCACAAAGAATACAAGAGAGACAAGCACAGTGGCCAGCCAACAGAAGTTGACAATGACCAACTGAGAGCAATCACTGAAGCTGATCCTCTTACAACTCCACAAGAGGTTGCTAAAGAAAATGTCGACCATTCTATGATCATTTGCCATTTGAAGCAAATTGGAAAGATGAAAAAATTCAGAAAGTGAGTGCCCCTTGAGCTGACCACAAGTCAAAATAATCGTCATTTTGAAGTGTCTTCTTCTCTTATTCTATGCAACAAAAATGAACCATTTTCTAGATCAGCTTGTGACATGTGATGACCAGAAGTGGATTTTATATGACAACTGGAGACAACCAGCTCAGAGGCTGAACGGAGAAGATCCAAAGCACTTCCCTAACCCAAACCTGCACCAATAAAGGTCATGATCACTGTTTGGCGGTCTGCTGCCTGATTCACTACAACCTTCTGAATCCCAGCCAAACCATTACATCTGAGAAGTATGCTCAGCAAATCAATGAGATGCACCAAAAACAGCAATGCCCACAGCCAGCACTTGTCAAAAGAAACGGCCTAATTCTTCTGTACAACGCCCAATTGCATATCACACAACCAATGCTTCAAAAGTTGACCAAATTGGGGTACAAAGTTTTGCCTCATCTATATTCACCTGATTTTTTTTCACCAACGACTACCACTTCTTCAACCATCTTGATCGATACCTTTTTGCAGAGAAAGTGCTTCCACAACCAGCAGGAGGCAGAAAATGCTTTCTAAGAGTTCACTGAATTCCAAAACACAGATTTTTATGTTACAGGAATAAACAAACTTATTTCTAGTTGGCAGAATATGTTGATTGTAACAGTTCCTATTTTGATTAATAAAGATGTGTTTGAGCCTAGTGATAATGATTTAAAATTCAGTCTGAAACTGAATTATATTTGTACCAACTTAATAGAAAAAGTCTGTCAACCTCTGGTCTAGACATCTATCACTTGATATAAGAACAGAAACAATATTTCAAAAGATGACAATGAGTCCAGAAAGGAAATTTATTTGAGAACACAATCCAGTAAGTTTTCTGTTATCTACACTATACACACTATACATCTAACCAGTATTTCTGTGCTTCACAAATACAATGAGCAGCCAATGCTGGGCAAATAGTATACTTAAAAGGTACTGAGGTAGCTTCTCAATCATCAAATGATTATATACATTTCTAGTGTTAACCACACTTTAATACATCATAATTTTTTTGAAACTGGATACACACACAGATTTCACCACCTTGTTGGAAAAAGACTTAGAGTGTATAAACTTCAAAATCTTCTCTATCAAGCTTTCCTGAGAGATATTTTTAAAAATGACATTTAATCTGTTAGAAAAGAAAAGAGTTGCTCACTGCTTGTACTACTGTAACAATAAAAGTCTTTCATTAAGCTTTCTGTAAATGGCTGAAACATTTAACTATGTATTCAATGATAGTGACTAATTAAGAGGACACTAGCTTCATAGAAATAAATAATGTTAGCATCATGCACAATGTGGGCATGATGTTGTAATCCTGCTTCTTCACTAAGATGATGTTATAATTTGAGTATCAGACCCAGGGAACTATAAGCAATATGAGACAAAACAAAATAGGTAAGATGGACTACTATACTAATCTGTGTTTCACTCATTTAGGACAAATTTTTATACATAGCTTCTAAATTATGTATTTTATTTTTATTGAAGTATAGTTGATTTACCAGTTGTGTTAATTTCTGTTGTACAGCAAAGTGATTCAGTTATACATACATATACATGTCTTTTTCCTTCTTTTCCATTATGGTTCATCACAGGAAATGAAATATAGTTCTATGTGCTATACAGAAGAACCTTATTTTTTATACATTCTGTATATAACAGTTTGCATTTGTTAACCTAAGCCTCCTACTCATCCCTCCCCCACTCCCTCTTGGCAACCAAAAGTTTGTTCTCTAGGTCTGTGAGTCTGTTTCTATTTCATAGGTAGGTTTATTTGTGTCATATTTCAGATCCACATATAAGTGATACTATACAGTATTTATCCTTCTTTCTAACTCAGACGTCACTTAGTATGATAATCTCTACTTTCATCCATGTTGCTGCAAATAGCATTATGTCATTCTTTTTTACGGCTGAGTAATATTCCATTGTGTGTGTGTGCATGTGTACACACACATACACCACATCTTTCTCTATTCATCTGTTGATAGACATTTAGGGTGCTTCCATGTCTTGGCTATTGTAAACAGCGCTGTTATGAACAGTGCTGCATTTTTTTAAATTACATCAATAGTTTTGTCTGGCTATATGCCCAGGAATGGGACTGCTGAATCATAGGGTAATTCTTAGTTTTTTGAGAAAACTCCATAGTGTTTTCCATTATGGTTGTACTAACTTACATTCCCAGTGTAGGAGGGTTCCCTTTTCTCCGAACCCTCTCTGGCATTTTGTTATTTGTAGACTTTTTAATGATGGCCATTCTGACCAGTGTGAAGTCAATGGTACCTCACTGAAGTTTTGATTTGCATTTCTCTAGTAATTAGCAATGTTGAGCATGTTTTCATGTTGGCCATCTGAATCTCTTCTTTGGAGAAATGTCTATTTAGGTCTCCTGCCCATTTTTTGATTAGGTTGTTTGTTTTTTGTTGTTGAGGTATATGAACTGTTTGTCTATTTTGGAAATTAAATCCTGTCGGTTGTATCATTTGAAAATATTTTCTCCCACTCATTTGGTTATCTTTTGCTTTGTAAGTCTTATTAGGTGCCATTTGTTTATTTTTGTTTTTGTTTCTATTGCCTTGGGGGGCTGACCTAAGAAAGCATTGATACAATTTTTATCAGAAAATACTTTGCCTGTGATCTCTTCTAGGAGTTTTATGGTGTCTTATGTTTAAGTCTTTAAGTCACTAAATTATAGAGACTCAGGAGTCTAGCTCCATGAAGAAGTAGTTATACTTTCTTAGCAAAAGAACAATAATGTTAGGGAAACCTTTTACCTAACTCATTTAGAAGTGGCTTATATCAACAAACAGTTGGAGTTAATTAGAAGGTTAATGACAGCAAATCATGATCACAAAAGTTATATAACCACAGTGATGAAGGGCTTGCTTTTTCCTCATTAACTTTCCTCTCATTAGGGATTTCAATATTATTGTATTTGCAGGTTCCTCCTGCAAGATCCCAGGGTGATGTCACATGCCATCATCCTTAACTTACTGCTTCCCTCTGGATGACATAAGTCAAGAGGCCTAGATAGAGAGGGAGCATTTTCATTTTTTCACAAAAATAACACCGTATTCCTGAGAGCTTCTGCCAAAATCATGGCACTTGGTAGTGACATCATTAGACAATAATTCACATAAACTTCAAATAATAAAGAAACCACTTTCAACAAAAATGACACAGTTAAACTTTAAAAATAAGTAAAGAAAGACTTTTACAATATGCTGCCAAATGTTTAAACTTTGGCAGGACTTTCCTAGACTAATGTGTAAATTAAGTATGAGTCTCTATGGGAAAAAACTTGAAAGAAACCAAAATAAGAAAACTACGAGTCTCTCTGACTCCAACAGGTTATATGCAACCTTAGATGTGACTTAAGGTAACATTTGTCCAATTCTCACTGTCCAAAGAGTTTAAACATTAAGACGAATGAGGCTACTGATAACTTATATATTAGCCCTCACTTTTAAGAAAAGCCAAATATACATACATATATATACATATATAAGCTAAAACAAATTCCTTAGAAAGTAGTGATTCATATCACAAAATAATTCTTCATATGATACAATGATTCAACTCAAGAGTTCACTTAGATAATGGATATCTTAGTTCATTTTAAATTATTTTGTATATCAAAACCTTTTCAGATGCAACTTTCAATTAACATCTTCTCAAACCTTAAACAAAGTACATGGATATTTTCATCATTATTATTAACAAAAGCAAAGTACAATACTTAACCAGGTTAAGTATCTATTTGGAGATTAAAAATAAGTCAATGACAGAACTGTGCACAAAATTCAATTTTTGAACTCCCTATGCAATAGACTCCATGAATGGCAATGTAAAACTAACCAGTAAAAGCCTCAGGGGAAAAAACTGCTCAATGACAGGCAAATTTGAGGACAACCCACTTTGAGAACCCATAAACCAAACCATAAAGTCCTCTTGGCTCTGAATGTAGCATTAAATGCTCCAAAGGCTTTGCTGCCATCTCTGATGACACCAGTAAGTAAACAAGCAAACAAAAGAGCCATATTAATTTCAAACTATCTCTAAGAAGAGAAAAGGTGAGATGCAGAACCAATGTTCATCAAAAAAAGTGTTATGTGTATATATATGTGTTGTATGAACACATACACACATCAATCACACATAAACCTCCTAAGAGTGGGTTGGAAAAGTCAGAAAAATTAATAGACACAAAAAGGTAGGGACCAGAAACTAGTAAAAATACAGTGGAGTACTTACCAGGACACACGGTGATTTCCTCTGCAGAACTCTTTGGCATAAAGGCTGAGCTTCTCTTACTGGTCAAAGCAGCAACGCTGAAAAAAGAATCAAACCCTACGTGAATTCCCAGTAAAATAAATCAGAACACAGGACCAAAAGCAATGGTTAGTCTTTCACAAAGCCACAGGTAATCTGATACCTGCTGTCCAATACCACAAAAGCACAACAGGGAAGCAAGGAATCAGCAGTGAAAACTCCAAGTCAAAAATAGGGAAAATAAATATGCTTACAACTATGGTTTCAGGGAAATCACTGAATGAAAAGAATCCCCTTTTGGAGTCTTCACAAAGGAAGGCTGAAGGGTAAGGACTCTCCATGGAACCACAGAAGACCAAAAAAAAAAGTCTACTCCAATATAAGGATGTCAAAATTGTTTTACAGTCTCCATCTCAGCCTTCTGAAAGCTAGGGTTGTGTAAACTCATGAGACGATATGAAGATTCTTCTGACACAATAGCTTTTCCCTCACCTTGCAGTTTAATTTCCTATTTATCTCAAGATGTGGTTCTACAAGCAACAAAAATAAGATACAATTCCAAACTGCCTACAGCAAAAATCTGTCCAACCAAGTTAAGTATCTCTTCTGAGGAAAACATAATTATGAAAGGCTACCCTCATCCAATCTTTTGGTTTACCCTGACTGCTCATGGAGCGCAATCTTTTCCTGACACAGGAGCACACAGCTGAGAGATCTGAGCATCTGAGCTAGCCCCCTCATGCTTCACAGAGCTTTACAATTAGTTTAATCAAGTATGCAAGAAAATGCTTAAAAACATAAATCATCACATCAACGAAGAACCACAGAGAGGAGAGAATAACCACCACTGATTCATGATAAATAACTAAATGCTGATAAGAAACCACAAGTGATTTCTCCCTCTAAATAAAATATCTCAGAGCATTTGTTACAAACCTAAGCAAGATACAGTTTATTCTGCATGTAATATTAGAGCTCTATTCAAAGGGTCCATCACAAAACAATTTGCTGACATTTATTAAATGGGTTAATCAATTTGAAGTCAAACCACATTGCCTGCAATTCCAACTCTCTCCTGGTGACAAAGCGTATAATCATTTATTAAAACCTACATCTGCCCTGCAGAAGGCTCACCACAACAAAGCAGAAAGGACTGCAGGAAGCAGAAGGCTACTCCGGTTAAAACCACTTACAAAACTGTCTTAACAGCAGGAAAATCAAACCAAAGTCACATTCTTCAGCTCAGAAAGAAAACACCCAGTACTATCAACTTAACCAAAAGCCTAAGAACATCAACTTAAGTAACAGCAAATGACAATTGGGCCTCAACTTCTGTTTGGGAGATGACAGTCAGTTAACACAAAATTAAGCTCTTGAATAATCCTCAAAGGTCAACTAATGATAAAAGAGAAAAGTAATTGGATGTCTGATCTAATTAATGCAGTTTATAACCAATCAACCTTACAGTTCAGTTCAGTTCAGTCACTCAGTCGTGTCGGACTCTTTGTGACCCCATGAACCACAGCACACCAGGCCTCCCTGTCCATCACCAACTCTCGCAGTCTACCCAAACCCATGTCCATCATGTCGGTGATGCCATCCAACCATCTCATTCTCTGTCGTCCCTTCTCCTGCCCTCAATCTTTCCCAGCATCAGGGTCTTTTCCAATGAGTCAGCTCTCCACATCAGGTGGCCAAAGTATTGGAGTTTCAGCTTCAACATCAGTCCCTCCAATGAACACCCAGGACTGATCTCCTTTAGGATGGACTGGTTGGATCTCCTTACAGTCCAAGGGACTCTCAAGAGTCTTCTCTAACACCACAGTTCAAAAGCATCAATTCTTCTGCACTCAGCTTTCTTTACAGTCCAACTCTCACATCCATACATGACTACTGGAAAAACCACAGCCTTGACTAGATGGACCTTTGTCGGCAAAATAATGCCTCTGCTTTTTAATATTGCTGTCTAGGTTGGTCATAATTTTCCTTCCAAGGAGCAAGCGTCTTTTAATTTCATAGCTCCAATCACCATCCGCAGTGATTCTGAAGCCCAGAAAAATAAAGTCAGCCACTGTTTCCCCATCTATTTGCCATGAAGTGATGAGACCGGATGCCAAGATCTTCGTTTTCTGAACGCTGACCTTTAAGCCAACTTTTTCACCCTCCTCTTTCACTTTCATCAAGAGGCTCTTTAGTTCTTCTTCATTTTCTGCATAAGGGTGGTGTTATCTGCATATCTGAGGTTATTGATATTTCTGCCAGCAATCCTGATTCTAGCGTGTGCTTCATCCAGCCCAGCGTTTCTCATGATGTACTCTCCATAGAAATTAAATAAGCAGGGTGACAATATACAGCCTTGATGTACTCCTTTTCCTATTTGGAACCAGTCTATTGTTCCATGTCCAGTTCTAACTGTTGCTTCCTGACCTGCATACAGGTTTCTCAAGAGGCAGGTCAGGTGGTCTGGTATTCCCATCTCTTTCAGAATTTTCCACAGTTTATTGTGATCCACACAGTCAAAGGTTTTGGCATAGTCAGTAAAGCAGAAATAGATGTTTTTCTGGAACTCTCTCGCTTTTTCGATGATCCATCGGATGTTGGCAATTTGATCTCTGGTTCCTCTGCCTTTTCCAAAACCAGCTTGAACATCTGGAAGTTCACGGTTCACGTATTGCTGAAGCCTGGCTAGGAGAATTTTGAGCATTACTTTGCTAGCATGTGAGATGAGTGCAATTATGCAGTAGTTTGAGCACTGCCCTTCTTTGGGATTGGAATGAAAACTGACCTTTTCCCGTCCTGTGGCCACTGCTGAGTTTTCCAAATTTGCTGGCATACTGAGTGCAGCACTTTCACAGCATCATCTTTTAGGATTTGAAATAGCTCAACTGGAATTCCATCACCTCCACCAGCTTTGTTCGTAGTGATGCTTCCTAAGGCCCACCTGACTTCACATTCCAGGATGTCCAGCTCTAGGTGAGTGTGAATGATCACACCTTCGTGATTATCTGTGTCGTGAAGATCTTTTTAGTACAGTTATTTTGCGTATTCTTGCCACCTCTTCTTAATATCTTCTGTTTCTGTTAGGTCCATACCATTTCTCTTCTTTATTGAGCCCATCTTTGCATGAAATCAACCTTCACATATTATTAAAGTAGGAAGATTTAAGAAGGTAACCCCAATTAATCCATCCATCAAGAATAACTGAGAAGGTAATACAAATACAGCCATTTAAGGAAAGATGAGATAAAATCATACTAAAAGTGACACTGGATATGGAGTGAGGGTGATACAGGTTCTGTGTGGCCTGAATAATATAAATGCTTCAAAGAGGATGTAAATCTTAAGACTTTTAAAAAGATGTATATGGTTTGGATATGTGGATAAAATAAGCATAAGCATAAGGAACAAAGGGAGAAAGGACAAGGACCGTAAAGAAATCATTCTAGAGCCTTGTTATTGGCATAGGAAGCGAGTGTCGTTAAGACAGTAGCAGGATGTGACCACTTTTCAGGAACAGTGTAGATGGAATTTGTGCCAAGACAGTTGTGTTAGACAAGTAAACTTTTAAGATCTCTTCCACCCTACTTCACTAGGCTTCTATGAGATGCCTATTTGAGAACTGGAAGATAACAATTTCTCTTTGGCTCTGTGTATAAAAGAGCTAAAAGTTCCCTGGGAAAGCTGTTCCTATACAGTCTCATTCATGTGGCGATCTTTTATTCTGGTGCTATCAGAGGAGAATTCAGACCCACGATAATATTTAATCTTACCTCTGTGAGACAGGTACAGAATTTCCTTCTTCAGAAGTTTCTTCAACAAAGAGTCCTTGGGAAGACTGTAAAGAAAGATGTAACATCCTAAATATATAGGCACAGATGAACTGGTTTTTCTTCCTTTAAAAAAAAAATAATTGTTCAACATTAACACTCAGCATATAGTAATAAGAATAAAACATTTTACAAAAGTCAGTGAGTTTAAGTAAAAAGAACATATTCTGTGGAATCAGAACACTGGAATTTAAATCACAGGTGAATCACCTATTAACTTTTAATCCTTGATAAGTAACATCTCAATCTGTTTCCTCATCTTAAAATAGTATTAAAACCCACTTCACAGTGTTATTGTGAGAATTAAACAAGATAATATATACAATGCACCGTGTAAAACACAAGGCATTAAATATTAGTGAGTCAAATGAATTATGATTTCAGAAAAGCAATTATGAAGCTTTTGTTGTGGAAGGAAGAAATACAGAGAAAAGTTCAGCTCTCAATGGAAAGAAGTATCTCTTGGTAGAACCAAGACATAACATAGGCTATCCAAAAAAAAAAAGTTATAAAGATTCTTTTCACTATGAACCTGCCACTATGGTTAATATTTAGCTACAAAAGATATCTTTTAAAAAACACAACAAATAAGGACCAGATAAGGAAAAAATTATTTTCTTTGTTAATAGAGTTGGTGCAAATGTTAACTCATTAAATGTAGGTACGTGGAAAAGTGTGGGAAAAGCAGCTACTGCTGACTTAGGGGTACTTCTAAGGAAGTACCTGCGCTGTGAGGCTTCTTCCAACAGATATAAAGCTGAAGTTTTCAGGGTCTCCTAACAGAATATAAATAACCTAAACAAGTTAGGCACCTCTCTATCTCTCAAGTAAATGATGAAATATACTAACAAATAAGAAGAGCCTAAATGAGTCCTCAGTCAAAGAGAAGATAAAGCTGTACAATGACTGGGAATGTAGTCATCATGAAAAAGGAGGGTTGAACAAAACTGTCAAAAGGACTAAAATACAACAGTAATAAATACTTTATTTGCTTGAACTCAGTGGTGACAAAACAGTTTTGTTCCTGTTATCTAAGAAACCACCAAAAGATAAATACTGACACCTGGTGTCCATTTAATAGAATTTTACTTTATCGGAATGACTAGCCAATCAAGACTTATTAGGCTTCAGAAACAAATAAGGCACTAACCAACAAGTTATGAGATACTGCCATCTCTACCTTAGGCTAAAGCACATCTTGATCTTTTCCAGTGTAGTTTTTTTTTAGTTATCGTTACACCTATTATGTGTCAGGCCTATGCTAATCACTTTACATGTGTTATCTCCTTTAATCCTCACAAGAACCTTCTGAGGTAGAAGCTATTAAATTATTTTAAAAATGAGGAACGTGAAATTTCAACAGGTTAAATCATCTTCCCAAAATCATAGAGTTGTTCAAAGTGAAGCTTGGACCTTTCTGACTCCAAATGATCTTCTTCCTAACTATGTCAATACAGAATCCCAAACTGTCTTTATTTCAATAAATCATTTTTAATTTCTAAACTTACACCTCAAAGGCAGTGATCTAAACACAGAGGCAAAGTAAGGTTCTTCAAGAATATGAAAATAAGAGAGCAAAACAAGCAAACAAAATTTGATTAGACTATTCACAGCTAATCAAAATGAACAGAGAAGCATGACAGGAATGAAACTTTCACTAAGGAAGCTGTGGCCTAATCAAGACATTGTACTCCGCATGAACAAATATGCTAATGGAAATGGATAGTTTGCAACAAATAAAAAAGAAAAATCCAAAGACCCAGAATCAAGCAGTGGCTTCAAAACCGTAATCTGCAAGTGAAAGCACATCATCTGATCACCACAGAAATGCTCTCTGCTGTCAGGCACTAGTAGCTTATTAGGTCTTTCCACAACCTAGTTGAACCACTCCTTAAAATTTCCATTTTCTGATTATTATTTCAGCCTTCCAGATCCTTCATCCTTGAAAAAGATGTGATGGTCAATGAAAATGTCCGTCTTCCACAATAAAGTAATAGAGATTTGGTATACATACCAGCTTGATATTTGGTTAGTCAAAGTCAGTTCTCATATTCTCACACAACCTGGGAAAGAAATCCCAGTACCTGGACTAAAAATTAAAGATCAGACCCTGAAAAGTAATGACCACATCAATATACTACCCTTCTTCTCCCTGCTGTAAAGCCATTTAGATGACCCCTCCATCTTCATTAAAATCTTCTCTATAATTGCAGTGATGCCAGAAACCAGTTATCTGATTCAAATTGCTTGTCTATACAAAGTTTTTGCAACCTTCGTATAGACTAAGTAATTTGCCTCAAGGTGAATGTTTCTCTGAGTCCTTATTTCTGGGACTCTTGCTATCTCTATTAACCAAGGAGTCTCAAATATGGCCAGTTCCAGCAAAGTCATGCTGTTGTTCAGTCACTAGTCGTGTCCCAACTCTTTGCAACCCCATGGACTGCAGTACACTAGGCTTCCCTGTCCTTCACTATTTCCCAGAGTTTGTTCAAACTCATGTCCATTGAGTCGGTGATACAAAGCCATAGAAAATGTTTAACAAGCACATAAACTCTTTCTACCCAGTTCCTGAAAGCAGAAGGCCAAGATGTGAAATTACAAATGCAAGATTTTCATCATTTGACGACAGAATTAGGATATTAATTTCTCTTTGTTTCTTAAAGATACTATTCTACATTGGCAAGAATGCAGTGAACTAGGCATTTTCATACACTGCTGGAAGGAAACAGTACCAATTTGAACAACCTTTCTTAAAAGCAATTTAGCAGTAAACAGTAGGTCTTCTTTTCTATATTCATAACTGTTTAACCCAGTATCTTTCTGGTTCCCTATCCCTAAAGACACAAATTAGTGTAATTAAATAAATAAAAGTTTTACTTAGATGTTAATCACAACTGAAATATCCCTCCATAGGAAAATAATTTAAATATTATAGTAAACTCATAAACAGCCATTAAAAATGAGATCTATAAGTAATTTTAACATCAGAAAATGTTTGTATGTTAAGTTAAAATACAAAAATATAGTAGTATGATCTAAACTATAGAAAAAAATAGGTATAGAAAAAAAGATGAAGGAATACATCACTGGATGGTAAGACTGTGGATATTTTCAACCTTGTTCTTTACACTTTTTGGCATTTTTCAAGTTCTAAATGATTTCTAAAATTAATGTTAATGACTAAACTGAGTATTTACTAGGTTGTCTACCTGATCTCCTTTTACTGAGGACTGTTCCTCACCCCCTTGAACGTTAGTATAGCAGTGGGCTCATAGCCATTTGTACAATTTGGATCATGGCCCCTTTGAACCACAGACAACTGGGCTGGGGAGGACTAATAACTCCACATGGGCTGTAAGTCATTTCCTAGAAGTTTGCAGTTGAAATTTGGAGAGAATAAATCTCCTGTAACCTGTATTTACCTTTGGGAACTGGAGGATCAATGTCTTCCACCTACCATGTATAGCAGAGAAGCAAAGGAAGCCAGTTTGCAGGGAGAAAAATGAAGCAGATATAACTATGAGCCAGGGATGAATTTTCTAAACCTAGACCTTATTTAGGCTTGGTTTACCATTCTGTTTGAGAATTTATGAGAATCTATCTTTTTTATGATCAAGTCCTCTTTTTAATTAAGCTAGCTTGACTTGGTTCTTGAAGCCAAATAGTACCAAATAATAACTATGTGTAGTATTTGGTGGCCTCTTCATGAAGTTAGAGAACTTCAACTTAAAAGCCAGCTACTAGGTTCTAATCACTTCCAGTCTATTCTAAAGGCACTAGTTTAAAACCTCAGAACCTGACACAAGTCTATGCTCTAAAAACTCCAGCCCCTGGGATCTTTCAAGCTAACAACTTGAATTACAGTAAATCATTAAATATTCACTCTGTGGACTTAGTTTATTCTTTTAAGAAGAAGCATCTCTGAATCACAATGAATAAACAAAATGTTATCATAAGCATAACTTAACTTTCCTTTGAAAGAGAGGCAAATCACTGGAAGAACTGTTAGGAAAAATGCTTTATCTTTCTACACAGCTATCTTTCTAGAACATGGATGAAGAAGGCTGCTAGGGAAGAAAAATTCCCATATATATTTTCAATCAATAACCTCTGGTCCCTTAAAGAAAACTACCATTTACTGAGTGGCTATTATCTCCTAAGCATTATACTAGACATTTTACATAATTCACTTTATTCATTAAAACTACTGAAAGATATGAATAACTACTTTCATTTTACAGATGTTTTTAAATTGAGATTCAGAAGTTAAATGGCTTTCTCAACGGCAGTTACTAAAACACTAAAATAAAAATTCAAACTCCAAATCCATGCTCTCTACACAATGCAATGAAATTTCTCATAGCTACCATTTCTTGAACCCTTAAAAGAGATAAAAGAAAAAAACAGCATAACTGTAAAACAAAACCAAAAACTCAGAGTACAATAACAGAAACAGCAACACAAAGCAGTACAGTAATAAAATATTCTATATCCTTGAAAATTAGTTTATAAAGAATCTGTAATTATATGATTGTTAATACTCAGAGAAAAAAAGAATATAAGTTTAACCTACCATATATACAAATATATATAATATAATCTAGGTATCTCAGAAAAAGACTTAAAAGGCAAATGTGCCCAAATAGGGAATCGTTTTCAGTAAATTATTGAAAATCTCAAGCAAAAATCAGAAACGCAGGATTACAAGAGGTAAAAAAGTCAACTGGAAAACCACCTGCACTTCCTATCACAGAGGACTACTTCCCCTAATACATAATGGATGCCTATAAACCACTAAGAAAAAGACTGATATAAAAGAAAAATGCCGATAAGATGTAAGCAGACAAAAAAAGGAAATACAAATGGGTCTCAAGCACACATAAGAAAAGTGAAAATTAAGACTGCACTGTGATACTACTGTGTTTCATCCTCAGACTGGCAAAGATTAAGAAGTCCTGACCAAAAAAAAAAAAAAGAAGTCCTGACAATACGGTACTGGTATGGGTATGGGGAAAGCTGCTACTCATACAACCTCTACAGAAGGCAATTTAGGAACAGCTATCAAAATTGTAAATACATATATATTTTATCTACCAACTACATCAACAAGTTACCCTAAAAAATTTCCCATGTAGATGAAACACCTTATGCACAAAAGTAATAATCCTCTTCCAATTTAAAAAAAAAAAAATAATAATCACTGCAGCAGTGTTTGTAATAGTAATATTTTGGAAACAACCTAAATGTCCACCAATAGGAACACTAGATACATTAAACTCATCCATACATAGTGTATTACACATTCTCCCTCCAAAAGAAAAAGAAGATATTCTTTATGTACTGTTATGGAATGATCCCATAGAGACAGTAAATGAAAAAAGCAAGGTACAGAATAATGAAGAGTACACTATCAGCTGTGTAAAAGGTGAGGAAAAGTATCCATACACATTGTTTTGCACCACATGAAATCCTCAGAAGGATGCACTAGAAAACAGTAAAAAATGTTGACTCCAGGAAGGGGAACTGGTTGGCTGGGGATGGGGATAGAAGACAAACTTTATTTATATCTTTTTAAAATTTTAAGTCAGTTGAACATTACTACCTATTCAAAAACTTAACTTTTTAGAAATACATATTTTAAAACAAAATAAACTGATACATACATCTGATACAATAATGTTTTCAAGAATGCCTAAGGAATAGGAAAAGATCTAAGATAAGCTCTTAAGTAGGAGAAAGGAACAAAGTTTATATAGAAAAGTCTTCATTTTGTTGAAAAATTTAAAAGGAAAAATAACTTTATATGCATAAAAATAATGATGATTGCCTCTTGGTGCTGGTATTATGGTCAATTTTTTCTTCTTTACACTCTTCTGTACTTTCCTAATTTTTCATAGTGAGCATATATGTGTTACTTTAGAAGTCGAGAGGAGAGGGCGACACAAAAAACAGCTAAAATAATCCTTGTTTAATCTGTGAATAAATCATCCTTAATCACAGCATCACTGACCCTTACCTGACCATGACTGGTTGTTGGTTCTTCCTCCAACAAAAGTTTCTCTTTCAAGCTTTTAATTGGACTTTCTTGGAAATCCTTGGTTTTTGAGTGCCAGACAGATGCCCTAGACTCCTGCCTCTCCTCTTTGTCTTCATCTCCCACATCTTCTGAGATGCCTTCATTTTTTTCACTAGCCTGATCTCCTTGGCCACATTCATTCTGGATCAGAGAAGGAGGTCTAGGTAACACTGGTTCCCCAAAACCTTTTTTTTTTAAGAGCTGCCTCTGAGTCATTTTCAGGCTCTTTTGATAAACCTCCAACTGGCAGAGAATGACCTTGGTATACTGGTTAGGGTCTACTCCATCAGGGCAGAATGGAATACCCCAGAAGTAGTGTACAGTGCCCCCAGTGTCCTGGAGACCTTTGGCATCTGCTGGGGTATGCAGACAGTGCCTAGATGTGTCCCCCCTACCCTGGGCAGCTTTGTGAAAAGCACAACCCCTCCCAGTACTTTCCTGTGGCTTCCCACACTGTGTGTGCTCAGCCAAGTGGCCAGTACATCTGTCAAAACATTTAAAGTTCTCATTCTCAAACACTGGCTGGCTTGATTGGTCCCAGCTTCCTGAGCTGCCAGAGACCGGCTCCTCTTCAGTGTTTTCAGTGTGGTCCCAAGGCTCCTCTCTTTCCTCAGACTCGTTTCCCTGACTGATATGTGAGCCTTTAAACAGTGATGGAGGTACCAGCTGCCATATGCCTGTAGGTATTTGAGAAAAAGTAGGGCTAAGGACAAACCATTTTTTATTAAGAGGGTTTGGTAAGTTATCACTTATCAAGAATTACATAATGTGGGTAAAAAAGGCTCTTCTTTGGGTTTAACCAAAAGTTGGCTTCTCCTGGGAGATAAAAGTATGCTGCATATTAGTGAGATCTCAGCTACTATCTGATTTAACCTCTTTAATACCACCAAAGGGATTCTGGACATTTCTGTATATCTACTCTCAGCATGATATCCCTCTGATATGGTTATGCTTGATGAGAAGAAGGAGCCAGAACAGGGAGACATGCCTTCAGTGGTCCCAGAGTCTGTGGTTTTCTGTTGGTGGGACTGTGAAGATGGTCCAGTGGCCAGAGGTCGAGATCTGGTAGCAGAAGCATCAGAAGGCCGGCAACTCTGAAACAAGTGATCCCACACCAGACCAGGTTTATTATTAAGATAGCGATACATGAAGGATCATAGGAAGTACAAAAAGAGGAGTCCACTGTCCCTAAGAGACTCTCTTCTCCAAAACGTAGATGCTCAATTCAAATAAATTCCACAATGTGTACTGCATGCCTACTATGTACGAAGCATTGTATTAGATCACTATACTAGACCTTTTTCTAATGTAGAAAGGTGAATGGCATAAAGGATGGCTCAGGATCTGCCACTGGCAAACAGCTTTCACATTTAAAATAACTTCAATTACACATATTCAAATCACAATTTAATATTATGTTTAAAATTTTAATACTGCTCATTCTGTCTCTTCATAACCCACCTCCAGTTCTCATTCCCTTTGTTCTCATTCCCCACAATACAGGGGAAGTAAGCACCTTATCTTGCTCTCTTTTGGTTTCTTGGTACTCAGTAACTCTTTTCAGAAGCTGCCAAATACTATTGTTCTCTTAAGGCATGGACTGAAAATTTGTGAGGTAGAAAACTCTTCCATATAGAATTAACAAAACACTAAATTGAGTTCACAGTTCGACACAAGATTTTAAAAATGATAATGGGAAATATCTATTAATTGAAAACCATATGAACTACTTACTACAGCTAGTTCCTAATTAGCCATGACACTGCAGAAATAAAATGTTACTGATCAATCCTCACAAACTTTTTCAACATAGCATATTTACATTCAGGCTCTCCGCAATGGCTTTCCTCAAGAGCTCCTCTTCTTCCGCCTCCTGGCTGTTCACCTCCCTAGCTTCCTGTTCACTCATTTTGAGAGCCAGAGCAAACTGTTCTTCTTCTGTCATTTCTGTAAGAAGATAGGGAAAAGAGAGAGAGTGACACCATAGACATTAAATAAGTGTGTAGACAAGAAACAGAATTATTAAACTTTTTAAGCGAAGACACTAAAGACCACTTAGTACAATTTTGTGAATAAGGAAAGCTCCAAAAGGTAATGTACCAGTAAAGATCAGTAGCAGTAGCTATAAGAGTCCAGGATTAACCAAACTGTGAGCTCCTATGAAGGCAGAGTTTCTGCCTACTTTCTTCACTGTTGTATCTTCAGCACAAGAGAAGAATACCTGGCTCCTGACAGGTAATATCTGGTGAATAAATAAGAGGACCTAACTCCCAATCCAGGTTTTTTCAATACCTATCACTTCATACTGATACATATTTGCTTTATGCTTAACATCAAGCCAGAGTAATTTTACTTTTCAGAATTTTCTGATTTATCCAGTAGAAAAGAACATCTCTAAAGAACCGAGTGTCATCCCCAAACACCATTTCCCATTAAAAGCAACTGGGGTACCCTGGAGAGGAACAGTTGACAGCAAGTCTGGAGAATGAAACATATTAATAGAAGACAAATTAGAATATCTGTCAAAGCTATGAGCAAAGAATCTACCAGATACTACTAGGGTCGTATCAAAAGAACTTAAGACTCAACTTAAAAAGGTTCTCAATGGCCAAAAATGAGACCACTGAACATCAACAAGGATAATGAATACAATGAATTAAAACATACTAAATAAGTTTAACTGGAGAAGGGAATGGCAACCCACTCCAGTATTCTTCCCTGGAGAATTCCATGGACAGATGAGCCTGGCAGGCTACAGTCTATGGGGTCACAAAGAGTTGGACACAACTGAGTGACTAACACACAAATAAGTTTAAATCTATAAACTCATAATAGTACCTAAAAAAAAAAAAACTAATTGGTCACTGTTGAAGAATGTTAACAATATATTATTCAATCAATAATGAATCAATTATTTTGAAAACGAGAAAAAAAAAAAGGATAGAGAATCAAGCTTTTGTCCTATTCTTCTAGTATAAGCTATACTACCAGATAACCAGATAGATGAAAAGAAGCTTCTCTTTAAAGAGTTATAAGATGGTGTGGAGAAAAGGGAACCCTCTTGCACTGTTGGTGGGAATGTAAATTGATAGAGCCACTATGGAGAACAGTATGGAGATTCCCTAACAAAATAGGAATAAAACTACCATACGACCCAGCAATCCCACAACTGGGCATATACCCTTAGAAAAATCATTCTAGAAGGCACATGTACCCCAGTGTTCATTGCAGCACTATTTACAATAGCCAGGACATGCAAGCAACCTAGATGTCCATCGACAGATGAATGGATAAAGTTGTGGTATATATATGTGTGTGTGGTGTATATATATATACAATGGGCTTCCCTTGTGGCTCAGCTGGTTAAGAATCTGCCTGCAATGCGGGAGACATGGGTTTGATCCCTGGATTGGGAAGATCCCCTGGAGAAGGAAACCGTAAACCACTCATTTTCTCGCCTGGAAAATTCCAAGGACTGTATAGTCCATGGGGTCACAAAGAGTTGGACACAACTGAGTGATTTTCACTTTCACCTACATATAATTGAGTATTATTCAGCCATAAAAAGGAACAAATTTGAGTCCGTTGTAGTGAGGTGGATGAACCTAGAGCCTGTTATGCAGAATGAACTATGTCAGAAAAATAAAAACAAATATTGTATATTGACACATATATATGGAATTTAGAAAAATGGTACTGATTAACCTATTTGCAGAGCAGCAGTAGAGATGCAGACATAGAGAAAAGACTTGTTAGACACAGTGAGGAAAGGAGAGGGGAGAACGAATTGAGAGAGTAGCACTGAAACATATATATTACCATATGTAAAGCAGATAACCACTGGTAATATGCTGTATGATGCAAGGAGCTCAACCCAGTGCTCTGTGACAAACCTAGAGAGGTGGAATGGTGAGGGAGGGGAGGGAAGGAGATGGGAGAGAGGTTCCAAAGGGAGGGGACATATGCATACCTGTGGCTAATTCATGCTTATGTATGGCAAAACCAACACAACACTGTAAAGCAATTATCCTCCAATTAAAAATAAATAAATTTAAAAAACAATACTTCAAAAGAGAATTATTCTAGCTAATAAATATAAAAAAGAATACTGCCATTTTGTATAATGCTTATGGACAAGATTCTGGCAGTGACTAACTACACATATGACCCAGCAATCCCAATTCGAGCAATGTACTCTAATGATATATTTTCAATTTTTTTAAAAAATAAATATGCACAAGACAGCATATTTAAAAAACAAAGACATCACTTTGCTGACAAAGGTCTGTATAGTCAAAGCTATGGTTTTTCTAGTAGTGAGAGGGTTACAGGCAGGAAGGCCAGGGGTCTCCAAACAGAGGAAATAGGCTGCAAGTCTTAGACATTTTTTCTCTCTCTTTTAAGCAGCAGGAGAAAACAAACCACAAGTGTCAGATTTTTTTTCCCTTCTCTATACAAATTTAAAAGGTTTCCCTAAAATTCTGTGTTGCCATGACAACACCTAGTTCCACCTGAACTTAACTTTTTTCAAACCTTGAGCTAACCAATGCATTCTTCTTATGGAAACAGTTTTCTTAAGCTATGTTAAAGAACTATGTATTTACACTAAAGTCTGTCTCCAAGTCTGTTCTTAAGACTTAGATAAGGGCTCAACAAACCTATAGGTTTTACTCATATACTATTCTCCTTATCTATGTTAATGAAACTATATATTTATTTGGAAACCTGCCTTTCTTCAAGATTCATGTCAATCGTTTTATGGCCCAGGATGACTCACCTGGTGCCAATGTTATATCAAAACGCATGGTGTGGGTGAGGGGCCTGGTGCCACTCTGAGACATCTCCTTTCTCTAATTAACAGCTCGCTGATAGGTATGTAACATACTGCTAAAGGCTAGCAGGGGGGCACTCTTTCTGCCCCCTTCTGATGTCTATGTCAGAAGCTTTGTCCATCTCTTTCATACTTCAATAAAACTTTATCATGCAAAAGTTCTGAGCAATCAAGCTTCATCACTCGCCCCGGATTGAATCCCTCTCCTCTGCAGGTAAAGAATCCCGGTGTCTTTCACAGCTCAGCAACAACCTCGCACCTTGGGGTCTCATCTGGAACCTGAAACTGGGACCTCTCATGCCAGAGGCAAGAAATGTAACCTGTAGACCAACCAGCCTGCTTCAGCAGTCATGTACAGATGCGAGAGTTGGAGCACTGAAGAACTGACACTTTTGAATTTCGGTGCTGGAGAAGACTCTTGAGAGTTCCTTGAACTTCAAAGAGGCCAAACCAGTCAATCCTAAAGGAAATCAACCCTGAATATTCATGGAAGGATTGATGCTAAAGCTGAAACTCCAATACTTTGGCCACCTGATGCAAAGAGCTGACTTACTGGAAAAGACTTTGATGCTGGGAAAGATTGAAGGCAAAAGCAGAAGAGGGTGACAGAGGATGAGACAGTTGGATAGCATCACCAGTTCAATGGACATGAATTTGAGCAAACTCCAGGAGACAGTGGAGGACAGAGGAGCCTGGCATGCTGTAGGCTATAGGGTTGCAAATAGTTGGACACAACTTAGTGACTGAACAATGACAACAAAACCAAATATGTACTACATTTTTCACTGCAGCGTTGTTTGAATTTGCAAAACACTGTAATCCATGTAATGACCATCATAGGACACTGCTTGAATAGATTTCGGTATTCATACATAAAACTGTAAAGAAGAACAAGGAAGGTATCTATGCTCTAGGAATAGAATTATTTTAAAGATACACTATTAAGTTAAAAAAAAAGCAAAACACAAAAAAGATTATATAGTATGCTAATTTATGTGAAGAGTGACACAAGAAAGATGAATTAGAACCTAATCCAAATGGTTATATACAGGTAGCTGGGTACAAAGTGGAAGGGATAAGGGAGCGAGTGACATTTCTTTGACTATGATATACCTTTGACTATGATATTCCTTTTGGTATATCTTTGACTTAATCAGGTAAATGTTAAACCTGTTTTTAAAAAGTAAACTAAAATCAGTAAGGATGAGGGATCCCTAAGATTAAATCCCAACATAAAAAAATGCACCCAAATAAATGTAAAGTGATCTTAATGAGAATGAAAACAGATCAGAATTAACCAGTGAATGAACGTCAGATGGCCTTAGATTTTCTTTATAGAGAGGTTTTTAACTATGAATTCAAATTCTTTAACAGACATAAGGTTATTTAGATGTTCTCTTTCTTCTGTATCAGTTTTCACAAATTATGTTTTTCAGTGATGTTTTTAATTTGTTTCAATTCAGTGTTTCTCAGTCCTTTTTTCATTATTCTTCTCTGAAGAATCCTTTCTAGACTTTTTTTCAAAGTCAAAATCTGTGGAAGTACCTAATGTAATGTTTACAGGGATATGAACAGCTTTACATGATCATATAAGAAGAAAAATTTAAAATCAGAGATCCAAGCTTTCCTCTTTAATAAGCTAAATAATGAAGAGCAAACAACCCAAAGTAAGAAGAAAGTAATATAAAGAGCAGATATCAATGAAACAGAAGATGGTGTGCAACACAGAAAACAAAATTTAATACCAAAACCTGGTCCAATGAAAAGGTCAATAAAATTTATAAATCTCTGATTAGACTGATCAAGAAGAAAAAGAAAACATGTAAGTTAACAATACAGGAATAAGAAGGAATCACTACAGATTCTACAGTCATAAAAAGAATAACAGAATACCATGGACAACTTTATGCCAACAAATTTGACAAACAAACATGCATTCTCAACTGGCATGATATCATCCCCAAGTGGACAAAAATTGGTTCTCGGAAGTCCAAGAAATCTTGCTCTCTTTATATATAAAACAGAGGTGTACAAGTCGGTACATAAATAGGATATATAGCATTATCTATGGCATTAAAATTTCATGGGGAGAGTGGTGGCTAGGAAAAAAAAAGCCTAAAAAGGATCCTTCGGGGAACAGTAATGAAAAGAGGACTGAGAAACACTGACTTAAGTGAAACAAACAAATTTTAAAAACCCACTGAAAAACATAAATTATGAAAACTGACACAGAAGAAAAAGAGTATCTGAACAGCCTTATACCTATTAAAGAATATGAATCTGTAATTAAAAACCTCACTATAAAGAAAATCCAAAGCTATCTGACATTCACCACTGGTCAATTCTAATAAAAACTAAAGAAAAAAATAATAGCAACATAATTCAGAAAATAAAATATCAAGTCTCCCTAAACTGATTCAACACAATCCCAATGAAAATCCAAACAAGCTCATTAAACATAATGTAATAGAAAATTCAGAAAAAGATGCACAAATTTTTTTCAATTGATTTCCACCAACAAACCTTTTCAACAAATGGTACCAGAACAACAGGATATCCATAAGGAAAAAAAAATGAAACTTTAATCCTTATCTCACACTATATATAAAAATTAACTCAAAATGGAATACATATCTAGATGTAAAAGTTAAAACTATAAAAATCCTAGAAGAAAACACAGGTGAAAATCTTTGTAACTGAGGGGTAGTCAAATTTTGCTTAGACGTGATACAGAAAGAAAAAAGTAAATATAAAACTTCTCTTTGTTACAAAAATAAAAAGTAAAAAAAAAATTTAATTAAAAAAAATTTTAAGTAAAAAAGAAAGAAAAGAAAAAGGTAAGTCACAAAATGGGAGAACATATTCACAATATATATAATCTGACAAAAGACTTGTATCCAAAGTATATGAAATACCTATACTTCATAGTAAGAAAACAAGCCATCTAATTTTATCAATAATGAACAACAGATCTGAACAAATCCTTCACAAAAGAAACAATCATTAAGCATAAGAAAAGATCATTAATCATGAGGAAAATGCAAGTTAAAATGAACTACCACTATATATCAATAGAATGGATAAAATGGAAAAGACTGACATTCTTACAACATGATTATTCATTCATAATGAAGTCACTAAGTCATCAAGAAAATGTTGATGTTGATTATATCTTTTGTGTTCAATTTAAGAGAACCAAAACCATGTAATAATGCAAAATGAGTTCTTTGTAATATTCAGTCTTTTAAAATATCTTGTACTCCCTAATTAAGAGTCCCTTGGACAGCAAGGAGATCAAACCAGTTAATCTTAAAGGAAATCAAACCTGAGTACTCATTAGAAGGACTAATGGTGAAGTTGAAGCTCCAGTATTTTGGTCACCTGACGCAAATAGTCGACTCACTGGAAAAGTCCCTGATGCTGGGAAAGACAGAGGGCAGAAGAAGAGGGAGTCAGATGATGAGATAGCTGGATGCCATCACCGATACAATGGACATGAACTCGGGCAAACTTCAGGAGATGGTGAGGGACAGGGAATCATGGTGTGCTGCAGTCCATGAGGTCACAAAGAGTCGAACACAACTGAACGACAGAACAACATATTTCCTAAAGATTCTGGAGAGATGCAGGCTTTGCTGTTACGTTAACATGAAAACAAGAACTTAGTAAGGATTCTGTTTTCAACTACATAGACATGAAGCTCCACAGCCAGACTGAGGAAGGAAATAAAAGTCCCTCAGTCATGTCTGACTCTTTGCGACCCCAAGGACTGTATGTAGCCTGCCAGGCTCCTCTGTCCATGGAATTCTCCAGACAATTCTATTGGAGTAGGTTGCCGTTCTCTTCTCCAGGGGATCTTCCCAACCCAGGGATTGAACCCTGGTATCCCACGTTGCAGGCGCATTCCTTACTACCTGAGCCACCAGGGAAGCCCCCACAGCCAGACTACCTAGGTTTAATTCCTGATTGCATGCCTTTTTAGTTGTAAAATTTTGAGCAGGTTATTTATCCTCTAAACCTGGATACTGGTGCTGGTCTCTGATAACCTCCCTCCCTCTTTTTTCTTTGTGTCTTTTAATCTGCATGACCATGTATCTAAAGTAAATGTAAACATAATCTTAACATTAGAATTCTCATATAAATACGATTTAATAATAATTGTTTTACTTCACACACAAGAGAAACAGAGGTAATTGTATTTAAGTCTGTTACGAGGGTTAAATAATACATGAAAAATATTTAGAATAGTACCTGGCACATAACAAGTGTCTAATAGCTGTTTATCATTACTATCAATTAACAAATTATTTACTGTTATTATGTATTATTTAAAGAAATCCAAAACTTCAGATTATTATCTTTCACTAACAATAACACCTGCCTTCGCAGGTGGCTCAGTGGTAAAGAATCCTCCTGCCAATGCCGGAGATGCAGGTTTGATTCCTGGGTCAAGAAGATCCCCTAGAGAAGGAAATAGCAACCCACTTCACAATTCTTGCCTGGAAAATCCCAAGGACACAGGAGCCTGTCGGGCTATAGTCCATGGGGTCACAAAAGTCAGATACAACTTAGCAACTAAACAACAAACAATAATATACAAGCACATAATCTGACAAAGCTACCACTACTATTTACTTTAACCACAATCAGAATTAAAAGGACACTCCTATTCACTAGTTACTGACTCTTGTTTTTTATATAACCATGACCTGAGACTAAAGTCTAATAAAAACTACTGGCTAGGACATATTTTACCTAACCTCTCGACAATATAAGAACCCAACCATTAGAAGAAAGGGAGAAATAAACTGGAATTCCAGCCAGGAGGAAATGTCAACATTAGAATCTCTAACTGAATTGGCTCAACTAACCTATCAAATGATTCTGATTATGCTCTTCAAAATTTATGATGATTACCATCTCCCAACATTCAGGTTGGCCCACTGAGATGTGCAAACAGGCTGTTAACAATCCAAACAATCCAGAACACAAAAATAGATATAACCTGTATAATTTGTGGTTATTTAAAAAGGTTGAGGGGCTTCCCGGTGGTCCAATGCTCAGTTGAGAACCCACCTTCCTATGCAGGAAATGGGGGTTTGATCCCAGGTTGGGGAACTAAGATCCCACATGCCACAGGGCAACAACTCCATGTGCTGCAACCAATGAGCCTGCGTGTTCTAGAGACTGTACGACAAAATTTGAGAAGACTGTGCACTGCAATGAAGACCCAGCATGGCCTAAATAAATAAGTAAACCAAGAGAACAGAACAAATGTTCTGACAGGGCACATTTCATGCAACAACAAAAGATAAATTATCTTCCTACCCAAATCTTTTCCAAAGAACTTTCTTTGCAAAATAGACATAGCTCTGCAACTGTGATAAATTTAATATATCTACACACTGCCAGTTACAATTTAAGTTTATAGAACACTTTTGAAGGCGTCAAGGCACTGTGTAGGCACCCGTATAGATGTGCATTCTCAAACAAAGTGATACCACTTCTGGGAATTTATCCTGAACAATCACTGAAAAGAAAAAAATGTGTTACACACAAAAGTATGTTCATTACACTATAACCTGGGCTTCCCTGGAGGCTCAATGGTAAAAGAATTTGCCTGCAATGCAGGAGACCCAGGTTCAATCCCTGGGTCGGGAAGATCCCCTGGAAAAGGAAACAGCAACCCACTCCAGTATTCTTGCCTATAGAATCCCATGGACAGAGGAACACGGCAGGCTACAGTCCATGGGGTCACAAAGAGTTGGACACGACTGCGCAGCTAACACAAACACACACATACTAAAGTTTCCTAAAAACAAAGCCACTGTTAAGTTATATAAGGCATGTTAACTCAAGAGACTCATATGTTATCAAAATACTAATCATGAAGATATATTAAAATGATAAGTCTATAAAAGCCATATGAAAATATAATGGAAATTATAGAACCAATTTCTGATTCCATATATAAGAAACCTGGAAGTAAGTCATTGCTCTGTCCTGAAGAATAAAAAGCTATTAATAAAGCAAATGAAAAAATCAACAACTCTTCCTGGATCTGTGAGAAAGGAGGGCACAGGGCAAACTGTTGCCCCCAAGATGGAGAGACAAACAAGGGAATACAGGGAGTCATGGCTTATCAGAGCAGAGATTCAAGAGTAAAAACTAACACAGAAATCAGTGCCAAGAAAATCTGAATTGTAAGGGACAAATTGCTGGAGGCTTGGTGTGGACAAGTCTGGGAGTTAAAAATTCCAGGGAAACTCAGTCAAAGGGGGCCCACAGACTTGTAAGTTTTATTTCCAAGATTTTAACCAGGTTCTCACAATAAATGTAGGAGAAACTTCCTCTTAAATGTCCCAAAGAGGGTAGAGGAGAGGAGCTATTTTGAAATATATCAGGGCACTCTGTTCTTTCCAGCAAGGCTTGACCTAGCAGAAACTAAGTAATCAGTCTAGACTAACAGTATAACTGACCTGTGAGAAGGGATATACCAAACTCCAACCTACTCTAGCCATCCTCGCCCACCTAAAGAGGGAGTAAAAAATTAGAAACACTTGTGAAGTCCACAGACTGAAATAGTGAGACTTAATTAGGGAACTTCCCTGGTGGCTCAGATGGTAAGGAATCTGCCTCCAAAGCAGGAGACCCAGGATCGATCCCTGCATCACGAAGATCCCCTGGAGAAGGAAATGGCAACCCACTCCAGTATTCTTGCGTGGAAAATCCCAGGGACGGCGGAACCTGGTGGGCTGCCATCTATGGGGTTGCACAGAGTCCGACACGACTGAAGCAACTTAGCAGCAGCAGCAACACCACATTACTAAAGGCCTATTTAGAGTAGTTTCTCTTACCTGGTACATCATGTCCAGCTATCAGGAAAAAATTACAAGTCACACTAAAAGGCAAAAACTACAATTTGAAAAGATAGACTATACATCAGAACCAGACATGGTGCTAATGCTGGAATTATCAGGCTAGAAATTTAAAACAATTATGATTAATATAAGGGCTTTAAAGGATTAATTAGAGCACAAACAAGGACAGATTGTTTGCAAATGTAAATAGAGAGATGGAAATCCTAAGAAAGAAAAAAAAGAAATACTAAAGTTTAAAAACACTGCAACAGAAATGAAGAATGCTTTGGATGGGTTTATCAGTAGACTGGACACACCTTTAAAAAAGAATCTGAGCTTGAAGACAAGTTAATTGAAACCACCAAAATTAAAACATAAAGAGAACAAAGACTGAAAAGGATAAGACAATATTCAAGGACTGTGGAACTACAAAAAGAGTAATAAAACACATAATGCAACTGCCAGAAGGATGAGAAAAACAGAAGCGAAAGAATTATGTGAAATAATAATGACTCGGAATTTCCCTAAATTAAGGTCAGATACTAAACCACAGATCCAAGAAGCTTAAGGAACACTAAACAGGGAGATTCCACAAGATGGCAGAGTAAAATAAGGAGGCCACCTTCCTCCCCACAAATATGTCAAAAACATATCTGCATATGGAACAACTCCTACAGAACACCTTCTGAAAGCTGGCAAGACCCCAGACTTCCAAAAAGGCAAACCAATCTCCACAGAATGAGGTAGGGGAAAAGTTGTAAGAGAAAAAAGAGACAAAGGATTTGGGATGGGGACCTACACCCTTGGGGAGGGAGCTGTGAAGAAGAAAAAGTTTCTGCACACTTGGAAACCCCCTCACTGCAGGGCTGGGGAAGAGCTGTGGAACCTCAGAGGGGAATGCAGCAACATGTGCTCAGAAGGCAAATGGAGAGAAATCACCACGAGCTTGTTGCTGACCAGCACTTACCAGCCAAGATGCTGCTGGCACTCCCTGCTGCAGCCAGTATGGGCTGGATGCTGAGGGCTTTGGGGGTTGGACCTCAGGGAGAGGACTGGGGTTGACTGCTGTGAAGATACTCTGAAGTGGCTAGTACAACAAAGCTGAGGGAGTCCAGGGAGTTGGGCTTGACAGAGAGACAGGAGATCATTGCTGTGGGGATCCTCAAAAACTGTGCACTCACTGACAACAGGACCCAGCCTTCAAGAGCGCCATACGTGGGACAAGCCCCAGCTGTGGATTGCAACCCCAGAGGGAGATACGCTGGCCAGCCACCACCAAAGCCGGCACAAGGGCCAGAAGTGGCACTAGCCGCAAATGCAATTTATGATCCCAGAAAGAGGCACTCAGGCCAACTGGCACCGTCAAAGCCAAGGTAAGTGCAATAGGCAGGAAACAAACTGCCGCTGCGGTCCCAACCCCAAGGTAGCAGCTGCCACCAAGCTGTCAGGAGGCAGAGGTCACAGTCTACACCTTCCTGTGAACTTATGCGGCTTGGCTCTAACAAGGGACACACAACCAGGGAGCAACTACCCTAGGGGAGTGCATGAACCACCTCAGACTATAGCAACTTCTCACAGGCCTCTGCTGAAGCAGGTACTCCCCACACACCCCAATTGTGTCTGCCATACCCCTCCATCTCCCCAGCCTGACTGAAAGGTGAGCCATAATAAGCTGGTATTTTCACCCCCTCTTGTCTTGGCAGGGAACAGACACCAGAGGGTTGCCTACAAGCAGCTGTTACTGGTATTCAGTCGCTAAGTTGTGTCTGACTCTGTGACTACATGGACTGTAGCATGCCAGGTCCTTCTGTCCTCCACCATCTCCTGGAGTTTGCTCAGATCCACATCCACTGAGTCAGTGATGCCATCCAACCATCTCATCCTCTGCCGTCCCTTCTCCTTTTGTCTTCAGTGTTTCCCAGCACCAAGAGCTTTTCCAATGGGTTGGTTCTTCTCATCAGGTGGCCAAAGTATTGAAGCTTCAACAGAGGTGGGAACAAAACCAAAGCTAAGCCCCAGGCACTATTTGAACAAAGAGGAAGGGAAGGTGCTCTTGCAGCTACAGGTGCAGCAGATTAAATACCTGCTATCAGCCTGAGACTGTAGACTTTGGAGCAATTTTATGTCAATAAAATGGACAATCTGGAAGAAACGGACAAATTCTTAGAAAAGTATAATCTTCCAAGACTGAACCAGGAAGAAACAGGAAATAAAAACAGACCAATCACAGGCACTGAATCAAAACTATAATCAAAAATTTTCCAACAAACAAAAGCCCAGGACCAGATGGCTTCACAGGTGAATACTACTGAACATTTAGAGAAGCATTAACATCTATCCTCCTCAAATTCTTCCAGAACACTGCAGAGGAAGAAAAACTCCCACTCATTCTACAAGGCCACCATCACCCTGATACCAAAACCAGATGAAGACATCACAAAAGAAGACAATTACAGGCCAATATCACTGACAAACACAGATGAAAAAATCCTCAACAAAATTTTAGCAAACAGAACCCAACAATATAGTAAAAGGATCATACACCACGATCAAGTGGGGTTTATCCTGGGGCTTCTCCAATATACAAGTCAATGTGAAACACCATATTAACAAACTGAAAGATAAAAACTATACCATCATCTCAACAGATGCAGAGGAAGCTTTTGACAAAATTCAACACTCAGTTATAAACAAAAACTCTCGAGAAAGTAGGCACAGAAGGAACCTACCTAAACACAATAAAGGCCATATACAACAAACCCACAGAAAACGTTATTCTCACTGTTTAAAAACTAAAAGTATTTCCCTAAGATCAGGAACAAGACAAGGGTAATCACTCTCACCATTATTCAATATAGTTTTGGAAGTCCCAGTTACAGCAATCAGAAAAAGAAATAAAAAACATCTAAATTGGAGAAGAAAATAAAACTCTCACTATGTGCAGGTGACATAATACTATACATAGAAAATCCTAAAGATGCCACCAGAAAATTACTAGAGCTAATCAATGAATATAGTAAAGTCACAGGATATAAAACACACAGAAATCCCTTGCATTCCTATACACTAACAATAAGAAAGAGAAATTAAAGAAACAATTCCATTAACCATTGCAACAAAAAGAATAAAATACCTAAGAGTAAACCTACCTAAAGAAATGAAAGACTTCTATGCATAAAACTGTAAGACATGATGAAAGAAATCAAAGATGACACAAACAAATGGAGAGATATAACATATTCTTGGATTGGAAGAATTATTATTATGATAATACTACCCAAAGCAATCTACAGATTCAATGCAATCTCTATCCAACTACCAATGACATTTTTCACAGAACTAGAACAGAAAATTTCACAATCGATATGGAAACACAAAAGACCCCAAACAGCCAAAGCAATCTCAAAAAAAACATACCCGGAGAAATCAACTTTCCTGCCTTCAGACTATACTACAAAGCTACAGTCATCAATACCGTATGGTATTGGCACAAAAACAGAAATATAGGCCAATGGAACAAGATAAAAAGCCCAGAGATAAACCCACACACCTATGGGCACTTTATCTTTGACAAAGCAGGCAAGAATATATAAAATGGAGAAAAGACAGCCTCTTCAATAAGTGGTGCTGGGAAAACTGTACAGCTACATGTAAAAGAATGAAACTAGAACACTTTCTAATATCATACACAAAATAAACTCAAAATGGATCAAAGATTTAAATGTAAAGCCAGAAACTATATATAAAGTTCTCAGAGGAAAACATAGGCAGTACTTTCTTCAACATAAATTACAGCAAGATCCTATTTGACTCACCTCCTAGAGTAATGGAAATAAAAACAAAAATAATCAATGAGACCTAATTAAAATTAAAAGCTTTTGCAAAAGGAAAGATTAAGCAATTTTAAAAGACAACCCTCAGAATGGGAGAAAAAACTGCAAATGAAGCAACTGACAAAGGATTAATCTCCAAAATATATAAGAAACTCATACAGCTCAATATCAAAAAATGAACAGCCCAATCGAAAAATGCACAGCAGGAACATATATTTCTCCAAAGAAGACATACAGCTAGCTAACAAACACATGAAAAAATTGCTCAACATCACTTAGAGAAATGCAAATCAAAACTACAATGAGGTATCACTTCATACCGGTCAGAATGACCATCAACAAAAAAACTACAAACAATAAATGCTGCAGAGAATGTGGATAAAAGGGAACCGTACCGCCCTCTTGGTGGGAATGTAAATTGATACAGCCACTATGGAGAACAGTATGGAGATTCCTTAACAAACTAGTAAAAAAACTACTCTATGACCCAGCAATCCCACTACTGGGCAAATACTCTGAGAAAACCACAATTCAAAAAGACACAAGCACCCCAGTGTTCACTGCAGCACTACTGACAATAGCCAGGACAGGGAAGCAACCGAGATGTCCATCAACAGATGAATGGATAAAGAAGTTGTGGCACATATATACAATGGCATAATACTCAGCCATAAAAAGGAATGAATTTGAGTCAGTTGTAGTGAGGTGGACGAACCTAGAGCGTGTTACACAGAGTGAAGTCAGTCAGAAAGAGAAAAACTAATACTGTATATTAACACATACACATGGATCTAGAAAAATAGTACTGATGTACCTTTTTACAGAGAAGAAATGGGGATGCAGACATAGAGAATGGTCTGGGGAACGGAGAGGGTAGGACAAACTGAGAAAGTATCACTGACATATATACACTATGCTTATTCACACAGTCCTGTCCAACTCTATGCAACCCCATGGACTACAGACTGCCCAGCTCCTCTGTCCAAGGGGATTCTCCAGGTGAGAATACTGGAGTGGGTTGCCATGCCCTCCTCCAAGGGAATGGATAGGGAGAGACTCAAGAGGGGGGATATATATATATATAAAAATATATACATATATATACATATGACTGATTCATGTTGATGTACAGCAAAGACCAGCTCAACACTGTAAAGCAATTATCCCTCAATTAAAAAAAAACCACCAACCAGCAAAAATGCACCCCCAAAACTATAGCAAGGCATATAGTTTTCAAACTGCAGAAAATCTAAGATAAAGTGCTGAAAAAAGCCATAGGGAAAAAACACCTTACCTATAGAGCACCAAAGATAAGAGTTACATCCAACTTCTCAGAAACCACACAAGCAATAGGAAAGCAGAGTAAAATATTGTTGAAAGATGTTCTTTAGACAGAAGGAATATTATCTAGATCAGAAACTCAGACCTATATTAACAAAGGAAGAATACCAAAGAAGGAATAAGTGAAGAAAAAATAAAAACTTTTATTTTCCTTATTCTTTCTTTGTTCATAGTCTCTAATTGAAATGATAATAAAGGAAATAGCTATTTAAAACAAAACCACACAGCTGCTTCAGCCCAGATTAAGAGGTGACACCAGGTGTGGGGTTCACATTCTGGGTGGACAACTGCAATGCAACCTCAATGATCTGGGGCTTGTCTGTGATTCTGGCTGTGTGGTTACCCTTTTCCATAATCCCAATAATCCATACCTGTTGGCCTTCACCGTATTTGGGGGATTTTATCTCTGCACAGAACTGAGCTACTTGCTCACAAAGTAAACAGATCAGGAGGCCTCTTGACATCTCCGGACAGGTCCCATGCATAAGGCCAAACATGTTTCCACAGGCCCTGCTCACAGCTGCCATCCTGGCCAGGATAGGAAGATTATGTATCACAAAGGACACCTTGTTTCTCTGTTTGGCCAGGTTCTGTGCGTGGCCCAGAATCCCAAAGCCTGTGATGTTGGTGGCCACATGGGCATTGAATGTACACACGAGTCCGGCCACTGTCCTGTTGAGCCTGGCCATGTTCATCATTGCCTCCTGGTACTCCAGCTCCACATCCTCCTAAGGGACCACTAGCTTGATTTTATTCCATTTCTCAGGAATGTCCAGCCACTGGTGCATAGCCATGACCACTTGCATCCCCAAATGTTTTGTCAGCACAAGCACACCCAGCACTGCGTTATCTGGCATGATAAATTCATTGGGGTGGCAGACAGTTGTATCCACAACAATCCATGGGTTTAGCAATACAGGGGTTTACTGTTTGGCCACCCATTATAGACATTCCCACCTCCTCTTCTCCATCTTTAAAACCCTGTATATTTAGGGGCATTACTTTATCCCTTTCCCTGTTGGTCATTTTATGACTGATTCCAAGAAGCATCAGCATGTTGTCACATTCTGTGCCCCCCATAGCACAGAGGTCACTGAGGACATTGGCACAGGCCATCCTGCCCATCATATAAGGGTCAGCAACCATGGGCTAAATGTAATCTGCAGTTTGAACCAAGGGAAGACTGCCATGCCTCAGAGGAAAGACACAAGTGTCTATCCCGATCCAAATCTTGGCATATCCGCTACAAGAAACTGCTCTTCTTGGAAGTGGTTCTCCCATAAGGACTCCAGCAATTTCTGCAAGGACATCTTAGAGCCCTTTGAAGCCGGAGCCCTTCAGTTAAATGAATCTGGTTAACCAGAAGCTGTTGTCCAATTCATAACTTTCCCGATTAACGTACTCCCACTTTGGACATGGTTCTTCAGCCCACACGCCTCACAGTTGGGCTCCTCCCCTCCCTCTATGAGGCTGGTTTCTTTACAGATCCACCTGTTTGCTTTGCATCTTCCACCTCCTCCCACAAACAGGACTCTGTCACTCCCACAACGTACCAGGCATGGTACCTTAACAAATTTAAAGCAAGAGAAATCATGCAATGTCTGCTCTCAGACCACAATGAAATTAAACTAGAAATCAATTAGAAAAATAACAGGAAAATCTCAAAATAAATGGAGATTAAACAACATACTTTAAATAACTCACGGCTCAAAGAAGAAATCTCAAAACAAATATAAAAATACTTTGAATCAAATGAAAATGAAAACAAAACTTATCAAAATTTCTGGGATGCAGCAAAAGCAGCGCTTAGAGGGGATTTATAGCATTGAGTGCATACACTGGGAAAAAAGATCTAAAATCAATCATCTAACAGCATTGAGTGCATACACTGGGAAAAAAGATCTAAAGTCAATCATCTAACCTTAGGAAACCAGGAAAAAAAAATAAGAGAGAGACAGCAAATTAAATACAAAGTAAGCAGAAGAAAAAATAATAAAAACTACAGCAGAAATCAATGAAATTGAAATTGAGAAGTGAACAGAGAAAATGAACCAAAACAAAAGCTGATGTATTTTTTTTTAAAATCAGTAAAATTGATAAACCACTAGCTAGGCTGACTAAACAAAGAGAGGACATAAATTTCTAGTATCAGAAATGAAAGAGGAGACATCACTACAGACCTCTTGGAGATTAAAAGAATAATAAAGGAATACTATGAACAACTCTATGTCCACAAATTTGATAACCTCAACGAAATAGACCAATTCTCTTGAAAGACACAATCTGCCAACACTCACATTAAAAAAAAAAAAAAAAGACAGTCTACCTATATCTATTAAAGAAATAGAATTCATAACTAACCTTGAACAACAAAAAGCAACAGGCCCAGGTGGATACACTAATAAATTCTACCAAATATTTAAGTTCAGTTCAGTTCAGTTCAGTCACTCAGACATGTCAGACTCTTAGCAACCCCATGAACTTGCAGCACGCCAGGCCTCCCTGTCCATCACCAACTTCCAGAGTCCACCCAAACCCATGTCCATCGAGTCGATGATGCCATCCAACCATCTCATCCTCTGTCATTCCCTTCTCCTCCTCCCCTCAATCTTTCCCAACATCAGGGTCTTTTCCAATGAGTCAGCTCTCCACATCAGGTGGCCAAAGTACTGGAATTTTAGCTTCAACATCAGTCCTTCCAATGAACACCCAGGACTGATCTCCTTTAGGATATCTGGTTGGATCTCCTTGTAGTCCAAGGGACTCTCAAGAGTCTTCTCCAACACCACAGTTCAAAAGCATCAATTCTTCAGCATTCAGCTTTCTTTATAGTCCAACTCTCACATCCATACATGACCACTGGAAAAACCACAGCCTTGACTAGATGGACCTTTGTTGGCAAAGTAATGTCTCTGCTTTTTAATATGCTGTCCAGGTTGGTCACAACTTTCCCTCCAAGGAATAAGCGTCTTTTAATTCCATGGCTGCAATCACCATCTGCAGTGATTTTGGAGCCCAGAAAAATAGTCAGTCACTGTTTCCACTGTTTCCCCATCTATCGGCCATGAAGTGATGGGACCGGATGCCATGATCTTCGTTTTCTGAACATTGACCTTTAAGCCAACTTTTTCACTCTCCTCCTTCACTTTCATCAAGAGGCTCTTTAGTTCTTCTTCACTTTCTGCCATAAGGGTGGTGTCATCTGCATATCTGAGGTTATTGATATTTCTGCCAGCAATCCTGATTCCAGCTTGTGCTTCCTCCAGCCCAGTACATTCTCATGATGTACTCTGCATATAAGTTAAATAAGCAGGGTGACAATATACAGCCTTGATGTACTCCTTTTCCTACTTGGAACCAGTCTGTTGTTCCATGTCCAGTTCTAACTGTTGCTTCCTGACCTGCATACAGGTTTCTCAAGAGGCAGGTCAGGTGGTCTGGTATTCCCATCTCTTTCAGAATTTTCCACAGTTTGTTGTGATCCACACAGTCAAAGGCTTTGGCATAGTCAATTAAGCAGAAATAGATGTTTTTCTGGAACTCTCTCGCTTTTTCGATGATCCATCGGATGTTGGCAATTTGATCTCTGGTTCCTCTGCCTTTTCCAAAACCAGCTTGAACATCTGGAAGTTCACGGTTCACGTATTGCTGAAGCCTGGCTAGGAGAATTTTGAGCATTACTTTACTAGTGTGTGAGGTGAGTGCAATTGTGTGGTAGTTTGAGCATTCTTTGGCATTGCCTTTCTTTGGGATTGGGATGAAAACTGACCTTTTCCCGTCCTGTGGCCACTGCTGAGTTTTCCATATTTGCTGGCATATTAACTGCAGCACTTTCACAGCGTCATCTTTCAGGATTTGAAATAGCTCAGCTGGAATTCCATCACCTCCACTAGCTTTGTTCGCAGTGATGCTTCCTAAGGCCCACTTGACTTCACATTCCAGGATGTCTGGCTCTAGGTGAGTGATCACACCATTGTGATTATCTGGGTTGTGAAGATCTTTTTTGTACTGTTCTTCTGTGTATTCTTGCCACCTCTTCTTAGTATCTTCTGCTTCTGTTAGGTCCCTACCATTTCTGTCCTTTATTGAGACCATCTTTACATGAAATGTTCCCTTGGTATCTCTAATTTTCTTGAAGAGCTCTCTAGTCTTTCCCATTCTATTGTTTTCCTCTATTTGTTTGCATTGATCGCTGAGGAAGCCTTTCTTATCTCTCCTTGCTTATCTCTTCTTTGGAACTCTGCATTCAAATGGGTATGTCTTTCCTTTTCTCCTTTGCTTTTCGCTTCCTGTCTTTTCACAGCTATTTGTAAGGCCTCCTCAGACAGCCATTATACAAATTCTCTACAATCTCTTTCAGAAGACAGAAGCAGAGGGAATACTACATAAGTTATTCCATGTGATCACATTAACCCTAACACTAAAACTAGACAAAAACGTTACAAGAAAAGTACAGACCAATATGTCTCATGAACACAGATGCAAAACAACAAAATATTAGCAAACTGAACCTACCAATACATAAAAAGAACTATACACCAGGACCAAATGGAATTTACCCCAGATGTGCATGCTAGTTCAACATTCAAAAATTAAGTAACATAATGCAATGCATAAACAGAATGAAAAAGAAAAATCACATGATCATATTCAACAGATTCAGAAAAAGCAATGGATAAAATCACTCATCCATGATAAAACCTCTTGATAAATTAGGAATAGAGAATTTTCTCAATTTGATGGAGAATAATAAAGAAAAACTTATAGCTAACATCATACTAAAAGGAAAAAACTCAAAGCTTTCCCATTATAAATAGGAAAAAGGCTACAATGGCCCTCTCATCACTCCTTTTCAACACTGTACTGGACATACCAGCTAATGCAATAAGACAAGAAAAGGAAATAAAAGGCATACAGACAAGGGAGGAAAAAAGTAAAACTGTCTTTGTTCACAAATCATACTATCATCTAAGTAGAAAATCCAACAGAATCAACAAAATTCCTAGAAGTGGCTATACTAAGGTTATGATATACAAGAATAGTAGTCAATCACATTCCATATACCAGAAATGAATAAGTGTTATTTGAAATCATGCTTTCCAGGTGGTGCAATGGTAAAGAATACATCTGCCACTGCAGCAGATGCAACAGACACAGGTTCAATCCCTGGGTCAGAAAGATCCCCTGGAGTAGGAAATGGCAACCCATTCTAATATTCTTGCCTAGAAAATTCCATGGACAGAGGAGCCTGGTGGGCTACAGTCCAGGGGTTGCAAAGAGTCAGGCACTATATGCACACATGAATTTGAAATTTAAAACACAATACCATTTACATTGGTAATAAAATAATGTACAAGATCCATATGAGCAAAGCTAGGAAACTCCGATTAACAAAATCAAGTAAAAATTAACTAACTAAAGGAATTCCATGTCATGGGATAGAAAGACTTATATAATGTCAAGATACCAATTTTACAAACCTGATCTGTAGATTCAATATAACTGAATTCAAAATTCCAGTGTATTTTGTAGATACAAACAAACTCATTCTAAAGTTTATATGGAGAGAAGGAAATGGCAACCCACTCCAGTACTCATGCCTGGGTAATTCATGGAGAGAGGAGCCTGGCGGGCTACAGTCCATGGAGTCACAAAGAGATACAACAGAACAACTAAACAACAACAACAAAAGCAAACCACCTACCCCAACCAATGCTGCCTGCCAGCCTGGGGCATTCCATGCCCCACACCCCCACCTACCAAATTAAACATTGGACTAAAATGAAAACACTGCTTTTGCTAAGACATCAGTGAAACGATTTGGATTAAGCTGAGTGATTACATCAGAAGGAGGGCATGGTCATCTGGAGAGTTGACCAGTCCCAGGACATGTTCTCTGGAGTCTGCTTGTCTCCCAAGAGAAACATGGTCTCAGACAAAGGCACTGATCACTGCTCTGCCTCCATCAGGTCCACACACACATATGTGTCAGCTTGAGATAAACTCCTATCAAATACTTCTTTCACTCATTGAACCTGAGTATGATGGTTAATAGTCCTTGTTTAAATAAAGACTCACCCACTTAGTGGTTGGATAATCTTACAAAAGTCACTTAATTGGCCTCAGCCTATTTCTTCTTCCCTAAAATGGGAATAATCTTAAGCAGAGCTACCAGTTCTTAATGTTCAATAAATATTTATAAAGCCCCCACTATATGCCAAGTATATGGTTGAAATTTTTTTTTAAGATTTTGCATGTAAAAAGAAGCTGATTCCAGTCTGGCCCAGAGTAAACCTAATTTTCACTACTAAGAATGTGTCTCTTCCACACTCCATAGGCAATGTTCATTTGTCAGCCAACAGAAAACCATCAGAAGCAACTTTTGCCCCCAGAATTGTGATATTCTGTTTAAAAAGCGTGGTCTTTTTTTTTTCCTTCTGTACTTAATAGAGCCTCATATAATATCAGAGCTGGAAAGAATCTTAAAAGTCATCCAGGCCAGCTTTCTGCCTACCTGGCCAGGTGACCCACCCTATCTTTGGACAGCTCAGCTAGTACACAATTCTTTCTTGAAACCAAATCATCTTCCCTGTGGTCTGTGTCCTAGTTCTGCTCTCTAAATCATCTCAGGAAGAAAGCTTCATTTTCTCATCTCCCTTTTACAGTCCTTTTTGTGTATGTGGAGACCTCTTTCACTCCTTCGTCAGAAATAAATCTTTTAGCCAGGCTCAGATAAAAAGTAATAATAACTACTTCGATCTAATTTCTTTTCCAAAGGAAACAGTGCCTTTATTAAGATGATGGGAATTGTCTGCCCACTTAAATCTTTACATATTTTATTAACTAATACAAATTAAGGCATTCAGAATGAAAAAAGTAAAAGTTTATACGGAAAGGGCAAAAGATCTAGAATAGTCAACAGAGTATTGAAGGAAAGGAACAAAGCAGGAGGACTGCTGCTACCTGACTTTAAAACCTACTACACATAAAGCTTCTTTACTGTCTGAGCTACTAGGTTGCACTAGTGGTAAAGAACCCACCTGTCAAGGCAGATTAGAGACCTGCATTTGATCCCTGGGTCAGGAAGATCCCCTGGAGAAAGGCATGGCAATCCACTCCAGTATTCCTGCCTGGAGAATCCCATGGACAGGGGAGCCTGGTGGGCTACAGTCCATGGGATCACAAAGTGTCAGACACAACTGAGTGACTAATACACATTCACAGTTGAGGCAGGAGATAGATGGGCCCCAGGTCAGCTATCTACAACTGGCCTCCAGTTCATACCTCCTAGGGTCGGTCATTCATTACCAGCCCCTGTTTACATTTCCTGAAATAAGAGACATATGGGCTCCAGGACTACATATTTATGACTGGACTCCTGTCTATATTTCAAGATCTATACCTCAATATAAAAACCAACAAGAATAGGGTAAATAACTGGATATTGGGCAGTTTTAGGGCAGGGACAGAGTGGGACTAAAACCTGTTAAAAGATTAAGAGGTCACACACTCCCCCATCCTTAGGGCAAAGGAGACACTATGCATATGCAAAAATCCTTCATGGGGTCAAAAGGGCAGGGGACGCCAGATCAGTTAAGCCTTGCCACCCCCTTCCATAAGCCTTTTCGGTGGGATCCATCTTAACTGAAATATCTGTGCACACCCAGGGGAGGGTTAGGACAGGTCAAGTGTGGAAAAAGAAACCAGATAATTGGCTAAAGAAGATTAGGAAGAACTGTCCTATATAAATGACTTAACAGCCTCTTTTCTGTGCTCCTCAATATGGGGGATGCCCACACCCTTCTCTCCAGGTGCATCTCTGCTTTGCTTCTATCTTAACTAAACAGTTTCTCTGTATGCTCTCCCACTTGTTCTTATGCTATGTCTCTAATAATAAACTTTATACCTGCATTTACAGTTTTTGTCTCCATGATAAATGCATCTTTCACTAGGGGCAAAGATCCAGGAAAAAAAATAGCCTCTAGCCTTTGCTGGTCTGGATTCCTGGTTTTCATCCACATTGCCCAGGTTCAATTCCTGGCCAGGGAATTAAGATCTTACTTCACGCCACTGCTCACTGCTGCCTCATGGAGATCATAGTGATAACCACCTCTAGATATACCACAATGATTTAGCAAAAACAACAATTATGGTTAATTTTATAAGGCTGAGAATTATACTTTAAATCACCTAAATTCAAATGAATGTGAAAAAATTCTGCTTTATCTTCAATGTTTTGTAATAATCTCAGCTAGTTAACATACATTTTAACAAGTTGACTGAAATACTTAAACATCTCACATGACATTAAAATGCAAAAATACAATCATTATTATTAAATAACTTCACAATTGAGTAACAAAGTCAGAAGAGAAGAAACTTCCAATAAATAATTTTTGTGATATTGTGATTCATAGTAATATATATTGAATCTTGGCACCTGACACAGAGCTCCTAATAATGCTGGAATTTCCTAACAACTCCTAACAGCTCCTAACAACTGGAATTTTCTAAATGAAAAGAGCAATAAAGGTATCTTTTGTCATTCATAACAATTACCTTTTAGGCACACGAGAGATTCTATTAATGAACTTACTTTTGGAAAGCCCCTAAGGATTGGGGCTGGTTGCCAGGGGAACCAACCAAGCTGCTAGAGGATTAGAACTTTTATTCCAACTCCCTAACCTCCAGGTAGGAAGAGCAACTGGCTGGAAGTTAGACCAATCACCAATGAACAATGATTTAATCAATCATACCTGTATAATGAAGCCTTCATAAAATACCTGAACTATAATGTTTGGTCAGTCTCCAGGTTGGTGAACATGTACAGGGACTGAGAAGGTGACATGCCTGGGTAGGTCAAAGAGGTCCCAGGTCTCCTATATCTTGCCCTATATCTTAATCTGGCTGTTACTGAGTTATAGCCTTTATAATAAAAGTGAAAGTGAAGTTGCTCAGTCATGTCTGACTCTTTGCGACCCCATGGACTGTAGACTACCAGGCTCCTCCGTCCATAGGATTTTTCAGGCAAGAATACTGGAGTGGGTTGCCATTTCCTTCTCCAGAAGATCTTACCAACGCAGGGACTGAAGCCAGGTCTCCCACACTGTAGGCAGACACTTTACAATCTGAGCCACCGGGGAAGTCAATCTGGCCGTTACTGAGTTATATCCTTTATAATAAACCAGTCATCTAATAAGCAAATGTTTCCCTAAGTTCTGAGAGCCACTTTGGCAAATTAATTGAACACAAAAAAGGGGTCACAGGAACCTCTGATTTATAGCCAGTCAGTCAGAAGCACAGGTAACAACCTGGACTTGCAATTGTCATCTGAAAGAAGGGGAAGTCACGCAGAACTAAGCCTTTAGCTTGTGGGATCTGACAGTGTCATATTTCTGTAAACTGTAGGGCACCCAGTTTGGACAGTTTGTAGGGCAAAGAGTTGGAGAACTGCTTGGTGTAGGGGAGAAAAAAAAACTTTACACATCTGATGACCAGAATAAAGTGCTGAGAGTAGACACATAGAATTTTAGTGATCAAAACAGTAACACCATTATCGGAGCCAGTAAGTGATTTTCTACGTGTTATCTTCATTTCTACTTCATAAAGCAGTAGGCTTTAGTGGCTTGACTAAAGTCCACATAGTAAGTGGAAGCAGGGGTTCAAAACCAAGTGTGCCTAACTCTGAAAGGGCACATTCTTAATTTCAACATGCTGCCTTTAATAATCAATTGTATACACCCTAGGTAACTGTGATCCCCACAAATTTTAATGGAATCCAGAATTAACAAGAACCACACACAGTCTTATTCAGAGAAACCTCTTCTTAATGAAGAAACTAGTGTCAATTCTATGATTGCTGAAACTTCCAAACCATTCTCAATACAAAAATGAAAACATACGTGCAATTTTTCTTTTAGCCAAACACCTTGCTCTATTTGACTGTTTTGCCTTCGTTTTCTGCAATCCATTTTCCTCCTGTGGCTCCTGTTGCAAAACAAGAAACATGATCAGGTTGATTGTCATTAAAAGTAGTACTCTTTCTACCCTCCTGTACAGCTAACAGAGGCTACTAAACCTCTAAAGAATCAGTGTTTTTATAAATGTTTGTAAATGTTTTGTAACATTTTTGTAAATGTTCAAAGAAAACATCAGAAAAAGATTTTTATGGTAGAAAAAGAAAAATGTAGATTCAGAACCAATAAAAATAAAAACTGTAATATACAGATATAATTATGTCATATTCAAACTCATATAAAAACTGGTCTATCTATAAAATACCAGCAAGTATGCACCCAAGTTCACAGAAAGCTTGATTCAATGTTTTAAAGTCAGTAATAAAGTTTAAGCCCAGTGCATACTCACTTCTTTTAAATCAGTACTTTAAAAAGCAACAGAACAACCAAGGAAAAGTATGTAACATATTTATTAGAATAAAGGGCTAATTTTCCTTATATATAAAGAGCTCTTACAAATCAATACAAAGCATCCTCCCATAGGCAAAAAATACTTCACAGAAAAACATACACAAAGAGCTTGTATGTATATGGAAATGCAATTCACAATTATATAGGTATCTTTTTTTAATCTATACCAATGGTAAAAATGAAAATTTCCATAAAATATTTATTGTGAGGAAACAAGTACCAAAGATTGGATAAAATGGATGCAAATCACTATTTTGTTTACCTGGAACTAATATAGTGTTGTGGGTAAATTATACTTTAATTACTCTGTGTGTGGGGTGGGGGGGAGAAAATGAATCAAAATGCTAATGGTGGTTATCTCTACAGGGTGGGAATTGTGGGTGGTTATCATTTTTTAGTTTAGGCTTTTATATGTTTCAAACAATCAACAGGTATTGCTTGTAAAATTAAGATAAAAACAATAAATATCATTAAAAATGAAAAAAAAAAAGAATACAGGCAAAGGTGATCCCATAAATGTATAACTGGGATCTCTGAAGAAGAAAACAAACAATGAAACAAACTAACATTAAGATTATAATAAATAAAATTTACAAGGGAAAAAACGCAGAGATGGTTCGATGGCATCACCGACTCAATGGACATGAGAGTTTGAGCAAGCTCCGGGAGTTGGTGATGGAGAGGGAAGCTTGGCGAGCTACAACCCATGGGGTCTCAAAGAGTCAGACATGACGGAGCAATTGAACTGAACTGACATATTGAAAGTTCACTCTGACCAATCAGTTTCCTAACACATACACATAATATACCTATCTCACCCTAAAGAAAAATTCTTAGCATTCAGACTAACAAAAAAGACTAGTCACTTACCAAAAAAAAGGAAAATAAACCAGACTTACCAAACATAACATACAAAGCAAAAATCAAGAAGGCAGCATTTTAAAGAAACTCAAGGGGAAAGAGAAAATTTTAAACCAAGGATGTTGGACCCCATCAAGCAGTCTTTCAGATAACAAGACTATAGAAAAACAGTATCAAAAACTTAACAACTTAGGAAATAATATAGTCACAAGGCCTACTTGACAAATCTAGTAAAAATCAAGCACTATTCAACTAAAAAATGATTAGAGAAATCTGGCAAAAGAATTGATAGTAGTATTTAACATATTTACTTTTAGAACTAAGACTAAAACCGAAGTAGAGATAAGAATAGAAGAAAATGTGTAAATATTATATGTAGAAATGACACAACTAATATATGAGAGAAATCAGAAATGGAAAGTAAAATAACTTCATTTTCTATTGCATGCACTGTAAGTGAAAGTCAAAGGATACTATTTACAACTGACAAACCAAATTACAGAAAGCTAAATTTAAAAAAAAAAAAAGGAAGGAACTATGAAAAGCATTTATATAAACTCTAAAATAAGATATACCAAAATATATGCCAAAAGCAGAGTCAAAAATCAAAGAATATAGAAAAAGAAATAAAATTAATATAACAAAAAATTAAACTCAATGCTATATATATATTTAAGAGACTGGGTTATAACAAAGGGATCCAGAATGGCTGAAAATGAAAGGTCTAGAAGATAACAGTAATTGTGTATGCGTGCTCAGTCACTTAGCTGTGTCTGACCCTTTGTGACCCTGTGGACTGTAGCCAGCTGGGCTCTCCTGTCCATAAGATTTTCCAGGCAAGAATACTGGAGTGGGTTGCCATTTCCTCCTCCAGGAGATGTTCCCAACCCAGGAATCTACCCTGCATCTCCTGCACTGGATTCTTTACCACTGAGCCACCTCTCCATACATTCTCCCAGAAAAACCACAAAACCAACAGGGCTTCCCAGGCAGCACTAGTGGTAAAGAACCTGCCTGCCAATGCAGGAGTCGTAGGAGACCTGGGTTCCATCCCTGGGTCAGGAAGATTCCCTGGAGGAGGAAATGGCAACCCACTCCAGTACTCTTGCCTGGAGAATCCCATGGACGGAGGAGCCTGATGGACTACAATCCATGGGGTTACAAAGACCTGGACATGACTAAAGCGACTTAGCATGCAATAAGAACCAGAAATAACACCACCTATGACCAACACCTTCAACATTATTAGGAGACAAAACATACCACAGAATTCAAATAACCAGTGAGCAGAGAAATAGCCAATTCTAACAGAGTTCCCAGTGCTACTGCAAATCTATGAGTAAACAGAACAAAGAAAGAGAAGACTTAAGAGACTATATGAAAAATAAGAAAAAGAGATGAAAAACTTAAGAACACAGACAAAACCACCTTCAAAATCAAAATGTCTGACACTAAGACAAAACACTGGTCCAAGAGGTGGTATTTCACATAATCAGCTACATTTTAAAGGGCTTGAAAGTGAGAGGAACAAAAATGGCAACCTCAAAGACGTACTACCAATGGAAAAGAGGGAGATACACAAAGAAGAAATGGTATTCCTCAGATTTCATAAAAGAAAGGAGGAAAGAAATGACAGGTCCTGAAGAAAAAAAATAAACATGCCAACCTCTCTTCTAATATCAACAATACCATCCATAAAAGAAACTAAAATGAAGTACACTGAAAAGACAAAAGGGAAGCTTTTATCCAGTAAATACAAGAATAAAAAAAGAAATTTCAAACCAAGCAACTATAAAATGGAAAGAGAAAATATAAACATTTAAGTTTATGAATATTCTCCTCTAATCACCAACCCAGAAAAGGAAATTAACACACCCCCAAAAAATTTTAAAGAATCATCTACAGATTAAGAAAAGCCTAGAATCAGAAAACTCAAACCATAAACCAACCAAAAAAGGAACAAATAAATTGAAACTTCATAAAACCCAAACTGAACACAGATAAAACCATATCAAAAAAGAAAACTGGGGACTTCCCAGTGGTCCAGGAGCTAAGACTCTTAGCTCCCAATGCAAGGGGTTCAGGTTCGATCCCTGGTAGAGGAACTAGATCCTACATGCCCCAACTGAGAATCTGCATGCTGCCGCTGATCTGGAATGCTCCACACTGTTCTCCATAGTAGCTGTATCCATTTACATTTCCACCAACAATGCAAGAGGGTTTGCATTTAAAAAAAAAAAAGGGGGTCTCCAAAGGAAAACAGATTCAAGTAAAAATCTGAAAGAGCCACTAAAGAAATACAAGAAAACAATGAGAAAATGAAAGGAATAACCTACAAGATACACTGTTCTGAGAAAAGAACAAGATGCAAATAGATATGCAACATTTCACATAAAAAGCAGAATTAAGAAAACATGAATGGGAACTTCCCTGGAGTCCAGTGGCTAAGACCTGCGCTCCCAGTACAGGGGGCCTGGGTTTGATCCCTGATCAGGGAACTAGATCCCTCAAGTCACAATAAAGATCGAAAATCCCATGTGCCACAACTAAGATGCAGTACTGCCAAATAAAGAAATATTTAAAGAGAGAGGGGGAAAACATGAATGGGCTTATTTTTGCTTTAAAGCAATGTTGAAACAAAAAAAAATTAATGAAATTGGTTATCAATGGAGTGAAGGATGTGGAATAGGGTGTACAGAATGGAGAAGCAAGATAACTTGAATATATCTTTCTCTGTAGATTTAACTTATTCAATAAAGCAATTTTCTACATAGTGCAAAAATAAAATTAGATCAACAAGAATGGGAAGAAAACAAAGAACCAATGCAAAAACAATCAGTTGGATGGTACCTTTTAAAGTACCTCAGTGACTTTATTACATATAAATAATCTAACCACATCAATTTAAAAGAGAGATTCTCAAACGGTATAAAATTAGAAACCTCAAACCGTATGCTACCTGCAAGAAATCCAAATAAAATATAAACAAATATCGAGGTTAAAATACCAACAAATGGTGCTGGAAAAACTGGATATTCACAAGCAAAAAAGAAGTCAGATCCCTACCTTAGACCATACACGAAAGCTAATAACACAAAATCGATCAAAGACCTAAATATAACACTTAAAATTTTAAAACTCTTAGAAGAAAACATGGGGAAGGAAATGAGAACCCATTCCAGTATTCTTGCCTGAAAAATTCAACGGACAGCAGAGCCTGGCATGGAGTCACAAAGAGCTGGACATGACCGAGCACACACAGAAGAAAACACAGGGGAAAAGCTTCATGACATGGAAGATTTGGCAATGACTTTTTGGATATGACACCAAAGCACAAGCAGTAATACAAAAACCAGGTAAACTGGACTAAATTTAAAACCACTCTGCATAAAAAGACTATCAACAGAGTACAAAGGCAACCTATGGAATGGGAGAAAATATGCACAAATCATATATTTGACAAGGGGCTAACTGTCCACAATCTATAAAGAACCCCTACAATTCAACGGGCATTTCTGTAGTGTAGCGGTTATCACATTCACCTCATACACAAAAGGTCTCCGGTTCAAAAACAGGCAGAAACATGTTTAGGGCTTCTCTGATAGCTCAGTTGGTAAAGAACCTGCTTGAAATGTGGGAGACTTGGGTTCGGGAGATCTCCAGGCTACCCACTCTGGTATTCTGGCCTGGAGAAATCCATGGACTGTAGAGTCAATGGGGTCGAAAAGAGTTGGACACAACTGAGCAACTTTCACCATTCAACAACAATATATATGTGAATACGTACAACCTAAAAATGGTTAAAATCCTAAATTATGTTATGTACATTTTACCACTACACACACACACACACACACCATCTCATACCATACACAAAAATTATTTCAAAATGGAACAAAGACCAAACTCTAAGAGCTAAAATTAGAAAACTCTTAGGGATCAATTTCATGACTTTAGATTTGGTAATAATTTTTTTTTTTTTTAGATTTGGTAATAATTCTTTAGATATAACACCAAAATCATTAAATAACCAAAGGGGAAAAAAACAGGTAACTTGGACTTCTTTAAAATTTAAAACAGTTGTGCATCAAACATTATCAAGAAAGTGAAAAGACATCTCCTAGAATGGAAGAATATATTTGCAAATAATGTATCTGATAAGAGGTTTAATATGCAAAATACAAAAAGAAAACTTACCACTCAACAACAGAAAGAAAAACTGCAATGTATAAATGGACAGAGAACTTGAACAGACATTTCTTTTTTTTTTTTTTCATTTATTTTTATTAGTTGGGGGCTAATTACTTTACAATATTGTAGTGGTTTTCGTCATACATTGACATGAATTAGCCATGGATTTACATGAACAGAGATTTCTTCAAAGAAGCTATACAGATGGCTAACAAGTACAAAAAAGATGCTCAAGTTCATTAGCCATTAGGGAAATGTAAGTCAAAACCACAATGAGAAACCACTACACACCTACTAGGGTGATATAAAAATTAAACATTTAAAAATAACAAGTGTTAGCAAGAATGTAGAGAAACTGGAATCCCAGTATATAACTGATGGGAATGTAAAATGATGCAGTCACTGTAGGGGAAAAAAGGCATGAAGAGGACTTCCCTGGTAGTCCAGAGGTTGAGAATCTGCCTGCTATCACAAGGGACACAGGTTCAATCCTTGATCTGGGAAGATTTCACATGCAGTAGGGCAACTAAGCCCCTGCCCCACAACTACTGAGCCTGCACGCCCTAAAGCCTGTGCTCTGCAACAAGAGAAGGTACCATAATGAGAAGTCTGTCACCACAACTAGAAAGTAGCCCCTGCTCACCTCAACTAGAGAAAGCCCGTGTACAGCAACAAAGACCCAGCTCAGCCAAAAATAAATAAATACATAAAAATTTTGTAAAAGGAACTAAGTACTGTTATATGCTACAATATGAATGAACCTTGAAAACATATGTCAAGTGAAAGTAAAGTCGCTCAGTCGTGTCCAACTCTTTGCGACCCCATGGACTATACCAGGATCCTCAGTCCATGGGATCTTCCAGGCAAGAATACTGGAGTGGGTTGCCATTTCCTTTTTCAAGTGAAAGAAGTCAGTCACAAAAGCAACTCAATTTAAAAGGAAGAGTCAGAGACAATTCTGAGCTTTATAACCTGAGGCAAATGAGTGGTTCTACCAGCAAATGAAACAGTAGATAAAGGAGAGTAAGAGGTAAACTTAGATGAAAAAAGTGACTTACTTTACTGCCTTACTGGATGTGACCTACAAACAGGCAAAATCTCCAATAAACAAATGGAAACACAGACCAAGGGAAAGATTTAAAATATATTACAGCTCTGTCCAACAAAGCTTTCTATAATGAAGGGAAATATTCTATACTTGCGCTAACACAGCAGACACTAGATGTGACTAGTCCAAGAGAGGAGCTGACTTTTCCTTTTATTTAATTTTAATTAATTAAAATTTAAATAGCTACAGGTGGCTAGTTACTACCACATTGGACAGAGTATATCTAGAGACTTAAAAAGCTGTCTTTCTCTCACTTTACAGACAAATGAAAATTTTCATATTTGATGTATTCAAATGGTTTTAAAATATCACCTTCAGTTAATACATTATAAAACTGAGGAGCTATGATCCATCCTCAACCAAACTGTGTGACTACTTTCTTCTAAGTAATTTTTAATTCCATTTACAAAGCTGAGTAAAAGCCGCATGGTATGGCAAGATGTCATTAAAGTTCAGTCTCACAAACAAACCAGTCACAGATAAGGAGGCCCAGTTTGAGACCTAGAGCTCTACTCTTTAGAATACTGACCTCTCCATCACTATCAGATATCACAATGTATGCATCCTCAAGTCTACGCTTCTTCACATTGACAGAACTGGTAGTTTCTACATCTTTCTTCTCCAGGTTCTGAGCTTCAGAGGCTTCTTTAACTTTTTTCTTTCTCCGCGGCATCCTTTTGTCTGAAATAGAAGGAAAAAAAAATTGGAGAAGGAAATGGCAACCCACTGCAGTATTCTTGCCTACAGAATCCCACAGCCAGAGGAGCCCGGTGGGCTGCTGTCCACAGGGTTGCACAGAGTCGGACACAACTGAAGCAACTTAGCAGCAGCAGAAGGAAAAATAATTTACTTAATATATAAGTTTTCTAGATGCTATTAACATTTGGTCATATAAAAGAAAAAGATACCTATCTAACAGAAGTAAAATTGGATTTCTGAACTCTTTTACTAATTAAAATTTGTATTTTTTCTATAAAGGAAAAAATACATATATAAATTTCATTCTTTTAGTGACATTTCAATAGGAATAATATAATAATTTATCATAGTTCCTTAAGCATTAACTTAAATAACTGGCTCTCTGACTGCATATTATTATTCATCTAAAAGCTTTTTTCTTTAATATCAGTGCCTCAACCCAAAAAAGGACATCTTTTTTAAAAAATCCACTGCAAATAATCATACTTAAAGGTAAAAGACTGAATGCTTTCCTCTTAGGATAGGAATAAAACAAGCATGTCTGCATTCATCATTTCTACTGAACATTATACCACAGGTTCTAAACAGGTAGATTATGGAATAAGAAGAAATAAAAAATCCAAATGGAAAAGGAAGAAGTAAAACTATTGCTTTTTGTAGATGACATGATCTTCAATTAAAAAAAAAAAAAACTAAGAAATCCACTAAAAAACCATCACAACTAATGAACAAGTTCAGTAAGATTGTTGGACACAAGGTCAATATACAGAAATCAACTGAACAGCTATCTATAAGCAATAAATAATCCAAAAATTTAATTTTCAAATTCCATTTTAATAGCATCAAAAATAAAAAAATTCTTAACAAAATTTAACAGAAGTGTAAAGCTTGCAACCAAAAACTATAAAATATTGTTGGAAGATATAAAAGATAAGTGCAAAGACACCCCATGTTCATGAATTAGAAGACTTGATACTGTTAAATATTCCCCAAATTGCTCTACAGATACAACATAATTCCTAATAAAATTCCTACTGGCTTTTTTGTTGACAGACAAGTTGATCCTAAAATTCACAGAGGAAAGGCAAAACAGAGGAAAAACAGAGGTCCCAGAACAGCCAAAACAATCTTGAAAAAAAGGAACAAAGCTGAAGGACTCACACATCTCAATTTCAAAACTTACTACAGAGCTATATTATCAAGATGGTGTGGCACTGGCACAAGAATAAAAGTAAAGATCAATGGAACAAAAGACCAGGGAGTTCAGAAAACATCCACACATTTACTGTCAACTGCTTTCAACAAAAGTACCAAGATAATTCAATGGACAAAGTATAAGTCTTTCCAATAAATGGTACTCTGACAACTAGATATCCAAATGTAAAAAGAATGAAATTGGACCTCTACCTCACATAACAAAGAATTGCATGAAACAGATCAAAGACCTGAATGAAAGAACAAAATCTATAAAATTCTAAGGCAAAACATAAGCATAAAGCTTTGTAATCGTGGATAGGTGAGTTTGTTAAATATGTTATCAAAAGCATAAGCAATGAAAGAAAAAATAAATAAACAGGGCTTCATCTTATTAAAAACCTCTGTGCTCCAAACCACAATATTAAGACAAGTTTAAAAAAAAATAAAGAATGAGAAAAATATCTTTAAAGCATCTATATAATAAAGAAATTGTATACAGAATAAAGAACTCTTGCAACTCAATAGCAAAAAGGTCTCCATCCATATCTTGGGTTTTTATTAATAATGCTGCAATTAACACTGGTATGCATATATCTTTTCAAATCAGTGTTTTGTTTTCTTTGGGTAAATACTCAGAGGTAAAACTGCTGACTCATACAGCAGTTCTGTTTTTTTAATTTCAATTGTATACTTTAAGTGGATGGATTATATGGTAAGTGAATTATATCTCGATAAAGTTGCGTTTTTTTCCTTAGAGAAAACAGCAAATGTTGGCAAGAATGCAGAGAAATTAAAACTTTCATTCATTCATAGTGTGAATATAAAATTCTGCAGCTGCTGTGGAAAACAACTTGGCAATTCTTCAAAAAATTAAAATACATCTAGTAATTCAACTCCCAAGTAAACATCCAAGAAAGTTAAAAACAAGTATTCAAACAAAGACTTGCACTTAAATGTTCTTAACATCATTAATCGTAATAGCCAAAAACAGAAATAATTCAAATGATGGATGGATACACAAAATGTGGTACATCCATCCATACAATGGAATGTTGGTCAGCCTTAAAAAGAAACAAAGTACTAATACATGCTACAAAATGGATAAACCTGGAAAACACATTAAGTGAAAGCATCCAGACACAAAAGCCTACAAACTGTATGATTCTGTCTGTATGAAACATCCTGAATGGACTAATCTACAGAGACAGAAAGCAGATTAAGAAAACTAGAGGTTTGAGGAGAGAGAAATACAGAGTAACTACTTAATGGCCTTGGGTTTCTTTTTGGGGTGATGAAAATGTTTAGAATTAGAAAGTGGACTTCCCTGATGGTCCAGAGAATCCGCCTGCCAATGCAGGGGACACAGTTTCAATCCCTGGCCTGGGAACATTCCATATATACTGGGGCAACTAGGCCTGTGCACCGCAACTACTGAGCCAGTGCTCTAGAGCCTGCAAGCCACAACTACTGAGCCCACGCACCTAGAGCACATGCTCTACTGCAAAAGAAGCCACCACAATGAGAAGACCACGCACCACAATGAATAACCCCTGCTTGCCACGACTAGAGAAAGCCCACACACAGCAACAAAGACCTAGCAAAGCCAAAAATAATGAATAAATCTAAAAAAAAAGGAACACAGTGGTAGTTGCACAACATTTTGAATGTACAAAAAGCCATTAAATTATACACTTTAAAAAGATGACTGCTGGATTTTACGTTCTATGAAATCTACCTAAATTAAAAAAAAAAAAAAAACTTCCCAGATGATTTTCTAGTATAACCAAAGCAGAGACTCACTGACTGAAATACTGATTTAAAAAGAATGTTAACTGTGTTACAAACTTCTCAAATTGTTTAATCATTCAATTACTCCTAAGAGAAACGTTACACCTCATTGTCAAAAAACATCTGGACAACCTGAGTAGTAAGGGAGGGACAGTAAGAAAGGACACACGCAAACTCTTCCAATCTAGTCACTCACAATATCATTCCCTATCGTAAAAATAGAAGCTAAACACAAATTTCTTTTCTATTCTTAATGTTTATTTTTAAATGACTTAAGTCTTGAAGAAATAGAAGAAATCACACAAAATGATGAAAATATTAAACTACACATAAATTTTTTACTGTAGTATAGATGATCTACAATACCGTGTTAGTTCCAGGCATACAGCAAAGTGATTCAGTTATTTTTTCAGATTATTTTCCCTTACAGGTTATTACAAGATATCAAATATTGTTGTTACCTGTGATATACAGTAAATCCTTGCTGCTTCTCTATTTTATGTATAGCATTTTATATCTGTTAATCCCTTACCCCTAATTTATCCTTTCCCCTTTGGTAACCATAAGTTTGTTTACTATGTCTGTGAGTCTGTTTCTGTTTTATATATAGATTCATTTGTATTATTTTCTAGACTCCACATGTGTTATTATATAATATTTTGTCTTTATCTGACTTTACTTAGTATGATAATCTCTAAGTCCATTCATGTTGCTGAAAATGGCATTATTTCATTTATTCTTATGGACAATACTCCATTTCATTTATACACAGATACACACACACACACACATGTGCATGCACACCCCCTTCCCCAGCTCCCACTCCTCCACCAGCACATCTTAAACCTACCAACCAGATTGGCACCTGGGTTGTTTCCATGTCTTGGCCATTGTAAATAGTGCTGAACACTAGGGTATCTGTATCTTCTCAAATTAAAAGTTTTCATCTTTTCTGGATATATACCTAAGAGTGGGGTTACTGGATCATATGGCAGCCCTACTTTTATTTAAGGAACTTCCATACTGTTTTCCACAGTGGCTGCACCAATTTACACTCCCACCAACAGTGTAGGAGGGTTCCCTTTTCTCCACACCCTCTCCAGCATTTGGTATGTGTAGGCTTTTCGCTAGTCATTCTGACCAGTATGAAGTAATACCTCATCGTGGTTCTGATTTACATTTCTCTAATAATTTAAACTACATATAAACTTCTTTTTTCCACAAGGGAAACTAGAAAGTATTTTAATAAAATGAAAACAAAAACACGAAAACAAAATCTGTGGGATGCAACTAAGGAGTTCTTATAGGAAAGCTGATGGCATTAAATGCTTGTATTTTTTAAAAAAAAACTAAATAGCTCAAATCAGTGACCTGACCTTATACTTTAAGGAAACTAGAAAAAGAAAAGCCAGTCCATCAAAAGCAGAAGAATAAAAATAATAAAGAACACGAAGAAACTGAAAACAAAAATGACAGAGAAAATCTATAAAGTCAAAAGCTGATTTTTAGAAGAGATTAATAAAACTGAAAAGCCTCTAACCAATCTCCGCAAGTGAAAGAGAGAAGATATAAATTACCAATATAAGGTAATTAAAGGATTAAGCATAAGGATTCTTAAAAGTTTCATCACCACAGATCATATGGATATTAAAAGGATAATAAAGGGAGATAACAAATAATTTTTGTCCTTAAACTCGACAACTGAAATGGAACAATTCCTTGAAAGCACAAACTCCCAAAGCTCCATCAACACACATTTAACCAAAAGAGATAGGATTAGGTATCTCTATTATGTCTTTGATTTGTAGTAAGATACTACTTTCCAGGGTGACGTTCAAAGCACTTGTTAGGTACTTACTGAACTCCTCAAAGAACATTCCATTCCCCTTCTTCATATTTCCCATAGTTTTCTGAGTACTCCTTTTGAATGCAGTGATTGGTCAAGTGGCTGGTTTTATCTTGGAAATTATCCACCTAATACAGTTCTGAAGCAGTCTGCAGAACACCCTCTCTATAGAGGTAGATATTAAACTGATGGTCCACCAAGACACAGCTTCGTATGTCTAACTTGCAATGACCAGGCTCCAGGAACAGATCCAGGAACTCCAGGTATTTCTGGATCATGTGCACCTGGCCTTGATTGTCTATGAAATCCAACAGTTCTGTAGCCGCTAAGGAGAGGAGGATGCCTTCACCTTTGGCTCTGGCTAATGACTTTGTGATCCAAGCATTGCCCTCTCCCTCCTCTTTCTTTCTGTTATATGAAGTCAGGAAAAATTCTCTGTTGTCTGTGCGTGAACTATGGAGCGGTGAATGGATTCCACTCTGAGCTGGAGCAACTGGGGTCCTGAGGTTGGTTGGATAAATCAGGTAGGACTCAGGGAACCATGTGCAGGACTCAGCCTGTTCTGGGCTAGTTTTGATGAGCTTCACTAAAGATGCTTTGTGACACAGTTTGTCAGCCCCTCTGTAATAATTCATCAACTGTATCAGCCCAGGCTCAAGATCCAGTCTCCCGAAGGGCAGCCGGTTCCTTCCTCCCAGCATCAATTTGAACCTGGGGTTGCCCCGCCGCAGCCGCTTCCAGTGGCCGGTGGCGAGCAGCAGCTGGAACACCTCGTTGGCATAGACGCTGCTGTTCTCATCACACACCACTAAGGTGTACATGGCGAAAGGCCGCATGCCCGGCACCCCCACCCCTCACCCCAGCAGCTGCCTCAGGGACCAGCCAGCCAGGCGATGGCTCAGCTAGGGACCAGCCCAGGCACCTGCCACCTAAACTTTTGAGTCTATATATATTTAAATACATAGACTTACAACAAAATTAGAGAAATATTTATAGCATACATGAAAAAAGCTATTGATTATATTTAAAAAATACAAACTGACACAAAATATTAACATCCTATTAGATAACGAGACATCAACTGTCAATTTGAAAGGAAAAAAATACATCAAACATGAATATGTGGAAAGATTTAACCTATAACACTATTAGACAAATTTTTAGACAAATTGGACATATTTTTACTTCCTAAAGGGGAAATAAGATGGGGAGACAGTGGAAACAGTGTCAGACTTTATTTTTTGGGCTCCAAAATCACTGCAGATGGTGACTGCAGCCATGAAATTAAAAGACGCCTACTCCTTGGAAGGAAAGTTATGACCAACCTAGATAGCATATTAAAAAGCAGAGACATTACTTTGCCAACAAAGGTCCGTCTAGTCAAGGCTATGTTTTTTCCAGTGGTCATGTATGGATATGAGAGTTGGACTGTGAAGAAAGCTGAGCGCCGAAAAATTGATGCTTTTGAACTGTGGTGTTGGAAAAGACTCTTGAGAGTCCCTTGGACTGCAAGGAGATCCAACCAAGTCCATCCTAAAGGAGATCAGTCCTGGGTGTTCATTGGAAGGACTGATGCTGAAGCTGAAACTCCAGTACTTTGGCCACCTCATGTGAAGAGTTGACTCATTGGAAAAGACCCTGATGCTGGGAGGGATTGGGGGCAGGAGGAGAAGGGGACGACAGAGGATGAGATGGCTGGATGGCATCACCGACTCGATGGGCATGAGTTTGAGTAGACTCTGGGAGTTGGTGATGGACAGGGAGGCCTGGCATGCTGCGATTCATGGGGTCGCAAAGAGTCGGACACGAATGAGCAACTGAACTGAACTGAAAGTAAAATGAATTAATTTTAATTAACTTTAATGATAATCCTGCAGTTGTGGGAGCAATTCTTCAAACACCAAACTGTAACAGATATTTTAAAAAACACACACAACACAAAACTTTGTATAAACGGTGCCATACTCTAATACAAATTACTAAAATCACTAAAGTTTTCAGTTTTAACCACTCGCTCTATCCCTCCTTTTAGACTTAGGTCTGTTACTGCCATAATGAAAATTGCCCAAAGGAAAACAAAACAAACCTCTTTGGAGACCAAGAAAGAAACAGCTAAGACATCTGAGGGGAAAGTATAATGGAATTTGGCAAATTAAAGACATAAATCTTAGATAAATACTTAAAGAACTGCTGGCTAAGGGGTCTTAACCTGTCAATTCACAAGCCCTCAAAGGACCTATGGTTAGGCTTCAAGGGATTCACAATCTCCCGAAACTGTGTACAAAACTGTCTTGTTTTTGTATGCACCCTGGGAAAAATTCTTTTTTTGGGGGCGGGGGGGGGGGGAATTCTTATAGCTTTCATCCAACTCTTGGAGGAGTTCAAACTCCAAAAGAGTTTAGAACTACCAATGATCTAGTTAAACCCCTTCATTTTCAGAAACAACCCGAAGATTTAAATTGACACGCATAACCAGTCTCCTACTGTTTTTGTGTTTAAGAATTATGACTATTTCACCTTTTTACATTTTGGGGTTTTTTTGTTTGTGCATGCCTTCTAACACTTAAAGGTAAAATTTCTGTGACCTGAGTAACAAAGATTTCTCAGGATACAAAGAGTAAAAGACACAGAATTTTTAAAAAACCAACCAACTAGGCTTCAATGAAACTTAAAACTTATGTTCTTCAAAAGACACCAATAAGAAAACAAAAAGACAAGTCATAAAATGGGAGAAAATATTTGCAATGCATATATCTTGCAAAAGACTCATAGTCACAATATATAAAGAACTCTTATGGTGGTGATGGTTTAGTTGCTAAGTCGTATCCAACCTTGCAACCCCATTAACTGTAGCTCACCAGGCTCCTCTGTCCATGGTATTTTCCAGGCAAGAATACTGGAGTGGGTTGCCATTTCCTTCTCCAGGATATTTTCTCAACCCAGGGATTAAATCTAGGTCTCCTACACTGCAGGTGGATTCTTAACCAACTTGAGCCACCAGGGAAGCCCAAATAACTCTCATAATGCAATAATAAAATGACAAACCAATTTTTTAAATGAGCAAGCTATGGACACAAAAGCAAATGTACTAATAGCCAATAGGCAAAACAAACAGAAAAAGATGTTCCGCATCATTAGTTATCAAAATAGAGATTAAATCCACAATGACATAACATTACACATCCATTATAATGGTTACAATTAAAAATACTGAAAACACTAATGTGGGCAGGAATGAGGAATACATGGATCTCTCATACACTGTCAATGGAAATATAAAATGTTATAAGCCACTACAGAAAACTGTCTGGCAGTTTCTTAAAATTAAATGTATACTACTATACAAGCCAGTCATTCTGCTTACTACTATTTACTCAATAGAAACAAAAACCTATCACCACATAAAGACTTGTACGGTAATGTTCACAGAAGCTTTTCACACAATGTCAAGCACTAAGAAGTGAAGTTGCTCAGTCATGTGCAACTCTTTGCGATTCCATGGACTGCAGCTCCTCCATTCATGGAATTTTCCAGGCAAGAGTACAGGAGTGGGTTGCCATTTCCTTCTCCAGGGGATCTTCCCAACCCGGGGACCGAACCCAGGTCTCCCACGTTGCAGGCAGACACTTTACCCTCTGAGCCACCAGGGAAGCCCATGAGATGACCCAAATGTCCATCAACAGATGAATAAACAAATCGTGATTTATTCATACAACAGATTATTACTCAGCAATAAAAAGGACACAGGCAAAAATACGAGTGAATCTCAAAATCATTTTGCTGAATGAAAAATTTCCCTGGTGGTCCAGTGGTTAAGACTCCATGCTCCCAAAGGAGGGGACCCATGTTCAGTCCCTGGTCAGAGAACTAGATCCCACATCCTGCAACTAAGTTCAAACACAGCAAGTAAGACCCAGCACAGCCAAAGAAAAAAGCCAGTCACAAAGAGTACAGGTCGTATTATTCCATTTATATAAAATGTAACCTAACCTATAGTGACAAAAAGTAAATCAGTGGTTACTAATGTTCAGGAGTGTAAGAAGAGAAGGACAGAAGAGAGCATGAGGAAGCTTTTGAGGGTGATGGGAACCCACTGTATCATGATTTTGGCAACAGTATTACAAGTGTATACAACTGGAAAATTTCATCAAACTATATGCTTCAAATAGATGCAGTTTATTACATATAAATCATTTTGCAATAAAATTGATAAGGAAAAAAATAAAATGAGATACCACGACATATCTACTAGCATGGCTAAAATTTAAAATAAAAAAATCAGGCATTGATAAGAATACAGGAACAGCTAGAACTCTAATACAATGCTGGTAGGAATATAAAGCTACTTTGAAAACACAGTTTGGCAGTTTTGTAAAAAGTTAAACATACACCTACTACATGACCTAGCCATTTAAACTATTTACCCAAAAGAAATAAAGTCACATTCATAGTAGCCCTATTCATAATAGGCGAAATCTCTAGACAGCCCAAATATCCACCAATAGAGGAATGGATAAACAAATTGTGGTCTATCCATACCACAGAAAACTACTTCACCAATTAAACTACACAGAACATTATGGTGAACAAAGGAAGCAAGACACAAATAAGTAAATACTATATGATTCCATTTACAGGCATACTTCATTTTTTGCACTTTGCAGATATTGCATTTTTTACAAACTGAATATCTGTAGCAATCACATGTGAAGCAAGTCTCCCAACAGCATTTCCTCACTTTGTATCTCTGTGTCACATTTTGGTAATTCTTGCAACATTTCAAACTTTTTCATTATATTTATCAAGGTGATCCACTTTCAATGACTTTTTTCATTTTTTTCTTTTTTTTGATCAGTGATTTCTTTTATGTTACTACTATAACTCAATGAAGATTCAGATGACAGCAATTTTTAGCAAGTCTTTTTTTCATTTTCATTATAGTCAATTTATAAATTTTGTGTTATTAATAGTTTCAAGTGTACAGCAAAATGAATCAGTTATACATATATCCACTCTTTAGATTCTTTTTCCATATAGGCCACTACAGAGTATTGGGTAGAGTTCCCCATTAATTAAATATATACATTGTATGGATGTGAGAGTTGGACCATAAAGAAGGCTGAGCGCCAAAGAAATGATGCTTTTGAACTGTGGTGCTAGAGAAGACTCTTGAGAGTTCCTTGGACAGCAAGGAGATCAAACCAATCAATCCTAAAGGAAGTCAGCCCATAATATTGATTGGAAGGACTGATACTGAAGCTGAAGCTCCAATACTCTGGCCACCTGATACAAAGAGCTGACTCACTGGAAAAGACCCTGTGCTGGGAAAGATTGAGGGCAGAAAGAGAAGGGGACAACAGAGGATGAGATGGTTGGATGGCATCACCGACTGGAGATGGATCCAATGGACATGAGCTTGAGCAAACTCCAGATGATAGTGAAGGACAGGGAAGCCTAGTGTGCTGCAGTCCATGGGGTCACAAAGAGTCAGACATGACTAAGCAATTGAACAACAACAAAATTATTTTTTTAGACTCTGCAAGCTTAACAGACTACAGTAGAGTGTAAACATAACTTTTATATGCACTGGGGGGGAAAAAAAGCATGTGACTCACTTTATTTTGATTTACTGCAGTGGTCTGGAACTGAACCACAGTATTTAAGGGATGCCTGTGTTTGAAATTCTAGAAAAGACTAATATAATCAATAGTGGGGAAAAAAAAAAAAAATACAGACAAGTAATAAGTAACTGCCTCAGGCCAGAATGGGGGAGGGAGAGAAATTGCTGGTAAAAGTCATAAAGGTACCTCTTGAGATAAGTGTTCTGTATCTTGATTAAGGAGGTGGTTACACAGGTGGATACTCTGACCAAAATTCAACCACAGACTTCTGATTACTTCTCATGACAATAAAGAGGTTAATAAATCTTTTCTCAAACAGAAACTTAAAAAGCTGACAAATTTCAGCTTGGAAACTAACTGAATATAACAAAATTTAAAATATTTATTCATGAAAACTACTTAACTTTGGGTAAGAACACCATGAATCTCTGCAATTCATACTAAGAGCTTCTCCCGTATATCCCCCAACCCTAGTTCTACCAACCAAGGAAAGGAAGGACATGAATATAAACAATTTCACTTTCACAGCTGGTGGGGACTCACTAGGTAGGAACATTTTTAGTCTATCTTAGTGGCCAACAGCCTGTGGTTGGGTCCTATATGAGGCAAGCAACAAACCAGAGAGTGAATCAAACATTTATCAGGAAATTCCAAGAAGACAGACAGCCATAAGAGGATTCATAAAGTCTCCAAATATCCCAGACTGATGAAAGGCTGTGTACATGCATGCAAAAACCACAGCAGACCCAAGTTTCCTATATAAACCTGGCAGCAGGATGGTGTATACAGAGTAGAAATTTGAGAGTCCTTGAGGAAAGTAAAAGCTGGGGCAAGCTTTCTCTTCCAATTCAGTCACTCAGTTGTGTCTGACTCTTTGCGACCCCATGGACTACAGCTTGCCAGGCTTCCCTATTCATTACCAACTCCTGGAGCTTGCTCAAATTCATGTCCATCAAGTCAGTGATGCCATCCAACCATCTCATCCTCTGTTGTCTCCTTCTCCTCCCACCTTTAATCTTTCCCAGCATCAGGGTCTTTTCCAATGAGTCATTTCTTCACATGAGGTGGCCAAAATACAGGAGCTTCAGCATCAGTCCTTCCAATGAATATTCAGGACTGATTTCCTTTAGGATGGACTGGTTGGGTCTCTTTGCAGTCCAAGGGACTCTCAAGAGTCTTCTCTAACACCACAGTTCAAAAGTATCATTCTTTGGTGGTCAGCTTTCTTCATGGTCCAACTCTTACATCCATACATGACTACTGGAAAAACCATAGCTTTGACTAGACAGACCTTTATCAACAAAGTAATGTCTCTGTTTTTTAATATGCTATCTAAGTTGGTCATAGCTTTTCTTCTGAGGAACAAACATCTTTTAATTTTATGGCTGTAATTACCATCCGCAGTGATTTTGGAGACCAAAAAAATTAAGTCTCTCACTGCTTCCATTGTTTCCCCATCTATATGCCATGAAGTGATGGAACCAGATACCATGGTCTTAGTTTTTTGAATCTTGAGTTTAAAGCCAACTTTTTCACTCTCCTCTTTCACTTTCAAGAGGCTCTTTAGTTCTCTGCTTTCTGCCATAAGGGTGATGTCATCTGCATATCCGAGGTTATTGATATTTCTCCCAGCAATCTTGATTCTAGCTTGTGCTTCATCCAGCCCAGCATTACGCATGATGTACTCTGCATAAGTTAATTAAGCACAGTAACAATATACAGTCTTTCCCAGTATACATACTCAATATACATAACATACATAACTCAATATACATACATACATAACAATATACATACTCCTTTCCCAATTTGGAACTAGTCTGTTGTTCCATGTCCGATTCTAGCTATTGCTTCTTGACCTGAATACAAATTTCTCCAGAGGCAGGTAAGGTAGTCTGGTATTCTCATCTCTTTAAGGATTTTCCACAATTTGTTGTGATCCACACAGTCAAAGGCTTTGGTGTAGTCAATAAAACAGGAGATGTTTTTCTGGAACTCTCTTACTTCTTCAATGAGCCAATGGATATTGGCAATTTGATTTCTGGTTCCTCTGCCTTTTCTAAATCCAACTTGAACATCTGGAAGTTCATAGTCCATTTCCACTACCACCCTAGTTCCAAGCTACCAGCAACTCGCATGTGAACAATATCTTAACTAGGTCCCTTACTTTCACCCTTGCCCCACCTGCTGTCCAAGTTTCTCTATACACTGAAGCTTTCACCTTTTAAAATTGCAAATATTAAATTATTCCACAATTTAGGAATTCCTTGGCAGTCCAGTAGGGTTGGGACTCCACACTTTCACTGTTGACTGGAGGGTTCAATCCCTGGACAGGGAACTAAGGTCCCACAACCCACATGGCAAGGCCAAAACAAACAAAATAAATAATATTCCACTATTTAAAACTTCAATATTTCACTGTTTCATATTTAAGACATTTTTCTCTTAATATGGTCTTACATGGTATGCCCTGTATTCTCTGACCTCCTGCCAGATTTCTCTTGCTGTAACCACTCCCTCAGTTCTTTTTTTTTTTTTAATTAGTTGGAGGCTAATTACTTTACATCATTACAGTAGTTTTTGTCATACATTGAAATAAATTAGCCATGGATTTACATGTATTCCCCATCCCGGTCCCCCCTCCCACCTCCCTCTCCACCCGATCCCTCTGGGTCTTCCCAGTGCACCAGGCCCGAGCACTTGTCTCATGCACCCAACCTGGGCTGGTGATCTGTTTCACCCTAGATAATAAACATGTTTCGATGCTGTTCTCTTGAAACATCCCACCCTCGCCTTCTCCCAGAGTCCACAAGTCTGTTCTATACATCTGAGTCTCTTTTTCTGTTTTGCATATAGGGTTATCGTTACCATCTTTCTAAATTCCATATATATGTGTTAGTATACTGTAATGGTCTTTATCTTCCTGGCTTACTTCGCTCTGTATAATGGGCCCCAGTTTCATCCATCTCATTAGAACTGATTCAAATGAATTCTTTTTAATGGCTGAGTAATACTCCATGGTGTATATGTACCATAGCTTCCTCATCCATTCATCTGCTGATGGGCATCTAGGTTGCTTCCATGTCCTGGCTATTATAAACAGTGCTGCGATGAACATTGGGGTGCACGTGTCTCTTTCAGATCTGGTTTCCTCGGTGTGTATGCCCAGAAGTGGGATTGCTGGGTCATATGGCAGTTCTATTTCCAGCTTTTTAAGAAATCTGCATGTTTTTTTAACATTTATTTGGCTGTATCAGTTCTTAGTTATGGCACATGGGATCTTCATTGCAGCATATAGGATCTTTCGTTGTGGCGTGCAGGCTCTTCGTTGAGACACATGGACTTCTCTCTAGTTGTAGCGAGGGCTTCTCTTGTTTTAACACAGAGGCTCAGTAGCTGTGGTACACAGGCTTAGCTGTCCTGCAGCATATGAGATCTTGGTTCCCTGACCAAGGATCAAATCCATGTCCCCTACATTGGAAGGCAGATTCTTAACCACTGGACCACCAGGGAAGTCCCTATCTGCATAATTTAAAGGCAGCAGCCTAAGAGTCTGGCTTCTAATCAGCCTTTACCTAGGAGCAGAGTTCTTCCACTTTGGGATACTGACAGGGCTTAGCACATCTTAAACTACTGGGGGCCACTGAAAATAAAGTAGGCTGCTTGGACATTCACAAAGGTTTGAGAGACAACCAAGAGCTAAGGCAAAGTTGAATGGTAAGATTCATCCCCTACACAGAGACAATCTTTCAAAACTAAAGAGTGGCTATTTCATCTAATGCATAACCAACTAATGCGTATCTAACCAACACATAGTCAAGGAAAATGAAAAAACAGACAAATATGTTTCAGGTGAAAGAACAAGGTTAACACCTCAAAAAAAGACCTTAATGAAACAGAGATAAGTGATTTACCTGATAAAAGTACAAAAGAATGGTTATAAAGATATTCACCAAGCTCAAGAGAAAAATGGAGGGACAAAGTGAGAATCTCAAAACAGAGGCAGAAAATAAATGGAAGCACCAAATAGAAGTCACAGAGCTGAAGAATACAATGACTGAAATGGAAAAAATAATGTGAAGGTTCAACAGCAGACCAGATGAAGCAGGAAAAAAAAGGGTCACTGCACTTAACAACAGGGCGCTGGAACTCACCCAATCACAGCAGCAAACAGAAAAAAAAGAGTGAGAAAGAGTGAAGACAGCCTAGAAAACAAATGTCGTTGTTCAGTCGTTTACGTTGTATTCAACTCTTTGAGAACCTATGGACTACAGCATATCAGGCTCTCCTGTCCTTTACTATCTTCCAGAGTTTGCTCAAACTCATGTCCATTGAGTCGATGATGCCACCCAACCATCTCATCCTCTTTCACCCTCTTCTCCTGCCCTCAATCTTTCCCAGCATCAAAGTCTTTTCCAATGAGTAGGCTCTTTGCATCAGGTAGCAAAAATCTTGGAGCTTCAATTTCAGCATGAGTCCTTCCAATGAATAATCAGGATTAATTTCCTTTAGGATTGACTGGTTTGATATCCTTGCTGTGGATATCAAGAGTCTTCTCCAGCACCATAATTCAAAAGCATCAGTTCTACAGATGCAAAGTGATGTCTCTACTTTTTAATACACTGTCTAGATCTGTCACAGCTTTTCTTCTAAGGAGCAAGTGTCTTTTAATTTCATGGCTGCAGTCACTGTCTGTAGTGTTTTGGGAGGCCAAGAAAATAAATTCATCACTGTTTCCACTTTTTCCCCATCTAACTGCCATGAAGTGATGGGACCAGATACCATGATCTTAGTTTTTTGAATTGCTGAGTTTTAAGCCAGCTTTTCACTCTCCTCTTTCACTCTCATCAAAAGACTGAGTTCCTCTCCACTTTCTATCATTAGAGTAGTATTATCTGCGTATCTGAGGTTGTTGATATTTCTCCCAGCAATCTTGATTCCAGCTTGTGATTCATCCAGCCCAACATTTCTCATGGTGCACTCTGCATAGAAGTTAAATAAAGAGGGTTGACGATATACAGTCTTGATGTACTACTTTCTAAATTTTGAACCAGTCTGTTATTCTATGTCCAGTTCTAACTGTTGCTTCTTGACCCACATACAGGTTTCACATACTTCACATACAGGAAGGTAGTCTGATATTCCCATCTCTTTAAGAATTTTCCACAGTTTGTTGCGATCCACATAGTTAAAGGCTTTAGCATAGTCAATGGAGCAGAAGTAGATGTTTTTCTGGAATTCCCTTGCTTTCTCTATGATCCAACTGGTACCCATGGAAGTTCTCAGCTCCTATACTGTTAAAGCCTGGCTTGAAGAATTTTGAGCATTACCTTGCTAGCATGTGAAATAAGCACAACTGTACAGTAGTTTGAACATACTTTAGCATTGCTCTCTTTGGGATTGGAATGAAAACTTTTCCAGGACCTTGGCCATTGCTGAGTTTTCCAAATTTGCTGGCATAAGGAGTGTAGCATTTTAACAGCATCACCTTTTAGGATCTGAAAAAGCTTAGCTGGAATTCCATCACCTCCACTAGCTCAGACAATCGGAGAAGGCACTGGCAACCCACTCCAGTACTCTTGCCTGGAAAATCCCATGGACAAAGGAGCCTGGTAGGCTGCAGTCCATGGGGTCACTGGGAGTTGGACATGACTGAGCAACTTCACTTTCGTTTTTCACTTTCACACATTGGAGAAGGAAATGGCAACCCACTCCAGTATTCTTGCCTGGAGAATCCCAGGGATGGGGGAGCCTGGTGGTCTGCCGTCTGTGGGGCTGCACAGAGTCGGACATGACTGAAGTGACTTAGCAGCAGCAACAGTTCAGACAATACTAAGATGGCAATACTTCTCAAATTGACATACACTGTCAGTGCAATCCCTAATAAAATCCTAGTTGACTTTTTTGGTGAAAACTGACAAGTTGATCCTAAAATTGATGTGGAAATTCAAAATAATAATTGAAACAATCAAAACTATCTTGGGGGAAAAAAGTTGATGGACTAAAACATCCTGATTTCAAAATCTAATACAAAGCTACAGTAATCAAAACAGTGTGGCACTGGAGCTAAGAATGAATGCACAAATCAATGAAACAGAACTGGAAATATACAGTCATATTTACAGTCAACTTATTTTCAACAAGAGTGCCAAGACCATTCAATAGGGAAAAGAATCATCTTTCTAATATATGGTGCTGGAAAAACTGTACAGCCAGATGCAAAAGAATGAAACCTGATCCCTACCCTCACACCATACAAAAATTAACTCAAAAGAGATCAAATACTTAAATGTAGAAGCAGAATTATAAAATTCATAGAAGAAAACAGACAAATTTTTTCAAGCTTGAATTCGATAATGGCTTCTTATATATGACATCAAAAGCACAAGCAACAAAAGAAAAACTAGATAAACTGGACATCAAAAATCAAGAAATTCTGTGCTTCAAAGACACTATCAAGAAAGCAAAGGGACAGTCCACAGAACTGGAGACAATTCTTAAAAATCACATATATGTTAAGGAGTTGTATTTAGAATATATATACATTCTTATAACTCAAAAATAAAACAGCAAATAACCCAATAAAAATTAGTCACAGACTCTAAGTACACATTTCTTTAATGATTATTTACAGACAGCAAATAAACGGGTGAAAAGATGCTCAATATGATTAGCCATTAGGGTATGACAAAAACCATTACAATATTGTAAAGTAATTAGCCTCCAACTAATAAAAATAAATGGAAAAAAAAAAAGATTAGCCATGAGGGAAATGAAAATCAAAGTCACAATGAGATACCACTTTACACCCAGCAGAATGGGTGTATAATCAAAAAGATAAACAGTAACAAATGTAGGCCAGGATGTGGAGAAACTGAACCCACATACACTACTGATATGTAAAACAGAGAAGAGTCTCTGGAAAACAGTCTAGCAGACCCTCAAACTGTTGAAATTAGAGTTACCACACAACTCAACAATTCTACTCCTACGTAAACAGCCAAAAGAAACTACAATTTATGTCCACACAAAAACCTGTACATAAATATTCACAAAGCAGCATTACTCATGAGAGCCCCAAAATGGAAACAATCCAAATGTCCATTAACAGATGAAGGAATAAATAAAATGTATATCAGATCCATACAATAGAAAATTATCCAGCAATAAAAAGAAATGAAGCACTAATACATGCAACAACACAGATGAAGTTTGAAAACATTATGATAAGTAAAACAAAGCCAGAAAGACCACATACTGTATGATTCCATTTACATGAAATACCCATAGTGGTAAATCTAAATACACAGACAGTAGATCAGTGATTGCTTACGGCTCAGGGGGATTGGTACTGATGAATTAGGGGTGTGTAATTTCTCTTTGGGGTGAAGAAATGTTCTAAAATTGATTGTTGTGATGGTTATTACAACTTTGTGAAAATACTAAAAGTCACTGAATTGTACAGTTTAATGGGTAAATTTTATGGTATATGAATTACATCTCAATAAACTGTTTAAAAAAATTAAGCTAAGTCAGACCACTAAGTGACCAAGTCAGAACACTAGTTACCTTTGGAGTTAGTTAACTTTGGAGGGTACTAACTGGAAAGGGGCACAGGGGATCCTTTTGAGGTGTTAGAAATGTTTCATATCTTAATTTGGGTGGCAGTTACATGGATGTACATATTGAGCTATACAATTAAGACTGGTTCATTTCACTATAGGCAAACACTACTTTTTTAATAATAAATATTTGTGAGTGAATGACTATTTTATTTAATCCTAATAGAAACCTAAGAAGTATATATAATTATTATGAGGAAACATGTTCAAAACACTAACCTGCCCAAAGTCACAAGGCAGGGACTTGCATTTCTATCTCTTGACTCTAAATCCTGACTCCAATACTCCATGACTTAATCTTTGGATTTCTGATGTAAGGTATGACACATAAATATTAGATGAATTGGTGGCACTAGCGGTAAAGAACCCACCTGCCAGTGCAGGAGATGTAAGAGACACAGGTTTGATCCCTGGGTCAGGAAGATCCCCTGGAGGAGGAAACAGAAACCCACTCCAGTATTCTTGCCTGGAGAATCCCATGGACAGAGGACCCTGGCGAGTTCCAGTCCATGGGATTGCAAAGAGTCAGACACAACTGAAGTGACTTAGCATACTTTATGCTATATATTTAAATTATAAAATATAATTCAATAAAATGCTTAAATTATATATATTTAACTTATTGAATGCTATAGGCACAATATTGAATGCTAAAGGGCACAAAAGGCTAAATTACAGGTCGAAGGAAACAAGTGCTATATGGAGAATAATAAGACTTGAGGTGATCCTTGAATCTAAGAGAACAGCTTGAACAGGACTTGGAAATAGGGATGAGTATGGGTCAGACAGAAGGAATCATAGTGCCCTAGGAAAACATCTTGCACAGAATAGCTTTCATCTTTTAAAGTGTTTCCTATACATTTAATTATTGAAACCAATATGTTCAAATCTGATAGCAATGGTGCTACACCACCAAATACATCTAATTTCTTAAAGATACGTAACGAAATAAAAACTGTTCTCCTTAGCACAGAACCACCTACAAGCTCAAAGTGGGTTTTCAAAGAATCATAGTAGATAAGGGATCAATAAGCATTAAGTTAGAGGCACCCCACAGACAGATCCCAAAATTCCAGTGCTTCATGACATTTAGCCACACTATTTCCATGGAAATTCTAAGAATAAAAAAGGTCATGTGCATTCGTGCTAAGTTGCTTCAGTTGTGTCCAACTCTTTACAACCCCATGGACTGTAACCTGCCAGGCTCTTCTGTCCGCGGGATTCTCCAGGCAAGAATACTGGAATGGGTTGCCATTTCCTCCTCTAAGGGATCTTCCCAACCCAGGGATTGAACCCATGTCTCCTGCAGCTCCTGAATTGCAGACGGATTCTTTACTGCTGAGCCACCAGGGAAGTCCCTAAAGAAGTCACTGTTCAGCCAATTTAAACAAGCAATCTAACATAATTCAACTCCTAAAGTTGCCATCTTTCAAAATGAAAAAAAAAAAAATCACTAAAATAATGGCTTATCTTCAATTACTTGAATAGAGGCTATAGAAAGAATTACCACTAAGTGTCTGCAAAGCAGGAACAGAGTCTAGATATCAACACTCTCTTCTCAATCACAACAGAAACAAAACGTCTCTTAAAGAATGCACAGGCAGGAAAGGCGACCCAAAGATGAGACTCGTTATATTACAGTTGGTAGTATCCTTGAAAATCTCCAATTTGTAAGATATTATTTGTCATTTTTGTTCAACACATCCATCATCTTGATCTATGTGAAGATCAATCACTGACAAGAAAATTTAAAATCTTGACATTCTACCTACCAAACCTGTCAAAACTGCTCTGAAAGCTTGGAGGCATAGGGACCTTAACAATCCTCTCTGACTGACTGACTTACTTCTTTAGAAGTAAGTTACCATTCAAGAAATCTGGTACCAAGCTCTTCATCAACTGATCACATGAGCTTTACTGTTTCTCCAATTTAAAAAAAAGTAAATGCACAACTACACACACACACACACACACACACACACACTGATGCTCTACATGCCTACACAGACACACATACACACACAACCCTGATGCTCTATTTCCCAGTTTATACTCAGCCTCAGTTTAAGATAAGTGCGTAAAAACAGAATCCAAACACAGTGAATAATAGTTATTTACTGGGTCCTTGGACACTATTTTAGGTACCTCAAAAGCATTATAGAGGTTATTCCTCCCGAAAACTCTACGTGGTAGGTTTCATTATTTCAGGACACTTTTATCATGATTTTACACGTTAGGAAACTCAAAATCAAACATCTGGTAATTTCTTAAATTCAAAATGGGAATGCTGATAATTGAAGTACAATGTATCTGATTTCAAAAAGGCATTTTTTGATTCAACTAAAAGGCACTACCTCTGACAGGAAAAAATAAAGACAGTAGACTTTCACTTATTCATACTCAGTGACTATATACAAGAACACTGGAGTCAGGCTGGATGGATTCAAAACCAACTCAACCGCTTACACCATGTGTGTCTCTGATCCTCAGTTATCTAATACATAAGTTAAAGAGGGTAAGAGTACCTATAGCATAAGACTGTAGTGAACGTTCAACAAATGTGTATCTGTAAAAGGCCTGAAACACAGACTATCATCGTACAGAACGGAAACATACTACTACTGTGGCAGGGGAACGTGGTAAACGACGATAAGGATTCCCAAGGAAAATCTTAATTTCTGGGAAAAATAACTTACACCACTAACCAAGAGAAAACAGTAGCCTGGAGGAGATAGGGAGCGTTGAGGAGAAAGGGGGTGGGGGACCCAGTCAACCTGACTCCGAGAGAGGTCCCGGCTGTGAGGCCCCACGGAAGGAGGCGGCATAAACGGAGCCCCCTCCCTGGGTGCTCAGCGTGAGGAAGACGCCTTCGAGGGGTGAGCGGGGACCGGAGCCGGTCGCCGGAGACCCAGAAGGGCCGAAAGGGACCCGGGGAGAATGAAGGCCGCACCCTCGGTTTGAGGGGAGCGGGCCCGGCAGTCGAGGGAGGAAGACCATCCGAGGTCCCCAGCGGCCCAACCGGCGTCCCGAGGGCACTCCCCGGCGTCCGGAAGCGCCCAGTATCCTGAGGGGCCATCCTCGGGGTCCTAACGGGCCTACCCTGGCGTCCCGAAGGGCCGTCCTGTCAGGAGGCGCCCACCTTAGCGTCCAAAGAGACCCGCCTCAGCATCAAGAGAGTCCTAACCACAAGTCACAGGCTCCGCTCCGGAGAAGAGTGGGCCGCGCCCCCACTGAGGGAGAAAAGGAGGCGGGAAGAAGGCGGATGGAGGTGTGCCGAAACGACTGGTACTCACTGACCGTCCGCGCCGCGCGGATGAGCCCCTCCTCTCAGGTCCAGTGGGTCGCGAGCTCCGGTAGCACGTCAGGAATCTGAGGCGGGCGAGCACGCGCGAACCTGGAACACCGCGGGATTGCGACGCGCTCTCGGGGCGGGCGCATGCGCGGGCGACCAAGGACAGAACCAATCCGCACTGAGGGGGGAGGCAGCCACCAGGACATACCAACTGTGTGAGGTGGGGGGGTCGTCATCAACCGGAGGCAGATTTCATCTCCAAGAGCCAACTGGGCACCTCCCAGTGGTCTCGCAGTTTATTCGTTTGCTTTACCATTTGCTAGTACTTTGAGAGAAACCAAAGAGTAGTAGTAACGGAGTCCGCGAAACCCTACCGTGAAACCTTGAAAGTCTTCTCTGCCACATCAAGCCTCGTCTGGCCCTGTTTTTGCGTGTAACTTAAGGTTATACTGAAATTATCTGTTCATAAGATAAGGAAAACAATCTCCAAATGGTAAATGTTATTAAAGTCTGACCATTTCAGGAGAAGAAGGGACTCGAAAGTGAAAACTCTTACAGATGCAAGGTAGAAGCATAAAATAAGAACAGCCACTTGTGCTGAAATTTAAAATCTGCATTTTTATGACCCAGCAATTTCATGTCTACAAGGGTGCAGAAGACGTGTTCATGTTCAGGCCCGCTTCCTTGTGAAAAGTATAAAAAGAAATGTACAATAAGCTGTGAATGAATAAAGCAGTATGTTCTATAATAAAATATTGCAAATAAGACTCATAAATGAGTACTATATATCTCAACATTTGACAGCTCGTAAGAGTTGTGGAAAATTCTGAAAGAGATGGGAATACCAGACCACCTAACCTGCCTCTTGAGAAACCTGTATGCAGGTCAGGAAACAACAGTTAGAACTGGACATGGAACAACGAACTGGTTCCAAATAGGAAAAAGAGTACATCAAGGCTGTGTACTGTCACCCTGCTTATTTAAGTTATATGCAGAGTACATCATGAGAAACACTGGGCTGGAAGAACCACAAGCTGGAATCAAGATTGCCGGGAGAAATATCAATAACCTCAGATATGCAGATGACACCACCCTTATGGCAGAAAGTGAAGAGGAACTAAAAAGCCTCTTGATGAAAGTAAAAGAGGAGAGTGAAAAAGTTGGCTTAAAGCTCAACATTCAGAACACTAAGATCATGGCATCCAGTCCCATCACCTCATGGGAAATAGATGGGGAAACAGTGTCAGACTTTATTTTTGGGGGCTCCAAAATCACTGCAGATGGTGATTGCAGCCATGAAATTAAGACGCTTGTTCCTTGGAAGGAAAGTTATGACCAACCTAGATAGCATATTAAAAAGCAGAGACATTACTTTGCCAACAAAGGTCCATCTAGTCAAAGCTATGGTTTTTCCAGTAGTCGTGTATGGATGTGAGAGTTGGACTATAAAGAAAGCTGAGCACCGAAGAACTGATGCTTTTGAACTGTGGTGTTGGAGAAGACTCTTGAGAGTCCCTTGGACTGCAAGAAGATCCAACCAGTCCATCCTAAAGGAAATCAGTCCTGAATATTCTTTGGAAGGACTGATGCTGAAGCTGAAACTCCAATACTTTGGTCACCTGATGCAAAGAACCAACTCATTGGAAAAGACCCTGATGCTGGGAAAGATTGAAGGCAGGAGGAGAAGGAGACGATAGAGGACGAGATGGTTGGTTGGCAACCACACAAGAGAAGCCACTGCGATGAGAAGCCCACACACTGGAACTAGAAAAAAAAGACCATGCAGCAACGAAGACCCAGCACAGCCAAAAATAAATTTTTTTTTTAAAAAGAGAGTCAGAATGTCTTGATACCAAGGGCCAGGCAACCAAGCAAAGCTGTGATATCTACTTATAGGGAAGCAGTACTGTGTAGTTGGCCTACCACTACTAAAGATCCTGAGTGCCACAACTAAAGAACTCACATGCCACAACAAAGATTGAAAATCCCACATGATCCAACTAAGACCTGGTGCAGCCAAATAAATAAATATTGTGTGTGTGTGTGTGTAATAAAGTTTTATTAAAATATAAAGGAGATAAAGAAAGCTTCTGACATAGGCATCAGAAGGGGACAGAAAGAATAACCCCCTGCTAGTCTTCAGCTGGATGTTATATAGTCACTAGCAGCTGGAAACGACTGAGTGACTTTACTTTCACTTTTCACTTTTATGCACTGGAGAAGGAAATGGCAACCCACTCCAGTTTTCTTGCCTGGGAGATTCCCAGGGACGGGAGAGCCTGGTGGGCTGCTGTCTTTGGGGTCGTACAGAGTCAGACACAACTGAAGCGATTTAACAGCAGCAGCAGCAGTCTGTTGATGAAAGAAAGGAATGTCTTAAAACTCAGAATGGCACCACGCCGCTCATCCATGAGATGTATTTTGGGATAATATTGGCACCAGATGATTCATCCCAGGCCATAAAACAATTAACTTGAATCTTGTAGAAGGGCATATTACCGTAAGTCTATGATCCGATAGATTAGGTTAGTACTTCTAATTCCCAAGGAGTTATGAAATGGTCAGAGACCAGAAAGTTTGACCGAGAAGGAGAGTTCAGTACACACGCTTTGCCCATTTCTGGTCGGTCCCCGAAGGAGACGTTGGATGCCTCTTGGCATCGGCAGGTCGGTATAAACCCCCGACAGGTTTCTGCCGTAAGCTGTATGAGATCACCGCGGAACCGCAGAACAGGGCTCCTCACTTACTTCGCGCAGGGCATTTCATTCATTAACACAAGCACACCGTAGAGTTAGTAAAGTGCAGCAGAAAACGTGTTCGCTACGAGAACAAAGAACTAGAGCTCCAAGCATCCTTACCCTGTCATGAAGGATCCCGGATGAGCCCCCAAGATGAAAGGCTGTTGTTGACCCATGAAAAGACACCAGGATTCTTGGCCTCCAGAGGAGAAGAATTCAATCCAGGGCCAGAGACGAAGCTTGATTGCTCAGAGCTTTTGTGAAATAAAGTTTTATTAAAGTATAAAGGAGATAGAGAAAGTTTCTGACATAGGCATCAAAAGGGGGCAGAAAGAGTACCCCTAAATATTTTTTTAAAAATAGATTTCCAACTGTCTATATTTTTTAAAAGAGGTGGGAAGGAGTTCCCAGGTGACACAGTGGTAAAGAATCTGCCTGCCAACACAGAAGACACAAGAGACGCAGTTGGATCCCTGGGTCGGGAAGATTCCCTGGAGAAGGAAATGGCCACCCATTCCAGCACTCCAGTATTCTTGCCTGGAAAATTCCACAGACAGAGGAGGCTGGCAGGTTACAGTCCATGGGGTCGCAGACAGTGGGACACGACTGAGCAACTGAGCACATTCAAAAAAACAAGGCCTTTTTTCAGGCAACCTGGAAGATGAGCGTGGGAACCAAAAGCAACCGGCCATCTTTCAAAATAAGAAGAGGGTCCTACCTGGGGAAACTGGAAAGGAAAAGCTCCCTCCATACTACAAAAACACTGGACTGGGCTTCAAGACTCCAAATGATGCCATCGAGGCACCTACATTGACAAAAAAATGCCCTTTTATTGGTAACGTCTCCATTGGAGGGCAGATCCTGTCTGGCACGGTGACAACTGTCATCTGCCAAGACTACCTTCACTACAACCACTTTGAGAAGCACCATAAAAACATGTCCGTGCACCTTTCCCCCTGCTTCAAGGATGTCCAGATCAGCGACATTGTCACAGTGGGTGAGTGCTAAGCAAGACTGTGTGTTTCAACATGCTCAAGTCCACCAAGGCTACCGGAACCATGAAGTGGTTCCAGACGTTCTGAGACTGGTCCCTTGCCCACTGCCTCAAACTAAATAAAGTTATTTTCCCAGTCAAAACAAAAACAAAAACCAGCAACCACAAGAAATTTGGAATGGCTATAATATTAATAATATCATACAAAACAGACTTTAAAACAAAAAGAAGTTGCTAGAGACACAGAAGGATACATCATCATGATAAAAATATCAGTACATCAGAAGATAACAGTTACAAACATAAACGCATCTAATAACAGATCATCAAAATTCACGAAGCAAAAACTGACAGAAATGAAAGAAGAAACACATAACTCAACAATCAAATTTGGAGAATCCAATACCCCACTTTCAATAACGGATAAAACAAACCCTCATATAATGAGATAAAATAAAGCTTGAACAACAACACTAAAATTAGACCTTACAAACAACTATAAAACCCTCCACCCAGCAACAGAATATATACTCTTCTCAAGGAACAGGGAACAGTCTCCAGGATAGATATTATACTAGGCCATTAAAAAAAGAAAACTCAGTAAATCTAAAAGGCTAGAAATAACTCAAGATATATTCTCCACTACAATAAAAAGAAATTAGAAATCAACTGCAAGGAAAAAAAAAAGGGAAATTCACAAATACATGGAAATTAAACAATGAACTCCCAAACAATAACAGGTCTGAGAAGAAATCTAAAGGGAAATTAGGAAGTAATTTGAGATGAATGAAAATCAAGACACAACATACCAAAACTTGTTATATGCAACTAAACGCAGTGCTTAGAAGGGAATTTACGACTGTAATGGAGTTATTAAGAAAGGAGAGAGGACTTCCCTGGTGCTCCATTGGTTAAGAATTCATCTGCCAATGTAGGGGACACAGGTTCTATCCCTGGTCCGGGAAGATTCCACATGCCTCTGGGCAACTAAGCCTGTGCCCCACAACTACTGAGCCCCTGCTCTAGACTCTGTGAGCCACAACTACTGAAGCCTGTGTGCCTTTGCGTCCATCCTTTGCAAAAAAAGAAGCCACCGCAATGAGAGGTTTGCACACAGCAATTAGAGAATAGTCTCTGCTCAAACAACTAGAAAAAGCCCACACGTAGCAACAAAGACCAAGCGCAGCCAAAAATAAATAAATAAACAAAAAGAGAGAGATCACAAATCAGTAACCTAAACTTCTACTTCAACACACTGGAAGAAGAGTACACTAAATCTAAAGCAAGCGAAGAAGGAAATAATAAAGAATACAGCAGACATTATTAAAATAGTGACTATAAAAACGTTGAAAAGCAGTGAAATCAAATGCTGACCCTTCAAAAAGATCTACACAATTGATACACATTTAGTGATATTAACCAAGATAAAAACAAAGATGACTTAAACTACCAGTATCAGAAGTGAAAGAAGGGCATTACTATTTACCTTAGAGAAATTTAAAAAATCATAAAAGAATTCTATGAATTGTAGGCAAAAAATTTATAAATTAGATGAAATGGGCAAATTCCCAGAAAGACACAAACTACCAAAACTGGCTCAAGAAGAAATAGGCAATCTGAGTTTATCTAAGTAAGTGAAGAGTTTGAAATAGTGATTAAAAAACCTCCCACAGAGAAAAGCCCAGGCTCAGATGGCTTCATCACTGAATTTTACCAAACATTTAAAGAATTCATAACAATTCTTCAAAAACTATTGTAAAAAATAGAACACAAAAAAAGGAGAAGGAAATCTCTAGCAGTTCAGTGGTTAGGGCTCTATGCTTCCACTGAAGGGGGCACCAGCTCAATCCTTGGTCAGGGAACTAAGATCCTACGTGCCACATGGCACAGCTAAAATAAAATAATTTTTAAATTTTTTTAAACAAAAAATAGAAGTTGAGAGAATATTTCCCAAGTCATTTCACAGGGCCAATATAACTCTTATGCCAAAAATCAAAGACATCATAAAAAAAGAAAATTACCAATCAATATCTCTTATGAATATGGTTACAGTAATCCTTGGAGAAGGAAATGGCAACCCACTCCAGTATTCTTGCCTGGAGAATCCCATGGACAGAGGAGTCTGGCGGGCCACGGTCCACGGGGTTGCAGTGAGTAGGACAACGACTGAAGTGACTAAGCATGCACGCACGCACAATAATCCTCAACAAAATTTAGCATTTTATAAAAAGATTTGTTCAGGCTTTCCTGGTGGTCCAGTAGTTAAGAATCTGCCTGCCAGTGCAGGTGACACAGGTTCAATCCCTGAATGGGGAAGGTCCCACATGCTGCAGGGCAACTAAGCCTATGAGCCACAACTACAGAGACTGTACAATGCAACTACTGAACATTTGCACCCAGAGCCTGTGCTCTGCAACAAGAGAAGCCACCACAATGACAAGAGTACGCATCACAACTAGAGAGTGGCCCACACTTGTCACAACTAGAGAAAGCCCATGCACAGCAGCAAAGACCCAGTGCAGCCAAATATAAATAAACAAAATAAATAATTAATAAAAAAAAAGATTTGCTCATCGTGTTCAACTGGGATTTATTCTATTAATGCAAGGTTGGTTTAATATCTGAAAACCAATTAATATGGTACATAACAACAGTAATATATCACATCCGTAATATATCACATCCAATACCTTTTTATGATTAAAAAAATTCAACAAACTTGGAATATAAAGGAATTAACCTCATAATGGAATTTTATGAAAAAATCACAGTTAGCATCACACTTAACAGTAAAAAATTAGATGCTTTCCCACTAAGATTTAGAACAAGACAAGAATGTTCCACTCTTGCTACCTCTAATCAACATTATATTGGAAGTGCTAGCCAACACAATTAGAAAGAAATAAAAGGTATCTAGATTGAAAAGGAAGAAGTAAAATTATCTCCATTTTCAGATGGAATGAACTTGTATGTTGGAATTCCTAAGGTTTCCACTAAAAAAAATTAAAACATAAGTTCTGCAAAGTTGTAAAAGATTAATAAAAATAAATTATACTTCTATACATTTGCAATGAACAATCTGAATATGAAATTAAAAATAGCATTTACAATACCATCATAAGGAATAAAATACTTAGGCAAAACTTTAACAAAAGACATGTAGAATTTATACTCTGAAAACTACAAAATGTTGTTAAAAAAAATTAAACTAGATCCAAATAATTGGAAAAATATCCAGTTCTGATCAGAACTAACAGTTAATATACAACACTCCCAAACTGATCTACAGATTCAATACCATCTCTATCTCTGTAGAAATTGACAAGCTAACACTCAGATTCATACAGAAAACCAAGAATAGCCAAAACAACACACTTTCCTATTTCAAATTTATTACAATTTTATTACAATTACAATAATCAAGATAATTTGGTACTGGGAAAAGAGTAAACACACAGATCAATGGAATAGAAATGAGTAACCAAAAATAAAACCATGTATCTATGGTCAGTTGATTTTAACCCAACCTTGGGACCAAAGTTGGATGGTCCAAAGACCATCAATGGGAAAAGAACAGTATTTTCAATAAATGGTGTAGGAACAATTGGAATTAGACACTTACCTCACACAATATACAAAAATTAACTCAAAATTGATCAAAGATCTAAACTTAAGAGGTAAAACTATAAAACTCTGGGAAGACAACACAGAGGGAATCTTCATGATCTTATATTTGGCAATGATATTTGAATAAGACATCAAAAGCACAGGCAACAAAAATTAAACTGACTTCATCAAAATGAAAAAATTTTGTGCGGGAAAGGACACCATCAAAAGAGTGAAAAGACAACCCACAAAATAGGGGGGAAATTTTGAAATCTGGTAAAGGATTAATGTCTAGAATTTTAAATTCACATCTCAAGGACAACAGCACACACAAACAACCCCAATCCAAAAACAGGCAAAAGTCTTAAATAGACATTTCACCGAAGATGATATACAAATGTCTAATATGCATATGTGAAGATGCTCAACATTACTAGTCAAGTCAAAACCACAGTGAAATACCACTTCACATCCATTAGGATAGTTATTTTTTTAAAAGGGGAAGGGAGCTCCCTGGTGGTCCAGTGACTAAGACTCAGGGGTCCCAGTGCAAGAGGCCTGGATTTGATCCCTGGTCAGGGAACTAAATCCCACATGCCCAAACTAAAAGATCCTTCATGCCCCAGCTAAGATCTGGTGCAGTCAAATAGTAAATAAATATTTCTTTTAAAAAAGGAAAATAAGAAATGGAGAAAGCGGAATCCTACCACATTGCTGGTGGTAATATAAAATGGTATAACCACTGTGGAAAACAGCTTAATAGTCTCTCAAAAAGGCAAACACAGAATTACTATACAATCTAGCAATTCCACTCCTTAGTGTATAATCAAAATATAATTAAAAGAAGGGACTCACAATATCTAAAATGTATGTAGAACTCACACAACTCAATAGGAAAAAATAATCAGTTTTAAAATAGGCAGAATAGCTGAATAAACATTTTTCCAAACAAGACATATGGACAACAAGTACTTGAAAAGGTGCTCAATATCACTAATCTTCAGCGAAATACAAATTGAAACCACAATGAGATACCACCTCACATCTGTTAGAATGGCTCTTATCAAAAAGACAAGTGATAATAAGTGTTGGTTGAGGATGTGGAGATATGGGAGCCCTTGTGCGCTGTTGGTGGGAATGTAAAATGGTATAGCCACTGTGGAAAACAGTATCAAGATTCCTTAAAAACTGAAAACAGTATTAGCACGCTCAGTCATGTCTGACTCTTCGTGACCCCATGGACCATAGCCTGCCAGGCTCCTCTGCCCATGGAATTTTCCAGGCAAGAATATTGGAGTGGCTTGCCATTTCCTACTCCAGGGGATCTTCCTGACCAGGGATCAAATCCACGTCTCTTGCATCGCCTGCATTGGCAAGCGGATTCTTTACCACTAACACCATCTGGAAAGCCCCAGTTTTACCATATGATCCAGCAATTCTACTTCTAGGTATATACCCCAAAGAATTGAAAGTGGGGTCTCAGATATCTATAAACCCATGTTCATAGCAGCGTATATATTCGTAATATATAAAACAAACAAAAAAAAAACAATCCAAATGTCCATTGACAGATGAATGGATAAGTATCAATAAAAAGCAGCATATACATACATACAGTGAAACATTATCCACTCTTAAAAAGGAAGGAAATCCTGACATACGCCACAACACAGATGAACCTTGAAGAATTCTGTTGAGTGAAATAAGCCAGATACCAAAAGACAAATACTGGGACATCCCTGGTGGTCCAGTGGCTAAGAATCTGAGTTCCCAATGCTAAGGGCCTGGGTTCAATCCCTGATCAAGGAACTAGATCCCACATGCCACAACTAAAGTTCGAATGCCACAACTAAATATCTGGCACACCCCAACAAAGACCCAGTGAAGCCAAAAAAACCCAAAAAGACAAATACTGTATGATTCCACTTACATGAGGTACTTAAAGTAGTCAAAATTGTAAAGAAGAAAGTATAATGGTGATTGCCAGGGGTTAGGGGAAGGGGAAAATGGGAGGTTATTGTTTAATGGGTTTTTATTTTACAAGATAAAAAAAAAGATCTGGAAATGATGGTGGTAATGATTACACAGTATGAATGTACAAAATACCACTGAACTGGACACTTAAAAATGGTTAAGAGAGTTCACGTGTCCGGAGGGTCCGACAGTAGGTCTCTCCTTTTGCCTGCGGCGTGAGTGCAGAGTGCGAACTGTGGCAGCCGGAGTCATGGCAGGACAGGCATTTAGAAAGTTTCTTCCCCTCTTTGACCGAGTATTAGTTGAAAGAAGTGCAGCCGAAACTGTAACCAAAGGAGGCATTATGCTTCCAGAAAAATCACAAGGAAAAGTATTGCAAGCAACGGTGGTAGCTGTTGGATCAGGCTCTAAAGGAAAGGGTGGAGAGATTCAACCAGTTAGTGTGAAAGTTGGAGATAAAGTTCTTCTCCCAGAATATGGAGGCACCAAAGTAGTTCTAGACGACAAGGATTATTTCTTATTTAGAGATGGTGACATTCTTGGGAAATATGTTGACTGAAATAAGTCACTATTGAAATGGCACCACGTGAAGCTGCCCATTCCACTGAAGTTCTGAAATCTTTCATCATGTAAATAATTTCCATGTTTCTCTTTTATAATAAACTAAGGATATCCAAGCTAATGACACCCAGTGTTTAAAATTTAGTTTCACTGTACTGGTATAAACATTTCCAAATAAAAAAATATAAATTTAAAAAAAATGGTTAAGGGAATTTCCCTAGTAGTCCAATTGTTAAGAATCCACCTTCCAATGCAGGGGATTTAGGTTTAATTCTTGGTCAAGGAACTAAGATCCCACATATAGCAGGGGGACTAAGACTGTGAACCTCTACTTCTGAGCCTCTGCACACATTCTAGCATCCCTGAGCCACAACAAGGAGCCTGCATGCCACAGCAAAGATTCCATGTGCCGCAACTGAGACCCTATGTTAGTCGCTCAGTTGTGTCCAACTCTTTACTACCCTCTGGACTATAGCCTGCCAGGCTCCTCTGTCCACGGGATTCTCCAGGCAAGAATACTGGAGTGGGCTGCCATTCCCTTCTTCATGTGATCTTCCCGACCCAGAAATTGAACCCAGGTCTCCTGCATTGTATGCAGGTTCTTTCCCTCTGACCCTATGCAGCCAAATAAATAATCAAACATTTTTTAAAAAGGTTAAAATAGGGGAATTCTCTGGCAGTCTAATAGGACTCAATGGTTCACTGCCAAGGGCCTAGGTTTGATCCCTAGTTGGGAAATTAAGATCCCCCCAAACCTCATGGAGCTGCCAAAATAAACAAATAAAAAAACATTATTTAATGGTTACGGTAGGAACCATTTTATGTTCTGTGTATTTTACCAGAATAACAAAGTTGGGGGAAAAAACAAAAATTCATTGTCTTTGCCTCTAAACCTGCACACCTAAAATATTCCTTATCTCTGTTAATGGCTTTACATACTATCTATTGTGCGTATTCCCTCCAGCTAGAAGCCTCTTGGACCACCCTCCTGGGCACATTCTATGGGTCATGGACTCTTGAATTCAGAAAGGCACTTTGACCTACCCCCTCCTTTGCCTCTGCCTTGGTTCAGGTCCCTCTCATGTCATGTTGTTGTTCAGTCACTAAGTCATGTCCAACTCTTTGTGACCCCATAGACTGCAGCACGTCAAGCTTCCCTGTTCTTCATTATCTCCTGAAGTTTGCTCAGATTCATGTCCATTGAGTCAGTGATGCTATCTCACCATCTCATTCTCTGTCACCCCTTTCTCCTCCTGCCCTTAATCTATCCCTACATCAGGGTCTTTTCAGTAAGTTGGCTCTTCACATCAGGTGGTCAAACCATTGGAGTGTCAGCATCAGTCCTTCCAATGAGTATTCAGAACTGATTTCCTTTAGGATTGACTGGTTTGATCTCCTTGCAGTCCAAGGGACTCTCAAGAGTCTTCTCCAACACCACAGTTCGAAAGCATCAATTCTTTGGTGCTCAGCCTTCTTTACGGTCCAGCTCTCACATCAGTATATGACTACTGGAAAAACCATGAAGTGAAGTGAAGTAAATTGAAGTCGCTCAGTCATGTCCGACTCTTTGTGACCCCGTGGACTGTAGCCTACTAGGCTCCTCCGTCCGAGGGATTTTCGAGGCAAGAATGCTGGAGTGGGTTGCCATTTCCTTCTAGCTTTGACTATATTCTTTAGAGACCTTGGTTGGCAAAGTGATGTCTCTGCTTTTTAATATGACGTCTAGGTTTTTCACAGCTTTCCAAGGAGTAAGTGTCTTAATTTCATGACTGCAGTCACTGTTCACAGTGATTTGGGAGCCCAAGAAAATAAAATCTTTCACTGCTTCCACTTTTTCCCCTTCTATTTGCCCTGAAGTGATGGGACCAGGTGCCATATTGCAATAGCTTATGCACTATCACCAGCTTTATGTTTAAAACCCAATCCTATCATTTTTCTGCATAAAAATATTTAATCTCATCATTGCCCGCAGAACAAGCACAGCTCTCTCAACGTATTCTCAGCATAACTTTCTACTTCTAGCTCCTATCAGTCTCCAGACTAGACTCCAGCTTCCATTTCCTAGGGTCACACATACATGCCTTACTGTCTGTTATACATAGTTTTCCCATTATCTAAAACTAACTTTCTCTCCTTCCTATAGAGAATGTGTAATCACCCTCCAAAGCTCAGAATCAACATCTCCTCGCTGATTCTCCATTCAAGACACTTGGGTGCTTCTTCCATCAGTCAGTCAATAAAAACTGAAAGCCAACTATGTGCCCTAGTACTCCTCTGTCCATGGAACTCTCCAGGCAAGAATACTAGAGTATGTAGCCTTTCCCTTCTCCAGGGGATCTTCCTGACCCAGGGATTGAACCCAGGTCTCCTGCATTGCAGGCAGATTCTTTACCCTCTGAACCATCAGGGAAGAATAACACAATGTACTAAGGCTACAGTAAACAAGAGTCTGTCTGACCTGGATTCTAGTAGTCTGCTGCCGAGCTAAATTGCTTCAGTCATGTAAAACTCTTTGCGACCCCATTGACTGTAGCCCACCAGGCTCCTCTGCCCTCGGGATTTCCCAGACAAGAATACTGGAGTGGGTGGCCATTTCTTTCTCCAAAATAAATAAATAAACTTTTTTTTTTAAAGAAGAGCTGATTGTTGGCAGCCTAATAATTGTATATTTTTTTGAAACATATAGGACTTCCCTGGTCATCCAGTGGTTAAGACTCCACACTTTCCATGCAGGGGCACAGATTGGATCCCTGGTCAGGGAAGTTCCCCATGATGTGGGGTATAACCAAAAATTAATTAATTGATTAATTAGTTATAAAACAATAGCATAAAAAGCAAAAGTTGTTAGAATTAAGCTATTTTAATTCTCTAGCATTATTCAAGAAGTGTGAAAAATGCTAATTTAGGGTAAATTATGGTGAGTTAAGAATGTTTATTATAATCCCTAGATGTTGTTGTTCAGCACTAAGTCATGTCCGACTCTTTGCTACCCCATGGACTGCAGTATGCCAGGCTTCTCTATCCTTCACTATCTCTCAGAGTTTGCCCAAACTCATGTCCATTGAGTCAGCAATGTCATCCAACCTCTGCTGTCTCCTCCTTCTTTTGCCTTCAATCTTTCCCAGCATCAGGGTCTTTTCTAATGAGTCAGCTCTTCACATCAGGCGGCCCAGGTATTGGAGCTTCAGCTTCAGCATCAGTCCTCCCAATGAATAGTCAGGGTTGATTTCTTTTAGAATTGACTGATTTTATCTCCTTGCTGTCCCAGGGAGTCTCAAGAGTCTTCTCCAGCACCACAGTTCACACCACTAAAAGAGTAATCAAATAATAATCAAATATCTAAATAGTCAAATGCTAACGAAAATAAAGACTAAAAAGTGGAATGATAAAAATCATTGTTCAGGGCTTCCCTGATGGCTCAACAGTAAAGAATCTGTCTGCCAATGCAGGAGACACAGATTCGATCCCTGGCCCAGGAAGATCCTACATGCCTGGGGCAACTGGGCCAGTGTACACAACTGCTGAGCCCATGTGCCCTGAAGCTTGTGCTCTTCAACAAAAGAACCCACCGCAGTGAGAAGCCCGTGCACTGCAACTAGAGTAGCTCCTGCTCATCGCAACTAGAGAAAAGCCCACGCAACAGCGAAGACCCAGCAGCCAAAAATAAATATATAACTTTCTTTAAAGTCATTGTTCAATACAAAAGAAGGACAAAAAAGAGAAAGAATGAAGGAACAAAGAACAGACAGAACAAATAAAATAAATAGCAAAATAGTAGAAATACACACACTATATCATAACAAAATTAAATGGAAATGAAGTAAAATACTCTAAATAAAAAATAAAGATTATCAGACTGGATTTTAAAAATACAACTATATGCTATTTACAAGTGACACACTTTAAATATAAGGTCATCAAGGTTAAAAGAAAACAAAAAAACAGGATCAAAAAAGATGTGCCATACGAATACAAACAGAAGAAATTAGCTAAATTATTATTGGGCAAAATAAGCTTTCAGATAAGTTCACACTGATAAAAGTGTTTGTATAGCTGAAAATACAAGTTTCTAATTGTATCTTTAGAAATAAAATATATGAAACAAAAAATAACAGAACCAAAGAGTAGACAAACCCACAATCATTATTGGAGACTCGAACACACACGTCTCAGTAACTGACAGAACTAGTAAAGTATCAGTAGGGATACAGAAGATCTGAACCTACTATCAACTACATTGGCATAACTGAATATTTATATAATACTATACCCATCAACTGCAAAATACATTCTTTTTAAATACAAATGAAATGTTCACCAAATAGACCAATATGCTGGCACATAAAACAAATCTCAAGAGACTTCAAAAGACTGAAGTTTTACATAGTATGTTCTCTGATCACAATGAATTAAATAATAAATTAACAAGAAATCAAAAGGAGCCCCAAATATATGGAAATTAAGCAACTCATTTATACACAGCTCACGATCAGGCAAAACTAATCTACAGAAATAGAATTGAAGATAATTTCTGTTGGATAAGAACAGACAGTGAGCATTCTGAGACTCTGAATGTTCTATATCTTAATATAGGCAGTGGTTATACAGGTGTATTTATATATAAAATTCATTCAAGATTTAGATTTATACACTTTAAGTAAGTTGTATATAAAAGTGTAAATTAGAGGGACTTCCCTGCTAGTTCAGTGGTTAGGAATCCATGTGCCAATGCAGTAGACACAGCTTGGATCCCTGATCTGAGAAAATTCCACATGCTGCAGGGCAACTAAGCACGTGAGCCACAACTACTGAGCCTCTGTGACACAGCTACTAAAGCTTGCATGCCCTAGAGCCTGTGCTCCTCAGCAAAAAAAGCCTCCAGCATGAGAAGTTCATGCACCTCAACTAGATGGTAGCCTCCACTTAAGGCAATTAGAGAAAGCCCGTGCACAGCAGCAAAGACCCAGCACAACCAAAAAGTAATTAATTAATTAATTTAAAAGAAAATAAACCGATAGCTGCTAATTTTTTTAAATGTAAATTAGAATAAAAGACATTGGGAATTCTCTGGCAGTCCAGTGGTTAGAACTCAGCATTCTTAGTGCCAGGGCCCAGGGTTCAATCCCTGGTCAGGGAACTAAGATTCCACAAACTATGTGGTGCCGCCAAAAAAAAAGCATATAAAGAAAAAAGACATTAAATTCCCTAGTACCTAAAAAATATCTAGTTTATGGTTGCATTCTAAGTCACTTCAGTTGTGTCTAACTCTTTGTGACCCCATGAACTGTGGCCCACCAGGTTCCTCTGGCCAAGGGATTCTCCAGGCAAGAATACTGGAGTGGGTTGCCATGCCCTCCTCTAGGAGAATCTTCCCGACCCAAGGATCAAACCTGCATTTCTTTATGTCTCCTGCATTGACAGACGGGATTTTAACCTCTGGGAAGCCGTCTAGTTCATGGAGGATGCTTAATAAATGTTTAATGAATTAAAAAAGGAGGGAGAAATAAAGAATAGAATGAAAAGTTCTAACATACTTTTTTTTTTCCATTTATTTTTATTAGTTGGAGGCTAATTACTTTACATCATTGCAATAGTTTTTGTCATACATTGAAATGAATCAGCCATGGATTTACATGTATTCCCCATCCCGGTCCCCCCTCCCACCTCCCTCTCCACCCGATCCCTCTGGGTCTTCCCAGTGCACCAGGCCCGAGCACTTGTCTCATGCACCCAACCTGGGCTGGTGATCTGTTTCACCCTAGATAATATACATGTTTCGATGCTGTTCTCTTGAAACATCCCACCCTCGCCTTCTCCCAGAGTCCACAAGTCTGTTCTATACATCTGAGTCTCTTTTTCTGTTTTGCATATAGGGTTATCGTTACCATCTTTCTAAAGTCCATATATATGTGTTAGTATACTGTAATGGTCTTTATCTTTCTGGCTTACTTCGCTCTGTATAATGGGCTCCAGTTTCATCCATCTCATTAGAACTGATTCAAATGAATTCTTTTTAATGGCTGAGTAATATTCCATGGTGTATATGTACCACAGCTTCCTCATCCATTCGTCTGCTGATGGGCATCTAGGTTGCTTCCATGTCCTGGCTATTATAAACAGTGCTGCGATGAACATTGGGGTGCATGTGTCTCTTTCAGATCTGGTTTCCTCAGTGTGTATGCCCAGAAGTGGGATTGCTGGGTCATATGGCAGATCTATTTCCAGCTTTTTAAGAAATCTCCACACTGTTTTCCATAGTGGCTGTACTAATTTGCTTTCCCACCAACAGTGTAAGAGGGTTCCCTTTTCTCCACACCCTCTCCAGCATTTATTGCTTGTAGACTTTTGGATAGCAGCCATCCTGACTGGCATGTAATGGTACCTCATTGTGGTTTTGATTTGCATTTCTCTGAAAATGAGTGATGTTGAGCATCTTTTCATGTGTTTTTTTGCCATCTGTATGTCTTCCTTGGAGAAATGTCTGTTGAGTTCTTTGGCCCATTTTTTGATTGGGTCATTTATTTTTCTGGAGTTGAGCTGGAGGAGTTGCTTGTATATTTTTGAGATTAATTCCTTTGTCGTTGCTCATTGCTATTATTTTCTCCCTAACTGAGGCTGTCTTTTCACCTTGCTTATAGTTTCCTTTGTTGGCAAAAGCTATTAAGATTTCAATTAGACCCATTTGTTTATTTTCTTATCCATTTAATAAAATTCAAGGAATCATAGAGGACCTGCCAAATATTAATTAACGAACTCATTTTCAGCTTCATGTTCACACTCTACAGATAGATTGATATTTGTTTAAGACATAGGATGCTTCTAACCATTTTCTATTCTTAATTAGTTGGTTATGGTGTATTAGAAATTATAAGTTCATTCAAGAGTGGATTAACCAGTTTTAATAATTGTTTAAAAGTTTGCTTTCTTTTCATGTTAATATCCTTGCCCTTCCTGTCGAGAAAAGTCCACATGTGCAGGCAACTAAGCTACTGGCCTCAATACTGCCTCTGTAACTATAAGCTTGCTGCCTTGTGTGCCTACAAAAAGTCCACTGATGACTGCCTTAGATAGTCATAAGTCTGAGAAGGTACAGAGCAAGACTTGATCACCAGTATTAATTTTATTCTAAGGATATACGTGCTGACTCAATTTTTTATTATCATAAAATTTGAATAAAGCATTATTCTCTATTTCCTGTTGAAATAGCATTCGTAGTTGAGGCATGGGTATCTGCATGGAATCTAAGATTCCCTTTGTGGTAGAAAAAGCATATATGACAAATAACTAATTCTTCCTAAACAAATATCAGTTTATGTTCATTCTTCATTCAGTTGTGTGTACTCTTTGATCATTGACTTTCACCAGGTTTTTAAGTTTCTCTATGCTAAGGTACTGTTGTTCATGCCCTATATCATTTACATCAATTAGATTGGCAAGAGATAAAGAAGTTAGCTAGTACCAAGTGCTATAGAGAATGAAAATCAGTGGAAACCCTTATACTTTGCTGATGAGAATATACATTGATGCAATCACTTTAGAAAGCAATTTGGTGTTAGCTTATAAAGTATATCATTCACATACTCTGCTGCTGCTGCTGCTGCTAAGTCGCTTCAGTTGTGTCTGACTCTGTGCAACCCCATAGACAGCAGCCCACCAGGCTTCCCCGTCCCTGGGATTCTCCAGGCAAGAATACTGGAGTGCATTGCCATTTCCTTCTCCAATGCATGAAAGTGAAAAGTGAAAGTGAAGTCGCTCAATCGCATCTGATTCTTCACGACCCCATGGTCTGCAGCCTACCAGGCTCCTCCGTCATGGGATTTTCCAGACAAGAGTACAGGAGTGGGGGTGCCATTGCCTTCTCCTCACATACTCTACCACCTGACAATTCAGCTCCTAGGTGTGGATCCTAAGAAGCTCCTGCCCAAATGCCCCAAGAATTAATTATAAGAATGTTAATAGTAGCGCTGCTGAAAAGCAAAAACTGGAAACATCTCAAATGTCCATCAGTAGTAGAACAGATAAGCAATTATGGTATATACACACAATAAAATATTGTCCCCTAGTGACTATGAATGAAACATAGTTGCTTGCAACAACATAGAAATTTAATGTTAAATGAGAAAGGACAATTACAGAAAAAAATACAAGCAGTATGATATCATGCTTATGAAGCTCAAATGCAAACAAAATTAAACAAAATGTTGTCTAAGCATATATGCAACTTGTTTAAAGCAAGGAAATTATAAATTCAAAATTCAAAATAACAGTTAGGAAGAGGTAGAGAGACAGATAACATCCTAGTTCAGATTGGATGGTGACTTCATGAATGTTCATTATATTTTCACTGTTTATAATTTATATGTAATATTTTATATGTATTAAATATGATAACAAAATATTTGTAAATAAAGAAAAAGGCAGTGGAAAATGTTATAGGAGCATGCAGAAAATGAGTTGTTTACTTCTTCCTGGAAGAGAGGAAACATTAAGGAGAATTTCATCTAGTAGGTGTGTCAGGAGTCCCCAGGTTCAGTGATTCACTAGAAGACCTCAGATGACTCAGTATATAACTGTACTCATAGCTATGATATATTTTAGCCAAAAGACAAAAAATAATCAACAAAGGGAAAGCGGGCACGCGGCAAAGTCCAAAGGAAACCAGGCATGAACATCCAAGAGTCCCTTCCCAGTAGAGTCACACAGGACATAATCAATACCTCCAGGATGAAATTATAACCCCACTTGTGAGGTGCTGTCTACCAGAGGAACATGCCTGAGCATAGGAATCCATGGCTTTTATCAGAGGTTAGTCGTGTAGGCACTCTGCCAAGCATGCACGAAAATTTCAGACTTCCAAAAGGAAAGCAGGTGTTTAGCATAAACCGTATTGCTAGCACAGTTTAGGCTCAGTGATCCACTGCTATATGTTAGGGTAGTTAGAAACCCTCCTAAAATCCAAATTCCCAGATGCTAGCCAAAGGCCAACCTTGAAAGCAGGACTTTCAGAGAACAACAGTCTCAGGCCTGCTACATCAACTTTTTTCTGCATAGTTAGTAATACTGCGGCTGAGATTTGAGGTGAAACTTCAAGAAACATGTCAAATGGATAAAGTAATGTGGTGAAAGAGCATTAAAGCCAGTAGGAACAGTATGTGCAAAGGTAAATAGGTATGAAAAGATGCCCTAGTTGGGTAACAAACCACAGTGGGGAAGTCCTTTCAATATGTGTGGAGCACAAGATACTTAGGGTTAGGGTTAGACTTAAATTGAAGCAAGTAGGGAAAACCACTAGACCATCCAAGTATGACCTAAATCAAATCCCTTATGATTATACAGTGGAACTGACAAATATATTCAAGGGATTAGATCTGATAGCCAGAGTGCCTAAAGAACTATGGATGGAGGTTCATGACATTGTACAGGAGACAGGGATCAAGACTACCCCCAAGAAAAAGAATGCAAAAAGGCAAAATGGCTGTCTGAGGAGGCCTTACAAATAGCTGTTAAAAGAAGAGAAGCGAAAAGCAAAGGAGAAAAGGAAAGGTATACCCATTTGAAGGCAGAGTTCCAAAGAATAGCAAGGAGAGATAAGAAAGCCTTCCTTAGTGATCAGTGAAAAGAAATAGAGGAAAACAATAGTATAGGAAAGACAAAAGATATCTTCAAGAACATTAGAGACACAAAGGGAACATTTCATGCAAAGATGGGCACAATAAAGGGCAGAAATGGTATGTAGGTGCCAAGAATACACAGAAGAACTATATAAAAAAGATCTTCATGACCCAGATAATCATGATCGTGTGATCACTCACCTAGGGCCAGACATCCTGGAATGCGAAATCAAGTGGGTCTCCTTAGGAAGCATCACTAGGAACAAAGCTGGTGGAGGTGATGGAATTCCAGTTGAGCTATTTCAAATCCTAAAACACAATGCTGCACTCAATATGCCAGCAATGGCCACAGGACTGGAAAAGGTCAGCTTTCATTCCAATCCCAAAGAAACACAATGCCAAAGAATGCCCAAACTACCGCACAATTGCACACATCTCACACTCTAATAAAGCAATGCTCAAAATTCTCCAAGCCAGGCTTCAACAGTATGTAAACCAAGAAACTCAAGTTGGTTTGAGAAAAAGCAGAGGAACCAGAGATCAAATTGCCAAGATCCGTTGAATCATCAAAAAAGCAAGAGAGTTCCAGAAAAATATCTATTTCTGCTTAATTGACTATGCCAAAGCCTTTGACTGTGTGGATCACAACAAACTGTGGAAAATTCTTCAAGAGATGGGAACACCAGACCACTTGCCCTGCCTCTTGAGAAATGTGTATGCATGTCAGGAAGCAACAGTTAGAACTGGACATGGAACAACAGACTGGTTCCAAATCGGGAAAGGAGTACATCAAGGCTGTATATTGTCACCCTGCTTACTTAACTTCTATGCAGAGTCCATCATGAGAAACACTGGGCTGAATGAAGCACAAGCTGGAATCAAGATTGCCAGGAGAAATATCAATAACCTCAGATATGCAGATGACACCACCCTTATGGCAGAAAGTGAAGGAGAACTGAAGAGTTTCTTGATGAAAGTGAAAGAGGAGTGAAAAAGTTGGCTTAAAACTCAACAGTCAGAGCCACCTGGAAAATTCCTTCACATATACAGACATACATGCGTATAGTTACAGATCTACAAATCATTGATAATGTACATACATGATGGTCATACAGATTGACAGGAGATTGAATACAGATCTGAACGCATGATGGGACTCATATTTGTGCATCTTTGGATTCAGGCCTATTATGTTTGAATACAGACATACACAAGTAGGGTTGTGCTGTAATTCATACCAGAATAAGACATTAAGTCCTTTCTGACCAGCTTACTGAAAATGTGAATTGAATATAAGTAAGAAAAGCAAAAGGCAAAATTTTATATACTCCATGGAGATGATTGTAAATTTTTATTAAAATGTCAATCAGTTTAAAAAAAAACAAAAACTCAACAGTCAGAAAACTAAGATCATGGCATCCGGTCCCATCACTTCATGGCAAATAGATGGGGAAATAGTGACAGATTTTATTTTTTTGGGTTTCAAATCACTGCAGATTGTGACTGTAGCCATGAAATTAAGAGACGCTTGCTCCTTGGAAGAAAAGCTATGACCAACCTAGACAGCATATTAAAAAGCAGAGACATTACTTTGCCAACAAAGATCCATCTAGTCAAAGCTATGGTTTTTCCAGTAGTCTTGTATGGATGTGAGAGTTGGACTATAAAGAAAGCTGAGTGCCGAAGAACTGATGCTTTTGACCTGTGGTGTTGGAGAAGACTCTTGAGAGTCTCTTGGACTGCAAGAAGATCCAATCAGTCCATCCTAAAGGAAATCAGTCCTGAATATTCATTGGAAGGACTGATGCTGAGGCTGAAGCTCCAATACTTAGGCTACCCGATGTGAAGAACTGGCTCATTGGAAAAGACCCTCCCTCATGCTGGGAAAGATTGAAGGCATGATGAGAAGGGGACGACAGAGGATGAGATGGTTGGATGGTATCACCAACTTAATGGACATGAGTTTGAGTATGCTCCAGGAGTTGGTGATGGACAGGGAAGCCTGGTGTGCTGCAGTCCATGGAGTCGCAGAGTTAGACACAACTAAATGACTGAACTGAACAAGATGCTTGGGAAAATACCAGAAGAAGGAAGTGGAGAGGGAAAGAGTCAGACTATAATGAACCTCTTACACCACAGTGGGACATTTTAACCCTGTCCTGAAAGCAATGGGGAGACAAAAGCTTTGTCAGTGAGGGGGCATAGTACAATGCCTAACTGAAACAGGCTGTTTATGTCCTTCCAAAATTATGATGTTGGAATCCTAATATCCCTGTTATGGTACTTGGAGGTGGGCCCTTTGGGAGGTGAATAGGTGATGAGGATGGTACCCTTATTAATGGGATTAGTGCCCTTATAAAAGAGATCCTAGAGAGCTCCCTCACCCTGTCTGCCATGTGAAGACAGACTATCTATGAACCAGGAAGAAGGCCCCCACCTGACACCAGCTCTGCCAGCACTTCAGTCTTGGACATTCCAGCCTCCAGAACTATAAGAAATAAGTGCTCGTCATTTAAGCTGCTCAATCTATCATAGTTTGTTACAACAGCCCAAATGGACTAAGACACTGGCACATAATGTAGTAGGCTCTAAATAAAGCCTGCTGATTTGATGTGGTTAAAACTACTATGCCAGTTCAAGATCCATACTAATTTCTTGGAAATCGTTTGGTAGAGATGACAGAACTTCATTGATCATTCTAAGCCATTCTAGATTTCATTAGATACATTAACTAGACTATATCACTCTGACCCACAATCAAATGTACAGACTATTAATTGAAACTGGTTCTCAGAATTATAGGATCTAAAACTGGCTCTAGAAAAGCAGGATTGAAGTGATACAGTCTTTACCGAGATGGAGACTAGAGTGTAGCATCAATTTGTTAAATTACAGGAAAATGTGGGTCTTGGAATAAACCGGTAACAACTACCATGTATTATGTGCCAGGCAATGTGCTAGATAGTTTGAGATTATTTTTGTTAATCTTCACAACCACCATTTAAAATGGCTATCATTTTTTCATTTACAGATGAATAAACCGACTTACAAATTTGAAACAATTTACCTAAGGTCACAGAAGTCATGGGAGCAGAATGGAGCAGTTGACGTCAAGCTGAGAACCTAACAGCTTTAAACGACTGCCTGTTTGTTCGTTTTTTTCCTCAGAGATTATTGAGGTTAATCCCCAGCGGCTTGCCTCAGATATCATCTAGGTCCAAAACATCATGACCATCCACTGCCCCGCATATGGCTCTGACTATCCACCTCTTCTTCCCCAAGGGTGACTTGGTAGAGCTTAAAATGGTTAGAATCCCTAGGCTGCCACGAGGGTGAAGAGAAGAAGCAGTCTTATCTGTTTACTCTAACTTGCCATACAGACATGCTCATTTTCTAAGTGGGCTATGACACTGAAAAAGTTGAGCAGCTCTACTTGAAACCAGTCTAATCTTCCTCCTCTCAAAATCCTCTGGAAATCCCAATCTGGGATCAGCAAACTCCAGTATACCCTCAATCTGTCCTTGGAAAGCCACTGAATTAAAATTTGGCATCTGCTGAAGACACTGCTTCCCTGAAGACACTAATAAAAATGACCCAGCCTGAGAAATAGACTAGGATTGTAGCAAAGATCATTCCCAGAGTGTGGCTTTTCCACCATTTCCCTCAGGAACACCCGTGCTGTTTTTTAGATTAATTTTTCAGGTTTGAGATAACACTTGGTCATATCCTGTTTAAAAAAACAAACAAACAACTAATCTATGACCTCTTCTAACAGTTAGAGATGTGTTTGCCTCATATAGGGTAGCCCAGAAACCATCATGATCCCCACAACTGTGGCTTCATTGTTCCACCCTATCCACACAAGACATGTTTTTTTTTTTTTTCTGTTTTTTGTTTTTTTTTTTTCTGTTTTTTAGAGACCAAGAACAGGTCCATCTGGGCTTCCCAAAAGGATGCTGTCCTACCACTCATTTCCCAAAGGACCCCCTGGCCACCTGGAGCCAAAGGTCAGCCTCCTCTCCCCTGCTGGAAGATGATTGGCTGGACGCTTTGGCGTCCTGGGGCCACCTGGCTGTGGTGTGCCTTCGGACCAGTCCCTGGAACTCTGGCCTCACTGCCTCTAATGGCCTGTGGGTCAGCTGTCCTGACCCTGCCCACCTGGAAAAGTGGACGAGATACCCCTTCCTGCTCCTGCAGCACCCATGTTTCTGCTCCCATCGCCCCCTTCATGGGGGTGCCCACCTTCCTTCAGCCACGGCAGACCCTCTCAGAGCAGCTCGCTACCACCCTGCTCTCTTCCGGCCTCAACGTGGAGTTTCCTCCATCTATGAAGTCCCTTCTTTGGGAGGACTTCCTCAGCCCTGACTTCTTGTGAGGCAGTGATTTGGCTGATGCTCTGACCTCCCCAAACTCAGTAGTAGTTATTTCTTTGACCCTCCACCCAAAACAGACTTGGACATACAGTAGATGCTTGATGCATGTGGGCTCAGTCACTTTTCAGTCATGTCCAACTGTTTGCGACCCAATGGACCGTAGCCCACCAGGCTCCTCTGTCCATGGGATTCTCCAGGCAAGAATACTGGAGTGGGTTGCCATGTCCTTCTCCATTTCTGTTTTATTTTATTGATGCTTTGAATGTCTTGGGCCTTGTAGACCAGGATGGAGCTGTCCCTCTCAGGGTTCACTAATTTATAGAGATAGAAAACAACTTGCCTTCAATCACACTTTTTTGTGCAAACCAACCAATCCAAACCAATATGCCTAACCACCTCCTTTATGGACTCTCATGCCCCAAACCAATATTCTCACTGCCCTAAATCACCCAGGGCCAGGTACCAGAAAACTAGGGATCACCCATATGGCCCAGAGCCCTGTTGAGCTTATTCAAACTGGGACTTCCCTTGTGGTCCAGTGGTTAAGAATCCACCTGCCAATGCAGGAGACATGGGTTCAATCCCTGGTGGGAGAGGATCACACGTGCCACAGGGCAACTAAGCCCATGTGCTCCAGCTACTGAGCTCATGCACCACAGCTACTGAAGCCTGTGCACCCTAAGAGCCCCTGCTCTGCCACAAGAGAAGCCACCACAATAAGAAGCCCACACACCACAAGTAAAGAGTAGCCCCCGATCACCACAGCTAGAGGAAGCCCACACACAATTAAGACCCAGCACAGCCAAAAATAAAAATAAATGCATATTTTAAAATAACATTCTTAAAAAAAAAAAGAAAAATTATTCAGAGTAGCCAACTCAATCTCTTTCTTTGCCTCACCCATTCCTTCTTGTGGAAACCATAATAAAGTCTCTGGGCAAAGCTTTCTATACACACCTTCTGCCTCCTGGCCAACTTTCGGGCTTAGGTCCCTGCATGTGCCTCTTGGGAACTCTGCATAATAAAACTTTCAATGGCATTGGACTCCTGTGTCATAACTCAGCCACCTCTATAAATTAAGTACTGGGCACAATCAAAACATTTGTCACTTCCATTATAGCAGTTAACATATACTCTCAGATATTATGTATATAGTAGATACTTTCATCTCCAGAGTCTAATCTCCCTGAGAGCAGGAACCATATTTTACTAAAAAGCTCTGTAGTATGGGTTTGCATGCCCCAGAATGCACACAATTGGTGTGTATCCAACTAATTTGCTGAACTGTGGTCAATTCCTGTTCCTTGGCAAAGCCATTTCCTTGCGATTGTTCTTCTCCCATAGCAACAGTACGCCATAGGATATGCAGAGAAGTGGTTCTCATTTCCCACAGGGAAGAAATAAAAAAGTCTGCCCCACAAACACAAGGCATTACCTAGACTACTGAGTCCCAATAAGGAGTCCAGGCCTAGACCAATAGTAGAGGCATTTACACAGAGACAAAGATGCAAACCGGTGACATGGCTGCTCAGATAGTGCTGTGGCTCAGGACTCTGCATCAGCAACAACACAGGAGGCAAATCGTGACAGCATTCATTGGAGAATAAATGGAAATTATTTTGAGTATCTGATTGGATTGACAGTGAGGAACTGGGGATTCTTTCTCAAAAACCTAAAGCATCTTAACTATCCCGTTCTCAAGATTTGCTCCACCATGTTGTTGTTTTTTTAAATTATATATGCTTGAGTTCTGGGACTTAAACAGAGATGCTCTCTATCCCTCAGTATTTCTAACTGAATAATTCAGATTCCCTGGAGATGGAGATGGCAAACCACTCCAGTATTCTTGCCAGGAAAATCCCATGGACAGAGGAGCCTGGTGGGCTACAGTCCAAAGGGTTGCAGAGTTAAACATGACTAAAGTGACTTAGCAAGCAACAAAATGAAAATATAAGTATCTAGAAATACTCTTTAAGATAAGTAACATATAGTCATCAGTTTTTAGGTCATCTGTTATTGGCAAAAAGACACGGATTTGCAGCCTGAGGACTGGTATGTTCAAGTCCAAGAGTGACTAGGCTCTGTCACTAATCAGCTGTGTGACCCTGATAAAACCTTTACCTCTCTGCCTTTATTGACAAATAAGAATCTATCATAAGAGAACCACCGTGACGATTAAATGTTAAAGATGCTTCACCTGCTTCTGGGTCAGAGCCATGGCGGTGGCAAATTCAAGCCCTGTCAATCCCATGGTATTCTTTGATGACAGCATTGGCGGCCAGGAAGTTGGCTGCCTGAAGACTGAGCTCTTTGCAGACATTGTGCCTAAGACTGCTGAGAATTTTAGGCAGCTCTACACAGAATTCAGAAAAGATGGGCTTCCAATAGGATACAAAGGGAACACCTTCCACAGGGTCATAAAATATTTCATGATTCAGGGTGGAGATTTTGTTAATGAAGATGGTACTGGAGTCACCAGTGTCTACTAGGGGCTGTTTGCAGATGAAAATTTTAAGCTTAGACACTCAGCTCCAGGCCTGCTTTCCATGGCAAACAGTGGTCCCAGTACAAATGGCTGCCAGTTTTTCATCACCAGCTCTAAGTGTGATTGGTTAGATGGGAAGCTCATGGTGTTTGGAAAAATCACTGATGCACTTTTGGTGATGAGAAAGATTGAGAATGTTCCCACAGGCCCCACCAATATGACCAAGCTGCCTGTGGTGCTCTCACAGTGTGGGGAGATTTGGTCCGAAGGGAGGCCGAATCAGACCCTCTACCTCTGCCTCTGCAGGCCTCCCCGTGCTCGGTGTGATGCTCTTGAGTAAGATAACAGGGATTGGCCCCCGTACTGGTTTCCCTGCTGGCTGCTGCCCCATTCGACCAAGAGACCTTGGAAGCATCACAGATTCAGAATCCAAGATCTCGTGTTTAAGTCAACTATAAATAAAGTCATTGCTTTTTTTAATGCTAAAGGTGCTTCATAAACTACAAAGCACTGCACAAACATCAGTCATCTCTTGCACTGGAAGCTCCAGAGCCTGGCATGAGACCTGGCACAGAGCTAGAATTCAAAATTCACAGACTTATGTAAGTAACTGATGAGTTGTGTGATCTCAGGCAACAAAATTCTCTTCTCCTGTACTTCCTCCTCCTCCTCCTTTGATATCACTGTCATCCTTGTTCACTGGACTACAGTCATACTGTCCATTTTCTTGTCCTCCTAAACAGCAAGCTTACTGCTGCCTCAGGGCCTTTGCACCTACTGTTTCCTCTGCCTGGATCACTCTTCCCCAGCTCTTTGCATGGACATTCCATTCTCCTCAGTCAGGTCTTAAGCCAAACGTCATTTCTTCAGAGGCTTTCTCTTACCACTCTAACTAATGTTCCTCTCCTATCATTCACCTAATATATATTCCTGTTTTATTTTCTCTACCTGTTGACTTTTTACACTCTCCTTCACTAGAATAAAAAACACTACTAGAAATTCCTTGTCTTTTTTAAAATTAATTTATTTGTTCGGCTGTATCAGGTGTTAGTTGTGGCACGTGGGATATTAGATATTCATTGCAGCATGGTGGTTCTTTAGTTGCAGCATGTGGGATCTGGTTCCCTGACCAGGGATTGAACTTGAGCCCCCTGCATTAGGAGTGCAGTCTTAACCACTGAATCACCAGGGAAGTCCCTCCTCTGTGTCTTGTTCACCACTGTATTCCAATGCCCCAAAACATCTAGCTCATAGAAAACTCTCAACAAACATCTGAATAAATAAGACTGAAATAACTTTATATCAAAAGTTTCATTTATTCAACAAATATTTTGTATGCACCTACGAGGATTCGGGCTTTATTTCAAAGTGGTGGAGATTCAGCTGAGAACAAAATAGACAAAATTCCTGCTTTCTTGGGACTTGCCTTCTAGTGGGGAAACAAACAAGATAAAAAGAGAAGTACATGTTATATCTGATAATGTTTTAAGGAGAAAAAATAAAGAGAGCAGTAAAGGAGGATATGAAGTGTATGTGGAGGGGCACACAGTAATGAGACTGAGCCATGATGGTATGTGGGGGAAGTACATTCCAAAACAGGATAAGTGGGACAGGAATATAGGGGTTGGAGGCTAACACAGTAGCTGATGAGGTCAGGAAGGTTAAGAGAATTCATATTGTATAGTACCCTATCGACTAAACCAAGGACTTTGACTTTTACGAAAGAACGATGAGAAGGTTTTGGAGAATTTAAGCATGGGGTATCACGATATGGCTTGCTTTAAGAGGATCGCTGGGGCTGCAGTTTTGGGAATACCTGAAAGGTAAGTGAAGGGACCAGTAAGGACATTACAAATACCATAGCAAGAGATTGGGGCTCCGAAAGACTAGGGAAGGAACAGGTGTGGGGTTGGAAGATTACATTTTGACTTTTGACAGTTATTTTGGAGTGGAGTTTAGGGAGAGTTCTGGCCTAGGCGTCAGCACCTGGAAATCAAATGGTACCTAATATAAAAGTTATCGAGTCCCAGCTCTATCGCTTACTAGTAGCGAACTCGTGAGTAAATCATTTCTAGGTTCTGAGGCTCTGTTGCCCTACTAGTGAAATGAAAAGGATATTCCCATATAACAGGGCCTTCATGAGAACAAAATGAGAAGTGTCAAAAGTTGGCCGCGAGCAAGGTGAGAACCCTGAGCCAAGACCGCACGGCCCTGCCCCAGAGGAGAGGACTGCCGTGGAAAGACCGACTTTCGAATCCACCACACGAGCTCCGCAGCGACAAAAAAGAAGCGCGCGTGCCAAAGCCGCAAAGGAACCTGCGGTGCCCAAACCTCGCGAGATTTCTTGGCCGGGCAAAGTCATCTTCCCAGCCACATCTCGCGAGATCAAGATACATGAGCGGCTATCGGCTGGTTAGGGCTTGCGGGGAAGATGGAGTATCCTGCATTGAGCACGGTGGAGAACGCGGACAGCGGCGGGGCCCGGTCGTACAACAATTCGGAGGAGCGGGAGGGCCGGGAACCGGATGGGCTGCGCTTCGACCGCGAGAGGGCGCGCCGCCTCTGGGAAGCAGTGTCCGGGTCGCAACCAGTAGGGAGGGAGGAAGGTGAGTCCGGGGGCTTCAGAGGCTGGAAGCCCCTCGCCCGCCTTCTCGTTTCGCGGGGAGTGGCGGAAGCGCGGGGCGGGGACGTGGACCGGCCCCCAGGTCTACGGTCACACCCCCTGGCGCTCGGCCCGCCCCCTTGCGCGAGGCGCCAGGGGACTCCCTGACAAGCGCACCACTCTATGGCGTGGGTGCCGTGGGCCAGCTCCCCTGAAAAATCCAGGCTGCGGCACCCCAAGAATCGCGCGCAGATGGTCAAGGGCCTTCTCACGCTGTGGCCGTGGGCTTCTTTCCCCCGCCGTCGTCACCCACCAGAGCTCATCTCTTCCAGAATTCGAGGACTGGAATCTATAGACTTGCCGTCTAGGTCATCTCGGAGACCCCCAGAACCTTCCCTACCAGCCTCGTAGCCCCTTCACCGTCCCAGTTTCCAGGTTCACCCATCCCTAATGCCTCTTGGCTCCCTTCTTTCATACCCAACACTTCCGAGGGCTGTAGATGTAGAAGGTCGCCTCCTTACCTCAGTGTTCCTTCTGGACTTGGTGACTGAGTCCTGGCTTACCTTTGTTTTTTGGTGTCTCTTTTCTTGTGTCCACCAACTGGGTCCTTTTTCTAATATGGGGGCCAGGAGCCTGAGAACCTGGCCAGGGCATTCTTTGGCTCCAGCTTCTTGTTTGTATCCCACGCTTGACCCAAAGTTGAGGAGAATAGAATACACAAGGCCACCTAGGGGGGCATTTCTGGGCTTCCCAGCTTGCTCTGCACTTGACCTGGCCCTGGATAAGATGGAGATAGAAAGAGGGGAATAAAAAGAACGGCTGTGACCCTGTTTTGTGACCCACTTCACAGTTCTTAGCAGAGCTAGCTGCTTAACTCTAACCCAGAAGTACACAAACTGGGCTTTTGTGCTAATCCCGTCAGGTAATCTGCAGAGAAATCAGATTTCTCTAAAGATTTGTTTGCTTGCTGAGCAGACTAATCTTGGAAGTTAATTTATTGCTTGTGAACTGATTGCCATGGGATAAAATGAGGTTTTTGACCACATCCAAGGAAGATATGTTTAAATTTGGGGTGGTACACACGACAGACCTATACCCTGTATATACTTTACCAGTTAAAGTAGTCTTGTGTGACTGTTAAATTAATATGAGGCTCCTATCTCCCTCATTCTTATGCTTTCAAACTTGTTTGGCACAGTTACAATTTTCCTTTCATTCATTTGACAAATACTGTCTTCCCAGGATTGGCTGGAAATCAGAGCTGCAAAGATGAAAATACTGTCCTTGCCCTGGACGGGCTTGTGGTCTAGTCCAGGAAGCAGATGCCAAGACAGTTGCAGTATGATGTAGTGGGTGCAGTAAAGAGGAAAGTCTAAGAGTTGGGGGTACACATAGAGGAAGTGACCTTTGTCCTCAGGGGACAGAGCAGGCATGCACTGGACCTTGAAGCAGAGAACACAGCAGCTGTGCTCTGGAAAGTGAACTGTTTATGTGTGTATGAGTGCACACAGTCACTAAAAGACCAATTCACTTCTCTGATCTCACTTTCTCCAGTGATTTGTTTGAGGTCTAGATAGATACCTATAACACCAGGTCCTACTCACCTTGGGTTTTTTGTTTTCTCTTAGTTATAATTTCTGTTTTCTCATTGAGTTGTAATTTACACACCATAAAATTCACCCATATAACTGTACAATTCAATGATTTGTAGTAAAAGTATAGAGTTGCATAACCCTAGTCCAACTTAGAATATTTCCATCACTCCACTTAGTTCCTTTGTGCGTTTTTTTTTTTTTCATTTCGGAGAAGGCAGTGGCAACCCACTCCAGTACTCTTGCCTGGAAAATCCCATGGATGGAGGAGCCTGGTAGGCTGCAGTACATGGGGTCATGAAGAGTCGGACATGACTTTGTGACATCACTTTCACTTTTCACTTTAATGTATTGGAGAAGGAATGGCAAGCCACTCCAGTGTTCTTGCCTGGAGAATCCCAGGGATGGAGGAGCCTGGTGGGCTGCCGTCTATGGGGTCGCACAGAGCTGGACACGACTGAAGTGACTTAGCAGCAGCAGCAGTATTTATTATTTGGCTGCGTCAAGTCTTAGTTGTGATTATGTGGGATCTAGTTCTCTGACCAAGATCAAACTCAGGGCACCTGCATTGGGAGTGTGGAGTCTTAGCCACTGAACCACCAGGGAAGCCCCTCTTTTGTGCTCTTTTACATTAAATCCCCACTCTCACCTCCTGCCCTTGGCAACCACTAATCTGTTTTCTGTCTCTATAAATTTGCCCTCTCTGAACTTTTCACATAAATGGAACATATAATACATAGTCTTTTGCATTTTGTTTCTCTCACTCAGCATGTTTTTGAGGTTCAGCCAAATTGTAGTGAGTATTAATACTTTATTTCTTTTTATTGTTAAGTAGAACTCCATTGTATGATTCTTGCTTTTTTATCCTCTAATGATCTCTGCCTGTCCAGTGGGCTGTTTAAACTAGTAGCATTTAATTTAGCTGTTGATATGGCTAGATTTGCTGTCCCTCCTTCATGACTTGTGAAAATCAGCCCTCTGTTTCCCATTCTAGATCTCTCAGCCTCTGCCCCATAGGTCTTCTGATTATCTACAATATAGATACAAAGTAAATCCTACCAATTAGGTGCTTTCTCATAAGATTTGGATGGCAGAAATGTGAAAATCACATTCCTAAGACTATTGGTACTATCAAGAAAAATTGTAAAACTATAAGGTCTTCCCACATCAGTGTTCCAGCATCCATTCTCCAGCTTCATAGGTTAAGAGGCCTGTTCAGTGACATGGAGCTTCTTACTTCAGCAAGGCTGCAGTGGAGGCCTCAGTGACTGTAGCTCACATGTTGGAACAGTTTTGCATGCATTGTTCCTGGAGACATTTCCAGAAGGCTCAGCCTAGAACCTTCAGTCTTTCCAATATTTTCTAAGCACCTAATTGCTTGTATCAAACCTGTTCCCTGTGGTAATTGGTAGATGGATTAGAGTTGTATCTGAGCAACAGGGATGCACATTCAGGCCACCTTCTCAGAATTCTGATAACTCATGTAAGTTCTTTTTCCCCTCTGTAGACCTTACCTTCCTCCAGCCTCATGAACTTCTTGCAGATTTTTGTTAAGTCAGGAATTCAGGAAAGGGTTGACTGGACAGTTCTGACTCAAGGTCTCTTTTGCAATTGCAATCAGATGGTGGCTAGAGCTGAAACAATAGTAGATGGAACTTCTGGAGAGACTAGGTGTCTCTTTTTTTCATGTAGTCTCAGGGTCTCTCCATGTGATTTCATAATGGAATAGTTAGGGCTTCCTCCCAGCTTGGAAGAAAACTGCCTATGTAGTGGCTTAAGACTTGAAGAACAGTGCTTGCTTTGGCAGCATATATACTAAAATTGGAACAATGCAGAGGAGATTAGCATGGCCCCTGCACAAGGATGACACGCAAATTCATGAAGCATTCCATATTTAAAAAAATAAAACTTGAAGAGCAAATATTCCCAATTTGGTTCATTTTTATAATATGTCTTCCACATATCTATATGTTGTTTAGTGGTCAGCCAGTGATTCAGTAACACCTGGAGCCAGTAAGGCCTCAGTCCTCTGCAGCTGGATCTGTGGGTATGTAGGAAAGGGCATTCAAAGTTCAGGCCATTTTAAAGTCACCCCTAACATTTACTTTCTGTCAGGCTCTTTTGCACCACTTCTGTGCATGTGAACAACCAGAGTTGGCCAGGAGTATTTAGCCACCTTAGGCCCTCTTAGGTCCCCACTGCCACCAGTCTCAGCCACAGACATGACCAACCTCAGGTTGTAGTAGAGCCTTTGGCCTTTGCTGCTCACCTGCCTCTGAGACCATCGCTTCCACTGACATTATCAAAAGATCGGGGCATTGTGCACCACTCCAACTCAAGTAATTCCCTCTTTCATGGGGAAGCTGTTGGTTCTCATATCCTGCCTCTTCCTGGTAGAACCTCTGCTCTTACTGAGTGTGGGAGGTGATGAGAGCAGTCCCAGATCCCTGCTATTCTCATCCAGAGTTCAGCAGATGTACAAGCATAACTGCTTCCCAGATTGTTAAGTGCCTTTGATCAGTTTCCAGAGTACTGAAGGGATTGTTTCTGTCAACTTTGTCCAGTTTTATAGTTGCTCTGGGTGAAGAAGATCTCCTCACTCTATTATAGCTGCAAGCTCCACCTTATACTCATTTTATGTTCAATTTCACTTTCTCTGCCTGACTTCTAAATTTGGAGGGTCCAGGACTCAAAAGCCGACGGGCTTCCCTGGGATTGGTAAAGAATCCAGTCCACTCAGTGGTAAAGAATTTTTACTTCGCCTGCCAATGCCGAAGACACTAGGTCAATCCCTGATCCAGGAAGATTCCACATCTGCAGAGCAACTGTGCCTGTGTGGCACAAGTAATGAGGTTGTGCTCTAGAGCCCGTGAACCCCAACTGCTGAGCCCACGAGATGGAACTGCTGAAGCCTGTGCACCCTAGAGCCCGGACTCTGCAACAAGAGAAGCCACTGCGATGAGAAGCCCGCACCCTCCGCAACTGGAGAAAAAGCCCGCACAGCAACAAAGACCCAGCACGGTCAAAATAAATAAATAAATAACTATTAAAGTCCCAAGAACTCTTTCCTTTTCTAGCTACGTTAGGCATCCTCTTCTAGTCCACCACTTTAAACGTGATAAATACACTGATGATTCTCAATTTGTATCTCCAGCTCTGACCTTTCCCTTGAACTCCAGGCTTGCATCTCTAAGTAACTACTTGATATCTCTACCCATGTGTATGATAGACCACTCATGTTTAATATAGCTGAAGGAAAAGTCTTAATTTTCCCTCCAGCACTGTCTTCCTCCACTTCTCATTGACTTGTTTCTCAAATTCAAAACCTAGGAGTTACCCCTGACTCCTGTCCTATTTTACCCATGCCATCCAGTCAGAGAAATTGGATGTCATATCTACTTCCAGAACATAATTCCAAATCCATCCACTTTTCCTCATCTCTGCTGACAACCTGCCTGGTCCAGATTTCTGTCATCTGCTGCCTAGAAGACTGCAACAGCCTCCTCCCTGCTCTCCCTGCTTCCATTCCTATTCCCATACAGTCTGCTGACACAATGAACAGACTCATCTTTTCAAAATGTAAGCCATATCTTGTCACCTCTCATCGCACTAAGAATAAAATCCATAGTTCAGACCATGGTTTATGAAGCCTATACTCTTCGGCATTATCTGGTGGGCCTCAAGCTGTCTCTCCCACTTTATTTCCTACCACTGTTCACTCATTCACCATATTGTATCCACAGTGTCCTTCTCTTCATTTCTTGCATATTCCAGGCTTATTCCTGCCTCAGAGACTTGATTATTTTATTGAAGTATAATTGATTTACAATATTGCATAAATTTCTGCTGTACAGCAAAGTGATTTTTTTTCACATCATTTTCCATTATAGTTTATCATGGGGTATTAAATATAGTTCCCTGTGCTATACAGTAGGACCTTTTTGTTTAATTCATTCGACATATAGTGGTTTGCATCTCCTAATCCCAAACTCCCAATACATCCCTCTCCCACTCCCTCCCCTTGGTAATGACAAGTCTCTTCTCTATGTCTGTGAGTCTGTCTCTGTTTCATAGATAGGTTCATTTGTGTCGTATTTTGAAATTCTGCATGTAAGTGATATATGGTATTTGTCTTTCTCTGTCTGACTTCACTTAGTATGATAATCTCTAGGTGCATCCATATTGCTGCAAATGACATTATTTCATTCTTTTTTTGTGGCTGAGTAATACTCTATTGAATATAGGTGTCACATCTTCTTTATCCATTCATCTATTGATGAACATTTAGATTGTTTCCATGTCTTGGCTATTGTGAATAGTGCTACTATGAACATAGAGGTACATGTGTCTTTTTGAATTATAGCTTTGTCTGGATATATACCCAGGAGTGGGATTGCTGGATCATATGGCAACTCTGTTTTTTCAGTTTTTTAAGGAACCTCCATGGTGTTTTCCATAGTGACTGTACCAATTTACGTTCCCACCAGCAGTGTAAGAGAGTCCCTTTTCTCCACACCCACATGTTATTTGTAGACTTTTTAATGAGGACCATTCTGGGTTATGCATTTTATTAGATATTGGGGATACAAAGTCATAAATGACATGGTCCTTACCCTGTTTAGTCTCTGGGAATCAGATTCTGAATATCTTGAGAGGGAACCCCATCTCCTTTAATAAAATAATCCAACATCCCTAGGCAAGGAGAGGATGACTGGACCTAACATTTTCCCCTTGTGGGCTTTGCATTCTGAGGAACCTCTCGCCCTCCCTTTAAAAAGCTCTCAGGGGCTTCCCTGGTGGCTTGGTGGTAAAGAATCCACCTGCCAATGCAGGAGACACGGGTTCAATCCCTGATCCAGGAAGATCCCACATGCCACACAGCAGCCGAGCCCATGTGCCACAACTATTGAGCCTGTGCTCTAGAGTCCAGGAGCCACAACTACTGAGTCCGTGTGCCGCAGCTGCTGAAGCCCATGCACCCTAGAGCTTGTGCTCTGCAACAAGAGAAGCCACTGCAATAAGAAGCCTTCGCACTGCAACAAGTAGCCCCTGCTTGCTGCAACTAGAGAAAGCCTGCACACAGCAGCAAAGACCCAGCACAGCCAAAGATAAATATATAAAAATTAAAAAGCTCTGGCCCAGATCTATTCATGGATCCACTTCCTTTTGTTTCTCTGAGGATGGCTGAGGCAGCTGAAGTCTTTCAGAAAAATTTACCAAACACTGTAGGAGAAAAATGGGGAAATAAATAAGGGACCCCAACAAGCAGAAATATAGCCAGACAACACCCCTTCTTCCCAAAAGGGCTATTACAAATAAGCTTTAGTTCTTGTGGGAGAAGTACTTTAAAAGCTCCCCACCAAGAAGTACCTTAAAAGTTCCCCAATAAGAAGTACCTTGAAAGTCCCCCACCCAAAAGTTCCCTCCAGGAAATCTTGTCCACTTTTTGATCTAGAGTAGAAGATAAAAAAGATGGATTTTCCATCTCATCATGGTTTTCTAGACTTACCCCTGCCTCAGATTATCAATGTCATGATGACAGAAATGTCTGGAGTGAGATTTCACTCCCTCCTCAAAAAGTAAGGCCTTGTTTTTCAGGTGTGACAATTAAGCACAGGTTAAAACTGTGGTTTCCTATAGTGTGGAACTTACGTGACATGTTGAGTAATTTTAGATATTTCAAAATCAGATCAAGAACAGTAAGAGAATTATTTCCTTTTCAAGTCTTTCAATCCTTCCATTTCTACCTGAGAAGACATCTCAGTTGGTTGCTACCACGTCTTAACACCTCTCCTCCCAGTTGCCGCTCTATTAATGTTCCTTTTACGGAGCTCTGCAAGCTTCTCACACCAGTATCTAGCTGGAATTATTTTCTTTTTAATGTGTTCATTTTTATTGGTTTTTACTTAAGTTTGTAATTTAAAGACTCCTTTTTAAAAGAATTTAGTAAAGAAAGTTGGCCTACATAAAATTATAAAGTAAGTTACAGGTTCGGTGGCACAAGAATATAGCCTGAGTCATGAAAGCCCTCAGGGGAGGGGTGGCAGATTTAATAGTATGGCGTTCCATTATTCAGTGCCTGCATTTGAGGCAGCGTTCAAAGACAGTGCTATTGAGGCAGGTTTTTAACTCACACAGCTTTTATTTTCTTCTCTAGTGGAACACATGATCCAGAAGAACCAGTGTCTCTTCACCAACACCCAGTGTAAGGTTTGCTGCGCCTTGCTCATTTCTGAGTCTCAGAAGCTGGCACACTATCAGGTATGCCCTTGTACCTTAGTACTTTCTAGACCCAACGCCAAGCCTGCTCTTTTCTCTGCACAGTGAATTCCTTCTTAGCCACCCAGATGTTGCCTCCATGCATGTTGGCTTAATTTTTGACTGAGTCTTAATTTGATTGATTGTCTTAATTTGACTGATTGACTTAATTTTTCTGAGTCTCATTTCTCCATCCAAATCAAGATCATTGTACTTATATGTTCCCTTACAGCTTGGTATAGTAGAAAGTCTATGCTTTGGCTTTAAATAAACCTGTAGTCGAATCACAACTCTGCTACTCATCTTGGTCAAGAAACCTCGTTATCTTCAGCCTCAGTTTCCTTATCTATAAGATTGAGATGATGATAATTTTCTCATAAATTTTTATGATTAGACTGGGCAGCATCTAAGTACCTTATAGAAAGTAGGAATTCAACAAACTATTTTTTCCCCCTACCCTCTCCTCAAAAGTTTCTGTGAGGATGAACCACTGAAAATCTAGTAGATATTTTTGAGTGCCTTAGGTATGAAATGGCATTTGGGTATCTTTGATTTTTTTCCTGGGTTCTTACAGAGCAAAAAACATGCGAACAAAGTGAAGAGATACCTAGCAATCCATGGAATGGAGACACTAAAGGGGGAAATGAAGAGGCTAGACTCAGATCAGGTAATCCAGCTGCCATGTTGAGACCACTCGCTTCCTGATGAAGCCAGCAGGCAGGTTGGTGTGGTGGAAAGAGTGTGGGCTTTGAGTCAGACTGACTTGGCTTCAAATCCCGGCCCTGTTGTGTGACTTGGTCAAGTCTTGATCCTTTCTGAGGCTTGATTTCTTCCTCTGTAATAATGAGGATGCTAATATCAACTACCCTTTAGGATTTTTCTAAACAAAAATGAAGGAAGGTTTATTAAAGCCCCCAACACAGAGCCTGGCACATAGTAGGGGCTCAGTAAATGGAGCCAATGTTATACATTACACCGAATGGTTTGTTAGAGTAGGACAGCTGTCCATGCCCTACTCAAGAAGAGAAAGCAGAAGGAAACCGGAATGCTTACTTTCTTGAGATCCAGTGGAAGGAACTGAGTTTAGCCCTTGAATATTGGGAATAAACAAGTAGAAGGAACACTTTTCCAAATTCTTGCTCTGATCAAGATGTAAACATGTTTGCTTTTGCCTTAGCAATACTGTGAGAATTATGCTGAAACAACCCCAATCCCTCAGGTGTACCATTATTTTTGTTCCATGGCAGGCTGTGCAAATATTATGGGATGAGAAGTCAGCAGACTAGGGCCAAATACTAGCTCTACAACTTACTGGTTGGGTGACCTTGGACAAGTTACTTAACCTCACTGTAGAGAGAATAGTTGCTACCTTGTAAGGGCATTGTGAAGTCAAATTACAATTCCTAATGGATGTTCAGTGAGTTAGAGTTTATACGACAAACTGTGCCTCCCTATCACAGCGGCCACAGGATTGGAAGGGCCTTGCTTATCCCTTCTCCACATTCACTGGACTAACCCCCTAGTTGCCCTCCTTATGATGTGGAATTCAGAAAGGCAAGATCAGCTCTGTGGCTCTGGGCAAGTCACTTCATCTCTTTATATCTCCAATCCCTCAACTCTCGGAGTGGTCCAGTAGTTCAAATGAGATCACAGACTCCTCCCCATCCAACAAAGAATGATTCAGCCCCAAATGTTAATAGTACCAAGGTTGAAAAATCCTATCTTATATGAATATTTTATTCAGAGAGCAGACCTGAAAGAGATCCTGGAAGCCCTTAATATAGGCTTGAAATACATTGTTTTCTAGCCCAGTCAGAATCATCAAATAAAATCCAATGGTCTGCTTGTTCAGTGAACCCTCAACATCTGCTGTGTGCCAGTCTCCACCAGGGTGCTAAGGATAGGAAACACAGATGAGTCTAACGGTCTTTGCCCAGACGTTGAACTTTAGTCCACAGGAAAGTCTCCTAAGCTATGACACTGTCAGTTTAGGGTGACACGTGGTATGATAGAGGTCTATTTAATGTATTCCAGGAGTATAGAGGAAGAATGAAGTTAATTCTTTCCGGAATAATCACACAAAGCAGGTTGATAATTCTTTACTGAGTAATTTTCTTGAGTAAAAGTCTCTCAGAAGAGGTGATAAATTTAATCTGGGCCTTGAAGGCTAAGCAGACATATGCCAGGCAGGAAAGAAAGGAGGATCATTCTAGGCAGTAGGAATGGCCCAAGTAAAACACGGAAGTAGCAGAGAACAAAACGGGGAATGGTGAGTAGCACATGGGATGAAGTCGCTCAGAAAGAATCCAGAAAGGTAGGTTGGGGTGAGTGTGTGAAGAGGGCCTTGAAGGCCCATTCTCCTACGGGCAGTGGGGAACCAGTGGAGATTTTCCGGCTGGGCAGTGGCGTGATCAGACCTGTGTTCTTTCTCCTAACCAGAAGAGCAGCAGAAGCAAAGACAAGAACCAGTGCTGCCCCATCTGTAACATGACCTTTTCCTCCCCTGTCGTGGCCCAGTCGCACTACCTGGGGAAGACCCACGCAAAGAACTTAAAGCTGAAGCAGCAATCCACTAAGGTGGAAGGTACTGGTTTTCCTGAGCGGTGCTATATCGGGACCCCTCCCGTCCTCAAGGCACCAATGCCAGGTGCTCCCAGAAATCTCGCTGGGGCCACAGACTGGAAGAGGTTGAACTGCTTTTGAGAGCCCTTAAAAATATCAGAGTAGACACAGCTTCATTGAAATGCAGTCTCAGAGTCATACTCACCTAACCTTCCTTTCTTTGGTTATATCAGTCTTTCTCTATAGAAGCTTCTTAGCCCTGAGCTTTTGTCCTGACAAATAATTATAACTCAGGAGTGCCCAAGTCCTCCAGGCTATGCACACCAGGAGAGCATTCTATCTCCTGCCTCTCTCAGTTAGATTTTTCCCTCCTAGCATCCACCTGCCCTTATTACCATGTATTCCAAGTTAAAAGTTAGATTCTTGTCTTTTTTGTGTGCTCAGGTTATGCCCTGTTCACTTTAATCCTCAAAGCTGCCTGTTCTCGAGACAAGGACTTGCCTTTCAAAGCTAAATACTTCAGCACTGCCATTACTGCCCAACAAACAGTGTTCGCAACTGCCATGAATTCATTCCCAGTGCAGTGACTTCTAAAATAACCCCCTTTATCTTGTCACCACTGGGGCTCAGCTTTCACTTTCATCTCATTAACTGCTAACTTTTTAGGATTTTACATCTCTGCTAACTGCAGTTAGTCAAGACTGAAGGTTCTTTGATCTTTATTTCATTTTTTTCTAAGTAATTTTTCTTCTCTATTTTGGACCAAGAGGTAGACTATACTATCTGTAATACTTGTACTTTTTTGAATTGCTGTATTATGAAAACAAGATAATTATGTTTTAGAAGACTTTGAAGAATAGGGTAAAAAAAAAAATCACTCATAATTATACTGTCTTACCACACCCAAATCTAGTATTCTAGCAATGAAACAACAGATAAAGTCATGGATGCCCAAGTTTAAATCCTGGCACTGCTATTTACCATCTGTATGACTGACCTTCTTCATACCTGAGTTTTCTCACCTATAAAATGTTGATAATATCACCTACTTCATAGGTTATGAGGATGAAATCATGTATATAAGGGCCCTGAGACATAAAGATGTTCAATAAATGACATTTTAGGATGTTTTGTTTTGTTTTGTTTTTGGGCCGTGCTGCACAGCTTGCAGGTCCTTCATTTCCCACATAGAGATTGAATCTGGGCCCCAGCAGTGACAGCGCCAAGTCCTAACCACTGGACTGCCAGAGAGTACCCAGCAGGTCCTATTGTCAGTATTATCAGCACAATCAAGATAGTGAGTGGAATCCCCACATAAAATGCAATGGTTGATCAGGCATTCACCACCCAGAGCATGTCATTGGCCTTGCTTCTGATTTGTTCATCATTAAGTTATACTAGTACTAGTTGCTTTTTTGTGAAGTCAGTGTAGGTACCATTTATGGTACCAAAAAGATTAAACATTAAGCCAAAGGAAACTAGCTTAAGAACAGAACTTTATAAGATCATTTATCTTTAGATTTATATGAACTTGTCTTTCCATAAATGGGAAAATTCCCTGGAATATTCCTGGTCCAAAGTTTCCATATTCAAGAGTTTATTTTTCATATTTACTTTTGGCCCTTGCCACATAACAGATGTGTTTTTATATAGTTATAATCATAGTTCATGTACCATTTGTATCCTGCTTTAACTTTTAATTTTGTAGTTAGAGCACATTTCCATGTTACACATGAGTTTATAACTATATTTCTGAAACTAAACACTTCTCTAATGTAAAAGTAATACAAGAATATTGTAGAAAGTATGGAAAATATAGATAAATGGAAAGAAAAATACCCATAATTTTTACCATTCAAAGACAACCACTGTTAACATTTTGGAGTACTGTTTCTCCTATAATCTTTTGTTATGTGTATGTGTGTATATCTGTGTCTATATTTGTTTTATGTATGTCTAGATTATGTATATAAATGTAAAATACTTTAACCTTATTGTTTTTATAAAAACAATGCATACTCCTCATTGTTACTTCTAGTTCAAACAGTGCAAAAGGTACAAAGAGAAGAGTAAATACCACCCAAATCCTACCACCAAGAGAGAAACACTGTTAATATGTTGGCAGCATTTCAAAATAGCAGTACACACATACAGATTGCACATATGTCTTTTAGTAATGATATGATCATATTGTGTATATAATTTTCTTTTATAGTCTTTTCGCTAATAGAACATTTGTATTTCTCCATGTTATTAAAAAGTTTTTCATAAACATTTTTAATGACAATATCCCATTGCACCACATTCATTTAACCATCCTCTAATGATGAATATTTATGTTTTCTCCCTCTCCTTTGTTGGTATTTATAAATAACACTACAGTGAACAGTCCTGTAGAATTCTCTTTCTATATTTCAAGTTGTTTCCTGAAAGAAGACTCCCATAGCCCTCATTTTTATTGGATGTCCATTAAATGGTTCCTCCAACTTTAATTAACCATTCACCTCTGATGTTCTCTTTAGTATCTTTTAAAGAATGACCTTTATGTTTTAATGACTGATTATCTCTTCTGATATCAAAAATCTACATTCACTCTAGAAAAGGTGGAAAATACTGAGAAGTATCTTTTTACACAATGCTCTTGGTGTTTCTCTGCACATTACCAGTTGTTTTACAGAACTAAGGACAAAAGAAATAGTTTACTATGTAACCTGCTTTTTTTTTTTCACTCAACACCACATACTGTATATTTTTTCTTTTATTGAATATTCTGCAACATGTACATTACTTTTCCAGTGACTTGTTGAAATAATGACTAAGGAAAATTAATAGCCAGGGGAATTAAGAGTCTCTGTACTAGAAAACCATTGTAGGAAAAGCCAGCAACTTTCTTCTGGCTTGTTGAAAATCCTCAAAACTTCCCCCATTGAAGTGGAAGAGATGAAAGAGCATCTGCATGTGTGAGTGCTGCTGAACCCCACCCCTCCTCCACCATTGGTGGGGGTTCTAGGCCACATTCTTAAAGCAGTGGTTACTGGATTGATACCATTCCAGCCATGTGGGCTCATTAGTGAGCCATGACATCCACTTTTTAAAGCAGCAGTGCAGCCTATAGTCAGGACATTTGTTGGCCCACAGGAGGCTCACACATATGTCCATACCAGGCTCTGATTAACTGAATTCATAGACCCGAGCCAGGGGTGTTTTCTGTAGGTAAACACATGGGCTGTAGCCTTCTTGTCTCCCTGCCATACTCTGGCAGCCTGGCATAGCAAAGAAGTCATGGTCTTTAGGATCATACAGACCTGGATTCACTCATTAACTGAGTGATCTTGGGTAAGTCATTTCCCCCTTCTAAGCCTCGGTTTTTCTCTGTATCATGGCAAGATGATACCTACTGCAGAGCATAATTCTGAGGACCAGAAGAGAAAATATATATACAAAGCTCGTAACTAAATGTCAGTGTCATTCTCCTCTCCCCTACTCAGCCTAGAAGGCAGTGTAGCTTAAAAGGCCCCCTTAGTGTGGTGCCTTTTCTACATGACCCTCTAGACCCTCAGGATGTACATCTGTGCATTGGCTTCCAGATCTATAACTGGGGTACTTTAAGGATAGGAATAAAACACCCACATTTCTTGTTCTATGTGGTGTGACATTCTGGGGAGTTCTGAGGGATAAAAAGACTGCAAGCATGTACATCTCTCATCTATTTTAATTTGGCAGATGGGTAGCAGAAGTGCAGAACCTCCTTGGAATATGAGAAAATAGGGATTCATGTGCCTAAAGTAGTTTAAGCTGCCAAACAAAGGAGCCAGTCTCTGGGTTCCCCCGTATCTTCTCAATTAGAGAAGATTTTCACTGTGTGATTCACACAGGCAGTGCCCCATATGCAAGTGTGATTAACTAGTGACCCAGCCTTTCTTTGCATTCAGCATACATGAAAGCCTGGCACCTTCTGGGTGTTTTCATTGTTTCTGTTTGAACTTTCTCACCACAGCTCTGTCGAAACGCCTTACAAACCCTTTCCTTGTGGCCTCCACCTTAGCCTTGCACCAGAATAGAGAGATGATAGACCCAGACAAGTTCTGCAGCCTCTGCCACGCGACTTTCAATGACCCTGTCATGGCTCAGCAACATTATGTGGGCAAGAAACACAGGAAACAGGAGACCAAACTCAAGCTTATGGCACACTACGGACGGCTGGCTGACCCTGCTGTCACTGACTCATCAGGTAAGGGCCTAGCTCACACCCAGAGCTGATTCAGGGCTTGACTGCTAGAGCTCCCTGGACCATCAAAGGCATGCCTTTCCTCTTTAGGTCTTCTGAAGCAAGCATTGCAAATTCAAATGCTTGCAAAAGCTAGATGGGAAATTTTGATAAGTGAAAAAGCCAGGAAGGGGTATAGTCAGCTGAAGAGTTCGTGCCTCTCCTAGGCAGTGCTAAACATTTGTTACCGTATCTTTCAGTTTTTCGAAAGACTCTGGAAGCCAGATTTACAGCTGACCCTCTTTTGCTCTAGTCCCTGCCCCTCCTTTACTTGGTCCTGCCTGGCCATTCCCTCTGTCTCTTTTATTGGCAGGATTCAGGCACTGCAGTGTTTCAGGCCGCTTATCTTAACTTGTATCCATTCTTTTCTTTATCTCAAGCCAAAGCCTTCTCCTTGTATTCACCCTCCTCCATTTGTCTAAGGCTAAATTACCATGTTTAATCCTAGAACTGTATCCTAGATATTTTTTTCTTGCCTAAATCATCTGATTTCTTTACAGATCAACTAAATTTTTTCATGAAAACCTAGGTGGGGGGAAAGGATATCACATCCCACTTTGATATTAATATATACAGCATAATTTGATTCCCACAGCATTTCTATAAAATGTGATTTTCCCAATTTACAAATAAAGAAGATGAAATTCAGAGTGACATGCTCAGGTCTTACAGCTGATATGACCTGATATTAATAAATGACAGCATCAGTTGGGGTCTCTAGCTCTGTCTGATTCCAAAACTTAAGCTCCCTCCCCCTGCCTCCAGCTTTGAGTGTACTTGGCTGGAGGCGCTCCAAGTACAGGGTTTCAGCAGAAACATCGAACTGACTCTGACCCCCTTCTTACTTACAGAGGTGGGGTGTTGACCTAGGATGTGCAAGCAGGGACTTCCACTGACAAGACTTCTGCCTTCCTAAACGATTTAGGTTGTTAGCAGCTTGGCTTTTTTTCCCTGCTGGCTTCAGTCCACCCTTGTTCATTCATTCTTTCAGACAGTCATCCTGCACTTACCAATAGCTGCCATAGTCTAGGCCTTAGGCTAGATGCTCTCACATGTAATTACCTGATTTAATCCTCACAGCAACTGTGTTGTGCACATTTGATTATTCCCATTTTACAAATGAGGACATTAACATCAGAAAGATGAAATGGTTTGTTCTGGTTCCCATGCTAGACTGTGGCAGCCAACACTGAAATCCAGGTAAGATTCTGTGTTAGGTCCACAGAATAGTTTCCACGGGGTTTCTGGCGTGTATCATGACAAGTATGGGTCAAATGTGAGATGACCCAGAGTGTCCAGATGTCTCCCACCAGGGTGAGATGCAGCATCTACCAAGCAGATTAAACAAGACTTGGAGTTTGCTTTGTACTCCAGGCCCACATTTCTCTCATTTACTTAAGAATGCCAAACTAAGCCCTCGTATCATTCAGGTAGCCAAATCCTTCCAGTCACTGGAGCTCTCAACGTCCCTTCTGGGTTACTGGAATCCTCTTTTTCTGTACCCCCCATCACCTTCGCTCCCTTCTTTAGGGCCTTGCCTCCTGCACAGATCAGGTCGGCTTTCTCTGCCCCGTTCTGATCCCCTAGTTGGCAGGATTCAACCTCTGTACATGGGACAGGCTTTCAGGTCTATTCATTTCATATAAAGTCAAGAAACGTTTGTTGAGCTCCTTCCTAATATACACCATGCATTGTGTATATAACATATATTAATTACATGTCCATGTTCTTACAGAGCTTAGAGTCTAGCGGAGCAGACAGGCATTGAGCAATTAACTACAAGTGTGGCAAGCTTTAGTAAAAGAAACAAATGGTATGCTATGAAGATAACTTAAGATGAAGGAGCAAGGTACAAAGGCTCCCAGAAGCAAAAGGGATAGTGTGAGGCAACATGATGCTGGGGAGATGAGCTGGTGTCCAATCATGGCATTGTAGGTCATGTTTGAGATTTGAGCCTTTATCCTAAGAGCACTGGGAAGCCATTCACATCTTCAGCATTATTAATTAGAGCATTCTAGTTACAAAGTGGAGAATGGTTTAGAATGAGGAGGAAGGGTAGTGGAGAGAGACAAACAGTGAGGCTGTTGCAATAATTCTTAGTGGAGAATATGGGAGCTTGGACTAAGGTAGCATTGGTAGAGATAGTCAGGAGTAAATGGATTCAGGAGGTAGGTAGGAAGTAGAATTGGCCATCCAATGTGGGAGCTAAAGGAAAGCAAGCAGTCAAGGTTTAGCCTTAAGCCACGAGGTGAATAACCAGGTTTTGGCAGCCTGAGTTTAAGATACCCGTGAGATATCCAAATAGGAATGTCCAAGAGGCAGTTGGATATATAGATGTAGATCTAAAAGAAAGGTCTCGGTTAGAGATACCACCATTTTGGTGGTTAGAAAATGCTAAATATTGGTTGTTTCATATGTTTGAAGCTAATAAGTGGTACTTGAAATCAGGGAAATGAATGAGATCCCTTAGAGAGTTTGGAGAGAAAGGAGCAAAGGGCCTAAGATTGAGCCCTCTGAAAATTCTGATATGCTATAAACATGGATGAACCTTGAGGATATTATGCACAGTGAAATAAATCAGTCACAAAAAGATAGTTCCTATATGATTTCACTTGTACGAAATATCTAGAGTAGTCAAACTCATAGAAACAGAAAGTAGAATATGGTTGCCAGGGATTAGGAGAAGGGAAAGATGGAGAGTTTAATGGGTGTAGATTGGCAATTTCATAAAAATGACAAAAGTTCTGCACAGTAATGTGAATTACTTAACATGATGAAAACACAAATTTTTCTAACCCAGAACTGTCCTTTAACATTAACTGAATTGGACACTTAAAATAGATTGGATGGTAAACTTTCTGTTATTTGTATTTTACCACAATTTAAAATAGTAAAAGAAGAAAGAAAGAAAACCAAGTTGAAACCTCTGAAACCGGCAATAGTAAATGGTGGAGGTCAAACAAGAGACAGCGAAAGTAACTGAGAAGGACCAGCAAAGGAAAGTCGAGTGTGGCATGCCGAAAGCAAGGGCAGGAGACGGTGGAGGGGGCTCACCCATGCTGTCCGGCGCTGTTGAGAAGCCAAATACTAAAAGGTTGCATAAGCATCCATTTTGTCCATTAAGTTTAGATACAGGGAAGCCTCCATTGGCCTCAGAAAGAGAGTGTATGTGTGTAGGGGGATAGGTTGCAGAATAATTGAGAGACAAGGAAATGGAGAAGCAGTTGTAAACAGGGCTTTCAAAGTCTTGGCAGTAAAAGGGAGGAGATACAGGTGCTTTTCCAAATAAATCAGATGTTTTAAAATGAGCTCTAGTGATTTATTCTTCATAAAATCACAGGGGGAAACCAGAATATCAAACAAGTCAAATGAAAACCAGATAAAAATGGATGAGTCTGGGTACTGAACAAAGCTGTTTTTTAGAAGCACCAATGAATTCTTCACTTACCCCAAGTGATGATTTGAATCTAGCTTACAGATCAGTATACTCTGCAGTGAGATGTACTTTGCATAGGAAAGTCCAGAGACCTGTGGTACAGAGGAAAGGATGGGGGCTGCACAGACCAGAGGGCAAATCCAGCTCTGATCCTAGGTCACTTAACCTCCCTGAGCTTGCTTTCTGCTCTGATAAATGGAGAACACCACCTACCTATCTTCCAGCATTATTATAAGAATCCAAGGGTATAAGTATCCAAAATTTTGTCTTGGCGCTTGGTGTTTAATAGATGATGAGTGAGCTGTTGTAGTCTGGGCATCAGTGACTCTTAACCACTGGTGGTCGTTACCCCCACACCAGCCCCCGGCTCCACCCTGGGCCTTGCAGGGATGGTGGTTCTGCTAGTCCGTTATGAGTCTTTTGCCTGTTTGTGTTGAACATGAATTCTGGCCTTCAGTGTCTAAAAAAGACCTGAATTCTGATTGCAATAATTTTCCCCTTAAATGCTTTAAAAGGATATGTCTTCCAGGAAATACCTGAAGATACAAGAGAAACAAAGGTAGCTGGGAACATTGGCTAGCTTATTGAATTAGAGGAGATTGTTGGTGTTCCCAGCTGCTTTGGAAGGCTGGTTAAAAGATACTCTCCACTTTTTTGCCAGCATCACTCATGGAACATATAAGAGTGAAATACAAATAAGCCAAAACCTCATACTTGCTGGACACTTACTATGTGTCAGTTACTTTTATTTGAATGATTACAATAACCTTATAAGGTTGACACTAATATTAACTGCATTTTATAGGTAGGGAACCTAAGTCTCAGGGAAGCCCCACTTGTACACATCTCAGAGAGATTAAGCACCTAGCCTGTGATCCTACAGATGAGAAATGATGGAGCTGGGGTTTGAACCTTGGTGATCTCACTCCAGAGCGTGAGATTTTAGGACGGCAGATGACAAAAGGTGTGTCAAAGGGCTCGTGAAGTCATGTGCACAGTGGCCTGCCTTGTGCAGCTGGCACCAGGCATGCTGGGCAAGTAGAGCCTCCTAGTCAGCCACTCCTGTTTGCCATTCACTAACTGTGTTCGTGGACATGTGACCATGCCTTATTTTCTTCCTCTGTAAGAGAAGGATGGTTTTCATAGGATCCTTATGAGCATCAATCAAAATAATATGAAGTGCATGACTATATCAGGCACTTAGTAAATAATAACTGCTTTTTATTGTAAGTATTATGGGTATGGTATAATTGGTTTTTAGTTGAGAAAAGCTGAGGATCAGAAAGGCAAAGGAATTTAGCCAAGGTCACATGAATGCAGAGCCAGGAGTCCAGCCCCATTTCTTGGCTCCTGACCCATGCTCTCTCTGCTAGACCATGTGAGGAAAGGCCACTTTGTCATTGGAGCAGCCCTGTTAGTGAGAAAGGGTATCTGTGAGCCCCACAGTAGAGAGAAAGATTAATTTTCCTTATAGGCCTTCTCATTAATTACTGTTATTGCAAGCCCAAGGAGAGGGCTGCCTTCCCAGAGATCTCTCATCTAAGGGCACAGTCAAAGTGGGAAAGACAGTTACACCAAATGTCACCTCTTTGTTCTATCAATCATTTATTTCCTCAGCAGATAGCTACTCTGGACCAGGCTCCATGCTGGGACTAAGGGTACAGGACACGGGGCGGACAAGGAAGTTCTCAGCTCCAGGGAACATACAGGCATACATGTGCCCCTGATCATTGAGGCCTCTGGGATTCTTACCAGGACCAACAACCTAAGCTCCCTCCACTCTACCATCTTCAGAAGAGCATTTGCACGTGCTGTCAAAAGCACAGAGTCCCCAGGTCCCTTCTTATTGGATTACTAAGCATCTTGACTTTTACGTGTGTTTCAGCCGGGAAGGGCTACCCCTGCAAGACATGCAAGATAGTGCTGAACTCCATAGAACAGTACCAAGCTCATGTCAGCGGCTTCAAACACAAGAACCAGTAAGTAATCACACTTTGAAATTCATGGGTCTGCAGCAGGAGCTCAGGGCTTCCAAATCAGAACAAAGCCAGGTATTCCTTGGCTTAAAAGGAATCCTGGCAGTCTTCTTTTTAGTTAGCAGAAGCTCCGTCAGTCAACAGAAGTATCCCCTATGTGAGTTCTCCTGTCAGCTTCTCCCCAGCCTTTAGATCTGTTGAGCTGAAGGTTTTAGTAGAAAAACATAAATGATTCCCTTAGTGGTCTCCTAAATTTTTTGGCAACATGTTAACAGTCGAACTGGGGACACTCCCCAACCCCAACCCACCACTGGCTTGAAGACCCTAGTCTTCACTGCCATTAGTTCTGTGGCAAGAGCTCCCTCTACAGGTTATTACCAAATATGACCAAGTCCTGTCCTTGATCAAATACTGTACACCTCTGAGTGGTAGCCCAGACAGACCCAGTCTGACAGACTCAGTCCCTGCTCTGATAACCTAACATTCTGATGGGAGGAGACAAAAACAATGACCATGCAAACCACCAGTAATTACAAATGGTGATAAGGGAAGAGACTTAAAGGGAAGAGTTGTCTGTCTGTAATAATCTTGAAAATGACTCACATTCTTTGGTTGAGCTCCTGGTCTGTTGCAGGCCATATGCCAAGCAGATTCTCTCAGGTAATCCTCACAATAGTCCTGGGAGGAAAGGGTTATTATTCTGATTTACAGACATAGGCGACCACCACTCAGAGTGGTGTTACGAGGCAGAGCTACTGTTCACACTGAGGCTTGGCAGGCTCGCAGCATGCTCCTCTGGGGCAGTGCTGACCAGGGGGTTGTGGCGCCATGAGATATGAACAGGCTAGGTCCGGCTGGGAGGGCTCAGATGGTTCAGTCCTTGCTTCTCAGGGTAGTGTGGACGGTGTGCCACACATAACCTTCAGAGATAGGAACTATCCCTGTTTTACAGATGAGGAAACAGTTTCAGGCAGATCTGCTGAGATGACTGCTTTGACTTTGGTGACTGGCTCTGCATTGCTTACAGGGCCAAGTGAATTAAAGGTGGTAGAAATGCAGAGTATTAGGCTCAAAACGTTCTTGGTCCTCTTCTTGGTCCTCTCTACTCTGCCTGAAGTCTCCTCTCCCACACTGTGGCTTTATTGATAGATACGTCTTTAACTGGGAGAACTCATGAGGCTCCCCTTAGATATGGATTCGAGGCAAGCCCTCGCAACTTGGCTTGCGTCTCACTTTCAGCATTGCAGCTTAGCTGGTGGCAATTTTGGCAAACAACTTGGAACCAGTCAGAACCCTACCGTGGGGCTACCCAGACTTGAAAATGCTAGTGTTGTTTACTATTTTCTTCTTACACTTTCCAGCTGTATGACCTTAGGTGAGTCAATAAACCTCTTTGAGCCTCCAGTTTCTTTTCTATAAGATTATGGTACAAAAAACAAAGATTATAGTACAATTTCTTGAACACATAATTCAGTCTCATTTAATTTGCAACAGCATCTCTGAATCAGGACTCCCACCCTTTGCAACCCAAGGAAACCTAATATCAGATGGATTAAGTAACTTGCCATAGATCTCATGGTTACTTGGAGTTAGACCCAGTATTCAAACCTCTGACTCCAAGCCCATTCATTTTGCTCTGCTATTTCCAAATGGAGCTCTTCTTCCTCACCTTATGGGATGAAGTAAATGTTAGAGATAATATATGTGAAGTCCTAGTCCTGATAAGAGGAGCTGTTAGAGAAAAGCTTTCATTCATTCACCAATGATTTATTGTGCACCTATTATGTGTCAAACCCTGTTTTGAGCACCAGGGCTATGGTAGGAACCAAGACCAATGCTTTTCTCTGATCCTTTTGATCCCTCTCTGATGGTAGAAAGAGATCCTAAACAAATCCAAAACAAATCAGACAGTATCAGGTGATACTAGTGAGGTCATGACTGGAGAGCCACTTGATTCCATGTGCTGGGGAGAATGGTCTTCCTGTCCCATCCAGGTCATGTAGGGGCCCATAGGCAGAAAAAGTGGTTCAGTATAGAGGAAACACATGGGCTTCAGTCCTGAATCTACCACACTTTAAAACAGCTTATTGTGGGCAGGTCACTTATACTTTCTGAACTTTAGTTTCCTTTTATATAAAATGGGGGTGCTGGTCCCCCTGCCTGGCAAAATTAGCATGAGAACGAAACAGGATACTGAAAACAGAACACCCGGCCTTGTGCCTGGCATGCAGTGGCCCTCAGTAAAGAAGAGCTGCCCTGCTTATTACTCCACACCCTGAAAGAGCTGTACTGTCATTAGAATAAGCTACCTGGGATACCATCACAACCACCACAAACTAACCCTATGCCTTTGTTCCTTCTCAAATCACAGGTCACCAAAAACAGTGGCATCACCTCTGGGCCAGATTCCCGTGCAAAGGCAACTCATTCAGAAAGACTCAACCACCTTGGAAAACTAAAGGTGTTTCTGTCCAGCAACCCAGGTTGAACCAGCCATGAGCCAGCTTCCTGTTACTATGGTCAGCCCTTGGCTCCCTCTTCCTCCTTTCTTACACCTGGAGAATACACAGGCCTAAGGCAGGAGTAGACCATAGACAGCCTCTGATCGGCCCAGGCAAATCTACTTCTCCTCCTCCCCTTTGGAATCGGCCTTGTAGGTCAGGGTAAGGGAAGCAGAGATGTTGACAGGACTTGGGATTTCCCAGGGTGGTAATTTGGAGGATGACCTTTCCCCTTTGTCAGCCCCTCCGGGCCGTATGTCATGAGACCCCAGGCCTGTCTTTCCACTAGAGGTCACTTTTGGACCACTCCCTGCAGTTAAAGAACAGAGGTCTCCCTAAGCGCTAGGCATCTCCAGTGAAACCCGAAATTTTCACTCCAGGCCTTGGCCTGGGTAGGAAAGGACAGATGGAAGTGGCTGCCACACGGAGGCTTGGAGTTCATGTGACACTTCCCGCCCCCCAAAGAGCGTGAGCTTTCCTGAGCCTAGTACCCAATGCTGGCCAGTTGTCCAGACTGCTGCCCACTGTGAAGTCTCCTCCTGGAGCAGTGACACAGTCCTGGCAGAGCACTGCTATCCCTCTTTCCCCTTCTCCACAGTTCCTGAATGGTGCTAAGGACCTGCAGCAACTGGGGACAAGCTAGAGCCGAAGGAGGCCTCAGTGCCCAGTGGGATCACAGAAAATGCCAACAGAGGCCTTTCCCCTCCTCCATCAGAGGTGCTCTGGCACAGGGTCATGTGGGAAGGTCCCCACGTAAAAATTTCCTGGGTGGCTCTCTCCCTTTAAAGGGAAACTGCCCTCACGCCAGCCGGCTCCGAGGTTGACCGCTGTCCTTCGGCCCTACTGGTCCTCTTGTTCCCCTTGCGCAGTGGACCATCCTCCCAGGCTGCTGTGGTGCTAGTCCTCCCCCATCGTCCACTAGGAGATTCTGGAGACCAAGGAGCAAGATGGGCCCTTAGAGGAATAGAAGAGAGAGCTGGTGTAAGCTTCTGCAGTGAGGAAACAGCTATGTCCCCGACCCCAAATGTAGGTTTCTACAACACTGCTGTGCTTTATGGCCTGGGACTTCACTGGGAGTGGACTTTACCTCATAGCTTTCAAACAGGAGTTCCATGGAGGGTCACCTTCTGGGTCCCTTCTCACTGGGTCAGAGAAGTCCACAGCTGCTCTCGTGGGCTCCTCCCTCCACTCCCTGTCCCTTCGCCTGTAAATGCCTTTGTGTATTGTGTGTGTGTGTGTGTGTGTGTGTGTGCGCGCGCGCGCGCACGTGCGTGCTTATGCTCTATCTTTTGGTCACTGAAGCATCTAAATAAAGAATTTCTCCCATAAGCCAGACTGCAACTCAACAGATTTGAGATTTGAATCGTCTATCATGTGTATCTTTACCCTTTGCTCTGTCCCTGGTCAGACTTCAGCACCCTAAGTAGTGATTTTAGGAGCTGGGACAGAAACAGATACCCAAATTGCTTGGCAGCTCTGTAGAAGTCCTACAGAGTCCAGGTGCCCTAAATTCAATACAAGCTTTTCTGCTCCTCTACCTCCCCCTATCCTGGAGGGCCTCACCGAGGTCTCTAGAAGGTTTAAGCTGGGAGTCTACTTTGTCTGAGATGATCCTGTGACTGCTATGTGAGAAGGAATTCAGGGGAGCAGGAAAGGAGATGTACAGGGAGGCCAAAATGAACGTGGTGTCCAGTTTGACTCTCTCCAGGCTAGCTCCTTCAGGGCAGAGACCTAGTGTCATTCATCTCCATTCCTCTGATAGACTGAGTGGTTGGTTTGTCATGCAGTGTTTGTTGAATGAAAGAATGAATGAATGAGGACGCATAAGAAGAGATGGGCTTTTCCTGCTCAGCTCATTCATAGCAGCAGGCTGGTTCCATGGAACTTGTGATTCATGGGAAAACCTTCTCCATGACCCAGAAGTGAGCTGGGAAAGGAGGGTATGCAATGACTTCAGCAGCCTTTTTTGCTTCAGACAGCCAGATCTGAGCAAGGTGCCCAGGCTGCCTGAACTCCTATTCTTCACTCAGCAAACTATTCTTGGGAACCTGCTCTTCACCAACTGGGAAAGGCCCTACACAGCTCTCAGCTTCCAAAGCCTAGACTGCTTTAGCAGTTTTCCCAGAGTCCTTCTACCCCAACCAAGATGTCATGATCAGCCCCACCTACCAGGCAAGGAAGCAAAGGGCAGAGAGGTGAGTGAGCTGCCAGAGTATGAGCCCTTGGCCTGCAGGATCTCTTAGTCAGGATTCAAGAGTCCTACGAGCTGTGTGCCCAGCCCTATTGGCCTGGGGATGCAGGAATGAAAATTCTCTTAGAGCCCTTGGGTAGCTCAAACAGTCGAAGACCATTATGGTGATAGAGGGTTAAGCATGCTCTGGGAATGCACAAAGATGCAGGCACTAACTCAGCCAAGGATATGAAAACACTGAAGAAACTGTGAAACTAGCATTTGATCTCTATAACAACCTTTTGAGCTAGGAGATGATACTCCGTTTTATAGAAAAATAACAAGGTTCAAAAAGGTATAGCGATTTGCCTAAGGTCCCACTGCTAAGAGCAAAATGGAGTGTAGAATCTGGTTCTGTAGATTCCTTGTCTTTACAAACAAGGACCAGAGTACTTCCCCCATGACCCCTGGGCCTGCCTCACTCATCTGGCAGGGCCACGGTCTCACAGAGTGAGTAGCCACTCGGCAGGAGCGGCAGCGGCACCATCAAAATGAGATTGGACAAGGCTCTGTGGTTATTTTATAATCCCAGCCCCTTTCCCTTCTCATAATTTTACCCAAGATTCCTGGTGTATTAGACTCTAGTTGTAACTGTAAGAAACTTAAAGTGATTATCTAAAAGAGGAAATTTATTGATTCTCCAGATGAAACAACCTTGTACAGGGATGGCTAGATTCAAGTTCTGACACAGTCATCTCACTGGGTTGCTCTGTGTGGCCTCTTTCCTGGGCGGACTTTCTCCAGAAGGTGGAGACAGCCTCTGGCAGCTTCAGGTTTATATCCTAATAGGTTGGTAACTGCAATGGAAAGAACATCTTTTTCTTGGTACCAGTAAAAAATGCTGGGATTGACTCATTAGCCCATCTGGATCTGTTCCCATCCCTAAACCAGTCGCTGCAGCTAGGAAAAATGGTCCTCTGGGCACCTGGAAAGGAGTGAGTCCCACCTACAACACACTGACCGAAAGAGGGAGAGATGTGCTTGCGTCAAAGAAGAAAGTGCAGAGCTCCCTCCATCCCAAGGGAGAAGAGTGGATGTGAAGGGCAAAAATAACTGTTGTTGTCAGCCATATTCAGAGATTATCTTTGCTTGATCATGCTTTTCTAATGTTTTGAGATACAGCATACATTCAATAATGTGAGACAAATTTTTTAGAGTACAGTTTGATGAGGATAGTGTATCCTTATGGTCAGTCGGCCTCCAGATCAAGATAGAAAACATCACCAGTCCCCAGAGGCTGGCCTTGTTTCCCTTCTTAGTCAGTATCCCACAGAAGCAAACACTATCTTGACCTGTCTCACCGTAGATTTGTTTTGCTTGCCCTTCAATTTTATAAAAAAGGATTCATCCATGTATCCACTTGTGTTCAATATTATGTATATGAGATTCATCCATGTTATTGTGTGTATCAGAAGTTCATTAAAAAAAAAGTTTACTTCCTGCTGTATAGTAGTCCATTATATGAATATACCATAGTTTACCCATTCTACTGCTAATGGACAATTGGGTTTCTAGTTTTGAACTATTGTAAATAAAGCCACTATAAAAAATTTTTGTTATGTGTCATTTGATACGCACATGCGTGCATACACTCGGGAGTAGAATTGCTGCATCATAGGGTAGGTGCATGTTTAGCTGGACTAGATAATGCTAAATGCTTTCCAGAGTGGTTCTACCAACTTACATTCCCACCTGCAGTGAAGAGTTCCTGCTCCACATCCTTGTCAGCACTTGGTATTGTTCATCTTTCTAATTGACCATTCTGATGGCATCCAGGAATTTGAACCCAAGAGTCTTATCTTTTCATCAATGATCCTCTTACTCTGAGCACCCCTGAGATCAGGTTTGAATTTCTGTAGCCTGGAATATTCTCCAGTGTGGCCCAGGACCCACAATACACAGCCCAGCAGATAAATTAGAGGGAGCTCCTGCCCATGACTCTGCTGGCCAAGGAAGTTCTCATGGAAGAAGCAGTATCAGCCCTGGAGAGGCAGCCTAGTGAAGCAACAAAGAACTCGGGCTCTGGGACTTCCCTGGAGGTCCCATGGTTAAGATTTCGCTTCCACTGCAGGGGGCACGGATTTGATCCCTGGTTAGGTAAGATCCTGCATGCCACATAACGCAGCAAAGGGGAAACAAAAAAACAAAAGTACCTATTAAGAATAGAGCTCAGGCTCCAGAATGGGTAAAATGTTAGTACTCACTTTATAGGGTCATTTAAAAGAATATATGTGTGCTAAGTCACTTCAGTCGTGTATGACTCTTTGTGACCCTATGGATCGTAGCCTGCCAGGTTACTCTGTACATGGGGTTCTCCAGGCAAGAATACTGGAGTGGGTTGTTATTCCCTTTTCCAGGGGATCTTCCCAATCTAGGGATCGAACCCAAGTCTCTTGAGTCTCCTGCATTGGCAGGCAGGTTGTTTATCACTAATGCCACCTGGAAAGCCCAAAAGAAAAGATACATATGAAAAAATTACAATGATTGACACATGATAGATGCTATGTGAATGATGACTACTGTTTCTATCATTGGCCAGAATTAAGCTCTGGGTCTCCCTGGGGAGGAAAGTCTATACGCAGGTGGCATCTGGCTCAGCCCCGTGTATTAAGACTCAGTGATTTATGAAATGTCAGAAACCTATTTCAATCTGATTGAGGAAAGAAAAAGAGACAACATTCTGGCCAAAGATGATTCTCCCCTGGGCTCTAGCAAGAAGTCATTTTCCACTGATATGGAACCTCAACCTATTGCTACACCTCAAGCCCTACAGTCAATGACATCTGAAGAGAAGATAAAATGGAATCATGCAGGTAAAGCCCTTAGCTCAGAACTGGATGCACCAACCACTCAGTGCAGACATAGGGCTGTGTATGTGCCAGTAGCTATATGATTCTGGATCTCTGGGCATTGGTCTGAGCCCTACCACCAGCTTCATGTGACCTGAGGCCTTGATATTTTCTTGTGAAGTAGAAATTAGAAGAAATCATAGTTCTCAGCCAGAGTTCTAAAGAGGTAGTGACGGGCAGGGATTCTTCCAAGAAACAGTAAAAAAGAAAGCCCTTCCCTTACAACAGCCCCCATCAGATGAGCTGTTCCAACCCCTAACCAGGCCTTCTGATGGGCAGCCAATAGTGTCAAAGAGGAAAAACAACTTCTCCCTCTCACTATCTGTCCACCTAATGACCTCACCTACTCTGCTTTGTGTCAAGCCCACATTACAGACGGGGCAGACACAACCCTGCTCTAGCACTCCCAAGCTTGCTGTTCTCCACAAATGCTGCTTCCATCCATCCAGGAGCTTCAAAACCGGCAAGAAATCTTACGGTTCTGTAAAAAGGTCAACTCTGTAGTGCAATGACCCCACTGGCCACTAGGTGGAGAAAGCTCCCTTTTTTTGCTGGACAAAGCAGACCAGTCTCAGGACCTTAGTCTGATTTAATGCCAAAGAGAAGAGAATGACTTTTTCTGAGCCCCTGTATTTGATATTTCATTTAACCCTCAAGACAATTTGAAAAGGTTCATTTTAACAGGAGAAATACAGAGGAAAACTCTTGCAAAGCTTACACAACTAAGACATAGTGTGTAGAGATATGACCCCCATGATCCCAAGTTTCAGCACAACTTACCAGGTGTCCCTCGGGGGATAACTCTGAGGGTTGTAATTTAGTCACTTGCCTGGGGGTACACCTGATGTCTAGCCTCTCATCAGCCTTTTTTAAAAAACTCTCTTCACTTGAGTGATATCTCTGCTCCATTCTTTAGACCCTGTGGTTCTGAGGTTCCAGGGGTGAACCTGTGACCTAAACATGGGCAATCAGAATCATAAGTCTGGAGCTGTCAGCAGTCATCTTTGCCAATATATAAGGATAGTCTGCCTGATAATTAAGCCAACATAGGGCTTCCCTGGTGGCTCAGACGGTAAAGCATCTGCTTGCAATGCGGGAGACCCAGGTTCAATCCCTGAGTCGGGAAGATCCCTTGGAAAAGAGAATGACAACCCATTCTAGTATTCTTGCCTGGAGAATCCCATGGCCAGAGGAGCCTGGCGGGCTACAATCCATGGGGTGACAAAGAGTTGGACACAACTGAGTGACTAACATTTTCATTTAAACTAGAAACTCTTTGAGGTCAGGAACTGGATCTTATTCATTACCGTGAGTCCCTGGTGCTTAGCATAGGACTGTGATTATCTTAATAACTTCTTTGTGATGAATAAATTAATGGATAAGTGAATAAGTGAATATGGGCTGGTAGGGACCATTGCTAGAATTTTACATGAAGACTTCTTAAAGGAGCAGCACCTCTTGTGATTATTAAGGTCAAAGGAACCAGGTAGCTGGTGGGAAGCGAGTGAAAGGACATAGAAGTTATGGGATATAGTAGATTGTTTCAATAACGGCCTCTCAGGATTTTTGGCCTCCTGGGTCTGTGCCCTTTTGCAAAGTGACTTTGTCACTCTAGGCATCAAGATGCATGCATGCATGCTAAGCTGCTTCAGTTATGTCCAACGCTTTGCGAGCCAATGGATGGCCGCCCACCAGGCTTCTCTGTCCATGGGATTCTCCAGGCAAAAATACTGGAGTGGGTTGCTGTGTCCTCCTCTAGGGGATATTCCTGACCCAGGGATAAAACTTGAGTCTCTTACATCTCCTGCATTCACAGACAAGTTCTTTACCACTAGCACTACCTGGAAAACCCAGGCATCAAGTATAGGAAGTCCATTTCACAATCCCTTGAATCTAGACTGACCTCAAGACTTGCTTTGCTCAGAGAATGTAGGAATGTGACATTGTGCAACTTTTAAGGCTAGGGCATAGGCCTTGATGCTTCCACTCCTGCCATGTTGAGAAGAAGTCTGGACTAGACCACACAGAGACAGAAGTCAGTAGCCAGTTGCACATGCATGAAGGAGAACATCTTGGACTGTCCAATCTAAGGGGAGCTACCAACATAGGTGATCTCAGGAGGGAGAAGCACAAGTGCCAAGCTGAGCCCAGCTAATCAATAGAATCACAAGGAGTAATAATGTTTTAAATCGCTGTGTTTGGGGTTGATTCACTGCACAGTAAAGGATCACAGAATCACCAAGCACAGTATCTATCCCTTGTTTTGGCTTCCTTGTATCTATTTACACTTCTCCATATAATAGGATTTTCCTGGAAAAGCCCCAACCTCAGCTCCTGTGGTCTGGGGTGGGTCCGACTCTACCCTCCTGGCTTCTGGTAGAAGCTTTGGGAAGGTCTTGAGCCCAGAGTTGTTAGTGACCTTTGTTACTTCTTGGGGAGCATCTGCTGGAGACGGGAGCCCTTGGGAAGAAAACATGAAAGAGAATGAGTCCTGATCCAGCTGTTCCTGGAGACAGTCCGCCCCTGAACTTTAAAAGGCAAAGGCCAATCAATTCACTATTTTGTATAAGCCGATTCAGTTCAGTCGCTCATTCGTGTCCAACTCTCTGCAACCCCATGGACTGCAGCATGCCAGGCTTCCCTCTCCATCATGAACTCCCAGAGCTTACGCAAACTCATATTCATTGAGTCGGTGATGCCATCCAACCATCGCATCCTCTGTCCTCCGCTTCTACTCCCACCTTCAATCTTCAATAAGCTGATTAGAGTTGGGAAATCTGTTACTTGCCCCTGAGGGCCAGGAAGTTGGCTAGGAGCTGAGCAGTTCCTGGCAGAGGGCTGTTAGGGTAGGAGAGAGCTCCCTGGAGCATGTGGGAAAGTGAATTTATTTTTCCTCAGTGCCTCCTGTATGCCAGGATCTGGGAATGAGACATGATCTCTGTCCCAGAGGACCCAATGGGTACAAGTTCCTCATTACAATTGTGATAAAGTGCTGGGAAGGAAAACGACTGTGCAGGATAATTGGGGGACTGAGCCTAGGCTGGCAGAGGGGCAGGAAAGGTCTCCCTGAGGAAGTGACCTTCAAACTAAGACTGGAAGTTTGAATGGGAACTAGGCTGTGGGTGATGGGTAACAGGTGCAGGGGAGGGGGAGGTGATACTCTAGGCAGAGGGAATAGTGTGTGCCAAATCCTTGAGGCAAGAAGATGCTTGTCATCTTGAAGGAGGGAGAGTATGTCACCATGTACGGGGAGAGACTAGAGACCCCAAGTCCCTCAGAGTGAATCAAGATTTTCAACAGAAAGCAGCAGAAACAAATTCCAGCTAGCTCAAGTTCAAGGAACTACGAAGAGCGCTAAAGAACTGGGCTTGAGGTATATAACCCTATCACATCACAGAACAGGTTCAGGAAGGCACCGCTGTGCCCGCCTGTACTGGGCTCTGGGCACTGCTGCCTGTGCCCAGCTGGTCCTGACGCTGGGTGAGAGTTCACTGCTCTGTGCCCGGGACCTCAGCCTTGTCGCCACAGCAACCCCCCACCCCCAGCCAGAGGAGATTGCTCCGGGGCCTCCCCAGCCCAACTTGTGGGCATCACTGGCTCTCTGGAGTAGACGGCGTGAACTGGAAGAGTCTGGGCCTTAGCTGGAAGAGAAACCTGGAGACCAGCTAACATTTTGGGCAGAAAATGGGGGCATTTCCCAAACCTTAGAAAAGGGTTCAGACAACAAACACCAAAGTAGGATCTGGTCTTATAGTGGTTTTATTATAGTCTTATAGTGATCTTAAAAAGCCATGCATTTTTAAAACTATTCCTCTTCAGGAAGTCAAGTTTTAATTTCCTCTCCCCCACCCCACTCCCTACCTTGAGTGGCCTGTACTGAGTGACTCAGTTCTGACAACTAGAATAATGTAGAAATGACCAAGTATGACTCTCGAGTAAATCATAAAAGACATGCAGTCAGTCTTTCTTGGATCACCAGCTATGAAGGAAACCAGCTAACATGTCCTGAGGACACTCAAGCAGCCCTGTGGAAAGGCTTGTGTGGAGAGAAGTGAAGGGCTCCTGTCAGCAGCCAGCCAAATGTTTGTTAAGTTTTAAGCCATTAAGTTTTGCGGTAATTTGTTATACAGTCATAGATAACTAATACAGGTCTTTATTCTAAAAGCATTATGAAGTCACTGACTGGTTTTAAACAAATGGCAGCAGAGACGTGATGAATTTGCTGGCACGTGAACAGATGAATAGCATGGTCTAAGAGCCAAGAGAGGATGGTGGAGACACAAAGGAGGAGGAATAATTTCTACTGAGGAAAATATTTATTAAGAGCCTTTAATGTATGCAGACTTTGTGGGAAAACAAAAGTCAAATTAACTTCAGAAAAAAAAATATTTGGCTCACATAAAGGGAAGGTTCAAAGAGGTAATGGCTTCAGGCATGGTTGGATCTAAGCACGCTCCAAATCTTGGCCCTCTTGTGTCCTGTGTTGGCTTCACTCACAGGCAGATTTACTCAAGCAGCTCTAGACTTCCATATTCATACCTCAGAAACCTCTGAGAGTGTTAGCTTCCCATTAGTTCCAATAAAAGGCCTAGACAGCCTCTCACTGGCCCAGCTAGAGCTGTATGCTCATCCCTAACCTGGTCACAATAGGCTGAAGATGGAATATCTTCATTGTTCAGGTGAATGGACACATGCCCACCAAAGGACCAGGGAGAAGTGTTGGCCCTACCCAAACCTCTCATGAATTCAGAGTAAGAGAGGGCCAGGATCTCAAAGAAGAGGTCCTGTTTCCACAGAGAGGGAAAGGATTTAAATGTCCAGATCGGTCAGGAAGGGTCTCACAGAAGATGGAATGCTTGAGAGGAATCCAGAAACCCAAATGGCAGGCATCTGGTGGGATAACTGGAGGGAGAGAGGGAAGGAGGGGCAGGCAGGAAGGATAATCCCAACAAGAAGAACAGCAAGTACAGAGGCATCAGATGTGAAAAATCAAATCTGTTCATGAGGAAGTTCAGTGCAGCTGGAAATCAGAGAGGGGAAATCGGACAGGAGAGAGCAGTAGACAACAGTCTTGAAGGGCCCTGAGTGCTAGGCTAAAGAGCTGGGGATACCAGTGGGTGGTGGGGAGAGAGTAGTTGAAGCTGAGGAGTGACTGGGTTAGGTTTGTGTTTTAAACAAGTCACTGCAGGGCCAATGAGACTGGTGATACAGAGACTGTATCACCATTAGGCATTTGCCCAATGCTCAGCCACCCCCTCTTTTTAATGGATCCAGGTTTTGTTAGGGAAGACAATGTGTCCACTGGAATTAATATAGGTACTTCCCAGCCTCCTTTGCAGCTAGGCATGTCCATGTGTCCCAGTTTGGTCAAAGAAATAAAATCAGAAGTTTCTGGGTACAGATTCAACTCTTTGTGGCTTCTTCCTTCTTCCTATCTGAACACAAATGTGATGGCAGGAGTTGAAGCTACCATTTTGCAACCATGAGGTAAAAGTCTAGTGGCCAGAGTAGACCACAATCCTGATGACTTCAATATGACCTTCACCTACCTCCAGACTTGGGGCTAAGGGAGGCCTGAGGCTGGCAAACCACAAAAGCCCCCAGACACCTCTGGTCCTAATATGCCAGGACACAGGTTAACAGTATCTGAGACCAGGCATGAGGGGAAAAAGAATGCTGCTGAGACTCTGGGAGGTAGCAGGATTGACCCAGAGAGACCCTCATATCCCTCGTAGTCCATTCTTATCCATCATACTTGGTTCAGGGGGCCTCCCTGAGAACTCTCCCAGACTGCCAACATCAGCACCAGGCTCCCTGACTCTGCTACCAAGGTCCTGGGCAGCCTGTAATTCCTGGCTTTGTTGTCCCCAGAGTAGACACTGGATGTAGATGTGCCCAATGGGTGGCTTATGAGGAGATATGAGGGCTGGAGGAGAGAAGACCCTCGTAGTCCCTCCCTTCTGGTCTCAGGAGTATATTTCCCACACCTTGGACTAGGTCCTACCTAGGCCCATAGTTGTGAGTATTGGTATTGGCTATTCTTCCCTGAATATGAGCTGTGTGCATCATATTTTAGACAGATCACTATCACATTGAGCCCTCACAGAAGAGTTGTTGTTCCCATTTTATGGAAAATGAAACTGAGGCTTAACTTAAGTGACTTATCCAAGGTCATAAAGCTTTCAGCATTCAAATAACTTATCTGTCTGACTCTAACACCCAGCCTTTCACCACTCCATAGCTGTCAGTGTCACCTCCATTTTGCAAGCCAAGCCAGACCTCCCCAGAGCCTATGGGAGAAACCAGAAGAGAAAAGGTTTGGGGAAAAAATGGTAAAGTGATACTAATTGTCAATTCTGAGTAGCAACTGTTAATCTATTACCCTGGATATTTTTTCCATATTCTAAAACTTCTTCAAAATAAAAATTGTTTTAAAAGAAAAACCGAAGGAAAGAAGAGCAGAAAGCGCAAGACTGGGTCAGAGGATGGGGCCAGGCCTGTGCTGGAGTGGGGCCTGGGCAGGGGCTCACGGCAGCCCTTCTGCACAAGAGCTCCAGTGTTCCCCGGGCCCGGCTGCCATCCAAGAACAACATGGTCGGCACCAGGCAATGTCTACCCCCTCCCCCTAACTCTGCTCCCAGGCAGGTGGGGGGTGGAGCCTGGCCTCAGGAGTCCCTCTTGGCCCAGTCTTGCAATCCAGGATCCCAGAGCCTGCCAACCCCTGCCTTGGGCCTGGCACTTCATAAGTACCCCATCAATCCTGGCCAAATGGGCAGAGAGAGCAATGCCCAGTCCCAGCTCCTATACATACTCACCTTAGGTGAATCTCTGCTTTTCCATGCCACAGAGAGAGAAAGAGAGAGAGATGCAGACAGAAATGGGCTGATGTATTAGTACCAACCATCCCAGCTCTATAGACAGTCTCCCTGAGCGCTCCCTCCCCTTTTTGGCCCAAGAGAGTAAGGTTCACGGCTCACTTCCATTCAAGTTCACTTGCTATGTGACTTTGGACAAGTCATTCTGTATGCCTGAGTGCCTGCTCTGTCACCAGCAAAAGGGAGCTAAGGACTCCTCCCCCATTTGGCTGGAGGGAAGGATCAGAGGATATAATGGATGGATAATACCTTAGCCTAGCACGGTGCCTGGCATACAGTGGGAACTCGGTCAACATGAGAAATTCTTCTTCCGGACTTCCTGTTCCAGTGAAACCCATTCTCTTAACTCAGTCAATTCCTCCAACCCCCCTGAGGAAAAGGAAGTAGGGTGAACACATTTTGGGGCTAAAGAAATTGAGCCTGAGACAACTAAAGACAAAATCACAGGATAGCAGGCACCTGAGCCCCCATTAGGAGTGTGGGATGTGTGTGTGTGTGTGTGTGTGTGTGTGTGTGTGTGTCCGTGCATGTTTGACCATCTTTGAGAAAGGTTGCAAATGTGACTGGTGAAAGATTGTTAGCAACAGAGCGAGACCGTGAAGGGAAGACAGGCTCGGGTGCCTCTCCCAGACTCCCCCCCCCCCCCCCCCCCCCCCCCCCCCCCGCACATCTCCTTCTGTGTGCTGTTTACTTATCTATCTTTCCCTATTACTGAGTCAGCAGCTTTCACCCCAGGACTTAGAACAGTATATGCTACATAATGAACCTCCCATACACGCCTGGTGAATGAGTGAATGAATGAGAGACCTTGTGAGAGAGTGTCCAACTCTGCACAGACTCAGTGTGAGAAGCTGCGAGTGTGGGAGGAGGGCTGCACACACGTGTGCCGATGCAGGGAGTGGGGGCAGGGGTGTCAGGCTGAAGGACTTGGGCATCTCAGGGGACAGGGAGGTTGCACAACCTGGACTATGAAAGCCTTATTTTGCTTTTGGCTCAGGTAAACCGGGAAAGTGGCTGGAAGTTGAATGAAAGCTATGTGGGGTCCAGCTCCCGCTGGCAGCTCACCCCACTCCCCCCAACCACATTCATGGAGGAGCCGGCAGAGGACCAGCGGTGGGGAGCTGAGCCCGGGAGGTCTGAGGCTCTGGGCCGGAGGCTCCCATTTGCTTGGCTTCCCCAGTGCCTGGAGCCTCATCTTTCCAGGGTGCTCCACAAGGAAGGACCCTCATGGGGGAATCAGGGCAGTTTTAAAAGCTAACCAACTATTTTCTGGGGACTCTGCTCAATATTCTGTAATAATCTGAATGGAAAAAGAATTTGAAAAAAACAAAAAAGATACATGTACTGAATCACTTTGCTATACACCTGAAACTAACACAATATTGTTAATCAACTATGTTCCAATATAAAATAAAATATTTTTTAAAAAAGATAAGCAACTATTTTCTGATGTATCTTTGGGAAGAGACCCTTCTTTTGTTTGAGAGGGAAAAGGGAAAAATCACCTCGATGGCCTTTTAGGACTTCCCTGGTGGCTCAGAGGGTAAAACGTCTGCCTGCAATGCAAGAGACCTGGGTTCAATCCCTGGGTCAGGAAGATCCCCTGGAGAAGGAAACCCACTCCAGTACTCTTGCCTGGAAAATCCCATGGATGGAGGAGCCTGGTAGGCTACAGTCCATGAGGTTGCAAAGAGTCGCCCACTGAGCAACTTCACTTTCTTTCACTTCAGTTATGCAAAGGCAAAGCCTCTAGCTCTTTGGGAGTCAGGGTGGGGAAAGCTGGACTCCTCCGCGTAACAAAAGGAAAGGAAGCTACTTCTCAAGGGCCGGGGCTCCACCAGCCTGCGGGCTGGCTGGGAGGCGAGACTGGGACTCCACTTCAGGGTTTCCTTTCTCCTGCAGAAGTCTTCAGAGGAGCACAGGGCTTGGACTTAATTAAGGTGAAGATTGGATAGAGATCAAAGGTCAGCACACCTATGACACCATATTTTGGAGAGAAGTGCTTGAACTTGAGGCAGACCTGAGCTCGAAGGGACACAGCGGAGCTGTTCAGAGTTCACCTGTTGTGTACGAGGCAACTGAGATATAATGGTATGGCCTATGGGTCATTCCTGCCTTCTATTTACAGAATTAGCTGTTATATTTTTTGAACATGTGGTGAGGGAATAACAAGTCCTAAATAATCACAGCTTACATGATAAAGCTAGTGCTATATGTCAGATAGCATTCTGAAGGCTTGGGCTCAGTGGTAAAGAATTTGCCCACAATGCAGGAGATGCAGGAGACACAGGTTCGATCCCTGAGCTGGGAAGATCCCCTGGAAGAGGGTGTGGCAACCCACTCCAATATCCCCTGGGACAGGGTAACCTGGTGGGCTATGGTCACAAAGAGTCAGACTCAGCTGAGGAGCAGCCGCACCAGCATTCTGAAGGCTTACACATAACATGTCTACTTATTTTTCCTTCTTATTGAGGTATAGTTGCTATACAATCACTCTAAGTTACAGGTATAAAACAAGATGATTCTCAATTTTTAAAGGTTATACTCCATTTAGAGTTATTGTGAAATATTGGCTATACTCCCTGTGTTGTACAATACATCCTTGTTATACATATTAGTTTATACTTGTTAATCCCCTCCATTTTGCCCCTCCCCACTTTCCTCTCTCCACAGGTAACCATTCATTTGTCCTCTTTATCTGTGAGTGTTTAATTTTGTTATATTCACTAGGTTGTTTTATCTTTTAGATTCCACATACAAGTAATATCATACATTATTTGTCTTTTTCTTTCTGACTTATTTCACTTACATAATACCCTCCAAGCCCATTCATGTTGTTGCAAATGGCAAAGTTTTATCCTTTTTATGGCTGAGTAGTATTCCATTATATATATATATATATTCCATTATATATATATAGTAGTATTCCATTATATATATATATATATATATATAAAATATCATCTTCATTTATTTATCTGTTGATGGTTACTTAGGTTGCTTCCACATCTTGGCAACTGTATATAATGCTGCTATGAGCATTGGGATGCATGTATTTTTTCAGATTAATGTTTTCATTTTTTTCATATATACTCAGGAATGGAATTGTTGGGTCACATGGTGTTTTTTTTTTGTCGTTTTTTGAGAAACCACCAACTGTTTTCCACAGGGGCCCCATGAATTTATATTCCTACTATTGTGTGTGAGAAGAACATGTCTACTTTTTGCAACCACTTCTTGAGAATGATAGTATCACACCTGGTTTACTGATGAGAAAACGTAGACACAGGGATGGAGTAACTTGACAAGGCCATGTGTGATGGTGCTAAATTTGAGTTCTGTGGTCTGTGCTCTAAATCACTTCACTACCTGCTACTTTCTCATGCTCACAGGAGAAAAGACATGGAAGAAGAACCTGGCAAGTTCAGAAGGCTTCTCTGGGGATGTGAGCTGAGATGTAAAGAATATGCCTACTAAATAAAAAAAAAAAAAAAAAATATGCCTGCTAATAGGAGGCATGGTTTGATCTCTGGATCAGGAATATACCCTGGAAAAGGAAATGGCAACCCATTCCAGTATTCTTACCCAGGAATTTGCATGGACAGAGGAGCCTGGTGGGCTTCAGTCTATGCAGTCGCAGAGCTGGACATGACTGAGTGACTGTTTTGCTTTGTTTGTTCAGTCGCTCAGTCGTGTCCAACTCTTTGGGACTCCATGGACGCAGCACCAGGCTTCCCCATCCTTCACCATCCCCCGAAGCTTGCTCAAACTCATGTCCAGAGTCGGTGATGCCATCTAACCATCTCATCCTCTGTCGTCCCCTTCTCCACCTGCCTTCTATCTTTCCCAGCATCGGGGGCTTTTCCAATGAGTTGGAAAAAGTGGCCAATGTATTGGATCTTTAGCTTCAGCATCAGTCCTTCCAATGAATATTCAGGACTGATTTCCTTTAGGACTGACTGGTTAGATCTCTTTGCAGTCCAAAGGACTCTCAAGAGTCTTCTCCAACACCACAATTGGAAAGCATCAGTTCTTTGACACTCAACCTTCTTTATGGTCAAACTCACATTCATACATGACTACTGGAAAAACTATAGCTTTGACTATTCGGACCTTTGTTGACAACGTAATGTCTCTGCTTTTTAATGCTCTGTCTAGATTTATCATAGCTTTTTTCCAAGGAGTAAGCGTCTTTTAATTTCATGGCTGCAGTCACCATCCGCAAAGATTTTGGAGTCCAAGAAAGTAAAGTCTGTCCTTGTTTCCATTGTTTCCCCATCTATATGCCATGAAGTGATGGGACCAGATACTGTGATCTTCGCTTTATGAATGTTGAGCTTTAAGCCAAGTTTGCATCTTAATGACTAAACAACAGCAAATCAGACCTAGAGCAGAAAGATTATTTCAGGAAGCGGTACCATTTGTGCAAGGCCCAGAGGTAGGGTGGGAGCAGGGAAAAAATAAGGAAGGCTTCCTCTGAAGACGTGGGCGGGGCCAGGTCAGGCCAAAAATCTCTACAGGAAGCTACTGGAAAGTTTTAAAGAGATGGTTGTGGTTGGCACAGTCAGATTTATATTTTATTTTATTTTAGCTGTTACAAGTAGAGCTGCTGTGTATAATTGTGTGATAGGTTTTGTCTGGACACTTTTTCAACGCTGTTTCCTAAGTGCTAGATGTGTAGTGTTCAGGTCACAGGTGAGCCTTGTTTAGGTGTGGAAAAATCCAGCTAAGTCTCTCTGGCATGTGGGATCTTCCTGGGTAAGGGATCGAACTTGAGTGTCTTGCATTGTCAGGCAGATTCTTTACCACTGAGCCACCAGAGAAACCCCCAGATTTATATTTAAACATCACTCTGAAGGTTGTGCAGAGAAGGATGAGGGTTAGGGCAGAGAGGGTCGATTGTATGATGATTGTGCAGAAGACAGAGGAGCCAGGCTAAGCCAAGTTCTGGGGAGGTATCAAGTCTGAACTGCTGAGTCTTGTTTCCTGAGGTGTGAGGAGCAAGGGACAGAGCTATGGTCAAGAACTTGGAAGCCTGGCCCAGGTGGGGCAAAAGGGGCGGACTCTGAAGGAGTGTGCCAGCCAACATTGGGCCGACCCCTTAGGCTACCAGGCGCAGTTGAGCTCGAGGAAGAGTCTCCAGGTACGCGAGACGCTGTACCACCAGCTGTCAGGAGCTGGTCCCGGCGGGGCGGGACCCGAGATGGGCGGGGCGCTGGGCCGTTCCCCCAAGCCGCTGTTAATACAGAGTTGGTCCAGGAGGGGCGGAGCCCGAAGTAGGTGAAACCCGAGGTGGGCGGGGCGCTGGGCTACCCGTGGCCACGCCGCTGTCTCGGGTGCATTCCTGGCTCTGCGGCTGGGGGCTGAGCAACTCCCGAGCAGTCTTCTGTCTCCGCTGGGCGCGGGGGTCGGGGCTGGTGGGAGCTGAGAGCCGGGCCGCGGAGGACCCAGGTAAGTCGGGACCTTGTGCCAGTAGCGGGACCACGGAGGTTCGACGTGAGGCGGGACCCCGTGCAGGCCCTTGCTGCCAGCCGCCAGGGGGCGAGCGGCAGCGGGGCTCCGGGAGCTGACCCCTCCCAGCACTAGGGACCTGGGCGTCCGCTCGGCGTGGGGGTGAAGGGCAAGGTAAATCAGTAACCCGTAGCGCACACAGGGCCTTTTGTCCCGCTCCGTCCAAAGAGCACCCTGGCCGCGGAGCTGGTTACTCATTGCCCACCCGGGCGGGGGCGGGCGGACTGTCCCTGCAGCTCCTTTCGAGACCCGCTGACTGGCCCTGCTCCCCATGGTAGCCCGATAGGGGCAGAGGAAGGGCGCGCTGGTCCCTCGGCTGCTGGACGACGGTCTGCTTGCCCCGAATAGAGATGAGGACGCTGAGGCTCCGAGAGGTGCAGTCACTTGCTCAGGCTCTCCCAGCGCTTGAGTGCGGTAGGCTGGAGAACCCAGGACTACCTGATGTCAGAGTCAGACCCTTCAACCCCAGGTGCAGGGCAGTCTGTCCCGTCAGCCGCGCGGGTGACCCAACTAAGGTTCTGAAGTCAGGGTAGCCCCGGAGTGGGAATAAAATCCCTGGGCCTCCCACTCCATTCCCAACCCAGAGAGCTACGTCCTTGAAGAGCAGAGCAGAGTGAGGAGATTTCACAGAGGAGGGCAATGGAAACCAAAGGTGGGCGAAGACAGAGCACAGATTGTGGCATCTGAGCCAGGTAGAGAAGTGGGGTCACACAGGTATGGGCAAGAGAGAAGACATGCCCAGTTCTGAAAGCCAACGACTTCTCAGTGCCGAAGAAGCAGACTGAGTGGCCAGTGAGAATGACAGGGGCAAGGAGGGAGGCCTTGGGCGCTGGATAAACGGTGTGGACTGGATGCTGCCGCACACAGGCAGCCATTATGGGCTTGTAAGCTGGTGGGTGTTGAGCAGGGGGGACATGACAGGCTCATAAATTTCTAAAACCCTACTGGGGAACCAAGGGAGATGTTTGCAAAGGCCCAAGCTAGAGATGCATGTCGCATGCTCTGGGTTCAGGCAGGGAAGGTGAGATGGACTGGAGAGGGGCTGGACAAGTGATGCCCCAGCTGTGGGGGCAGCCCAGAGAAGAAACCGTTTGAAGGGGGAGATGATGGCTTTGGCTGGGACAAGCTAAGCGCCCCCTGCCTCAGAACTCAGGACAGGGGGAGCAGGGGCTGAGGAGAAGGGGTGCAGTGAGATACCTGAGTGAGGTGGATGCAGAGACATCAATGACACCTGTCACTCAGCGCCAGGTGATAGCAAGCAGGCCCCTGGAATTATACTAGTCGCCCTCTTCCCCTGCCAGCTGAGGCTTGGGTTTGAGTGTTCCTTTTGGTGGATGGAGACATCATTGATGGTGTTTGGAGGAGAGTACCTAGATGGGGTGAGAGTGTACATCACACCTGCCAGGAACAGCACCAGAATTGGAGGTGACTGGCTGAGGGCAGACACAGGATGACAGTCATGGAGAGGCGAAAGGGAAGAACACACTGCAGCATTCTGTGCGCCCAGCCCTACATGTGTTCTCTTTTATCCTCAAAGCAGTCCTGTAAGGACAGCAGCCCAGAGAGGGACAGTGATTTGCATTTGGTAAGAGTCAGGATTTGAAGTTGGCTCTGTCAGACACTACAGTCTACCTGCTTTACAAGAGCTTTCACCTCTGATGGACTTGCAGGGGCACAAAAAACAGAAGTATCCCCAGAATGCAATTCTGGCTCAGAATTTTTCCTGGCCATGGGATGTTTGGCTTTGTTAGCAGTCAGCTCCCTGCCACTGTAGGGCTTCTTGGGTGGTTCAGATGGTAAAGAATTCACCCACAATGTGGGAGACCTGGGTTTGATCCCTGGGTCAGGAAGATCCCCTGGAGAAGGGAATGGCAACTCACTCCAGTATTCTTGCCTGGAGAATCCCTGTGAACTGAGGAGCCTGGCGGGCTACAGTCCATAGAGTCGCAAAGAGTCAAACATGACTGAACGACTAAACACACACCCGCCCTGCCACTATAGGTCTCCGAAGCTGGTCATGGAAATGTAAGCAATGCTTTAAGGAGGGGGGTCAGATCAGATAACATCCAAATGCTGAAGTTTGGCCTTGTATTATATTTCAGTTTTGTTTTTTTTTTTTTTTTTTTGGCTCTTCAGTAATACATTTATTCAGCAAAAAATAAATTATGTGTGCTGAGAGGGAGAAGATGTGTCTCCATTCTCTGTTTCCCTCCAAGCAAAGAATTCCAAAACTGCCCTTTCTGTGAACTTGTGCCAAGGAAGGTCTCAGCAGGACCCAACAAGGGCAGGAAGCCCAGCCCCCTCCCAGCCCCCCCGCCCCCCTCCCCCAACTAAACCTACCATGGGGAAGCCTTGAGCTCTGGTTAACAGCAGAGCTGGTTCCAGTCTTTGCTCTGACGCTGCCTGTCAGGCTTGGACAAGTCAGCCAGCCGTTTCTTATCTCAGTTTCCTCATCTGCAAAATAGGAGCAGAACAGCAGCAAAGGTGCAGGTCTAGTAGGAGTTCTTTGCCCTTTCTGTTTCAGGAAGGCAGTCATAGGAGGCCCAGCCTGGGTCCCCGAGAACAGCAGGAAGGAGATGCAGCTGCTGTTGGTCCTACTGGGAGTCCTGCTGGGGGCACCTGGGGCTCCAGCTTTGTCGTTTGAGGCCTCTGAGGAAACGGAGCTGGGTATGGCCTCTGAGAAGGGAGAGGGTGGCCAGGGAGGGAAGAGCGGGCCTCAGGAGGGAGCTGCTGGCTGAGCACGGCTGGAGAGGATCCTGGCCCAGGCCCTGAGGAGGTGGCAGCCGGGCAGGACTCAGCCATGGAGACTTGATGTCTGGCTCCCAGCAAGCGTCCACCTATCTGTGTGTCCCCAAGAGAGGACTGGCCTTGCAGGGTGCAGGGCCTCGAGCTGGGCCGCAGAGCTGGTGGTGAGCCCTTGGCTGTGTGCGTGTGTGTATGTGTGCGTGTGTGTTCTGTGCACTGGGCGTGTGGGACTTGGGGGGCCCCACCAGCATGTGTGGTGTATGCACTGTGAGTGTGATGTGCCCCAGAGGTATGGTGCGTGCCCTGTGCGTGGCACGTATAGCATGTGCCTTGTGTGTGTGTGTATTCCTTAGACAGTGGCATGTCCAGTCCAGCATGTATGCTATGTACTGTGTATGTGTGCTATGCACCAGAGGGGTGGCATTTGCCTTGCAGATAGCATCTGTAGCATGTGGTTGTGTGTCCGTGAAGGGGCAGCAGGTGTTTCGCATGTGTTGAGTGTGCTCGTGTTGTGTGTGCAGCATGTTCTCTGTAGGCAGGAGGCTGCAGGGCTCACGGACCTCTGCCCTCGACCCACAGAGCCCTGCCTGGCCCCCAGCCTGGAGCAGCAAGAGCAGGAGCTGACGGTGGCCCTTGGGCAGCCTGTGCGGTTATGCTGTGGGCGGGCTGAGCGCAGTGGCCACTGGTACAAGGAGGGCAGTCGCCTGACACCTGCTGGCCGGGTACGAGGCTGGAGAGGCCGCTTGGAGATTGCCAGCTTCCTACCCGAGGATGCTGGCCAGTACCTCTGCCTGGCACGAGGTTCCTTGCTTCTGCAGAACGTCACCTTGGTTGTGGACGGTAAGGGGGTCCAGCAGAGACTAAGGGATGCCTGGGGAGAGAGACTCTCTGTCCTGGGCCTCAAACGCCTCCTTCTGTCCTGGACATAGACTCCATGACCTCCAGCAATGGCGATGAGGACCCCAGGATCCACAGGGGCCCCTTGAATGGGCAAGTTTACCCCCAGCAAGGTCAGTGTGAGTCCTCAAAGACCCTGCCTCCCTGCTGGCCACTGAGAACAGATCAGTATGTGAACAAGAGGTCTTCTAGTGGACACCGAATTCTCCTATCTCCTCCTCTCTAGCACCCTACTGGACGCACCCCCAGCGCATGGAGAAGAAACTGCATGCGGTGCCTGCCGGGAACACTGTCAAGTTCCGCTGTCCAGCTGCAGGCAACCCCACGCCCACCATCCGTTGGCTCAAGGATGGACAGGACTTCCACGGGGAGCATCGCATTGGAGGCATTCGGGTGAGTCTCCAGGTTCCCTCATCGGTGCCCTCAAGTCAAACCCACAGCTCTTTTTCTAATGAGGAAGGCAACCGAGGGCCCCAGAAGGGCCACGAGACCGTGGACATGGACAACTCTGGGTCAAGTTCCCACTCTTCTACTCCCTGGCAAGTGACTTAACCCGCCGACCTTAGCAACTCCATGAGTAAAGTGGGAAGGATCACTGACCAGCAGGTATCAGTGTGTTAGCGGCTCATTTTCATGATGAGACCACAACAGGGTCAGTTCCAAGCTGTAGTCTCAGAAGAAGCTGAGACTCAGAAAAGGCAAAAACTGGCTCAAGGGGGCCCAGCTTGGAAGAAGTAGAGCTAAAACTCAAAAGACTCAAACCCGCGGTTTGGATACTTTTGGGCACCTTCTCCTTTGTCCCAAGTCCCTACCCTTGGCGTTGGTCTGCCCGGGGCTTAGAGCTGGAGAAGACCCCTGTGGGCATGGTCCGGTGGCCTCTCACGGACACTTGCCTGCTTCCCAGCTGCGCCATCAGCACTGGAGCCTGGTGATGGAAAGCGTGGTGCCCTCTGACCGTGGCACCTACACCTGCCTCGTAGAGAATTCCTTGGGCAGCATCCGCTACAGCTACCTGCTGGACGTGCTGGGTGAGTGGGCGGGCAGGCATGAGGTGGCGTGGGGGTGGGACCCAGTCTGATGAGCCAGATGGACTTAGTCTCAGGCGACTCACTCAAGCTACTCAAAGTGAGCAGATGGGTCCGAGGGAAGCGCAGGGAGTAACGTGGGCTTGGAGAAGCAGGGCCCAGCTGAGGTGGGGAAATGGGAAAAACCTCCAGGCGGAGGACACAGGCGGAGCCAAGGCCCTAGGCGTGAAGAATACAAAGCTTCTGTGGGTAGGTATATGACTGGGTTGTGGGATTTAAGCAGACAGCCAAGCCTGGAGGGTTTTTGAGTGCTTGGCTGAGAAGTTCTCCTTGTCCCCAAAGGCAATGGGGAGCCACGGAAGGTTTGAATGGTATAAGGAGGGGATGAACAAGTTCTGAGCTGAGTATCAGGAAGGTCCCTCCCTTGAGATGGGGGGTAGGCGGGAGGCAGGTAGGTGACACCGATCAGGGCTGACAGCCTGGCCTGGCCTCACCCCCAGAGCGGTCCCCGCACCGGCCCATCCTGCAGGCAGGGCTCCCGGCCAACACCACGGCTGTGGTGGGCAGTGACGTGGAGCTGCTCTGCAAGGTGTACAGTGACGCCCAGCCCCACATCCAGTGGCTGAAGCACATCGTCATCAACGGCAGCAGCTTCGGTGCCGACGGCTTCCCCTATGTGCAAGTCTTAAAGGTCTAGTCCCTGCTGGCACCTGATTCCACCATCCTCCCACGGGGGTGGGGAGTCCCCCCTTCGCTTCCTGGCCACAGCGGGACCCCAGGCCCTGCTGGGACCCCTGAGTGTATCCCCCATCCCCAGACAGCGGACATCAATAGCTCAGAGGTGGAGGTCTTGTACCTTCGGAATGTGTCTGCTGAGGATGCAGGCGAGTACACCTGCCTGGCGGGCAACTCCATCGGCCTTTCCTACCAGTCGGCCTGGCTCACGGTGCTGCCAGGTGAGCTCCTGCTGTGGTCTAGCCGTGGGTTCTGACCTGCTGGGTAGAGAGAGTCTTCCTTGGTCTGTGAGATATGGCTTTGGGATGTGGCATGTGGATTTGGGATTCTGCATAGAGTAATCCTGCTACCCATGTCCACATATGACTGTGCGACCCTCTGGGACATGGGTATGCAGCGCTGTGCTGTGCTTAATCATACAGTCGTGTCCGACTCTTTGTGACCCCATGGACTATAGCCCACCAGGCTCCTCTGTCCATGGGGATTCTCCCGGCTAGAATACTGGAGTGGGTTGCCATGCCCTCCTCCAGGTGATCTTCCCAACCCAGGGATAGAAGCCAGGTCTCCCACATCGCAAGTAGATTCTATATTGTCTAAGCCACCAGGGAAGTCGGTGGGTACGCAGGACGGGGTATCAGTGCAGTTTTACTGGTGTGTGTCTCTCTGTGTGAGGAGCTACAAGAGCCTCAGTGAGGGGGTTGGGGCCAACCATCTGACCACTAATTGACCAATCAGTTTCTGTCCGTGTGTCCATCTGCGGGCAGAGGAGGACCTCACGTGGACAGCGACAGCACCCGAAGGCAGGTACACGGACATCATCCTGTACTCATCAGGCTCTCTGGCTTTGATCGTGTTCCTGCTGCTGGTCGGGCTATATCGCAGGCAGACGCTCCTCACCCGACACCACCGACAGCCCGCCACCGTGCAGAAGTTGTCTCGCTTCCCTCTGGCCCGACAGGTATCCACCGTGCTGTCCCCCGCCTCCATGTTCCCATGGCAAAGGCTCAGGGCCTATGATCTTGCCCAAGCTCAGCTTCAGCAGACCGACCAAGTCTCTCACTTTGCAGTTCTCGCTGGAGTCAGGCTCCTCAGCCAAATCAAGCTTGTCCCTGGTGCGGGGTGTCCGTCTCTCCTCCAGCGGCCCCCCCTTGCTCGCTGGCCTCGTGAGTCTCGACCTGCCTCTTGACCCACTCTGGGAGTTCCCCCGGGACAGGTATGCCATGCCGAGTGAGGGTGGGGATCAGACCCTGTGCGGGAGTGATGCCCGGTGGCTGAGGCCTTGTCTCTCTCATCTCCAGGCTGGTGCTGGGAAAGCCCCTGGGCGAGGGCTGCTTTGGGCAGGTGGTGTGTGCAGAGGCCTTCGGCATGGACCCCACCCAGCCGGACCAAGCCAGCACGGTGGCCGTCAAGATGCTTAAGGGTGAGTGTGGCGGCTTGTGGGAGACCCTATGACCGTGGGAGTAACACACAGGGCTCAGGCAGCTAGTGGGTGAGGACCAGGAAAGGTTGTCAATCCCCCTGCCACTGCCTTGGGCCCAGTGCCCAAATGTGCCACCGACCCTGGCAAGTCATTTCTGAGCTTCGATTTCCTCACAGGTCACATGGGATAAATAATAGTCCCCACCTCCCAGCCTGAGGTTGGTGGAAAATGACGCCTGAAGTCTTCACTACTGGGATGATGGTGACCACAAGAGTTTAGGGTGATGGGTCTGCTACCCTGTGTCAGCTTTGACCTCAAATAACCTTGTTAGCCTTGAAGGCCTCCACCTCATCCCCCATGATTCCCCCCAGATTGCACCCTCAGTCTCCCTCAGGCCCTTCCCAGATCTCCCCCTGTGTCCACCACTCTCTCAGAGAACAGCCCAAGCAGCAGCCCCCGGGGGATCAGGACACCCAGGCAGGACCCACCATCGAGGCCTCTCGCTGCTATTCCCCAGCCCCCTCTACAAAAGCGGCCCAAACTGCTGTTGCACTCCTGCCAGCCCCTCCTTTCTGCACAGCTGGGGCCACCTGGCACTTTCTGGGAGGCAGGGATTGAGAAATGTGTATTGTGAGGTCTGGCGGGGAGTGTATGTCATTGGCCCAGGGCCACAGGTCAGCCCCAGGGGCTCAGCCCTTGGTCCTTAGCCTTCTCAAGAGAAACTAGAGCAGCTTCTTCCTGGCCTCCTCTGGCTGCGCCTACCAGCAGCTCCCTGAACTCCCAGGCCAGATGGACACCAGGCCCTGGTCAGACAGACCCCAGGGCGCCAGCCCACTTCCCGCCCCCAGGAGCTCTCACCCCATTCAGGGACTAATGCCAAGTCCTCTAGACGGAGCTTCCTTCCTGTTCAGAGCTCTTTCCCCTCCCTCCTTTTTCCTGGTTGCACTCACTGGCAGGCCTAGCACTTTTATATCCTGATCTTGTTGCATCCTTGCAACTGCTTTGAGAGTAGGGCATGATCCATCGTCCCATTTCATACAAGATGATCCTGAGATTCAGAGAAGTTAAGAGACTGTTTCAAGGGCACACAGCCTAGCAGGGATTCAGGCCCAGACCTTCTTGGCATGGAATCTAGGGCTCCATGTCCTGTCCCCAACTCAAAGCCTCCCTTGTGTAATCACTCTGGCTGTCATCCTCGCAGACAACGCCTCCGACAAGGACTTGGCAGACCTGGTCTCTGAGATGGAGGTGATGAAGCTGATTGGCAGACACAAGAACATTATCAACCTGCTGGGTGTCTGCACTCAGGAAGGTGGGAGCGGGGCGGGGTGAGGGGTGGGAACGGTGGGGGCATGGAGCCACAGCCTTGTCAGCTTCCCTGTCATCCCTCTCCTCTGCAGGGCCCTTGTACGTGATTGTGGAGTGTGCTGCCAAGGGCAACCTGCGGGAGTTCCTACGGGCCCGCCGCCCCCCAGGCCCCGACCTCAGCCCTGATGGGCCTCGGAGCAGCGAGGGGCCGCTCTCCTTCCCTGCCCTGGTCTCCTGCGCCTACCAGGTGGCCCGGGGCATGCAGTACCTGGAGTCCCGGAAGGTAACAACCCATCCCCGCACTTTCATGCCCTGTGTTAAGTGCCCCCGACTTCTCCCTCTCTCCTCTTTTTCCTTACTGTAAGTGCCCCTGAGTCCTTCTGTACTGCCTCATCCTTATGCAGTTAACACTGCATGTTCCCATTCCTTCCTACCCCACAGGCAGGAAGAGGCGGTCCAAGAGACAAGGTGTGGGCCCTGAAGGGGTGGCTTAGGTTTCCCCTCTCTCAACTTCCCCATCTGTAAAATGGGTGGATGATTCCCCACCCATCGGGTTGCTGTGAGGTTCCCAGTCGTGTGTCCTCAATCTAAGACCCCTGCCCCGCCCCCAGTGCATCCACCGGGACCTGGCTGCCCGCAATGTGCTGGTGACCGAGGACAACGTGATGAAGATTGCCGACTTCGGGCTGGCCCGTGGCATCCACCACATTGACTACTACAAGAAAACTAGCAACGTAAGGAAGGCGGGGTGGAGCTGGTTGGGGCGAGGCACTGGGACCCGTGGCCCTTGGCAGCAGTGTACCCTCTTCCCTCCAGGGCCGCCTGCCTGTCAAGTGGATGGCACCAGAGGCCTTGTTTGACAGAGTCTACACACACCAGAGTGATGTGTGAGTCCTGAAAGCTGGGGCCTGGGATGTATCTGTAGGCAACCTTTGTCCTTCCAAAGCCCTTGCCCTGGGTCGAAGCAGGACCAGACTCTAAAAGAAGCCCTTATTCCCACCCTCATGGTGGATTATAGTTGTGGGGTCCCCCATCCTAGCCACAGGGTTAGGAAGTGAAGCTGTACCTTGCTAAGCCTGGGTTCTGCCTCCATCCAGGTGGTCGTTTGGAATCCTGCTGTGGGAGATCTTCACCCTCGGGGGCTCCCCATACCCTGGCATCCCCGTGGAGGAGCTGTTCTCGCTGCTACGAGAGGGGCATCGGATGGACCGGCCCCCACACTGCCCCCCAGAGCTGTGAGGCCTCACCCCACTCCCCCTCACTTTCCAGTCCTCATTCTCTGCCCTAACCCTGACCTCACGGTCCGCTCATACAGAGTGGTCAGCTCTCACCTGTGGTCACCACCTCCTCGGCCCAGCAGGGGAGGCCTGGCAGGGTACTCTTCCACTGAGTGGCCTCACCTCGCATCAAACCCTCCTACCCCTTCGCCACACACCCTCAGCTAGGCCCCAGTTTCCTTCTGACCCTCCCCCGCCCCTCCCCCAGGTATGGGCTGATGCGCGAGTGCTGGCATGCAGCACCCTCTCAGAGGCCCACTTTCAAGCAACTGGTGGAGGCTCTGGACAAGGTCCTGCTGGCCGTCTCTGAGGAGGTACTGCGCCCCATGGTCCCAAGACCGCTCCCCCCATGCCCACCGCCCTCTGAGCCTCATCCCACCTGACCACCAGGGCTGACCAGCACTCTTCCCCACAGTACCTCGACCTCCGCCTAACCTTTGGACCCTACTCCCCTGCCGGCGGGGACGCCAGCAGCACCTGCTCCTCTAGCGACTCTGTCTTCAGCCACGACCCCCTGCCACTGAGGCCCAGCTCCTTCTCCTTCCCCGGGGTGCAGACGTGAGCAGGAGCACAAGGCTGTATGGGCAAGGTCGGCTGCCAGCCTTGGGCCTCCTGGCTCAGCTGCAACCAGGTGGTGCTCGACCTTGACAGCCCCAGACCCTGACCTAAGGGTACTGTCCCAGATCTCAGGTTCTGTTTGGGGGAGGTCTGGTCCTTGGTCCTGGGGACCCTAGTTTTGAGACTTCCTTCTCTGGCCTCTGGGCCTTAAGCCAGAGTTCAACCCCAGTCTCAAGGCCCTGTTCTTTGGAGTCATGGCCCCAGGGTTCTAATGACTTGTTAAGGTTCTGCTTAGACTTTTGGGCATTGACACTCCGTCCTTGTTCTGGGGCTTTGGTTGGACCTGGCTGCAGGGCTGTCTTAAACCTCCCCGCTTCCCCATACCAAGAGAGGTCTTAGACCTCTGAACCCCACTTCCCCAGGCCTCCCCTGCCTCCCTTTGCTGCTTGTCCCAGCATCTTGATGGAAGGAGCCCTCGTGCCCACCCCATCCCCACACTGCCCTGTGCTGGCTGAGAGGCTGGGAGCCTGCCAAAACACAGAAGCAAATGATCTTTTATAAATTATTTTTTTGAAATAAACTTCTGTGTGCCTGTCTGGTGTCTTCCCCAGAGCAGATGGAGGGGGAACAGGGTGGAGAGATCCCCGAGCTGGGAGTTTTGCTGGGGATGACACAGACGGAGGGCTCCACGCCAGGCCTTGGGTTGATATCCACTTCCAGCTGCCTCAGGGTGGACCCAGGAGCCTTTTGCCCCTCTGTCTTGGTTTGTCTGTCTCAGCAGCCTCGTCGGATATATGATAGTGTGAACGAGTGCTAACTGGCAGGTGAGTCCACACGGCACCATCCACTTGGCGGGACTCCTGTACCCTCTGCACATGCGTTATGTGCATACGTGCCCTGGGACTGTCCCCATGGGAGCTGGCAGCACCCCGCCCCCATCTGCTCAGCATTAACCAAGCTGACCGTTAACACAGCGTGAAAGCCTGAAACTCAGCTTCGAGGCTGCTGCCCGCTCCCACGCTCTGCCGTTCAGGGTGGGGGCTGTGCCCACCCCGCCCCACCCTGGCCAGTCTCCCAGGCAGCAGCTGGTTGCCGCCTGGCTGGGCTGCAGCTGTCTCTGCCTGCCTGGTCCTCCCCTGGGGAGGCCGTCATGGCCCTGTTCTCAAACACCCTCTGGGGGAGGTTGGAAGGATCAGCTTCTCAGGGCTCTAAGCCTGGAACCTTCTCCGGCTCCATCGCAGCAGTCACTGCCGCTCTTCAGCCCCCAAATCCGCAGAGGAGGTACCTGACCCAGTACCTGGCACTCTCTCTGGCCCTGCTGAAACAGGAGCTCCCATCCAGGACAGACCCTTGGTGGAAGCTCCTGGATTGCCCCAGAACCTCTAGGGGATGGCTGCTGAAAGTACAAACAGGGTTGGAAGGGGCTAGGAATAAGGATTTGGAACTAGGGCCATCCTGGAAGACGGAGCAGCAGCCACACTTCCTATTCCAGGTCTCCTCTTTGTCTCCTCTTCCTATTTCTGTGCCCTTTTGCCTCACTATGTCCCATCTTCCCCCACAAATCTGTACCTCCTCCAGGAGCCCCCATCTCAGAGAAGACACCAGAGAAAAACCCAGGGAGTCTTCCCTGACCACTTCTTTTCCCTCAGGAGCCCTGTTCCCCAGGGGAATGAGAGTCCCTGGACTTGGAGTTAGGAAGTTCAGAGTTGCCACTTCCACTGTCCCATGGCCACCGCTCTCACTTACTTGATCATCACTCTTCACCCATACGAGTGGTGTACTCCTGCTCGCTTACCTCCGGGGGTGAGGGTTTAAGGTGAAATGAGTCTAAGGTGAGCACATGCTTGGGGAAGGATGCCCTGCAGAGTTCACGTGGGTTATGCTGTTTCCCTAAGAATTGGTGAAATTGGCCTTTGCCGCACCCCTGAGTCTCAGGGCTGCCTCAAAGGGTCTCCTTCCTGTCCAGGGTCTCCTCCATCCCCTTCCCTCCTACTCCCTTGCAGATGGCTCCACAGACAGCTTCCAAAAGCAGCTTTTGGCTTATGTTCCTCCTTCACTCAAGAACCCCCTCTGGCTCCAAGGAGTCCTCCAAACTTTCTCACTGAGCCCCTATCTCCCACTGAAGTCGTTGGCTAGTGACTGTCCTTCATTAACCTAGTCAAACACAGGACAGGCAGATCCCTCAAAGCCCACCCAGGGAAGGCTAGAGCAGTGCATAAGGACAAGGGAGTGGCAAATGAGAACCCCCACTTTCCACTTTCCCACCATGAGCCCACTGCTGTGCTAGGCCCAGCACAGTGGAGGGAGAGGCCCACCACCCTCCCTCATCGCAGCCTTGCCAGATATTGTGACCCTACGGACTGCAACCTGCCAGGCTCCTCTGTCCACAGGATTCTCCAGGCAAGAATACTGGAGTGAGTTGCCATGTCCTCCTCCAGGGGATCTTCCCAACCCAGGGATCGAAGCCAAGTCTCTCATGTCTCCTGCATCAGCAGACGGGTTTTTTTTGTTTTGTTTTTTGTTTTTTACCACTAGCGCCACCTGGGAAGCCCAGATAAAGATTGGTTTTCCCAATTTAATGGTAGAGAAACTGAGGATATGACGGGCCCCAGGGTCATAAGGATTAGGGTCTAAGGAAGGAGCTCAGTTGATCCCCCACACCAGGTTCCCAGCAGGTCCTGTGTATGTGGGAGACTCATCAGAGTGATGGGGGCAGCTGCTGCCTGGTAGGTCCTTGGGTCCCAGAGGGGCTCAGCTGCCCCTCCCTGTGCCCCCTCCCTGCTAGCCTCTCTGGGAGGCACGTGCTTACTGGGGCCTTTCCACATTCCTCATGTCCCATGTCAGAATGAGACAGATGCTATTAATTCCCCCGTGCGAGCTTTGCTGCTCCATCTCCCCTCCCCCAACCCGCTCTGGGCAGCGTGGCAGCATCTGGAGCTGACACCCTTGGTCTGCCTGGGTTCCAAGCAGCTTCTGAGCTAGTGCCCACCCACCCGCCCCCACAACCGCAAGAGCCTGTCCGAAAAGCACCGGGTCACCTCCGGACTCTGCCACTTGCTGGCTGCTTGGGTCAGCCAAAGGTTCTGGTAGGAGCAACTGACAGACAGCCACTCGGGTCTCAGAAGCCAGAGCCAAGAGGCAGGAGGCTGCGGTGAGGGACTCAGCGCCTGGGAGGGAGGGGCAAGCTGGCCCTGGTAAGGGGGTTGGGAGGGTTGAGCTATGACTGAAGTTACCCTCTCTGAGCCTAACATGGGAATGACAACATGCCGTGGAGAGTGGTTGGAAATGCTCGGTCAAAAATGGCTGTTGTTACATGGATTAAGAGGGAGTGGCCCCCAGGTCTGGGTTGCCATGATCTCATGCCTTCTTTATGGCATCCCTTCCCTGGAAGGCATGCTTGTCCCCATTGCCCAGATGAGAACACTGAGTCTCGGAACGAGGAAGTGACTGGCCCGAGGTTGTTAGTTACTCAGTCGTGTCTGACTCTTGTGTGACCCCATGGACAGCAGCCCGCCTGGCTCTATCCATGGAATTCTCCAGGCAAGAATACTGGAGTGGGTTGCCATTTCCTCCTCCTCCCAAGGTCGCATGGGGGCAATGAGAGAATCAATGCTTGGGACCATGTCCCTTTCCCACTGCAGGGATCGTTCCGAAAGCCCTGGTGGCCCAGTCATTCCGAGGACCAGGAGAGGCTCTGGATTTCCACGAAGCAGAAGTGGAATGTCCACACACACAAATGGATGGTCATTCATGACACCTAAGCACAGAGGTGTTTGGCCCAGCACTTTGAGCTCCAGCCCCGTGACCTTCATCTCTGCCACCTCAGGGCCTCATGTGGGCTATTCCTTCTTCTCCCCCACTTAACTGGCCAAGCTCCTCCTGCCCTTTAGATCTCACTTAAACCTCATTTTGGGGGGCAGCCTCCCCAAGGCCTCCTTCCAAGTTGGGCCCCACTTCATGCTCTCATTGCTATAGGATAGGATACTCACAAGAATCTCCTTTCCCCAAAGTGTGATCCCCAGGAAGCAAGCACTGCCTTGGTGCTGGTTAAAAATCAGTAGTTCTAAAATTTTAGCATGTATCAGAATTACCTGAAAAGTTTAGATTGCTGGGTCCTACCCCAGAATTTTGTATCTAGTATGTTTGAGTATTCTTGCCTGGAGAATCCCCATGGACAGAGGAGCCTGGCGGGCTACAGTCCACGGGGTCACAAAGAGTGAGACGTGACCGAGCAATTAGGCACACACACACACAGGTTTGAGGTAAAGCCTGGAAATATGCATTTCTAACAAGTTCCCAGGGGATGCAGATGCTGCTGGTCTGAGGCCACACTTTGAGAACCACATTTTAAAGAGGCATTCTGTATTCATGGTTTAAATAACTGAAACAAAAACTTGAATGGCACAAAAGGTTTTCCATGAAAATCTAGCCCCTTGTCCCCACGTTCTTTGCTCCCAAGAAAAACTGCCCCCAATCTTCTAAGTCTTCTTGCATTGCTCCCCCCATGTTCATGTAGCCCTTGATCCAGGTTAGCAGTCACTGTCCTTGCCCCCCCAACTCCCATCCAGGGCAGCACTAGGCAGAACAGAGGTGAAGTGAAAAGTTGAACAGAGGGACAGGTGGAGGAGACTCACCCCTCGTAACAGATACACTCAGGTGTGTACCACCACTGTCTGCCCCTTCCCACACTCTAGGACCCTAACTGGGAGCCCCCCTCCCAGCCCTCCACCTGCTGTTGGATTTAGCCTAATCCCAGAGTATGTGTGAGAGGCAGCTGCAGTTCTCTCTGCAGGGAGAGGGCCCCCCTCCGGAGGAAATCTCCTTTTATTCTCTTGCTACCGAAATCTGACCTTCATCAGCACCTGGGCCCCTAGGCTGGGGCCTGTCCCCAAGAAGTGGCTGAGGAGATGGCGTGAAATCGCCAACAGCTGAACTCGCCCAGCCTCTTCCCGCATCCTCTCCTACTCAGTCACCACTCACATTCCACAGCGCCAGTCCCTTCCGGGCCCCTGGTGCCAGCCTCTTGTTCTTGTGCTGCTGCTTGGGGCCCAGCCTGACCTGGCCCTACCGATTGCACCCACTGGCCCTGTGGCATATGACTGTGGAAGCCTCCCAGCTCTCAACCTCCAGACCACTCTTGTTCCCTTCAGGGCGTGGTTCGGCCTTCACCTCCTCCAAGAAGCTCACACTGATCTCACAACACAGCCTAGGCATTCCACCTTTATGCACAACTGGAATGACCCATTTATGGCCCTCTCTGTCTCAATCAGGACAGGATCTTCATGGGCTCCCCCTCGAAGTCAGGTCTAGTTCAGGGCAGGCCCACAACGGTTTGTGAAATGACTGAATGACCTGGTAAGGATGATGATGAGGCTCCTGGTCAGAGAGGTATAGGCCCTTTCCTTTCACAGTGAGGACCCTAGGAAAGCAGGTTCCAGGAGAGGAGGGTTGGCTTGGAAGACTGAGACAGCCAGACCCATATTGGACAGCACAGCTCTACAACCTTACCAACGGGCTAGCCCTCAGATCCTGGGGGAATGAGGTTAATATAATTGCTGGGGGACTTACTGCATGTGCTAAGGAAGGCTTCACCCACACAACTGAGCTTCTGCCTAGATGACCGTGGTCCCTTCCAAGTCACTGCTGAAAACACACATGGACTATAGCCTGCCAGGCTCTTTTGTCCATGGAACTCTCCAGGCAAGAATACTGAAGTGGGTAGTCACTTCCTTCTCCTGGGGATCTTCCTGAGATTGAACCTGGGTCTCCTGCATTACAGGCATGTTCTTTACCGTCTGAACTACCAGGGAAGCTCTGAAACAGACAGGCTAGGGATAAATGATGGATGGCATAGAATTCTCTAAAGAAGCACTGGCAGGAGGACCACTTGCAATGATGGAACTTATCCGTTTTGTCCAATACAGTAGCCACTGGTCATACGTGGCTACTGAGCTCTTGAAACGTGGCTCATGCGACTGAGGGATTGATTATTTTAATTCATTTAAATACAAGTTTAAAACGTTGTGCATTGACAGGATAGCTTCAGAGCCTTCACAAAGGGGCTCTTAAGTGTCCTGGTGGGGAATTCACTCCACCTGACAATGCTGAGGGGAAAATCCGAAATGAAGTGGTACGCCCCTGTCTCCATGAAGCACATACTCCAGTTGTGGGGATGCAATCACTTGTGAAGGGTGGGCAGGCAGTCACTATGGCTGCTTCCAGGGAGAGGAACTTGGTGGATGGGGATACAGAGGGAGGGGACCTTTGTTTCTTTTGATTTTTAAACTTGATATGTGCATTGTTACTTATCAAAATTGAAATTAAAAAATATATATAAGGGCAGAAGATGTATCAATACTATTCTTATATTTATTGTGTTCACTTAATATTGTGTAATAAAAATTTTACATATTATAAAAAGAAGAAAAGAGGGAATTCCCTAGCTGTCCAGTGGGCAGGACCCTGCACTTTCACTGCCATGGTTCAGTTCAGTTCAGTCGCTCAGTCGTGTCCAACTCTTTGTGACTTCATGGACTGCAGCATGCCAGGCTTCTCTGTCCATCACCAACTCCCGGAGCTTGCTCAAATTCATGTCCATTGAGTCGGTTATACCACCCAATCATCTCGTCCTTTGTCCTCCCCTTCTCCTCCTGCCTTTAGTCTCTCCCAGCATCAGGGTCTTTTCAAATGAGTCAGTTCTTCGTATCAGGTGGCCAAAGTATTGGAGCTTCAGCTTCAGCATCAGTCCTTCCATGTTCAATCCCCAGTTGGGGAGCTAACACCCTGCAAGTCATACAGCATGGCCACAAATAATAATAATAATTCATTAAAAGAAAAGAAAAAATACTAGGGACGAAAAGTATCCCCTCTGAGTACACATCAGCTTCCACAGTGGCCTGGCACAAAGCTTAGGCTGTCCCAGGAGCCAGGTGCAGAGCTTCCCGGGGCCAGCGCCCTCCTATATAGCTCCTCTGTCTTCCTGTTGCTTCACATGCCAGCCCAGGCTGAACACAGTCCCATTGGACAAAGCCTGAACTGACCCCTGTCCATTCCCCGAACTCCCTGCACACCCCTCCCTCATCAAGTCTCTAGACCCAGTCACCTTCTTTCTGTTTCTCTGCCATCCCAAACTCATGAGAACTTCAGGGCTTTTGACTTGCAGGTCTCAAAAAGGAATACTAGTCCCCCGGTGCTTCTGGTTGGCTGTCAGGACAAAGGTCGTCTCCTAAGAGTGGCCTCTCCTGACCACTCTGGCCAAAGTCCCCCCTCCATTATTCCATATTTTAGCCCCTTGTTTGTTTTCTTTTATCATTATCTTATTTGCTCACTCTTTTTGACTGCCACCTCCCTAGAAGGCAAGCTCTGAGAAGCCAAGGGACCATCCTGTTCACAGTTGTACTTGTCAACAAGATCTGGGAGCCTTGTGGATAAGTGCTCCCTAGATATTCACGGAATGAATATGTGCTGAATGAATTTCGCAGATTCAAAATTCAAATTCAAGATTGTCAAGCCGGGAGCTAAGACAGTCTCCCCAGGATACACACATAGCCTCCTGAGGGGATCACAGTGATGAGCCCCATCGTGTCCACCAACGGATGGTCAACCCTCCTCCCCCTCTCTGAGTGGGGCTGGGAACCCTGAGAAGGCTCAGGACCATCACTACCCTTATGACACCTAGGCTCAGGGTGTCTGCCTGTAAGCCAGTCAGCCTGTGTCAGGACAGCATGGGGCATCCAAGGGGGGGCCTGCAAATCCACAAGGAAAAGACACTTCAAAACACTACAGGGATGACTCTGCCAGTCCAGTGGTTAAGACTCCACACTTTGACTGCAGGGGGCACAGGTTCAATCCCGGGTTGGAGAATCAAGATTCTGCATGCTAAAAAAAAAAAAAAAGACTCTGCATGCTGCAAAGTACAGCAAAAAACCACTAAAGAGAGAGTATGATGAGGTGATTAAACAAGGAAACCAGAGGTCAGCAAGCTTATGAAGAGACCCTGAAACTCAAGAATAACGCAAGAGATGCTCTCAAGAGATGTCACTTATCGCACTGCCAAAAGTTAGTGAGCTGGAGAATGCCAGGTGTCAGCAGGGACAGGGAGTGGGAGCGGGGGGGTGCGGTACCCACCTGGACTGTGGGTGCAGCTATCCCAGAGAGCTGCCTGGGAGCTTTCAGCTAATTATATAAATGCATGCCCTATGATCTAGCAATTTGGCCTGAATATATACCACCACCTCTTCCCAAACCCTCACACATAGGGGCCCACATGGGGAAGCTTAAAGGAGGGGTTGGAGGCAGTCGGGAGTCCATCCTGGGAGGTGGATGGACTACATGTGCAGGGAACCCAGTGGATGCACAGCCATGTGTAAGGACCTCAGAAGCATAGTGCTGAGTAGAAACGATAAGAAATTAAATGGGCTCTAAAGCATAAAGCCATTTGCACAAAAAAAATGATGACACAGAGAACACACATGTTATAAGTTATAAGTACACACACAAAACCATTAGCACTGATGCCCAAGGCACAGGCTGATAAGAGGAGAATGAGGCTCAAAGGGAACTGAAAACCAAACAAAGGAATAAAGCCCAGGAGCTGTGTGCACCCCAGGCAGGGGTCAGTGATGCTTTCCAGAGGAGGGGACGTGGGGGCCCAAGCTGAAGAAGAAATCAGACAGACCAGGGCAGGAAGACACAGTAAATCAACAAATGTTTACTGAGCACCTACTGCATACCAGGTGCCATTCTGGTTGGTGGTTATACCCTACCCTAAAGAGCTGGAAATCTAGAGGAAAGGACAATCATTAAATAAACACCCAGAGAAATACTGACTATAATTAACACAGACTCTGAAGGTGAATCAACTGCAGCTATGAGTGTCTACACTGGGGACTAATCCTGATCTGACCCAGGGAAGAGCTCCATGAGGAAGTGAGGAGCTCCTACCAAAGCAGGAGGAGGACAGCACTTGGCCTTGTGATGAGTGGGAGGAAAAGCATTCCAGGCAGAGAGAACAGTCTCGAAGTAGTCTGGAGGCAGGCAGGAGTGGGGAGAATCCAAGCTACTCCAGTATAGAGGGCACATACAGAATGAGGGAGAACATGGTGCCGGGTGAGGCCACACCATAGAGGGCTTTGCAGGCTTCGGATTTCATTCCCAGAGGAATGAAGAGATCAGAGAGTGATGGGCTGATAATACAGATGTGGAGAGATGGGCGAGGGGCCACTACAGTGTCTGAGTAGAGCTGGAAACTGGGACAGCATCCCAAAGGACACATGGAGTCTCCCAGGGCGATGGAAGTAATGAGCATTAATGCATCCAAGGAGGGACCATCTTGTTACCCTACCATCTTCTCACCAGGGACCAACACCATGCTTCATAGCCGCATTGCAGGCTCCTATGGTAGCCAGGCGATGGACAGAAGTGGAAATCAAAGGATGTCTTTAGAATGAGAGGGCTTGTTAATGCAGGCTGGAAGGAAATGAAGGTGGTTCTTGGCAATGGCTAAGAGCTGGGTGAACAGGTGGGGTCCTTGTGAATGTTTCAGGGGCCTGAGGAGGGGCTACACGGAGGAGGGCAGGGAACACAATGGTGAATGAAAATCTAGGGACTTCCCTGGTGGTCCAGTGACTAAGACTCCATGCTCCCAGTGCAGGGGGCCCGGGTTCAGTCCCTGGTCAGGGAACTATATCCCACATGCCACAACTAAGATTGAAGAACCTGCATGCTGCAACTAAGAACCAGCACAGTCAAATAAAAATTTTTTTTTTAAGATTTGAGTCAGACTGACATACTGTGCTTGACCCTGAAAAAAATTAAAAGGGAGCCAATATAGCCCAACTCCCCTTGTCCTGTGCCTTGCATCCCAACCACCCTTTGGGCCCATGGCCTCCTTTCCTTTCCTCACTCCTTTCCTCTCCAGTTTTTGTCCTGTAATTACACCCTGGGAGGGGCCTCCAGCACCAGGAGCAAAGTAGAGGGGATACGCTGGGGTGGTGGTGCCACCTCCTGGAAGCCACAAGTAATGTAGCATCCTGCTTCAGCCTTGTGTTGGGTGGGGATGGGGCCTTGGGCTATATCCATAGAGCTTTCAGGTTGGTGATGATCACGCCATTCTTGGAGGACTGTTCAGGCCTGGGTACTCCATTTGTCAGTGAGGTGCTGACATGCCCTCTCCACTCTACCCAAGGGAACCGCTGTAGCTGCCCCTGATAAAAACCCTTCCACTGCCCTCGGGACTGGGGCCAAGCTGTTTGGCACAGAAACTATGGATTTGGCCCTGGCCTTAGGGATGCCTCATTTCTATTAGTCTCCATCCCTACCTGTCCCCCACTCCATCCTGCCACATATGCACCTCCATCCCTTTGCACAGGTTGTTCTCTCTTCCTGGAACCGGTTTTCTCTTCCCCTCAAACCAGTTTTCCCAAACTCTACTCTTGCAGGTTCCAAATTCTCCATTCCAGGGCTTCCCTGGTGGCTCAGTGGTAAAGAATCCCCCTGCCAACACAGGAGAGTTCGATCCCTGATCCGGGAGGATCCCACATGCCGTGGAGCAAACTAAGCCCTCTAGAGCCCAGGAACCACATCTACTGAAGCCCACGCATCCCCAGAGCCTGTGCTCCACAATGAGAGAAGCCACTGCAATGAGAAGCCCGCACACGGGAACTAGAGACTAAGCCCTCATTTGTGGCAACTAGAGAAAAGCCCCCACAGAAATGAAGCCCCAGCATAGCCCAAAATAAATAGAACAATAACTTTTTAAAAAATTCTCAAGAAGTTTCATAGTTTCAAAAAACAGACAAAAATTCTCCACTCCCTTCCCCAACCCCCAGCCCTCCCAGCACCTCCACATCAATTAGGCAAAGAGAGCAGGGAAGAGTGTGTCAGTCCATGGGAACAGCATGTGCAAAGGTCAAAGGTGGCTTCAAGGAGATGGGAAGAGCCAGAGAACAGAGAAGGTGACAGAGGTGACAGGGTTATGGCAACTGACCCATAGAACCACAGGCTCTAGTGAGGGGCTGAGACCCCAGCGAGCAGTGAAAGGACAGGCTTTTCAGTAGCAAAGGACGTGATCAGAGGTGTGTTTGGAAAGGCCAACTCAAGGCTGCAAAGTGGGAAAGGCACTGGAGAAGCTAGAATGGGTGTGGGCAGAACAGGTCCCAGGGGTTGCACAGCTGAGAGCTGATGGGAGCTGGGACACCTGAACCCCCACTTTCTGCGGGCTGGGTCCTGAGCCAGGGCTCCCAGGCATTGACTGACGCTTCCTTGACAGGACCTGACTTACCTCAGTGTGTTCCATACCAGCTCTGACTGCCAACTGTGATACCCTCCCCACTTCTCAGCCCTGGTGTCACGTCCCCAGACACTGCCTGCCCCATGGAGTCAACACCTGTGCCTTGTGGGAGCTGCCATCTCATTTTAGAGGAAGACAGGCTGCTTGGGCTCAAAGTTGGGAAGTCAGTAGTGAGCAACAGAGATAGAATTTGAACGGAGATCGGCCTGCTTCCTCCACCATACCAGGTGTCCCAGAAGTTGTAAGCAGGCTTCTGTCCCCTGATGGCAATGAGACTTCAGGCGGGTCACTTTACCTTTCTCTGCCTCAGTGTCCTCGTCTACAAAATAGGGGCAATGGTAGCAACCTGCCCTGCAGGATTTGTGAAGAGTATATGCACTAAATGGCCATAAGGAGCCCAACACAGCACCAGACACATAGTAGGTGATCAGTAAGTAGTTGTTGTTCACATGAACACTGTTCCAGGAACTTAACATGTTCATTGGGAAAATGTACTTCGGTGTCGTGAATTAGGAGGAAGACAAAGTGAGCTCAGGAGGGATGGGAAGGAAGGAGAAAAGAGCGAGCATCTCGAGGCAGGTCTGGAGCTAGGTGGCCCTAGGATTCAAGCACACAGCAGGTGTCAAGGATCCTAGCTCTGAAAAGGTTTGAATGACACAGTGAGGAACCACTGAAAGTTCTATAGTTAGAGAAGGCACAATCAGAGCCCTACACCTAGGAGTGGAAGGATTTCTCCTCCACAGGTGAAAGCACTGACCCTGGAGGCCAGAGGGGGCCTAGATAGCAGAGCACCGGCAGCAAGGAGCCAAATTCTCAGGTTTCACAAAACCCAAGTCTAGGGCTGCCCTGGTGGTTCAGTGGTTAAGAATCCGCCTTGTAATGCAGGGGACACCAGTTCGAACCCTGGGCTTGGAAGATCCCACATGCTGCAAGGCAACTAAGCCCCTGTGCCTCAACTGCTGAGCCCATGCACCCTGGAGTCCATGCCCCACAACAGAAGAAATCACCACAGTGAGAAGCCCATGCACCGCGAGTAGAGAGTAGCCCCCACTCACTACAACTAGAGAAAGCCAAGGTGCAGCAGTGAAGACCCAGAACAGCTAAATAAATAAACAAATAATTTAAAAGAAAAGAAAACCCAAGTCTAGGTAGCCCTTTTCAGGCCAAAGAACCTCCCTTATGTAATTTTCCATCTTGTCACACGGTGGCGATAGTGTGCCACCAGGAAAATCCTCTTTCCCTTTCAGCCAAAACAATAGCCAAGTACCAATACTTGTCAGGTTCTTTAAGGGCTCTAGGGAGAATCCTTACAAATCTCCATAACGTAGAGTCTCTTTATATCTCTAACTTACAGGTGGACATGTGGGCTCACAGAAGCCCAGGAGGACCCATAAGATAATCCAACCAGTATTTGAACCCTGGTCTGTCTGTCTCCCTGTCTGCCTACAGCAGCTTCCTATCCAGGGATGACAGCTCCTGGCTGTCTCTTCTGCCCCATCACTGGGCAGTGCTACCTTTGTGGAGCAGACAGATTAGACAGGGAGCAGAATATTACAGAGGGCAAGAAGGACTTTCACTTCTGCTCTTTCTCTCTTGTTTACCTCCCTTATACAGCTTTTGCATTGAAGGTGAGGTGATGGGACAGTTCCCATCCCTGGGGTAGAAAGGAGCTGGGCTGAGGGATGAGGCAACTAACTTTGAGCACCTTCTCTGAGCCAGGCATTACGCCAACCAACATTCATTCCTATATTAATTCAGGACACAGTAATGAAACACCCGCTGTTGGCCGGTCACAGGTGACACAGTACTTCCAAGCTTTTGGCAAACAGCAATAAACACTTAAATATTTATTTTATATGTAAAGAAAGAAAGAAAATGAAGTCGCTCAGTCCTGCCCAACTCTTTGTGACCCTGTGGACTGTAGCCTGCCAGACTCCTCTGTCCATGGGAGTTCTCCAGGCAAGAATATTGGAGTGGGTTGTCATTTCCTTCTCCAGGGGATCTTCCCGACCTAGGGATCAAACCCAGGTCTCCCGGACTGCAGGCAGACTCTTTACCATCTGAGCCAGCAGGGAAGCTTTATATGTAGAGATACGTTTAAAAATATTCATACTGTAAATAAGCCCTCAGCTTATAAAATATTTATTGACTAAAACACCTACTTTCAGCCTTAGGTACCCGTGAGACATGCAGGTATCAATTCTGGAACTCTGGGACAAATATAAGCTAGAGATTGAGGATCAGAATTTACTGGCATTTAGGATATGCCAGTGACCAGACGGGATTCCTCAGGAAGTCTGGGTAAACAATCAGCAAGGTGGACCTCTGTTTGCCAAACAGGAAAAAAGGAGGCGTAGCCATGACAGGATGGCGCAGAGAAGGGCTTGATAAAGAGGTAGGAAGGGACCAGACTAGACCGGGAGCTTCTGGAAACCTTGTTAGTTCCCAAGGGTCAAGAGAGTCAAATGCTGCAAAGCGGAGCAGCAAAGATTATGAAATACCACAGGTTCTGGCCAGAGCAGGACTGCTGGTGACCTGAAGCCAGACGAAAGTGGGATGAGAAAGGGAGGCCAGACTCAGCGGAGGGGAGAAGAGAGAGAGCCTCGCTGTAGACGCATGGAGATCTTTCTCTTACCAGGAGGAAAGACTACATGGTTTGTGGGCAGCCGAAAAAGAGCCAGAAAGACAGGAAGGCTTGAGCTCCAGGGGACCGAAAGGAGAAAGATGCACAAAAGAGGGCGGAAGCATTAGGGCGGGACCCAGAGCCCAAGAGGAAGGCCAGCCCAGCCCAGTCCTCTTTTCTGTCTCAAAACAACGATGGCGCAGGGCGCAAGCTCTGGCTGGATTGCGGCATGCCGGACATTACTAGATACTGCCGGCCCTTTCCGAGCGCGCCCCACTGCGTAAGATCACCTTTCCCCCGGCTACACCACCCTCTGCTCCCGAGGGCAGAGCGGATCGCGCGGCCCACGGTCTGGCCGTTGCTGATTGGCCCACGGGAGCCACCTGACCGAGCCGGCCAATCAGAGGCGCTCTCCCAAGGAATGGGGCCCCACGTGTGGCCCCTAGTGCAAGGCTGAGCTGCTGTGAGGCCCGGCGGCCGTACGGACAGCGAGGTTAGAACCGCTCTCAGCCCCTGAGCAGCTCAAGAGGAGGCCCGGCTTCCCCCAGCCCCGCCGATTCCTGCCTATCCGGCTACTACAACCCCCAAACCTTTTTGCTAAGTTTCCTCTCTTGGCAGCTTCTGTGACTCAGCCGAGGTGTGTTCATCCCTGTCCCGCTGCCTTGACTGGTCCAAAGTGGTCATTTGGAGGAAGACAGACCTAAGTTCGTGTCATCGTGTGACCGATGGCAACTGTTTAACATTGTTGAGCCTCATCTGTAGAAACGGGACTCCTAATACCTACTGTGGTGTTTTTGTGAGGATTGTAAAGCCCAGCGCCTGGTACATGGTGAGCTCTCCAAAACATTGATTATATATATATTTTACTATTGTCTATATTTCTACGTATCAGGAATTCACAATCCTCATTATACAGGGTCTTGTGTTAAGCTATTTTTTATTCCTGTTCTCTTATTAGAATGTAAACTGCTTGTCCACGGGAATGTGCCTGTATACCTTTTTAGTCTTTCAACTCCATGGTCCCTTCACTTGGTCTGACAAGGGTAAATTTAACTTACATAAACAGTAGCAGGACAGAGTATACAAAATCAAGGAATTTATAGCACGGAAAATCTCAGCAGTTAGGTGGTGCTATTTATAATGCAACATTAATGTACTAGGGGGGGAAAAAAGTCTTAGAAGACTACCAGGCACCAGGTCTGTGAGCTCAGGCAGATCTTGACCTCTCTGAGCCTCATGAGAACAATAATCCTGACTGCAACAAGTGCAGGACTGACCAGCAGCTAGATACTATTTGAAGCTCATATTAGCTGTCCACAACCCCACTTGACAGAGAGGACACACAGGCGCAGAGAGGTTCTGTAACTTGCCTGAGATCACCCATCTATTAAGTGGTAGAGTTGGGGGTTCAAACAAGGTCTTTTGGGTCTGAGTCTATACCCGTAACTGCACTGCGTGCTACCTCTCAGGCGCCAGCACAGGCGGTTGGCACACAGTACAAAGCTGTGGAGAGGGCTGGGCTAACAGGGCAGTCGTCTGCATCTATGAACCAAAGGAGGCCAGTGTAACTGAAGGGCAGAGAGGGAGGGGACCAAGGTAGATGATGAGCCTGGACTTGCAGGCAGGTCTGCATCTTTAAGATGTCTAGGCCACAGTCAGGAGCTGGTGTCAGCATGGCAGGAGCATGTGGCTAGGTGTTCCAAGGGCATTTTTTTTTTTTTTTTTTTTTTTGCCACACTGCAAGGCTTGTGGGATCTTAGTTCCCCAACCAGGGATTGAACCTTCACCCCTTGCATTGGAAGCATGGAGTCTTAACCACTAGACCACCAGGGAAGTCCCTCCACAGGCATTTCTGACCCTTTGCTGCCACAGTCCTGGGATGCAGAAGGCAGCAGCAGTCTTTCTTCTCCTGATTTAGCATCAGTCCCTTCCCAGATTGGATATCCAGGGCTTATCATAGCCCTAAGTACTCTGGTTGTCCCCCAGGGTCCCCTTCCTGGGCAGGAATAGAGATGTCACCACCTTGCCCCCCCCCCCCAACTCTTCCTTTCTGGTCTCATAATTGTCTTAGGCTCATTAATATAACTAATTAGATAGGCCTGAAGTAATTGCATCCTCCTATCCTCCCACTATGTAAACCCTGAGATGCCTCATTATTTACAGCCTCTGCAAGTCTCCCTGGGGCTTATTATGAACTCTCGACACATCAACTGCCTCTGCAGGCAAGGGGCCCAGAATTCGGGGGAACAGGGCAGGGCTTCTGTTGACCACTGAGCCTTAGTTGTTCATTTCATTGGTCCTGTCATCACTGACTTCTCTGGAGACTCCCTGGCAGTCTCCTCATACTCCCTGGGTTTTCTCACCACCTGTCCTGCCCCTACCAAAGGCTTCTGGTCCCACCTCCTCTGTGATGACTCTTGAGGTATTCTCTCTCACCTGGCTCTTCCTCTAGGTCTTCAAACCAATGTATTTCCCGTCATTAGCGTGACATGTGTTCCTGATACCCTTCAGGCTCTCCAAACCTAACATGCCTGAACCCCAGCACCTGCCTTACTTCAAAGCATTCTTACAAAAACATTAACCCAAGTGTAATCAAGCCTCTGCCCTTATATCCAGTTTACAGGAAATACAGGGGGCATATGAACAGGTAATGAAGAAGCGTCAGCCAAATGCCGAACATGGGGCCAGATAACTGGCCGAGACCCTGCAGAAGTCAATATTTCAGAAAACAGGAGGTGGAGCATTTGAGGTTGTAAGAAACTTAAGAGCTACAAGGACAAATGCAATATATGAAATTTGATTGGATTAATTCAGAAAAATCATCTATCAGAAACATTTGGGAGAAATTTGAATATGGAAAGAACGTTAGATGTTAGGGAATTATAGGTGGTACTGTGGTTATATAGGAGAACACCCTCATATGTTGGAGAAGTTTGCTGAGTCTTTATGTGAGAAGTATCACAATGTCTGTAACTCACTTTGAAATTGTGCAGAAAAGAAATATCTCTATCTCTGGGACTTTCCTGGCTGTCCAGTGGTTAAGACTTAGCACTTCCACTGAGGGGGGAATTTAATCCTACACATTGCACAGAGAGGGAAAAAAAAAAAACAGTTTTATCTCTGAAGCAAATATAACAAAATGTTAACAGACACTGACTCTAGGTGTATTAGTTGTATCTTTTTGTTTTGTATGTTTGAAAAATATCAGAATAAAATGTATATTTGAAAAATTAACATAGGGAGATTACAGCTTCCTAACGCTGTTGCATGGGCCTATGGGCCGCAGGCCCTTCGGTATAGAAGCCTGCAGAGAACCTGTTTCTGCTGCCGGACACACTCCAAGCAGCAGTGGTATCTGCATTCCTAGCCTCTGGGATCAGTCTTCAAGCTCTCTACATCTGCACTGATGTCTAGATCAAGGCAGCAGTGTGTACCCTGGAGACAGCACACTGTAACAAAGTCCATATTCAACCAATAATTACAGATTTGGTTCCAGGCTTGCTACCGAAATTGAAGGAAAAATTTGATCTTCTGGTGTTGAATCCAATGTAGTTACTACTCCACCTGAGGATGTAGGGAGTCACGGGATTGATAGAGGCAGCTTGGGCTGGTGGCAGAAACGGCAGTGACGTAATGGACAGATGCTTACTGCTGTCTTTTACCAAGAGGATTGTTCTATTTGGTAACCATTAAAGAAACAATCCATAAGAAACTTTGAAAATAATGAAAACAAAAGGTTTACAAGGCATCACTGCACTTTCCAAGTAAGCAGGCCAGGAAATCCTGGCAGTCCTCAAGTTCTTCAAGTCCTAATCTACAGTGTGTGCTACTTAAAGTCGAATGCATCTGGCATAGTTTGAAACTGAAGTCATTTCTTAGTAAGTAAAATTGTCAGAAATTTGTCATCCAGAAAAAGGCAGACAAGTAAGGGTATTTCCTTTTACCCACGAATCAGGCCTATACAGATATTTGCCCAAATGCAAGTAAGTATATGTATATTATATATACAATTTGAATATTACATGTTATATATATAGAGAGAGAATATATAATGAAAAAGTTATACTTAATTATATGTGAAGAGGATATTCATTTCAGCATTACTTATATTGGCAAAACAATGAAGTTAAGTGTCCATCAGCAAAGGAATTGGTAAAATATATTATACTATATTCATGTTACTGAATATGAGTGACACATCCAACCGTTAAACATGAGTCAGGTCTGTATATACTGAACCAGAAGGGGTTCATGGTGTACCATTGAGAAGTGAGAAAAATCAATTGCAAAACAGTGTTAACCTATATATATATATATTTTTGAAAAACTAACAAAGAAGGTTTGTGTGTATGTGTATATAAGAAATTCTCAACAGGTCCATAACAAGTGGGAATAGAGGAATTTTAATTTTTTGTGTTGACATTTGTACAGTGATAATGTATTCTATAATTAAACAAATTTTTTTATTAAAAAAAAGCTAACATATATTTCCTCCCCCTTGTCCCAGCTGTATTCCTTATGTCTGCCATCTTAGTGGTTGATGCAGCCATCCCTCTAGCCTGGAAATCTGGACCCCCGCTTTGACTCTTCATATTCCCTCATGCTCCCATCCAGTCTCCATGTCCTGCCCTTTCTACTTTCTGAAGCCATTCTTAGTCCATTTGTTTTTTTTTTATATTGAGGTATACCTGATATATAACATGTGTTAGTTTCAAGTATACAACATAATAATTCAATATTTGTACATGTTATGAAATGATCACTACATCAGCCTAGTTAATATCCATCACCATATACAATTACAAAAACATTTTTTCTTGAATGAGAATTTTAAAATCTACTCTCTCAGCAACTGGCAAATATGCGAAACAGTATTATTAACTATAGTCATCATGCTATATATAACATCCTCCAGATTTAGTCCATCCTTTATCCCCATTTCCCTGCCATTTCTCTGGTAAAGACCACAGCTACCTCTTGACTCAGGGTCCCAGCATCTTCCCAGGTATCTCTGCCTCCACACTCACCTTCCACATAGTCCCAAGTTCATGTTTTTCAATGTTGTATCTGATTGTGGCACTCCCCATTCCAGTGGAATTAAATTCCAGTCCTCAGAGCTCTTCATAGTCTGCTCCTGATGACTTCTTAAAATTCTCTCTCCCTTTCAGCTACATCAACCACACCCCTTTACATTTCCTTTATACCCTTCAAAAATATCTTCTGAAAAGAAAAGAAAAGATACAAAAGTATCTTCTAAGAACTGAGTCTTGAAAAAAAAAGTAACTAGAAAGCTATAGATTCAATCTGAGATAGTTAAAAAACAGAAAAGTCTAATTATTAAAAGCATGTTTGAAGGCCTTGCTGTTTAAAAAAAAAAAAATCCATCCTATTCAACTGAGGTCTTTAATTGAGAAAAACCTAATTTATGAGCTTCATCAAATGGGACCGTGTCCACATAAGAGAATGAGTGTCAGTGGTTTGAAGTATAATCCTGGGGACAACAATGGAGCCCTTTTAAATTTTTTTAAATATTTTTTTATTCATTTATTTATTTTTGGCTGCACTGGGTCTTTGTTGCGGCATGCAGGCTCTCTCTAGTTGCGAGTAGAGGCTACTCTCTCATTGCAGTGCACAGGCTTCTCATTGAGGTGACTTCTCTCATTGTGGAGCACGGGCTTCGTGCTTCGGTAGTTGAGGCTCCTGGCTCTAGGGTGTGGGCTCAGGGTTGTGGCATTCGGGCTTAGTTGCCCTGAGGCATGTGAGATCCTCCTGAACCAGGGATCAAACTTGTGTCCCCTGCATTGTCAAGCAGATTCTTAACCACTAGACCACCAAGGAGGTTCCATGGAGCACCCTTAAGAAAGGCCATGTCACAAATGATCTGATAACACAAAGAAGGATAATTGAGCAAATTAACATGAACATCAACAATTCTGAACCAAAAAAAAAAAGTGATTCAGGAGTCTACATTCAAATGTAAAGAAGTTTTAAAAACCTTAATTTATTGCACTTTTATTTATCTGTTTATGAATGCACAAAAATGATGTATGATTTTTGAAAACTATAAGTAAATCTAAAGGAGCTCCTTATGTAAGTTTAAAATTAAGAATATAAGGAATTAAGAAAAAAATCTTCCAAGATCTCCCAAAGATTCAAGAATATTACAAATCTACAGATGAAAATATGTAGCCGGCAAGTCCAGAGATAAGCCAAACTCACTGAGGGAGGCAGGGTCCATTTAATTCACTTCCACTCTCACACTGGTCTCATGGCTTGCCTTTGCTCCTGCCCCAACCATGTTGGCCTGTGATCTGCCTCAGGTCACTTTAGCCGTGAGAAGTCTCCCACAGGGGTTAACACTCCATACTAACCAGTGTGTGCCCAGCGGTGGCTGGTATGGAGGGTTTAGGAAATGCTGCCTGAGGTCGGGGCTCTGTGCTCTGTCCTCTCCCCTGCTTCAGCCAGCCTGGGCCCCAGGGCCTTGACGTCACATGCATCCTCTCTAGCCCATCACCCTTGACCTTTCATCTGGTAACCATTTCGCCCTAGAACCCTGGAGGGGATCCAGTCATGCGTGGAGAATGCCCACTTGTTAGGTCCAAGCCTGGGCACTGGCCCCAAGGTCACTCAGCTGTCCTCTGCTTCCTTGAGCCTGCAAGCGCCTCCCTTCCCTCTCACTTCCTATCTCTGGAGAACACAGAGGTACTGGTGGGACCTCTCTCAATTTCCTTCCCTTCCCACTTAAAACATAGCTGAGGCCCCTTGCCTTTCCCTACATGTCTCAAATATTAAGGGGTTTCTCATCTGCTCTGGGCCACCCATCCCGTTATGGCCCCATCCAAACACCCTGTACCTCCTTGCACCTCCTTGACCTCAGTGACCTGTCATCATTATTGTACCCTCAACTTTCCCCTCCCAATTGGCTTCTTCCCAAAACACTGTACTTATTCAATGTTACTCATTCAATAAGACATTGAATAAGTTTCAATTGATTTACTCATTCAATCCACAAATATCTGTCAAGCATCCACTCTGCACCAGGCACTGGGAACACAGCTGTGAACGAGTCCTAACTTCTTGGTGTGTCTATTCTAGACAATGAGAAAGACGGAGGTATGGGGCCAAAAAAAAAAAAAAAAAAAAAAAAATCAGGCAAGTTAGACTTTATAAGGGTGGGAAGGAGAGGGAGGGATAGATTGGGAATTTGGGATTGACATGTACACACTGCTATAGTTAAAATAACATGCTTTTCCATAAAAAAAGAAAAAGAAAAGACTTTGTACTGCTGGCATGAAGATAGATCTATTGAGTCAGTGATTGAGGTGGATGAACCTAGAGTCTGTTATACAGAGGGAAATAAGTCAGAAATAGAGAAACAAATATCATATATTAACACATATATATGGAATCTAGAAAAATGGTACTGATTGACCTGTTTGAGGGGAAGGAACGGAGATGCACATGTAGAGAAGGGACTTGTGGACACAGCGGGGAAGGAGAAGGTAGAACAAATGGAGAAAGTAGCATTGATATGTATATACTATTGTGTAAAATAGACAGCTGGTGGGAAGTTGCTATGTAACACAGGAAGCCCAGCCTGGTGCTCTGTGATGACCTAGAAGAGTAAGGGGAAGGAGGGAATATACGTATAAGTATGGATGATTTGAGTTATTGTATGGCAGAAACTAATACAACATTGTAAAGCAATTTTCCTCCAATTAAAAATAAATTTTTACATGTAAATCCATGGCTAATTCATTTCAATGTATGACAAAAACCACTGCAATGTTGTAAAGTAATTAGCCTCCAACAAATAAATGGAAGAAAAAAAAAATAAATAAATTTTATAAAAGATCTATTGGTCAATGGAATAGATTGAGAATTCAAGAAGAAACCCATGCTTCTATGGTCAATTGATTTTTTCCTTTTCTTTCTTTATTTTTTCATAAATTGATTTTTAATTTGTTAAAATTAATTTAATTTTAATTAATTAAATTGTTTGGCCACACTATGCTGCATGTGGGAGCTTAGTTCCCCAACCAAGGATTGAACCCACACCCCTTGCATTGGAAACATGGAGCCTTAAGCACTGGACCACCAGGGAAGTCCCTGATTTTTTGGCAAGGGTGCCAAGACCATTATTGAAGAGGAAAAGTCAGTCTGTTTAAAAAATGCTGTTGGAACAACTAGTTATCCACATGCAAAAGAATAAAGTTGGATCCCTACCTCACACTATAGTAAATTAACCCAAAAGTCCTAAATGTAAGGGCTAAAACTATTTCATGGGATTAAACAATGGTTTCTAAGATATTACAAAAAACAGAGCAACAAAAGAAATAAAAACCAGATAAACTGGACTTCATCAAAATTAAAAGCCTTTGTATTTCAAAGGATACTTATCAAGAAAGTGAAAATACAAATCACAGAATGGGATAAAATATTGGTAAATCTTATATCCAAAAAGGATTTGTATCCAGAATACATAAAGGATCCTTATAACTCAACAACAAAAAAAAAGATATTATCCAATTTTAAAAATGTGCAAAGAATCTGAATAGACATGTCTTGAAAGAAGATATACAAATGGTCAACAAACACAAGAAAATGAGCTCAACATCACTAGTTGTTCGGGAAATGCACACTAAAACCACAAAGAGATAGCATTTTGTACCCACTAAGATAACTATACTCAAAAAGGCAGATAATAAAAAATATTGGTGAACATGTGGAGAAGTTGGAACCCTCACACATTGCTGGTGGAAATGTAAAATGGTACGGACACTTTGGTAACATTTTTCAAAGAGTTCCTGATAATTCCTGAAAAAGTTAAACATGGAGTTACTGTATGACCCACAATTCCACTAAGTATATATGACAAATAAATGAATTCACATGTCCATGCAAAATTTTGTACATGAATGTTCACAGCAACATTGTTCTTTTTTTTTTTTTAGCAACATTGTTTTTAATAGCCCTAAAGTGAACGCATCATTGAAAAGCGAAACAGTAACTGATAAATGAAATGTGGTATATGTATATAATGGAGTATTATTCAGCCATAAAAAGGAATGTAGTACTGCTACAAACCACAACATGGATGAGTCTGGAATACATCATGCTCAGTGAAAGAAACCAGACATAAAAGACCATGTGCTGTTTGATTCCATGTATATAACATGTCCAAAACAGGCAAATCCACAGAGATAGAGAGTAGATGAGTGGTTGTTAGGGCCTAGGGGAAGGAAGGAAATGGGGTGTGACTGACTGCTAATGAATACAAAGTTTCTCTTTAAGTGTTGAAAGTGCTCTGGGATTAGTGATGATGGCTCACAACTTTATGAGTGTATTAGAAACCACTGGGGAATTCCCAGGCAGTCCAGTGGTTAGGACTCTGTGCTTCCACTGCAGGGGACCCAGTTTGATTCCTGATCAGGGAACTAAGATCCCACAAACTTCGAGGTGCAGCCAAAAACAATTTTTAAAAATTAATTTTAAAAAGATCACTGAAAAAAAAAAAGATCACTGGATTGCACATTTTACTTATTTATTTACTTATGTATTATTTTATATATTTTTTCTATGTTTTGGCTGCACCACATGGCTTGTAGGATCTTAGTTCCCTGACCAGGGATTGAACCTAAGCCCCCTGCAGTGGAAGACCAGAGGCCTAACCATTGGACCACTAGGGAATTCCTAGATTGTACATTTTAGAAGGGCAAATTTTATGGTATGTGAATTATATCTCAATAAAAATAAAATAAAGAAATAAGTAGGGAAAAATCAGATAATTTCAGGGAATGGTAATTGCTGTAAGTTACCTCAACAGGAAGATGTAACAGAGTGACCTGGTGTCGATTGGAAGTCCTCAAGTTGAGGGAGGAGCCAGGGAAGCCTGTCTGAAGAGAGACTCTTGAACTCAGAGATAGAAAGAGTCCTGGCTGAGGTGGGAATGGAATCTTCCAGACACAGGAACACAGACCCTGAGGTGGAATAGTTTACACAAGACTGAGTCCCTTCTGCCTTTAGGAAAAGTCTTCCCTCCTAGCCCCTCTCCAACATCCTCCTGTTCTACATGGCTACCGGTTTTCCATGGTTTTTGCCTAAGGTCTTTACCTGAGGACTGTGAAGATTTTCCAGATTATTTGGAGCATGGTTATTTTTCCAATCATGGTTTTTGCCTAAGGTTGTCACCTGGGTCATGTGAAGACTTTTCAGATTTTTCTGAGTTTAGTTGGAGTTAAGGGTACAAATTCCCAGACCTTTAACTTCCATTTGAACTCCTTGATCTGCCTAAGAACACACCTCTTTTCAGTTCGTTCAGATGGCTTCCCACTCATGACAGACGAGCCATATCCCACCCAGATGAATCTCTGGGCCAAGCACTCCAAACAGAGGGTGCTGGAGAGCCCTCAGAGCCTCCTAGGACTTACTTCATCCAGTAAACTCAGGTCAGGGCTTTAGCCTTGTCTGTCAGTCCTAGAATTAGAACCCAGCAACGGCATGGTTGTCATGGGGACGCATATTATAACATGCTGGTTTTAATCAAGAATGGAGTCAAATCTCTTCTGATCAAGAATCAGTGTGAGTGCTTGCTTCAGCAGCACGTATACTAAAATTGGAATGCTACGGAGAAGATTAGCATGGCCTTCGTGGAAGGATGATACGCAAATTCACAGAGCACTCCATATTCTTATATTAAAAAGTCTGCCTCAGTTGGCTGAGGCATTTGATGATGGGGCCCGGTTTTGCCATTTTAGACACACGAGAGACATTTTCTATAAATTGATAGAGCTGAATCTACAGCCCCAGGGCTTTATGATGTTTTTAAAGCACACATATAGTATGAGTGAGTGTTAGTTGCTCAGTAGTGTCTCTTTGTGACCCCGTGGACTGTCTTATCCCACTGGGCTCCTCTGTCCATGGAGTTTTTTCCAGACTAGAACACTGGAGTGGGTTGCCCTTTCCTTCTCCAGGGGATCTTCCTGAAACAGGGATCGAAATTGTGTCTCCTGCATTGCAGGAGAATTCTTTACTGGTGAGCCATTATGTGACTACTGGGTGTAAACTCTGAGCCTTCGACCACTTGCCAGAACAAGACACTGCTTCTTTCTCAGCCTCTGTTTTCATATGTAAAATAGGACAATATCCTCTTTTTGCAGGGAGATGATGGGTGGGTGAGTGTAAAATGGTGACCCTTAGGCAGGCAGAAGTAGAGCGCTCTCCTGGCCACCAGCTGCAGACCTCCTCCTTCCTCTGACTTCATCCCCCCCCATCCCACCCCCCCCCCCCAGAGCCCAGCATTCTTCCACATCCCCCTTTCTCCCCTGGAAATTAGTACCTTCAGAAGTGCTTGTCTGGAAGCTAAGGGTGCATCTGAAAAATCAAGTGCTCAGAGGAGAGGTTTGGAATGGAGGGAAGACTGACCTGTTGGGTTGGGGAACCTGGTGGCATCTGAAGCAGGTGTCTCATGGGCAGCTGCTCTGTGCAAGCCCTCCTACCATGTCCTGCCTACACTGACATATTCAATCTGCCCAATGACCTCATTTGTGAGGCTCAGGAAAGGGAAAGGATTTGCTGATAAGTGGCCCCACTGCAGTTTGAACCCACATCTATCTGACTCCAGAAACTATAGGCTCTCATACTTTTTTGAAAGTCTCGTCTGGCACAGAGGCCTGAGTGTTCCCCAAACATCCCTGAATCCCTTGAGGGATGGTTTGACATGACCAGGTGGTCCATGTGAAAGTGAAAGTCGCTCAGTTGTGTCCCCCTGGACTGTAACCTGCCAGGCTACTCTGTCTATGGGATTCTCCAGGCAAGAATACTGGAGTGGGTTGCCATATCTTCCTCCAGGGATCTTCCCAACCCAGGGATCAAAGGCAGGTCTCCCACATTGCAGGCCAATTCTTTACTGTCTGAGCCATGAGCCATAGTTTTTCTGTCATTTGAAGACACAAACTTAGAAAAGAGGTGAGCATTAGGAAATGTTTCCCCAGCACTTATTCTGACCTTCATAGTCCTGGGATTGGCCATTGGTGGTCATAAGGGGCTCACCAACTGGCTTGGACTAGATATATAAAGCCAATAGTTACTGCAAGGGTTCGTTCAGGGGAAAAAAAATGACTGCCTGCAAGAGAGGAAACAGGGAAGACTTCCAGGAGGAGAAATCTTCTAAACTGGGCTCTGAAGCATGAGTAGGAGTTTGCATGACAGGGGAAAAGGCAGAGGGGTGGGTCTGAGCACAGGATGGATGGGATGTGGCCTATCCTGGCACAGTGATACACTGGGCAGCCAGGAAATTGAGGAGGGCAGGAGGACAGAGATTAGAGGCCACTACACCCAGGGCTTTCCAAAGAGAACATTTGAAAAACAGCACACTTGAAGGTGAAAACTTGAATCCTTGGGGCTAGGGCTACAGGGTCAGGTTAGCTGACAGAAACCTGGTATTTTGGGCAGGTGCCATACCTTCCTCAATCTTAAGTGGAAGCCTGATCTAGTTCTGGAGAAACCACTCAGTGGGACAGAAAGTCTTAGACCCATCACAAGGAGTGGTTGTAGTATTCACCAGCAGTGTTTGGGACTAATCACTACAGGCCTCCAAACCTCCCCACAAAACCTGGCTATTTAATCAGAAAGCATATGCTGCTCTTGTCCAGCATGGATGAAGAGCTTGAACTGGGAGTTGGCATGGGAGCTCAGCTCTGAATAAGTCACACTTCCTCACTTCCTCCCTGGAAGATGGAGATAACAAGAGTGCCCATCTCAGGAGTAGATGAGAAGTGTCTTACAGAGTAGCCAGCACAGAAGAAGAGAACTGTAACAAAACAGTCCTAGCACACCCCAAGGCAAAGCCCTCTTGTTTCTAGAGGAGGTATCCATCTCTTCTGGGCACGGCGGGCAGAGTGAGCTTTCAGCTGCACAGATGAGATTCTTAATCTGCTTCTTAACCTTCCATGGCTCCCTATTGCCTTTCCAGTTAAAAGCTGAATTCTGTAGCTTAAAAAGGAAAGTCCTGAATGGTCAGGTCCCTATGGCTTTCCCATCTCTGTCTGAGGCATCTTGCCTGTACTCATCACCTCATCACCTCTACTGCTCCTGCCTTGCACAAGCCTCTGACCAGTCAGTCCCTCCAAAGCCCGGTTTCTGCTGGAATCTCTAACTTATCCCCTCCTTTCCAAGCTATTCCTGTATATCCTTCTGAGTTCCCTGTGAATGTTACTTCCATGGAAGGCCTTCTCTGACTGTCTCTGAGCCCTCCTCAGCTCCCCCAGCACCTCTGGCTTCTCTCTCAGTGTTCAGCTCGATACCTTCTTACTACTTCTCTGCCTTTCCCACAAGACTCTGAGGGGGAACACAATAAGTATCTGCTGAATCAATGCATACCCTTTTTTTTCTTCCTAATTACATAGTTTACAACCCCATGGACTATAGCCTGCCAGGCTCCTCTGAGGGGAATTTTCCAGACAAGAATACTGGAATGGGTTGCCATTTTCTACTCTAGGGTGTCTTCCTGACCCAGGGATCAAACCTGTGTCTCCTGCATTGCCAGGCAGATTCTTTACCACTGCACCACGTGGGAAGCTATATCTGCTGAATTCATGAATCAAAGGGAAGGGCAGTTCTAAGAAAAAAGGAGTACACTAGCAGAATGTCTCTCCAAGTATCTCTTTCAGCAGGTTACCAGTATCAGTAATTTACAGGTGAGGAAACTGAGGCTAAGGTAATCTCACTCTGCCCACCACTCAAATTCCAGAGTCCTTATGCGTAAGGCACTGTACTGGGCCTTCTCACCTACTGTAGCCAGAAGGTGTGTTTGCCAGGAGCAGAAGACGTGAAATGACAAGACTCTAAGACCTTGTAGAAGGGCTTAATCTTTCAGGCCTCATTTCTGCATAGGGCCGCTAAAGATTTAAAGGAACTCATGCATGTCAAGTGCCCAGCATGGTGTCCAGTATACCGCATAGACTCAGCAAATATTTACTGATTCTAATCTCTGTCTTAAGGATGGGAGGCACAGGCCCAGAAAAGTTCCTTGTGCTGAGACAAGGAGGGCCGGCCACAGACCTATCCTTTCTTCCCCTACTTCGGGAGCTAGTGTCCTTGTGAGAATATAGGGTCCTGTGGGTCCCCTCAACCAAATGCTGGCACCCAACAGGTGCTTAGCCTTCTGAATGGGAGTCACCAAAGGAAGCGGCTGTGGGTGAGACCTCTGTAGCCCAATTCTACTCTGAGAGGCAGGAAGGGACCCTTGAGTTATTCCAGGAAAGTCCAGGAGGTTTTCTCTGGGATTCCAGTCTTTTCTCTAAGACCATCATCAGTAAGCTGTTCATCCCCAGCTGCCTGTCCTCCTTTAGCTCCTCCGCCCGTTCTTTGTGGGGCAGTGGGAAAGAAACCCCCTTCCAATGCAGGAGAAGCACAGGGGATTCGGGTTCGAACCCTGGGTCGAGAAGATCCCCTGGAGGAGGAACTGGCAACCCACTCCAGTATTCTTGCCTGGAAAATAACCTATGGACAGAGGAGCCTGGCGGGCTACAGTCCACGGGATTGCAAAGAGTTGGGCATAACTGACCACATAGGAATGAGACCTATTCCATGGGGCCCGTGAAGTTGGAGAGAGAGGTTCGTTTAGGTCAGTGATGTCTAGAGGTCAGCTCTGGAGGACCCACTGTCCTTGTCCCTCTTCACACTTTTGCACCTTTATTTAAGTGTTTTTTCCTAAGGCTGGGGGTTTCCTAAGGTAGGGATCTCATCCTTTGTTTCCCCAGCATCTAGCAAAACTGCCTGAAATACAAAAAATGGTTGCTGAAAGAAGCAATGAAACACATCTCAGCATTTGTCAAGTATGTAGTCCATATAGGCTCCAAACACCTTTGCCTTGCAAGAGCCTCAGAGCCACCCTGTGCATTGGAAACCACAGGTGAGGAAACTGAGGCTTGTGGCTTTTTAACTGAGTGGCTCAAGGCCATTGAGTGGCACCTCACAGGCCCTCAGGACGGTCATGGGAGAGTAAAGGGTTGCAAGTAATCTGAATTGGGGCAGTTGTTAGGAGGTAACTGTCAGTCAGAAATGACTAGTTCAAAAATTAGGTGTGAAGGAGTCCCAGGTGGTGCTAGTGGTAAAGAACCCGCCTGCAAAGGCAGGAGACATGAGACTCGGGTTCGATCCTTGGGTTGGGAAGATCCTCTGGAGGAAGGCAACCCACTCCAGTATTCTTGCCTGGAGAATCCCATGGACACAGGAGCTAGGCAGGTTACAATCCATACTGTGGCATAAACTTGGACACGACTAAAACAATTTAGGATGCACGGAAGAAGAAGGAGCCAGTCAGAGCTCCCCCATTGAATTGACTATAAAGGATTAGCAGGAGTCACTCCTTAGCAGAACAAAGGGCGGGTCCTTGTAGGGCGGGACCCTGGAGTGTAGACCCATCTCTTCTTCGACTCACTGCCAACCTGACCACGCATTTGGGAACAGTCAGGATACCTCATTCTCTTCAACAGAAGGAGGCCGCCTGAGGTCACAGTCCTCTCCTCATCACACTGGTTTCAGGGGACTCCTTCCTTCCAAGACAGCCTGCTTGCTTTCTTGGCAAGGATGCATCCCAGCACTCAGGTGTGGTAAGGACCTGTTGTCTGTCTCCTTGGCTGGTCTGTGGGTCTTGGAGGAAAGGAAGCTACGGGCATCCTGAGCTCCAAGTCTACTGGGGCCAGTTTCGGGGTGAAGGCTGGGTAAGGCTGAAGGACGGAATTTAGGGAGCCGCAAGCGAAAGCCAATACTGCGCAAGACAACGCCAAAAGTGCCTTTCTCCCAGGTGGGCTCGCTATTAACAGATAGAAGGATGGCGGGTAAACACTCCACTGAGGCAATAATTATGCACATTTACTAAGCCCTAGGAGGAATGGTAGTCACGTGGCTCTCGAGGGCGGCGCCCTCAGCTTTGAGATGGAGTTAACTCTAATCACAGAAGGCTTTCTGGAGGAGGCGGAATTTTTACGGCGGTCGTTTGTGATTTTCTCTGAACATCGGGGATGAACTTAGCACTCTAGGGACCAAATAGGTACCCAGGGTGAGCTTTTTGTCGGGAGCAAGCCGGGAGGGGGAGGGGGTCAGAGTTGGATCGGGTTAGGCGAAGGGCCTGGGGGAGGTCGGCGTCGCGGGGTCGTTATCTGGGTTTCCCCACGTCGCGGTGTCTTTGGTGATTGGCCGCGGTAGGCCAGTGCTGCGGGGACCCGGGTACAGGGTGCAGGCCTCGAGGTGCCAGGCTCTCGAGGGCAGAGCGCCCCAGACCAGGAATTAGGCGAGCAGTCTTGGCGGGGCCAGCCCGGCGGTCCGCCCTCCCAACGCTGTTCCGCCGGGGTCCCGATGCCCAGCCCGCAGGGGTGAGGCGCGCGCTCCCCGGGGAGCAGGGATGCAGAGCAGGCGGCCTGCGCGGGGCGGAGGTGGCACGAGAGGGCCATCTGCCTGGGTGCAGAGAACTGCAGCGTCCGCGGTGCGAGGCTCGGCCCCTCCGGGCCCCCAGCCCGCGTCCACTGCCCCGCGCGCACACACCTACTGACGCCCGCCCGCGCCCCCGGCCCGAGTCCCAGTGCCAGGCCTAGACCCGGACTAGGCGCGGGAGGCGGTGCAGGGATTAGTGGACCCCTCCCCCAGCGCTCCCCTCGCCCCGCCCGGGGCTGCGAGACCCCTGGGCCCGGGGGTGACGAGGGAGCTTCGTCCCGGCGGTGCCCGGGCTGGGGACTCGGCCTCACTGGGCGGGGGCTGCACCGCGGCAGGCCGAGGTGCGGGCGCGCTGTCAGATTGCTGCCCGGCTCGGGTGCGGGGGGTGGGCTCAGCGCGGGGGTCGCTTGGCCTCATCTCCCCACGGAGGCCAAGGCTGGGCGGGCAGTGCCCGGGCGGGTAACCCGACCCGACCCGGCTCTCGGGAGCCGCTCACCCCGCACGGCCGGGCAGGGGGAGGAAGAGGAATGGAGGGAGGGGGAAGGGAAGGGATGGTGGGTGAGGGGCTGTGGGGACCGCAGGGCTGAGTCCCCGGCCTATCTGCGCTGCTCTAGGGCGGCTGCCTTTGGTGCCCGGGACGAGCCAGCCCCCTGCCTCGCGGGCGTCGGGCCTGCGGCAGGAGGGAGCCCTGGGGCTGCACAGGCTTGGCTCGGGGAGGCAGACCCGAGCTGCTGCCTCCATTTTGTTTCCTGCTCTGCTTGGTCTGTGGTGGTGGTGATGTGGGCTTGGGGTGCGGCCCGGCAGGGGGTTCACCTGCGGCCGTGCCTGCTCGGGGTTTGAGGCCTCGAAGACCCCAGCCCAAGCCCCCAGGTGAGCCCCGCGGTAGGAGGGGGGTTGCCTTGGTCTCGAGCCCGAGCCGAGCGGGCTGAAGGCAGGTGCCCAGTGGATGGGGAACCCGGGCTGTAACCTAAGATGGAGGCCGGGACTGACGCGGGCCCGAGCGGGGCTGGCGGGGCGGTCGGACAGGCCTCAGCCCAGCCAGGTGCCGCCGGGGCTGGGGCTCCAGACCGGTAGGGTGTTGGAAACGTGTGCAGCCCGGGGCCGGCGCAGCTCCCCGAGGTAGGTGAGGGGATCGGAGTGCCACCCACGACGCCCGCAGGCCCCGACACTCCGGGGAGGCGCGCGAGGCCCCTGGGGAGCCCGCCTCAGGCCCCGCCCGGGCAGTCGGGCCGGCCCGTAGGCCCGGGCCGCGAGCGGGCGCGCAGGGGGAGGGGAGGGGGCGGCAGCGGCGGCTCCGCTGATTGGGTGGCGCGCTCGCGAGCCCGACTTCACCCGCCCTGAACCCCGAAGAGTGAGGCAAAGGAGCGCGCGCCTTGGGGGAAGGGGTGCGCGCGCACTCGGGGCCCCAGCCGCACGCGGGCCGGCGCGAGGCGCTCGGTCGCACGCGCCACCGCGGGGGCGCGCGCGGTGGGGGTGTGAGGAGGAGGAGGCGGCGGCGGAATAGGCCGGGGCAGGTCGCGCTTGCTACCTTCTCTCCTGAAGAGAGACGCGGGGGGAGGGGGGTGCGGCGAGCGGCTCCACGCTCTCCCCACCGCTCCGCTCGCGCCCCAGTGTAATGAGGGTCACCCCCTCCCCCCAGCCGGCCCGGGAGGGGGCGCGGGGCACGGTAACTAGTGCGCTGGGGTGGGCGGCGGGCTGGCGCGAGCGGATTGGGGAGGCGGCCGGGCGGGGAAGATGGTGGTGGCCGTGAGGTGAGGGGCGCGGGGGAGGGCCGGGCGCGGCGCAGGGTTGGTGGCCCGCGGCGTTGTAGCCGCAGGCCCCCTCCCCCTCCATCACTACCAGCCGGGCTCAGGCCTAGCCGGCCGGGCCTCCGCGAACTTCCTCCCCGCGCGGCCCGTGCCCCGCCGGCCTCCCGCGCGCACCTCGGCCTCCGCCTCCCTTCAGGTAGCCGGCTGGGGGGCACGGGGCCGGCTGCCCTCCTGCAGCAAACTTTGCTTGGTGCTGAATATTGATGAGTGCGATCGGCTCGGCCAGGAGGTGCTACCGGCGCTACGGGAAGGAACGCGGCCCGGGCAGGCGGCGGCGGCGTCGGCAGCAGCCATGTTTGTCAAGCTGTAGCAGCAGCTGCTGCTGCCCTGACTCGGCTTCACCGACTGCCTCCGTTTCTCCCCCTGCCGCGTTCCGGCCCCTGGGCCTGCGGCTGTGGACCAAGCAGGCCTACAATCAGAAAGGAGAGCTTCGGGGTGCACCCGCTTCGCCGACTTGCTTGCGGCCTGAGCACGGCCACTGCAAAGGCTCAGGCGCCAATTGGGGCGCAGGGTGCAGCGCTATTGTGACCGCTGCGCCCGAGCGAGCCAGGAAGGATGGGGGGGTAACCTTTTTGTGCAGCGTCCTGGAGCCCCCCTCGAACCCTACAGCCCCCTGCTTTTGGGAGATCCGGCCTCTGGACTCCTAGCGGGGGAGGGGAAAGACAATCCTGTTTGAAATTTGGAAATTTCTACTGCCAACGGGATTTTAATTTTAGATCAGCCCAACTGTCCACCAGTCTGCAGGAAAAAGGGACGGGCTGTTTCCATGTGGCAAGATCTACCCGTCTCCGGGAAGATGGAGTTCGCGGAGGCTCACCGAGGCCGTTTTTCCATCGTCAGCTGGGGAACTTTTTCCACCCATGGAAGTGCAGCAGAAAATCATCGAGGCCACTAGGCCTTGAGAAGTGGCTGCCATTTTGAAGATAAGAGTCAAATGGCCCATTAACTCAGATTAATTGCCGTGTTTTTGGATTCCAGGTTGATGCTGGCCCAGGATGGATCAGACCTGTGAACTACCTAGAAGAAATTGTCTGCTGCCCTTTTCCAATCCAGTGAATTTAGATGCCCCTGAAGACAAGGACAGCCCTTTCGGTAATGGTCAATCCAATTTTTCTGAGCCACTTAATGGGTGTACTATGCAGTTATCGACTGCCAGTGGAACATCCCAAAATGCTTATGGACAAGATTCTCCATCTTGTTACATTCCACTGCGGAAACTACAGGATTTGGCCTCCATGATCAATGTAGAGTATTTAAATGGGTCTGCTGATGGATCAGAATCCTTTCAAGACCCTGAAAAAAGTGATTCAAGAGCTCAGTCGCCAGTTGTTTGCACTTCCTTGAATCCTGGTGGTCCAACAGCACTTGCTATGAAACAGGAACCCTCTTGTAATAACTCCCCTGAACTCCAGGTAAAAGTAACAAAGACTGTCAAGAATGGCTTTCTGCACTTTGAGAATTTTACTTGTGTGGACGATGCAGATGTAGATTCTGAAATGGACCCAGAACAGCCAGTCACAGAGGATGAGAGTATAGAGGAGATCTTTGAGGAAACTCAAACCAATGCCACCTGCAATTATGAGCCTAAATCAGAGAATGGTGTAGACGTGGCCATGGGAAATGAACAAGACAGCACACCAGACAGTAGACATGGTGCAGTCAAATCGCCATTCTTGCCATTAGCTCCTCAAACTGAAACACAGAAAAATAAACAAAGAAATGAAGTGGACGGCAGCAATGAAAAAGCAGCCCTTCTCCCAGCCCCCCTTTCACTAGGAGATACAAACAGTACTATAGAAGAGCAATTAAACTCAATAAATTTATCTTTTCAGGATGATCCAGACTCCAGTACCAGTACATTAGGAAACATGCTAGAATTACCTGGAACTTCATCATCATCTACTTCACAGGAATTGCCATTTGTAAGCAGTTTTTGGTACAACTTAAATATATACATTAATGTATATATACAGGCAACTTAAAGGGAAACTATAAAAATCTGTTATAACTAATTGGTTTTTGGTTGTTTATCAGTTCACAAATGAAAGCTTATTGCTAATGATAAGCTCTGGGAAAATTTTACTTTGATTTTTTCTGTATTATATGAGTTTGATTCTTTTCTGATTTTCCAAGTTAACTCTCCATTGAGGACTGGTTAAGAGTTAAACTTTTAAGGGCATTTGATTGAGTTCGGAATTAAGTTTCCAAGATAGAGGTATACATTTGTTTAGCTTTTTTTTTTTTAAAGTGGCCTTGGCTTTGGCTTGCTGGTGTCCTGGGTACAAGAATCCGTGAATTACCTGGAGTCTTATTTTTGCATAAGGCATGGCTTATAAATTTTAGTTGATAGGATGACTTGCAGGTTGAAGTACATTTTGGGTTCACATTCAGGGTAGCTGAGATGAAAAGACCTTTTTGGACATCAGTCAAAATTTAAATTAGGCTATTTTTTCTGAGGTACATGTTGTACAGCATCCTATGGTAACGACCATCATCAGAGTAGGCTCTTGAACCTTTTCTACTTTTAAATTTTGAAGTGTATGTATGTGTGTGGTATGGGTGTATGTGTATAGAAATGGGGGAAAAAATGTACTTTGAGTTACTCAGTAGTGCTACCTACTATGTTAGATTGTGGTGATACTTGCTTTTTAAAAATCTGGTCTTCACCCAGAATTTTTGACTGTCCCTAGTTAGCTAAATGACCAGTTGACTTCAGTTTCACTGTTTCATCACTTTAAAATCTGAACCAGCTTGATTGTTAAAAGATTCCTTTTAACTTTAAATATTTGATTCTGATTTTGTTTCTGCCTAGACACATTGTCATGGTCATCTGTTATGTCACCAAAGGAGATCCCATTCCCTCTCCAAGATGCCTCTGAAATACTCTGTAAAGATTTAGATAGAAAAAACTGTGGTGTGTAGTGATGGTTTTGAGTGCATTAAACGTTCATTTTACTATATAGCCCTGCTGTTCTTTGAAATTAAGAGTGAGAATGTGGGTGTGTCGGTTTTGTTTCTGTTAATTCATATTTTAAATATGTGTTAGTACTACTTGATTTCTTAGTTTGGCAGTTGCAGATTTTAAAAATTTGTTTCAGTAGTTATCTTGAATCTGTTTTGTCCTAGATATTTTTTAGGGTGGATAGGCTGTGTTGGCAGCCTATCAGCAGCTCAGACAAATCCTTCTTGTTACATTGAAATGTATTTTACATGTATATGGTTTTGTCTTTACATAAAAACTTAGAAGGTGGAGATACATGTTTCTCTAGAAGTGTAAGTGTAAATCTATGTGGTTCTTATCAAAGAGATGTCATCATTGGTTCTAAAATACTAGAGCCTTTAGAAAAAAAATGTTATGTATCTAAACTGAGAGTTAACAAACTTGTATAAGTGTAGAAAATTTTTTTTCATCTAGAAAGTAAAATTACTCACAGACTGTGGACTTGAAGAAACCAGTATCTATTCTTTTTTTTGACCGTCCTGCATGTGGCTTGTTGGATCTTAGTTCCCCTGACCAGGGACTGAACAGTAGTTCAGTCTTAGTTCCAGGCCACGGCAGTGGAAGTCCTAACCACTGAATGCCAGGGAATTTGAATCTTAATTCTTGTAAGTCTTTCTTACAGATTATGGATAAATCTGAATTGCTTCATCCAAAATCTATTGCTTTCATTTTCGCCTTTGATATTTTCTGGGAATTTAAAGTGAAGTCATTCTCAAAATGCAAATTTAGTTTAAGCTTGAGAAAGGTATAATTAAAAGAAATTCCATATAGCTACACACTTGATGTATTCAGACTATTCACAGTGACTGCTTGATGCAGCAGGTATGGAGAGCACTTACTCTGTATTAGAGCCTGTGCTTAGGGCTAGAAATTTTAGAAAATCTTTTGCACATGCTTTTGTCTTTTTCTGTATGTGATATTGTGATAGAATAAGATTCTCCTGGAGAGAGTATCGAGTACTTATTTGGATTTTAAACCCTCTGTCTGGAACTAGAGAATGACAACATAATTCAACATTGTATTGCCAGTTGTTTTTGTATAACTAGCTATCAGCAGACTGTTTGTCTCCTGTCATAAAGGAGCAATGGCTTCAGTTTACCTTCGTGCTATTCAGTTACTTTTTTTGCATACATTGATGTGAAATGGTTGTCATTGTAGTTAATAATCCTGACCTGGTGTTTTTCTATTTAATTGGGTTGATACTGTCTAATTTCTGCCAATGTACATATATAGTATACAGTGGTTTGTATACTGTAGGTGCTTGAAAAGAAGTCTTCAAGGAAGGTTGGTTCCCAGAGCTCCAAGTTATAACAGGCAATAACTTAGTTTTAAGTGCTTTGGTCTGTATTGTCTCATTGGGTCTTCATAGCCTTGTAGTAAAAAACAAATGTCATGGAAGGTCTAGGTCCGCCTTAAAGGTACTTGAGATTATTGGGGATAAGACTGAAAACTATTGAAACCATAGAATTATTTGAGTACTCTTGGTTTTCTTTAGGGACTTTTGAAGGTCCCTAAAACTCTTGCCTGGGCCTGAAGTAACTCATGGTTTTCTTACTAGGCTGATTGCAGCAATTGTTTGTTTGATATTCTTCCTCATTTAGGGACTTTATGGAGGTAAAATTGAGTTAATTTATATTGTGGCAGTATTCATGAATTTTGGGAATTTTCAAAGTTCTTAGGATGTAGGCAGCCTCCAGAGTAGTCTAAAGTATATGTTATGTTAGTGATTCTCTTTATCTGAAGAAGACCACTAAAAATGGAATTAAAATTGAGGACTAAAATTTCACAAGTAAATAGGGAGGAAAAGTTTTATTTAGATTTTATATTGAAATGTAAAATTGAGAATTAAAAAAGTCAGTTTTAAACCTTTATCAAAATTTTGATTATGATGGCAACTATTTTTTTTATAATAAGGCAAGAATCAAGTAGATTTTTGCTTTTGGCTATGATGGGTCTCCATTGCTGCACATGGGCGTTCTGTAGTTAGCGGCGAGGACAGGCTGCTCTTTATTGCAGTGCTCAGGCTTCTCGTGGCAGTGGCTTCTCTTGTGGAGCATGGGCTCTGGGTGCCTGGGCTTCAGTATTTGCAGACCTTGGGCTCTGGAGTGCTGGCTCGGTAGTCATGGTGCAGGGGCTTAGTTGCTCAGTGACGCGTGGAATCCTCCTAGACCAGGGATCGAACCAGTGTCCCCTGAATTGAGAGGCAGATTCTTAACCACTGGACTACCGGAGAAGCCCTTAAGTAGATTTTTAAAAATTTTGTCTAGCAAAATTGTACAATAGGTAGATGGATACTTTGTTTTACTTCCATTTTCTTACCGTGATCATAAGGATACATTTTTATAAAATGTTTAGGGACTTAGTCTTAACTAAGGTATTCTTTCAAAAAAATATCCACTATGCAGTTTCAGGTGTATACCAAAGAAGAGAAAATAGTTGAATTTCCATGTACTCCTCACCAAGCTTTACGAATTACTGATATTTTGCCAATTTTGTTTTATCCTCTGTCCACTATGTCGTTTCACTAACTTTTCTTAATCCTTTGATGTTCATCATCTCTCTCTTTGGAGCTCTTGTCCTGTTCTCCTTGTCAGTTGTCACTTGTTTATTGGTTGACCTAGATCACCTTTTTCTTGCCTATAATTAGAGTAGTTCTTTATTATTTACATTGACTTTAAGAAACACAGCATCTTTGTGCCAGATTTGTTTGCAGTTTTACTTTGTAATTGATTTGCACTAGCTTGTGCTTCATTAGGTAGAGACAGACACTATATTGTATGTGGGATGGTTGTTTAAATTGAGACTTTTTTGGGAGCCATTTCAGAATAGATACCTCAATGTTGTGACAGTATCCCCATGTACAGTGTTGGAGATGCAGAAAATATGAACACCCTCTGTACCAAGTTCTGTGCTGTGGATGTTCAGGTGGTTAAGAGGATCAATGGAGAGGTGAATGAAACCGAGAGCCATCAAGGCTCCAGTGAAGAGTGGGACTTCACTTCATTGACTGGGTTGAGTTTGGTTAGGTTTAGAAAGGTACTTTGGATAAAAAGAATTAAATAAACATAGTATTTTCACAGAGTTGAATAGGATGAATGTCCTCTGGTAATGTGGATGGTTTAGTTGCTCAGTTATGTCTGAGTGTGACCCCATGGACTGTAACCCACCAGGCTCCTCTGTCCATGGGATTTCTCAGGCAATAATCCTGGAGTGGGTTGCCATTTCCTCTTCCAGGGGATCTTCCTGACCCAGGGATCAAACTCACGTCTCCTGGATTGTAGGCAGATTCTTGACTGATGGGCCACCAGGGAAGCCCATCCTTGTGAAATAAGGCCTAGAAATTCAGATTGGCGTTTGATGTTGATGTGATAGAAACTGGATCCAGTGAGGAATTTTAGCTGAGAAGTGGCATGATGAAATCTGTGTTTGGGAAATTTTGGCTGGGAGAGAATAGAGGCAGTGTTAGGTTGTGGAGAATTGCAGTAGTAATTAAAAATTAGAATTGAGCAGAGTCAGTAGTAGAAAGGGGGTAAATCTGAGAGATTATTTCAGAGGAGAGAAAATTGGCAGCCCTTTTAGGGTTGCCTGGACTGGAAATAAAGTTGGAGCCTGGATTTGAGGAATGAAAGACATAAGTACAGACTGTGTCCACCGCTTGTCGTGTTGGTGCCTGAGACAGAAATGGGGTTCTCTTTTCCCTTCTCATCATCTCAGCAATTCTCTGCTTCTTCCTTTCCTGTCTCCACACTTCTCAGCTCTGCTCTTTCTCTGACTCTGTCCTGCTGGAGGTCCTGGTTTTCTTCATTACTTTCTCCTTTCTGCTGGGATCTTTATTCTCAACCTTCGCTGCATCCCTTTTTCTGCCTAAAAACAGAATGACATCTTTCTGTTCTAAAGAGTCTTCCTCTGTCCTCTAGCCCCTGTGATTAGTTTCCTGAGGAATCTTGAGAGTCGTCTACTTTGTTCACACCTCCTTCAAGCCCTGTGGATTGGTTCTCTACTCTGTTGGAACTGTTCTTTTCAAAGTTACAAGTGACACCTCCAGACTTATTCTACTGGATGTGCAGTGTTTTGACCACTACTCTTTTAAATAGTCCTTTTTGGACTGCTTGTTCTCTTTTCTTCCTCTTTTCTGTCGTTCTCTACAGTCTTACCTGCTTTTATTAATTCACTTCTCTGCTGTTTGAAAACTTGATCTGACTTCTGAGCTTCAGACCAAGAAACAAATTTCCAACTGAGTTTCTCCTTCACCTGTAGCATACTTACCTACTTTTGACTGTCTCTTTTTGCCAAACATACTTTTCCTTCTGTCTTTTAAAAAAATATTTATTTGTTTGCCCATGCCAGATCTTAGTTGTAACGTGAGGCATATTTGATCTTTGTTGCAGCATTCATGATCTTTTAATTGCAGCCTGTGGGAGTCTTTTAGTTGTAGCATGCAAACTCTTGCTGGATGTGGGATCTAGTTCCCTGACCAGGGATCAAACCCAGGCCTCTTGCATTGGAATTGGGGAGTCTTAGCCACTGGACTGCTAGGGAAATCCCCTCCTGTCTTAATGATGGCATCATCCTCCAGTTCTTTTCAAAGTTGGAAACATTGGAATCACTTGTTTATGTGATCAAAATGCATTTGAGTGCCTTCTCGATGCCAGGAACTGCTGGTATTAAAAGGAAAGATACAGTCTGCTTTTAAGGAACTTTACCATGCAAGGAAGACTAGTGTAAACAATGACAATACAGAATACCACATGGCCTGGTAGAAGTTATAGAGCAGTACTGTGGGAGTTTGGAAAAACTCATGCCTGGAGCAGTGTGGAAGAATTTCATAGAAGGTTATATCTATTTAAGCAGAGACATGCCAGTAAGAAGGAGGAATAACATGAAAGTGGCAAGAAATTCTTTGATAGGAATCTGAGAGGAGCAGGGTTGTCAGGAGATAAGTATAAATATAGGCCTTGTATTCCATGTTATAAGGTTGAATTTTTATGCTGTTTCCATTCTGTTATGTTATCTTTATTACTGGTCTTCATATTGTTTTTCTTTCCAGTCTGTCTGGAGAGACAGAATTACCTTTGACTTTCAAAATGAGAAATACGAGGTGAGGTCTCTGATGGGGCTTCCCTGGTAGCTCAGATGGTAAAGAATCTTCCTGCAATATGGGAGACCTGGGTTCGATCCCTGGGTTGGAAAGATCTCCTGGAGGAGGGCATGGCAATCCAGTCCAGTGTTCTAGACTGGAACCCCATGGACAGAGGAGCCTAGTGAGCTACAGTCTGTGGGGTCACAAAGTGTCAGGACTGAGTGACTATAAGCACACAAACAAAACACAGGTCTCTGAAGAAAGCTTTACCTTCAGTGCCTAACTCTTCTCCACATTTGCCTAACAAATAATGCCCAAATTGGGCTCCCCTGGTGGCTCAGAGGTTAAAGCATCTGCCTGCAATACAGAAGACCCGGGTTCTATCCCTGGGTCGGGAAGATCCCCTGGAGTAGGAAATGGCAACCCACTCCAGTATTCTTTCCTGGAGAATCCCATGGATGGAGGAGCCTGGTGGGCTACAGTCCATGGGGTTGCAAAGAGTTGGACACGACTGAGCGACTTCACTCGCTCACTTCAGTGTGTTTGATAAGACCTCATCTTGGCTTTCCCAAATCTCATATGCTAAACCCAAGATATCCTGGCTGGCCTGAGTTCAGCCAACCTGAACTATTGGTGGTGCCTTACTTCACAGTCCCTTGGCTTATGCCTTTCTCTTTCTGGTCTAATTTCAGCATTTAGTATCTTAACAGTGTGTAGCATGGTGCCTTCTTTGTAGCAGACCCTCAATGTACTTATGGAGTAGAAGAATGAATGGTACTATTACAGAGATACAAGTTGGGAAGGGGAGTAAATTTTAGGTAGGAACGTGATCAAATGGTGAGCTGTTATCCTTAATGTACCAAATTTCAAAACTTCAGAGACTTTTTTTGACTTCATTCCCTTATGCCTTCAGTTTCTAAGGGCTTTGAATTTGTGCTCCTTAAATCTCAAGCTTTCATTTTCCTCTCTATTCTCATGTTTAAGCTCTTACTTAAGGATATTAAGTCATATAATAGTTTTGTAGGACAGATTCCTTGAGATGCTGCCTGTTTAGTAGAAGTCCCTAATCTCTTTGAGCCCATTCCTCATTTCTAAATGGGGCAAATACTGTGCAGCCTTGCACATTTGCGAGGATGCAGCAAGTAATTTATCTGAAGCAGCTAGCACAGTGCTATTTTTGAAGTAGGTGCTCAGTAAGTGATGCATGTTATTCTATGCCAAGAGCCAAATGCACATTTGGAAGAATTGTGAATTTTGAGAAACATATCTTTATAGTTTTGCTTTTTTATGTTTATCCAAACTCTTCTTGCTTAATTGGTAAGATAAGAGCATTGGACTATTTGACAGTTTCAGTTTTTGTTTAATATCAGGAGAATTGGATCCATTTTTTGATTGTTAATCAGGAGAATTTAATTTGGGCCATAAATTCAGTATCTTTCTGTACTCCAGCTGAGAAGTGGTGTAATTTGTTACATTGTTGCTGTTTGCTGGGTGTTCTTTGTCATGGATATAAATGTTTAATTTCCACCCCCTGGTTTGCAGGAGAGCCCACCTCTTTTCTGGTGGTGGACTTGATTTTCATTGAATGATCATTTCTGAAACTTTTTTAAATGATCTCAAATGAAGAAATTGCTAGGAATCTTTTTAGTTAGAAAAGTAACATAAATTCATGGTAAAAGTGAAAAATGGAATATTAATAAAAAAGGATCTTTATTTCTGTCACCTTCATATGCTCCCTCTTTTTTTCTTTTTTGGGTCAAACTTCGACTTGTGGGATCTTATTTCTCTAACCAGGGATTGAACCTGGACCCTCTGCCGTGAAAGCAGAGTCCTAACCATTGAACTGCCAGGGAATTCCCAATGCTCCCATATTTTCACTCTTAATATTTTATTAGAATTTATTAGAATTTTCTTGTGTTTCTAGACCTTTTTTTTTTTTAAATCTTTTGGTCGCACAAGTGGCCTCATATACATATTATCGAATACTTTGGTTAATATATTAAGGACATGCATTCAAATGAACATGTAGGTAGATTTTTTTATTATTGAAACTTTTATTGAAATTAGTATAAGTTCACATGCAATTAGTTGTAAGAAATAGTACAGAGATCTCATGTGTGTTTTGCTTGATTTTGCAAGTGGTATGTTTTGTGAAATCATCTAATACCACAATCAGATTATTGACATTGGTATAATCCACCAAACCTACTCAGATGACCCAGTTTTTGTTTTTCATATTCTTTTTTAAAGAAAATACTTTATTTCTATAAGGACATATTCCAGATGTCCCTGGTTTTACTTGTATTTGTTTGTGTGTGCTAAGTTCTTTGCATTTTTGTCACCTGTATGGATTTGTATACTCAGTACCACAGTTAAGATGTTTAACAGTTTCAGTGCCACAAGGGTCTTTCCTGTGGCCCTTTTGTATCACATCCATCTTCTTCCTGGCAATTCCTCCTCCACCTTTGGCCAACTACTTATCTGTCCTTTGTTTCTAAAATTTTGTCATTTAAAAAGTGCCCGTAAATGGAATCATGCATATATATATATATATATATGCGCAGTATATATATGTGTGTGTATAGCCTTGTATTGGGTGTTTTCACTTATAATTAACTGGAGAGTCACCCAGGTTACTGAGTATATTGATATTTTATTTATTTTTGTTCTTAAGTAGCATTCTATTACACACACACACACACACACACACACACACACACACCAGTTTGTTTAACCATTCACCTGTTGAAGGACATCTGAAGGACATCTGGGTTTATCCTAGCTTTAGGCTATTAGAAGTAAAAGTGCTGTGACCATTTATATATAGCTTTTGTGTGAACATAGGTTTTCATTTTTCTGGGAATAATGCCCAAGAGTACAATTGCTGAATCATATGTTATTGGCATGTTTCCTTTTATAAGAAACTGCCAAGCTGATTTCTAGACTATACTATTTGACATTCTCACCAGTAGTGTGTGAGTGATCCACTTTCTGTTCATCCTCACCATCATTGAGTATTGTCACTATTTTTGTTTTAACCATTTTGATAGTTATGTAATAATATCTCATTATGGTTTTAATTTGCATTTCCATGATAGCTAATGGTGTTGAACATATTTTTGTGTGCTTATTTGCCATTTGTATATCCTCTTTGGTGAAATAGACTCATGTCTTTTGTTCATTTTCTAATTAATTTGTTTGATTTTAATTGTTGAGTTTTGAGAGTTCTTTATGTATTCTAGATGATCTACATTCTTTATTATGCCTGTATACAAATCCTAATTTTTAACTATTACATCTTTTAGATGACTTATTAAAGAAACTATATAATCATACAAGCTTGTGGTTTCCCCTTAATGTTTGGAACAGATTTTAGTGTTACTGTTATTAGGTAAAATTACTTTATTAAGTCCTCTAAAATTCGTTTCACATGTCTAGTGAACTTACAGGAAATACCATAATACTATGTTAAAGATTGCTGGAAGGATAAAATCCATTTTGGAGGATGAACAATTATATTTACACATTAAATTAAAAATAATTACTGGTTATATGATATCCCCTCATATACCAAGAAGAATCTGAAGGTAATCTTTCTCTGTAAATTATGAGGGTATATTCCCCTTGTCATCGCTATAATTTCTCTTGACGCAGTACTTGGAGCTGTTGGGGATCCCTGACGATGGCGGCAGTGTGCGTTGTGCAGGCTCTGTCTATACCCAGTAAAAACAGTAGACATTAATGCCGTGCTAACTGTTAATGAAATTTTATGTCCACAGGCATCTCTTTAATGTTTTAGATGGTTCAATTGACAGTGTATTGACTCTATTTTTCTAATTAACATATGAAGAAAAAGCATGTCCACCATGCCATGGTCTGTAAAGAATTTCAGAGCAGTGGTTGAGAGGTAATAAAGTGCTACATTTGAAATGCTTTTTTAATGTAGTAGAGCTTTGGGGCAGAAGTGTTACAGTGCTGGTTAATTATACCACTGAAATTAGTTACTTGGTGGAGTAGATACTGGAGTTTAAGTAAAGTCTTGATAGGTACCTTAATTTCATAGTAATGCCTGTGGAATTGTTCCTAAGGATAAATTGGTGATAGTGGAATTATCAGGGCAATGGGTTAATTTTCATTGTGTCTCAGGTGTGCCTACTCCTGTATGGTTTTCCAAAAGGCTTGTACGATTTTACACAGTTCTAAATAGTGTATGAGTCCGACGTTTTCCTCCCTTTGATAACAAACCAACTTTGATGGCATTGTTTTTTTTTAAGTTTTTTACATAATTAAATAGATGCATACTGCTACTGAAAGATTGATTTAATTAATACAATTTTATTGAAAATGATTTGTTTATGTTTGTATTTCTCCTGTGGCCTTTGCTGTCTGTATCCTTCGCTGACTTATCTGGATTGTAGTGTTTTGTAGCTATTATCCTTTTATTTTATGGACATAAATATTTCCTCTCAATCTGTTTTTCATTTTAGTTAATAATTTTCTATAGTTGTAGAGCTGAAGTTTCATTTTTTATATAGCCAAATCAGTGTTTTGGAGTAATTTCTTTTACTGATTTGAAGCTTATTGTGCTTCTATATATTCGATAAACAAACTTTACATGCTTGTAAAAATTTGAAGAAATCCTGTCTGCTACAGTCTTACTGATTTAATAGAGATTTTATTTTAATATCCAGCACTATACAGATAATTTTTATTGTGTCTTTAGTATTCTTTTTGGAAACAATTTCTTTTAGCTGTGGGAGGAATGTTTCCTTTTGTATTAGGGAAGCAAATTATCCTCAAATTACCCACAAATTGAGTAGTCTAAAACAATAAACATTTCTGTCATATGAAGTTAAGAATAAGGGTGTGGCTTAGCTGGATGGGTCTGCCTTTCTCTCATGAGATTACAAACATGATGTCCTTCACTGCTGCAGTCATTTGAAGGCTATTGTAGGATCCTTGTCCAAGATGACGCACTCGTATGGCTGTTGGGAAAAAAAAACAACATATGGCTGTTGACTGTAGGAGACCTCACTTCCTTGCCTTGTGGGCCTCTCCATAGGGCTGCTCACAGTGGGTAGCAGGCTTTCCCCAGAGTGAGTGGTTCAAGAGAGGAGAAACCTAACAAGGAGATCCAAAGAGATCTACAGTGTGGGAGGGGAATACCTTGAAATGTGGGTCACTGGGGGCCACTAGGGCATCTAGTTACCAACCCACCTAGTAAGAAATAAACAGTTTTAATTAAAGGAGAAAGCTTAAGTATACATAGTAGTGGTACTTTTTATTAAAACTTTTAAGCTGAGCTAATGGACCTTGGATTGTTGAATTAGGTATATGATTGAAAAATATAATATAGAAAGATAACTAATGAAGTACACTGAAGTACTCTTCTACCTTGCCTGCTTAATTAACACTTTCAATTCCTATGGGCCTTCTACCTTTTTGTATGACAAAGGTAGCGGATTGTGCACACTTAATCTTTCTTTTTCACTTAATTTGTTGTCTAAATCTTTACATTTTTGAACAATATTTTCTCATTCGTTTATATAGTTGGATAGTATTTTATTGTATGAATGTATGAACATTTTCATTCCACATATCCTTTTGCTGAAAGGGAAAAACTGTGTACATAAGTCATTGTGAATGTATGCAAGTAAATCTGTAGGGTAAATCTCCAGGACCAAATCCTGGGTCAAAGTTAAATGTTTATGATTTTGAAAATATTGCCAAATTGCTCACTAAAGGAGTATATGTATTTACACTCTCAGCCAGCAGTATATGAATTTGCCTGTTTCAATGGGGATTCTTTATTTCTTTTGTCATAGTATAAAATTTAGCATCCTAACTTTTTTTGTGCCACACTGTGTAGCTTGCCGGACCTCAGTTCCCCAACCAGGAATCGAACCTGGGGCCACCACAGTGAAAGCCTGGAATCTTAACCATTAGACTACCAGGGACCGCCCCATCCTAACCAGTTTGAGGTGTATAGTTCAATGATATTACGTGTATTTACATTTTGTGCAGCCATTCTCCAGCACTCTTACCGTCTTAGAAAACTCTCCTGTTAAAACAGCTGTGCACTTTCCCTTCCTGCCAGCTCCTGTCAGCTACCATTCTGCTTTCTGTTTCTGAATTTGACTGCTCTCGAAACCTCTTGTAAATGGAATTATACAGTGTTTATCTTTTTGTGATTACCTTATTTCACTTAGTGTAATGTCCTCAAGAGTTTACCCATGTTGTAGACTGTTAGAATTTTCTTCCTTTTTAAAGATACTCTGCTGTATACCACATTTTTTTATCCATTTATCAGTCGGTGGCCACCTTTTGGCTATTGTGAATAATGCCGATATGAACATAGGTGTACAGGTATGTCTTTTAGATTCAGTGGGGTTCCTTCACACCATGCAGCTTGCGGGATCTTAATCCCCTGACCAGGAATTGAACCCAGGCACTCAGCAATGAAAGCGCAGTCTTAACCACTGGACTACCAGGGAATTCCTTATGGGGATTCTCCCATCCAAGTACTAACCAGGCCCGACCCTGCTTAGCTTCTGAGATCAGACGAGATCGGGCGCGTTCAGGGTGGTATGGCCGTAGACCTTATGGGGATTCTTTAAAGCTTTTTTTTTTTTTTTCTTAATTTGGCTCCACTAAGTCTTAGTTGTGGCATTTGGGAATCTAGTTCCCTGAGGAAGGTTTGAGCCCTGGCCCCCTGCAGTGGGAGCACAGAGTAGAATCTTAGCCACTGGACCACCAGAAAAGTCCTCCTGTGGGGGTTCTTAAGCTACTTCTTATACCCAAGGGAGAAGAAGGAATAATAAATGTTTATTTGATACCTAAATGACCTATAATTTGGATAGTCTTTTTTTTTTCCCCCTCTTCCTCCCTTCCTCCCTCTCTTCCTTTCCTAAGGAATTTTTTGTTGTTTAAAGCATGGACCTGTAAAAATCAAACATCCTTTGCATCATGTATAATTTTTTTCAACATTTCAATTCTGAGTATATGTCTTATAAATTAAAAAAGCAAAAAAAAAAAGGCATAGTAACTGCATTTTAAAAGATCAAGGTAAAATTCACATATTGTAAAATTCACCTTTTTAAAGGATACAACTCAGTGTGGCTTTAGTGTATTTACAGAGCTGAGCAACCAAAACCACTGTCTAATTCCAGAACATTTTATCACCCAAAATGAAACCCATAGCCAGCAGTCACTCTTCATTTTCCCCTCTCCTAGTCCCTGTCAACCACTGATTTACTTTGTTTCTATGACAAAGTATTTTATTTGTTCTGGATATGAATTTCATGTAAGTGGAATTATACAACCTTTGGTCTTTTGTGTCTGACTTCTTTCATTTAGCATGTTTTCAGATTTATCCATATTGTAGTATTACTATAACTACTTAACTCTATGTTATTGCCAAATAATATTGCATTATATTGATAATCATATTTTGTTTACCCGTTCATCTTTTGATGGACATTTTGTTTGTTTTCAGTTTTATTGGCTGTTAGGCAGTAATGTTGGGTTCCCAGGTGGCACTAGTGATAAAGAACCCGCCTGCCAGCGCAGGTTCGATCCCTGGGTCAGGAAGATCCCCTAGAGGAAGGCACAGCAATCCACTCGTGTTCTTGCTTGGAGAATCCCATGGGCAGAGGAGCCTGGCAGGCTGCAGTCCATAGGGTCCCAGAGCCAGACACAACTGAAGCAACTTAGCATGCATGCAGGCACGATGCTGTTAGAAACACTTGTGTATAGGTATTTTTAATGGGTATATGTTTTCAGTTCTATTGGGTATATTCCTATGAGTGGTGTCACTGGGTCACGTGGTGACTGTTTATTATTTTGAGGAACTGACAGACTGCACCATTTTATCATCCTTTTAATGATGTATGAGAGTTGTAGTTTCTTCATATCCTTGCCAACACTTGCTTCCTTTTTTTTAAATTTTAGCCACCCTGGTGAGTATTATGTGTTATCGTGTTGTGATTTTGATTTACATTTCCCTGATGACTGATGTTGAGACTCCTTTTATGTGCTTTTTGGCCATTTGTATAGCTACTTTGGTGAGTCTGTGTGGTAAATTCTTTGTGTATTTTTTAAAATAGGGATTTTTTAAATTGTTGAATTTTAATTGCTTATATATTATGGATTGTTTCTTATCAGATATGATTTGCAAATATTTTTTCCCATTCTGTGGGTTTTTTCGTTTACTTGATGATATCCTTGAAACACAAAGGTCTTTATTTTCTTAATTTGGCCATCCTGAGTAGCCAACAAGGTATTAAATCAGGGCCCTTGGCAGTGAAAGCATGGAATCCTAACCTCTGGACTGCCAGGGAAATCCCAAAGGTTTTTAATCTTAAAAAAAAAAAATTTATGTTTGGCTGCGCTCAGTCTTAGTTGTAGCACTTGGGATCTTTAATCTTTGCTACAGCATGTGGGGTCTTTAGTTGAGGCATGTGAACTGTTAGCTGCTGCATGCAGGATCTGGTTCCTTGACTAGGGATCAAACCCAGGACCCCTGCAGTGGGAGACCACTGGACCAACAGGGAAGTCCACGCCACACAGGCACACACCCCTGTGTATATAAATATATAATTAACTCATTTATGTGGCTGTGCCTAGTCTTGGTTGCTGGTGGATCTTTGTTCCATCACGCAGGATCTTTCGTTGGAGTGTATGGACCCAGAGCACACAGGCTCAGTAGTTGTGCACAGTTCGTTTCCCGACCAGGGATCGAACCTGTCTCCCTGCTTTGGCAGTTGGATTCTGTACCACGGACCACCAGGGAAGCCCTCCCGGCTGCCTCCCCCCACCCCCCGCCTTTGTTTTGTTTTTTGTATTGGCTGCATTGAGTCTTCATTGCAGCACCTGGGTAACTTAGAGTTGTGGTGCTTGGACTTCTTATTGTGGAGCACGGGTGCTAGAGCTTGCAGGGGCAGTAGTTGTATCGCACAGGCTTCTTGAGTTTCTCTTAGTTGCCCTGCTGCATGTGGGATCTTAGTGTCTTAGTTCCCTGAAAAGGGATCAAACCTTTGCCCCTTACATTGGAAGGCAGATTCTTAACCACTGGACCACCAGGGGTGTCCTTCCCTTCCTTCTTTAGTACAGTATATTACATTAATTGATTTTTCTGTATGTTGAAGCAGCCTTGTGTTCCTAGGATAAATTTCACCTGTTCATAATATATAATATTTTTTATTTGTTGCTGTATTTGGGTTGCTAGGATTTTTGCATCTTTATGCATAAGGGATGCTAACCTGTAGTTTTCTTGCAATGTCTTTCTGATTTTGGTATCAGGGTAATACTATTCTAATAGAATGAATTTCATTTTTTAACATGATTATTTTTAATAGTAAGAGTTATGTTCTAAGTTTTCAGTTAAGAGTAATTTTACCAGATACTTTTATTTTTTCTTTTTTCTCTTTTTCTTTTTTAATTTTTTTTCCATTTATTTTTATTAGTTGGAGGCTAATTACTTTACAACATTGCAGTGGTTTTTGTCATACATTGAAATGAATTGGCCATGGATTTACATGTATTCCCCATCCCGGTCCCCTCCCTCCCACTTCCCTCTCCACCCGATCCCTCTGGGTCTTCCCAGTGCACCAGGCCCAAGCACTTGTCTCATGCATCCAATCTGGGCTGGTGATCTGTTTCACCCTAGATAATATACATGTTTCGATGCTGTTCTCTTGAAACATCCCACCCTCGCCTTCTCCCACAGAGTCCACAAGTCTGTTCTATACATCTGAGTCTCTTTTTCTGTTTTGCATATAGGGTTATCGTTACCATTTTTCTAAATTCCATATATATGTGTTAGTATACTGTAATGGTCTTTATCTTTCTGGCTTACTTTGCTCTGTATAATGGGCTCCAGTTTCATCCATCTCATTAGAACTGATTCAAATGAATTCTTTTTAATGGCTGAGTAATATTCCATGGTGTATATGTACCACAGCTTCCTCATCCATTCGTCTGCTGATGGGCATCTAGGTTACTTCCATGTCCTGGCTATTATAAACAGTGCTGCGATGAACATTGGGGTGCACGTGTGTCTCTTTCAGATCTGGTTTCCTCGGTGTGTATGCCCAGAAGTGGGATTGCTGGGTCATATGGCAGTTCTATTTCCAGCTTTTTAAGAAATCTCCACACTGTTTTCCATAGTGGCTGTACTAATTTGCATTCCCACCAACAGTGTAAGAGGGTTCCTTTTTCTCCGCACCCTCTCCAGCATTTGTTGCTTGTAGACTTTTGGATAGCAGCCATCCTGACTGGTGTGTAATGGTACCTCATTGTGGTTTTGATTTGCATTTCTCTGATAATGAGTGATGTTGAGCATCTTTTCATGTGTTTGTTAGCCATCTGTATGTCTTCCTTGGAGAAATGTCTGTTGAGTTCTTTGGCCCATTTTTTGATTGGGTCATTTATTTTTCTGGAGTTGAGCTGGAGGAGTTGCTTGTATATTTTTGAGATTAATCCTTTGTCTGTTGCTTCGTTTGCTATTATTTTCTCCCAATCTGAGGGCTGTCTTTTCACCTTGCTTATAGTTTCCTTTGTTGTGCAAAAGCTTTTAAGTTTCATTAGGTCCCATTTGTTTATTTTTGCTTTTGTTTCTAAAATTCTGGGATGTGGGTCATAGAGGATCCTGCTGTGATTTATGTCGGAGAGTGTTTTGCCTATGTTCTCCTCTAGGAGTTTTATAGTTTCTACCAGATACATTTTATTATAACTTTGCATTTTGAAAATTGCTGACATTGAGGCAGTACATTCTTCATTCATTACTCAATAATTTTTTATGTGCCAGGAATGCATAAAATGGGAATATGGTGGAAGCTGAGGCGGGGCAACTGTGCTAGGCTGAGGGGAGTGTGATTTAGGATTCTAAGATTTGAAATAGCTGCTGCTTTGGGAGGATAAGAAGTTGAATATGGTGTGATTAGTTTGGGAAGGTGGGGTAGGAAGGGATGATATTGAAGGGAGAAGTTAGGGTCTAGGTCTTTCCCTAAATTCTCCTTTTTTTGTTGTTGTTGTTGTGTAAGTGACTGAAGTGATTTTTTTGTGTATTTGTGGCTGTGTCGGCTCTCCTATGCAGCACGTGGGCTTCTAATTGGGTTGTGCAGGTTTAATTACCTCGCAGCATGTGGATCTTAGTTCCCTGACCAGGGTTTGAACTCATGTCCCCTGCATTGGAAGGCAAGATTCTTAACCACTGGACTACCAGGGAAATCCCTGATTGAAGTGATTTTTTTTTTTTTTTTCTATTTGTATTTTACATTTGTGTTTATTGTTAACCTGTTTCTGTTTTTTACGTTTTGATTGCTGCTCGCTAGGAAAAAGCATAGATTAAATCCCATTAAAAGAAGTCATAAGAATCTTACCTTGTATTAGAAAGGCAGTTTATGATTGTAGAAAAAATAGGGGAGGAAGCAGTCCCTTAGAGTTATTTGGAAGGCTGTGTCTTGGGCTTAAGTGCTCAGTTATGTCAACCAAATAAAACATAACTCTCAATAAAACAATTGTGGGCTTTGGAGTTGAACATGTCTCCATTTGAGACCAAGACTTGATTCCTTTGTTTTCCTTGGACAAGTGACTTTTCACCCTTAGTTTCTTAATCTATAAGCTGTTTTGAAAATTAACTTATAGAACATGGTGAGTATTTGCTGCTATTTTTAATTATCATAATTAACAAATATTGCCCTATGGTAGGCAGCTAGGCTCTGTACTAAACACTTAACAAGTATTAGCTCATTTAAACCTCAGAACAAGCCCACATAAGTTGCTGGGCACAAACGTTACTTCAGGTTCACACATTAAGAAATGGAACCCAGGTTATGGTGTTGGTGTTTCAGCTAAAGCCATCTGGCTTCAGAGCATTTTCTTTGCTCTACTGCAAGGGCGCTGTTCAGTACATAATGTATTTTTAGTGGACTCTTGTCTTGGGAGTGGGAGATTAAAATGAGAGGTAGAAATTTGACAATTAGTTTGCATGTCAGTTTGGCCTGAAATTTGACTTCTCTGGTGGTTCAGAGGGTAAAGCGTCTGCCTGCAATGCGGGAGACCTGGGTTTGATCCCTGGGTTGGGAAGATCCCCTGGAAAAGGAAATGGTAACCCACTCCAGTATTCTTGCCTGGAGAACCCCATGGACAGAGGAGCCTGGTAGGCTACAGTCCATGGGGTCGAAGAGTGATTTCACTTTCACTTGGCCTGAAAACATGAATAGAAGGGTATGTGTCATTAGCAAGTCTGTCCTGTCCTGTACTTCAAAGTCAAATGTAACTTCTGTCCAGTATGAGGATTTATTTCTGTCTGAATTATGAGTTATCTCTATGAATAAATAACTGAATAGGTAACTGCAGTGTAAGTGTAGCTATGTGGTAATAAAATGTTCTTTCAGTTTATCATAACCAGATGTGAATGTTCCATTTAAAAAATAGTTACCTTAGGAAGCTAGGACTTTTTTAAGAATTGAAATAAAACAAATTAGTTTAAATTTACCATTTAAACCACTTTAAACTGTATAATTCAGTGGCATTTTTTATATTTACAGTGTTATATAACCATTACTGCTTATTCCAGACCATTCTTATCACTCCAGAAGGAAAGTACTTAATCATTAGAACAATCACTCCTCTTTTCTTCAGTCCTTGGCAACTACTGATCTTTTTTTCTTTATGAATATGCCTATTCTAGGCATTTTGTGTAAATGGAATCAAAGTATGTGGCATTTTGTGTCTGGTTCCTTTTACTTAACCATCATGCTTTCAAGGTATATCAGTATTGTAACATGTGTCAACACTTTGTTCCTTTTTATGGCTGAATAATAATCCATGGTTTGAATATACCACATTTTGTTTATCATTCATCAGTTGATGGGCATTTGAATTATTTCCACTTTTCAATTATGATGAATTATGCTGCTATCAATAGTTGTGTACAGGCTTTTGATTGACTACCTGTTTTTAAATCTCAGATGTATACCCTCCATTGGAGTTTCTGGGTCATATGCTAATTTTGTTTAATCTTTTATCCCCTTTTATTATTTTTTATTGAGGCATTATTGACATACCAAAAAGCTATACATATTTAGTGTATTTATCTTAATGAATTTGAAGATAAGTATGCATCTGTGAAACTCACCATATATGATACCATAAGTAATACCATACAATTAATTTAACCATAAGATCTACTCAATAAATTTTAAGTATATAATACAGTATTCTTTATTATATGCACTATACAGTACATCTGTCAGTCTTGTTTGTCTTGTGTAAGGGGAACTATGTACCCTTTGATTTGTATATCCCCGGTTCCCCCTTCTCCCAGTCCTGATAACCTCCCAACCCCTGATACACCCCTGAAAATCACCCTTCACTTTTAGCTCCTATGAATTTGACTGTGTTGAATTCTGTATAAGTGGGATCATATAGAATTTGTTCTTCTGCATCTGGCTTATTTCCCTCAGCATAATGTCCTCCATGTTCATATAATAGCTAGTGGCAAAATTTCCTTAAGAAAATTCATAATACTCTGCTGCTGCTGCTGCTGCTAAGTCGCTTCAGTCGTGTCCGACTCTGTGTGACCCCATAGACGGCAGCCCACCAGGCTCTACCGTTCATGGGATTTTCCAGGCAAGAACACTGGAGTGGGTTGCCATTGCTTTCTCCACATAATATTCTATTGTACATATATATCACATTTTCTTTATATGCTTATCTGTTGGACACAATTGCTTCTGTGTCTTTGCTGTTGTAAATAAAATGCTATGGTGAGCATGGGTGTGCAGATATCTATTTGAGATCCTGATTTCAATTCTTTTGAATGTATATGGCAGAAGTGGGATTTCTGATCATATTTTAAATTTTTTGAGGAACCTTCACATAGATTCCCATGGTACCAATTTATATTCCCATGAACAGTATATAAGGGTTCCCTTTTCTTCATGTATTCTCATCAACACTTGTGTAAGTTATTTATGTGCTCTGGATGCTAGGTGCTTATCAGATATTCGATGTGCAAATATTTGCTACCATTCCATGAGTGTTACCACTCCTAATAGTTGATAGTGCCCTCTTTTGCAAAGAGAACTTTATCTTGATGATGTTCATTCAGCTTTTTTCCCTTTTGTTGCTTGTGCTCTTCATGTCCTTACTATGACTCCATTGCCAAATCCCACATTGTAAAGATGTACTGCTGTGTTTTCTCCTAAAATTTTTAAGTTTTAGCTTCTACATTTAGATCTTTGGTATATTTGAATTAATTTTTGTGTATGGTGGGAGGTAAGGGTCTAACTTCATGTTTTAAATTAAAAAAAATTTAATGGCTTTATTATATAATTATCACACAAATATACCCATTTAAAATATATAATTAGTGATTTTTAGTTCATCTATTGAGTTACATGTCTATCACCACAATCTAACTGTAAGTTTAAAAAAAAAATCTATTTATTTATTTGGCTGTGTTGGGTCTTAGTTACGGCCTAGGAGTCTTCACTGTGTCATGGAGATCATTCGCTGGATACACAGACTCTCTAGTTGTGCCCAGGCACAGCTGGGGCATGCAGCCTTAGTTGCTCCGAGGCATATGGTATCTTAGTTTCTTGATCAGGGATCAAACCTGCATTGCAGGGTGTATTCTTAACCACTGGACCACCAGAGAAGTCCCTGTAAGAATTTCTTTATTATTCTATTAGCAATCATCATTCTCAGCCTGAGGCAACCAGCAGTTTTATGTTCTTTCTTTATGGATTTTCCTATTTTGGACGTTTCAGAAAAAAAATCATATAATGTATGGTCTTTTATGATGAATTCTTGAACTTAGTTTAATAATTTCAAGTTTATCCATGTCACAGCATGTATCAGTACCTCAATTTTTTGTGTGTGTTTGATTAATATTCCATTGCATAGATACATACCACATTTTGCTATCCATTCATCAGCTAATGGATCTTTGGTTTATTTCCACAGTCTGGCTGTTGGAATGCTAATGTGAAGGTTCATGTAAAAGTTTTTGTGTGGACATTTATGTTTTTTTTTTTTTTTTCTCTCTTGGATATATACTGAGCTTGAATCCACATTTAGTGCCAAAATTTTTAAATTAAATGTCACAAATAAGAAAATTATATTATTTATGAAAATTACAGCTGCTTCCTTGCATACTCCCAGTAGTCTCTCCCTACTTTTTATAAAAATTGATATAAATTAATATAGCATAAAATTAATTATTTTAAAGTTTATCTGTCATTGGCATTTAGTACAGATATTCACAGCATTGTAGAACTACTGCCTCTGTCTAGTTCCCGTAGCATTTTCATCAAGTCAGATGAAATGAAAATCCCATGACCATTGAAGTCATTTCGTATACACCTCTCGTCTTAGCTCCCAGCAGTCTGTCTCTATGTCTTGCTTATTCTGGATATTTTGTATAAATGAAGTCACATATGTGTGACTTTTTTTGTTTCTGGCTTCTCCTTAGCATGCTGTTTTCATAGTTTATCCATACTGCCTGTACACCAGAACTTCATTCCTGTGTGTGACTGAAGGGTCCTCTGCTGTTTTTATATACCACATTTTTTTTCATTCTCCATTGATGGACAGTGGTTTCTTCCCACATTTTGGCTATTTTGATTAATGCTGCTATAAACATATGTGTACTAGTCTCTTTGTGGACCTAACTTTTCATTTATATTCACTGTATACCTAGGAGTAAAATTTCTGGGCTGTGTGGTAATTTTACATTTTAACTTCTTGAGGCACTGCTAAACTTTTTCAGTGGTTGCACCATTTTTACATTTCCACCAGCACTGTACTAGAATTCTTATTTGTTCATATTCTTTCCTATCCAGTGCTTTATTTTCCTCTTATTAAAATTAGGGCCATCCTAATGGGTGTGAAGTGGTATCTTATGTAGTATTGATTTTCTTTTCCTCACTCACTAGTAATGTTAACCATCTTTTCATGTGCTTGTTGGCCATTTGTATACCTTCATTGTAGAAATATCTGTTCACATTCTTTGCCCATTTTAATATTCAGTTCAGTCACTCAGTCGTGTCCGACTCATGCGTGACCCCATGAATCACAGCACGCCAGGCCTCCCTGTCCATCACCAACTCCCATAGTTTACTCAAATTCATGTCCGTCGAGTTGGTGATGCCATCCAGCCATCTCATCCTCTGTCGTTCCCTTCTCCTCCTGCCCCCAATCCCTCCCAGCATCAGGGTCTTTTCCAGTGAGTCAACTCTTTGCATGAGGTGGCCAAAGCACTGGAGTTTCAGCTTCAGCATCAGTCCTTCCAATGAACACCCAGGACTGATCTCCTTTAGGATGGACTGGTTGGATCTCCTTGCAGTCCAAGGGACTCTCAAGAGTCTTCTCCAACACCACAGTTCAAAAGCATCAATTTTTCAGTGCTCAGCTTTCTTCACAGTCCAACTCTCGCATCCATACATGACCACTGGAAAAACCATAGCCTTGACTAGACAGACCTTTGTTGGCAAAGTAATGTCTCTGCTTTTTAATATGCTATCTAGGTTGGTCATAACTTTCCTTCCATGGAGTAAAGCGTCTTTTAATTTCATGGCTGCAGTCACCATCTGCAGTGATTTTGGAGCCCCAAAAAATAAAGTCTGACACTGTTTCTACTGTTTCCCCATGAGTTTTAAGAGTTCTTTATATATAGAGGATATTAAGCTCTTACCAGTTATGAATTGTAAATACTTTATCCCAGTTGGTAGGCTGTCTTCTCATGTTATTTAAATTTTTTTTTAATTTTTAATTGAAGGATACTTGCTTTACAATATTGTATTGCTTTCTGCCATACATCAACCTGAATCAGACACAGGTATACATATGTCCCCTTCTTCTTGAACCTCCCTCCCACCCCATACACCCCTCTAGGTTGTTATAGAACCCCATTTCAAGTTCCCTGAGTCATAGAGCAAATTCCCATTAGCTGTCTGTTTTACATAGGGTAGTGTATGTGTTTCCATGATAGCCTCTCCATTCGTCCCACTCTCTCCTTTCTCCCTCCACCTCTGTAAGTCTGCTCTCCATGTCTGTGTCTCCATTTCTGCCTGAAAATAGGTTCATCAGTACCATCATTATAGATTCCATGTGTATGCATTAATATATGATACATATTTTTCTGACTTACTTCATTCTGTATAATAGGCTCTAGGTTCATCCACCTCATGAGAACTGACTCAAATGCATTTCATCTTTCAAATGGACATCTAGGTTGCTTCTGTGGCCTAGCTATTGTACATAGTGCTGCAGTGAACACTGAGCTACATGTGTCTTTTCAGTTATATTCTTGATAATGTTATTTGATTGACTAAAGTTTTAATTTTGATGAAGTGTAATTTATATTTTTTTGTTGTTGCTTATCCTTTTGATATCAAATCTAAGAATCCTTTGCCCAGTTGGAGGTCTTGAAGACAACCCTTTGTTTTATATCAGTTCTTAAATAGGCTTCTTTGGTGGCTCAGTGGTAGAGAATCTGCCTGCCAGTGCAGGTAATGTGGGTTTGATCTCTGGGTTGCAAGGTCCCCTGGAGAAGGAATTGGCAACCCATTCCAGTATTCTTGCCTGGAAAATCCCATGAACAGGGGAGCTTGCAGGCTACAGTCCATGGGGTTGCAAAGATCAGACATGATTTAGCGTCTCAATAGCAACAGATAGTCTATGATCCACTTGGAGTTATTTTTGTATATGGAATGAGGAAGGAGTCCAGCTTTATTCTTTTGAATGTGGTGATCAGGTTGTTGCAGGACCATTGTTGCACATAGAAGAGACTGTTCCTTCTCCATTTAATGGTGTTGGAGCCACTGTCAAGTCTACTGAAGATGTTTGTGAGAGTTTATTTCTGGACTCTAAATTTTATTCCTTTGATCTGTATTTCTGCTCTTACGCTAGAATCATACTGCTTTGATTGCTTTAGCTTTGTAGTAAGTTTTGAATTCAGGATGGGTGAGTCCTTCTGTTTCTTTATCTTTTTCCAATATTATTTTGGCTATTTTGTTTACTTGCAGTTCCGTGTGAATTGGCTTGTCCATTTCTCCAAAAATGTCCTTTGGAATTTTCATAAGGAGTGAATAGAATATGTGGATTACTTTGGAGAGTATTGCCATAGTAACAAAATTAAAAATTCTGATCAATGAACATTGATGTCTTTTCATAAAGGTCTTTAATTTCTTTTCAGCAGTCTCTTGTAGTTTTCAGTGTACAAGTCTGTCACTGTTATTCTTTGGATGCTATTGTAAAGTGAAATTTTTTCTGGTTTCTCATTTTAAATGATCATTGCTCCTGTATAGAAAGAAAGGTAATAGTTGAGGTAATGTTATATCCTGCAACTTTGCTGAATTTATTAGCACTAGTATTCTGTGTGTCCGTATGTGTGTTTCTGTTGTGTGTGTGAATTATAAGGGATTTTCTGTGTATAGGATTATGTCATCTGCAAATAGAGGTAGTTTTACTTCTGCCGTTCTCATTTAGATGTCCTTTTTTTCTTTTCTTGCTTTATTACCCTGGCCAGAACTTACAGTACGTAATGTTAAAAGCAGTTGTGAAAATATTTTGGTCTTCTTCCTGATCGTAAGGGAAAAACTTTTAGTTTTTCATTTGCCATGGAATATAATGTGAAACGTGGGTTTCTCACAAATGTCCTGAATTAAGTTAAGGAAATTCCCTTCTATTCTTAGTTTGTTCAGTTGTTTTTTTTTTTTTAATCACGAAAGGGTGTTAGATTTTGTTAGATGGTTTTTCTGTGTATATGTAATGGTAACTGTGTGTTCTTTTCTTTGCTCAGTTTTTCTCTTTTGGCCATTCTTGACAGGTTATGGGGTCTTAGTTCCCTGCCCAGGGATTGAACTTGGGACCTCAGCAGTGAGAGCACTGAGTCCTGACCATGGGACTGCCAGGGAATTCTCTCCTTTGTTGTATTAATATGGTGTGTTACATTGAATTTTTTTGGATGGTTACCCTTTTTTGTTGTTGTGGAAGTATTTATTATTTTTCCATATGTGAGAATGCAATTTGGTGGTGTTAATTACATCCATATTGCTATGTAACCATCACTGTTAACTGAAGTAAAAACTTTCATCATCCCCAACATTTCTACCCTTTAAATAATAATTAATTGCTTTCTCTCTGGGCCCTGGTAACTTCACTTCTGTAATTGATCCTGCTAGTCTTGGAGGGTCTTTTGGGGAGGCAGGGGTGCAGGGAGGGGGTCATAAAAACTGGTGGCAGAAATATTGGGGAGTGCCCATCCACCTGAACTCATATTGAAGGCAGACATATTGCTTGGGCAGTTAGCATTATCGTGTTAATTTCTACTCTACAACCAAGTGATTCAATTACATGTACACATGTATATACTTGAATATACATGTATGTATTCTTTTCTGTTATGGTTTATTACAGGAGACTGAATATGGTTCCTTGTGCTGTATGATAGGACCTTGTTGTTTATCCATTCTCTCTATGTAACTAACATAGAGAGATAGTGTCTCTTGTCCCAAATTCCCAAGCCAAGCCTCCTCTCCCCTCTGCAACCACAAGTCTGCTGCTGTCTAGGAGTCTGTTTCTCTTGCATAGATAAGTTCATTTGTGTCATATTTTAGATTCCACATGTAGGTGATACCATATGGTATTTGTTCTTCTCTTTCCTATCTATTTTACTTAGTATGATAATATCTTAAGTCCATCCATATTGCTGTAAATGGCATTGTTTCTTTCTTTTTTACAGCTAAGAAGAATTCCACTGTATATGTATCCTGCACCTTTGTCCATTCTTCTATCGATGGACATTTGGGTCATTTCCGTGTGTTTGCTGTTGTAAATAATGCTGCTATGAACATAGGGGTGCATATATGTTTTCTAATTGAACTTTTCTCTGGATATATGCCCAGGAGTGGAAATGCTGGATCATACGGCAGCTCTATTTTTAGTGTTTTGAGAAATCTCCATACTGTTTAACATAGTAGCTGTACCAGTTTATATTTACACCAGCAGTATACAAGGGCTCGCTTTTCTCCACACCCTTTCCAGCATTTGTTATTTGTAGACTTTTTTTTTATAAAGTATCCTGGAATTTATTTAACAAGATCATATAAGACTTCTATGAATAAAACTATAGTGCTCAAAGGACACAGTGAAGTTGCTCAGTTGTGTCCGACTCTTTGCGACCCCATGGACTGTAGCCTACCAGGCTCCTCCATCCATGGGATTCTCCAGGCAAGAACACTGGAATGGGTTGCCATTTCCTTCTCCTATTTGTAGACTTTTTAATGTTGGCCGTTCTGACTGGTGTGAAGTGGTACCTCATTGTAGTTTTGATTTGCATTTCTCTGATAACTAGCAATGTTGAGCATCTTTTCATGTGCCTGTTGACCATTTGTATGTGTTTGGAGAAATAACTATTTAGGTCTTCAGCCCATTTTTTGATTAGGTTGTTTTCTTGATGTTATTGAGTTGTATGAACTGTTTGTATATTTTGGAAATTAAGTCCTTGTCAGCCACATCATTTGCAAATATTTTCTCCCAGTTTGTGGGTTATCTTTTTGTTTTGTTTATGGTTTTCTTTGCTATACAAAAGCTTGTAAGTTTGGTTAGGCCCTTTTTGTTTATTTTTGCTTTTATTTTTATTGCTTTGGGAGACTGACTAAAGAAAACATTGATTGATTTATGTCAGAGAAAATGTTTTGCTTTTGTTTTCTTCTAAGAGTTTTATGGTGTCATGTCTTATATTTAAGTCTTTAAGCCATTTAGAGTTTATTTTTGTGGATGGTGTGAGGATGTTTTCTGACTTCATTTGCATGGGGCTGCCCAACTTTTCCAACGCCACTTGCTGGAAGAGACACCTGTCTTTTCCCATTGTGTATTCTTGTCTCTTTGTTGAAGATTGATTGTAGGTATGTGGGTATAACTTCTGGGCTCTTTATTCTGTTCCATTAATCAGTATGTCTGTTTTTGTTCTAATACCATGCTGTTGATTAGCTTTCTGGAGAAGGAAATAGCAGCCCACTCCAGTATTCTTGCCTGGGAAATTCCATGGACAGAGGAGCCTGGTGGGTTACAGTCCATGGGGTGATAAGAGTTGGACCTGACTGAGCTCTTTCACTTTATAGTATTATCATCCGAAGTCTGGGAGGGTGACGCCTCTTGCTTTGTTCTTTTTCCTCAGGATTGCTTTGGCATTTCTGGATCTTTAATGGTTCCATATAAATTTTAAGATTATTCTATTTCTTTGAAAAATGTCATGGGTAATTTGATAGGGACCACATCAAATCTGTAGATACCTTTGGTGGTATGGCCATTTTAACAGTGTTCTTCCAATCTAGTAGAATGGGATATCTTACCATTTCTTTGGATTATCTTCAGTTTTATTAATAATTTGTAGTTTTCAGTTACCTCCTTGGTTAGGTTTATTCTTAAGAATATTTTTGGATGCAATTTAAAAAGGGATTTTTTTTTTTTTTTAACATTCCCTTTCTGATATTTCGTTGTTAGTGTAAAGAAATGCAACTGACCTTTGTGTGTTAATCTTATAGCCTGCTACCTTGCTGAATTCATTTATTAGTTCTAGTAGTTTTTGTGTTGAGTTTTTCATGTTTTCCGTAATAGTATAGTATTATGTCATCTATATATAATGACAATTTTACCTCTTCCCTTCCAATTTGCAAACTTTTTACTTCTTTTTCTTGTCTGATTGTTGTGGCTGGGACTTCGAGCACTATATTAAATATGAGTGTTGAGAGTGGGCATCCTTGTTTTGTTCCAGATTTTCACAGGAAGGCTTTCAGTTTTTCTCTGAGTATTGTCTTGTCTGTGGGTTTGGCATAAATGACTTTTATTTTGTTGATAAATAAAATGATTTATTATTTTATTATGTTGAGACATTAGGTTGGTGAGAAAGTAATTGCAGTTTTGAACCATGAATTTTAAATCATGAAAAGAAGTGAAAGTGAAGTTGCTCAGTCATGTCTGACTCTTTATAACCCCATGGACTATAGCCCTACCAGGCTCCTCCGTCCATGGAGTTTTCCAGGCAAGAGTACTGGAGTGGGTTGCCATTTCCTTCTCCAATCATAACTAGGCTCAAACACATCTTTATTAATCAAAATAGGAACCATTACAATCAGTGCATTTTTGCCAACAAGAAAAAAGTTCTTTGTTAATTTTTTTGGTGTTTGGGAGTGATTTTTATTCATACGTGAAAATTTCCAAGGGAGAAATTTTACTTTACAGTTTATAACTTTTCATTTTTCGTTTACATTTTTTGTTGCAATTTTCAGAGTAAACTTACTGCTCCCCACTTTCTGAGCCCTTTTAAACGATTATTAGGTTTTATTTTTTTGAGCAGTTTTAGGTTTACAGAAAAATTGAGTGGAAAAGACAAAGAATCCGCATGTACCTCATCATAAACTGTAAAATCCCACATAATGTATAATACAAAGAGTAAATTCTAGTATAACCTCTAATGTAGCTACTTAATAATAATGCAGTATTGGCTCATCAATTGGCATAGGAAATGGCAATCCACTCCAGTATTCTTCCCTGGAAAATTCCATGGGCAGAGGAGCCTGGTGGGCTACAGTCCATGGAACAAAGGGCTGGAGAAGACTGAGCATCTGAGCACATAGACGATGTGCTACATTAAGGTAAGATGTTAAGAGGAATATGTTTGTTTATCCCTGTAGCATAACAACTTGTGCTCTGGGATTCAATGAACTCTTGGAAAGCATTTTCTGCCGCCTGATAGTTGGTGGAAGCATTTTCCCTGCAAAAAGTTGTCGAGATACTTCAGGAAGTGGTAGTCGGTTGGCAAGAGGTCAGGTGATTACGGTGGATGAGACAAAACTTTGTAACCCAATTCATTCAACTTTCAAAGCATTGGTTATGTGCTGTGAGGTCGGGTGTTCTTGTGGAGAAGAGTTGGGCCCATATTGTTGACCAGTGCCCACTGCTTGAGTGTCAGTTTTTGGTGCATCTCAATTTGCTGAGTGCACTTCTCAGATGCAATGTTTCGCCGTAGTGGATCAGACAGGCAGCAGACCACCAAGCAACGACCATGACCTTTTTATGGTGGAAGTTTTTAGCTTTGGGAAGGCTTTGGAGCCTCTTTTCAGTCCAGCCACAAAGCTGGTCATCTCCATGTTGCATATAAAATCCACTTTTTGTTGTATGTCACAAGCTGATTGAGAAATGAATGATTTGTTGTTGTTGCATACAATAAGAGAAGATTTTTTTTAAATTTTCGGTCAGCTCACGAGGCACTTACTTATTGAGGTTTTTCACCTTTCCAGTTTGCTTCAAGTACTGAATGACCATAGAACGGTCAACATTGAGTTCTTTGTCAACTTCTTGTGTAGTTATAAGAGGATCAGCTTCAATGATTCTTTCAACTGGTCGTTGTCAACTTCCAGTTGTCTCCTTTGCAAAACCTTCTTGAACCACCAGTGCATTGTATGTTGTTAGTAGTTCCTGGGCCAGATGCATTGTTGATGTTCGAGTTGTCTCAGCTGCTTTCTGGCCCATTTTAAACTCAAATAAGAAAATTGCTTGAATTTGCCTTTTGTCTAACATCGTTTCCCTAGTCTAAAATAAATAGCAAATAATATGTCATTAGCAAAAAATATAAGATGAGAAATGCGCACTAAAGTGATATATAACATAACCACTTTTATTTGAGTGTATTCCAATATCAAACAGCAAAGTTCAGCAATACAAAACCTCAGTTACTTTTGCACCAACCTAATATGCCCTCTAGTCCCACTTTTGTAAGAGTTTTTATCATGAATGAAAGTTGAATTTTGTCATGCTTTCTCTGCATCTGTTGAAATGATGTTGAAATGGTTTTTGTTTTTTCTTTTGTTGATGTGATGTGTAACATTTACTGATTGGTATATGTTGAACCATCCTTGTGACCTTGAGATGAATCCAGCTTCATCATGGTGTATGATCTTTTTTTAAATTTTGTAGCCTTTTATTTTTTTCTTTTAGTTTTTTTTTCAATATATATTATTTTATTGAAGTATAGTTGACTTACAGTGTTTCAGGTGCACAGCAGGGTGATTCAGTTATACACATATATTATTTTTGAAATTATTTTCTATTATAGGTTATTACAAGATACTACAATTCCCTGTGCTACGCCGTAAGCCTTTGTTGCTTGTTACATATCTGTTTTTTTAAATTAGAAATCTAATATTATATTCATAATAAGTCAAATAGATGGAATCAAAATGTCATAACTTTTTTAGGCAAAAGTTGTTTTCTAAAATTTATATATTATACATTTTATTTATGTATATTATACATTTTATTTATGTATATTATGCAAAAGCTTTTCTACTACACTGATAAAGGCTTGAGAAAGAATATCAAAAAAGAAAGAGATGGAGAAATTGAAAAATACAAACTAAATGAAATGGAAACACTGAGTATGAAATAGAGTGAAACAAACTAGATAAAAGTAATAAAAGATCATCATATAGTCCAGTTGTTTTTAAATATGACTGCCCATTAGAAACATATCTGGAGCTCTGGAGGGAAAAAAGCAATACCTGGGCATTTGTATTTTTCAAAAATTGGAAGATAATTCTGATATGCATCTGAATTTTATAAAGTGATTACAGGTTTTTCTATTAAATGGTAGTTTTGGTGATAGAGAATTCTATAATTTTTCTGTTGACCAATCATGATACACTGTGTGGGGTCTGTAGATCAGTTAGTAAAGAATCTCTGCAATGCAGGAGACCTGGGTTCAACCCTTGGGTCAGGAAGATCCCCTGGAGAAGGAAATGGCAACCCACTCCAGTATTCTTGCCTGGAAAATCCTCTGGACAGAGGAGCCTGGAGGGCTCCAGTCCATGGCGTCGCAAGAGTCAGACACGACACACACCAAACCAATCATGATACAGTAGTATTAAGTGAGTAATAGTTACACAATCACAATAGTAAAAGATGTTCATCAGTTTTCACAATCAATAGCCAGACAAAAATAAAAGATAATTACAATTGCAAGCCATAATGGGAACATGATTAACTTAACAATATAAAATAATTACATACAACTTGATGGCGGGGGGCCAGGGAGAGTCAAGCAGAACGATGTGGTAAGTGGAAGTACATACATGTATGTGTTTTTATCTGCCCAGCCAGTCTGTGTCTTTCGATTGGTGCATTTAATCCATTTACATTTAAGTTAATTATTGATATGTATGATCTGTTACTGTTTTCTTAATTGTTTTGGGTTTATTTTCTGTAGGTCTTTTCCTTCTCTTGTGTTTCCTGCCTAGAGAAGCTCTTTTAGTATTTATTGTAAAGCTGGTTTGGTGGTGCTGAATTCTCTTAATTTTTGATTGTCTGGAAAGCTTTTGATTTCCCCATCAAATCTGAAGAAGAGTCTTGCTGGGTCGAGTATTCTTGGTTTTATCTTTGTCTCTAATTTTTGTCAGTTTGATTGCTATGTGTCTCAGTGTGTTCCTCCTTGGGTTTATCCTTCCTGGGACTCTGCTTCCTGGACTTAGTTCACTGTTTCCTTTCCCATGTTAGGAAAGTTTTCAGCTCTTATCTCTTCAAATATTTTCTCAGGTTCTTTCTGTCTCTCTTCTCCTCCTGGGACCCCTATAGTGTGGATGTTCATGCATTTAATGTTGCCCCAGAGGTTTCTTAGGTTGTCTTCATTTCTCTTCATTCTTTTTTCTACATTCTGTTCTGTGGCAGTGATTTCCACCATTCTGTCCTCCAGGTCATTTATCCATTCTTTTGCCTCAGTTATTCTGCTATGGATTCCTTCTAGTGTATTATTCATCTCTGTTTGTTTATTCTTTAGTTCTTCTAGGTCTTTGGTAAGCATTTCTTCTCCATTGTTTTCCCAACTCATGGATCATCTTCACTATCTTTATTCTGAATTCTTTTTCTGGAAGGTTGCCTATCTCCATTTAGTTGTTTTTCTGGAGTTATATCTTGTCCCTTCAGCTGGGATGTAACTTTCTGTTTTTCATCATGATTAGTTTTCTGTAGTCTAATTTTCTGTAACAGAAACAAAAATGTATTTTTTTCTGTGGGACTGCTTCTTGCTTCTTCTGTTTTCCTTCTGATGGATAAGGCTAAGAGACTTGTGTAAGCTTCCTGATGGAGGGATGAGTGATGGGAAAAACTCTGGTGGGCAGAACCTTGCTCAGTAAAGCTTTAATCCCATTATCTGCTGATGAGTGGGATTGCACTCCCTCCCTGATAGTTGTTTGGCCTGAGGCAACTCAGCACTAGGCTCTATGGTAGGATTAACTGGTGAACTCCAAGAGGGTTTATGCCAAGGGGGTCCTTCCTGGCCTAATGCTGCCAGTGTCCCTGTCCCTGTGGTGAGCCCCTGCCGACCCACACTCCACAGGAGACCCTCCAGCACTAGCAGGTATTTTTGGTTCAGTCTCTTGTGGGGTCACTGCTCCTTTCCTCTGGGTCTTGGTGTGCAAAAGACCTTGTTGGTGCACTCCAAGACTGGAGTCTCTGTTTTCCCCAGTCCTGTGGGAGACCTATAATCAAATCCCGCTGTCCTTCAAAGCCATGGATCTGGCTTTGAAGTTCCCAGTCCCTTTGTCGGATCCCCAGGTTGGGAAGTCTGATGTGGGGTTCAGAACCTTCACAGCAGTTGGAGAACTTTGCCATTACTGTTCTCCCGTTTGTGCGTCACCCATCCGGCGGGTATGGGATTTGATTTTATCGTGATTGTGCCCCTCCTACAATCTCACTGTGGCATCATCTTTGTCTTTGGCTGAGGGGTGTCTTTTTTTGGTGGGTTCAAGCATCCTCCCGTCGAGGAGGAGCTATAGCGTTGCAGTTTTGCAATTTTGGTGTTTTCACTCTGCCATCTTGAATCGGAAGTCCATGGTGTATGATCTTTTAAGGTGTTGTTAGATTCAGTTTGCTAGTCTTTTACTGAGAATTGTGCATTAATATTCATCAAAGATATTGGCCTGTGCATTTCTTTTTTGGTAGTGTCTTTGTCTAGTTTCCGTGTCAGGGTTATGGTTGCCTCATAGACTGGGAGTTTTCCCTCTTGAGTCTTTTGTAAGAGGTTTGAGAAGAATTGGTATAAGTTCTTTGTATGTTTGGTAGAATTGAACTGTGAAAGCCATCTGATTCTGTGCTGGTGTTTGTAGAGAGGTTTTCAAATTTTTTTTAGAATTACTGATTCTATTTCACTTCTAATGATTGGTCTGTTTAAATTATGTGCATCTTGGTTCAGTTTTGGTGGGTTGTATGTTTCTAGAAACTTACAAGTGGTTGGATTTTTTTCACATATAATTGTTCATAGTGTTCTCTTATGACCTTTTGCATTTCTTCAGTATCAATTGTTATTTTTCTTTTTTCATTTCTTATTTTGTTCATTTGGGTTCTTTCTCGGTGAGCCTGGCTAGAGGTTTGTCAATTTTGTTTACTCTTTCAAAGAACTAGCTATTGGCTTCATTGATTTTTATCCCCCCCCCCCCCCCCGCCATTGTTTTAAAAATCTCTTTTATTTCCTACCTGATCTTTATTATCTCTTTCTTTCTATTGACTTTTAGGTTTTGTTTGTTCGTTCTTTTTTCTGATTCTTTTAGATGGTAGCTTACGTTATTTGATATTTTTCTTGTTTTTTTGAGGAAGGCCTATATTTCTGTGAACTTATCTCTAAGAACTGCTTTTGCTACATCCCATAGATACTGTGTTGCTGTGTTTTCATTTTCATTTGTCTCAAAGTATTTTTAAAATTTTCTGTTTGATTTCATTGTTGACCCATTAGTTTTATAGGAACATGTTGGTTAGTCTCCATGTAATCTTTTTTTTTTCTTTTCTCTTTTTCTGTGATTGATTTATATTTTTTATGCCATTGTGGTCAGAAAGATGCTTGAAATAATATCTGTATTCTTAAATTTGTTGAGGCTTGTTTTGTGCTGTAGAGAATGTTCAATATGTACTTGATAAGAATGTGTGTTCTGGTGGGTTTTTTTTTTTCCTTTGGATGTAATTTCCTGAAAATATCAAGTAAGTCTGACTGTTCTGTTGCACCATTTAGGATCTCTGTTGGCTTACTGATTTTCTGTCTAGAAGCTCCATGCATTGATCTAAGTGGGGCATTAAAGTATCCTAGTATTGTATTCCCACCAGTCTCTCTGTCACTTTTTGTTTAGCATGTTTGGGTGCTCCTGGACCGGCCGCATGCTGATGGGTGTAACTCCCTCTCCTTGTGTTACCCTTCTGTCGTTTTCTTTGTGGCCTTTGTTTTCTCTGATTGAATGTCGCCACCCTGCTTTGTTTTCATGCACTCCATTTTTTACATCCCCTCTTTGCGTCTGTGTGTTTCCTTTGCCCTAAATTGGGTCTCTCTCTCTCTCTCTCCTTTTTCTGGCTGCACTAAGTGGCTTGTGGGACGTTAGTTCCCTGACCAGGGATCAAACTTGCGCCCTTGGCAGAGTGCCAGCCACTTTTCCCTACCTCATGTCTTTTGATTGGAGCATTTAGTTCATTGACATTTAAAGTGGTTATTGATAGAGATGTTTTTATTGCCATTTTAATCCTTGCCTTACTTTTGAGTTCGTATTTCTTTTTTGTTCTTTCCTTTTTCCTTTTGTGGTTTGATGATTTTCTTTTGTGTTATGTTTGTGTTCTCTTTTTGGTTTTTTTGTGAATCTATTGTATGTTTTTGATTTGTGGTTTCAAGTATGTTAACCCATTACCATGATGTTTCTTTGCTTTAGACTAATAGTCATATAGGCTCAAACACACTCCTAAAAAAAAAAAATCTGTGTTTTTTTACTCTCCGCTTTTTATGATTTTGATGTCCTCTTTTACATCTTTGTGTTTATTCTTTTGCTGTTCTTTTGTTGTTGTTCATGTGGTTGTAACTTTCAGAAAAATATATCTTTTCTTTTAATTTGTATACTGGCTTATTTAAGTGACTCACTTGAGAATTGTGATTTTCTCTTTATTATGGCTGCTTGATTTTTTTCCTTTTTTTATTTAGAGAAAACGTCAGTATTTCTTTTAGAATAGGTTTAGTTTGTATTCTTTCAGTTTTTGCTTGTGTGAGAAATTCTTTCTTTCTCCCTATATTCTAAATGATAATCTTGCTGAGTAGAGTATTGTAGGTTGCAGATTTCTATCCCTGTCAGTACCTTGGTTGTGTCTTGCCACTTCTGGCCTGCGGCATTTCTGTAGAGAATCAGCTGATAGCCTTACAGGGTTTCTCTTGCAGTTAACTTTTGTTTTCCTGTTGCTCCTTGGAGAATCCATACTCTCTTTAACTTTTGTTGTTTTAATTATAATATATCTTGGTATAGGTCTGTTTTGGATTCAACTTGTTTGGGACCCGCTATGCTTCCTTACCTGGATTATCTGTTTCGTTCGTGAGGTTTGTGAAATGTTTAGCTATAATTTCTTCAAATACATTTTTAATTTGTTTCTTCTCTTTCTGGAATCCCAATTATGTGTGGATTGGCACACTATATTTTATTTATATATATATATATTTATATATATATATCTTCCACATAAATACTATATATATCCCATAGGTTTCTTGTATTGCTTTCAGTTTTCTTTTTTCCATTTGACTTTCTGCCTCCTATTCTGATTGGATAATTTCCATTATTCTGTCTTCCAGATCACATATTCATTCTTCTGCATTATTCAGTCTGCTATTTATTGCCTGTAGCTTGGGTTTTGTCTCAGCAAATGAGTTTCCTAATTTTTCTTGGCTTCCCTTTCTAGTGTCTAGTTTCTTTTTACAGTAGTCCACATTTCTATTGATAGCCTTTCTTAATTCCTTGATTATATTCATTGCCTCCTTTTTGAAGTTGGTGTCTTAAACTGACGAGATTTGTTTCATGGTTTGTTCTTTCAGGGGAATTCTCTTGATCTTTTAATTGGTAGTGGTTACTTTGCTTTTCTATTTTACTTATATTTCTTACTCTATGAGTAAGTAACAGTTTTCTGCTGTGGTCTTAGAGGGGTCTTTTTATGTGGGAGCATCCCTTGTAGTCTCCAAGTTTTAACAGTTTTGGTGTGAGAGCTGCTTTTAGTATGGATGTCTGCTACCCCTTTCCTCAGTGTGTGCTGGCTTTTATCCCCTTGATAAAGGGGTGTACCTGGTGTTGTGACCAGAGCCTGCGCTGGAAGTTGAGCGTGGCCACCTCTTTGCTCTGTGGTTGTCATAGCCCTGTTATGGGCAGAGTCTGCTCCTTAATTGTAGGAGTGAAAATCACTCAGTCGTGTCCTACTCTTTGTGACCACCTGGACTGTACAGTCCATGGAATTCTCCAGGCCAGAATACTGGAGTGGGTAACCTTTCACTTCTCCAGGGGATCTTCCCAACCCAGGAATTGACCGGGGTCTCCTGCATTGCAGGCAGATTCTTTACCAGCTGAGCTATCAGGGAAGCCCATGGTTGGAGGAGTGGAAGCCCTCAGTTTCTGAGCTGGGTATGAGGTAGATGGGGTGGAGCATTCCTGTTGGTGGAGAAGCCGTTGAGTCTTCCTCTGCTGGAGCTGTCACTGGGGCGTGTGCTCTGTGGTGTCACCTGAAACCTATTGTGTAAGCTCACGAAGTACACTGCTGCTGGCACTGTCCTCATCCCTGGTTCAGCTGTGGGAATGCTGGTTGTCGGCCCTGGTGTCCCTCAGGCACTGCGTTTACAAAACTACCGGTGGGTATCCACCAGTTTAGATCCAGTGAAGTCTGGTACCAGGACCAGAGTAACTGCAGTGCGGGAACTATGGAAGCAGCTCACCCTGGCCCAGCCTCCGTGTGCGTACTCCCACACAGCCCACAACTGCCAAGGCCAGACCTATCCCAGCCTTGGGGGCACCCGTTGTCTACTTGGATGTCCTACAGGTGCTGAGTATAAAAAGCCGGCAGCCTCGCCACTTTTCTTGAGTAATCTTTTGCTTGATTGTTGCAGACCTTTTTCATTGTTCATAATGGTTCTGGAGTTGTGGTAGTTTTTCTTTCCCCTGTTGAGTTGTTATTTTTGTGGAGGGACTGGCCTTTAAAGTTGCCTATTCCTTCATTTCTTCTGATGTCTTCCAGACACATTTGACTGTTACAGCCTTTGTGCAAAGTATTTTGGGAGTTTATTTTTTGTAATCATTGTTGGGCCTTGTTTTTCTCTTTTTGGCAACACCTCACAGCATGTGGGATCCTAGTTCCCTGACCAGGGATCGAACCTGCACCCCCTGTAGTGGAAGTGGGGAGTCTTAACCACTGGACCACTGGAGAAGTCCCCCAGACCTTGCTTTTATTAGGGAAAATCAAGTAAGGATGGAATCTGGTGAAGAAGTTAAACTGATGGATAGTAGTTTAGGTTCTGCATGTAATTTGTAATCACCATGAAAGAGTTTTATCACGTGGTATGTAGAGTTGACTTGTTAGTAGTAGTTTTTTATAAACAACAGATAAATCTGTCTACCACCTGTGTTTGTAACAGCCCACCAGCCAAGAATAGTTTTTTTGTTTTTGAGTGAGATCAAATCAAAAAGAAAATATTATGTAACATGTTAAAATGATACAAAATTAAAATTTCAGTGACCAAAAAGTTCTGTTGAAACATGGGTCTTTTATGTGTTGTCTGTGGCTACCTTTGTGCTATAATGGAAGAGTTGAGTGGTTGGGAAAACGATTGTATGAAATATTTACTATTTGGATGTTAACAGAAAAAGTTATCACTCTCCTCTGTAAGTTATCCTGAGAACTATTCTAAATGGTCTTGTAAGGACCATACTTGTTTACAAATTCTGGTGTGTTATGTCAAAATATTGTTCATAAACGCATCTCATATTTTAAGTTTTAATGAATTAAAATAGTAATTCATTAGTTAAATTAACTGCAAATATAACTTTTCTGGTTAATGGGAAAGATGTTTATAGGTAGTCTGATACTCATATTGTTAGTTGGTTAGCATTTCTTCTTACTCTCTTAATACTCTTCCTTGGTTTTCAGAAAGGTGGATAAAAAGTTCTGTGTTCCTGTAATACTGTTACAGCATTTTTCATATACGTTTTGATTATTGTTCTGTCCTGTATCCCCCCAGTAAACTTACAACTTCAAGCTTGGGATTGTGTTGTCTTTATTTTGTATCTTTGAGTCGTGCTACAGTTTCTCATAAGTAGGTAAGCAGCAAATACTTTTAGGAGGAAAGAATGAATATTCTGTTAGAGAAATATCTAAGTCATTTCTCATTCTTGATCTTCAGAGAGGAAAGAGATTAAACCTAGATGTGTATTTTAGAGATGTAAATTAAAATAAGTAGGGACTTGCCAGAGACTGAATCAGTTTTAGGAAATTATTATACATTCAAAGTACTACTGGCCAAAACTGTTACCATCTTTTAACTCACCAAAGTATAAATTGTACATATTTATTACTTCATTGATTTTGTTTTGGGGCTGTGTTATGAACTATGTGATCACAAAAGACGAGGGTTAATTTTCCGTGGTCAGTAGAAAAGATAACTTGAATTGCATTTATGTTATTGGAAGTAATAAATAGTATTTAAAAAGTCTTATTCAGAGGTTATTCTTGGAAGGGCAAATAATGTTAAAGCTTTGTCTATGATATGTATAGTATATTATTTAAACCACATGGAAAAGGATATTTTATATGTCACTTAATAATACACAAGGTAAAACTCTAAAAATATCTCTAGAATGGCAAGTTGATACATCCTGTCTGCATTTTACAGTAAAGCTTATTTGTGATGTGAAACATTCAAATTAGAAAATTCTACCTTTTCTTCATTTTAGTGTCTTCAAACAGTATTTTGAAATTGAAGTGTTAAAAACTAAATTGTTCCTTTAGATTTTATGATTGCAAATTCTGAATACTGTCTACATTTTACCTGAAATGTTTAAAATAGGTTTTGTCATTACTTTTCCTGATTAGCACTGTATGAATCTAAAAGGATTGTGTTGGAAGAGTTTATAATAACTTAGAAAAGTTAAAAAAAAATTGGTTTTCAAAAATCCCCCTCTGGTGATATGCTCAGGTTTTTCTTTTAACTCTAGATCTTAGTTCAGAGTCCAGGCCCAGACTTTGCAGCGAGCAAGATGATAGATACCCAGACTTAGGGAATCAGTCAGAATTGAGCTCAGCAATTAATGATGTCCCATTGGAAATTTTCTGTTTTGGGTTTCTCAGTAGTAAATGGAGGTTAATACCACACCTATTAGCATTTTTTATGATTCCATTATATTACATGTAAAAGATCTTGGTACATGGTTGAAGGTTTTCAGAAATGTTTTTTCCTCTAAATGTAGAATTCAAGTTGGTCCCAGTTTCTAAAGGATCAAAGTTTTTCTTTAAAGATTCAAATACTGATCCACAAACATTGGATTTTCAAGTTGTGTGGGTCACCGATTAGCTCAGCATATTTACTTTACTTTGGTAGATTTAAGACCTGTGGGCTTTTCATCATTTGAGTTGGTGTTTGAGCCTATTTGTTCACCAGAAACTTCAGATACATCATTTTCATAAATCCAACAGGTTTGGCATTGAGAATCTACATGGAGAAACTGTGAAACTTGTTTTTTGGTTCATTCCTGTTTGTATCAGGGTCCTTTCAGCACATGCTGTAGCTTTCTTTTCTCAACAGCTCTTTGTATTTTTATTTCTTCTTCTGTGTGGAAATCAAACCATATACCACTGAAGGGGACTAGTTAAATTTCTGGAATATTCCAAGTAGACTGCTAGCAGCCAGAGGAGAAAATGCCCATTGGCTGTGGTTTTTAAGAGTGTGACATTTTAGCAGGTACTTTGCACCTCTGTGCATGCAGCTGTTGTTTTCCCATTTACATGCAAGTAGGACTTAAAGCTGCTTTATGTTGCAGGGAATAAAATGGAAGATACAAACTTTTACACTGTCTCATTAAGTTATTTTTTTATCTTTCATTTATTCATTCATTATTCAACAAATATTGAGCATTAACAATATGCCAGACACTGTTTTAAGTACTGGGAATATAGTGACCCTCCTTTGAGTACTGTGGGGAAGGCTAACATTAAACTGGATACTCCACGATACTTAACGTAACTACAGTTAAACTGAGGATTAGGAAGAGAAGTAGGGAATTCCCTGGCAGTCCAGTGGTTCAGACTCTGTGCTGTCACTCCCAGGGGCCTGGGTTTGATCCTTAGTCCAGGAACTAAGATCCTACAAGCCACACTGTGCAACCCCCCTCCTGGTGGCAGCGCCCCCCACCCCCCCACCCCATCCCCTACAAAGAAAGAAACGGGGAGGGGGAGAGGAAAAGTATAGGGAACTTGGAGCTTGCATCCCAGGAAGACTTGATATACTTTGGTGCTTACTTAGGGAGTTTTCCCTAAGAATGTGGAGACTGGGAATCCAAAGATTAAGTAAGAGTTAACTGGGACATAAAAGGGATTGGGAGGGTAGTGGTGAGAGTGGGAGAAATGAAATTTCTTTTTTCTTTGAATGTGTTAGTATCTTTTAAAAAATTTTTTATTGAAATATGGTTACACTGTTGTGTTTAATGTGTATAGCAGAGTGACTCAGTTATATATGTATTCTTTTTTTAGATACTTTTCCATTATAGGTTATTACAACATGGCTCCATGTGCTGTACAACAGGTCCTTGTTGGTTATTTATTTTAGACATAGTAGTGTGTATATTTTAATTCCAAACTCCTAATTTATCTCCACTTCTCTTTCCCCTTTGGTAACCATAAATTTGTTTTCTGTGTCTGAGTCTGTTTCTGTTTTGTTAATAAGTTCATTTGTATCAGCTTTTTAGATCCCACATGTACATGATATGATTTATTTTTGGCTTCACTAGTAGGAGATAATCTCTGGGTCCTTTCATGTTACTGCAGATAGCATTATTTCATTCTTTTTATAGGGGAGAAAGGAACTGAAAGACCATTTTAGGCAGAGGAACCAGCTTGAGCAAAGGCTAAAAGGAACTATAGTTATTTAGTAAGTGTGCAAAGTCTGTGAGCTTATGATTGAATCTTGGGCATCCTGAGGATCTGCCTTTCAGATTTCCTTTCTTTTTTTAATTCAGAGATAGATTGTGTACTCACATTGACTATGGTGAGAGGAAACTCTTTATACCAATGCCCAGATATTCTCTCTCTCTCATGATGCCTTCTAAATAAATTATTTGTTTCAGTTAAGATTTTAGAGCCATTCTTTTTTGTTTCCTGCTTGAAAATGGCATTTTACAACCTTATATGCTGTAAAAGACTTATAGTGAAAAGTGTTTAAGTCAGCCAGTTTCTGTCCCTGGTAAATCAGTTTATCAGTTCTTATGTGTTATCCTTTGAGATATTTTATACATATGTAAGCAAATGCATATACTATTCACCTCATTTTTTTTTTTAAATAATGGTGGCACACATTGTTACTTTTAGTGTAAAAATATTTTAATAGCTAGGTTTTTTTTAGAATTTTTATTTTGTGTTGGGGTACAGTAGATTAACAATGTTGTGATTCAGCTCATCTAGACTATTACAGAGTACTGAGCAGAGTTCCTTGTGCTATACAATAACTCCTGTTGGTTATCTGTTTTCTTTTCTTTTTGGCTGCATCACACAGCTTGTGGGATATCTTAGTTCCCACACCAGGGTTTGAACCCTGGGTCCCCCACAATGAGAGCACAGAGTCCTAACCACTGGACAGCCAGAGGGTTCCCTGTTTTTTTAAATATAGTCGTGTTTACATGTGAATTCCAAAGTTCCTGTTGGTCTGTCCCCCAACCCCCATAACCATAAATTCGTTATGTAAGACTCTGTCTCAATCTGTTTTGTAAATAAGTTAATTTATGTCATTAAAAAAAATTTCCTCATATAATCAATATCATATGTTTGAAATGGAATCTCATCTAGAACATCAGTATAGAACAGAAAAAAGATGGAGCGGCTTTAATTTGGGATGGAGAAAAGGCTATTTTCTTCTTCCTCTCTGGGCAGACCTTGAGGGACTCTTCAAGATACACTCTCTGAGGAACACAGATGAGACTACTATTTGGATGGAGTTTCAGCAGAAGGATTGTGAGAAGTCCAGAGGGAGAGATCACCTAAACCAGTAAATGTAAAATATGTTGTTCCAGGGGGAAAAAATTTGGTGTCACATGTGGAGGAGGGCAGGGGGGAAGGCAGCCAGTCCACCTGTGTTTGGGCTGTCTTGAAACTATTTCTGTTGTTTAGAATAGTCTATTAATAGATAATAAATGTTAACTAAATGTTCCTTTAGAGATATATACTCAACTATGATGAAGGAAAATATATCTGGGGATTTGCTTCAAAATAATCAAGATATGAGGTTTGTAGATCATTACAGCTTGTACCAAAATTCTCGCATCCTGGGCCTCTCCATTGTATGAAAGAGCTGGTGGTGTAGAGTGTTAAGACTGGAAAGACATACCCTTAGGAAAAAGACACTAGAATAGATGGCCACATATTCTAGTCTTCTTGTTATCTTGAGGAAATCACTTAGGTATGGCAAAAAGCATTGCTTTTTTTTTTTTTTTTAAGGTATACGAGAACATATAAAGTTAGATTGAGTAAAATTTGCTCTTTTTTTTTTAAATTGCAGAAGGCTATACACGTTGTTTTACTGAGTTTTCTGAGGGCATCTTTGTTTTAAACTTGAGCTGACACAAGTTTAGTACTAACTGTTAGTGACTTGTCTCTTAACAGTATTGATTAATTTTGACTCAGATAAAGAAGTACAGTGAGGAGAACAGATATCTTTTCTGAAGAGACTGAGGCATCTTCTGTTAGTTGAATTATAATGTAAAGGTATTGTGAGCAACGTTGCCTGGTGAGAGTTTATGAGCAGAATCCCCTTACTGAATGAGAGGGTAAGGTCACTAACTGTGTTGAGGTTGAGTATAGTTACGGATACTAAAGGCTGATGTTTTTATTTGTTTTTCTGTGTTGTGATATAGTGAAAAGAGGACGTGGCTCTGTTTGGCATTTGACCAGCTTACTTCCCATTTCTGAGCCTCAGATTCTACACCTAAAACAGAGAGATAGTAATTGATATCTGCCTCATTGTTACTATGAGGTTTAAAATAGAATATACATTTTCATTTTCTACTACTTGGGGTATCAGAAAAATGCTTCCTTTTTTCTGTGTGACTTTACATTGGAAATGTATATAGTCAGTTACCTCTTGTGTCAGAATACCTCTTTTTAAAATTTTTCTTACCTCTTCTCCCCCACCAGAACAAACTCACTCAGGCCTATAATTACAATAAAATACTAGCTAGGTATATGATTTGTTTTCAACCTTGGCTGTTCATCAGCATCACCTATGGATCTAAAAACTAGATGCCAAAAACCTCGCTTTGTATATATTGAATCAGAGTCTCCAGGCCTGTGGGTGGGTGTGAGGGTCTGGCTAGGGTTGAGAACCATTGATCTGCTGCTTCTGGCACTCAGAAACAAATCTCTAAAAGGCATAGACTAAAGCAGAAGTCAGAGGGAAAATAAGCCCCAGGTCATACCCAACAGTTACATGGTACAATGATGAATGGGAATTGTGGGGACATAATAGCTTCTCAAACAGCAAAAGAAAAATTTGTGGACAGAAAGACTGTGCGAAATGAAGTTGATTTATGTTGTAATGTTTTGGCATTAAGTTTTCTATTGTAGCAAAAATGCTTCTGGTCAGTGTTATGAAATTCTCCAAATTTAAGAGTTCAAGGATATCTCCAAACTAATGTTTGAATCATTCAGTTCCAATATAACATACAGGCGTAATGGCACAGAGCAGTTTCTTTTCTTGCATCAGGCCAGAGAGCATAGCTCTCCTCTCTTGTTCTAGCCTTTTGGGGTTGTAGAGGGCTGCACACTTTCAGGCCTGTCTTCTGCGCTGTTATCAAACCTGTTTTATTGTGGGTTTGAGAATTTTTATGGCATAAAGCCAAAGGTCTGGGCTAAGCAGGAATGCCTTGGCCTGCATGTTTCTGTTCTACCTCTTGAGCAGGCTGCCTTTTGTGAGCAGCTTCATGCTACATCCAGGCGGGGCGTCCACGGATAGTCTCCTAGCCTCAGCCCTAGTTACCGTGTGGTCCTCAATACACCTGTTTCCATGACTAACTAGCAGCTGCTCTGCTTTCCAGCTTTCAGTGGGCCAATTCCCTGCTTTTCTGCTGTCCTTTTCCAAGACTTCAGTGATTCTCTTTGATCTATTGTCAATGACTTTCTCTTTGATCTGTTGTTCCTAATATTTAGCCAGTAAGTAAGAGGTCACTTCTTAGTAACAATTAAGTTGTACACAATAATTAATATTTAGTCTTTTGCCTCAGCTTGCTGTAGGTTAAAATTGTAATGCTGCCAGAAGTCGTTTATCTGACTACTCTTCACTAGATTTTTTTTTGCTACCTGGGTCTCAGATCCCCTTTTCTTCTCAGTGACAATTAATGGACCTCGCTCTGACTCCCATCTGCAGTGGAGCGAGGACTGGTGGGAGGAGACTTAAGGCTCCAGGTCACTCCATGTCTGCGATTGGTATGGTGAAGTAGGGGTCAGAAGATGCTGACTTCCTATCCCCACCTTTTGTTAAAGCTCTCTACACTTCTGCCAAGGTCACTCTTTGTTTCTCTTTTCTTGTCTGCTGTAAATATGGGATAATAAAAACTGCTGCCTACCTCACCTGGTTGTTTTTGAGATTCATATGATATAATGGATGTTAGAAGAGCTTTGACAACTAGAATACACACGAACATTTATTTGACTGTAGCTGTGAGCAAGGTGGGAGTAAAGCAGATGCTTAAAGTAGTATTTTACTTTCTGTTCTAGAGTTGAACGTTTCCTTTGCAGTTCTGGATTGATACTGGGAAAGGAAATCACAATTCTCATTAGGTAGAAGAATTGTAATCACTGACTAAAAATAGCTATCATTTATTTTTGATTTCTTGTACTGGATTAAAAATAGTATTAGAGTTGTACAGCCTCCTACAAAATTGGAGGCATTATTATCCTACTTTCACAGGCAGAGAAACAAACTGCCAACTCAAAGAGGTAAAGTGACCCTTCAGAGTCTCACAGGTGGTTTAAGAGCATAGCAGGAATTAAGCCCATACATTTCTGTTACGCTGACTGGCAGTGTATGCAGTTCCTCATTAATTATAAGCAAATGTATATGAAGGTTTAAGACTTTAAATTTAGTCAGTGTAAGTTCAGTTCAGTTCATTTCAGTTGCTCAGTCGTGTCTGACTCTTTGCGACCCCATGAAACACAGCATGCCAGGCCTCCCTCTCCATCACCAACTCCCGGAGTTCACCCAAACCCATGTCCATTGAGTCGGTGATGCCATCCAACTATCTCATCCTCTGTCATCTCCTTCTCCTGCCCTCAATCCCAGCATCAGGGTCTTTTAAACTGAGTCAGCTCTTCGCATCAGGTGGCCAAAGTATTGGTGAATCACAAATGCACAGAATAGTATAGCTATTTATCTTGTTACCCTACTTATCTCACAGTCATGGACAAGTCCTTTGGTCCCTCTGTCTTTCACAGTCTCTTTGGCAATAGTTTATCCCTCAGAGAGGACACTCATGTTTTAATAAGTTCTAGAAAGTGAAAGTCGCTCAGTCATGTTCAACTACACAGTCCATGGAATTCTCCAGGCCAGAATATTGGAGTGGGTATCCTTTCCCTTCTCCAGGGGATCTTCCCAACCCAGGGATCAAACCCAGGTCTCCCACATCGCAGGCAGATTCTTCACCAGCTGAGCTACTGGGGAATCTTAATAAATTATAATACTATGTAAATTATATAATAGCATCAGAATTGTGTTACTACTTAAATATTCTTAGGTCAATTATTTTGAATTTGAAATGTTTCTCTAAACATAGTGTTAAATGGAGGTTAAGTGCCTGTGCTAAGTTGCTTCAGTCGTGTCCGACTCTGTTCGACCCCATAGACGGCAGCCCACTGGCTCCCCCGTCTCTGGGATTCTCCAGGCAAGAACACTGGAGTGGGTTGCCATTTCCTTCTCCAATGCATGGAGGTGAAGCTGCTCAGTCGTGTCTGACTCTTAGTGACCCCATGGACTGCAGCCTACCAGGCTCCTCCCATGGGATTTTCCAGGCAAGAGTACTGGAGTGGGTTGCATTGCCTTCCTGCTGTATTAATTCTTAAAGTAATTGAAGTAATACCTTTGCAAAGAAACACAGTGAATAATATTGTAGCAGCTACTTTTGAGTTGTAATTTTGTGTTAGGCCCTTTATAACTTTGTAAGTTTGACTTCAGAGATTCAGTGTTTTTTTTAATTTATTAATTAATTTTGACTGTCCTAGGTCTTCCTTGGTACATAGGCTTTTCTCTGGATGCAGAGAGTTGGGGTCACTCTTTAGTTGTGCTGCACAGGCTCCTCATTGTGATGGCTTTTCTTGTTGTGAAACACAGGCCCTAGACTGCACGGGCTTCAGTGGTTGCAGCATGTGGGCTCTAGAGCACAGGCTCAGTAGTTGTGGTATATGGGTTTAGTTGCCCCATGGCGTGTGGAATCTTCTCACATCAGGGATCGAACCCATCTCCTGCATTGGCAGAAGTATTCTTTACCACTGAGCCACCAGGGAAGCACCAGAAAATTTCTGTGTAGCATTCAAATGTATTTATTCTTCTTCACTTGCTCATTCATGTCTGACTCTTTGCAACCCCGTGGATTGCAGCATGCCAGGCTTCCTTGTCCTTCACCATCTCCCAGACTTTGCTCAGACTCATGTCCATTGAGTCGGTGATGCCATCCAGCCATCTCATCCTGTGTCGTCCCTTTCTCCTCTTGCCCTCAATCTTTCACAGCATCAGGGTCTTTTCCAGTGAGTTGGCTCTTTGCATCACATGGAGGTATTAGAGCTTCAGCATCAGTCCTTCCAGTGAATATTCAGGGTTGATTTCCTTTAGGGTCAAACATATAGGTACTATGTAATTAGCCAGGTACCTGTCCAACATCTATCTGTATTATTTCCGTTTCTTCCATCATTTAAAAAGTGATGAGACTAAGTTACATTTAAAGTACCGCTTTTCTAAACTATTCCACGTTCTCTCACATTGTTTTAGATTTCTTTTTTAAACTGAAGTGTAGTTGCCATTTCTGAGATTTTAGCCACTGCCCTTTGTAGCTGAAGAAAATGCTCTTTGAAAATCTGAAAATGTGTTGATAGCTACAGAACAGCTTCAGTGGCTTTGCTTGTATGAATAAACTTTTGAAAATTAGTTGATTTTTTTGAGGGGACTATGCTGTGCAGCTAGTGGGATCTTATAAGTTCCCCAGCAAGTGATTGAACCTGGACCTTGGCAGTGACAGCGCTGAGTCCTAACCACTATACCTCCGAGGAATTCCCTGAAGTTATTGAGTTGGCCAAAGAGTTCCTACGGTTTTAAAGTAAAAACAAAAGACACATTTTCACCAAGAATTATTGAACAACACATTTACCGTTTTGTTCCACTTCGTTCTGCCATTTCTTCAGGCAACTTTATAATTCCACCTTCCCAAACTTTTTATCTTTTTGAGCAAAGAACTGTACCAGGTACCTTTTACAGTCTTTCAGGGAATTGAAATTTTTTCCATTGGGAGAATTTTGTAAAGACTGAAATAAATGGAAATCCAAAGGTGCCTTGTCCGGTGAATACAGTGGATGAATCAGAACTTCCCAGCTAAGCTGTAACAGTTTTTATCTGGTTATCAAAGAAACATGCAGTGTGGTATTGCTTTTATCCTGATGGAAGATGACGTGGTTTCTGTCGACTAGTTCTATTCATATTTTGTCTAGCGCTGCTTTCAGTTGGTCCAACTGGGAGTAGTACCTGTTGGAATTAATTGTTTGGTTTTCCAGAAGCGGCTCATAATAGAGGATCCCCTTCCAATAGCACTGTATACACAGCATCACCTTTGGATGAAGACTGGTCTTTGGTGTGGTTGGTGGGGGTTCATTTCTCTTGTTCTGTGATCTTTTCTGTTCCACAGTATTATATAGTATCCACTTTTCATCATGTCAGCTGTCTCCTGCATGGTCTATGTTGATTGTTCTCTGTATCTCGATTTCATTGCTATCCCCTTCAACTGGTCTGCTCGACTGTGGAGCATTGCCCAGTGAGACATCTCCAGTGCAAAACCTTGAAAACCATTTTTTACACATTTGATCAGTTACATCACCTTCTCCACATACTGTACAAATCTTTGCATCTCAGTCGCATTTTTACCTTTCTTTAAATAATAAAACATAATGTGCCAAAAGTGTTGCTTTTTTCCTTCCATCTTCAGTATTAAAATGGCTACACAAAAATTCTCCAGCCTTGATAAGTTGTTTTTTTTTTTTAATGCACGGTGGTATGACAACTATCACAATGCAGCGTTAACCGAATTGTTTTTAATGAAATTAAAGACAACTAAGTACTACTAGAGCCATTTTATGGGAAAAACTGAATGGACCTTTTGGCCAACCCAATAGCTGTTCTTGATGGGGGAATATTTGAATTTCTAAAATGGTTAGGGGGATATGATTTATATTTAAATAGTGTGGAAAATTTATTTGTAAAGTGTAAAATCTTATGTAAAGAAAATTTTGGTTTATCTTCAGTGAATAGATTGGTGCAGTGTTAAAAGCATTTTATTGGAGTCAGATTTGAATCCCTGCATTGATATTTTAGTAATAGTTTTGTGGACCTGGGTAAATGAATTAATTTCTGCCTCAGTGTTTGCCAGCATGGTATGAAGAAAAACACCCTCCTACCCTATTCTTGGAAGCTACTGTGACATCAGAAATAATTAAATGTTCAGCAAAGTGCCTGATTTTTTATTGTGCCTAAATGTAGCTGGCTAGATTGTTACACTTAGAACAGTTATTTTTCTTAGCAGTTACTCCCTGTGTGATGTGGTTGGGATGCACTTTAACCCTGTTAAAGTACACTTTTAGTTACAGTGTGCAGGCTTCTCTTGTTGGGGAGCATGGGCTCTAGAGCTTGCAGGCTCAGTTGTGGCATGCAGGTTTAGTTGTCCCGAGGCATGTGGGACTTTAGTTCCCTAACCAGGGATCAAACCTGTGCCCTCTGCAGTGTAAGTGGGAAGTGGGGAGTCTTAACCACTGGACCTTCAGGGCAGTCCCATGGAGTTTTATACTTGTTTAAGACAAAATTCCAGATTTTATTTCCCCAAACCTGCTTTTCCTGTAGTCTTCTCCATTTTAATAAATGGGAACTCCATCTTTGCAGTATTTAAGGCATAAAGGAGTGATCCTTGAGTTCTCTGTTTTAGCGTACACATCCAGTCTACCAGCAAGCCCCCTGCCATCCCAGCTAGGTTCACATAACTGTTACATCACAAGCCCTTTTAAAAGCAAAAGATGGGGGAGGGGTGTGATTAGTTGTTGCAGACTTCTTGGTGTTAGATCTTTTGTTCTTGAGGTCAGGTGGTGGTTAGGTAACAATGTTTCTATAAATCTCTACCAAATGATTGTTATTCTGTCTTTACAAGAAAGGGCAAGATGCCAGGGCACAACTTTTACTCTCCCAAGTCTCAGCTCAGTTCAGTTGCTCAGTCTGTCCAACTTTGCAACCCCATGGACTACAGCACACCAGGCCTCCCTGTCAATCACCAGCTCCCAGAGCCTACTCAAACTCATGTCCATTGAGTCGGTGATGCCACCCAACCATCTCATCCTCTGTCATCCCCCTCTCCTCCTGCCTTCAATCTTTCCCAGCATCAGGGTCTTTTCCAGTGAGTCAGTTTTTCACATCAGGTGGCCAAAGAATCATTGGAGTTTCAGCTTCAGCGTCAGTCCTTCCAATGAATATGGAAATAGTCCTGACTAAGAGGAGGCAGAACTCAGTTGGCAGCTCCGTCAGGGCCAGGTTCCCACATCTTGCCCAGCTGTCATCACTGAGGGAGCTAGGCACCCAACCCAAATGGCCCTCAGTATCCTCAGGCCACCCAAATGGGGGAGACCAGGTCTCACTGACTGCAGCCCAGACAAATGACCACTGCTAATAGGTTGCAGAGACAGGGATGGGGGAGAGGTTCACTGCTTCCTCAAAGCCTGGGCCAAGGCTAGTGGCGGGCCTTAGTGAGGGCTCTGAGCCCTGCAGGACATAGTCCCCAGTCTGTTCCCTGGGCCCTCCAGCTCACCTGCTGGCCAAAGGCTAAGTGAGCTGGAGGCCCTTCAGGACAAGGCCTGAATCTGCCTCTTACCTCACACTCAACCTCATGACAACCACTCACCACTGACGCTTGGCTGAATCACTTCCCTGATGGTTCCTCATTGATAGTTACTTGTGGGCAGGGCCCTGCTGACCAATAGCTGAGCAGGACAACTAAGAGTCCCTTGTTGATGGTTGCTTGTGGGCGAGGCCCACTGAGGCAGCGGCCAATGGCTGAGCGAGACCTGTTGCCTAGTAATAGGGAGCAGAGTGAAAAGGCACAGCACTGGCTGCCTGATAAGGGCTGTGCTCATACTGCTCTGTTAACAACGTCTCTTGTCGATCATGGGCTCTAGAGAGAGCTGGCTCAGAAGCTGTGCACGGGTGTAGTTGCCAGTTGGCATGTGGAATTTCCCAGGCCAGGGATCGAACCCATGTTGTTTAAATGAGCAGGTGGATTCTTAACCACTGGACCACAGTGAAGTCCCCCAATGGTATTTGTTATACAGCAGATTTGCTAGGGAAGTTCCTTGAAATTTGGGGCTCCCCCAGTGGCTCAATCTTTAAGAATCTGCCTGCAATGCAGGAGAGTTAGCTGACAGAGGTTCTATCTCTGGGTCTGGAAGATCCCCTGGAGGAGAAAGTGGCAACTCATTCTGGTATTCTTGCTGGCAAAATTCAGTAGACAGAGGAGCCTCTTGGGCTACAGTTCGTGGGGTCACAAAGAATTGGACTTGATTGACTGACTGAGCAACAACAATAATATGCCTAAGTGTTCCTTCAACAATAAAGAATATCATGTTAGTTATTTTGGGGGGTTAGCCAGACAGTAACGATTGAACACCCACTGTTTGCCAAGTACTGCTAGAGCTAAGTGTTGGACACAGTGTGAGAAGTCTCCTTTTCGTTAAGGTCACTATAGTCCCTGAGGTCTACTACCTGTAGACTTAAATAAAGGTAAGCTTTGCTATTATCATGTTATAATGAAATCATATTGGAAAGTGCTCTATAAACCACCCAACTTATAAAATGTAAGATAATTTTTATTTTATTTACTCAGAAAATTCATAGGTTAAAGGAACAACAGTGAGTTTTATGTAATCTGTCACCTTAGGTGTCCTATTTGTAAAATACTGAAACTACCTACTTTTAGCATAAGAATAAAAGAATAGGTAGGGAAAAGTTGAAATTCCAAAGGAAAATTCAGATAGTCCTGTATAATGTAATTCTTTAGACTAATGCTTAATATTTGGTAATTTGTAATTTTTTTTTAGCTTTTTTTGGATTGTGGCCTGAGTCATGCAGGATTTTAGTTTTCAGGGATTGAACCCTTGCCCCTTGCAGTGGAAACACAGAATCTTAACCACTGGACCTCCAGGGAAGTCCCAAAACTTGGTATTTTAAATAAGTTAGTAAACATATTTTTTTCTCCTTTTGGAATTGATAAAAGCAGTTGTTGTTGTTGTTCAGTTGCTAAATCTTGTCTGACTTTTTGCAGCCCCTTGGACTCTAGCCCATCAGGCTCCTCTGTCCATGGATTTTCCAGTCAAGAATACTGGAGTGGGTTACCATTTCTTTCTATAGGGGATCTTCCTGACAGGGATTGAAACCCACGTCTCCTGCATTTGCAGGTGGATTCGTTACCACTTAACCACCAGGGAAACCTGATAGAAGCAGTAGCAGACTGTTAACAGAACTTTGGAATATGAATTTTACTTGTTTATAAGCCAGAGGATTTTGTATTTATACTCTGTTGGAGTTGAAGTTGTTCTCAAAATGGATGAACTATGGAAATCAGTTTTTAGATATCAAATAATCAAGCATCTAAAGAGATGCATTTTGTCTTGTACATTGCTATTGTCTTCTTATGTGAGTTTAATTTTTGCAGTTACTGTTGCCTAAAATGACAGCTGAGCCCTAGAGTTACAATAAGTCCTCTGATAATTGTCATTACAGTATTAGTTTTCCCCCACATTAAGACCTGTTTCCCTGTACATTCTTGTTTATTTCTCTAATTGTGGCAGGTGGGGGCTGTTCCCTAGTCTCCGGTGCATGGACTTCTCACTGCAGTGGCTTCTCTTGTTGCGGAGCTCGGGCCCTGGAGTGCGCAGGCTCAGTCGTTGTGGCGCACAGGCTTGGTTGCCCTGAGGCAGGTGCAGTCGTAGTTCCTGGACCAGCGTTCAGACCGGTGTCCCTTATTTTGGCAGGTAGACTCTTAAGCACACTGGACTAGCAAGGAAGTCCTCACTGTACATTCTTAAAAAGTTATTTTAGAAGATATTGTTTGATATACCAAAATACAATACTAATGGGTTTTATATTTTAAATTTGTTTAGAGGATAATCGCAGTTAAGTTTTTCTTTTTTTTAATTAATTTGCTTTTGGCTGTGCTGGATCTTCGTTGCTGTGTGGACTTTTCTCTAGTTGTGGCAAGCGGGGGCTACTTTCTAGTTGTAGCTTGCTGGCTTCTCACTGCAGTAGCCCCTCACGTTGCAGAGCACAGGTTCTAGGGAAATCAGGCTTCCGGAGTTGCAGCCCGAGGGCTTCCAGAGTTGTGGCTCCTGGGCTCTAGAGCACAGGCTCAGTGGTTGTGGTGCACAGGCTTAGTTGCTCCTCACCATGTGGGATCTTCCTGGATCGGGGATCAAATCCTTGTCCCCTGCATTGGCAGGCAGATTCTTTACCACTGAGTCAACAGAGAAGCCCAGTTATCCTTACCACAAAATTTTTTTAAATTAAAGGAAAGAAAGATTGCTGTTGTAGTATGATTTGGTTGATGTATAGTTTACTACTTAAGTATGTCTGGGAAGAACCTGGTATCTAAGGGTTATCCACTCTGGTAGCATTCAGGTAGAACACAACTTTGCCTGTACCACCTGAGCTTGTTTCATCTTAGAAAGCCATTATAGATCTGGTTTGGACCCCTTGATGGAAATTCAAGGGAAAGTGAAAGTTTTAGGCTTTAGAAATCCAGTAGTTGTTGGTAAGGGGTGGTTCCTTCTGAGGGCTGTGAGAATCTGTCCCATGCCTTTCTTAACGTCTGGTGGCCTCTGTCGAACCTTGGTTTGTAGAAAGCATTCTCCCTGTGCCTTCACATCACTTCCTTATATGTGTCTGTCTCTGTGTCCAGATTTTCCTTTTATATAAGGATATAGTTGTATTTTAGGTTGTTGTTTAGTCACTAAAGTTGTGTCTGACTCTTTGAGAACCCATGGACTATAGCCTGCTAGGCTCCTTGTCCATGGGATTTCCCAGGGAAGAATACTGGAGTGGGTTGTCATTTCCTTCTTCAAGGGATCTTCCCCACCTAGTGATCAAACCCATGACTCTTGCTCAGTAGATGAATTCTTTACTGTTGAGCCACTTGGGAAAGCACCAGTATATTTCATCTGATTGGATACAGCTGTTCTGAAATATGCCTGTCCTCCAGTCTAAGCTTAGATGACACTTCTTCACTCCAGTCTTTGCTGCTATCTCCAGGAATTTTGGAGTCAGGAATTCATGTTTGTGTTTCTTGTTGTGCTTTGTATGTAGGTTTTTAGTTGAATTATGGGCTTTTACAAGGAGTTGTTCCAGAGTCTTTCTATCTAAGGTGGTATTTTTAAGCTCTTCTAAGGAGTCATATTCCTTCCCCACCCTCCCACCCCACCTTTAATTTTCCTTTGTTCTTATTTTCTCTATTTTCATGCTTGGAAGCCTGTTTTTGGTCTGAAATTCTTGCCCGTTTCTAATTTTTTATAAACTGAGGTCACTTATAGGGACTTCCCTGGCAGTCCAGTGGTTAAGAATCTGCCTTCCAATTCAGGGGAATCTTGTTCCATCCCAATCTGGGAACTAAGATCCGTATTTCTTGCGGGGGAGCTAAGATCATGTGCTGCGACGAAGATATTGCAGCGAACTGAAAATAACCAAAAACAATTTTTTTAAAAAAAAAGATCACTAGTATTTGGATGTTGTTGTTCATTACTAATATGTGTTTGTATAGGCATTTTTTCCCAGTAGGTTTTCAGATTGTTGTTTTTTCTTGGTTGTCCTGGTAAATGAATTAAATAGTAAGGAGAAAATTAATGTTTCAAGTTTATGAAAATCTTCACCCATGATACCTTTAGTTTAATGAAACTATTTTTTGTGTTTCTCGGTGACTTATTTTTTCATCATTATAGTTCAGGCATAGTTTCTAGTCTAAATACTTGCTACAACTTATGTAAGGCTGTGTATTACACGTTCAGTATCCCTTAACTTCATCTGCACTTTGCATATTTCATTGTTTTCTGCATAATTTGTTTAACAGGCCTCTTGTTGGTTGTTAACTTTTTTAAATTGAAGTACATTTGATTTACAGTATTGCGTTAGTTTCTGGCGTAAAGGAAAGTGTTTCAGTTACACATATTGTGCTTTCAGATTCTTTTCCATTTTAGTTTGTTACAATGTATTGGATATAGTTCCCTTTGCTTTACACTGTTTATCTACGTTATATATAGTAGTTTGTATTTGGTAATCCCAAACTCCCTAATTTATCAACCACCATCTTCCCCTTTAGTAACCATAAATTCATACTCAACAAAGTTTGATTCTGTTTTGTAAATAAGTTCATTTGTAACATTTTGATTCCATATATAAGTGATATCATATGTTGTTTGTCTTTCTTGGTCCAGTTTACTTCACTTAGTGTTATAATCTCTAGTTCTTTCCATGTTGCAACAAAGAGCATTACTTCATCCTTTTTATGGCTGAGTAGAAATTCTATTGTGCTTCCGTGATGTCTCAGATAGTAAGGAATCTGCTAATCTGCCTGCAATTTGGGAGACTTGGCTTCAGTCCCTGCGTTGGGAAGATCCCCTGGAAAAGGGAGTAGCTACCCACTCAAGTATTCTTGCCTGGGAAATCCCATGGACAGAGGAGCCTGACGAGCTACCGTCCAAGGGGTCGCAAGGAGTTGGACACGACTGAGTGATTAACACTTTGACTTTCAGAATTCCATTGTATATGCATACTGCATCTTTATCCATTCATCTATTGATGGACATTTAGGTTGCTTTCATGTCTTGGCTATTGTAAATAGTGCTGCTGTGAACATTGAAGTGCATATATCTTTCCAGTTGGAATTTTCTTTGGATAATGCCCAGGAGGTGGATTGTTGGATCATATGGCAACTCTACTTTTCGTTTTTGAGAAACCTCCGTAGTGTTTTCCAGTTTTCGCTTTTCTCCATACCTCTCCAGCATTTATTATTTGTAGATTTTTTTTTCAGTGATGGCCATTCTGATCAGTATTAGGTGGTACCTTGTTATAGCTTTGATTTGCATTCCTCTAATAATTAGCAATGTTGAGCATTTTTTCATGTGCCTGTTGGCCTTCTGTATATCTTCTTTGGAGAAATATCTGTTTAGATCTTCTGTCTTCCTTTTAAACATTAATTTGGCTGTGTGGGATCTTAGCTGCGGTATGTGGGATCTTTAGTTGCAGCATTTGGGATTTGTGAGCAGGGGCTGCTCTTCATTATGATGCATGTGTTTCTCATGGTGGCTTCTTTTGTTGTGGAGCACAGGCTCTTGGTGTACAAGCTTCAGGAGTTATGGCGTGTGGGCTTTATGAGTTGTGGTGCCCTGGACTCTGGCTCGCAGGCTTAGTTGCTTCATGGCATGTGGAAACTTCCTGGCCTAGAGAGATTGAACCTATGTCCCCTGCGTTCACAGGTAGGTTCTTAACCATGGACCAGCAAGAAAGACCAGATTTGTTTTTCTGTCCCATCTTGGTATAATGGTTTTAAAGTTTTGAAGCCATTATTAGCTTTGAAGTAATTTTTTTTTTCCTGATAACTTACAGAATGATAATAGGTAAAAATGGTTCCTTTGCATTGTGCTTTTCAAAAAGTCTTTTTAGGAAACATTGTAGTTTCTCTCTCTGTTCCTAGTAACTATATACATGAAGAACTAATGACACTGTTTTTAAAAAAATTTATTAAGCACCTACTGTCTCCAAGACTCACTAGGCATTAGTGTTATTTTTAACTATTTTACTTTTGGCTGTGCTGGGTTTTGATTGCTGTGCAGACTTTTCTCTAGTTGTGGTGAGCAGAAGCTACTCTGCAGTTGAAGTGTGTGGGCTTCTCATTGTGGTGGCTTCTCTTGTTGCAGAACACAGGCTTGACAAGTGGGCTTCAGTAGTTGTGACACGTGGGCTCAGCAGTCGAGGATCCTGAGCTCTGAGCACAGGCTCAGTAGTTGTGGTTCACAGGCTTCAGCTGTTCCTTCTCATGTGGGATCTTCCTGGACCAAGCATTGAATGCATGTCTCCTGCCTTGGCAGGTGGATTCTTTGCCGCTGAGCCACCAGGGGTGCCTGAGACTATTTTTAGTAAGGGTATCCTGTGAGAATTACCTCTCTCTGAATGCAATCTTAAAGTTGAATGGTAACTTACAAATCATGGAATTGAGCCCAGTACTTTGGTATCCTTGAGCCCCAGATATTACTGATCATTATTTTATTTAATGATTTCACTCATTTAATTCACAAATATTTCATTTAAAAAAAAATCCTATTTATTTGATTGTGTTGGGTCTTAGTTGCAGCATCTGAACTCTTAGTTATAGCACGTGAGATCTAGTTCTCTGACCAGAGGTCAGACCCAGGCCCCTTGCATTGAGAGTGAGAATCTTAGTTATTGGATCATCAGGGAAGTCCCTATTCAGCATATTCTTTATTGAACACTTAATATGTTCCAGGTGGGTACATCTGTAGGCAGTAAGCAGGGACAATCGGGTCTGAAACAGGAACTCATCAAGTCTCTTTTGAGACTTAGAATTTATGGAAAGTCCTGTTTATATGCCTCCTTGGAGTAAATGTACAAATCCTTTGTCCAAGTACCTTAGGTGCTATTTTTAGCTACCTAGAAACAGTTTGGCATATGTGACACTCTTGTGTGTGTTTTATCAGGTGGGAAGCTCAGTCCTAGTAAACACAAAACCATCTTTCTCTCAGGGCAGGAGACCTGTACTGTTAATGGGATGTTAAAAGACGTTGTTGTTGTTCATTCACTAAGTCATGTCTGACTGCTTTGTGACCCCATGAACTGCAGCACTCCAGGCATCCCTGTCTTTCACTATCTCCTGGAGTTTGCTCAAACTCATGTGCATTGAGTCAGTGATGCTGTCCAATCATCTTATCCCTTTTCGCTCTCTTCTCCTCCTGACTCATTGGAAAAGACCTTGATGCTGGGAAAGATTAAGGGCTTTTCCAGTGAGTCTGCTCTCTCTTTCCATCAGGTGGTCAAAGTATTGGAGCTTCAGCATCAGTCCTTCCAGTGAATATTCAAGGTTGATTTCCTTTAGAAGTTGATTGGTTTGATCTGCTTGCAGTCCAGGGGATTCAAGAGTCTTCTCAAGCACCACAGCTTGAAAGCATTGATTTTTTTTTTTTTTTGGTGCTCAGCCTTCTTTATGGTCCAACTCTCATATCTGTACATGACTACTGGAAACACCATAGCTTTAACTATACAGACCTTTGTTGGCAAAATGATGTCTCTGCTTTTTTAATACATTGTCTAGATTTGTCATAACTTCTCTTCCAAGCCACAAACATCTTTTAATTTCATGGCTGCAGTCACCATCCACAGTGATTTTGGAGCCCAAGAAACTAAAATCTGTCACTGTCTCCATTTTTTTTCCATTTATTTGCCATGAAGTGATGGGACCTGATACTATGATCTTCTTTGAATGTTGAGTTTTAAGTCAACTTTTTCACCCTTTCTCCTTCATCAAGAGGCTTTTTAAGTTCCTCTTTGCTTTCTGCCATTAACATGATGTCATCTCCCTATCTGACGTTATTGATATTTTTCCTGGCAATCTTGATTCCAACTTGAGCTTCATCCAGCTAGCATTTTACATGGTGTACTCTGCATGTAAGTTAAATAAGCAGGGTGACATTATACAGTTTTGACATACTCCTGTTGTTCCATGTCTGGTTCTAACTGTTGTTTCTTGACCTGCATACATATTTCACAGGAGGCAGGTAAGGTGGTCTGGTGTTCCCATCTCTTTCAGAATTTTCCACAGTTTGGGCTTTCTCTAATTTCAGTGAGCGGGAGCAGCTCTTCCTTCGCTTTGCATGGGCTTCTCGTTGCAGTGGCACCTCTTGCTGCAGAGCCCAGGCTGTAGGCTTGTGAGTTTCAGTAGCTGGGGTACTCGGGCTCAGTAGTTCTGTTCCATGGGCTTAGCTGCTTCTTGGCTTGTGGGATTTTCCTGGACTGGGGATTGAACCCATATCCCCTGCACTGACTGGAGAATTCTTAACCACTGGCTCTTATTGTTAATTAATTAATAGAAATGTCTATGTTTGAGAAGGATGGAGAATATCACCTGCCCAAGGGACCACAGTATCCTCCCCACCCTCCAGTTTTATTGAGATGTAGCTGGCATGTAACATTGTAATGGGATCAGAGTCTCTTGATATTATTAAAATTTTTCTTGGGCTCCCTGCTTCCACCCTATGTTGTATTGTGATCCAAGGACTAAGGCAAAGGTATCTTTTGGGATGATTCTGTTTCTCTGTTACTCAGTTTTTAGTTTTTTAGAATTTGAAATACTTACTTTCCTAGAATGTAGGTAGATTGCTTATGTCAAGCAAATATAAATTGAGAGCTACTACCAACTGTTATAAACAGTTAAGACAAAATAATTTAGTTCTAATTGTTTTGTAATTGTTGTTAAGGTGGAGTGTTTTCATCTAGTATTCATTAGGTCATGTTGTCTCAGAAGGCGTGTGGGAAGGTGATGTTTTGTTTTTAAAAGTGTTGATTTTTATTGATGCTCCATGTTTTGTCTGTCTAAAGTGTCAACCCAAGAAAAAGGCTACGCCACTGAAGTATGAAGTTGGAGATCTCATCTGGGCAAAATTCAAGAGACGCCCATGGTGGCCCTGCAGGATTTGTTCTGATCCGTTGATTAATACACACTCAAAAATGAAAGGTAAAACTTGCAGCTGATTATATATGATAAAATATAGTGTAGAATTATAAACTTGCAGTTGCCTTTAGTAATAATTCATATTTACTTTTGATAATTTCATTAGTGCGTTATGTATTTTAACTTCTTTTGGATTTCTTTTAAAAAGATTTGTTTTATTTTACTCTATGATTTTTTTTTTTTTTTTTTTTTTTTTTTTTTTTTTTTTTTTTTTTTTTTTTTTTTTTTTTTTTTTAATTTTTATTAGTTGGAGGCTAATTACTTTACATCATTACAGTAGTTTTTGTTATACATTGATATGAATTAGCCATGGATTTACATGTATTCCCCTACTCTATGATTTTTAAAATTCTCATTTATTCTATCTGTAGATGCCAGAAAAATATTAGGCTTACTGTGTAAAGTTTATATTATTCAGAATCATTTTTCAATGTGTTTATGCTTTTCTACTTCAGTCTTCAGATTTGTGCCATTTGTTAGTTTTAAAGCTGAAATAATTACAAAGAATGCTTATAAATTATCTTGAATTTTAAAATCTTGATTTAAAATATTTTCTTCAGTTACTGTTGTTACTTGATTATTCTGTTTGAATCTTAATGTCTTAAAATGATATAGCATAAAGGTGAATCTTTATTTTGACCTCCCTGTTTCCTATTAAGATATTCTGTGATTTTATTGTAGTTTAAATATATGTATTTTAGTTTTTGACTAAGTTACTAACACATATGGGGCTTCCCTGGTTGCTCAGCTGGTAAAGAAAGAATCAGCCTGCAATGCGGGAGTCTTGGGTTTGATCCCTGGGCTGGGAAGAGTCCTTGGAGAAGGGAACGGCTACCCACTCCAGTATTCTGGCTGGAGAATTCCATGGGCTGTATAGTCCATGGGGTCGCAAAGAGTCAGACACGACTGAGAGACTTTCACTTACACTTTTTTCACTAACATATGCACAAGGTTTAAAAAAAAAATCTCTGATCTGTCCCATTTTTACCTCTTTTCAGAGAGTAGCCAATTGTTATTGATGTTTCTTTCTAAACTTGCTTTATGTAAATACAACTATATATCCTCATCTCCCTACCCTCCTTTTATTTAACATAAAAGTAGCATATCACAGGTATAGTTTTTTCACCTGTTTGACTTCTTGGAGATTATAACCATTCCCCTGTTGATGGATGTTTAGGTTGTTTCTAATCTTGGGTTGAAAATATTATACATATACATACACACGTGTTTGTGTGCATACAAAACAGTGTTATAAACAGTAACTGTACTTAATGTCTATTTATCTGTAGGATGATTTACCACAAGTGGTATGCTGGCTTTTATATTTTGAATACTAGTATTGAAGTATCCAAAGACCTTTATAGCTCACTGTTTAAAGAAAATTATACCAAACTTTGTGACCTGCTTGGACATTTAAGTTCTGTAGAAAATTATTTTAGTCCCTCTGCCCTTCCTGTGCCTGTGACATTGCTGGTTTCTTACTCATTGTGGTGTCTTTTATGTGCACTAGTTGGGTTGATGCCATTTGTTCAACAAGTAATCAGTATGTTATAGAAATACTGTGCTAGGTATTGGGATCTAGTCATTGGCAACACATTTTGCTTGCCCTTATGTATTATTAGAGTCCAGTTAAAAAGAGAAGGCACCAGCAAATAGACAAAATAACTAATTACTTAACAGAGAGGTGTGTGCAAGGAAAAATACTGATGATGTGAAGTGATGTTGGTGGTGATGTGAAGGTACCTAACCTGGACTTTGGGAGCAAGGGTAGTCAGGGCCAGTGGTGTGGGGTCGGGGCCAGTGTTGCTGTAAAGTTACGTTTGATCTGAAATGTGATAGGGCAAGTAGAAATTAACTAGGGGAAAAGGAGGTTCCAAGCACAGTAAGTAGTGTCTGTTCTGCCCCTGTGAGGGCTGCAGCCCATAGAGTTATGGAATGTGGTACAGTAGGAGGCTGGAGAAGTAGATGTGATTCAGATCATGCAGCCTTTTGTGGACTTCATTAAAATTTTGTATTTTTTCCTAAGAACAGTACCATTAACATGCTGTGAGCAGAGGGAGATATGATCTGATCTGTATATTTTCAAGTTCACTGAGTGCAATGTGGAAAATGATTTGGAGGGGGCACAGATAAATTGGAGGGAGATGATTAAATGGGTTTTTACAGTGATTATTATAGTGGTGAAGAGGAAATGAAGACTACTTAGGAAGTAAAATGTGTATGATTTGTTAATGGATGGATAATGGGAAGTGAGGGAGAATGAAGACTAGGGTTTCTATATCTCAGGATGGTTCCCAAGGTTTTAGCTACACCAGCATGTAAATAATGTTGCCATTTACTGAGAGCACTGGAACATCTATAACTTGGAGGTGACATCTTCTTGTTGATATTATTTGAAGCCATGAGGAAAGCATGGATGAGTTGGCCTTGGGAGAAGATAAGATGGTGAGAAAAAAAGATGGCTCTGAGGAAACCAACATTTGAGGTCTGTGGAGGAGACTGAGTGTGCAAAAGAGATGGAAAAAAAAAATCAGAGATGAAAGGGAAACACCAGGAGCATACTGTATTGGTGACTAGATTTGTTTTATAAAGCAAGTGTGGTCAGTTTGGTTGAACGGTGCCTAGAGATCAGATAAAAAGTCAATTAGGTATAAGGAGCTGGAGATCATTGGTAATCTTTTTTGATGGTACAGTTGTGGCTTGTGTGTGTGTGTGTGTATGTGTGTGTTGGTAAGGGAAAGGCTTCTTAGTATTCTATGTATTTATTATTGGTAGTCAATCTCTCCTAGTTTCTGTTCTCTCTCCATATGAACTGATGCATCAGTAATTTGTTATTCTTCATCATCCTGAGGAAATAGCACCTGGAACTTATTCTGTTCCTTCAGTTGACATGAGTTACCTTCTGTGCCTGGTAAAGAGCTGTCATCTTGGAGATTGCCTTCAACACTCTTGTGTCAATTTCATCTCTTCCTTGTTTTTGATTTGCTTACTATTAAATAAAATACATTGTAAGCCCTTAAGTAGTTTCCTGTAAAGGAAGCACGGAGGTAAAATTCTTTGAGACCTTTGCGATCTGGACATATTTCTGTTCTTTTCCGGTACTTGTTTGGTAGTTGAGCTGTATAAAATGCTAGGCTGGAAATAATTTTTGCTCACAATTCTTTGAAGGCATAGCTCCATTGTCTTTTAGCTTCCAGAGTTTTCTATTAAATCTGAGATCGTTTTGATTTATGATCTTTTGTATGTGGTTTTTGTCTTTACTCTGAAAACTTGTAGTCTCTTCTGTTCCGATAGCTCACAGACTATACACTGCTGTGAGTCTGTTTTCATTCTTTGTAATGGGTACTTAGTAGGCCCCTTTTGATCTACATGTTAGTTTTCTTTAGTCCTGGAACATTTTCTTGTATTTTTTCATTGATTGTTTCCTTCCCTTTATTTTCCTGAAAGTCTTATTCACATGTTGACTTTTCTGCATTGAACTAATTTTTTTTTTTTTTTGGTTGAATTCTTGTTGTTTTGCTCTACTTCATGGGGTAGTGCACACATGAGTGTGTTAGTGTAGCTGGTTCTTGGATTTGCTCACTTTTTGTTTTTTTTTGAAAAGAAACTTCCTTTTTTAAAATTAATTGATGTGCTGCGTCTTTGTTGCTGTGCATAGGCTTTCTTTAGTTTTGAGTGGGTGCGTCTCATTTCTGTGGCTTCTCTTGTTGTAGAGCATGGGTCCTAGGGCACACGGGCAGAGACAGGTTTAGTTGCTCCGTGGCATGTGGAATCTTCCCAGACCAGAGACTGAACCTGTGTCCCCTTCATTGGCAGGCAGATTCTTAACCATTGGACTACCAGGGAAGTCCATGCTCACTGTTGATTGATAGATTTTAGTGTCTATTACGTAAGTTAACATAATCCTTATCCAGGTATTTCCCAACTTCCAAAACTGTAACATACCTGCACAGCTAATAATTTATTCACCTGTCCCCTCTTATTCTCCTGTCCTTAATGAGCCTGTCCTTGAACATTTCTTTATTGTAGTGTTAGTGGAAATTAGGAGATGGAGTGAATTTAGAAGTGCTTACTCAATTCTTCATCTTGACCTGGAAATACTCTCACTTCATCTTGAATAGACTTTCAGCCAGTCTTGTTTTTATGTTTTTCTCTATTTTATGCTTTTCTGTGCTTCCACTTCTGGAGTTTCTGTTGCAAAGCAATCTAGGGGTAAATTGCTTCTTAGTTCTCAAGGCTGGCCTCTCATTCGTTTGGTTTAGCTCTTACACCATCTGACTTTCAGCTTTCCCAAATTTTTATTGTTGTTTCTTTTTCTGTATTTTATCGTTTGTATCTTTAAAAAAAAAAGTTATTTGGAGGGTAATTGCTTTACAGTGCCGTGTTGGTTCCTGCTATACAGTAATGTGAATCAACTATAACCGTACGTACATCCCCTCCCTCTTGAGCCTCCCCCCACCACTACCCCTGTTTGGTTTTGTAAAAATTGCTCTTTGTTGTTCAGTTGAGAAGTCATGTCTGACTCTTTCCGACCCCATGAACAGCAGCATGCCAGGCTTCTCTGTCCTTCACTGTCTTCCGGAGTTTGCTCAAACTCATGTACATTGAGTCCGTGATGCCATCCAACCATCTCATCCTCTGTCCCCCCTTCTCCTCCTGCCTTCAGTCTTTCCCAGCATCAGGGTCTTTTCTAATGAGTCAGCTCTTTGCATCAGGTGGCATCAAGTTTTGGAACTTGAGCATCAGTCCTTTCAGTGAATATTCAGGGTTGATTTCCTTTAGGATTGACTAGTTTCATCTCCTTGCAGTTCAGGGGATTCTCAAGAGTCTTTTCCAACACCACAGTTTGAAAGCAGCAATTCTTTGATTCTCATCTCTCTGCATCCTTACCACCAATTTACCTGAGTGGTTTTTTTTTTTTTAAAGTAAACAATGTACATATATAACAAAATTTCATCATTTCATCCATTTTTAAGTTTATAGTTTAGTGATATTAAGTACATTCACATTTTTGTGAAATTATTTGCACTGTCCATCTCTAGCACTTTTTCATATTCCTGAACTAAAACTCTGTACTAATTTAACAAAACTTTCAGCCCCTGGTAAATACTATTCTGCTTTTTCTTATGAATTTGACTATTCTAGGTACTTCATATAAGTGGAATCATGCAGTGTTTGTCCATTTGTGCCTGGCTTATTTTATTTAACATAATGTCTTTAAGGTTCATCCATGTTGTTATTGTGTTATTTATTTGTAAGGCTCAGTAATTTTCATTTATATATATATTTGTGTGTATATATATACACACACACACACACCTCATTTTGTTCATCTTTACATCCTTCAGTGGATATTTGGGTTGTTTTCTTATTTTGGTTATTGTGAATAATGCTTCTATGAACATTGGTGTTCAGCTGTCTTCCCTATCTGACTTTTTATTAATATCTAGTCCTTTTCATTTGTCTTAAGCAAATCTTTCGAATTTTGTTTTCACCCACTGCAGCCACCTTAGTTTATGTTATAGTCATTTTGAGTATACACTAGTGGTAATTTCTGGTCTCCTGTGTCTCCTTTTTGTTTCCTCTTAAATGTAATATTCATTGGTCAAAGAGATTTGTCTTTCTAAGATACAAAACTGAACCTGTAGTTCCACCGTTTAAATGCAGTTCAGTGCTAATAGGATAATGGTCAGACTCTTAACATAGCATCCAAGCTCTTCAGGTAGTTTCCCTTTCCTTCAACTTTATGATTTAGTGTTCTGAACTACTTATTGTTTCTAGCTGTTTCATTTGTTCTATTCATTTATGTCTTTGAGGGTTCTGGGCCCTCTAATAGGAATTCTTCCCTCAATTCTCGCCCTTTAGAAGTTTCTACTCAGGTGTCCCAATTGTCCTCCAATGAATGATTTTCACTTTAAAAAAAAAAAGAGAATATTAACAACCTAAGTGTCCATCAGTAGATGAACAGATAAAGAAAATGTGGTATGTATACACAGTTGAATATTATTCAACCATTCCAAAGAAAGCACCCTTTCCATTTGTGACAGCATGGAAGTTCTGGCAGGCATTATATTAAGTGAAGTACATCAGAGAAACATAAATACTGCATGAACTCCCTTATATGTGGAATTTAAAAAACCAAAATCCAGAAAACAAAACCAAGTTCATAGATCCCGAGACTAGATTGCTTGCTGTCAGAGGCCTGGAGTGGGGTGGGCAGGAATGGCAAAATGGGTGTAAAGGGCGTCAAAGAAATAGTTATAAAGGAAATAAGTGACATGGATGTAACACACAGCGTGGCAACTGTAGTTGATACTGCATTGTATATTTGAAATTTGCTAAGAGAGTAGGTCTTAAAAGTTCTTATCACAAGAAAAAATGTGATGGATTGATATAAATATCAAATCATGTTTTATACCTGAAACTAATTATACCTTACTGTTAAAAAGTGCCATTGCCAATACATGCCATCAAATGATAAATTTGAGTGTATGCAATGCACTCAGAGATTTTAAAAAAACGTTCATGTTACATCAGTTAGCATGCTGTTTTACCATAATCTCTTTATACTGTATATTTCGTACCTGTCAGGCAGTGAATTCTTGCCATTGTCTGTAATAGTGAGTGTTTTTGCCTCTCTGTATGGTGTTCTCTATATTGTTCTCTGTGTAGTGAGTGCTTTCAGTTCCCTGTTTGCTGGCACATCATAAATGTTCAGTTTGTAGTAATTGAATTTACTTGTTTTTGGGAGAATGACTTACTTTTCAAATTGACTTTAAGAATTTGTGTGTGTGTGTGTATGTGTACATTTAATCTTCTTTTATAGTTGGTTTCTATTGAAGTGTTTACTAGGTAGAGACTAAGGAGTTCAGCACTTTTTGTGTGTGTGTGTTTTTTTTTTAACAGAACTTGTTTTTAAAATGTACAATAAAACAAAATTTAACCAGGTTGTAATTCAGTGTGAGTTAAAGTGAATTTTTATATAAAATGATTTTCTTTTTTTAAATAGAGACAAATCATTTTATCTGTGTAGCCCTGGATGTATTTCTTTTGTGACTTTTTTTTTTTTACACTGGTGTGAAAAATGCTAAGAAAATAAGTGTACAGACGTACATACATTATGTAAATTAGATTATAATCTTTTCTGGATGAGATTTGTATTGATTTTTGATAATTGCATGCATATAACTTTGGACAGCCAAGAAACTGTAGAGTAACTGGATTTTTTTTTTCCTGGCAGGTTTTAATTTATTATTTATTTATTAAGTTATTTATTTAATAATAGTCATTTATTTAGTTTTTTATTCCCTTTTCTTTCTTTTATTTTTTATTTTTTTGTTTGTTTTTTTTTCTTTCTTTTAAAAAATTTCTGTAGTTTGAATTATCAAGTCCCACTTTTTCTGCAAATCCAGTGTTTCATTTGAATTTTTTCTCTCTGAAGTTTTTGAATTTATTATTGTCTGTAAAATGGAGGTTATACCACTTATTTTTTAGAGTTCATTGTGAAGAATACATGAAAAGCAGCTTGTCCAGAGTAGCTGTGCCATAAGTGTTAGCACATCATATGTGGAATAATGTTGAAACATTTCTTCCTCCTTATATTTTAGCATAACATTTTATAAGTTTGTTTAGTGATTAGTTCTTGGTAATTGTCATTTTTACAGTCCTGCAACTTATTATATGCCCTTTGTGATTTCTGGTAATGAGGATATAAAACTTCTGGTTTGGAATAGGGTATCACCAGAGCAAAACATTATATTGTTTCATTAACATCTTAACCATTTTCTTGTCACATAAATTGAAATTTTACTTTCTATCTGACCTACTGTAAAGTTTCTTTTTCTGTAGGTTTTTTGGCTTGTTGTTTTTTTGTGTTACTTTTAAGTGACAACAGAGGCTCCTATGCAACTGCCGTATTGGCATTCCCGAGATGATGAGTAGTCTTTCTTTTTCTTTTTTTTGTGGGTTTTTAAAAAAAATTTTTTTCCATTTATTTTTATTAGTTGGAAGCTAATTACTTTACAATATTGTAGTGGTTTTTGCCATACATTGACATGAATCAGCCATGGATTTACATGTGTTCCCCATCCCGATCCCCGATCCCCCCTCCCGCCTCCCTCTCCATCCCATCCCTCTGGGTCTTCCCAGTGCACCAGCCCTGAGCACTTGTCTCATGCATCCCACCTGGGCTGGTGATCTGTTTCACCCTTGATAGTATACTTGTTTCAATGCTATTCTCTCAGAACATCCTACCCTTGCCTTCTCCCAGAGTCTAAAAGTCTGTTCTGTACATCTGTGTCTCTTTTTCTGTTTTGCATATGGGGTTATCGTTACCATCTTTCTAAATTCCATATATATGCGTTAGTATACTGTATTGGTCTTTATCTTTCTGGCTTACTTAACTGTATAATGGGCTTCAGTTTCATCCATCTCATTAGAACTGATTCAAATGAATTCTTTTTAATGGCTGAGTAATATTCCATGATGTATATGTACCACAGCTTCCTCATCCATTCGTCTGCTGATGGGCATCTAGGTTGCTTCCATGTCTTGGCTATTATAAACAGTGCTGTGATGAACACTGGGGTGCACGTGTCTCTTTCAGATCTGGTTTCCTGGGTGTATATGCCCAGAAGTGGGATTGCTGGGTCATATGGCAGTCGGGTGCTCTACACGATCAGAGAAAGTTCTCTAGTAATGAACTATAGAAATGATCCCTGAAAGTATAGTCTTTTTTTTTTTTTTTAATCTTTTTAAAGTAATGACATTGTGGTTTTTGTTTTTATCTAGTTTCTAATCGCAGGCCCTATCGACAGTACTACGTGGAGGCTTTTGGAGATCCTTCTGAGAGAGCCTGGGTGGCTGGAAAAGCAATCGTTATGTTCGAAGGCAGACATCAATTTGAAGAGCTACCTGTCCTTAGGAGAAGAGGGAAGCAGAAAGAGAAGGGATATAGGCATAAGGTATTTTTTTTATTTTAAAGCATCTCAGATTATCTTCTTAGGGCTAGGGAGGGAGGAATCCCCAACCTTTCTGGGACCAGTTTTATGGAACATAATTTTTCCACGAACCAAGGAAGAGGATATGGTTTGGGATGACTCTCATAAGCAGCACGCAGTTCACAGTAGAGTTCTCACTCCTCTGAGAATCTAATGCCGCTGCTGATTGATGTGAGGCAGAGCTCAGGTGGTTTCTGTTAGCCATGGGGACTGACTCACGTGTCGCTCACTTTCTGCTGTGTGGCCCAGGTCCTAACAGGTCATGGACCAGTATCAGTCTGGGGGTTGGGGACCCCTGGGTTATGGGATCAAAGGAAGAAATATTATACTTTCTGGAATATAAGTTGGTGAGAAAATGGTCAGGAAGCTTTTTTTTTTTTTTGCAGGGATAGATAGGGCTAACCATCCAAATATTTCTACTCAATTTTTTGAGAAGTGATTTCAGCTTACCTTTGCTATGTCACTTACATGTGATGGTACAAAATGGCATGACCAGTCATGTTTGGGTCTATCTAATTTAGGCAGAAAATGATCATCAAAATGAAATGCTCTTCTCCCTCTCTAATTATTTCTCTTAAAAGTGACAAATGTAAGGCTTTGAACATTCTGGTTTTGTCATTTTGGTTTTCGTGTGTGATTGTCAATGCTTAAGATTATAGTTTCAAACCTTGTTATGTTTTAATAAGGAACATGATGTTTTTCATTTGCTTGATGTTGTGTTTTAGCTATTTCTTTTGATACTCCTTTATAGTCCATTCTAAAAGGGGAAATAGTTTCTTTTAGATTTGTATTCCCTATTTTTAGACTATTATATGAAAACCATAATTTGGATAGTTTTGAGTCAGTATGCAGTCCCTGCTATTTCCAACTGGAGTTTCTTCCTCTCTAAAACTAAGGTAATAATATGTACCTTGTTGAACTCTTGTGAGGATTAGAAATAAATACTTTGTATGTCACAATATTCATGCTTTGAAACAACTAATGTGTGCTACTGTTAGGATCCAAAGGCTAACTGCATCCTTTCTAATACTCTGGGTAGTTGGTGGTATGGAGATATCGAAGTTTTTGTGTCAAGCCTTTAAGTATGTATATTAAACAAGCCCCCTTTCAAAAGAGTTTTTTTTGGCTTTCAGGTTCTGGAAAATTAATTTAGTATGACCATAGTTAGATGATTAATGGCTGTGTGTTTGTGTCTGAAGTAAATCAGATGATCTGTATATTGCATTATAAGAAGAGGTTACCTATGTAGTGGCCTGAATGGTTACATGGTCAGCAGAACATCTCTTTCACAAGTATTAAAATATTTGTGGACAAAATAAATGATAGTTAGAACCTTGACTACCATCTGTTGTATGAAGCCAGGGAGGGAAACAAAAGTCTGGAAAATTAGATATATTTCACCGAACCTCAGTGTCCTTGTGCTGCTGCTGCCGCTGCTAAGTCGCTTCAGTCACGTCTGACTCTGTGCAACCCCACAGACGGCAGCTCACCAGGCTCCTCTGTCCCTGGGATTCTCCAGGCAAGAATATGGGAGTGGGTTGCCATTTCCTTCTCCACCTTATGCTATGAGGACTCAAGAAAAGAGCATATGTAAATTGTTAAGCTATCCAGGGTGTATTGGTGTCTTTGGACTACATGATTAAGCCCAGGACACTGTTTGGTTATAATCCAGACTGTATGTAAAACATATAGGAAATTCTTGATTAGTCAAGGGCCCGGCGATAACCTGAATTTCACATTTCAGGTCTTCTAGGGCAGATCTGACTTAACTCATTTCCTGTCCTGATTTTTCCACATTCATCTTCTTTAGCCTTTTGTTTTCTGTTTTATGCAACTGAGCAAATGCTTGGCCTTCGTAATTCAGGAAGGAAATCTTTATGATTGGCGGAGTAAGTAGGAATCATCTGGTTATTCCTTGACTTAGTAATATAATGTTGATTAGTAATGTAATGTCGTTGTCTAATTTATGGTCTACTTTTTTGTGCTTTTACTGGCAAGGAGAGTGGAGGGTTTCCAGGATCAGTCTTTCTCCAGTAATAGATCTTAGTGATAGAAGAAGTGTTGCGGAATCCCCATTAGCTAAGGTCTGACGGGGCTGTGGGAGTTAACAGCCTGACAATCCCATAAAAGAGCCTCGAAGAAATGTAACAAGGCTTGAAAAGTTTCTGATTTGAGAGGTGTTCAGTGATCGTTTCCCTGTTTCCTCTTCTATTTCTTAGATGAGTAATAATTCTTTTTTTCTTTACATTTAAGGTTCCTCAGAAGATTTTGAGTAAATGGGAAGCCAGTGTTGGTCTTGCTGAGCAATATGATATTCCCAAAGGGTCGAAGAACCGAAAATGTGTCACCGGTTCAATGAAGCTGGACAGCGAGGAGGACATGCCGTTTGAGGACTGTACAAACGATCCTGAGTCAGAACATGACCTGTTGCTTAACGGCTGCTTGAAATCTCTGGCTTTTGACTCTGAACATTCTGCAGATGAGAAGGAAAAACCTTGTGCTAAGTCTCGAGCCAGAAAGAGCTCTGATAATCCAAAAAGGACTAGTGTGAAAAAGGGGCATATGCAATTTGAAACACATAAGGAAGAACGGAGGGGGAAAATTCCAGAAAACCTTGGCTTAAACTTTATTTCTGGGGATGTGTCTGATAAGCAGGCATCAAATGAACTTTCCCGGATAGCGAACAGCCTCACAGGGCCCAGCACTGCCCCAGGAAGTTTCCTGTTTTCTTCTTGTGCAAAAAACACTGCAAAGAAAGAATTTGAGACTTCAAATTGTGACTCTTTACTGGGCTTGTCTGAGGGTGCCTTGATCTCTAAACGTTCTGGGGAGAAGAAGAAACTCCAGCGAGGTCTGGTGTGTAGTTCGAAAGTACAGCTCTGCTATATTGGAGCAGGTGATGAAGAAAAACGAAGTGATTCCATTAGTATTTGTACCACTTCTGATGATGGAAGCAGTGATCTGGATCCTGTAGATCATAGTTCAGAGTCTGATAACAGTGTCCTTGAAATTACAAATGCTTTTGATAGATCAGAGAACCTGTTACCTGTGCAGAAAAATGAAAAGATAAAATATTCTAGGTATCCTGCCACAAACACTAAGGTAAAAGCAAAGCAGAAGGCTCTGATTCCTAACTCACATACAGACCACCTAATGGATTGTAGCAAGACAACAGAGCTTGGAACTGAGACATCTCAGATTAATCTCTCTGATCTTAAAGTGTCAACTCTTGTCCGAAAACCCCAACCAGATTTTAGAAATGATGGTTTTTCTCCAAAATTCAACACATCATCAAGCATTTCCAGTGAGAACTCAATAATAAAAGGTGGGGCTAAAAATCAAGCTCTGTTACATTCAAAAAGCAAACAGCCCAAAATCCGAAGTATCAAGTGCAAACATAAAGAAAACCCAGTTGTAGTAGAACCTCCAGTTGCAAATGAGGACTACAGTTTGAAATGCTGCTCTTCTGATAACAAAAGCTCTCCTTTGGCCAGCATTTCCAAAAGCGGGAAAGTGGATGGACTGAAACTACTGAGCAACATGCATGAGAAAACCAGGGATTCGAGTGACATAGAAACAGCAGTGGTGAAACACGTTCTGTCAGAGTTGAAGGAACTCTCTTACAGATCCTTAAGTGAAGATGTCAGTGACTCCGGAACGTCAAAGCCAGCGAAACCATTACTTTTTTCTTCTGCCTCTGGTCAGAATCACATACCTATTGAACCAGACTACAAATTCAGTACATTACTAATGATGTTGAAAGATATGCATGATAGTAAGACCAAGGAGCAACGAATAATGACAGCTCAGAACTTGGTCTCTTATCGGAGTCCTGGCCTTGGGGACTGTTCTACCAGTAGTCCTATGTCAGCTCCTAAGGTCTTGGTTTCAGGAGGCTCCAATCACAGTTCAGAAAAAAGTGGAGATGGCGCTCAGGATCCAGTCCACCCTGGCCCTGGTGGGGGCGACTCTGCACTGTCTGGGGAGCTGTCTACTTCCCTGCCTGGCTTGGGGTCTGATAAAAGAGACCTCCCTGCTTCTGGCAAAAATCGTTCAAACTGTGTTACTAGGCGCAACTGTGGTCGATCAAAGCCATCCAAATTTCGAGATGGTTTTTCAGCCCAGATAGGAAAGAACACAGTGAACCGTAAAGCCTTAAAAACAGAACGCAGGAGAAAACTGAACGAGCTTCCAGCTGTGACTCTTGAGGCTTCACTACAGGGAGACAGAGAAAGTAGGGGTTCAGAGAACAGCTCCTCCCGAGGTGAGGCAGAAGACCGTGGTAAAGAACCACCCCTTCAGTTAATGGGCCATTTAACAAGTGAAGATGGTGCCCATTTTTCCAGTGTTAGTTTTGATAATAAAGTCAACCAGTCTGACCCTGAAAAAATTCCTGAAAAAGGCCCCTCTTTTGAAATCAGAAAAGTCCCCGAGCTGGACTCTGAAATGAACAGTGAGAATGATGAACCCAATAGTATAAATGAAGCAGTGCCTAAAAAGCGATGGCAGCGTTTAAACCAAAGGCGCACTAAACCTCGTAAACGCACTAACAGATTTAAGGAAAAAGAAAATTCTGAGGGTGCCTTTGGGGTCTTGCTTTCTGCTGACCCTGTAAAGAAGGAAGACGAGTTCCCAGAGCAGAGACCTCCTGTTTCGACAAACAAACTAGAGGACGCACTGACAGATCCAAATCATGCCGACCACTTAGATTCAGCTGGGCCGCGGTTGAATGTTTGTGATAAATCCAATGCCAGCAATGAGGAGATGGTAAAGGAGCCAGGAATTCCCAGTTTGACTCCTCAACCTGAGCTCCCCGAACCAGGTAAGGATTCCTAACTGTGAAAGAAAGGGACTAGATGAAGTGATGATAATGATACCGTCCCAAGTTTGGTCTGTTTTCACGGAAGACCTAAGTGTAAATTGGGAGGGAAGGGTTAATTACTTGAAGTGAAAAAAGGGCTTTATGTAGAAGGGTCTGAATTTTGATGACCAGGTTTCCACATACTTTCAAAAGTTACATTTTACCAAGAAGCTCTTTTTTTCTTTTGCTTTTAATAAGTATCAAGAACATTTTGTTTCTGCTCCCCATTTCATACCTTTTAAAATCTGTGAACTTTTGGGGATTCTGTATTGGACAGGTTCTGACCATAATATTAAAATCTAGTTGTTAGTTTACAGAAAGCAGTTTTATTGAATGTTAAGCCCTTACAGCTTAAGGAAGGTTCTCCTGTTATATAGACAAAGGGGATATGTTTTTGAAAAAATGTGACTGTTTTGTAGCACTTAGTTGAAGAACTTAGATGTCTTGCATCCCTTCTGAAATGAAGTTTGAGAATAAATTTTTAAAAATCTGAAATACCAGGGTATCCTACCTTAGCTGCAGAAGGAAAGCAGCATAAGTTTTTCAAAATATAAGTATTATGCATTGAGGATAAAACTGACTTTCCTTAAAAGATTTCTCCATATTGTTTACCATAATAGATTCTGTTTTCTAACAGCTTTATTGAAAAATAACTCACATATCATAAAGTTCACCTTTTGAAAGTTTGTACTTCAGTGGTTTTTAGTATACTCAGAGACTTGCGCATCCATAAACATGATTGATTTTGGAACATTTGCATCACCCTAGAAAGAAATCTTGCAACCTTTATCAGTCTCTTCATTTCAGCCCTGTCTGTAGATTTGGATATACGTTTCATATAAATAGAATCATATAATATGTGGTACTTTGGGTTTTTTTGCTTTGCATTTATATCAGCACTTTATATTTATTATGGTTAAAAAACACATGAATTTACCTTCTGAACAAGTTGAAAGTGTATACTACAATCTTGACTCTGTGCGCATTATCATGCAGCACCATTTATTAAGCATACTGTACTTTTCCCCACTGTATGCATAGTCTTGTTCAGTCACTAAGTCGTGGCCAGCTCTTTGCAACCTCATGGACCCTAGCATGCCAGGCTCTTCTATCCTCTACCAGCTCCCAGAGTTTGCTCAGATTCATGTCCATTGAGTTCGTGATGCTGCCTGATCATCTTATTCTTTGTCACCCCCTCTTCCTTTTGCCTTCGATCTTTCCCAGGATCAGGGTCTTTTCCAGTGAGTTGGCTTTGCATTAGGTGTCCAAAGTTTTGGAAATCCTTTTTCAAAGATAATTTGTCATATGTTTAAGGGTTTATTTCTGTACTCTCTGTTCTGTTGATCTGTATGTTTGTCTTTATGGTAATAACAAGTTTGTTTTGACTACTGTAGTTGTGTAATATGTTTTGAAAACAATTTATGGAGAAGGAAATGGCAACCCACTCCAGTATTCTTGCCTGAAGAATCCCAGGGACAGCGGAGCCTGGTGGGCTGCCGTCTATGGCGTTGCACAGAGTCGGACACGACTGAAGCGAGTTAGCAGCAGCAGCATGATCAGTGTTTGTTCTTTGTCAAGAGTATTTTGAGTATTTGGAGTCCTTTGGGATTTCATGTTGAATTTTAGAATGACTTTTTTGTATTTCTGCAAAAGATGACACTGGGATTTTGATAGAGTACTGAATCTGAAGATCAATTGTATAGTATGGATGTTTTGTAAATAATGTTAAATCTTTGAATCCATGAACACAGGCTGTCTCTTCATTTATTTGTGTTTAGTACTCAACTTCTTCACATGGTTGCTTAAGTTTATTCGTGAGTGTTTTATTTCTTATCGTATTGTGAGATTGTTTTCTTAATTTTCTTTTTGAAGTGTTATTGTATAGAAAAACTGATTTTTTAAAATTAATTTATTTAATTCATTTATTTTTAATTGAAGGATAATTGCTTTATGGTATTGTGTTGGTTTCTATAAAACATCAACACACAATCTGATGTTTTTTAAAAAATGTTCATTTTTGACTGTGCTGGGTCTTCATTGCCGTGAGGACTTTTCTCGTTGTGGCAAGTGGGGGCTATACTTGCTGGTTGCTGTGTGCAGGGCTCTCATTGCGGTGGTGTCTCTTGTTGCTGAGCACAGGCTCTGCGCTGAGCAGGCTTCAGTAGTTGTGGCTCCTGGACTCAGTAGTTATGGCATATGGGCTTAGCTGCTCCTTGGCATGTGGGATCTTTCTGGATCACGGATCGAACCCATGTCTCCTGCATTGGCAGGCAGGTTCTTTACCACTAAGCCACCAGGGAAGCCGAGAAACACAATTGAGTTTTAAATGTTGATTTTTCTATCTTGCAGCTTTACTGAATTCTTTATTCTTACAGCTTTTTTTGTGGTATCTTGAGTTATTTACATAAGGTCATGGCATCTATGAACTGAGATCATTTTACTTTTTCCTTTCCAATTTGAATGTCTTTTATTTATAATTGTTTATAATTCTTGTCAAATTGCTCTGGCTTGGACCTCCAGTGTCGTATTAAATTGGCTAGAATGGGCATCCTAGCCCTCTTCCTGTTCTTTCAGTTTTTCACCATAGATGCTCATGTTAGCTGTGGGATTTTCATATATAACTTTTATTTTTAGATTATTTCTTTGTGTTCCTAGTTTGTTGAGTGTTTTCTATTAGGAGAAAGTGTTGAATTCAGTCTTTTCTGCACCAATTGAGATGATCGTGGTGCTTCCCAGGTGACTCACAGGTTAAGAGTATTCCTGCCAAGGCAGGAGAAGCAAGAGATATGGGTTCTATCCTGGGTCCGCGCTCATCTCAGACGCTAGCAAAGTAAGCTTGAAATTCGCCAAGCCAGGCTTCAACAGTATGTGAACCGTGAACTTCCAGATGTTCAGGCTGGATTTAGAAAAGGCAGAGGAACCAGAGATCAAATTGCCAACATCTGTTAGATCATCAAAAAAGCAAGAGAGTTCCAGAAAAACATGTACTTCTGCTTTATTGACTACGCCAAAGCCTTTGACTGTGTGGATCACAAAAAACTGTGGAAAATTCTTGAAGAGATGGGAATACCAGACCACCTTACCTGCCTCCTGAGAAATCTGTATGCAGGTCAGGAAGCAGCAATTAAAACTGGACATGGAACAACAGACTGGTTCCAAATCGGGAAAGGAGAACGTCAAGGCTGTATATTATCAGCCTGCTTATTTAACTTCTGTGCACAGTAAATCATGCAGAATGCCAGGCTGGATGAAGCACAAGCTGGAATCAAGAGTACCAGGAGAAATATTAATAACCTCAGATATGCAGATGACGCCACCTTTATGGCAGGAAGTGAAGAGGAACTAAAGAGTCTCTTGATGAAAGTGAAAGAGGAGAGTGAAAAAGCTGGCTTAAAATTCAACATTCAGAAAACTAAGATCATGGCATCCAGTCCTATCACTTCATGGGAAATAGATGGGGAAACAATGGAAATAGTGAGATACTTTATTTTTGGGGGCTTCAAAATCACTGCAGATGGTGACTGCAGCCATGAAATTTAAAGAGGCTTGCTTCTTGGAAGAAAAGCTATGACCAACCTAGACAGCATATTAAAAAGCAGAGGCATCACTTTGACAACAAAGGTCCCTCTAGTCAAAGCTCTGCTTTTTCCAGTAGTCATGTATAGATGTGAGAGTTGAACTATAAAGAAAGCTGAGGGCTGAAGAATCGATGCTTTTGACCTGTGGTGTTGGAGAAGACTCTTGAGAGTCCCTTGGACTGCAAGGAGATCTAACCAGTCAATCCTAAAGGAAATCAGTCCTGAATGTTCATTGGAAGGGCTGATGCTGAAGCTGAAACTCCAATACTTTTGGCCACCTGATGCAAAGAACTGACTCATTGGAAAAGACCCTGTTGCTGGGAAAGATTGAAGGCGGGAGTAGAAGGGGACGACAGAAGATGAGATGGCTGGATGACATCACTGACTTGATGGACGTGAGTTTACTCAAACATGAGTTTGCTCAAGCTTGGGAGTTGATGATAGACAGGGAAGCCTTGCATGCTGCAGTCCGTGGGTGGCAAAGAGTCCAAAGTGACTGAACCAAGCTGAAAGGTATTGAAATCATACAGAGTGATAACACTGTGGAATTATGTTAGAGATCAGTAGCAAAAGATATTTGAAAATAACCCATATATTTTCAAGTGTAATGTGACATTTACCAAGAAAGATCTTTGACCTAGCCATTGAAAGTTTCAATAAAGTTAGAAGACTGAAAAACACAAAGGGCGATTGCAGAGAAGAAAGCATTTAAATGAGCAATTAGTGTCAGAATGAAAAGTTTATATCAAAGATACTTCAACAATCCCAAGTATTTGGAAATTAATTGTCCTCTTTTAGACAGTTGGGTGTATCTAAAAAGCCATAGTAAGGAAATAGAAAATATTTGTAGTAATAGGATAAAAATGCAGAGAGTTTACCAGAATTTGTTGCATGCAGCTGAAGCTGCTCAATGTAGTTGAATACAGCATGGAGTTTTGAGTAAGGTACGAAAAGAAAACAAATAATGGACACTAGGATAAAAATTTGTGAAATTTTGAACAAAATCTGTAGTTTAGTTAATAATGTTATATGTTAATTTCCTGTTTTTGTTTGTTTTTTACAGAGGTAGTATTTCTTTAGGTTCTCGGAATTGGGTTAGAAATTTCAAGCCTCATTCAAAAAATGTTTTTAAATCACTAAGATGATAAGCTTTTTAGACTTTTAGCTGCCAAAATACATGGAATTATATCAGAGTTTTGAGTGAATATAAGTTAGAAATCTCGCATTCAGATTAAGTCAAACAAATGGAATGAATGTCATAAAATGTTTTTGCTAGACAATAACTCATTTTCTCCAAAATATATGTTATACATACTGTATATATATGTGCATATACCCACACAAAAGCTTTTCTACTGTGCTTATAAAGATTTAAGAAAGAAAATTTTTAAAAGGACAGAGAAATTGGAAAACATGCTGAATGAAATATAGTAGCACTGATTTTGAAATAGAAGAAGTAAAATAAATTAGATAAAAGTAAAAATCGTCATAGAGTGTACTTGTTTTTAAACATGACTGCTCATTAGAAACACACTGGAGCTTTGGAGAAAAGAGTAATACCTGGGCATTTGTATTCTTCAAGAAATTCCAAGATAATTGTGATATGCATCTGAATTTTAAAAAGTGATTACAGGTTTTTCTATAAAATGGTAGTTTAGTCTTAAAGAGTTCTATTATTTTTTGTTGACTATTATTATTTTTTGTTGACTGTCATGATTTCTTTTAAATATCTGTGTTCTCTTGTAGATCACTGAGTTTCCTTAATACAACTGTTTTGAATTCTTTGATAATTCATAGATCTCTGTTACTTTATGGTTAGTTTTTGGAGATTTATTTTGATTCTTTGGGATGTGTTTCCTTGTTTCTTTGTATATTTCATAATCCCTCCCACCCCCATCCCCCTGCCCCAAGTTTCATACATTTGAATTTGATTAAACAGCCACTTTTCTGAGTCTTTACAGACTGGCTTCATATAGGGGAAGGCTCACCAGTCGTCTTGGCTAGAGATTCTGGGGACCTCTGGAATCTTTTTTGGAGTATGGGCTTCTGTGGGCTTATGTGTGTAGTTTCCTAATCAGAGAGGTTTGTCTATTTCTTTTTCAGGGGTTTGCAGTCTCTTGCTTCCTCTTGTGTTTTTCTGCAGTACTGCACATTAGTTGCTGCTATTGCAAGAAGCTTTCTCACTGTCTTTAATTCTCAGTAGCTCCTAGGTATCTGAAGAAGCCAGCTCTCTGTTAGCTCCCACAAGCAGGTCAAACAGGTACTAGTCCCTTGAGCAATTTTCTAAAAATCCAGATTTCCAGATGCTCCCTCTTTTACCTCCCCTTGTAGAGAGAAGCCAGGAGTTGAGTACCTTCTCCCAGTCTTACCAGTCTTACCCTGTCTGTGTCACTATAGCCCCTCTGGTTCTACAACATGTTGTTCCCCTCTCCCTTATTTTTAGTGCCTCCAGGAGTCCAAACTATGTGACTTCTGTTGAGTTCCCAGTCAGGTTAGACAGAAATGGAAAAACTGGAATGTTGGACACCCCCAGCATTCAGCTTTAAGGGGGAGCTCAATTATGCTTGCTTTCAGAGCGGCAATCTCAGGTAAAGTGGATTGGCTCTTCTAATCCATTTCAGTGCTGTTTTTCATGGGTTTGCACTTGCCCTGGGGTACTGTAACTTCCTAACTGATTCTGCCTTCCTGCTGTACAAGTTTTGAGGAACTGCCAGAATGTTTTGCAGAGGTGTCTACCTCTGCATGTACACCTGTTTGACAAAGCTGTCCTGGTTGGTGCCAACTGGTAGCTCATTGCTGATTTTGGTTTGTATTTCCCTGATGGCTGATGATGTTGAACATCTTTTTTTATATGTTTTTTGATCAGTTAAAATGTTTATTGGGGTATTTTTGTCTTTATTATTTAATTGTAAGACTTCTTTATATGGTCTATATATAAGTCCACTGTTAGGTATGATTTGCGCTCATTTTCTCATATTTTGTGGGTCACCATTTCTATTCTTAATCATATATTTTGAAGCACAAACATTCTTAATTTTGACCAAGTCTGGTTTGCCTATTTTTTCTTTGGTTCTTTGTGCTTTTGGTGTCATAGCTAAGTAACCATTGCTTAATCCAGTTGTCTCAGCATCATTTGTGGAGAAGGGTATTCTTTCCCCATTGAATGGTCCTGGCACCCTCTTTGAAAGTCTTTTGACCATAAATGTGATGGTTTATTTCTGGACTCTCAATTCTTTTTTATTAATATATATGTCTATCTATATGCCAGTACTACAAATTCTTAATCTTTGTAGTAATTAATTATTGTAGCTCTGAAATCAGAAAGTGCAAGTCCTCCAACTTTATCCCTTTTCAAGACTGTTTTGACTGTTCTGGATTTTTGCATTTCTGTATTTATTTTAGGAGCTTCTTATCATTTCTACCAAAAAGCCAGCTGGGATTCTGATAGAGGTTGTGCTGAATCATAGGTCAGTTTGAACAGTGTTGGCATTGTAACAATGTTAGGTTTTCCAGCCTATGAACAAGAGATGGCATTTCATTAATTTAGGTCATCTTTGATTTCTTTCAACAGTATTTTGTAGTTTTCAGTGTACAACTCTTGCACTGCTTTTGTTCACTTTATCTCTTAGTATTTTTATCCTTTATTTGATGCTATTATAAATAAGATTATTTTTTTAGTTTCATTCTTGGATTTCCCATTGCTAGGATGTAAGAAATACAGTTGACTTTTTAAAAAAATTTTTTGCTTATTTTTTTAATTGAAAGATAATTGCTTTACAGAATTGTGTTGGTTTCTGCCAAACATCAACATGAATCAGTCATAGGTATACATATGTACTTTCCCTTTTGAAGCTCCCTCCCACTTTCCTCCCCATCTTGCCCCTCTAGGTTGTTACAGAGCCCGGGTTTGAGTTCCCACGGTTGACTTTTATATATTGATCTTCTGTGTTGCAACCTTGCTGAACTTTTTTTTTAAGCTCTAATCATTTTATTATGAATTCCTTAGGATTTCCTGGGCTTCCCTAGTAACTCAGCCAGTAAAGCATCTGTCTGCAATGCGGGAGACCCGGGTTTGATCCCCGGATCAGGAAGATCCCCTGGAGAAGGAAATGGCAACCCACTCCAGTATTCTTGCCTGGAGAATTTCATGGACAGAGGAGCCTGGCAGGCTGTAGTCCATGGGGTTGCAATGTCTTCAGCCAAAAGAGATTGTTTTGCTTCATCCTTTCATTGTTTTCTTCATCCTTATTGTTTCTTTTTCTTGCCTAACTGTCCTAGCTTAATCTGTCAGTGCATTGTTGAGGACAAGTAGAGTGAACAGACATCCTTGTGTTACTCCTGATGTTAGGGAGAAAAGCTTCTGGGATTTCACCATTTAACTATGATATTATTTACTGGGATTTTGATACATGGCCTTTCAGACTGAGAAAATTCTCTTCTATACCTAGTTTGTTTAGTTTTTCAGATGTTTTTTTCTGTGCTTATTGAGATGATTATTCCTGTTTATTTTGTTTAATATGATCTATTAACTTTTTTATGGGGGCTTCAATTTTCCTGTCCATCAGACTGTAAACCGACAGGAGGCTCAGTCACACAAGTTCTCAAGGACTTGTCCTCTCTCCTGCTCCCCTTCCACTTCGTGCCAAAGCACCTTTCCTCATGGTCTCCTGGGGGCTGGGATACGGTTCGCTTCTGTTTCACTGTAACTCTGAGGATAGAATCTTTTGGGGCCCAGGTTCAGTCTCCTTTAAACTCCTGCCTCCCAACAGGATTGCCAAGAAGTCCTCAGGGCAAAATCAGTTTCAGTGCTCTCCTTATTTCCATAGATTATGCCTTTCCATTGGATTTTGGTTTGTAGTTCTTTACAGTTTTGTCAGTTTTTGCTTCGTTTAAAGTAGTTTTTAAAATATATTTATGCAGTGTTTGTATTTAGTTTCGACAGGTGATTTGGGCTGAGTAACTTGCCATTATTATGAAGAGTTGTTTATATTTTTGCACCCCCCCACCCTTTTAAAATTCTTTTTCCTCTGAGATCCCAGAACTAGAGAAGTAGAGGTATGACAGGGTTTAATAATCTGTAGTGGTGGATTGATGTTGCTGTTAGTATGCTAGTTTCTTGGGAAATACCAGTGTTTTGAAGAAAAGAAGAAAACTTACTCAGGGTAAAATTTACATTCTACAAAAGTCACACACTTTTTAAGTGTGCAAGCAAATGTTTTTTAGTAAATTTACTGAGTTGCGCAAATATCCCTATAAATCGGTTTTTGAATATTTTATAGCATTTCTGTAAGATCATCATAGTTAGCCCCTGTTCCTATTCCTAGTCCCAGGCAACCACTAGTCTGCTCTCTCATCTCTATAGATTTGCCCTTTCTGGACATTTTATATTAATGGAATTATACAATGCATGATCTTTTTGTCTTGGTTTTTTCATTTAATATAATGTTTCTGTGGATTATTAATATTGTGGCATGTAGCAATATTTTACTCATTTTGGCAGCGTGCCCAGCATCACCCATGTCCCTGATGTCATATTTCTTATTCCCAGTGTGTTTCTCACTTTGAACATCCTACCTTGCACTCAGGGACTCCCACAACAAGCGTGCCTTGGATACCCCATGTCCTGTGCATCCTGGGCACCTCATCTTTCTCTGCACCTGCCAAAAAAACCCCACATCCAGGGTGCTCCATGCCTAAAACACCCCTACTTTATGACTTTCTATGTCTTGAGGACCCTATATTCTATGCACCTAGCACCTGGGCATGCGGGCCTCAGATATGGATGGCTCTGCTTACCTGTTTCCTGCTTTCCAACGCTTGCCCTCTTTTTGTTTTGCCAGTGTCTCGGGCCCCCATGCTGACTGCCCTGGGTGCTTTACCGTAGTTTGCCCCAGTACTTGCTGAACCTGTGACCTTTTCTTTTGTGTTTGTTTTATTAAGAGAACACACATATTGCCACGTTAAAATGAGGCAGGAATAACGTTCTCTGAAGTCACCATATTATGAAGTATTCCTGGCCTTTTGAGTAGATTGTATCCAGCATTCTGTAGGCATTAGCCTCTGCTCCCAAAGAGTTTACAGTATAGTAAAATGATTCTTGTTGTTCAGTTGCTAAGTCACGTCTGACCCTTTGCCACCCCGTGGACTGCAGCATACCAGGCTTTGCTGTCCTTCACGATCTCCCAGAATTTGTGCAAATTCATGTCCATTGAGTCAGTGATGCTGTCTAACTGTCTCATCCTCTGCAGTATGAAAAGTAAAGTGATTACAACATGTTAAGTATATTAAGACTAGGATAAAAAAAAAGACTAGGATAAAGTTTTATAGGGAAATTATAGTAGATACTTGTTTCACTGTTAATTCAAAGAGAAATGTTATGGTACTTTGATATTTTGGTTATAAAACATGGCAAGAGTTTTTTTTTTTAAATCAGGTACCCAAAATTCTATATCTTACCTTTTCTGTCGGGGTCCATGCCATACATTTTTAAATGTTACATTGGCATACATTTAATGGTATACAGATAACTATTTTTTTTTATGTTTCTAAAGTGAAACTCATCACTGTGATAGAAAGTATGTGTGAAATGCTTTTGAAATTCATGTTGTAGTACTGATTGGGTAAATATTCTATCTGGATATTCATCTAATCTGCATAATCCAGAGAGAAGTTGTTGTTTAGTCACTAAGTTGTGTGACTCTTTTGTAACTCTATGGACTGTAGCCCACCAGGCTCCTCTGTCCATGGGATTTCACAGGCAAGAACACTGGAGTGGGTTGCCACTTCCTTCTTTAGGGGATCTTCCCAACCCAGGGATCAAACCCATGTCTCCTGCATTGGCAGGTGGATTCTTTACCATTGAACTACCTGGGAACCCCCTTAAGAGAGATGCTACATGGTGTTCTTTATGAATTTGCCTTATTTAGAATCTATATTGCTCTGTCACTGTAGGACACTGTGTGCTATGCTGTGCTTACTTGCTCAGTCATGTCCTACTCTTTGTGACCCCATGGACTGTAGCCTGCCAGGCTCTTCTGTCCCTGGTATTCTCCAGGCAAGAGTACTGGAGTGGGTGGGCATGCCCTCCTCCAGGGAATCTTCCTGACCCAGGGATCAAACCCAGGTCTCCCGCATTGCAGGTGGATTCTTTACCGTCTGGGCCACCAGGGAAGCCGCTATAGGACTAGTTTCAGTTGAATTTCCTTAAGATTAGGTGGGCTGTTTGTATCTGTGGATAGAGCAACAAAGGTCTTCCTTCCTCCCAGTGTTTGCATAGGACAAACCATAGCAAATCATTTTTACCCTCTTGGAGCTTAAACCATGGTGTTTTTTGTGAATTTCCTGTTTCTGTTCCTTTGGGAATGCAGAGATGGTTATATGAAAACATTGGGTTTCTCTCTAACTTTTTGTTTAATACTGAACTTGTGCCTCCTCTTTTAGCTGTGCGATCAGAGAAGAAACGCCTTAGGAAGCCAAGCAAGTGGCTTCTGGAATATACCGAAGAATATGATCAGATATTTGCTCCTAAGAAAAAACAAAAGAAGACACAGGAACAGGTGCACAAGGTATATTCCAACATTTCAGCAATCTTTTATCAGTCCTTTTAGGATGCTGCAATTTTGCCTTCAATGTCATGTTTTATCTTCACGGGACAGTGGTTTCCTTAACTGGAGTCTTGTTTTTTAGTGTTTTATTTCCAGTTTCTGGCATAGTATTTAGCATATACTAGTTATACAGAAAATGTATAAATGATTCTACATACTATGTGTATATAGTGTGTGTATGTATATTTTCCCGTTTTGCTTTTGAAACGATTTTAATAATTTAGGAGTATTACTATGATAAAATATTTAATAAAAAATAATACAAATAATATAAAATAATAGCTTGATCCTGATTCTGTCAACAAATATTACAGTACCTATTTGCTTTATTTTTCACTTGGATTGCTTGAAACTGAAAGTATCTTAAAGTAGAGATATTTTGACTCTGTTTCCCTAGGTAACATGCACCTCTAAAAATCTAATAACAAATCCTTGTTCAGATTTACCCAGTTACTTCCTAACCTTACATTTAATTTATCTGAAACAAGATCCAGTCCAGGACTACACTTTATATCTTGTTGTATTTCTTAAATCCAGGACAGTCCCCGCTTTCATGACCCTATGTAAGTGATGAGAGTGACATATTAAGAGTATCTGCCTTTTCAATTTGCAGTTGCTTCTAGGTTCCCTGTTAAGTGGTAGTTTTTTTTTTTTTTAAGTGGTAGTTTTAACTGACATTTTGATAGATTCAAGTTAAACATTTTGGCTAGATTACATCATAGCTGTTGCATGACATTGGAAAGTATTTAACCTCCGCTAGCTCAAAATGGTGATTAGCTGATCTCTCTGGTTTGAGTTATGCGTCACCTCTTTTGATCAAGCAACAGTACATGTATAATTAATTTGACTCCAACAGAATATCCTGTTTCCCATCAGCTATTTCCCTGATTTTTTAAAAATCAATTATAATTCCTTGTCTATATCAATAATTTCATTTGAGATTACAAAATGAAGACTTCCAGATTTTATTATTTCTTCTGCTTATATTATCTGGCAGTCTCTCATTTTATAGTATAAAAATGGGTATATTTCTTTCCCATTAATGTATCAATTCAACATTGGAAGTTTATTATTAGCTGCTTTTATTGATGACACATTAGGGAATCTTTTGGAGAAGGAAATGGCCAACCCACTCCAGTATCTTTGCCAGGAGAATTACATGGACAGGAGCCTGGTGGGCTATAGTCCATGGGGTCTCAAAGAGAAACTAACGGCTTTAGTTTCTCTCAAAGAGAAACTAAACGGCTGAGAAACTAACACTTTCACTTTAGGGAATCTTTTTTTTTCTTTTTTTAGATCATCACTATGGCCTTAATGAATTTTTATAGCTTTAGTGTTTCTTAGTCACTGTGATGTTGAATGATTTGCTTTGGAAGTGAACCGAGATCATTCTGTCATTCCTGAGATCATTTTGTTGTTTTTGTTGTATCTGTCAATGACGTTTTTACCCTTTAAAAATTAAAGTGAAATATATATATATATAACATAAAATTGATCATTTTAACCTTTTTTCCTCCCAGTTTTTATCAGTTTTTGTTTTTGGCTGTACTGGCTCTTTTGGCTGCACGTGGGCTTTTTCTCGTGGCGAGTAGGGGGTGCACTTTGTTGTGCTGCAAAGCCTTCTCACGGTGGTAGCTTGTCTTGTGCAGCTGAGGCTCTAGGCGGGCCAGCTTCAGTAGTTGCAGTGTGCAGTCTCTAAAACACGGGCTCAGTAGTGTTGTGGGGCAGGCTTAGTTGCTCTGTGTCAGTGTCTCCTGCACTGGCAGATTCTTATCCAACTGTGCCATCAGGGAAGTCCTTGACCATTTTTTAAGTGTAGAATTTTGTGGCATTAAGTATGCCATCATTGTCTTTGGAACTTTTTCATGTTCCCAAACTGAAACTCAGTACCTGTTAAAGTGTTTCCACTTCCCCCTTCCTTTAACCCCTGGCAACCACCGTTTTATTCTTTTATGTCTGTGAATTTTCCTATTCTAGGTGCCTCATATAAGTGAAATCATACAATATTTGTCATTTTGTGTCTGCTCATTTCAGTTAGTGTTATGTCTTCAGGTTTCTTCCGTTTGTAGAATGTGTCAAAATTTCATTCCTTTATAAGTGCAATATTCTTTATAACACTTGAATTACAACAATTTTGGCCTATGGATTGCCTGTTTATCTTTTATTCGTAGGTAAGTTCCCGCTGTGAAGAAGAAAGCCTTTTAGCCCGATGTCGATCTAGTGCTCAGAACAAACAGGTGGATGAGAATTCTTTGATTTCAACCAAAGAAGAGCCTCCAGTTCTTGAAAGGGAGGCTCCATTTTTGGAAGGGCCCTTGGCTCAGTCAGAACTTGGAGGTGGACATGCTGAGTTGCCACAGCTGACCTTATCTGTGCCTGTGGCTCCGGAAGTCTCTCCACGGCCTGCCCTTGAGTCTGAGGAATTGCTAGTTAAAGCACCAGGTAAGATGGGGATGGGTTTCAGTATGGAAGTGGGTATACTTAGAGGACGCAGGATATTTTAGTATGTTTTGATGGAAAGCCAGTAGTGTATCTGTGTAAAACAAGCTATCCATTTTGATCCTGGGAAATCCTTATAGTACTGGCTAATGGATACAGTTACTGATCATAAATTGGTGGTGTACTGTCAGGAAGACAAATTAAAAAAAGAAAGAAAAAAAAAAACACCAGGCTCCTTACACTGTTACTGCTCTTCATAATTGTTGATCAACCACAGTGTGAATCAGCACTCAGACTAGGATTTTGGGGAAGAGCACTGAATACAAGTTGAGTAAACACATAAAAATTATACTTCAGATACTGATTTTATCAATCTTTGTGTTACTTGGGAAGTTGTTTTTAATTTTATAATTTTGTAATACTGACTATTGAGTATTGTAGTCAGCCAAGGAAAATTCTGCATATAACTTTCTTAAATTCCCAACAATTGCTTGTAATGTTATTCTTTAGAAGGGTATCCAGTTGTGTAGAATCAAATAAGACATCAAAAAGAATAATAAAGATGGTTATTTGACTGTTTTATATAATTCTTAACAGCAGTCCTATAAAGTAAGTAAGTTGTCTTTACTTATTTAGGAACAAAACAAAAGTTCTACTCTTGGTCCATATGCCCAGAATTCTGGCTCTTTTGAATTCACTTCTCCTTTTTTTCTTAGCACCAGTTGATTGCTCTAAAGGCAGTCCTGCCCTTTCAGTTTCTTCCTTAATTAATTTGTGATTTAAAAAGCATATATGTGTACACACACACACACACACACACATTGACATAACAACAGCCTCACATTAGTTTGTGTCTATATTCGGAACTATTTTCTTATTTTGTTTTACATTAACTAATATTTTAGAATAAATAAATTTTTACCCTGTCTCTTCCCAGAATATCATGAGAAAAAAAAAAAATAGGATGACTAATTTTTGCATGATATATAGGTTTTTAAAAAAATCAGCTTGTGCCCAGTTTCTAAATCATCTAATGAAAAGATACATGCATTTCAGGAAATTATGAAAGTAAGCGTCAGAGAAAACCAACTAAGAAACTTCTTGAATCCAATGATTTAGACCCTGGATTTATGCCCAAGAAAGGGGATCTTGGCCTTACTAAAAAGGTATGTTAATTTTAGTCAATTCTAAACTAGGGTTGCATCCAGGAAATAGGGGATTTTAAAAACAAATCTTTTAGTAATACCTAGAACATCAATGCACATGAACATAGAAATTCTAGAATGTCAGAATATATATGGTTGATCTGAGAGATTCTACATTAAGAGACCATTTTGCATTTGTATGGACATATGTATCAGTTGATTTTAGATTTTCTTTTCAAATGAAAATGAAAAAAGCCTTTACAATTGAGTAAAGTTTGCATTTGTTGTAATTTCTTTTCTGGGCTCAAACTCTCTTACCTGATTTCTACTTCACTTCTGTCTCTGCAAGCCACTGTAGGTTAATGCCATTGCACTCACTGTCTGTGTAATACCTCAGAAAAGACTGTGTTAACTATAATCCAGGCAGAAACATTTCATCTTCAGTTTTGCGAACTTGGTTCCCATTAGCCAAGAAGGCATAATTCTATAGTAGTTAGAAAATTATTTTCTAATTCTGTAATGGATGATAACTGGATATTGATTCCTTAGGATATATCCTATTCTTTTTGTATTTGAGGAATAAGTATACGTTAAAGTTTCAGTTGTAGGATGCACAGATGTCCTGTTTTTAAATTTATATATATTTATTTGGTTGCACTGGGTCTTACAATAGTTGTGGCACACAGGACCTTTCATTATGGTGGATAGACTCTCTAGTGTTTGCGCTTGGGCTCAGCGCTTGTGGCGTCCATTGCTCTGTGGCAGGTAGGATCTTAGTTCTCTGATCAAAAATCAAACTTGCATCCCCTGCACTGCAAGGCAGATTCTTAACCACTGGACCACCAGAGAAACCCCCAGATTTTCTGTTTTTAAAAATTCTTTTTCCTTAAAGAAAAAATATAAGATTGTAATTAAGTCATAAGTAAATTGAGTTTCTGGAATTCTTTTCTTAGCCCTGGCAAACTTCTAATCTTTAATGCTATATTAAGTCCCCTTGTTTTTGTTAGTCACCCACCAGTAAATGTAAAATTTATTTGTGTTTTTATTAATATATTATTTAAAAAGCCATTTTATGTACTTTAGTTTTTCTTCTCAAAACAATCTTATGACATGGACTTTTCAGTTTTTCTTAGGTTCATCTCCTGCCCTCTGCACTTTCTCTGTAGTCTGTGCAACCTTCAGTGACAATATGTCTCCAACTCACTATCCTCTCCTTGTTCCTTACACTCTAGTAAGGCTGAGAACATTTCCTGTAGTGCTTTCTCTCCTAGCTTGTATTATTCAAATCATAGCCTCTTTGCAAGATTGTTGGAAAAGGGCCAGGGAAACTGGAATTCAGTTGAGCATGGAAGTGACTTTTGCAATCAGATGATAGATTTAATAGGTGAGTCATGGGAGGCCTGTTGGCTTACTGCTAGAAGTGAGGCACTGCAAATATCAAAAGAAAGTAAGAATTTAGGCGAGTTAAGTGAATGATCCCCTCCTCCCGTTTTGTGCTAAGCTGCTTCAGTTGTGTCCAACTGTGTGACCCTATGCAATGCAGCCCGCCAGGTTCCTCTGTCCATGGGATTCTCCAAGCAGGAATGCTGGAGTGGGTTACCATTTCCTTCTCCAGGGATTGAACCTGTGTCTCTTAAATCTCCTGCCTTGATAGGCAGGTTCTTTACCACTACTGCCTTCTGGGAAGCTCTATAGAGCTATAATTAGTATACGTAAGTTAATGATTTGAAGAAATAAGATGAAATTTGAATCCTTAGTTTTGAGGTTTTGAGACTGTGTTACTTAAAAAATAGTGTTAATTTGTTTTATAATAACTGTAAATGGAGTGTAACCTTTAAAATTATATTTTTAGAAAGTTAATCTGTGTAAGCTTGCTCTGTCCAATGCAGGTTTCTAATCTGAAATTTAAGAGGATAAAAAGCATGATTTAGTTGGAACTTCCCTTGGCTGTCCAGTGGTTAAGAGAGTCCTCACTTCCACTCAGGGGGCAGAAAACACATGGTTTAGTTGATGCGTGTGTGTGCTCACTTGCTCAGTTGTGTCCTTCTCTTTGTGGCCCCATGGACTGTAGCCTGCCAGGCTCCTCTGTCCATCAGATTTCCCGGGCAAGAGTACTGGAGTAGGTTGCCATTTTCTAATTGAGGGGATCTTCCTGACCCAGGGATCAAACCAGTGTTCTCCTACATTTCCAGGTGGACTCTTTTTACCACCACTCCACCTTGGATGCCGATTTAGTTGATACACTTAATTCTAATAGGCGAATGTGTCCCAGAGCTCTTAAGTTGATATTTAATTTACACCAATAAAATGCACAGATCTTAATTGTTTGATGTCAGTTGATAGACAGTTGTATATACCATGTAAGCACCAGCCAGACTAAGTATGCTATATAAATCCATTACCCCAAGAAGTTCTCTTGTGGCCCCTTTCACTAATTATCCATTCTCATCTCTTCCAGAGGCAAAACTTTCTAACTTCTGTTACCATAGATTAGTTTTGCTTGTTCTTCCTTTTTTTGAAGTTTTGCTTGTGCTGGGTCATCATTGCTGCAGGTGGGCTTTCTCTGGTTGCAGTGTGCGGGCATCTTGTGATGGCTTCTCTTGTTGCAGAATGTGGGCTCTCAAACGGATAGACTTCCGTAGTTGCAAATTGCAGCCTCAATAGTTGTCGCAAACAGGCCTTGTTGCCTCGTGGCCTGTGGAATCTTTCTGGAGCAGGGATCAAACTTGTGTCCTCTACATTGGCAGGCAGATTCTTAACCACCAGACCATCAGAGAAATCCAGTTTTGCTTGTTTTCTTAAATGTAATATATTTTGTTTTGTTTTTGTTAGCTGGCTACTTTTATTCAACACGTTTATTTGAGATCCACAAAGTTGCTATGTTAGTAGTTCATTTCCTTTTATTGCTGAGTACTAGTTCAAGTACAGTTTACTTGTCTTTTTTCCTGTTGAGGCACATTTGTGTTTTCATTTTGGGGCTATTAATCATAAGGCTGGTATGAATATACTCAGAGTCTTTTTGTGTACACATATTTTCATTTTTCTTGGTGTTGTAAATACTTAGGGTTGGGATTGCTGGCTCATCAATGTTTTCCTTTTAAAGAAAATGCCAAACACTTCTCCAAAGTGCTTGTATAACTTCACATTCCCACCAGCGGTATATCAAAGTTCTAGTTGCTCCACATCTTTAATAGCATTTTGTTTACTGGTCATTTTAAGTTTAGCCATTCTAGTGGATATGAAATGATACCTAATTATGGTTTTAATTTGTGTTCTCTAATGACTAATGATTTTGAGCCCCTTTTTATGTGCTTGTTGATCATTCCTATATCTTATCAAGCAACTATTCAAGCACACATATTTTTGGTTGGGCTGTTCAGCTATTTTCTGATTGCCTTTTAGGAGTACTTTTTGTATTTGGTATATGAATCTGTTGTCAGGTATATATACTGTAAATATTTTTTCCCATTCTGATGGTTGCCTGCTTATTTTTAAGTTGTATCTTTCATGACAAGGAATTTTATAGTTTTTTTATGATTTATATTTTGTGTTTATTTGAAGAAATCTTTGCTTACCACATCGACACAAAGATGTACTTGTTGTGATTTCTTTAGGGATTTTATGATTTTGATTTTATGTGTAGATTTTCATTTTGTAAAAAAAATTGATTAATGACTTTATTCGATAAATTTCTGTGAAGAGTGAAGAATAAGAGATGATACTTGTATTAGTTTGGCTGCCATGACAAAGCAACACAGGCCAGGCGGCTTACACAACGTTAATTTTTGCACAACTCTGGAGGCCAGAGTCTGCGATCAAGGTTTCAGCAGAATTCCTTTCTTTTAAGGTCTCCCTCCTTAGCCTGTAGATGTCCGTCTTCCTCCCCATGGCGTCACGTGATTTCCTGTTAGTGTGTGTCTATGTTCTAAGCTCTTCTTCTTATGAGGACACTAGTCCTCTCCTGGTCAGTAGAGCAGCAAGGGTAAGAACAGTGAGAAATGAAGAAGGAGAGTCTGGGGGTGTGAAGTCCATTGTCACCGTAGGGTCCCAGGCTGACCCTCATGTAGGTTATTGGAACCAGGACCCAGGCACCCAGAGAGCTGGGAGGAGAGGGCCTGGGAGGCAACTCATTTCCTGTCACCGTGTCCCCCACAGGTCCCTGCTGGGCAGCATCCACTTCCTGCTCCTGGTCTTCCTGAAGGTACCCCTGCTCCTGGGCATGCTCGGTGCTGTCCTCTGGGTCAACAGGCCTCTGAGGAGACCTGGGGGGAAGCCCCAGGGAAACTGGTAGCCCCCGTGCTGTTCAGTGTCTTGTCCTGAGTGAAAGACCGATCAAAGTTGGAGGTTCCATTGCGGTAGGACTTTCAGGCTTGTCCAGTTCCAAGGAAGGCAGAGCAGGTGCCATCAATGACCAAAATGGGGACACGGTCTTTTTGAAATTCTACCTGAGCTCAGCATGTCCTGCTCTGAGAGGCTGAGACAGTCATCCCCTTCTGATGTCATATACTCCTTTACTCACTCACACTCATGGTCTCAGGGGAAGGTTCGGGGATTCATCTTTATAGTTTGAATAAGAATGGAGATCCTGGGGCCTCCATTGACCAGCAACATGATGCCTGGAGGAAGAGTCCTTATCTGGGTCAGTGGTCACTTTAACTCAGACCCCAGGGTCCGCTTTGATTCTTTCAGCCCTACACCAGTAAGTGTCTGCGTTGTTTAGCCTGAGCTCCTCCAGATGTATTGAGAAGCTGGAGCTAGTGCGTTGAATGAAAACTATGCAGATTATAGAATGAAACAGTGCCATTTGCAGCTACATGCTTGGACCTAGAGATGATGATACTAAGTGAAGTAAGCCAGAGAAGGACAAATATCATATGATATCACTTATATGTGGAATCTAAAAAAATGATACAAATGAACATATAAAAAAAAAACAGATGCAGAGACAAAGAAAATAAACTTGTAGTTACCAAAGGGGAAAGGAGGGGGAGGGATAAATTAGGAGTTTGCTATTAACATATACACACTACCATATATAAGATAGACAACCAACAAAGACCTACTGTATAGCACAGGGAACTCAACTCAATATTTTGTATTACTAATAACCTATAAGGGAAAAGATTCTGAAAAAAGTTGTGTATTATATACAACTAAATCACTTTGCTATACACCTGAAATTAATACAACATTGTAAATCAACTATACTTCAATAAAAAATTAATTAAAAAAAGTTTGAAAACCCAAAAATAAAAAAAGAATATGCAGATGATAACCTGTTGATTGAGGAGGTACAAGCCACTCACACAGGGTCAGCAGGTAGCTGACCCTTAGCATCCAAAAATCCCACTTTGGAAGTGAAGCCCATGAGGTAATTTTGTTTGAAGTTGTTGTTGTTTATTCCCAAAGTCATGTCCAACTCTTTGCGACACCATGCACTGTAGCCCACCAGGCTCCTGTCTCCTTGGCATTTCCCAGGCAGGAATACTGGACTGGGTTGCCATTTCCTTCTCCAGGGTAGATCTTCATTTTTTGAGATGGAGTTTTGAAGTGCATATCCAATTGTTTTAGTACCATTAGTTAAAAACTTATATTGCTATCCAGTTCTCTTTCATATTTTTGGTTTCTTTAAGCATTAAATGTAATTAATGACCCTGTCACTGTTGAATTTTTGGTTTTTTTGGTAGGGAGATGGGAATCAGATTTGGTGCTAGAACAAGTGAAAACTAAAATTGGTGGTGATGGCTAGACCCAAACTGTGGAGAAAAGTGACCTCTAAGTCAGTTCTACTGTCTGACCTAGTTAACTTCACAGTTAAATTCCTGGCTACTCCAAACTGTATTTTGAAACCATCAGGTTGAAACCATGATTCAGCTCAATCTTGGGACTACATCATGGGTTAACAGGCAGGCCACATCTTTCCTATAAATGGATCAGTCGGTGGCTCAGAGAAAGAGGTAGTCTGTTGAGGTATTGGTACCTTAAGAGTGCACTGACTTAATACATATCCACACCAGGCTACACATAAATTAATGGAATCTTTCATGTACCCTCCAAGGCACTTACAGAGTTCTGTGGTCTTTTTTATTATAAGCAGAACAGATGGATTTTTTCTCACGTAGTGTGATTTGTGTGTATGTACCTTGTTATTTCTATTTTAACTTACAAAGTTGTTGATATCAGACAGGAGAATATTTTCTGTATTGTTCTCTGTATATAGTTTTGAGAACATTCTGATTATTTTTGTCCAACTTTTAGGTTAGTGTTGAACAACAAAGTATGAATTAGTTATCAAAGTAATATAAATGGTAGTTTTCTTTAAATTATGTAATCTATCTTGTGTGTTTCTCTACTGGTATTTTGTTCCTTTTAACTAGATACCTAACATTAGCTCTTTGATTTTATTTGACTTTATCAGACTGATTCACACTGAGCATGAGGAAAGTTATATTCTTATAGTTTATTAATGTATATAACAAGCGTTGAGAAATTCACAGCTGCATTTTATATTGTTTTGACCTCAAACTCTGGGAACTTCATGGCAAGAATAGTATCTGTTAAATTTGTTTTTGTGGCCACTAAATTTTTACAGTCATTATGAAGAATATTATTCTTGTAGGAGAAGACATTTTCTTGGAATAGAACTAATTGATAACAGGCATTAGTAGTAGGGGGATAAAATGTGTAGTAAATTATTCTTGATGTTTAAGGTTGGCTTTTTTTTTTTTTGGCCATGCTGCATGGCTTTTGAAGTCCTATTAATAGTTCCCCGACCAGGGACCCTTGGCAGTGAAAGCTTGGAGTCCCAACCGCTAGGCTGCCAGGGAATTCACAATATTTTAAGTATTTTGTTTTTAGTTTCTGTGTTGTTTTAATTTATATTTCTTAATGTACAGCAACTTGAATTAGAAGGACTTTCCATGATACAATCTTTTTATGTTTAGATTTCACTAAGTAAGTAAGTCTGTGTAAAATCCAGTGGGTGTAGGTATAATATTAGGAAGGTAGATTTTAAATACAGGGTGGCATGGAATAGAATTGAGCTGGTGGGTATATGCGTACATACTTTCTCACTCCCACTTCAGTGAGAACAGTGTTCTTCTATATGCTCCATACACTGGAAATCTCTTGAGCAAGCCAGTGTCCTGTGTGTGTGCACCCACCGCAGCCCGCCCAATGCCTGTCTGCCCCATGTGGTGTTCTTGAGTTTTAGAGCATTAAAAAAATCTGATGCTTTCCCTCACGAAGTTTTCTTTATTATTGTACTGTTCCTTTAATTGTCAAAAATAGCTAAGATTCTATATCTATGTCAATAGGCAGTCCAACTTTTGGCACATAATGTAAAGGTTTAATTTCTACTCCTGTGTAAAGCATAATGCATTTTACTTATTTACAGTGTTATGAAGCTGGTCACTTGGAGAATGACATTACTGAATCTTGTGCTGCACCTCGTTCTAAGGAGTTTGTTGGAGGTGAGTATCTTGAGATTTTAAAAATGTATTACAAAAATAACTATGAAGTTGGCTAATGAGAAGAGTGAGATTGCAAGTTCTAAGACTTGTTTGCTCAATATGTACTTCAAATAACACTAGGAAATTGTATTGATTCATTTCCATCTTTATGCTGAATTTAGTTAAATGTTATTAGAATTATATTAGTGTTAAGGAAATGTTAGGAACAGCAGAGAAAAATCCGTTCCTTTTCTTATTAGATAATTCTCTATACTGCATCATTCATTACTTTCTTGACTTTAATTCAGTTTTTATTTCTGTAGAATAGAAATAGAGAATTTGAGTTAAGGGGAAATTGCAAATCATCTTAAGTCTTTCATAGTCTTATATTCTTTTATCACACCTGTGATCTTGGTCAGAGAAGAGTTTAAACATCTGATCCTAGTCTATTATAGTTTCATCCTAAGGCCTTGAAAATCTTCTGGATTAAATTTAAATCTATTTCCTGGAACTTCTGCTTGGTCAGCTTGTTTCTGCCCACAAGAAGAATTGACGGTGCTTCATTCAATAACAGATGAAATAATAATAGTTATAGTATCTACTAGGTTCTTTGCTTATGGACTGTTACCTTTAATCAGTCTGAAGCATTGCAAGGATTGGGATATTATCTATATTATCCATATTTATAGAAGAAACATGAAGATGAAAGAGATTGGCAGAGTTGGGATATTCAAATCTGACCAAATTTATTACCACACTACTGTCTCGTTATCCACTCTGTATTTTCTTTTTTCTCCATTCGAATTTTTTCTACCCCTTTGATCATGTTGTCTGCCAGTGCCATGTATTAATGTGTCATTCCTGAAATATTAGCCTATATTTAAGCACACTGCATCAGATACGGTCTATCAGCAAAAGGTATTAAGGGGAGATTGTGTTTTTTGTGGTCTTCAATGTACACTTCTGTAAATGTGATCTGTGATCATTAAGTTTTTCAGCAAGTAAATTTAGCAGTATATTAACTTATTTTAACCCTGTATGCAGTTATAATATAGGGTGGTAAATTTGATTTAAAACAAAAAGTACTTTCAAAATGATATCAGCTCTTTCCATATACACTTGTACTTCAGCTTTTTGTAAAACCTAATGCCTGTACTTAATCCTTTGTAAGTTTCATCTAAGTGTTTTAATTTGTGAGAAATTTGGACCTTTATTCTGCCACCATACTGACTCTTCCTTCTTAGTCTGTCGGCTGCTTTGATAGCAGAGCTTCTCCAGCTCGATCAGGCAGTTCAAGAAGTGAGCCCTAAAGTGGTCTTCCAAAGTCCAGCCCTCATGTTGCTATCTAGTCTAAATATCCATGAACATTTTACAAAATGCCTCTTTAGAGTCCTCCTAATGTTTTTGTAACAGAAAGTTGAAATATGTATAATATAAATTGAAGGAGAATCTAGACCATTTTCTAAATACGTCAGACTAGGCATTTATTTTATTTTATACTGTTGGATGTTTTAAGGTTATAATGCCGCTGCATGAATACATCCTTTTGGCTGATAGATGTATTGGTTGGGAGAGGGAGGTGTTCTTCTCTCTTCCTGTAAGCCCCATCTTATGTATTTCAACTTTTTATCTTAATCCTTAAGTTAGAGAATGATATACTTTATTGTCTGTAATCTTGGAGGCCTGGTTTTAGTTACCTTTACCTGACTACTAAATGCATTTCCTCCCTATCTGAAAGATATCTGAAAGTCCTTTCTGGAACTAGAAAGTCTTTTATATCAATCATATAAAATGAAATTGCTTTACTAATGTATATTTACTGTCTAATATGTATGAAACGGAACATACATATACACCCATACGTACATACTTCCCTGGTAGCTCAGATGGTAAAGCGTCTGCCTACAATGTGGGAGACCCGGGTTTGATCCCTGGGTTGGGAAGATCCTTTGGAGAAGGAAATGGCAACCCACTCCAGTACTTTTGCCTGGAAAATCCAGTGATCGGGGAACCTGGTAGGCTACAGTCCATGGGGTCGCAAAGAGTCGGACACGACGAGCGACTTCACTTCATACATACAAATATATATATATGTCTGTGTACAGCCATTTCCCCAACTATACATATATTCTAATGGGTAAGTTTTTTTCTTTTTCTCTGCCCCTGTTTTCCTCATCTACAAAGTCAGAGAATTAAAATTAAGTTTGGTTTTCACTCTTGACATTCCATAATTCTAGGAGGTACCTTTAGTCGAGGTTAGAAGTTCTTAGATATGTACATGATCAGCCATCAGGTAACACCTGTTGTCCTGTCCTAGGCACCACCAAGCTGTTTGATAAACCAAGGAAGCGAAAACGACAGAGGCATGCTACAGCCAAGGTGCATTGTAAAAAAGTGAAAAATGACATCTCATCAAAAGAAACTCCAAACTCTGAGGTATTACTCAGTTCTTCATCTTTTGACCTTCCATAGTGAAGCTTCTTTTCACAGTAGAGTCCATACCCCTCTTTCCCTTGAGTTTACCTGAAAATAGTATTCTATTGAAACTGCTAGTAGTGATAAGGAATACTGGAGAAAAAGAGAACCTGATTCTAGTAGAAGTAAGTCAAAACACATATGGTACCTGTGGGCATGACCTTTTTAAAAGATCACACCTCATGCTCTAGATGTCAGATGAAATACATAACTTGTTTCATCATGAAGTAAAATTGTTCTAAAACCAGAGACCACCAATACCAAGAAAATACATGATCCAAATGAACTTGGATATTGCCCTTTAAACGTTGAGACTGCTACAATTAAGGAAAAAACTCATTTGCTTATTTATTGAAACCACCAACTGCTTAATTTAGAGTAATGTTTGTAAATGATGACTTTTAGGAAACAGAGGTTTATATCCATTTCCTTACAGAGCATCACTGGAGTCATTGATGCTATCCCTCACTTTGTAATTCAGGTTAAGAGAGAATTAGGACAAGTCAGGTCAGCATCACACATTATGGTGCAGAGCATTTCTTTCCAGGACAATATGAATAGAATGCCCAAGGTGGGCATTATTTAGGAAATATTGATCTTGGAAGGACAAATAAGTAATCAAATAAACTTAAGAATGTTTTCTCTCCCTTAGTGAAACCTTAAAATGGAACAGCTCAAAAAGTTCCAGTGGAACAGCCTCAGAGCAGTTAGTGGCAGGGCATGAGGCGCCCACTACCCGCCCAATCACAGCAGGGTTAGAACTAACATTGCATGCAGTCCGCCCGCGTGATTGGCTGAACATCTGTAAGTGCTTAATGGATAGACAAATAGCAGCCCAGAGGGAGGGGGTCAGATGGCAGAGACATCAATAATACAGATGTGGGATGTTATTTTTTTCTCTGCAAGGGAGAACTGATGACACACAGGACAGCTGCAAGCCCCAAGGAGACTATTGAGGAGGGTGTAGAAAACGACCATGGAATGCCTGCATCTAAAAAACTGCAGGGGGAACGAGGAGGTGGAGCTGCACTCAAGGAGAATGTCTGTCAGGTAGAGAATGTTTGCCGACTTGCATTTGATTGCATGCTTATCTTTTAAGAGAAATCGTCGTCTCCCATCTCTTGATGACTTAGTCATGGTTAGAATAAAAATTGTCTGCGATGATTCCAGTGGAATCACTTATCTTCTTTAAGGCTTTAACTCTGCTCTTTCCCCACAAAAAGAGAAGTGAAATAGTGTTGTCCCTGGGTAGATAACCTAAAGTTAGGTGTGAGATAGCAGAGGTGAATCTGTGGTTGCGCAGCCAGGGGTAATTTTGCTGCACCTCTCATGGTGTGAGAATCTTCGGGTTTCTCAGGAATTTTTCGAGGAGAATTTTCTCTTCAAGATTTTCTTGGTCTGTTTTGTTTTGTGCTTAACTGGTTATTAATACTTCAGTGAACCTACCATTTGTATTTTTCTATCTATTTAATAAACATACACTGTTTTTGTTACATGTTCAGTGTTTTTACATTCACTTTTTGAATACTGCATCATTTAGGTATCATAACAATCTCATAAGATTTTATTATCGTCATTTTTGTTGTTCAGTTGCCACATCATCTCCAGCTATTTCCAACCCCATGAGCTGTAGCATGCAGGCTGCAGTATCCTTCACTGTCTTCTAGAGTTTGCTCAAATTCATGTCTATTGAGTCAGTGATGCCATCCAACCATCTCATCCTCTGCCACCCTCTTCTCTTTTTGCCTTCATTCTTTCCCAGCATCAGGGTCTTATCCAGTGAGTCACCTCTTCACATCAAATGGTCACAGTTTTGGAGCTTCAGCATCAGTATTTCCAGTGAATATTCAGGATAGATTTTTTTGTAGGATTGAGTCCTTGCAGTCCAAGGGACTCTCAAGAGTCTTCTCCAGCATCATAATTCAAAAGCATGAATTCTTCAGCACTCAGCCTTCTTTATGGTCCAGCTTTCACATCTGTACATGACTCCTGGAAAGACCATAGCTTTGACTATATGGACCTTTGTTGGCAAAGTGATGTCTTTGCCTTTTATTTTTATATATATTTTTTATTTTTCACATCAGAAAGGTAATGTGCCGATGCCGTAACAAGGTTTGGAGGGAGGCACATATCACGCAGCAGTGTGAACACCCAATCATCATGCTCATGAACTACAAAAGGATCCTATGTCTTTGCTTTTTAATACACTGTATAAGGAAATTGAGGCACCGGGTGTTAAATAGCTTGCTTGTAGTCACTTTTTGAAGCCAGTGACTGGGTTTTGAGCCTTAACTGCTGTGTTGTCTTACTTTTCTGTGAAATGTGACGCCATTTTAATGTCAAATGCCTTTATCTTATTTGGGAATAGAGTTAATTAAATGGATGCTTTGGTTATATTCTCTTTTCACAGTCTTAATTTACCCTTGTAAATGCATTAAAACTTACATATAGAAAATTGAAAATATTAGTGTCTTTTTTTCTAGTTGAAACTTTTAAAAAATAAAATTACTCCAGGTATAAAATATTATATTATGGCCACTATAATTTCAACTCAGTTTGTCTCTTGTTGATTATATTCAGTCCTGCTCCTAGTGTTAGTCCTCAGAGATTTAAGCCCACCAAAATTGTCATATAATACAAGGTATCATAACCCTGTGGTCCTGGTTTGTTTGGATCAGTCTTTGTTTCAATCTGTTGTGCTTGTGTAATTTATTTATTAACAGCACCTTCTTTCATGTTCTGGTGTCCCAATTGGAAAGATGAATTACATGGTCATCCCAATTAAGGGGTTAGTCTGTAATATCTGATTAATTTGGAAAATTTATTCTTCAGTACATAGTATACTTGAAGTTTTCCTGTTTGAGTGATGAAGGTGGATTTGTATGAATAATTGATGCTGGGAGGGCCAAACGTGATACTGGCTTAGGATCTATTGTGGCCCCCCTCTTAATTCCTGGCTGCCTCTGGCCCTTTATTCCCAAAGCTTTTCTCCTCGGTTGCTTATTTAAACTTTCATGTTAGGTGGCCAAGACCTGTTCTGTTTCTTTAGGTTCTTGAAAATATTAGACTTGCCTAGCCATCTTTCCCCTTTTCTTGTCTTACAAAATAAGTTTGAGACTTTTTTCATTTTTAGCATTTTTCTGCTGATATTACTATAGGGAAATAAGTGGAAAATCCCTATGGGGGAAATTATTTAGAGAGGTGTAATTACCTGACTTCAACCTTCTGCTAGTACAGCTCTCATTATAATGACACACCTTTGTAATTAGAATGAAATTTTAAACTCTGCAATAATCTATAAGGCCACACAGCCAGGCTATTGTTTGTCTTTTTCTGATTTTTACGGCTTCTAACTTTTGTTTGCTTTTGTCCAATGATGTTGACTTTGGGATTCGTAAGCATGCACTGGTTTTTCCTATCTGTGGGCTTTCTGTACTTTCTGCCATCTTGGTCCCTTCATGTCACATGGCTGACTTGTCATTCAGAGCCCAGTCTAAGAGGCCATTTGTAACCACCCAATCCAAATTTGCTATTTGAATTCTTCCCAGATACTTCTTTTCTGATATTTTTGTTTATTCATATACTTGTATCTTTGTCTCCTTAGAATGTCAGAATGATAGGAGTCAGGATCTTGTTGTTCCTGGCATAAAGGAGGTAATTAAATACTAGCTGAATGAATGGTGGTATTTTCTTGTTTCTGCCAGAGTTGCTCCTTACCTTTTGCTTTAATGACGACTCTCTGCTTGGGATTTTAAACCTTTCCCTATAGACAGATCTGTTTTCTTTTTCCTGACAGAACTGTGAGAAACTGGGTGAGCTGCTGTTGTGTGAGGCTCAGTGCTGCGGGGCTTTCCACTTGGAGTGCCTTGGATTAACTGAGATGCCCAGAGGAAAGTTTATCTGCAATGAATGTCGCACAGGTAAAGTAGATAGGCTTTCTTCCAAGGAAGTTTGGAGCTCTAAGTTTTTTGGAAAAAATTGTTTATTGGAGACACTTTTTTGTGGTAATACTTAACTAATTCCTACACAGAGATAGGTGCTCTGTGGTCTTTGCCCTCAAAAGAACCCAAAGTGAATAATGAATGTATAGCCTAATGTAATGCAAAAAGTGTTGTGAACATTGAAGTGCTGTGTGAATGAAGATGCACTAGTGCCAGAGAAGAAGGTATCTGAGTTTGGCTTTAAGGGAGAAATAGAAATTGGTCTGTGGAGGACAAGGATGGAAGTTCCAGTAAAGAAAGTGTAAACTGTTTGGGGAACAGGTAACATAGTTCAGTATGTTTGGAGTTCTAGGTATTTTAGGAGGAGGCGAGGCACAAGTTGTGATGAGGAGGACTTCTGGGTTACTGATGATAGTTTATGTTTCTTGATCTGACTGGTAAGAAATGTATCCACTTCATGATTATTTGTGAACTTAAACAATTTTATTAACGTATAATTAACAAAGTGCACAAATTGTTTAACAAAAAAATGAGAAAGAGCTGTTTTGTGAGAGTTACAAGATAATATATTGGGTCAGTAACTAGGAGTGGTCAGATGAGACCTCACAGCTCTGCTAAAGAGATTGCTCTTTTTTCAGCATTATGAGATGTTACAGTATGAAAATAGTAATAAAATAGGGCTGACAATAAAGATCTTATAAGTCATTAAAACTGTAGGTGTGCATGATGTTGTGCAAATAGAAAGCATCTGTAGTATGAGAAGAGGGCTAATAATAGTACCTGGGGATACCCACTTAAATGTGGCTACTGGAGGGTGAGGAGGAACTAGTCAAAAAAGAATATCCATAGAGAGGCAGGCGTGTCAGATAGACCAAGGAGGTTTTGCAGTGAAAAGGAGATCTGTTTTTGGAAGCAAAAGAGAGTGCCTTACTGAACCAGACTGAAAGATGAATGGATAGCAGTGTACACTACGTATTACAGAAACTTAACTTCATTGGGAAAAAGAGCTGAAGGCAGGATGTTTTATGGTCAGGAGGAAGAACATCTTTAATAGAATGAAGGTTGAGAATTGTGTAGGGAAATAAATTTCCATAATAGGAGGGGAAATTATTGATGGAGTACAGTCACAGAGACAGGAGAGGATAGTCTTGAAGAGATGAAAAGATTAAAGAGGAATGTACCACGTACATTGTAATTATGAGGAAGACAAACATTTTCCTTGACTTGGTGAGAGTGGTGGGCAAGGTTTTGTAACTTTGCAACTTGGAGGAAAGTGTGTAGACTAGCCCCTGTGGAAAATAAGAGACAGAATTAACTGGTGTCTGTAAGTAGATGGCTATGTCAGATTGAGTTATTTCATCTTTCTGCCACCACTTTCAGCAGTATAGGAACAAAAGTTGGAAGACAAGATAGTTGTGGGGTAATTTTGCCTTCTGCTTAGTTGGGCTTTTGATCAGTTTGTGCCATACGGTGCCATCTAGCCCTGTAAATGAAATTTAGAAACAAATTTTAGGTGTGTGCATATCTCTGTTATCCTTATCTTCCTATCTTCTTAGATCTTTTTTTTAAAATTTTGTTTAACTTTCCATTTTACATTGGAGTGTGGTTGACTAACAGTGTTGTGTTCGCTTCAGGTGTACAGCAGAGTGATTCACTTTTATCTATTTCTTAAAATTCTTTTCCCATTTAGGTTGTTACGTAATGTTGAGCAGAGTTCCCTGTACTATACAGTAGGTCCTCGTTGGTTATGTATTTCAGATATTGCACTCTATACATGTCTATCTCAAACTCTAATTATCTCTGCCCGCTGGTAACCATGTTTTTTTCCCAAGTCTATGAGTCTGTTTTGTAAATAAATTCACTTGTATTTTTTTTTTTAAATTCTGTGTATAAACACTGTCATACTGTATCTGTTTGTGTCTACCTGACTTAGTTTACTCAGTATGACACTCTCTCGGTCCATCCATGTTGCTGCAAATGGCAGTGTTTCATTCTTTTTTAATGGTTGAGTAATACTCCATTTTATATAGGTACCACATCTTCTTTATCTGTTTGTCTATAGATAGATATTTAGGTTGATTCCATATCTTGTAAACGGTGCTGCAGTGAACACTGGGGTTCATGTATCCTTTTGAACCTTGTTTTTCTCTGGATAATGCCCAGGAATGGGATTGCAGGATCCTATGCTAGCTAAAAATCATCTTTATTGAAGTTCACTTTGCCTACTAAAAAATGTGCTTCTTTTAAATACATGTTCTGATAGGTTTGATAAAATGTATACACCCATGCAACAATGACCCTGATGCCAGAAAGTTTCTTTGTGATCAGATCCAGTCAGTCTTTTTGCACCTCTTCACCCCCATCATGAATTTCAGATTAAACAGTGATCTGCTTTCTGTTCATAGCACATTAGATTTACCTTTTTTAGAGTCCGTGTCCAGCTTAGCATAATGAGAATCATCTGTATTGATGTATGTATCGGTAATTCATTCTTTCTTAAAATAATATTATTGAGGTTTAATTGGTGTATAGTAAACTACACAAAGTATATAGTTCGATAAGTTTTTCGTGTGTGTGTGTGTATACACCTTTGAAACTATCCCTCTGTGTAGTTATCTTGAGAGTCAACAGCATTGTTGTAGGTATTGAGAATTCATTCCTTTTTATTGCCAGTGGTATTCCATTGTTTGGATATAGCAGTTTGTTTATCCACTCATCTATTGATACACCTTTGAATAGTTCTCAGGTCGGGCTATTTTAAACAAAGCACTGTGTATCCTTTGTATGGATGCATTTTGTTGTATATTTATCTAAGAGCAGAATGGTGGTTTATATGGTCAGCTTTACTTTTTTTTTTTCTTGTTTAGCTTTACTTTTTAAGAAACACTCAGTTGTACCATTTTGCATTCACATCAGAAATGTGTGAGAGTTTTAATTCTGCCACATCTTTGTCAACACTTGGTAGTGTCAGTCTTTTTAATTTAGCCATTTGACAGATGAGTAGTGGTATTTCATTGTGGTTTTAATGTGCATTTCAGTAATGATGGATGATATTGCACATCTTTTTATGTGCTTAATTTTCTGTCTTGAGGAAGAAAGAGTGCTCAAAGCTTTTTTTAAATTGGGCTTGTGTTTTTTTTAATGTTGAGGTTTATGAAATTTTTGTTTTAATTGACTTATTGATTAACTCTTTTTTCTTTTTTTGGTTAAGAAATCTTGCTAAACACAGTGTTGAAAAGATTTTGTTCTGAAATTTTTATAATTTTAGGTTTCACATTTAGGTCTGTAGTCTATATTGAATTAAGTTTTTTGTGTATTATGGGAGGTAAGAGAGATGTGTTTGTTTGTTTGTTTGTTTATTAATTATTGGCTGCACTGGGTCTTTGTTGCTTCGTGTAGACTTTCTCTGGTTGCTGCAAATAGGCGTCTGGGTGTGGTGATTGGGCTTCTCCTTGATTCCTCTTATTGTAGAGCTTGGACTCTAGGGCTTGTGGGCTTCAGCAGTTGTAGCTCTCCAGCTCTAGAGCATGGGCTTAGTTGGTCTGCATTATGTGGAATCATATGGACCAGGGATCGAATCCATGTCTCTTGCATTGGCAGGCAGATTCTTAACTGGTGGACCATAGGGAAATCCAAGGTTATTATTTTTGAATGCAGAGAACTTTACCCTAGTTTTAGTAGAGGTGAATAGAGTAAGCATAAAGGAGTCATTTCTTATTTGGCTCACCCTGTTTTCCTGTAGTAGAATGAACACACCATAACAGGTTACTCCACTTCAGTATTGGCTGCCAGTTATTCAACGTCAGCCAAGTAGATCGCTTCTTTTCAATGGTACTATTGTACCATTCCCCTCACCCGATTTTTTTTTCCGTAAGAGAATTATATGTTTTATTTAGTCCAGTATATTAAAAATGTATCACATATAGCTAACACATTATTGACTGGGGAATTTTTGCAGAAGTTAATGCCCATGGTGTTACATTGTGTCCAGTCAATATTGTGTTAATATGAAAATGACTGAAATTTTTTCCATTCTTTTTTACTTGCCAGGTCTTCAAGCTCTAGTGTGTATTGACACTAACTACACATCTCAGTTTGGACTAGCCCCATTTTAAGTGTTCAGTATCCACCTGTACTTTCTCTGTTGCACCTGTGCTAAATCAGACCTTACCTGTCACCCCTACATGACGAACCTTATAGCTGGAACCAAATAACTGCACATATTTGAGGGGCCCCTCACCCACTTTTTTAGTATTCTTTATTTCTTGGAACAGTGATAATTTGTCTAAGTTTTCCATATTCTAAATTTGGTTGCTATATCCTTAATGTATCCTTTTAACTTGTTCATCTATCCTCCATATTTCCCAGAAACTTGTAGTTAGATCTGGAGGCTGGGTTAGGTCAGGTCAGCTTTCTTTCGGCAAGAGTACTTTGTGGGGGATGTATACTTCCTATCACATCACATCAGCAAGCATGTATTAAAATTTCTACTTAATAGTAACACTAAGATTGTTCAGTGGGTTCATGTTGTCATCCTGGCCAGTCTTATAAAGAACCACAGTTCTTTACTGTGATATTATGATTTTAAAGAAATACATATTTGGTCTTTGTCCAGTTTCTGGTATAGAGGTCCTGAAACACTTGAAATTTCATAAGTGATGAGAACTATAAAGATGTTTGTCCTTTTTTTTTTTTTTTTTTTATGTTAATGAGATGACTTTTGGATCTACCTAAAGGATGGAGCTGATTGCCAGGAGAACCAATCATATGATTAAAGGGATTCATCTCCCCCTGACCTTTTTGGAGGGGAGAGTGCTAGAGGTTGGATTAATCCTCAGTTGCCTGTGATCTAATCAAGCGTGCCTAAGTAATGTGGCCTCCATTGAACCTCAAAAGGATGGGATTTGGAGAGCTTCTGGGTTGGTGAACACATAGAGATTAGGGGACTGTGACATGTAGAGAGAGCCTGGAAGCTCTGAGCTCTTTCCCCATACCTTATTCTGTGTATTTCTTTTGTCTAGCTGTTCCTGAATTATATCCTTTTTTAGTAAACTGATGATCTAATAAGTAAAATGACTCTGAGTTCTATGAGCCACTAGAGCAAGGTAATCGAACCCAGCCTTTGATGTATATAGCCAGTTGGTCAGAAGTACAGATGGCAACCTTGTCTTAAAACTGGTGTCTGAAAGAGTGGAGTGGAGGACAGCCTTATAGAACTGAACCCTTACTTAACCTGTGGAATCTGATATTACCTCCAAGTTGATAGTGTCAAATGGAGTTGAACTGTAGGATACCAGCTGGTATTGCTTTGTGGTGTGAGCAACCTCCCACCCCCACCCCATGCTGGAATTTGTGGTGTGGAAACCTTCCATCCCCACCCCATGCTGGAATTTCACACATAATTGTGTACTCACTAACTCTCCACCTAATGGGTTACCACTGAGTGAATCCTCTTGTTTTATATTAATTTGTTTTTTTCTGTTTCCCAGGAATACATACCTGTTTTGTATGCAAGCAGAGTGGGGAAGATGTGAAAAGGTGCCTTCTGCCCTTATGTGGAAAGTTTTACCATGAAGAGTGTGTCCAGAAGTACCCACCCACCGTGATGCAGAATAAGGGCTTCCGGTGTTCCCTCCACATATGTACTACCTGCCACGCCGCCAATCCAGCCAGTGTTTCTGCGTCTAAAGGTATGTGTTTCTTGTGTGGGCCCATCTAATTACAGAATCTCAGCTTCATTGGCAGTGGATGTTTCCAGATGGAATCTATTTCTATTATCTATCTTCATGGCATCTAGCTTTTGTCAGCGTACCAGCATTTACCGTGAGAGGTCAGAGAGTAATAGACAAGTCTAGCAGCCACCACATTTTTACATGTGCTTTATGGAGCCCTAGCATTATGTAGTAGCTTTAAAATATTTATATATTTATGGCTGTGCTGAGTCTTCGTTGGCTTTGCACAGGTATCTAGTTGTTGCAGGCAGAGTCTGCTGTTCATTTCAGTGCACAGACTTCTCATTGCGGTGGTTTCTCGTTGCCGAGCACAGGCTTTAGGAGCATGGATGTTAGTAGTTGTGGCACACAGGCTCAGCGGTTGCAGCTCATATCCTCCAGAGTGCAGCTTCAGTAGCTGTGGAACGTGGGCTTAGTTGTTCCCTGGCATTTAGAATCTTCCCAGAACTAGGGATCAAATCTTTCCCTTGCATTGGCAGGTGAATTTTTATCCACTGCGCCACCAGGGAAGCCCAATAAATATTTGGAACTCAAGTGACATTTAGTTTGCAAAGGTGCTCTGCTGGACATCTTACTTACATTTTTTGACTGCACCATGCAGCTTGTGGGATCTTAGTTTCCCGACCAGGGATTGAACGTGTGCCCTGGGTAATGAACATGCAGTGTCCTAACCACTGGACTGGTAGGGAATTCCCTCTGCTGGATATCCTTCTCCATTAGAACAAAATGTATTCTTCTCCTATGGGCCCTGTATCTGTGGCTACCAGATGTGATATCACTCAGACATGATATAGGGCAGAATTTGTTTTGTGTTGATTGGTTTTATTTTTGAAAATGGAAATTCCTATCCTGAAAATTTTTTCGTCTGTCATAGTTAGGCTAAGAGCTGAGCTTTCCAAACTGTATGTGGGCACAGGTAAACTCAAGCTTCTAAATTATTTCTGTTTAGTAAGAGTGGGTGTCTTACTGATTTCACTGAAAGCCAAATATTGTGTCTCTACTATTAAATCCTTATTTGCCCAAAGAGCCTCCCTTCTCCCAGTGGGGACTGAGCAGCAGTGTTGGCTTTTCTTGTAAGCAGAGTGGCAGTACCTTCTGTGAGAAGATATATCCCAAGTGGGTTTGAGGTGGAGAGGTTCATTCATCTAGAAGAATCACAGAGTAAAAGTCAACAAAAGCAGCCATTAATGTTTCTTCCATCCGGTCTTTTAGTCTGATCGTATACACACATACCACCACCATTTAGTCTGCAGTGGATTCCAGTTTCCAAAGAGTCAGGACAGTGGTTTGAGTAGGGCTTATCCTTGCTGAGGCAGGCTTGCTTACTGTTGTGGTGTCTTTGACTCCTTAAGGCTGTTTATTGTGTGGTTCCCATCTGAGCTTTTTCAGAGAGATTTGGCTGTTTATGATCTCTTAACCTAGTAATGCTTCCATTTATTTGTGTCATTTTCCCAGTGCTTGCAAATAGACTTGAATAACATTGCTTTTATACTTACAATCACATTGTTTTTATTCTTAATCTCTTTTTCTTTTGTCCCTCCCTGGTTTTTCTGCTTCTTGTATTTTTAGGTCGACTGATGCGCTGTGTCCGCTGCCCAGTGGCATACCATGCCAATGACTTTTGCCTGGCTGCTGGGTCAAAGATCCTTGCATCCAATAGCATCATCTGCCCTAATCACTTTACCCCCAGGCGTGGCTGCCGAAATCATGAGCATGTTAACGTTAGCTGGTGTTTTGTATGCTCCGAAGGTAAGACATAACTTGTTGATGTATGGATAGTGTAAAGAGAGATTAATTTAGCAGTGTTAAATTGCAACAAATATATAGTTTTCTTCACGTTGCCACTAGAAAATATGTAGGGAAGTGATGTCCTGAATTACTGATAACAGTACAGTAGTTTTGTTCCCCACTAGAGAGAGGTTTTATTTTTGTTATTTTGATTAATGATTTAATTTTAACAAAATGATAAACAGTTGAAACAATTAAAAAGATTAAGAGAAAAGGAACAAAGTCATTCTTGGAAAATTTGAGAATGTGATCAAATGAATAAATTTAGGGGGTATAATGTACAGTATGGTGACTATAGTTAACAACAGTATATGTTTGAAAGTTGCTGGGAGATCAGATCTTAAATTCACACATACACACCCCTTAAAATTGTAACTATTTGAAGTGTTTTTAGTTTTTGGCCATGCTGGGTCTTTGCTGCTGCATGCGCGCTCCCGTGTGGCGCATGGGCTTCTCACGGCAGTGGCTTCTCTTGTTGTGGAGCCCGGGTTCAGTAGGCGCAGCATGCCGACTCTCGAGCACACAGGTTTCAATGGTTGTGGCACACGGGGCTTAGTTGGCCCACGACATGTGGAATCTTCCTGAACCAGGGATCAAACCTGTGTCCCTGGTGCTGGCAAGTGGATTCTTAACCCCATACTACCAGGGAAGTCAGTGAAGTATTGAATATGTTATCTGGTATTATTGTGGTAATCTTTTCACAGTATATATAAATATCAAGTACACATATGTTGTTCACTTAAAATGTACACAGTATTATATGTTAATTATATCTCAGTAAAGGTGGAGGCAAGTAAAAAAATAAACTGGAAGTAAAAAAATTAAGAAATTTAAAAAACCCTAAATAGCCCCAAGTCCTATATCAGAAAAAACATTTAATACTCCAGACAGAGGTGCATATAAGCAGGTAGAAGGGGCAGATGTTCGGATAGAAATAGCACTAGAAGATAGTGTTATATAATTGTGTGTGGGTTTTTTTTTTAATCAATTTTATATTTAAAAGGGAATAAATAAGGGAAAAGTAAAAGAATTTATGAACATCTGTTAAATATTTCCTCACTATGACATATATTAGTTTCTATAAAGTTTTCTATGAAGGAAAAATAAGTTTTATGTCTTGATCTGTATCTCCCCCACATCCCTTACTTAAAACATACTTTTCCTAATTTAGAGCAGAATCAATATTATCCTTCTTAAACACAGCCTGATTTTTGCTAGTTATGTTAAGTGGAATATTTAGTACTCCACCAGTCTGTTTACTGTGGTGCTTATAGTTCTGAATTCCTTATTTCAATTTTTCTCTTAGTTGGCCGAACTTCTGAGAAGCGCCCAGGAGGCCTGCATTTCTCTGCTTGAGACTGTTCAGCTTTTACCTGTGTTCTAGAAGCACACATTGGGTTACTATAAGATTGTTGGCCGCTTGTTCTTTTTCTAAAACTTTTATGGATGTTGCTTTACTGTCTTTAGTGTTGAGGGTGGTACCAACACCCTCTTACCTAGTTTTTATATTTCCTTTTCAAATTGACTAAAATTTGTTGGTTAGTAATTTGAGGGAAACAATTTTCTTGACTTTTCTGTTTCTTAAGATCTACTTGTGATAAAATTGCATGAAAATTTGACTGGTTGCGAACATTCTGAGGGACTAATTTAAGAGTCAGCATTTGTATTTGAATTAGCATCCCTTTTGAAAGATTTGGATATACTAAAGAGTGCTAAAGCCAAAGAGAGTTTTATGACTGCTTTATGTGATTGAAAATGGTCTATCACGACTTTGTTGTTGTTGCTCTTAAGATTTATGTAACATGACAAGGGTTTGCATCAGGACATCCTCAAACTATGGTGCTAATATAGAAGAAATAAAACAATATTAAGTGCAGTCATTTGGGTAGAAATGGAATTTTTATGTAGTTATGGATATTTTACTGCACAAAGGATTGTGCTGGATTTGGTTTTAGACATGTTAGCTTTATGATTGTCTTGTATAAAATTTTATGGTATCATACTTTATTTTTGGCTTTTTAATATCTGTTCCTTATAAAACTGGTGAACACTGCTGCCTGTTTATTATTATACCACTTACCTTTTTGATTAGAAGAAAATTAAAGATAATTTTGGTATGTAATAGCATTTAAATACAGCATTGTATAATCCTGCTCTTAGAATGAAAATAAACATCTGAGAGGCTGAAATGCAGGCTCCAAAACTTTCCTTGTTTCATGAAAATGGGGAGATAAAACAGCTTTAGCACTAGACTGTTTTTAATTACATAAGTAGTACGAGAGGTTTCAAAAGTAGTGTGGTTTCTGTGTGATGGCAGTCTTAAGTTGTGGCATAGTAATGAATACCCAAGAAAACTTAGTAGCTGTAGCAGTGGCTCTGAAAATGTGAGCCATGAATCGTTGGGAAGTGCAGAGGACCCAGAGACACGTTCAGAAGCCTTCATGACATCTTAGCTCTTTTCATGATAATTCCTAGATGTCACTTGCCTTTTTCACTTTGTTGACATTTGCACTGGTGGTATATAGCCAGTAGTGAGTAAAACTACCAGCACCTTAGCACAAATCAAGGTGGTGGTTCTAAACTGTGCAAATGAAAGCAGTAACTGTGTTCTGTGTCATTTACCCACTAGCAGTGAAAACATGAAGTTTCACATAACAGTATCATTGATTTTATTTATTTAGTTTTAAAAAATATTTATTTATTTATTTGGCCGCGCTGGGTCTTAGTTGCAGCATGCGGGCTCTTTAGTTGCTGCAAGCAGGATCTAGTTCCCTGAACAGGGATCGAACCCAGGCCCCTTGCACTGGGACCACAGAGGCTTAACCCCTGAACCACCAGGGAAGTCCCACAATGCCCTTGATTTTAAAAAGTAAGTAAAATTTATTAAATCTCAACTCTCACGTAGACATGGTTTTAGGTATACATAAAGCAGTTCTGTTGCATACTGATCATGATCTTAAGTTAAAGCATTCATGTAATTGAGTTGCAATCTGAACTAGATGCCTTGTTCATGTGGAACACCATTTTTAGTCTTAAAAATTACCAAGAAACTATGGCTTTTCATTCTTGGATATTTGTCAGATATTTTCTTGGAATGGATAAAAATGAGCATGTCAAAAAAAAAAAAAATGAGCATGTCAATTCAAGGGAAAACACCTGACTAAGTGTTGCCAATGATAAAATTTGAGTTCTTTAGTGGAAATTAGAATTTTGGAAAACCTATACCTACTGACTCTGAGCTTAACGACTTCCTAGTATTTACTGATGAGATCATGATGACACTAATAAATGTGACATTTTAGTAGTATGTAATGAAACAGGTCAGTAATATGGGAAGTCTGGGACTTCCCTGGTGGTCTGTTGGCCCCATGCTCTCAGTGCATGGGCCCCAAATTCAATCCCTGTTCAGGGAACTAGGTCCCACATGCCATAACTTAAGAGTTCACATGCCACAGTGAAGATTGGAGACCCCGTGTGCCACAACTAAGACCTTGTGAAGCCAAATAAATAGAAATAAGTATTAAAAATATTTGGAAGATCTACCAGACTCAGCAAACTAATATTTTCCACAGGAACAATGCATGATGTTAAAAACCAGGCATATGTAAAGGATCCATTCAAAGTACAAGACAGATCAATGAATTTTAATGTAATAGTACCGAAAGTTTATTAATATAGTTTCAGAGTTGACACCAACTAAGGTTTACCCTGTGAGGTTTTAGTGTATAGTGTCAAGGGAGAATTACAGTACTCCTTTTTCTAACTGTTCATCTGTGAGAGACCAGATTTTCTTCACGTACATCAGCCAGACCACATTTTGCAACAAATTCAAATAAAAAAAAATATTTGCAAAGAAGTATGATGGCCATTGGTCAAAATCATCAAAAGGTCTGCAAATAATAAGTGCTGAAGAGGATGTAGAGAAAAGGGAACTCTTCTACACTATTGGTGGAAATGTAAATTGGTGTATGGAGAACAGTATAGAGCGTTTACTCAGTTGTGTCCGACTGTTTGTTACCCCATGGACTGTAACCCACCAGGCTCCTCTGTCCATGGAATTTTCCAGGCAAGAATACTGGAATGGATTGCCATTTCTCTTTCCAGGGGATCTTCCTGACCCAGTGATCAAACCCGGGTCTCCTAGCATTGCAGGCAGTCTTTACTTTCTGAGGCACGTTCCTTATGAAATGAAAAATAGAGTTAATCATATGATCCAGCAGTCCCACTCCTGGGCATATGTCCAAAAAAAAAGATGAAAACTCTAATTTTAAAAGATACATGCATCCCAATATTCATAGCAGCACTATTCACAATCACTAAGTTATCCATAAAAGTGTTACTTACATTAACATAATAGGTTCATTGTTACTTTTTAATGAATTAATACTATAAAAGTTCACTGGGAATCTCCTTAATTTTCAACATTATAACATGTTCCTGGATGGAAGATTTTTCTACCAAGGCCATGTAATTGGCAAACTGTTTTATTAAAAGGCCTGAGAACTTTTGATTCCAGTATCTAAGATTATCCTGCTGTTAGAAGACAAGGAAAGAGTAGTCTTAAGTCTTTTTTTTTTTTTTTTTTTTGTCCATGTGTAGGAGAAAACTAAAGGTGGTTACCAGTGTTAGGGTAATAATATGGTAAATCATAAATTAGAAAGTAATCTATTCCTAGAATTCAAGAATCTGTTTACACTTTATTTTCTCTTACCTTCTTCCACCAAATATCACCTTTTCATCTTTTGGTTTCTTAAGATGGTTCGTGTGATTTTCCTTCTTTTCTTCCTCTTTCTCCTGGGTGTTTTCTTTACTCCCACCAGACAGACCCTCCTGCTTGTCTCCCGTTCATCACCCAGAGTAATCCTGTCAGTTTCTTTCTTCCTACTCTCCCTTAGCTCATCCCAGTATGTCTTTCCCAGCAAAACTGTTGTGCTTGCCACCCTTGGCCTTTCTTCACTGGTTACTCTCCAGTCCAGATTTTTTTTCCTATGCCTTCTTTGAAGTCCTAATTCAAATGCCTTATTGTATATGTTTTCTAGTTATCATGAATGTCAGGTAAGTAAAAGGAGGATTTTTTTTTTTTTGTCTTTTTCTTACAAAAGCCATGTAATTGGCACATTGTTATTAAATTTTGACTCAGCAGATAAATAAGCAGAGAGAGGAATGTTAGAGGGTATTCCATTATTTGGGGTGGTTAAATTCATGTGACTATGTCCTGTACTAAGACTGTTTATCCCATCTACAAAATGCACAAGGATAGCCAAATATGACTCTTGAGAGCATACAGTACAGGCTATATGTGTTAAGTAACATGTTCTTGAAACTTGTTTTGCAGCAACAGAACCTCTTATGAAATGAAACCTTATTCTGAATCTGAACTCCAATGTACAAAACAGGAAATTTTCTCTAGTTGAAGCCAGAGTTGGGTCTTAAGAGCACATTTCTGGCCACAACAAAACAAATGTCCCAAAGCTTGTTTTATGGAGAAAAGGAAAGGCACAGTAGAATCATTTGAGGATGATGTCACAAAATCAAGTTTTTCATAGGTTTTTGTGGGAGAAGAAGCACAGTTACACAGGAAGACGCACATATACACCTTGCTTACAGCTTTGTCCTTCATTATCTCTTCAGGGTGAAACTTGGAGTTACATGCTTGAGTCTAGCGTGTTTGAACATGCTAGTTTCTGGCATGAGATAAATAAGGCATTTATTGTATTACTTCTGCGTGAAACCTCTTTACTTGAAATTCTTTATTATCTGTAACTGTGATGTTTCAGATTCAGATATGTAAACTGAGTCACTTTGAGTAAAAATCTTTTAAGAAGTGAAAATTCATTCTCATTGCAATGTATATAATTAATCTGGTATCTGAAAACTTGGCAGGAGAGGGGCGATCTTATATCTAACTGAAGTTTAAGCAAAAAAATCACAGTAGTATGTGTGATTTCTGTCACCAGTAAAAATCAGATACTATTGTTATTGTAGAAACCTTGTGTCCAGTCATTACTACTGCTAGATCTTATTTGTGTGTTTCAGAGGACTGTATATAATTCTAATGTCTTGTTCTAACATTCTGATCATTTTACTCTTATGTTCTTTTACATATTAATTTTAAGGGCCCTTAAAGAGTTGTGAGAGAACCCAACAAAAAATGATTAAAAAGTAATTTTAAAAAAGAGAAAGAACTGACCTTATAGAGACTACTAATGTGCCAGACACTGTGAGGCAATTTATTTTCTTATTTAGTTCTCAGATAGATGTGATTATTTAGTGTTCATTGCAGAAAATATCTTAACCATTGAAGAAGTTAAAGCTCAACAAGGAAAGTGAATTCCCTAGACTAATATATCTTAGAGTTCAAATCTGACATCACTTAAAGCTGGTGCTCTTTATACTCTGGTCATTGCGTATCATTGATATTTATTTATAATGTGTTGTCTTTTAATGAAGAGGAAGAAGTTGGGGGGGGGTGGGTTGTTTACATAGATGACTTTTAGGGATTTACTTCTGCCCTCATTGCCGTAACCTAATTTTGCCAGTAAAATCTCATGATTTGCTATGACTCTTAACAGATCCCCAGGGGTATCGTTCAAGTACATTGGAGAGGGAATACTCATATAAAAGTCTTTGTAACTAACTAATTAAATTACTAAGCCCTTGACTGCAAGATAATTGGTTAGGAACTGAGCAAAACCTATTTCAGATGGGTCCTTGTATGCAGCCTTGTGATTCTGAGTGCCAGATTTTTTGATTCCCACAGGAGGCAGCCTTCTGTGTTGTGATTCTTGCCCTGCTGCTTTTCATCGTGAATGCCTGAACATTGATATCCCTGAAGGAAACTGGTATTGCAATGACTGTAAGGCAGGCAAAAAGCCACATTACAGAGAAATTGTCTGGGTAAAAGTTGGAAGATACAGGTGAGTAAGCATGAAGGAGACTGACAGTTCTTTCACCAGCCTGTGTTTCTTGGGTTTAACTTTTTAAATAAATGGCCTAATTAAAGAAGGTTTACCCACTCCCCCATTAACTTTCCATTACAAAAGAAAAAACTATATACTAAACTATATATCATCTGTAGAGCTTTATTAATGAAAACAAACCCATAATACCACAAACAGTTGAAGGTGCATCACTAACATTTTAGCATATTTACTTTCAGACACACCAATACATGCACCTTCAAAACAACTGACCTATTGTTATTTGTACCCAGTCGTGTGTGTTGCTTTTTCTTTTTAAAATTAATTTTATCGCATATTGTTGATGTTTGGTCACTAAGTCATGTCCAGCTCTTTGTGACCCCGTGAATTGCAGTACGCCTGGCTTCCCTGTCCTTCCCTATCTCCTAGAGTTTGCTCAGATTTATGTCAGTTGAGTTGGTGATGCCATCCAACCATCTCTGTCGTCCCCTTCTCCTCCTGCCTTCAATCTTTCTCAGCATCAGGGTCTTTTCAAGTGAATTGGCTGTTTGCATCAAGTGGCCAAAGTTTCAGCATCAGTCCTTCCAGTGAGTATTCAGAGTTGATTTCCTTTAGGGTTGACTAGTTTGATCTCCTTGCAGTCCACAGGACTCTGAAGAGTCTTCTCTAGCACCACAGTTTGAAAGCATCAGTTCTTCAGTGCTCAGCCTTCTAATGGTTCAACTCTTTTTTTTTTTTTTTTTTGCTCAACTCCTGTATCTGTACATGACTACTGAAAAAAACATAGCTTTGACTATATGGACTTTTGCTGGCAAAGTGATGTCTCTGCTTTTTAACAGCTGTCTAGATTTGTCATAGCTTTTCTTTCAAGGAACAAGTGTTTTTTAATTTCATGGCTGCAGTCTTCTGGAGCCCAAGAAAAGAAAATTTGTCACTGTTTGCACTTTCCCCCCATCTATTTGCCATGAAGTGATGGGACCAGATGCTACGATCTTCTTTTTTTGAATGTTGAGTTTTAAGCCAGCTTTTTCAGTCTCCTCTTTCACCCACATTAAGAGGCTCTTTAGTTCCTCTTTGTTTTCTGCCATTAAAGTACTATCATTTGCATATCTGAGGTTGATGTTTCTCCCAGCAATCTTGATTCCTGCTTGTGAGTCATCCAGCCCGGAATTTCGCATGATGTTGAGTGCACAAAAAATACTATAACATGCATGATTTTAGAGAAATACCTGTGTGTGTACCTTCCAGTTTAAAACAGTAGCAGCTTTGAGGCTCCCTCCCTGCCCCATCTGATCTTCTCTCCCCATCCCTTGAAGTAACTGCAGTACTGCATTTTGTGTTTTTTCTTTGCCTGACTGTATACATTTACCATATGTGTGTTCGATTCTGTGTTTTAGTCCTTTATATAAAGGAATTGTTGCCGTATTTTCTTGCAGCATGTTTTTTTATTTGCTCTTTTGCTCCTTAGATATTATGGTTAGTGCATTGCTCAAGTTCATTCATATTTCACTATTCCAGAGTGTTCCTTTATGTTTACATGCAGTGTGGTGTATTTATTTATCCATTCTCATGTTTGAACTATGAACATTTTGTCAGTGTTTCTTGGTATATATGCACAGGAGTTTATTTACCGCATTCTCACAGTAGAATAGCATTGTCTTCCTAAAGGTTGTTGTTGTAATTTCTATGCTTGCTTTGCCAAGCTGGTGGGGGTGGGGTATTATTTTGGGTGTTTCATTTTTGTATACTTCTAATAATTTTTCAAAGTTGACTTCTTTAAAGGCCAATTTGTATTTTGTTATATAGTGTCCCACAGCTACTTCCATCATTCTCTTAATGTTAAATATTTAAATTGTTTACAGATTTTCATTCTTTCAGATTCTTCAATGAACACTATAGTCATAAAGTTTTGTCCATGTCTCTAATTACTTCCTTTTATACATTCTTTGAAGTAGAACAGCAGTTTGAGGGTGTATGTTTGGGTCTGTGAACATGTGCATGAGGGTGGCATCTCCAGGCTTTTGGCACATACTGCTTGTTTCTTCTCTAATTATATTGTAAGGATGCCCTGGGTCAGACATTAATGTGGGTTAGACACATTGCTATTTATTCCTCTCTCCAAAGTAGGATTGTTTTTAGTGCCTTGCAGCCTTCTAGAGGTTTCTTCCTTGTTTTCACATTTCCCAGGTGGTGGCCAGCTGAGATCTGCCATCCTCGAGCTGTACCTTCCAATATTGACAAGATGAGACATGATGTAGGCGAGTTCCCTGTGCTCTTCTTTGGGTCTAATGACTATCTGTGGACTCACCAGGCCCGAGTCTTTCCCTACATGGAGGGGGATGTGAGCAGCAAGGATAAAATGGGCAAAGGAGTCGACGGGACATATAAAAAAGGTAACTTTACCCTTCTTGTTTCTTGGGCCAGCATAGATCTCTGTTGCCTGAGTATCTGCTCTCTGTTCTACGCTCTGGAGCAGTATGTGGCTGCAGCTGTAGAATTTTGCAGACAAGTTGACCCATGTAAATCAGTATTTTTGAAGCTAACTTTTACTTAACTAGAATTTCCTTAAGGGATATTTCTTATCAATCCTGTTTTATCAGCATTCCATCAAGTAAGTACTGGAGCTTTGGAACTGTTTTATAGAATAAACACTTCAGTTTGCTCGGCAAGGACCAGAATCTCTAGCAGAGCCACATTTGTTCCAAGGAGAGTTTTTTTTTGTTATTGTTGTTGTTTTAAGTTAAGAAGAAATAAAATTCAACCAAAATTATAGAATGATATAAGATAGTGAAAGCGCATAAATGTTCTAAATCAGAGTTTTTTTAAGCTGGCCTAGCAGTGAAGGAGAAGGGGCCAGGAGATTCTGACAACGACATCTCTCCCTATTTAATGAGTAAGAGTTGCTTTGAGAATTCAGTGAGATAATGTAAAAATCAGCCTGCAACGCATGTAGTTGGTATCCCATCAATGATAATTAGCTTCTTCCTTTAGCTGTCCTTTGAAAGGCAATGCAGGTATCTCTTATTATTTGAATATGTTTGAACAGTGATGTGTATTATTTTGTCTGCATAGTGAGGTGAAGAGATTCTAAGCAGGTAGAACTTCTTAGATGGGGAATGAAGATGATGTACATAAGGAACAAGTTTGACAGAAGTTTTGTTTGCCTTATATTATTTCAGGGTCCCACTTACCTGTTGGAATGTGCTTTCTGTGCAGATATGGGTTATCAGTGCTAATACTACAGGAGTTTTGGTCTTGAGCCTTAGAGTCTCAGGTCGTCAAGGACCAGGTGACCAACATCTTTGCCTGTGTAGAGCTGGCCACCATCAAGGCTAGGGGTGAAGTTGGAGTGTAGGAAATATTACAAATCTGAGCCTGCTGAAGCTCTGTGATTCTGCTCTTTCTGTGCCTTGAACTTGGGCTGGCTGGATGCCTCTGCCTTTAAGGAACACATGGTTTTGTGGGAGGACACAGTCAAATGGTCGTTCTTTGAGAGTGTTGTGGCAGAAATGTGCATGGTATGCTGTGGGAGCCAGCCAAGAGGAAGCAAAACAGTGCTGAGGATGACAGTATGGAGGTCATGGATGACTCCTTTTTTAAGTGGTGCTTTCAAGATAATTACCATTTTTTGCTTGCCAGTCCCTGTTCAAAGTTTGTTTTCCCACTTTAAGTCTTTGAGGCAACCCTGTAAGTTAGATGCTATTATCTTTATCTTCTAATGAGGAAACTGAGGCACATAAAAGTTAAATTGGGAAAATTCTCTGGTGGTTAGGGCAGCGTGTTTTCACTGCTGAGGGGCCAAATTCAGTATCTGGTCAGGGAACTAAGCTCCTACGAGCTATACGGTGTAGCCAAAAGGAAGTTTAATTTGTTGCCCAAAGTCCCTGTGCCAGTAAGTGATATGGGAAGGTTTCATACTCTAGCAGTTGGACCCCAGAATCCAAACTCTTAATCACCACACCGATTGTGAAGAAGTTGACTTAAATTGTAACAAGAAGACAGCATATGTAAAAGTGCACCTTGAGTCTACCATGATGAGTTAGTGATCTCCAAGTATTTGGTATAATTTAAGCATAGGGTTGGGCGAGTACCAGACTCTTTTACTGATAAGGTAGGTTAGTTACATGGTCAGAACAGAGTTTTATAAGTCTCAGTCTGAGTAGAATTTCAGGACCATAGAAAATGAGAGGCTCTATAGCCAGAAATGTCAATGAGATGGCTGTTTTAGTGGTTTCAAGCAGAGATGATGTGACTGTCACAGGGACTAGTCCGTGGGGTGGAGAGGATGATGGGTACTAGATAGACAGTAAGTAGATCAGCTAGGTAGCACATGCCAAATAATAGGATGAAGGAAGGAGGGAACAACTGCAGGGAACATAAACTCCTGGATGGTAATGAGGAAATGGAGAAAGAAGGGGTGAATCAGAGGGAAGATTTTCTTTATTGTTTTGACAGATCATGGGGAGAGCAACAAAGAAGAAACTGGGAAATTTTGGAATTCTTCAGGGTTTTTAACCTGAATCAAGAGTAATGAATTAAAATTTTAAGTGGAGAAGAATGAGATTCTTAGGATTTTTGTTGGACTTTTCAGATACTCCAATCTTTTAAACATATGAAAGTGCAGGCCTGGAATGAAGATGAGCTGTGAAGATCTGTCTTTGTATTAGAGTTGTGTGTGTATGTTTTAGTCACTCAGTCGTGTCTGACTCTTTGTGACCCCCATGGACTGCAGCCTGTCAGGCTCCTCTGTCTGTGGCATTCTCCAGGCAAGAATACTGGAGTGGGTTGCCATGCCCTCCTCCAAAGGATCTTCACTACTCAGGGATCAAACCCAAGTCTCTTCTGTCTTCTGCATTGGCAGGCGGGTTCTTCACCACTGTTGCAACCTGGGAAGCTGTATTAGGATAATCACTGACATTTACAGAATGAGTTTTAGAAGAGTAGGCTAGGTGTTCCAGAGAATATATAGGAAGAAAAAGAAAACTTCAAGTTTCATTTCTTCCAAAGGAACACAGCATGTTTTCTGGACACCTATGAGGCATGTTATTTGTGGAAGCAGAAAATTGGGGTCTGAGGAAAGGAGTTGGGCTTCTAGGCAGTGACATTGCTGAATGGATACATCCTGGTTGTTGTTAGGAGATATCATATGTGAGCTTTTTCAGATTATTTAGCTATGTTTTTGTTTTGTTTTAAATTTGCCTCTGAAACTGGTTGTCCATATAGGGCCATTGAGTAATGTATGATGTTTTATTTTAATGCCATATATGAATACCCTGGGGACTATGACTTATTTGAAAATAAAAATTGTATATATATCTCAGATTTTTGTCTAAAACATGAATTTTCTCCAACTTATAAGGGGAAAAAGGCAAAATAACTCTACCTGGAGATAAAGTGACTATGCTGTATGTTTTCTTAGCTCTTCAGGAAGCTGCAGCAAGGTTTGAGGAGTTGAAGGCCCAAAAAGAGCTAAGACAGCTGCAGGAAGATCGAAAGAATGACAAGAAGCCACCACCTTACAAACATATAAAGGTGAGAACAGACTTCAGGAGAGACCATGTGATGGCTTGCCCCCTTCCCACTCTTTGTTCCTGGTGAGAACTGGAAGCACAAGCATAATTGCTTTTAGGTAGAGGCGTGAGCTTAAAGGAATACAAGAAAAAAGTGCCAGAGCACCGTTTCTAGCACATTGATTGTATTGACACTTTATAAAATCAATTGTATGATGATACAGTTTTATTCTTTTATTCCAAAAGACTTTGGAAAGTCTTTTCATAAAGTGAATTGGAATAGATTCTGTTCACAGTCAACATCTTGCAGTTTGAACAGCAGGCACCAAGGAGCCATGATAAAAAATGAGAAATGGCCCTGAGATAGTGTGAATAATACACATGATAATTTCTTCTGGTAGTAGCTGATACTGAATATATTTTAGGTGACTAGTATGACTAGAATTTCCAAAGTCATGAGAATTCATGTTAAGTGGACTTAGGTATGCTAGTCTGCTTGGTAAAAGAGTCGTTGTCATTTCTCATCTGGGTCTGGTAGACCTTTTGTATTTTTATATTGTTAAGTCATTTTTATAAAGAATTTACAGAGGTAAAAATAAAGGAATAGTGAGGAACAAACTTATTAGAAATTTTAGTTAAGTATTTAGTAAGTACTGAAATATCTTTTTGAAAACCTTTTAATCAAGTTAGTTTTGGTGCTCAAATATCAGACCACATGAAAGAATGCTATAAGCTCTATTAGCAAAATGCAGTTGCCCAAGTTCTTGATGGAAAATATTTGTCATTCCTGGATAAGACAACTATATATATTTATTTTTGTCATTGGTAATGCTTTAGTTGTGTACTCATTGATTTTTTTTTTTGTTTGTTTTTATGGTGTTTTTGTGGTTTTTTTTTTGAGTTTCTGAAGTCTGAGGTTTTCACTTAGAGATCAATTTCACCACCATTTTTAGAATCTAGTGTGTTTTAAGTGTCCCAAATATTCTGTGGTACATTCCTAAACTAAAAAACTATTTGTTATTTATGTGAAATTCAGATTCAGTTGGGTGTCCTAGATTTTTACTTGCTAAATCGAGCAATCCCACTAAAGGTATACTGAAAGATATTATCTCCCATCTTCTCTGCTTTCTGGAAACATATTATAGTACTTTGGGTAATGCAGTGCAGAAACTAAACTGTGCCTGTTTCACTGTTGCATCAGGCCTTTATGATTCTGTCATTCTTCCCCTTGCTTTTTTTTTGTCTTTTTTAGAATAGTTGGGAATCATCGAGTAACAAAATGGGGTGATGAAATAGTAAAAAATTATGAGATACAGAAAAAGGAAACACTATAAACATTTAGTGTTTAGAACACTGAAATTCCATAATGAAGCTTAGATTTATAAAAGAGTATAATGGATCTGCCTGGTAGTATGCAATATAGAAAGAGTTAAAATATCAATCCTTACAAATAGTTAAAACTTTTGGAAAAGAAAAAAGAAACAAAGCTTAAAATTGTATAGACTGAGAGTTAAATGGAGTTAATTGTTCATGGAGACATAACACTGAATTGTAGTTCATCCTCAAAAAAGGGGAAAGTAATTCCTGTTTCCACAGTCATAGATGTCACACATAACAGAAGTTGGGCACTTCAGGGTAGCTTGTCAACCATATTGATCCTGGGTATTGAGAGACCAACTAATGTCCTGTGTGTGACCTAATCACAAAATTTAGACGCCACCTTCCTTCCTCCACCTTTAAAACAAAGATGTATTTCCAGGGAAAAGATTAAACCAGGGGTTGGTAAACTATAGTCCCAACTCTGGCCTACCATTCATGGTCCAGAAAAACTTTTCTTTTCAAGGAGTTTTTTCTAACACATGAAGATTTTATGAAATTCAAATATTAGTTGTCCATAATTAAAGCTTTGTTGGCATACAGCCATGCTTGTTCATGTACATGTGGTCGTTCCTTCTTTGGAGCTACAGTGACGGTTGAGCAACATGCGCCAGAGATCTATGTCCTGAAAACATAAAATATTTACTATATGACCCTTTACAGAAAAGGTTTGTCAATCCCTGGCCCAGAGTGAGTGTAAATGCTACAATTATATATCTATGTTGTTCTTACTTAACCATGTATGGGGTTTTGTTCTTACTTTATGTTATGTCAGGCAAGAAACTTATTTGAGATTAATATCAGTTTAGATCAGATGTCAGGGAAGAATGATTGAAACATACCTTTATGTAGAAAAAAGGAGTAGAATGCAACTATTTTGGGTGGAGAGTGTCAGGTAAAGATAACCTTGAATCAAGGTGAATATTCAGATGCCTAGGTGGGACCAGGTGATTGAGCTCAGCCCTGGTCTGCTGCCTTGGAGTTTGCCTTAGTAGGTCTGTGACTTGCATTAGCATGTGGTGAGAGTGTTCCTCCGTTGACAAGCATTTACCAGTATTTTGAAGAAGCTGGGAAGAGATCTGGCAGTGAGACTTACTGTCATTTTAAGTTGTTCTGGAGAACATTTGGAGACAGTGTATTTTTACACACAGATTGTAGATTATTCCCCACAACAGTCTTGCAGTTTATGTCTTGCAAGTAAAAATTAACTCATCAAATAATGCAATTCCTGAAGAATCAAATTTTACGTATAGGACAGACTTTTGAAGACTCGTGATTTGACTGTTCCCATTGAGATAATGTCAAATAGAGGAGACTCATTCCTTTAATTTTATTGAAGTATAGTTGATTTACAGTGTTGTGTTAATTTCTGTCTATAGCAAAATGAATCAGTTTTATATATATAGAACATGGGTTTTCATTATGGTTTATCACAGGGTATTGAGTATCGTTCCCTGTGCTATATAGTAGAACCTTGTTGTGTATCCATTCTATATAATAGTTTGCATCTGCTAATCCCAGACTCAATCCCCCACCCCTGGCTATGGAGCTGGACATGTAGGGTCTTAGTTCCCTACCAAGGATTGAACTGCTGACCCCTGCTTTGGAAGGGTTGAGTCTCCCACTGGACCACCAGGGAAGTCCCCAGGACTCATTTTTTTTTTTTTTTTTTTAGATGTTAATCATTTTTTTTTTTTTAGATGTTAATCTTTTTTTTTTTTTTTTTAGATGTTAAGGACTCATTCTTATAGTGCACAAATCTCTCTCTATTGTGAAATGTCTACTTTTTTCCCACACTGTTGTTAGTATCTAATGGCTTCAGTATCACAGCAATTGGCCTTTGTTTTACCACATTGGATATTCAGTACTAGCACCATTAAAAATGAATGCTTAGGTGACATTGCTGTAGTCTATTAAAAAGATTTCAAGTTGTGATAGTCAGTTTTAAAATATATCTTCACATATTGGAACTCAATTACTCAGAGACCTTTTCGTATTAAAGATTTACCACTTGAGAGGGTGAATTTTTTTTTTTTTTTTTTAATATAGCAGCTAACGTGCTGCCACCATGTGGCAATAGCGGAAACTCAGGTTTACAATTGACTTTGCTAGTTTAGTTGCTCTGTTGTGTCCGACTGTTTTGTGATCCCATGGACTATAGCCTGCCAGGCTCCTCTCTCCATGGATCTTCCAGGCAAGAATACTGGAGTGGATTGCCATTTTCTTCTCTAAGGGATCTTCCCTGACCTGAGGATGGAACTCTTGTCTCCAGAATTGGCAATCAGTTTCTTTACCACTGAGCCACCAGGGAAACCCAGGCTTGAAATTATGAATTCTTTTGAAATGATTTATTTTTAAATGTTTATTTAGACTGTGCTGGGTCTTCATTGCTATGTAGGCTTTTCTCTGTCTTCGTTACGCATGGGCTTTCTCTAGTTGGGACAAGCAGGGGCTGTTCTTCCTTTCAGTGTGAGGGCTTCTCACTGCGGTGGCTTCTCTGTTTTGGAGCGTTGGCTCTGGGCTGTGTAGGTTTCTGTAGTTGTGGCATGTGGGCTCAGGAGTTGTGGCTCCCAGCTCTAGAGCACAGGCTCAATGGTTGTGGTGCCTGGACTTAGTTGCTCTGTGGCATGTGGGAGCTTTTCAGATCGGGGATCGAACCCATGTCTCCTGCATTGGCAGATAGATTCTTATCCACTGGGCCACTGGGGTAGCCCAGAGGTGATTTTTTTCTTTTCCTATTTGTGGTATTTATATTTTATATATTGAGTGAGGCTTTAATTTTTATATCAAACTGCCTAAATTTTTATTTCCTTCGCCTTTTTAATTGTGGTAAAAATATAGGTTACATTAAGTGTTTTTTTATCTTAACCATATTTAACTATACATTTCAGTGGCATTAAATGCATTCATGTTTATAACTTACCATTATCTCTTTGTATCTAAGTGGTATAAGGATTTGTCTGTTTTGACTGGCTTGTTTCATTTAACATAATGTCCTCCAGGTTTATCCATGTTGCATATTGTGTGTCAAATTTCCTTCACTTTTAGGCTGAATAATCCTCCGTTATTTTTACCACATTTTGCTTATCCATTCATGTGCTGGTGGACACTTGAGTTGTTGCCATATTTTAGATGTTGTGAATAATCCTGCTCACTCTTGATAATTTAAAATCGTGTGAAATGTGGTGTGCAGCTTTAGAGAAATCTGCCTTCACAGGCCCTGAACTATCCTGCGATGACTTGCCTGCCGTACTAGAGTGTGTGTCTCTCCTCCAGGTGAACCGTCCGATTGGCCGGGTGCAGATCTTCACTGCGGACCTGTCTGAGATTCCCCGCTGCAACTGCAAAGCTACGGACGAGAACCCCTGCGGCCTCGACTCCGAGTGCATCAACCGCATGCTGCTGTATGAGTGCCACCCCACGGTGTGCCCCGCTGGGGGCCGCTGCCAAAACCAGTGCTTCACCAAGCGCCAGTATCCCGAGGTGGAGATTTTTCGCACGTTACAGAGGGGCTGGGGTCTCCGAACAAAAACAGATATTAAAAAGGTGAGGGAACTTACTCTTCAGTTTTTTTCCTTCTTTGCAATTGCTTAATACAAGTAATTCTTCTGATTAATATGAGAAAATTGGTCATGGAGGAACATCATAAAGTGTAAGGATTATCCTATTATAATGTCTTGCCATATCCTTCCAAAATTTAGAGACTTGTGGAATAGATGGTCTCTTTTCTGTATGCAGTTCACTTACTGATCATGTTCACTATGAATGAGGATGAAAAAAGTGAGGGAAATTCATAGAGATACTATGGTTTTGTCCACTCATTTGTGGAAATCTTGGAACTTGTAGTTGAGAGAGAGGATAAAAGAGTGTGATACAGGTGTTAATCATCAACTAATGAAGTAAAGTTTATTTTTACTGAGAGAATAATAGGTTTGGGTTCATAGAACATGAAGGAAAAGAGGATTAGGTCTTCTCTAATGAAAATGCAATAACATCTTCAACTTGAAACTTGGAAGGCCCTACAAATTTCTGATAAATAGTATTATACAGTCTCTGAGTGGAATAAATCATATTTGACATTTGAATGTAATAAGTTTTACTCTGGTTATATTTTCTGAAGAATTTTATTGAAGTTTTATTTCTAGGAAAGGAGGTGAATATGAGTTGGTTGGTCTCTTTTAGTCATTTGCTGAGTAACTATTGTATATCTCCTTTGTGCCAGGCATGTTGCTGTGTGATACAGTGTTAAGTAAGAAAGACATGTTCCTTGCTTTCCTGAAGTTTACTTTCTAGATGGAGAGAGATATTGAACAAGTAATCACTCACTGTGGAAGCACAAAGAGTTCTGTAGGCATGTGGCAAAGGGCCTGAAACTAGCTTATCTCTGAGAATATTTTAAATTGAGACTTGAAAGATGAATAGTTGTTGGCTTAAGCTGGTTGAATATTTTAGCATTTCGGGTAGAGGGGACAGCACATGAGAAAACCAGTATGACCATAGTATAGTGAATCATTAGGACTGCCGTGTGAAATGTGAATGGGCAGTAGGCAGGGCATGTTCCATGAAAAAAGAATATAGTTTAGGAAAGTTGACTTTTAGGTTCTTAGACAGGTAAAAGGATAAACCATTATAGTGGAGCCTTAGTTTACTTCAATTTTGATTGATCTTAAGGTGAATTCCAATTTTTCTGCTGTTGGCTATGGTAGGAGTGGGGAGATCATTCTTATTGTTAAGTAGTTGAAGCGCATCGTATTTATGTTTTATCTTGGATAAGTGAAGTGAAAGTGTTAGTTGCTCAGTCCCGTCTGACTCTTTGGGACCCCATGGTCTATAGCCCTCCAGGCTCCTCTGTCCATGGAATTCTCTAGGCAAGAGCATTGGAGTAGCCATTCCCTTCTCCAGGGGATCTTCCTGATCCGGGGATCAAACCTGGGTCTCCTGCGTTGCATGCAGATTCTTTGCCATCTGAGCCACAACCTTTGTTAAGTACAAAAGTACAGAGTGAAGTCACTCAGTCATGTCCAACTCTGCAATTCCATGGACTGTAGCCTACCAGGCTCCTCCATCCATGGAATTTTCCAGGCAAGTGTACTGGAGTGGGTTGCCATTTCCTTCTCCAGGGAATCTTCCCAGCCCAGGGATTGAAACCGGGTCTCCCGCATTGTAGACACTTTACCATCTGAGCTACCAGGGAAGCTTTTGTGAATCTGTTAACTGTCTTTAATTTTTTAAAAATAAGGTATACCTATGAACACAGTTGGCACTTTTTGCCATTTAAGTCATTTCTCGTTCCAGGGTGAATTTGTGAATGAATATGTGGGTGAGCTAATAGATGAAGAAGAGTGCAGAGCTCGAATCCGTTACGCCCAAGAACATGATATCACTAATTTTTATATGCTAACCCTAGACAAAGTAAGTAATGGAAAGTGCTATTTCCACTGTTACAAGGTTGTTTGTAATTAGTGCTGTCCCCGCTATTCTGTGTAGGCATGTCATACACTGCGTAAAACAGTGTCTTTCCCCCATGTTCATAGGGACTGCTTGATCAGGGTCCTGGAGTTGGATAAGGTTACTCATTTCTAGCTGTACATCCATGGGCAAAAGGCACTAAAACTGCTTTTCAACTGTCCAACATAAGTTTGGAATGAGTTCTTTTAGTGTTTTTCCTAAGATTAAAACTTGAAGCCAGAAAAATAAATAATAATTATTTTACTGTTTATTTTACAGATTGAAACACTGATTTGTTAATATTTAGTTAGTACACTGAGAAAGTCATTGACTATAGAACTCATCTTACAAACCCAAGTCAGCTCTCCAATTATTGGAATTTCTGATGAGTTGTGTTTCATTGGTGTCTAGAATTATATTTGGGATTTATTTATTTTTTTCTCTATGTGCGTTTCCAAGATGTTTTATTTATTTCTTTTTAAAATTTTATCATTTTAAAAATATTTTATTGAAGTATAGCTGATTTACAGTGGTGTGTTAATTTCTGCTGTTCAGCAGAGTAACTCAGTTATACATATCATATCTTTGTCCATTATGATTTATCACTGGATATTAAACATAGTTTCCTGTGCTGTATATAGTAGGACCTTGTTTATGGGATTTATTTCTAATTCTGGCATCCTAATGCATTTTGTTTCTGTGTACACTGAGATTCTTCTTTGTTCGTGAGTATTGGGTTCTGTTAGGTTTCCCCCTGTCCCCAGCTTTTATAATAGACTTTTCTTAGTGTGAAACTTTGTATTTACCCAGTTGTACTTTGATGATTTGTGAGATCCTCAGCTTTAGGTTCTCTGATCATTTGGGATGAGGTCTGGATGTCATTATTAAAATCTTAGGTGATTACCAATGTATAGCCAGGGTTCAGAAGAGGATACAAGAAGCTACTGCTTCTAGGATGGAGCTCCTCAAACTTCAGCATAATCCTAACCACCTAGAGGGCTTGTTACTACATAGATTGCTGGGCCTCAGAGTTCCTGCTTTAGTATCTCTGAAGTGCCACCAAAGACTTTGCGTTTTTAGTGGATTCCAAGGTGGTGATATTAGTGCTAGTCTAGGCACTACATTCTGGAAGAGTCAAAGTTTACAAATAGGAACTCCAGCTTATTAAAATACTCTAATTTTACTCAGTAATAGTGGAGGTCTGCTGAATAGCATCTCTTGGAATTCTAGGACCGGATTATTGATGCTGGCCCCAAAGGAAACTATGCTCGATTCATGAATCATTGCTGCCAGCCTAACTGTGAAACACAGAAGTGGTCTGTGAATGGAGACACCCGGGTTGGTCTTTTTGCCCTGAGTGACATTAAAGCAGGTAAGACTCATTTAAGGATTTTGGAACCAGGACTAGGACTTCAGTTTTTATTATCTAAAAACCCCATTTGTCCTGTAATCCAAAATGAGGCTGCAAACCCCTGAGGACACAAGGAGACTATCTTGGTGGTGCCTGGCAGGTACCAGGTCTGTTCTTATTGGTGGTGGAATGGTAAGACACATGTAACCTGAAATATACCATTTTAGACATTTTTAAGTGTGCTGTTCAGTGGCATTAAGTCCATTCACATTGTTGTACAACTATCACTACCATCCATCTCCAGCACTTTTTCTTTTCCTGAACTGGGGATACCCATTAAACAAAAACTCCCTCTTTCCCCACTCTCCCAGCCTCTAGTGACCACCATTTTACCTTCTGGGTCTGATTTTTTAGCTGCTCTAGGAATCTCATGTAAGTGCAGTCATATAATACTTGTTTTGTTGTGACTGACTCTTTCTATTTAGCATGATGGTTTGGTCATGCTCTCCAGGCACACCATGCGGCTTGCGGGATCATAGCTCTCCAAACAGGGATTGAACCTGGGGCCATGACATTGAAAGCACTGAATCCTAACCACTGAAGTGCCAGAGAATTCCCTGTATGGTTTTAAAGGAATAAATTTCCAGACCTTTCCATAACTTAAATGAACTCCATAAAAATTGGGCTGCCTTAAAAATCGTTAGCAGTCAAGGTCTCCTTTCACAGTTGACTTTTCATCCATTTTGTAAACCAAATAGCTACCTCTCACCCATCTGAATTTTATGGTTTATAAGCCCAAGGCTAAGGAAAAACAAAATCCCTCACCTCTTGGGTGTCAAAGAACTGGACATTTGGAGAGTGCACGTTTATATTGTGACTGGCCTAGATGCCCATGCCTCAGAGTGCAAAAGTGAGGTGGTTGTGTTCAGCACAATATTAAGATGTTTAGTTAAACTGAAAGTACATCTGGTGAGGCTGAGAGGTTTGAAAGTAAACGTATATGATGGATATTTTCCATAAATTAAAGTAACGTAATATTTAGTGTCTAGGTTTTTATCAGAATTTTGAAGCATATTACATGACACACACTAAATTTTTTTTAATATTTAGACTTAACATAAAGTTTGAGTGTAAGAATATACCTAAATTTTCAAAGTAAGTTTTTGCAGGAATACTAGCATAGCGTTTAAAGATCACTCTCTCAGGTGGTGCTACTGGTAAAGAATCCTCCTGCCAGTGCTGGAGACATAAGAGATGCAGGTTCGATCTCTAAGTGGGAACTATCCCCCTGGAGGAGGGCATGGTAACCCACTCCAGTATTCTTGCCTGGAAAATTCCATGGACAGAGGAGCCTGGTGGGTTACAGCCCATGGGGGTCACACAGAGTCAGACATGACTGAAGGCTGAGCACGTGCGTACACACACACTCCCTTTCTCTCTACCTCTCCCCCCCCCCCACCCTCCCCCAGCCCCCCCAACTCTAAATGAGACTGGCCTGAGTAGGGTTTTTTTTTTGGTCTCTCATCAAAGCAGACTTTACTGGTGGAGCACCTGGCAGCCCCGCATCCCTGGGTGCCCGCCCTGTGCTCAGCGGGTAGCCGCTGCGGCGTTGTTACCCTGAGTTCTGGTTTCGCTGCTCTTGCACCTTGGAGGGCAGCTCGCGGCTCGGGCAGCTCGTAATTGACAGTAGCATAGTCCAGTGACTCTCAAAGTGGAAATTCTGTATGAGCCCAGTCAGTGTTATTCATGTTTACCTCAAGAAACACTAATCAAAATAAAGAGTAATTTGGGCAGCTTTTTGTCTATTGCCTTTTTTTTTTTTCATCTGTAGACAACCTCTCCTCTCTCCTTCCCCCCAGCTCCCCCATATATGTTTTCTCTTTAATTTAAATATACTGCTGCCCAGGAGTCTTTTAGGCTCTTTAGAATTTTAAAATTTCTGACAGTTTTCCTATTTTTAAAATTGAGCCACTGGTTCCTTTCTCCTGTTTTTGCATTGCTTCATATAAGATATTTAATGATGAAAGTAACAATACTTGAGCATCATTGTGCACTTGTGTTCTGCTGACTAAATGAAACCAATTTTTAAAATCATAACGTGTATGGGTTTTTAGAATGAATGTCTTCAGAGTAAATCGGGTAGATTTCTGATTTGTAAGAGGAATTATCAACTGAATGCTGTTAAGAGCTACATTTGTCAGATGCCAAACTTTGTTCCAAGCTTGCTATTTAATCCTTACAAAAGTACTATAAATTATGTGTTATCATACCTGCGTTATCTGCATTCTTTGACCTTATCTCTCTCTCTCTCAGTCTTTTATCTGTTTTTCTCCCTGATCACCCTAAGGGATGAAGGGGTATTAATTACTCAAATGTTAGTCATATGACTTCAGTGTTTATCTCTGTCCTGACTGCTTTTAGTACCACACTTCCACTTCGAACTTTAGTCTGTGTCTGTGAGGATAGCCTGTTCTACCATGTGCAGCCACAAATTTCTGTGCTCCTAACGTTGTGTGGGAACTGACTGACCTTGTTCCTGTCCTCCCAAACTGCAGGGGTGTCTTCCGTGTGTTGTTCTCACTCCAGTGCCCTTTGCTCTCCCCCCAAATTGCAGATATCTATATTTTGGACTCTCTTCTAGAATGGCTTTCCTGTATGCATACTGATACCCTCTGATTAACCGCCTCCTCTAGTTTTGTCTGTGTAGTGCCTGCTGAGTGAGCAGCAGGTAATAAGTATCCTGCTATCTTGTGTATTTGGTTGAGTTGCATTGTAAGCCCATTAAATTTGTGAAAATTCAGCTATATACTCAGAAAATTTTGAAAAAGGTTAGTGTGAATAAAAGTACGCATCATTCAGTCCAGTAAGTTCACAGTGGGTGTGAGAGGTTAGATGTGGCCCTTCTGATACCCTGGTCAGTCTTGGTTTCTTCAGGCTCTTCACAATGTGAGCCTCTTACCAGGCCCCAGGTAATTCTAGCATTCATAGCATTCAGATTCCTAAATAAAAGCCAGCTGCTTTATAATTTACTCAACCAAATTTAAGGAATAATGATCTATTTCCAATATTAGATGAAAACCTATTAGATAAAAACCTATGTTAATTAATCTCACTGATAGAAGATATATCATTCTGCAATGGGAAATCTTCCTCAGTTTTGACAGTTTTAGCTGGACAGTTATCACTTTGTACATTAACGGTAAGCCATTACCCCTACCCAGGGACAGTCTCGTACATTTCTGTAAAATTCTTCTGTTTGTTAGGCTTTCCCTGACACACTTTGATTTTGAATATTTGTGTGATTTATTTGCTCTCAATTTTGATGAAATGCACTTGTGATAAAAAGGGGAATTTTTGTATGATAAATTTGTAAATCTCCTATTAAAGTTGACAAATTCCTGCTGTGTGCATTATGTCATTCTCAGTAAGCTTGTAAGATTGTTATCTGCATTTAACAAGTGGACTCTCAGGCTCAGCTTACCCAGCTAGACTGTGGTGTAACTGGGATGTAAAGCTGGGGCTTAGGTCTTGTGGTCTAGAGTTCCCTAATACTGTTCTGTATTGACTTGTCTCTTGAGTGCAGCCAGGTAAGATGCACACTTTGGGACAGACGACAGGCTTCCTTCACACTTAGCTTTCACAGTGCCTGGCACGTCAGTGCATCAATCACATTTTGTTGTTTTTGGTAATAATATATTTTGAATCTGAATGGTTAGGGAAAAAAAAAACAACTTGGGTAACCCCTCGATGGTAAAAATTGTTTTAAGTATTGCTTGTTAGGTCATGTTTTTCTGTTGTGCAGTTATGTTAGTTGATTAATATTGTTATTAGATTCAAATTCATTAACATGTTATTAGTATAGTAGGATTAAAGTTAGTGTGCCCTTTTATTCCTCTTAAAAACCAACCTTGTTCTCTTGGAAGTCTGTATCTTTTGTGGTTAACACAGAACTATTGTAATTAAAACCATTGATACTAATATTTTCATGGTCTCTTATGCAGGCACTGAACTTACCTTCAATTACAATCTAGAATGTCTTGGGAATGGAAAGACCGTTTGCAAATGTGGAGCCCCAAACTGCAGTGGCTTTTTGGGTGTAAGGCCAAAGGTACTTGTTAAACGTTTGCATCGAGGATAATGGTGTGGTCATTTCTCCCTAACTTGTTGGCAGGACTGAATATTTAAGAGGATGTCTGTTTGAAATGATGACATTGAATATTTGTCAGTAGGGATACTGGCAATTTAAGCATTCTAAAACCAGTTTGGTACACTAGAGAAGGCCTTTGGGTATTGTTGAAGTGTTTTGAGTAATCTGACTTCTAATTGATGATGCCTTTGAAGCTAAAAAAGATATAAAATAGGAATCTATAAGGTAGGTTACTTCCCATACCTCTATTGATCTTAGTCAATCTTATATTTCCTAAGAAGCTACTTAGATGCTCAGTCTCTCTTTGTGTCTTTCTTTTTAAAGATATTAGAGAATCTGATATTGAATTTAAGATTCTAAATGTAGTATAAGATTGTAAATAAACATAGGACCCTTAATCTTTTTTTTTTAACATTTTATTTTATATTGAGGTATAGCTGAATAACAGTGTGTACAAATAAGAACCCTTAATCTTACCCATGTGCCATGTAACAGAGTATAAACTTTGTTGTATCTTATATCCTGTTTTTTTATGTATACTTTAACTGAATTATAATTCTGTAACTATAAAAAATTGTTTATAATTTGTAGATACTATTTAAAAATATTTTCTTGCTGTTACATTATTTTATTAACCATCATTTTCAATGAGTGTTAAAGTTTTTATATAATGGATGAACCATGATAGGTGAATGTCTGGATGCTTCCTGAGTTACTCTATCATAAGTAACAGCACACTGAAAATTGAAGTTTAACTTTAATACAAAGTAGACTACACGGTGACTCCAATTGGGTATTTCTTAAGTTATACATCTTGATAGTGAAGTCAACATTTTGAACTGAAAAGTGAAAATTAGTATGAAATCATTTAATAAAAGGATCATTTTGACCTATAATACATGAACACCCAGTAATTATTCTTTTATCTATTAAATAAGAAAATGTATATTGGATTTTGTTTTTTGTTTTGTTGGTTGGTTAAATGGTCTTGTTTCTTAAGGTATGCAGTGGATTTAGTCCCTGTAAATTAAAATAGTAACAGAATGTAATGGTATTTGGTGCACTTGGGCTGCCTCTGTATCCTTAAGGTCCGTGTAGCACTTCACAGGTGACTCAGTGAGAGATTCGAGAGCAGAAGTTTAGAAGTGGGAGGAGATCCCTGAGGGCTGGCAGTTAGCCGGATTGGTCCTGGATGTTTCTAGGCCAAGGGAAATACTGTGGTAAAACCACGCAGTTTGGTGGCCATGTGCTGGCTGCTCCAGGGTCTGTCTTGGCAAGTGGTGGGTGTGAACCTAAACTGATGTAGATAAGGATGCAAAGACCATGAATTAGTTTTCTGTGTCTTGCTGGAACATGGCTCATATGAAGAGCTCAGTGAAGGTTTGTTGGATAAATTAAGAAATGTGTGTGACCCAGAGAAGTCTTCCTTAGTTTTGAAATTAGACAAACTTAAGAATAAAAATAAAACTTATTAAAGGATGATCTTAATACCAGCCTTGTGTGTCAACAAAAAGCAGCATATTTCTCTTTTATTGCACTCAGGTGGTAGGAGTAGTTGATGTCAGATACACTTAGTGCTACCATTTATTGGGTACCAATGATATGCCCTGTACCTTTTTCTGCATTTTCTTTTATCTTCACAATAGTCTATGAGGACTGTCTTTCCAGAGGAGAGTCTGAAGCGCAGAGAGATTAGTTAACCTGGTCAAGATCTTACAACTAATGTGTCAACAATATTTGACCTCTAGAATCAACCCATTGCCACAGAGGAAAAGTCAAAGAAATTCAAGAAGAAGCAACAGGGGAAGCGCAGAACCCAGGGTGAAGTCACAAAGGAGCGAGAGGATGAATGTTTCAGCTGTGGGGATGCTGGCCAGCTCGTCTCTTGTAAGAAGCCAGGCTGCCCCAAAGTTTACCATGCAGACTGTCTCAATCTAACCAAGCGACCAGCAGGTTGGTGCCAAAATCCATTTAGAGTTCTCTTTGTTCTCTGCCAGAATTCTCAGAGCCCTTTGGTCTTCCCATGTATAATATCGAGGAGTGGCATATTTCATGTTCTCACTGTCAAAATAAATGACAACAAAGACTATAGAGAAGGGAACAGAAACTCACTTGCCCCATGAAGCATTTTATGTTAGTTTATCCTCCCACCAGCCTATAAAGATGAGGCCTTTTTACCTTCCCATGTTCCAAATGAGGAAGCTTGAGTCTTGACTTGTCACATTAAAGCATATAAATGGAGGAACTGGCTTGAAAGCCAGAAGTTTTCTGACTTTAAGCCCACTACTGTTCACTCTCCAGAGAAAGAGACACTGAGAAGGAGTGGAGCTTCTGGGTGATTATAGCCCCGCTCTGGCCCGCTTCCCTCTGAAAGAGATGCAGCTGTGTTAGTAAACACAGGAGAACCTATGCAAGCAGGTGTGGTACTCAGAAATACGTGGCTGGGAAAATTGTCACTGATCTTTGGATGATAATTTGACATTAGAAGAGTTCAGGGATTTGGGTGTGCTATCTATTTTAAACAACAGAGGTGAGAAACTATTCTGGGTGACACGCATCATTAGCGGCCTGCTTCTGGGAACTGCAGAAAGAGAACTTTGGGTTGGGAGTGAGAGGAGTTTGTCTGAAAATTAGCTTTTCTTCAGTATGTGGTTGCCAGGATAATGAAATAATAGAAACTGAGGTAGCTTGGGGGCAAGGCCATAACACTGATTTCAGTGCCATGAAATGGAGGATTGTTTCAGAAGCAATTACTCGGGGCCATTGCTGGCACGGGTTGTGTTAGCAATGGCCCCGAGTAATTAAAAACCAAGTCGGTTTTGTTTTGTTTTGTTATTGTTGTTCTCTCCTTGTTGGAAGTAGTCATAGAAATCAGGGTTACTCCTTAGTCGTCGTTGTTGTTTACTCCTGCTTGGTTTTTAATTGATACTTAGTTGTGACAATATTTGGCTGTTATTTTTACACATTTTGCAGAAAGTAAAGCCTAGATCCTGAGGGAGGGGATGTGGGCAAGGGGCACGAGCTCTCTGAGGGAGGCAGCAGGTTGCATTCACTCCTTTGACTTGGTTCCAGAGCTGTGGCCCATCTTAGGCATGTTTTGTTTTCCTTAGTTTGTGTTTCACTTCTGTGTTTTCAGGGAAATGGGAGTGTCCTTGGCATCAGTGTGACATATGCGGAAAGGAAGCAGCCTCCTTCTGTGAGATGTGTCCCAGCTCCTTCTGCAAGCAGCATCGGGAAGGGATGCTCTTCATCTCCAAACTGGATGGGCGTCTGTCTTGTACTGAGCATGATCCCTGTGGGCCCAACCCTCTGGAGCCGGGGGAGATCCGTGAGTATGTACCTCCTCCAGTACCGCTGCCTCCAGGCCCAAGCACTCACCTGGCAGAGCAATCATCAGGAGTGGCTGCTCAAGGGCCCAAGATATCGGACAAGCCATCTGCTGACACCAACCAGTCGCTGTCGCTGTCCAAAAAAGCTCTGGCAGGGACTTGTCAGAGGCCCCCGCTGCCTGAAAGGCCTCCTGACAGAACTGACTCCAGGCCGCAGCCTGTAGATAGGGTCAGGGACCTTGCTGGGTCAGGGACCAAACCCCAGTCATTGGTATCCAGCCAGAAGCCATTGGACAGGCCACCTGTAGTGGCAGGACCAAGACCCCAGCTATCTGACAAACCCTCTCCAGTGACCGGCCCAAGCTCCTCATCCTCAGTCAGGTCTCAGCCACTGGAAAGACCTCTGGGGACAGCTGACCCAAGGCTGGATAAATCCATAGGTGCTGCCAGCCCAAGGCCCCAGTCACTGGAGAAAACCCCAGTCCCTACTGGCCTGAGACTTCCACCGCCAGAGAAACTGCTAGTCACCAGCGGTCCCAAACCCCAGACTTCAGACAGGCCCCCTGACAAATCCCATGTCTCTTTGTCCCAGAGACTCCCACCTCCTGACAAAGTACTGTCAGCGGTGGTCCAGACCCTGGTAGCTAAAGAAAAAGCGCTGAGGCCCGTGGACCAGAATACTCAGTCAAAGAATAGAGCTGCTTTGGTGATGGATCTCATAGACCTCACTCCTCGCCAGAAGGAACGGGCAGGTTCACCCCATGAGCTCACACCACAGGCTGATGAGAAGATGCCAGTGTTGGAGTCGAGCTCATGGCCTGCCAGCAAAGGTCTAGGACAGATACCACGAGCTGTTGAGAGAGGCAGTGTGTCAGATGCTGTCCTTCAGCCACTGGGCAAAGCAGTGGCCCCTTCAGAACACTCCTGGCAAGCTGTTAAATCACTTACCCAGGCCAGACTTCTTTCTCAGCCCCCTGCCAAGGCTTTTTTATATGAGCCAGCAACTCAGGCCTCAGGAAGAGCACCTGCAGGGGCTGAACAGACCCCAGGGCCTCCCAGTCAAGCGCCAGGCCTGGTGAAGCAGGTGAAGCAGATGGCTGGAGGCCAGCAACTACCTGGACTTGCTGCCAAGAGTGGGCAGTCCTTCAGGCCTCTCGGGAAGCCCTCCCTCTCCACTGAAGAGAAGAAGCTGGCAACCACAGAGCAGAGCCCCTGGGCCCTAGGAAAGGCCTCACCAGGGCCAGGGCTCTGGCCCATGGTGGCCGGACAGACACTGGCACAGTCTTGCTGGTCCTCCGGGAGCACACAGACACTGGCACAGACTTGCTGGTCTCTTGGAAGAGGGCAAGACCCTAAACCAGAGCAAAGTACGCTTCCAGCTCTTAACCAGGCTCCTTCCAGTCACAAGTGTGCAGAGTCAGAACAGAAGTAACACCAGTAAATGCCACGTGCTCAGACCAGCCGCCCCCAGGGTTCTTGGGGAAGGGAAAAATCTTTTTCCCTCTTAAAAAAAAACAGACCCCAACACTTTTCCACTGTTATTCTTTCCTTATATCCCAACATTCAAAACTCTTGTGACATTAGCCAGTGGGGGGCTTGTGGTTGTGTGAGCCATGTATGGAAATCCAAGTGGGCCCCAGCCAAGGAAACAGACAGACGCGGGTCTCTTTCCCCCCAACCTTTACTCATGGTGAACTTGAAATAAAAAGTCCACTCTGGAGTCAAGCATGGGATTCAATTCCACCGGTCAGGTTGGAAGGCAGTAGGGCTCTCAAAGCTCTTTATCTAGTCCTGCCAAGCCCCACTGAGGGTACCTGATGAATCCTTGGGAGGAACTAATACCCGTTCAAGTCGGTGGTGATTTCTTGAACATCTGTGTATGTTAGGTGTGGTACTCGTCACTGGCATGAAATACAGAGATAAATAAGACCTGATCCCTGTGAGCCTGACATGCCTGCCTAGGTTCTCAGGTTGTTTTTTAAGAACCTTTGACCAGGAAATAAATAACAGGAAGTTGAGGGGCCCTGGGGCTCTGGGCTCATTTTGTAATGAATGTCCTTTGTGGCCCCAGAAGTGGTTCTTGAGTGTCTCCTGGTCAGCTGTCCCTGTGTGCGTGTGCATGCATGTGAGCTCATGCAGAGGTCTCCTCTATAGGCAGGAGGGGGCTGCACCAAAGCCAAGGGCTGTGACTGGGCAGCCAGTGCTGCTTCTGGCTGGGCTCTGCAGAGATCTGTCCTTGGTGGAGCAGTTGGTTGAGGGGCTGGGCTCTGTGAGGACACAGCTTTCCCTCAGTGTAAGAAGGCAATTGGCAAGCTTACCTTCCTTTTCTACAAACTTTCTTTCCTCCTTGTACATCAGCTCACCCCAGGCCTGTCCCCCAAACACTCAGGTGCTTTCAGATTTCAGAGTCTCGGGCAGTAGATCTAGGGATTCTGGCAAACTCTGGGCTAGATCCACCACCAGCTCAGGGAGAATGCCAGATCCTGGTGAGAAATTACTTATCTTCTGATCTCTTGCCCTCCTACCTGAACGGAGGAGTCGTCATCTTCACTAGTGGATCCTATCACCCTCTCCCTGAGAAATGGTGTGCTCAGTGTTGAGAGCGCCTACCTGCTGACTTAGCCTAAGGGCAAGCCAGAACCCCTCCCCTATGACTGGCAAGATGGGGCTTACAGAGCAATGTCCAGCCTAAGAGATGACTCCTCATAACTGCTGATTATCTGTTACTGCTGCCCTGAGCTGGGGCCCAAGGGCTGGGAAATCTGTTGGTGCTACCCCGCCCTACCATTCACCCAGCTCACTGACTGCCAACAGGAAGTACTGTTTGGCCAGTTCCTTCCCATTCGCCCACCCCCTCGTCCCTAGACCAAACATGTTTACCTCTGCTTCGCCAATGTAGCCAGCAGCTTTAGCCAACAGGCCATCTCCTGGCCCCAATGTCTCCTGGCCATTTCTGTCTCAGTTATGGCTTTTATACCCTCAACAGGATTCTGTATTGTCCCAATTTCTTCCTCCTGAGTTTTTATTGAGGTTACTCCTGTCACTTCTAAGGAGGGAACAATAGTTGTTTTAGAAGCATTTGCGCTTTATATAAAGATTTTAAAAAGAATTTGCTTTTATCTCCCAAAGTCTGTCTCTGGGGTTGAGACATTTGAACTCAGGCAGAGACAAGAGGCTGGGCAGAGCTGCCCTGAGTTTAGGGGCCTATTCTTGCATCTCACTTAGACCTCAGACTCTCCTCTGTAAATTCCACCTGCCTAGTTCTCCCCTTTCATCCTCTCTCTTCCTACATCATCAGAGAGGAAAAGCTCTTTGTTTAAGAGGAAGAGAAAACAAAGCATCTTATTTTCTTTTAAAAAATTTTAAACCATGGAAAAGATATTTTTAAAGAAATTCACCCAAAACATTAAAGTTCATTATATTAAGTATTTATCATGTGTGAGAATAATAAGTATATAACTGCAGCTAGTAGGTCCCTTTCCCTAATCTCTTAGGTATGAGTAGGATTTGCTTGGTGCCAGTCCTGTGCCCTTTTTTCTCCTGTCATCTGTAGTCGTGATCAGAAAAAGATAACTGCACTGCGCTGTCAGAACCTCTTTCCACTATGTTGTGTGTTCAATTACCGTAGCTCTTTGTTTCATGAAATAAACTGTGAATTTTTTTGGGGGGGTGGGTATGCAGGCTATGTAAAATTTTTAAGAGGAGAAGTTTGATCATGAAGTAGCTTCTCTGATGTAGGCTTTGGTAGGTAATTGACTTGACAGCCACTCTAGATAAGTCTCACAGGACAGGAAGGAGTGAGGGAAAGGTAGACCACTTTGTGGTTTTCAGTTTTTTCCATTCTCCATCATTCACTGGAAGCTTCCTTCCAGACCTGCCTAGTAAACAACTTCTGAACTGTGCTTGGTTTGGGGGAGGCAGGGTAGCCCTTTAAATGGATGGACAGCCAGCCAGAGTTTTGTGAGGGCCATTGAAAGATTCTTAGATTGATTGGAAACTAGACATTCAGCTCAGGCCCACTAATAGTATTTGATACTAGATTGTTAACATCGTGAAAGCAGTCACTGTAGAATTAGAAGCAGAGTCGGTTAGACTTTTGGAAAGAGAGACTCTTGCATGAAAGGAGGGTGTTGACCTTGCTGGCCTTTGGGGATTTTCCTGAAGCCTATGCGGAGACCTTTTCTCCAGGGAGTGTGAATTGGCAATTAACAGGAAAGCTTTACTCTTAGAAACTCCTGATCTTTACGTAAGGTGGTATTTTGGCATTTGGCCAAATACTTATAAATCAGGATCTCAAGAGTCTGTCTCTAAGCTGGTTCCCCAGGAAGCCTTTCTGAGGAGGAAGCCATAGCTTCCACAAGTACCTGGAGAACTAATACCTCCCTTAGCCCTATTCAGAAGAAAATTATGAAAACTGTTGAAATTTTTATTCAAAGCCTCATTTGCTTCTCTACTGGAGCAAACCCATTCTCATAGCAAAACAGATGTTGCTACAACAGCATTTAAGTTTTTTTTAATGTCTGCTTCCCCCTGAAGTTATTGAGTTTGAAGTGATTTAAATCACTGTGTTGATCCTCTTCTGAACAACTCCCAAATCTACATCTTTAGCATTGATATAAATAATTGTTTTTTTCTTTACATTCTCCACCCCACACTACAGTCAGGGCATGAAGTGCATCAGCGATCCTTTTCCAGGCTTGGCAGCATCTACTCACTGGAGCTGGACTCGCACGTTGCCTCATGAGAACAGAGTGGCAGGAAGGAAGTTGGTCCTGGCAGCTTCCCCTGTGGAGAAGAATCAGGAGAGCACTAAACGTGGATGGATTTTATTTTTTGCATCAGCTCCTATAAAAAGTGGGTTTTCTCCAAGGCTTTCTGAGGGGATATCTTCATCCTCTTGGTATCTGTCAACCAGGTCAGAGTTAGCTCAGTGTCCTCACCTCTCTGAGATCATGGCAGGAAAGGAGGTGGGACAAGCCCCTATTCCTCCTGAATAATGACTGGGCTGTATCATGTGTTCGACATTCCAAATCATTTAGAGCTCAGTAGCTGCTGCATGAGACTTTCATTGACTGTGGCCCGTTAGCTCGCAGCTGAGCTTCCTAGGGCTAGCGTAGCAGGGCCAGAGGTTGCTATAGTGTAAATTGAAAAAAGAATAGGTAATTTGCTTTGTACACACACAAAAATGTAATGATGGTGCTAATTTCCTGGTAAAAATAAGCACTGCCAAGGGTTGAAGGACTGGTGACTTGAGAAACCTAGATTCCTGTTTGGGAGCAAGAGATCTCATGTCTTAGTTCCCTCGAGGTTCTGTTAGAAGAAGAGAAGGTAGAGCTTTGGTGAGTCCTGCACCCGACCCTGGGGTGATCCAGTGCAGTCCAGAAGTGGAAGACACGCTGTTTGCAGATGAGGGAGTTCTTTGAGTTTCTCAGGGCTGGTGTTACCTTGTCCACAGCCTCCGTCCACACCGCCTGAACAGGCTGGTAGAGAGCTCCAGGTGTGGGATCTCCCTCAGATGCCTTCTGCCCCTCTACCTCTTCACTCTCATGGGAGCACCTCTATTGCTTATGAAGACTAAGGATATTATTTCTTAAGGAAGTGGAAAGAGTTTATTTTAATTAGAAATCCACAGCCTGGGCAGAAACGTTTCCTATCAACATAAGCAAAAATAGCACATGTGGTCCCTTTTCTAGAGCTACTTTCCCATGACTCTCAAAACATCAGGCTCTTTAGGGGCTTCAGGTATAACACCTTGGAAATCCAGCAAACTTTTGCAGATAAGAGGTGAGCCCAGGGAGCAGGAGCAGAAATGATCGGTTCTGGTGCTTTAGACTTGCAGGGTCGGGGCAGAGAAAGGCAGTCTCCAGGTCTGAGACGCGTGCTGCCTGTGTGCATGTAGGCGAGTGTTGGGCAAGCGCAGCACACGGGAGCTCATGGAAGAGCAGCTTTCTAAGTCTTGGCAAAAAAACAAGCTGACAAAGAGATCTATCTTTATATTTTTAAGGGGCAAAAGGGGGTGTCAGCTGAGGTCCATCACTTTTTTTGCCCCCCTTCACCCCCATAGATTGTCAGCGGTAAGTGAAACTCTTAGTGAAACAGAGGGGAGCCTGTGCTAGGAGTCCCCATAAACATGTACTGTAATTCTTTGTATATAGAAAAAAAATTACTGTAAAGTAAAGTTTAACTTTACTCTTATGGCCCTTGCCCTGTGTTTTGTTTTGTTGTCCGTGGGGAGATAGAGCCTAACAGGAGGGAGGATGGGTGTGGCGTGAGAGCAGAAGCCAGACTGAGGTGGTTCCCAGATGGGGACACAGCTGAGCCCTTCCTCCAAGCACCTCATGGAAGTGGTGTGGGTTTCCTCCCAGCAGCCACTGCTGTCAGAATGTCTGCTGCTTTCGGGAGTGGCTGCTGTCGGTCTCAGTCCCTACCCAGGAGGCCTTCATCACCCACGCAAAGGAAGGGTGTTTTGAGGAATTGGTTTTTAAAAAGGAACTGGAACCAAAGCACTTTTCTGATTATGAGTCTAGCCATCTTGGCCAAGTTTTTATTTTTTTAGAGGCAGGCGCTGAGCACTGCAGAAGACCCAGCCCAGGCCTAAAATGGGATAGTGAAGCAGAGGCTGAGCATCCCACACCAGAAAGGGAGGGCTGCTGTATGCTTCCTTGTGAAAAGGAAAGGTCAGTCCTGTGTACAGTAACATCTGGTTCTTCTGAAGACATCTAAGGCCCAAAAATAATACTTTCAGCTAACCCTGGAAATCACTTCCCTTTGTGACTTCGTCCTGAACTTCCTGCCCCAGGGAAGAATAGGGGACAAGCATTTAGTTCTACAGTTAACATTTCAACCATACTCTTCAGTCTTGAACTAGGTACTAGTCACCTCATTTTAAAAGAAGAACACAGCCAAGTTTGAATCCCTTTTCTGGGTAGCTGAGTTAGAGCCCAATCTGGATCTCTAAGACCTTTCTAAGTCTTGCAGAACCTGTAATTTGTCTACTATTAAGCCACATTATAGCATGTTGCTGGGAAGCTTAGGCTCTGAGCCACAAGGATGACTCACAGACCTCGACGTGACAGAGGTGCAGTAGAGCCAGCCAGTCTGAGGTAGAAATGCTTGACCCTTTGATCTCTGGATACCACCTGAGTGCCTTTCAAGTTCTTAACACCAAGAAGGAACCATGTGAGCTTTGCACTGCCCCAACCCCAGCTTTTCACCCTATCTCTGCCCCCGCTAAAGAACGCAGCAAAGGGCCCTTTTGCTTCTCTATTATCTTAACTGCAACCCTAGGGTGAAGCCGCTTGGTTTCCGAAGGAAAATAAGACCTGAGAAGAACCCTGATTATAGGAAGTAAGGCCAATCAGGTGGCCCCAGAAAGTCCTAGGTGTCCTGACACCCAATCCAGACAGCAGGGAAAGGGGTTGAGTGTAATTCACAGTGCATTGATTTTATTTACAAATCAGAAGCCATTTAAATAATCTGTAGACACAACTGTTGTCCAGGGCAGAAGCCCGGGGTCCAAATCAGCCCTTACCCTCTTTGTGCCCATCAGTCAGCCCCAATGCTGTCTCCGTTCCATGGGCCAGCACAGGCAGGTGCCACCTCTGCTGCCACGGGAACCCAGGGAGCTCAGATGTTCGATCATCCAAGCCCAGACAAGAGCTAGGTCCAGCCTTCCTGGGGGGATCCCCCCCCAGGCCAAGTGAGTGGTGACTCAGTGATGACAACAGCTGTAGAAGTAGGGGTTTGCCTTCTGGCCCAGGTCCACGCCCTTGTCCTCTGTCAAAGAGAGAGGTGGTAGCTCAACATACTGTTGTGGGGTGGGGGGAGTCAGGTGCTGTGGGCCTAAAGGGAGTCTCCACAGGAGCTAAGGAAAAACACACCTGTCATCACCTGGAAGGCGGCCACACTGACGTAATCCTCTGCCACTTTCTGGAAGAGCTCGTCTGGCAGGAAAAAGGGCAATCAGTGAGAACCAGACGCTAGGAACCCAGGGATCACATAGTAACCCAGTCCTCTGGGCTTTTCTCTGCCTCCTTTGTTGCCCCTATGTGTTCTGCTGTGAGGGCAAGGACAGCACTCACCCACACTCTGGCCTGTCTTGCTGGATGTTTCAAAGAGCTGAGCTTTGATATCTGTAAAGAGAAATGACTAAAGCCTCATACTTGAGAATTAAGTGGGCACAGACTAGCAGTACAGGGACTCTTCCGAACCCCACAGATGCGCAGAGGCAGAGACAGTCTTCCTGTGGGGGATCTTGCCAAAGCAGCCCCCATTTTCTGTGACCCACCCAAGCAGCCACTTTCCTCCCCTCCCCACCCCCAACCCAAGGAGCTAAGGAGCAGCTACTGTCTGCATAGTCCTGAACGTCGTGGAAGTCCACCCGTCGCCTCCGCCTGTCCTCCTCCAGCAGGTCACTCTTGGTGCCACACAAGTAGATCTGACAGCCCTGGACCAGAAGACAAGGCCAGGGTCACCTCCCTTGGGCCACCAGACCCCCAGCCCCTGCCTGGTCTTCTGGTGAGGTCAGGCCACCTACCTCCTCTAGGTTGCGCAGCTCCTTCACCCAGAACTTGGCCCGTTCAAAGCTGCTGCTGTCCGTCAGGTCTTGGTGTGGAATACAGGAAACAAGCAAGGGTTAGGGGCTGTTCTATAAGGCCAGCCTGGTACCCTCCCCTTCTTGTTTGAGGAACAGGCCAAAACCCTTCTTACCATAGCAGACGATGGCAGCCTTGGCGCCCCGATAGTAGATTCGGCTCATGGCCTCATAGCGCTCAGAGCCTGCTGTGTCCTGAAGGGCAGGGGGAGGCTCAGCCCTGGCCTGGGTTACGAAGCTATACTCCCCACAAACTAATACCACGTCCTCCAGACCCCTGTTTTTAAATTGGGGTCTAGAGAACAGAAACCTTCGTGAGCCCACAAATCAGTAAAAGGCAAGGACCTACGCCTCCTCAAGAATGGGTTTTCCCAGATTACGTGCCCAGAGAACTCACCCAAATACCCAAAGTCACCGTCCGGTCTCCGACGGACATCACCTTGGCTACGAAGGCGGCCCCTATGGTCTGCAACCAAGGGGAAGCGATCAGAGCCTCGCGTGTCGGCTAGCCCCCTCCCAGCCGTGCTGGGCCCTGCCGGGCACACTCACATTCTGATAAGGCCCCACCAGGAAGCGGTCGTGCACGTATCGCTCCACCAGGCTCGTCTTGCCCACGTACTCCTTGCCCAACATCACCACCTTGACGTCCACGCGCTGCCCGCTCATGCTCCCGGGGCCGCCTCACCCGCGTCAGGGTCCTGAGCGGGGGCGCGAGGCAAACCCGGCTCTCCGCTCTGACAGGCAGCGCCCTTAGCCTCAGTCCCCAACCCCAGGCGCCAACCTAAGGTTCCACACGCCGCGACGAGCTTGAGCGACGACAACGCCTCCGTCCGCCCCTGCTTTTCGGGCCCAGGAATTATCCTCCTTCTAAGAGCCCGGGACCCGGGGCGGCCTGGGAGCGCGCGGGGCAGCGCCCTTAACGGCGCCGCACGCCGCCGCCCGACTTGCTAGCTCGCTCTTTCGCTTGCTCGCCCACCTAGCTTAGAGGCCCGCCGGCACAGATTCCCCACCGAGCCAGGGTGCTCCTCCAACCCAGCTCCGGCCTGCAGCGCCGCGACTCCAGCGGTGGCGGGGGCGGGGAAGGGAAAGGGTTGGGGGGGGTGGGTAAGGGGAAGGAGGTTGTGGGGGCGGGGTCGTCGGGTCACGTGGGAAGGCACCGGAAGAGGTGGGTACTTCACTGCTGAGCCGGAAGTAGCGCGCGGCCCGGTAATTCCTCATGGCGGCGGGGGTGGCGGCGGCTGGTTGGGTGCGGCGCTGCAGCCACTGATCTGCTGCTAGCCTAGCGGCCGAGCGTCGAGCTCCAGCCCGGCTTCCGCGTGCCCCTCGGGCTCCGCACCCCTGATGCTGCTCGGGCGCTGAGCCCGCCCCGGCCGGGACGATGGTGAAGTATTTCCTGGGCCAGAGCGTGCTCCGGAGTTCCTGGGACCAAGTGTTCGCTGCCTTCTGGCAGCGGTACCCGAATCCCTATAGGTACGTGGCCCTGGGAAAAGCAACGCTCACACCTCGCTGTTTGGAAATCGGAGTCTGGGGCCCGGGAAAGACTGAACTTCGAGTGGGGGGATCGCCAGAGCCTGGTTATGTTTAGGGCAGAAGAACCCTATCGGGGAAGCGGCCAGACTAGGCCTGCAAGGTACTGGAAGGAGTCTGGGCTTGGGCAGTGGATTACTTGAAGCCCTAGTCTTAAGGTTCTCTCGTCTCACTGTGGTGAGACAGGAAGAGAAGGCAGCACAGGAATTAGGGAGGGGTCTTGGGGTTGGAAGTTTGGGCCCTTGCCTGCTTCTCTGCCCTTGACTGCTCTCCAATGGTGCAATAAATCAGGAGGTCCATCCCTGCTGGAATGCCCCGGAATCCAGGTCAGCGAGGGGGCGGGAGTTGGAATTTGCCCTGGGAGAGGCTCAAGGGCTCCAGTTCAGGTCTGAGCCACAACCACAGCTTACTCTGAAAGTTTGGGAAAAGGCCTGGCCATTCTGAGCGTGGAGGCTCCAGATGGGAACCTCACCAGGCAGTCTCCCAGGGTCAGGCTCCTGAGGTCCCCTTCACCCTGACACCTGCAGCAAACATGTCTTGACGGAAGACATAGTGCACCGAGAGGTGACCTCTGACCAGAAGCTCCTGTCCCGACGACTCCTGACCAAGACGAACAGGATGCCCCGCTGGGCTGAGCGACTGTTCCCTGCCAATGTTGCTCACTCAGTGTACATCCTGGAGGATTCTATTGTGGACCCACAAAACCAGACCATGACCACCTTCACCTGGAACATCAACCACGCCCGGCTGATGGTGAGGCCCCTCCCCCTTCCCCCTCCAAACTAGAGCGCTCCAGATACCTGTGGCTAGGGAACCATGAGAGGGCTTCTAGGATTCAAGCAGATCTGAGGAGTGGTAACTCTAGAGTACAAACTCGGGTGGTCTTTTTAGCCGGTTATCTTCTCTAGGCCTGTCTTCTAACTCGTTCATACAGCGGAGGAGTACCTGTTTTCCACTTGTAAGTACTAAATGCAGGGCACTCACACTGCCTGGCACGAGTATAGGTTGGGCCACAGGCATGATGCTGAGGGAAGGAGACGGTGGTTTTCAAACATCAAGTCTCCAGAGTACCTTGGATGTACCTCAGAGGGGAGAGGACTGCCCCCCCCCCCCCCCCCCGCCCCTTTGACTATCTGTCTAATGTAATGGATTTCTGCCTGAGATTTCGGGGCAAGGAAAGGGAAGTTCTACATACCTTTGATTTCTTGCTTAAAAAAAAAAAAAGACTTGAAAACCCATGGTTTATTAATAGTTTAAGGAACACTTCATCTATGAGTACCTTGAAAGCCTTCAGGACACTTTTATTCTTTCTCAGTTAATCATCACAATAACACAGGGAAGTGGGTCTTACTCTATTGCGCAAAGAGAATAGTGAAGTTCAGGGAGGGGAAGTGTGCTGCAAAGTCACAGAATGAGTCACCTTAATGCTTTGCCCCAGAGTCATCTGAGGGCCCTAGCTCTGTGTTTTGTAAATTACTAAGATAAGACCTCTGAGACCTCCCTTTCAATTCAGCTGTGACAGGTGTCTTTTTAAGTGTTTCTCTGGGAAGTACAGGTCCACTCTTTCCTCCCTGATAAGGATAGCTGTGGTGATTGCCAGATTTCCTTTTCTGTTTTTGGATTGCTGGCGGCTTAAGAGCCAAAGTGGGTGGTCATAGTGTTAGTTGTTCAGTGGTGATGGACAGGGAAGCCTGGTGTACTGCAGTCCATGGGGTCGCAAAGAGTCGGACACGACTGAACTGAATTGAACTGTGTGTGTCTCTTTGCAACCTGGTAGACTGTAGCCCACCATGCTCCTCTGGCCCTGAAATTCTCCAGGCAAGAATACTGGAGTGGGTTGCCATTTCCTTCTCCAGAGGATCTTCCTGACCCAGGGGTCAAACCTGGGTCTCCCACATTGCAGGCAGATTCTTTACCATCTGATTCACAGAGGAAGCCCAAAATGGTTGGCAGGCAGGCTGAAAACACCACAGACCTCTCAAGAGTTCATGTGCCTTTTAGTGTGAGGGGGTCAGAGGAGAGGTTTTTAGAGAGCAAAATGACTTTTTTTCCATCTTCCTACTCTCTTTCTGAAGTGCCATTTGAGAATCCAGTAAGGTAAGGGAAAGAATGCTTTTCCTCATGAAACGAGGCAGGGAATCAAACTGATGTGTAAGTTGGCCAAGTGAAGGACTCCCATGTGATGGTGGTTGACTTGCCTGCCTGCACAGGTGGTGGAGGAACGATGTGTTTACCGTGTGAACTCTGATAACAGCGGCTGGACCGAAATCCGCCGGGAAGCCTGGGTCTCCTCTAGCTTATTTGGCGTCTCCAGAGCTGTCCAGGTGAGCAGCGTCGGAGTGCCGGGGCCCAAGCCATTTATCATCGAGTCTGGGCTAGGGTTCCCTGGCCAACTCTGAATCCTTCCCTTTGTCATTTTTTGCCAGGAATTTGGTCTCGCGCGGTTCAAAAGCAACGTGACCAAGACTATGAAGGGTTTTGAATACATCTTGGCCAAGCTGCAAGGTGAGGGCTCGAGACACAGAGGTTTCAAGTCCTACCTGCTGTGCTTGGGCCAGAGCCTACTCTGAGCCCACCCTCAACTCATCTGTACACTGAGTATTTTCTTCAGAGCCTGGCCCCCAGGAGATAAATGTCCTGGGAAGTCATTTAGGTCAGTTTTCTTGGCATTCTCTAAAACCAGCCCCCCACCCTTTGCTCCAGGTGAGGCCCCTCCCAAAACCCTTGTTGAAACAGCCAAGGAAGCCAAGGAGAAGGCCAAGGAGACGGCACTGGCAGCTACGGAGAAGGCCAAGGACCTTGCCAGCAAGGCAGCCACGAAGAAGCAGCAGCAGCAGCAGCAGTTCGTGTAGCCGGCCCAGGCCCCGAGGCAGCAGCCTAGCAGACTACCGGCGCCAGTCCGTGCCCCCGCCTCCTGTACTTTATCATTAAAAGCCAGCTTCTAGCCCTCTCGACTGTCTGGGTGGTGGGCTGAGGGCAGGGGCCCTGTTTGGCATCTCCAGCACAGCCAGCCCGTTCCCCGTGTCTGAGCTGGGCCTCCTCACTCCTGCATCGGGTGGCCGAGGACAGAGGCAGTGACTTATCCAGGGTCACTGCATCCAGGTGAAGTGGTCGTAAATGCTAGACTGTGAGCTCCATGAGGGCAGGGACCGTTGTTTTATCCTCTGATGTGTCCCAAGTATCTGAAACAAAATCTTACGTGTAACAGGCACTCAATAAATACTTGTTGAATTCAACTGGACCCTACTCTGGAGTCAGGAAGCTTGAATCTTGACCCCACTGGTTTTCTGGCTTTGGCCCTCAGGCCGGTCACGTCACTCGGCCTTGGTTCCACACTTGAAGTGTGGACAGATGACCTCCAGGCTGTGGGGAGTAAAGGGTCTCTGCCCAGTGTGGTCAGGAGGGTTTGTGGTGGCCGTAAATCTCATTTCTTCTTTTCCAGTTTGTGGCTGGAAGTTCCCACATTTTCATCAGGCAAGACCATGGACAGGAAGTTAAGAAAGAGGCTTTTAATGAAAATACAGTATGCATAGGGCAAAGGCCAGGGGCCCTTGTTTAGGAAGGAACATGAGGGCCCAAGAGGCTTCCTGCTGCCATGGACATCTGGGCCAAGTGCTATAAAAAAATGCCCGGGAGGGTGGCCTGGGCCCAAGCTGCCTGCCCTGCAGGGCTCAGGGGGGCTCAACACCGCTCTCCCAGGTGGGACTGCCAGCCGCCAGCAGCAGGGTACGAGGAGCACCTGTTCCCACACAGGGTCCTTTTAGTCCATTCCAACAGTGACTCCAAGCAGCCCTGGAGGCTCGGTGAGGGCTCTGTCCTGACGGCGCAGAGTGGGCTGAGGGCAGAGGCCGCTCTGGGTGGTGAGGGTCATAGCCAGGCACGGCCGCTGTGTGAGTAGCTGTGCTCCTGGCCTGTGCTGAAGCCCCGCAGCAGCTCAGCCTCACCTCCGAACACCAGGCTCTCCACATCCACCTCCAGCTCCTCTGCACAAGGAGAGGGCCAGTCAGGAGAAGACCTGGCCCACTCGCCCCAGCCGAGCCCTCCACTCCAGGGCACTTACCTTGGTCTGAGTCCGAGCGCTCGGAGGAGAGGCCCGAGGAGTCCAGGCTGTCCGCCCGCAGCCGCTCCCGCTCGCCCGCCATGCCCAGCCCCCGGAGATGCTCCAGCTGCTGCCGCAGGCTCTGCTGCTTGCTGCGCAGCTTCTCCTTGAGCTGCCGGGCCCGCTGCTCCTGCTCCTCCAGCTTCTGCAAATCCAGGGGAGCAAGGGGCTGGGCTCAGGCACCACTCGACGGCAGACCGGTCATGTGACAGGCTCACTAGATGTAGGTGCCAGAGGGCTGCTCCCACATCCTGCAGGAAGCCGGGGCCTGCTGCCCTCCTGCCTCACGTAAATGGCCTGGGAGTTCTGTCTGCACGGTTGGGAGGGAGGGCCACACAATCTCCAAGGCCCTCAGGGCTCTCAAGTGACGTGAAGGAGCGGAGTGTGCTGGTATCGGGATGGAGACTGGAGAGGGACTGGGGCACACCAGCACGTGCACACACTAAGGCTCGGAGGAGGTGTCCCAGGCCAATTACTGCCACGTGGAAACAAGCCCAGTGTTGCCAGATCTCCTAGGGCTTGTTTTTGTTTTGGCCACGCCACAAAGCCTGTGGGATTTTCATTCCCTGACAGAGATTGAACCTGCATCTACTATTTTTAGAAAGCTACGAATCCACCTGTCAATAGAAGACGTGGATTCGATTCTTAAGTAGGGACGATCCCTTGGAGAAGGAAATGGCAACCCACCCCAGTGTTCTTGCCTGGGAAACCCCATGGGCAGAGCAGCCTGGCAGGCTACAGTCCATGAGGTTGCAAAGAGTCTGACATGACTGAGCAACTAAACGACAAGAGATTAAACAAAGGCTACCAGTTTGTAACTCCTCAAGACCCTCCCAGGAACCACAAGGCTTCAGTATTAGTCCCCACCTGCCACCTCCACGCAAACTCTGCCAGCCCTGAGATCCAGGGACTGGAGGGCCAAGGGTTCTCCAATCAGGCCCTCAGTGGGCAAAAGCATGCATTCAATCAACAAGAAGGGGAGAACTGGATGAGGAGGTATTTGAACTGGCTGTAGATGGATGAATAAGCACTACCCAGGTAAGGATGGAGGAGGAAACATCCAGGCAGACTGAAAACGGGAAGAGTATGGAGAGCTCAGCTTTTTAGTGGGACACGGGGCAAGATGAGACCAGTGGCAAGGCCTGTGTTGTGAAGGGCCTTGAGTTTCACTGGAAGTAAGAAACTGAAGCTGTCCTGTCAAACCATGGAAGGTTTTCAGCAGGGGACAGACCTGGACAGATCTATGAGCAGCAAAGAACATTCCAGGGCAAGGTGGGGAGGACAGCCAGGTAGAGGCAAAACAGGAAGCAGGGAGTCCAGGAAGGAGCAATCCCTAGGTCCTGCCCATGGGACAGCCAGCACCCAAGACACACATCCCTCTGAGAACCATCAGGCAAACTCCACGTGAGACACTGGAGCCCACTTTCCAACCAGGGTGTTATTCAACCATAAGGCACGGTGAGGACAGTGCTAACAGTTTCCACACCATTTTATTTGCTGCGAGCCACCTCCGGCCATCTCTGCCACAGCTGCCTGTGCCCACAACAGGCAGAGCAGATGCTCACTTGTTGCGGAAAAGAATGCAAGTCAAGAGACACAGGCCTCAGTTCTGAATCTGGCTCTCATCAGCCGGCTGTACGCCCTATTCTTCCTCTGTCAAAAAGGACCAGGAGGGCAGGAAAAGGCCTCCATTGTTTCCAAGTCGCTTCTAAGCGCCCCCACTCTGTGATGATGCCTCGTCTTGAGTCAGCACATTCCACTCCCATCCACCAGGGGGCGCTGAGGGGAGCCCGGTAAGGAAGGGTCACCGCAGTCCTCTCGGCCCTTTCCCCCTTCTGGCCTCTGGACCTGCCTCCCAAAGCAGGACAGGCCCGTCAGAACAGGGGGCCTTGAGGATGCAGGAGAGGAGGAGTGAATAACAGCCCTCTCCAGTCTGAGGGACCCGTATAGTGACCCATCACAGAATGTCCCCCATACGGAGGAGGAAATGAAGTCCAGAGAGGCTACCTAATTCGCTCCAGGTCTCACAGTTGGGATTCAAGTAATAATCGTTGTAATAACAAGTGAACATTTATTGGGAAAACTTGCTTAAAGCCTCAGAACAATCCTCTTGGGTTACTTCCTGCTTTTCTTCCTACTTAAACTTGGAAACTAAAAGCACAGAGCCCAATGTCACACAGTTGGTCTGTGACATGAGACTTCTCTCCTAGTTCCTCCCAGTCTCTCCCTACTGCGCTTCTCCCAGCATCCTGGCAAGCTGGCCCCGGGTCCCAGGGGAGTGTCTTACCTGGATGTGCATTCTGGCCCTGCGCAGAAGGCTCAGTGTGGTGTATCGGACACAGTCAGCCCCCAGGGGCATCTGCTGCTTCAGCTGCTCCAGGCACCGCTTCAGCTGGGCCCTCCTGCAGAGGGAGGGGTCTAGAGGGCAGTGCCAGCCCAGGCCCGCTGGCCAGACGAGGGATGACAGGGGAGGGAAGGCCAGAGGGAGGCTGTTCCTGGGGACTGGTGCTCTCAGGGCAGGGCTGGGACTCACCTGCGCTTCTCCAGCTCGTTGTGCACAGACCTGCCAATGCCGGAGAGGATGAGGAAAGGGAGTGTCAGTTACTGTCCACACCCTCAGTCCCAGAGTCCCCAGGGGCTCAAAACTCACTACAGATGTGTGCCCCAAACTAACCCACTGTGGGGACCTTGTGCTGGCCTCAGACAGCTGAGTGCCAGGCAGAGGCAGAGACAGTAAGGAGGTCACATGCTGAGAGAGGTCTGCCCAGGTGATGTGGGATCCAAATGTGTCCCCTAGCCACAATCAGGAAGGGCTTCCTGAACACAAGTGACATTTGAGCTGAGCCCAGCCACACAAGTTACCCAAAATGAGTAGTGGGAGGAGAGGCATTCAAATTGAGGGGGAACGCGTGTGCAAAGGGTTGAGAGGAGAGAAAAGGAGAATGCCTGTGAAGGAAAGCAAGTGGATTGTTTTAGGAGTGTGAGTGGAAGCAGGACCCAGAACTATTATTCACAGTTCCAAACACATCAGAGGTGCTTGAGAAATAGTCCTTGAACGAAGAGTGTGTGTTCGGAGGATGGAGAAACGGCAGGAGTCCGTATGTCTCCAGAGCAAGGTACTTGGCCCAGAGGATGCAAGCAACAAGGAGGAAGTGGGCAGTGGAGAGACCCGATGAAGGACGGCGCCCATCCCCCTACTCCCCGCTGCCCCCGGCCCTCCTCACCGCCCACTGTCCAGCGCGCCAGGAGCTTGGGGAGACCGCTTCCTCCTCCTGTGGACTGGACCTGGACTCCGGTGCGGGCACAGGGACGCATAGCCATGCTCGGCCTCTGCCAGAGAGAGTCCCCGCCAGCGTCAGGCTAGTCCCAGCAGGCGCCCCGGGCACGACACCGTCAGAAAGGGATTCTGGGCTACAGGGCCATTTTCCCAACCCTTCCAGCCCACTGCCCGCCCCTCTTAAGTTGAGCGCGGCGGTGCCGCAGGACTACTGCCCCAAGGCCATGCATTCTTCAAGTCCGGAGTCAAGCCCAGCCCAGGCCAGTGTCAGCGAGGTCGCCGCCTGGAGTCCGACCAAAGGTTCTTCCTCACCTCTCTCGCGGCGCTCCAGAAACTCCGCCGCCTGCAGCAAGACTTGGATGTTGCTGGCCACCGGTTCCATGTCGGCGACAGCCGGAGGCAGGTGGGCCTGGGGTGCCGACCCGAGTAGCGGCGGCACCACTTTTGTTACAATGTAACTGACACGGGGCAACAAACACAGGCTCCCGGCCCGCCCCCAAGACGCCCCGCCCCGGGACAGCCTAGCTCTTGGCCCCGCCCTTCTGGGACGCGCCAGGGAACCGCGGCCCACCCTCCGCCCACCTGCCCGCCCCCTAGAACTCCCGTAGGGCTGCCACCGAAGTCGGCTGCAGGCCCGGCCCTCGGGCGAACGCCCGGGCTGGAGTGGGGGTGCCGCGTCTTGCCGCTTCGCTCAGCGACCCCGCACCGACCACTTGGCGTTTCTGGGCCTCAGTCTCCAGCCCAGTACTGGTGACCAGAGGCCCGCACGCTGAGTGGTGCTTTGGGGGCGGGTGGTCCACCCTAGGCCCGGGGCTCCGCCGCTGCACGTGGGCGCCGCGGAGGCGGGGCCGGCGGACGCCCTCGCCCATTTGCTCTCTGCAGCTTGTGGCTTGCTGACGTCACCTTGTGGGCGGAGCACCAGGCCCTCGGAGGCACTATTGGCTGAGCGCGGCTCCGCCCTCTCCCGCCGCTGGTCAACACGTTCGGGCGGGAAAAGGAGCAGGTTTCAAATTTGAAAACCCCGGCGATGGGGGCGGGGTTAAGCCGGGAATAGGGCGGCAGTGCGCAAGCGCCGGGGGAGGGGGCGGATCTGGCTCCGGCTCTAGGGGGTTAGTATCCTCGCAGGCTTGCCATCTGCCCCCGTAGCTCCTCGCTGGGTTCAGCTTCCTACTGTGGCGAATGGGAATAGTCTTCCGGCTTCTCCTCATCTGCAGGGAAGTTGTTGTTGCTACGAAAACGTCAGAAGGGTACCGATTTATGAGAACCAGCTGGCTAGAATCCTGGGTTCTGGAGCCATCGGGGTTGAGTTCTCTCACCGCTACTTCTCAGTTGGGTGGCTCGGGAAGTGCCCTCTTTCCTCTAAGTTCGGGAAGCCCTGCGAAACCGTTGTTGAAGGCCTGGGCATTGAAGGATCAGAGCCGTGCGCAGTGTGTAGGAGCTGATTTTGTAACCTGACACGGGCTTCTTCCTCCCACGGAGCCCATGGTTGCCTTACCCAGAGTCAATGAGCCCTTCTTTAACGTGACTAGACGTCTAGCCTCCCGAAGGAGATGATGCAGTGACTTCTAGCGGCGGCACCCCCCTGCGGAGACAGTGACAGTCTAAGGGTGGAGCCCGGAATATGAAAGCAGCTGTTACAGAGTTGAGCATTACTGTTAGGCTGGGGCTGAATCTGTGGCCCGGAAATGGAGAGGAGGGAGAAGGAGGAACTAGATTTTTTATAAAGAGACAGCCCTGGGTAAACACATGGCACACGACAGTCAGTCCCCTCAGTTCCTTGGACAAAACCTTTGAGTTTCTCTAGGAGTCACTTCTAGAGGGAATCACTGACATGCTCAGCCAAGAACTGCTGCCTGGGACTATCCACCCTTTCACCCACCCATTGGCTCATGAAATATTTGCTGAGAATTTGCAGGACCCTAGGCAATGTGCTGGGGGCTGGAGAACGCAAGGTTGGGCAGAACCAGACAGGGTCCTTCCCTCTGCCAAGCTCTTGCATGAGGGGGAGGGAGACTGACATAGTAATCACACAGTAAAGATACACTGTGACTTGTCCACACAGGAAAAGACACAATGTAAGGGCACTTCCTAAAGGAGCATTTGACCTAATCAGAGAGGTCAAAGAAGGTTTTTCTGGGACAGAGATGAGTAGGTGTTATCTATGTATAGGAGGAATGTATGAGAATTCCAGACACACTAATAGCAGGTGCAAAGGCCCCGGGGCTGAAAGGATGTATGCAGATGGAAAGAAGGTCAATGTGGCCAGCGTAGAGAGATCAAAGATAATGGTGCAGGTTGACACTGGAGAGGCTTGCAGGGCCCAGAAGAGACTGAAGGGTTCCCCAAACCCCCACCCCCAATTAATTATGTCCGCAGAAAAGAGTCACAAGACTTGTGAGTGAATTTCCCATTTTATTTCCCTAAAGTCAGCACCCACACAGTGTAGGCACAAACCAACTAGTAAGATATCTGGGACCCAGGTGGCCCAGCCTTGGGAGGGGAGAGCTGTGGAGGATAAGAGTTCCCAGCAGTGGGAGGGAGCTCTTAAAGAGTTGTACTGTGTGCTTAGCAGTGTCCAACTCTGGGACCCCATGGACTGTAGCCCGCCAGGCTCCTCTGTCCATGGGGATTCTCCAAGCAAGAATACTGGAGTGGGTTGCCATGCCCTCCTCCAGGGGATGTTCCCACTCAGGGATTGAACCCAGGTCTCCCACATTGCAGGTGGATTCTTTACCATCTGAACCACTAGGGAAGCCCAAGAATATTGGAGTGGGTAGCCTATCCCATCTCCAGAGGATCTTCCTGACCCAGGAGTAGAACCAGGGTCTCCTGCATTGCAGGCCGATTCTTTACCAGTTGAGCTACCAGGGAACCTCAGAGTGAGGGCTGCTCCAACTGGAGGTTGTGGAAGTGAGGCAGAGGCTGCAAAGGGGACTTGAGTAACCATGTCAAGGAGTTTGGACTTCATCCAAGAAGGGCAGGCTTTGAGCTAGGGAGCAGCATGGCCCTCAGGCCTCCCAGGGCCACTAACTAGAAGAAGAGGAGACAATCCTTCCCAGGGAGCAGGGCAAGTGAGGGAGGAAGGGGCTCCTGCCCCAAACCTTTGCATGCCCTTCTGGGCCCCTCTGAGGCAATGCTAGTACTAGTACCAGCTGGGTGCACGGCTGGGCAGAGGCCTCCAGTGCTCCTGCCCTCTCAGCAGTGACTGGTCTTAGAGCCTCTTCCCAGACCCCCAGGTCCTGCCGAGTTCAGCCTGCACACTGAAGCCCTGTGGCCTCCCCACCCCTCAGCCCTTACTGCCCACACTTCAGTGCAGGTTCTGTTCGAAACCAGTGTCCTCTGGGCTCCAAGGGGCAGAGCCTGCATCTGTGCCCTGAGTGAGTGAGAGGGAAGAAGGGGACCCCCACCCTGCTGTCTTGCCCCAGCCAGGACATCTGGAAGAGGGCGCTTTCAGGGCCTCAGCCCCGGGCTCACCATCCTCTCTCACCCTATGGACAGGATGCCTGAGGAGACAGGACCCTCTCACCTCCTTCCCTGCAGGTGAGAGTAATGGGGCAGGTGGGGCAGTACTGGAGCTGAGGCCTGGCTCAGACCCTGGACCTGGCACAGCCTCTTCTCTGTGCTCCCTGTCCCAGTCTCTCCCAGTTCACTCACCCTCCCCTCTTCCCAGAGAGTAGCATTCCATGGTCACTGAGCTAGCCATGCCGTGTCCCTGCGGAAAGTCCCTCCAAGGCTCCCTCAGCCCTGAGGACAAAGTTCAAGCTGGCTGTGCCTTCCTTCTGCCTGTCAGGCCCCATGCCCTGCCCTTGCCCCACTTCCCTGACTCTGCTGGTTTGGCTTACATGTCACTTCCTCCAGGAAGTCCTCAGGCCTCCATTCTTCTGAAAACAGCAGTGGCTCTGTGTCCCTCAGGGTCAGCCTTCTCTGTCTGCCTATGAGCACAGCAAGAGAGGAACCCCTTTCCTAAAAGGGGTCGGGCCAAGCTGTCGTGGGGGGAGGGGACAACAGACCTTGGTGGGCCTGGCTCTCCATGTACACAGGAGGCCAGTGGCATAGCAGTCAACAGGCCCCCAACTTGGAGGCCCCCCTGGAATGCCACTCCAGGCATGTTACCAGAGACTGCACAGCACTGGCTGTCAGTCAAGAAGGCTAACTGCTCCCTCTGCAAGTGCAGGGGAATAGGCCACGAGGCCAGGCCTGGCCAGACTACGTCTCAGAAGTGGCTGACAGTCCTGGTTATCCTGGGTGGGGGCACCAGGAAAAGGCCCCTATAAGACCTGTAGTATGTCCACACTTCAATTCCTGATATAGGTAGATTCCTCACCACCACCCTTGACAAGTTTTGCTGGGAGTGTATCAATTTTGTTCATTTTTTTTAAACAATCAACTTTGGATTTCTCTTGCTCCTTTTTATCTAGTTTCTTCACATGGAAATATACATGATTCACTTTATTCCTTTCTTCTTTTCTGCACCTTGCTTTCACTCCATCCCACAAACTTTAAGGTGTTGTTTTTGTTTTGTTTTTCATTCACATAGAGATATTTTTAGAATTTTTCTTTGACCTGAGGCCTGTGGGTAACCTGAAGTGTTTTCTATGTCTAATACTTCAGAATTTTCTAGATGTCTTTTTATTACTGGTTTCTAATTTAGTTCTATGGTGGTCAGAAAATATACTCTTATGATTTTGATCATTTGATTCATCAAATTTATCAAAGCCTGTATGTTCCAGTATGTGATCTATCTTGATGAATGTTTTATATGCACGTAAAAATAACATGCATCCTCCAGTTGTTACCTGTAGAGTTCTAAAAGCATCAGATTAAGTTGGTTGACTGTGTTGCATTAAAAAAAAAATTTATATCCTTACTGATCTTTTTTGTTTACTAGTTCTATTAGTGGAAGATAAGTGTTAAAATCTCCAAATTTAATTGTGAAATTGTCTATCACATTTTAACTTTATATATGTGAAACTCTAGGTGCATATACATTCATGATTGTTTTATCTTGTTGACTTCATTATTTTTGCATTCTGAAATGCAAGGTTATCTTTGACAACCTTTTCTCTAACGCTGCTTTGATATTAATATAGTCACAACAGTTTCTTTTGATTAGTGCTCTCATTGTGTGTTTTTTCCTGTCTTTTTTACTTTTTACCTAACAGTGTCTTAGTATTTAACATGTTTATCCTACAAATAGCATATGACTGGGGAGTTTTCCCCTGTGGGCTGATAATCTCTGCCTTTCAATTATGTTTAATACAACTATTCTGACATAGTTGATTTTAAGGTCTATCATCTTGATTTTTATTTCACATTTGTCCCATCTGTCCTTTTCCTCTTTTCCCTTCTTTTCTGACTATTTTGGATTATTTGAGTCTTTGTCAGCCTTTGTCATTATATATTATATATTAATATCTACAATTGGATTATCATTTCCTCTTTAAAGTGGTCTTTTAAGTATTCACTTTAAGAACTGTAATAATAAATGTCTTTAAATTAGCACAGTCTACTCTGAATTAATATCATATAGTTTAAAATATAAGGTAAGAAACATACACCATTATGCTTCATTTACTCTCTACCATCCTTTTTACTACTGTCATTATATACTTTATTTCTATATGTATTAAAATTCCTAGAATACATTGCTACAATCTTGCTTTAAACAGTCAATTGACTTTTTAAAAATTAAGAACAAATAATCTTTTATATTTCACCACACTTGTACCATTTCTAGCATTCTTCATTCTGTCTGTAGAGCTGGATTTTATTGGTACCATTTTTCCTTCAGCCAAAGGAGTTGCCTTTGGCCTTTCTTGCAGTGTGGGTCTTTTAACAACACATTCTACCAGCTTTTCTTCATTGAAAATGTATTTATTTCATCTTCATTTTTGTAGCATATTTACACTACATATAAGATTCTAGGTTGACCTTTCAGCACTTTAATTATGTTACTGGTTTGTCTTCTGACTAGTATTTCTTTTCCATGTCAGCTGGAGTTCTTATCACTTCCCACTGTATGTAATGTGTTTATTTCCTCTATTCTAATTTTTTTTTTCTTGTTTTCAGTTATTGACTCTGGTAGCTCAGACGGTAAAGAATCCACCTGCAATGTCAGAGACCTGGGTTGGGAAGATCCTCTGGAGAAGGGAATGGCTACTCACTCCAGTATTCTTGCCTGGAGAATCTCAGGGACAGAGGAGCCTGGCAGGCTACAGTCAATGAGGTCACAAAGAGTTCATCAAGACTGAACAACTTTCACTCTCACTTTCATTGGCTATGATACCCGTGGATGTGGTTTTCTTTGTGTTTGCCTTGCTTGGTGTGTTTCGAGCCTCTGGAATGTTTTTCAGTCTTTAGTTTTTCAAATATTTTTCTCCACCTCTCTTCTCTCTCTCCTCTCTTAATCTGATCTCAATTTCATGTATGTGTCCCAGTTTCATAATATATCAAGGGGAATTGATGCTGTTAATTTTTTTTAAATTTTTTTAAAATTGAAGGCTAATTCTTTACAATATAGCATTGTTAATATTTTATGTGTGTGTGGGTGTTTTAATCTCTCTGCTTCATTGTGGATAAGTTCTATTTACTTGCCTTCAAGTTTGCTTACTCTTTCTTCTATAACATCTAATTTGGCGTTTAGCCCACCCCCTGTAGTTTTTACTTCAGCTATTGTATTTTTCAAATCTGGAATTTCCACTTAGTCCTTTTTTTAAAGTTTTCTACCCATATCCCAGAATATCTCATTACACATGTGTTATGGGCTTCCACAGCACAGTATTATAACTGAGTGGTTTACAACAATAGAATTAGTTCTCTCACAGTTCTGGAGAAGTCCAATCTCCAGGTGTCATCAGGATTGGTTCCCTCCTGAGGGTCCCAGGCTGACCTCATTTTATAACTATATCTGTAAGGATCCTATTTCCAAATTAGTTCACGTTCGAAGTTCTGGGTGAACATGAATTTTTAAGGGACAATATTCAGCTTATCATTACCCCTTCTCTATCCCAATTATTCTTTTGCTATTAATTAGTTTATATATTTATAATAGTTGTTGTATGTCCTTGCCTGCTTATTCCAATAACTTAGGGTTTTATTTTTGGGAGGGGGGCTTCCATTGACCATATTTTCTCTTTATAATAAAGCATAATTTCTTGCTTCTTCTCATGCCTTATAATTTTTTACTGATTCTAGAATACAAAAGTGAGAGAAAATATAATGGAGTATAACCATGTCAAAGTCTATATTGGGTTTTTTTTTTCCATTTATTTATTTTGTGGCTGCGCTGGATTTTCACTGCCACTCACGGCCTTTCTCCAGCTGCGGTGAGTGGGGGCCACTCTCAGCATTGCAGCGTGCAGGCTTCTCACTGCGGCGGCTTCTCCTGTTGTGGCGCACAGGCTTCAGTAGTTGCAGCTCCCGGGCTCTAGAGCACGGACTCAGTAACTGGGCCACATGGGCTTTAGCTGCGCCATGGCATGTGGAATCCTTGCTGGGCAGGGATTGAACCCATGTCCCCTGCACTGGCAGATGGATTCCCATCCACTGTACCACCAGGGAAGTCCTATATTAATTTGTTTTGTTTATTTTCTTAAGAGTGCAAGTCCTTACCTGTTTGGCAGTTAGAGGGACAGGCTCATCATTCAGATTCCCACTAAGCTTTATGAGAAGATTGGCAAACTGCACAGGTTAGAGATGAGAAGGGTCACACTCACATGAGACCACCGTCACTTCAGACCCTAACTGCAAATTCAGGGGTTTCACCAAAGTACTGTTGGGAATGGCAATTTTCAAGGACTCACAGAACCTGCTCAACGCTATTATACTCCCTATATACACTGTATTATACAGTTTCTTACAGGGAAGGGATACAGATTAAGATAGACAAAGTGAAGAATTCATGAGTCTACAGAAGTGAAAAATGTGGGACTTCTGCTCCTTCTGTGTAGCCAAGACATATGTACACAGTGTACTGTGCACTGGGGAGGCTGTCCTGAGTTACTTAGGCAAGACATTGATTGGTTGATCTCAGTCTGCAGATCAACTGACACCTTGTGACCCTAAATCACCTGTGTGGTCTTTCTGGTGTGAGCAGTCTCCACCCTGAGGTGTGGTCAGCACCCACCGTAAATCATGTCTTTTTCTCTGGCTAGCCCAACGCTCCTTGGAAGAAAAGCTATGACCAACCTACATAGCAAATTAAAATCAGAGACATTACTTTGCCAGCAAAGGTCCATCTAGTCAAAGCTATGGTTTTTCCAGCAGTCATGTATGGAGTGAGAGTTGGATACAAAGAAAGCTGAGCGCCAAAGAACTGATGCTTTTGAGCTGTGGTGTTAGAGAAGACTCTTGAGAATCCCTTGGACTACAAGGAGATACAACCAGTCAACCCTAAAGGAAATCAATCCTGAGTATTCACTGGAATGACTGAGGCTGAAGCTGAAACTCCAATACATTGGCCACCTGATGTGAAGAACTGACTTATTTGAAAAGACCCTGATGCTGGGAAAAATTAAAGGTGGGAGGAGAAGGGGATGACAGAGGATGAAATGGTTTGATGGCATCACCAACTCTATGGACATGAGTTTGAGCAAGCTCTGGGAGTTGGTAATGGACAGGGAGGCCTGGCATGCTGCAATCCATGGGGGTAGCAAAGAGTCAGACATGACTGAGCAACTGAACTGAACTGAGCCCAACACTCCCCGAAAATAAAGCATAATATAGGGAAAACAAAGGTATCTCCCAGGACCTGAGGGCAAAATCCAGACCTCTTCTGGGATAGTTAAATTCTTTAAGACACAGGACAACCTTTGCCTTTGGCCAAGGCTCTGACAGCAAAATGATCATATTGCCTAACAGTTGGGGGACCAATATTGAGGTTATTGTTGTTGTTCAGTCACTAAGTCATGTCCAGTGATTTGTGACCCCAGGGACTGCAGCATGCCAGGCTTCCCTGTCCTCCACTGTCTCCCAGAGTCTGCTCAAATTTGTGTCCACTGAGTTGGTGATGCTATCTAACCATCTCATCCTCTGCCGCCTTCTTGTCCTTTTGCCCTCAATCTTTCCCAGCATCAGTGTCTTTTGCATTAAGTCTGTTCTTTGCATCAGCTGCCCAAAGTATTGAGCTTCACTTTCAGCATCAGTCCTTCCAATGAATATTCAGAGTTGATTCCCTTGAGGATTGACTGGTTTGGTTTCCTTGCTGTCCAAGGGACTCTTAAGAGTCTTCTCTAGCACCACAGTTCGAAAGCATCAATTCTTCGGTGCTCAGCTTTCTTTATGGTCAAACTTTCACATCCATACGTGACTACTGGAAAAACCATAGCTTTGACTAGATGGACCTTTGTTGGCAAAGTGATGTCTTTGCTTCCTAATATGCCATGTAGTTTTATCATAGCTTTCCTTCCAAGGAAGCAAGCACAGTTTAATTTCACAGCTGCAGTCACCATCTGCAGTGATTTTGGAGCCCAAGAAAATAAAATCTGTCACTGCTTCTATTTTCCCCCCTTCTATTTGCCATGAAGCAATGGGATCTGATGCCATGATCTTAGTTTTCTCAATGTTGAGTTTCAAAAGAATTTTTTCACCTTCTTCTTTCACCCTTATCAAGAGGTTCCTTAGTTCCTCTTCATTTTCTGCCGTTAGAGTGGTATTCATCTGTATATCTGAGGTTGTTGATATTTCTCCCAGCAATCTTGATTCCAGCTTGTGATTCATCTAGCCTGGCATTTTGCATGATGTACTCTGCATAGCAGGGTGACAATATACAGCCTTGTTGTACTCCTTTCCCAATTTGGAACCAGTCAGTTGTTCCATGTCTGGCTCTAACTGTTGCTTCTTGACCTGAATACAGGGTCAAGTGTCCCTGTCAGAGGAGGGATAAACAAACAACTCATCTGTCCTACAAGCATTTTCATATTTTTGTACTAATTCAATTATTCATTGTCCCCTTTGTATCTTATGATAAAGTGGTACAGAACTAGTTACCTTAGAAATTAGCTAATAATTAGGTAAATCCAGTTCTTCCTGAGACCAGTCATTTTCCACCTATTTGACTTCCTCAAGGGGCTTTAACTGAATTTCCCCAATATATGTGACTATGAATATAAGTATTATAACAAGGCCAGTGTTGCACACTATCAAAGTGTGGCAGCAGACATGCCCCAAAAAACCTCTGGCGCATGACCAGAGTCCCCCTCAGCCAGTAAGAATGAGCTCAGGGATGCAAATGTCACAGAGTGATGGATGTCACTCAGGTTTGTGACTTCCGTCCAATCGCTTCAGGCTGTAAAAGCAGGAGTGGTCTCAGCAACATGTCATCATCCTTTCAGGCATCTGGTATAACTGAGCTAAGAGACAATAACATCTTTCTCTGAGCCTCTCTTGAGGTACCAGTGTAAACTGCATAAGTCATTAAACTTTATGTTCAGCTACCATTCCTCAGGAGCTTTCCTGGTGGCTCAGATGGTGACGAACCTTCCTGTAATGCGGGAGGTCCAGGTTCAATCCCTGGGTCAGGAAGATCCCCTGGAGAAGGGAATGGTTCCCCACTCCAGTATTTTTGCCTGGAGAATTCTATGGCCAGAGGAGCCTGGTGGGTCTATGGGGTCACAAATAATCAGACACTACTGAGAGACCAAAACACACACACACACCATTCCTCTTCCTCCTCTCCATTCAAACCCTGATGTTCCCACTTTGGGAGAGGGTTGTTAGTGGTGGCCACTGTGCTGGTCCAGACTGCCAGCAGCGATACAAATCTAGTCTAGCACCTACCCTCCCCAAAGCCACTCTTATTCCTGTGGGTAGGGTTAAAACGGAGCAGAACTGGTGGGCTATCCCAACCACTAAGCAATACAACGGTATTCACCCTCAGCCCCAATTTTGCCAAGTTGGGTGAAGGCACAACCCACCCCATCAGACCCTTAAGAATCTGACATAAAAATTTAAAGGCATAGTTACAGTTTCTTAGGGGTCATCCCTGTGTTCAGCACCTGCAGTTGCAGCCCTGGCCCTGGACCACTGCATCAGGTAGGACAGAAGAGGTGGAAGTGATGCGAGGAAAAAAGAAAAATAATTATACCACCATCTTTCCCACCTCCTCTTTCCCAAATACCATGCCCCCAAAAGCAGAGGAATCTAACTAGGGGGGAACTATCCCTTGCCCCACCCACTTGTGTGTAAGTGCACACTCATAATGGTGTGTAAACCAGCCGTTTATGCCTTTATTTCCCCATGTTTTAGACCTCCAAAATAGTTCCACATTGCTAATGATTAGTGAAATGGAAGTCAAAACTACAATGAGGTATCACCTCACACCAGTCAGAATAGCCATCCCAAAAAGTCTATAAATAATAAATGTTGGAGAAAAGGGGACCTTCTTACACTCTTGGCGGGAATGTAAATTGGTGCAGCCACTATGGAAAACAGTATGGAAGTTCCTTAAAAAACGAAAAATAGAGTTGCCATATGATCCAGAAAGCCCCTTTCTGCACATATGCTCACAGCACTATTTACAATAGCCAAGACATGGGAGCAACCTAAGTGCCCATTGACAGATGAATGGATAAAGAAGACATATGATAGGATATTACTCAGTCATAAAAAGAATGAAATAACATCATTTACAGCAACAGGGATAGACTTGGAGATTATCATACTAAGTGAAGTAAGTCAGAGAAAGACAAATAGCATATGGTATCACTTATATGTGGAATCTTAAAAAATGATACAAATGGGACTTCCCTGGTGGTACAGTGAATGGGAATCTGCCTGCCAATGCAGGGGACACAGATTCGCTCCCTGGTCTGGGAGGATTCCACATGCCACTGAGCAACGAAGCCCATGCGCCCAACTACTGAACCTGTGCGCTCTAGGGCCCTGGAGCCACAACTGTTGAGCCTGTGTGCTGCGAGGCCGCTCGCCTGGAGCCTGAGCTCCACAACAAGGGAAGCGCCACAACGGAGCCGACCCGCTCACCGCAGCTAGAGAAAGCGCGCACGCAGCAATGAAGACCCATAATAAGTAAATAAAGTTATTTTTCAAAATTATACAAATGAGCCTATTTACAAAATAGAAACAGACTCACAGACATAGAAAATAAACTTACAGTTATCAAAGGAGGAAAGGGGGTGGTGTAGGGTTAAATAAGGAGTTTGGGATTAAGAGAGACACACCATGTTATATTGGAGAGGAAAATGGCAACCCACTCCAATACTCTTGCCTGGAGAATCCCACGGACAGAGGAGCCTGACGGGCTACAGTCTGTGGGGTCACAAGAGTCAGACATGACTGAGCGACTAAGCACAGCATGTTATATAAAATAGACAAGCAACCAGGTCTTACTGTATAGCACAGGGAACTGCATTCAGTATTTTGTAATAACTTCTAATGGAAAATAATCTAAAAAATAATACATATATGATATATAATTATATAGTAATATACAATTATACATATAATTGAAAGACTTTTCTGTACAGCTGAAACTAACACAACATTGTAAATCAACTATACTTCAATTTACAAGAAGTTTCAATTGTTCATTTCTCCATCAAGCTTACTCTGAGGATGACATCTCTCTGTCCACCTACTTCATGGACCCAGGTGGCCACTTCAAATGAGCACCCTAGGAAACCTATTTGTTAATTCAAATCATCTTCCAAATCTGGAAGGTGTTCTTCTGTCGGGCGTCACATGTCCTATGCACCCCATATGGTCATCCGGTTAACGGGCCAGTTTTCCATCGCCCTCTGCCTGACCATATGGCCAGGCCATTGGCCCCTGCCTGTGAGTCAGTAAAAGCCCCAAATAGGGTCTTTTTACTACAGTTCAGTCCTTCTACCACTGCTAGGAAAAATGCAAACCAGCCCCCTGAATTGATTTGCTTTGATTTTCTTCTATCAGAGTGGTAACCTGCCAAATAGGAAGGTGTCCACTCACTGTGGAGCTTCTGCCCACAAACCAAACAGCTCTTTGTTGGCCAGTGGAGGGCAGCTCATAGGGCACTGCCCAAGTAGCCTGTAGCCATAGGATCCAGCAGTTCTTTTTTTTTTTTTTTCAAATTTCAAACTTTTTATTTTGTATTGGGGTATAGCTGATTAACAATGTTGTGGTAGTTTCAGGTCAATAGTGAAGGGACTCCACCATACATATACATGGATCCAGGCTTCCCTGGTAGCTCAGTAGAGAATCCATTGCAATGCAGAAGTCACTGGAGATGCAGGTTCGATCCCTGGGTAGGGAAGATCCCCTGGAGGAGGAAATGGCAACCTGCTCCAATATTCTTGCCTGAAAAATCCCATGGACAGAGGAGTCTGGCAGGCTACAGTCCATAAATAGACAGATGTAGACACGACTGAAGTGACTTGCAACTTAGCACACATGCATATATGTATCCATTCTCCCCCAAAGCCCCCTCCTATCCAGGCTGGCACATAACATTGAGCAGAGTTCCATGTGCTATATACCAGGCCCTTGTTGGTTATCCATTTTGAATATAGCAGTGTGACACAACCTTCGCAAACTTCCTAACTACCCCTTCCCCCAGGCAATCATAAGTTTGTTTTCTAGGCCTGTGAGTCTCTTTCTGTTTTGTAAGCTCATTTGCATAATTTATTTTTAGATTCCACATACAAGAGATGTCTACAGTATTTCTCCTTCTCTGTCTGACTTACACAGAACACAAAAAACTTCACAGTCTGCTCCCTTCCAAGAGGTCCATGCACTGGGGTGCATGTATCTTTTCTGATCATATTTTTCTCCAGATATATATCCAGGAGTGGGATTGCTGGGTCATATGGTAGCTCTAGTTTTAGTTTTTTAAGGAACCTCCATCCTGTTCTCCACAGTGGCTGTGCACAAAGTTGGTCAGTCGTGTCCAACTCTTTGTGACCCCATGGACTGTAACCCATCAGGCTCATCTATCCATGGGATTCTCCAGACAAGAATACTAGAGTAGGTTGTCATGCTCTCCTCGAGGGAATCTTCCCGACCTGAGGATTAAATCCACATCTCTTGTGTCTCCTGCATTAGCAGGCAGGTTCTTTACCATTAGCACCACATAATGGCTGTACCAATTTACAGTGTAGGAAGGTTCCCTTCTCTCCCTACCCTCGCCAGCATTTGTTGTTTGTGGATTTTTTGATAATCCAGCAGCTCTTTAGGTGGTTCCGAGTCAGCCCTAGAGGAAAAGAGTAAGTATCACCTGGCATTCTGTGGCATGTTCCTGTATGAAACACTTCCATTGTAGGATGGAACACTCCTGGGCATTGCCCTCCCCACTAGAGTTATTTCTCCATCATCACCCAAGGCGTAATGAGTGTTTCAGGTTCAAGGTTATTTTATGTCTCTCAGTCATAGGGGAAATCTCAAAGCCCAATAGCAAGCTGTGTGTGTGTGCTTAGAGGCTCAGTCGTGTCCATGTCTTTTAGTAATAATTTTCTCTCAAATGTGAATGTTCTGGTCCCAAATCCCAGAAGTTGCCACTAGGTGGCACTCACAGGCTTTTGCTATAAACTCCAGTCTACACTGCACATTGGGCTTTGGAATTGCAAAGCAACAACCTGTGTGGGCTCAGACACCCTCATAGGCTCCCATTTAATGTTTCCAATCAATATTGGAGGAAGGGTAGATTTCCATGCCTTTTGTTTTACAATCCTGGTAGGGGAAGCCTTCCCCCGTCAGACACAGTATCCATCCTCATAATACATTCAGGTAAAGAAGATGCAACCACTTCATACAGTCTTGATGTGGGTTCAATCCCTGGGTCAGGAAGATTCCCCAGAGTAGGAAATGGCAACCCATTCCAGTATTCTTGCCTGGGGAAATCCCATGGACAGAGGAGCGTGGTGGGCTACAGGCCATGGGGTCACAGAGCCGGGTATGATTGAGTGACTAAACAAAAACAAAGTGGACGCAACCACTTCATATAGTCTGTTCATACCTTTGATTTTCATCCAAACTTTCACCTTTATCCCGTCTACCCTCCCAATTTAGCTATAGCACCGTTAGGACTTCACTGTGATTTTGGAATCACAGTGCACGGGGCTCCCATATCAAGGAGTCCCAGAAAAATTCTCTTCTCCATCCTCTGGCCATTTTACTCACCCAAGTTCATATGGCCTTGAGTCTCCAGCAGGGGTCAGTTCTTATCTTGATTATATTGCAGGGCCATTGCCCCGGATAATTGGAGGCCTCGAGCCATCTTTGTCTTCCAGCTTTAAAAATTCCTCCACAAAGAATAAATAAAGCAGACTTATTTAGGGCCCTTCACTGTCAGAGCTTGTGTTCACTTCAGCAGCACATACACTAAAATTGGAATGATACAGAGAAGATTAGCATGGCCCCTGTGCAAGAATGACACGCAAATTTGTAAAGTGTTCCAAGTTTAAATATATATATAACTTATATAACATGTGCGTGTGCGTGTGTGTGTGTGTGTGTGTGAAGTCACTTCAGTTGTGTCCAACTCTTTGTGACCCTATGGACTGTAGCCAACCAGGCTCCTCTATCCATAGGATTCTCCAGGCAAGAATACTGGAGTGGGCTGCCATGCTGTTCCTCCAGGGGATCTTCCCAACCCAGGGATTGAACCCACATTTCTTATGTCTCCTGCATTGGCAGGTGGGCTCTTTACTACTAGCGCCACCTGGGAAGCCCATAATATAACATATATAATATATATATATATCTTCACTGTGGTTCCAGTATCATTTCTCCCTTCAATAGTGGCCCTGATACTAGTGCCTGTAGCTCAGACCAGCTGTAATACAAGCTTGGTCCAGTCTCAGGATCTGCAATACTCTTTTGCTTTCATTTTAGCAATTACAGATAATAACCAAGGCAGAGTGTATTTTTTTGCTTATTTCTTGTTACTTTTGATTTCCTTATGCATCCAGTGAACCAACTCCGTGGGAATGGATTCTATCATTTCTAAATTCTATTCCTGATTTTTTAATACATATTTAAATTTTTTACATATTTATTTTTGGCTGCACTGTTGCTGTGCCTGGGCTTTCTCTAGTTGCGGTGTGAGCAGGGGCTATACTTTGTTGCAGTGTGTGGACTTCTCCTCGAAGTGGCTTCTCTTGTTGAGGAGCACAGGCTCCAGGACTTGCAGGCTCAGTAGTTAGGGCACATAGGCTCTAAACCGCTGGCTCAGTTGTTGTGGAGCACAGGCTTAGCTGCCCCGAGGCATATGAATACCAGATCACCTTATCTGCCTCCCCAGAAATCTGTATGCATGTCAAGAAGCAACAGTTAGAACTGGACATGGAACAATGGACTGATTCCAAATTGGGCAGCCATGAAATTAAAAGACGCTTGCTCCTTGGAAGAAAATCTTTGACCAATCTAGACAGCGTATTAGAAAGCAGAGACATTACGTTGCCAACACAGGTCCATCTAGTCAAAGCTATGGTTTTTCCAGTCAAGTATGGATGTGAGAGTTGGACCATAAAGAAAGCTGAGAGCCGAAGAATTGATGCTTTTGAACTGTGGTGTTGGAGAAGACTCTTGAGAGTCCCTTGGACTACAAGGAGATCCAACCAGTCAACCCTAAAGGAAATCAATCCTGAATATTCACTGGAAGGACTGATGCTGAAGCTGAAACTCCAATACTTTGGACACCTGATGTGAAGAACTGACTCATTTGAAAAGACCCTGATACTGGGAAAGATTAAAGGCAGGAGAAGAAGGGGATAGCAGAGGATGAGATGGTTGAATGGCATCACCTACTCTATGGACATGAGACTGAGCAAGCTCTGGGAGTTGGTGAGGGACAGGGAAGCCTGGCATGCTGCAATCCGTGGGGCAGCAAATAGTCGGATACGACTGAGTGACTGAACTGAAGTGTCTCTCCCTTCCTGGGACACCAATGCTGTACCCTTAGATGATAAGACTATGTTTCACATGCCAAGGGCATACTGATTCAATGTATATGTGCTGATCTGATTTTTTTAAAAAAAACAAAATCCTGAAGGAATGTATCCCTGACTTTTTTATGTTCTTTGCTCTGACCAGACATAAAACTGTGCTGTAAACCATGTTTCTCTGGAGCAGTCCCTCAGAGTAATCTGAGAGGCTGTCTTCTGGGCTATAGCCCTCAGTTCGGCTCAAATAAAACTCATTTCTATTCCTATTATAGATTGCTTATTGTTTTCATCCACACTTTTTTTTTTCATCCACACTTCTTTGACGGGATCTTTTGATTTACTAGTTTGTTGAATCCATGTTGTTGCTCAACCCATCTACTGAATTCCTTATGTCAACAATGACATGTTTCAGGCCCCATATCTCCAGTGGGTTCTTTCTAACTGCTTGTTCTTTCTTCATGTTCAGGAGCGTCCTGGGTCTGAGGAAATCCTTACTGGCAGGTCTATGCAGTTGGCTTCACTAGTACAAGTTGTTCCATTTCTTCTTTGCAGTTCCTGCAAGTCTCAGATCCCCGGAGGACCCATAATCCTATCTGTCCTGATGGTGAACCTACTGTGGGGGAGACTACACCTCAGGGCTGAGGGCCTCTCAGGTACGTTTTGGCCCCATCATTTGCATTTTCTCACCCCCTCTCCACGCACCCCCACCACGTGTGTGTGTGTGTGTGTGTGTGTGTGTGTGTGCCTGTGTGTGTGCTAAATCGCTTCAGTCCTGTCTTGAGTCTTTGCAACCCATGGACCATAGCCCGCCAGGCTCCTCTGTCCATGGGATTCTCCAGGCAAGAATACTGGAGTGAGTTGCCATGTCCTCCTTCAGGGGATCTTCCTGACCCAGGGATCGAACCCACATCTCTTAAGTACATTGGCAGGAGGTGTCTTTACTGCTAGCGCCACCTGGGATGCCCCACCAGAAGTCGCTTTCTATGAGATGTACTGTGTGATTCACTCCTAACTTCCTCTCTGCTCTCACTCCTGTGACTCATCTATTCTGTCTGCAAGCCCTGAGATCACTCAAGGTCAAATGACTGAAACTGAAATGCTTAACTTCATTTTCCCTATTATATATAATCTTCTGTTACGTAAGTTCAATTCATCTACGTTTACTGATATAACTGATACTTTGGTGTCAACTCTCTTGTACCATGTCATATTCACTCTGTGTTGTTTTATTTTTAGGGCTTCCCAGGTAGCTCAGTGGTAAAAAATCAGCCTGCAATGCAGGAGACCCAAGTCTGATTCCTGGGTCAGGAAGATCGCCTGGAGAAGGAAATAGCAACCCACTCCAGTATTCTTTTTTTTTTCTTACCTTCACTTTTATTTTTTTCATTTTTTTCCATTTATTTTTATTAGTTGGAGGCTAATTACTTTACAATATTGTAGTGGTTTTTGCCATACATTGATATGAATCAGCCATGGATTTACATGTATTCCCCATCCCGATTTCCCCTCCCCAACTCCAGTATTCTTGCCTGGAGAATCCCATGGACAGCAGAACCTGGCAGAGTACAGTCCATGGAGTTGCAAAGAGTTGGACAGTACTGAAGTGACTAAAACAGCAACAAATTCTCTGTCTGATTAGTTTGCTTTTGCTTTTGTATTTCTTTTGGAACTGAGGAGGTTTGTATTTCCGGTTGGTGGTTATTTTTCGGTTAATTACTTCTTTGAGGTCCTCAGGCCTTTGTCCTTATTCAGGTTTCTGCTATTTTATTTGCCAGCTCTGACTGCCATCCTTGGATGCTGACCTGTTCTCTCTGTGAGAGTCGGTGAGTTCCCGTGCTCTCCCCACGCTCTCCCCATCCCTCACTGTTCAGCCACTCTTAGCACATACAAGGTTTACATACATTTTCTCCACCCTTTTTCCTATCTTTGTTTTACAGTTTGACCCACAGATAACATATTCCAGGTATCAAGAGCTTTTTGCCAGTTTCTCAAATCATCTCCTTTTTGGATAAATTTCATCCTCAAAGGACCTGTGAATGGGTATTCCCTGTTTCTCTATTTTTAAAGCTGTTTTCTTCTAGCATCTTAATACTTAAAGGATTACTTGTCTGCATATAAAGTCATTGGCTTACACTCTCATACACTGTTTCTTTTTAAAAATACTATTTCCTAATTTAATTTACTTATTTATACTTATTTTATTTTCGGCTATGCTGGGTCTTTGTGGCTGCTCAGGCTTTTCTCTAGTTGCAGCAAGGCGGGCTCCTCTTCATTGCAGTGCTCAGAATTTGGCAAGACAGAATCCCATTCTTTCGAGGTGCCGTCTCCAAGAAGGTACCATACTTGAGCCTTCAGAGAGCCATTCCACATTTCCACAGAGTCAGCCACTTCTGGATGACAGACTGTGTGGTAAGACTGGCCGAGAAGAATAAACCTCACTGCACTTGGATCTATCCCTCTAGCTGTAACCTCTGCGCTCTGCTGTCTGTGCCTGGTCATGCTGGTTCTGAACATCTGTAAAAGAATATTCCTTCCACCTGAAATATACATACAAGCTCCTTCTCAATGCTCTGCCTCACAGACTTTAAAAGCATAACACTTTTCCATTCAATAGAGATAAAAGTTGTAGAACAGAAAGTAACAACTGTCTTGTTGGAAGATTCTATGTGAACAGATCTATGCAGAGAGCTGCGAGAACAAAGGATTAAAGAAGCAAGAAGTCTGCAACAACCGGTTATACCTCCTCCCCTTTTAGTACAAAAAAAGCCTGAATTCTAACTCAGGTAAAATGGTTCTTTGGAACACTAGTCCATCATCTTCTTGGTCTGCTGGCTTCCTGAACAAAGTCGTTACTCCTTGTATCAACACCTTGTCTCTTGGTTTATTGGCCTGTCATGCTGGGACCTGGGGCTTCCCTTGTGGCTCGAGGTAAAGAATCCAGGAGATTGCAATGCAGGAGACGCGGGTTCAATACCTGGGTGGGGAAGATGCCCTGGAGAAGGAAATGGTAACCCACTCCAGTATTCTTACCTGGGAAATCCCATGGACAGATGACTGGCAGGCTATAGTCCCTGGGGTTGCCAATAAGAGTCGGACACAAACTTGTAACTAAACAATAATATGCAAGGAGGAGTAGGAGCTTGGACTCAGTAACAAGACCAGTTAATGCCATTAACATGGGCCCAATGCTGCTTCTTTGCAGTGGAATTAATTTCTTGGTCAGAAGGAACACTGCGCAGAGTATCATGACAGCGGGTAGATCACTGTGTGAGTCCAGAATGCTGGAGCTAAGAGAAGCATCAAAGGCAAGGAAGACAAATCTAGTCTCAGATCTAGATCAAGTGAAGTGAAAGTGGCAGTCGCTTCAGTTGTGTTCGACTCTTTGTGACCCCACGGACTGTAGCCCACCAGGCTCCTCTTTCCATGGAGTTCTCCAGGCAAGAATACTTGGGTGGGTAGCCATGCCCTTCTCCAGGGGATCTTCCTGACCCAGGGATCAAACCTGGGTCTCCTGCATCGCAGGCAGGCTCTTTACTATCTGAGCTACCAGGGGAGCCCAAAGATATGCCAAGGAAGATAGATCTACACTCAGATCTAGCTCAACGGTCTGTGTCTATTTCTGTAAGAGTGAATTTCTTAACCCCCCCCCCCACCATGATGGGAAAGAGAATATAATCAACCAGAAACCAGGAAAGTGGCTACTCTTCCTTCATGAGGGGCTCAGGGCTGGTCTCTGGAGCTGTTATACGGCTCACTCAGCAGCGGCATTGCCCTGGCAGATGTGGTCGGGAGAAGTCCATGGTACTGAACCGTGTACAGGCTCCACTGCTGTCACCAAGGCCCTTTGCTCATGGGTCCACTGAGCCTGCTGTGGCTGGGAAAAGGTTGATGGACACCTATAGGTGTCATTTTGTCCACCTAGTTATGAAGAGCCTCCTCTGCATAGATGTTCTTTGGTGGGCATCCACACAGAACATAAAAAACTTCACAGTCTGCTCCCTTCCAAGAGGTCCAAACATATTCTTCTCCAGATGTTCTCATTATTAATTTTCCAATTTTGATCCTCTTAAGACCTTGACAATCCAGCCAAATAATTAACCACTGCCCATAAATCATGGTACACTCATTCTTCCAGGCATTTCTCACTCCAGACAAAGTGCACAGCCAGATGTGCTGCCCAGAGGATTTCTCTTCACCTCTGACCCCACCTCAGGAGGGTCAGAGTCAGGGAAAAACAGATTTAAAGATGTTATACAATTGGCTTGGAAGATGGAGAGAGAGGTTCTAAGTCAAATAATGCTGATGGCTTCTAGAAGCTGGACAAGGCAAGGAAATGGATGCCCCCTAGAGTGTCTAGAAGGAACCCAGCCCTGCTGTCCCCTCAATTTAGCCAGTGAGATTTCTGACCTACAGTAGGGCTGCCCACTGGAGCTGTCCACTTCTGAATGTCAAAAACTTCTCATGCAGACCATGTGGAAACCAGGCTCAAGTTCTTTCTCTCTCCGTCAGCTGGCCAAGAAGGCTCCCCATGAGGTCACAGGTCTGGACTGATAGCAAGAGGCAAACGCAGGAGTTGGCAGCAAAGCAGTCCGAGCCAGCCGCTGGTGGAGCCTACGTGCGCCTTTGGACACGCCCAGGCTCGATCTCTAGTCTGCCACTGCCGCTGCTGCCTGCGCCCGAGGGCAGTATAAGGGCAGCGATGCCAAGTTCGTGGTGGGCAACTCAGGCTGCATCTTCACCTGATGTCCCATGGTTAGGCCTTCCCAACCCAAAGCCAGAAAATATTTCTCAAAGGGAGAATGGTTCTATATGCAAAGGAGGGGGTGAATTTGCTCTAACATCCTGAGGTCTGCGCTGTAATTCTCTTGGTGCTTTCCAGAAGCTCTGCACAGCGCTCCTATTTGTCACAGACACAGCGAGTGTCATTGGTTCTGCTGGATCATGAGGCCCAAGTGTTGGGGAAGCTTTTACTGCGGCACAGCCCGCCCTTGTTCTGGTCTCCTTTCAAACCCAGGTGGCTGGGACTTCCCCAGCTAAGACTGCAAGCTCCTAACACAAAGGGTCCAGGTTTGATCCCTGGTCAGGGAAACAGACCCCACATGCCTCAACTAAAAGATTCTGCATTCTGCAACTAAAGAGAGCTGTAACTGAGACCTGATACAGCCAAATAAATAAATAATAATAATAAAAACAGGTGGCTTTCCAGGTAGCTCTCATTGGGTAAAGGATCAGACACAAACATGCATGCGTGTTGTCTCTCTGCTCTAAAAGGACTCATGAAGAACTGTGACTCTCTTTTTTGGTGGTAGGTTGTGGAAGGTGCATTTGTCTTTTATCAGAGAAGAGATATATTCCAGACCATCAGACTAGCCAAATGAGGAAATGGTGGACCTCTGAAATATTATGAGGTTTTATGAGGTTCATACTGCTCACCATATGACTTGTGTGCATCTTACTAAGACATCAAAAGTATCTGCTCTTTCTTGTTCATCAGGCCAGTCAACATCACATCAATGCAGAGGATCAGCATCAGGTTTTCTGGAACGTCAAGCTGGTCGAGTGGTCTACGGATTATATTACAGCCAAGCAGGAGAGCTGACACACCCCTGAGGTAAGACCGAAGGCAAGCTGCTGGCCCCAGGAGGTGGGAAAAACAAAAAACACCATCTTTGGAGAGCCTTATAAATCGATATAGAGAAAAAGGCATTAGCTAGATCAACAGCTACCAACTGTCAGAAGATGTGCTGAATTGCTCCAGTGACAGGCTCCAGTGATGGCTGGGACAGCTGCTGCAATTTGAGTCACCAGCAGCCAACAGCTGAGTTAAGTGGGGATGTGGCATTAAGCTCTGCAACTCCCCTTGGGAGGCAGTCTTGTTTCCAGGTTCCTATTTTGGTACAGAGGAACAGCTTCTGGAGCTTTCACTCCAAGGGGTAGGGAACCAACGTCAGCATTCCTCCAGTTGCCAGGTATGTCTTTTACAAGTATACATTCAAGAATTGAAGAAATATCATCAATTGAGGGACTTCCCATCCAGCGGTTAAGAGACCACTGGCCAATGCAAGGGGCATGGGTTCAATCCCTGGTTCGGGAAGATCCCACATACCGTGGAGCAACTAAGCCCATGAGCCACAACTATTGAGCCTGTGCTCGAGAGCCCGCGAGCCGCAACTACTGAAGGCCGCATGCCCTAGAGCCTGTGTTCCACAACAAGAGAAGCCACGGCAATGAGAAGCCCATGCATAGCAATGAAGACCCAGTGCAATCAAAAATAAATAAAATTTTTAAGAGAAATATCCATTGATTTTTGACAAGGGTGCCAAGACAATTCAGTGAGAAAAAAGTCTTTTCAACAAATGGTGCCAGGATGACTGGATACCTACGTAGAAAACAATGAAGTTGGACCTCTTTCATATACTATGCACAAAAATGAACTCAAAATGGATTGTGGGCCTAGATGAATGAGCTAACACTATAAAACGCTTAAAGTGTAAAAGTAAACCTTTGTGACCCTGGGTCAGGTGAAGCCTCTTTAGATCTGACATCAAACACACACACACATACACAACACAGATAAATTGAACTTCATAAAAATTAAAAACTTTGAGTACATCAGTACTTGATTTCAAGTACCATTCTCCAATGAAAGGAACCAGGGCTCCTTGGAGAAATGGCTGATTCTAGGACCAGGTAGGAATTATATAAGATGAGACTGAAACATCTAATAGTGCCAGAAAGTAAAGAAGTGTTACAAACACACACACACACACACACACACACACACAGAGGCAGAGTGACGGGAAAATGTCAGAGGAACCCAGGACCAACTCAGAGCAGGGTTGGAACAATTTGAGCAACAAAATAGAGTTGTCACGGTGTATAAAAACAAATGTAAAAAAAAAAGTCACTGAGTCTATACTGACATAGATAAATGACTGACTAAATAAATGAGAAGAGACAAGTCACCTATGCAAAAGAATTCTATATAAAGTATATGACTTCTCTGCCCTCAAGGAGTCAGCATAACTCCACAGTCCTTAAATGGAGGCTGTGCATGGTGTGGACATAATTCCAGTTTAATTAAGAGAGACACATCAATTAAAAATAAAAAAAGAAAAACACACCAGATAAACTAAAGAACATCCTAAAAAAAAACTCCTAACCTGTACTCCTCAAAACTGTCAAGGTCATCAAGAATAAGGAAAGTCTGAGAAATTGTCCACCCAGAGGAGCCTAAGGAGACACGATGACTAAACATGACATTTTGCCCTGGATGGGGTCCTGTCACAGAAGCAGAACATTAGGTAAAAACTGAAGAAATCTGAATAAAGTATCTGTATTGGTTCATTAATTGTAACAACTGTGCCATATCAATATAAGATGTTAATAACGTGGGAACCTGGGTGTAGAGTATATAGGAATTCTTTGTACTATCTTTGTAATTTTCCTGTAAAACTCTTCTAAAATTAAAGTTTTATTTTTTAAAAATGTAAAACTTGTGAAGGACACCCTAAATAAAGTGAAAGGAAACCCAGAAGATTAAGTATTTTTCCTAGGAGAGAAAGGTCCAGAGAAGCAGGCAGGGCCAATGATACTGAGTATTTTTCATGTGCTTACTGGCCATATGTATGTCTTCTTTTGTGCAGTGTATTTTCAAATCTTTTGCACTTGTAATATTGGATCAATTGTCTTATTACTGCCTTTTGTGTGGAGTTTTATTGGCTTAAAACAACATAAACTTATTATCTTATAGTCAGGTAGGTCAGAAGTCTCATTGGGCTAACATCAAGGGGACAGCAGGGCTGGGATCCCCCTAAAGACTAGAGGATCATTATTTCCATGCCGTTTCCACCTTCCAAACCCACCTGTGTTCTTTGACTTGTAACCTGTTCCTCCATCTTCAAAGCCAAGAATGTAACATCCTCAAAAATCTGTTTTCCTCCGACTCTGAACTTCTTGTCTCCTTCTTCTAAGGTCACTGTGATTACCTTGGGACCAACTAAGTAACCAGGACAGTCTTCCCACCCAAAGATTCTTTATTTAATCACAACTGCCAAATCCCTCTAAAGTAACATATCCACAGGTTTTAGGTATTAGGATGTGGACATCTTTGGGGAAGCCATTAATCAGCCTACAACACCCATAATCTATCACTAAGTATACAAAGCTAGCAATAAACAATGCACATAGATTCATTTACATAAGAAAAAACACTATTATCACTGAGTGTTACGAGTTCTTTATATGCTCTAGATCAAGTCCTTTTTTTATTTAATTTATTTATTATTTTTGGCTGCTCTGGGTCTTCGTTGCTGTGCATGGGCTTTCTCTAGTGGGGGCGAAAGGGGCTTCCCATTGTGGTGGCTTCTCTTGTTGCAGAGCACTGGTTGTAGGCTCTCAGGCCCTAGAGCATGTAAGCCTCAGTAGTTGGGGTGCACGGCCTAGTCGCCCTGCAGCATGTGGAATCTTCCCGAACCAGGGATCACTCACGTCCCCTGCATTGGCAGGCAGATTCTTAACCACTGGATGACCAGGGAAATCCTAGATCAAGTTCTTTGACAGGTATGTGTGAATACCGTCTCCCAGTCTGTGACATGTTGCTGCTAAGACACACCACAACTGAGATGGATCTCAAGAACATTATTCTGAGTGAAAACACAAAAAATTATACTGGATGACTCCATTGAGAAGAAATTCTAAAGGAGGCAAGACTAGTCTATGGTGGAAAAAAAAATCCAAACAGTAGGAAAAGCCCTGATATTTGTGCAGCTCAGACCGGGGGAACCCTCTGCTTAGGGTAGCTGCTCTGTGTTTCAGGCTCCTGCCCTCCCAGCAGATGTTGAATATAAATCCTCAGCAGTCCATTCTGTCTGCTTTACCCAGTTCTCAGCTTAGGGACCATGGTAGAAAGAACGATGGCCCCCAAGGATGCCCATATCCCAACCCTTGGCATCACACATGTGAATATCTTAATGCTAAATCGCAAAAGGGGAATTAAGAGTGGCAGATCAGCTGACTTTAAAACAGGATGATTATCCTGGATTTTCCATGTTGGCCCAATGTAATGACATGGGCTCTCAAAGGCAGCAGCAGAAGATGGAGAGATGCAATGATGGAAGAGATTCAAAGTGTAGAGGGACTGGTCCACTGTCGAGGGCTTTGAAGATGGAGAAAGCAGGTCATGACCCAAGGAATGTGGCTGGCCTCCGGAAGCAGAAGCAGGGGATGGCCCTAAACTGACAGCCAGCAAGAAAGCAGGGACTCAGCCCTATGTCTGCAAGGAAGTGAATCCTGGCAACAACTTGAATAAGCAAGCACACCATTCTCTTTTAGAACCTCCAAAAAGAATCAGGGCCTTGATGACACCTCAATTTCAATTGGTTGAGGTTCACCTTGAGCTTCTGACCAATGGAACTGTAAGAAATAAACCTGTGTTGTTTAAGTCACTACATTTGCAGGCGTTTGTTAGAGCAGCAATAGAAAACTAGCACAGAAACCAAGCTCGGTGCTCATGAATTCATTGATTCTGTTTCTCAGGCATATCACAGACTGTTTCCAAGCCCATCTTATCACATACGTACACCTTAATAAACCCTAAAGCCCAATATATTTCGTGTGCACTTTTCTTAACCTAATACATTTCTCTTCTCAGAAATTCTGCCCCCAGGATATGATGCTGCCACCCCCAAGATCTACTCCCACCCCGAGTCCTGTGTCATTCTACTCTCACCCGGGGCAGGTGCTTCTTAAGCCTCTGCCTCTCTGTGGGCCTGTGTCCGCCCACTGCTATTCTCCTGGGTTGGAAGAAACAACTATAAGAGTTTAAAAAGGTGTTCCCTGGGAGGGTGGGGACCATAGAACTGGTGTTTTTCACGCCAGAGGGAACAGCCTCTCTTAAGACTTTCTCCTGAACAAAGCACAAGGGCAAAGCTTACAAAGGCCCAAAGATCAAAAACCACCATCTACACAAGACTGAACGGTCCATTTAGTGAAGCCTGTGGGTGCTCCATTCAGGACTGGCTGGGTTGGGCTGGTTACTAATCTGTGAACTTGCGGTTTTCCAAAAGACTGTGTTGGTTTATCCAGTCTATGACATTTTGTTTTTTCTGGGAGCTGTGCCCATTTGTTGCCTGTCCTCTGCTGATGGTGGCAAAGCCAACCCAGAGCAAGGAACCAAACAAAGACAGAGTCCAACACTTACTGTGGTCAGGGCCTTCCTCGGGTTCCCTTTTGGCCACATTCTGCACTTGGCAGGGATGGGAACAAGTATTAGGTGTCAGTGTTTAGGTTGGACTAGATGGGTTTCTAGGCTAGGTCATTCCCCTCCTTGAAAGCTGTGGCTGTCACCATGGCTTGTGTGCGACTAGGTTATTTTGATTAACAATCCAAATAAACAGAAATGGAGGCCAAGGAAATGAGAGCGAGAGGCAAGGAAGTCAACAAATACAAGGGGGTTTCGGGGACCCAGTAACCTCGGTGGGTCACTGAGGTTCAAAGTGGCCAAAAGGATGGAGGTACCCCTGGGCATCTGGCGTGGAGGGTTGCTTGGTTTCTGTCTGTCCTCGGACCAACTGTGTGCCTGTCGAGGCAAAGGCTCAGACTAAATAGTATTTGCTCAATAAGATATTGTGATACAAAATCACAGTACACATGCAAGCACCTCAGACTATTACAACTTGATCACCAACACCACTGTTCCTTGGAAAAGCCAACCTGTTCATCCTGACACCACACCAGGGAACCAAGAATTCTACCAGTGAGGTGGGAACCTTCACCATGTTTTGAATGTATATAATTACCTTGATGTGCAGGGCTATTTGGCGTGCTTCCCTACAGGGTAAGAGCTGTGCTTTAATACTTAGAGCCTCCTTAGGAAGCTGACAAAACTCCACCCTGGCACTGAGTATGGGGCTTACTAAAGCCCCCACAGCCATAGTTTCTACAATTTCCATAAAGCCAGAAGTATTATCTAAGGTTCTCATCAGTTCCTCCACTTTGAGTTCAGGAACCAAGGGCTATCACAACTAGCCTCTACCAGGTTTCACAGGTGTAACCTTTAACTAGAGGGGTATCATCTTTCTTGAGATCCCAAGTTCGCCAACATGTCTGACCATCCAGGAAGTGACCTCCTACTGCCTTTAGACTGGGACTGCGCAGGCCATTAAACCAGCAGCAGGTCAGCTTCCAGAAATACTCTGCAGGTATCTTTTCCACATGTGCTCCCTGGAGGGCAGCCAGCCCTGAGTGAGTGGGACACGGCTGAGCGAGTCACAGTCGCAAGTCCAGTCTATCCAGCAGTAGGAAGGCAGCCTGGCTGGGCCTATGCCAAAGATTACAGCACCACGCAAAGTCAGGTTAAACACAAAGTTAACACAGAATTACTATAAAACCCAGCAATGCTACCCCTAGGTTTATACGCAAAAGAACTGAAAGCAGAGGCTCAAACAGAAACACTGGTCCGCCCATATTCACAGTAGTCTTCTTGGTTTTAATTTATTTGGCTGTGCTGGGTCTTCGCTGCCGCCTGGGCTTTCTCTAGCTGCGGTGCTCAGGTTCCTCACTGCTGTGGCTTCTCTTGGGGAGCACGGGCTCGAGCGTGTGGCACGTGGGCTCAGGGGTTGTGGCTCCCTGGCCCTAGAGCAGCAAGGGCTCAGCTGCCCTGTGGCATGTGGGATCCTCCTAGACCAGGGGTTGAGTTCACCTCTCCTGCATTGGCAGGTGGATTCTTTACCTGTGAGTCACCGGGGAAGCCCCACAGCAGTCTTATTCACAATAGTCAGAAGCTGCAAGCCACCCAAGTGTCCATCAGCAGATGAAAAAACAAATAAAATGTGGTATATCCTTATAATGGAACATTATTTGGTCATCATTTCTGATACCTATTAACCTTTAAAAAAATATTTGGCTGTGACAGGTCTTGGTCATGGCACACTCAATCTTTGATCTTCATTGCAGCATGTGGGATCTAGTTCCCTGACCAGGGATTCAACCCAGGTCCCCTGCATTGGGAGCTCAGAATCTTAGCCACTGAATCACCAGGGAAGTCCCCCAGATACTTGTCAACTTTGAAGCCCTAATCCTAACCTTGAAAACATGTGAAATGAAATAAGCCAGAACCAAAAGGATAAATATTACATGATTCCACGAAATGTGGAATCTACAATAGGCAAATTCAGAGATGGAAGGTAGAGCAGAGGTACCCAGGGGCTGAGATGGGGGAAAGAGGAGCTACTATTTAATGGGTAGAATTTCCATTTGGGATGAAGGAAAAGTTCTGGAAATGGACGACGGTGATGGTTGCATAATACTGTGAACACACAACTTCATGACACGGAGCTGTATACTGAAAAATGGTTAAAATGGTTACTGTTATGTACATTTTATTAAAAATTTTTATAAAAGTAAAGTGACTTAGTACTGACCACAAACTTGGGTAGTTTTATAGATAAAGCCAAGTCAATATGTCCTATTTTCAAAGAATCAATATCTTATTAAGATCTCTGATTATTAGCCTATAATCGACATGCTCTCCCAGTGGATATTTTTCCTTAGTACTGACTGTTCTCATTCAGTAGGAACAATATATCACTCACAGACTGCTTCATTCTAGTTTGTACAAGCACAGCCTGGTAAGCTAAAGACTAAAGATAGACAAGAAAAAAGGTCAAGTGCTTCCTCATATGCTGCTCAGAAAAAAGAACATTAAAAAAAATACCCCTATGTTCATGCATGAATAAAAAGTTATCAGAAATACCAACAGTATTCTAAAACAAATGACCTCAGTTGGTTTTTCTCATTTTTCATCACACAAACCAAAAGGGAAAAATACAGAGCATCTGAGGAATAGAATAAGGCTGATCTAACACAGATCAAACTTCACCTCTGAAAACTAACTGTACGATCACAATGCAAAAGCCAATCTACATTTTACACCACAAAGAAAAGCTCAACTCATTGCCAGAAGAATACAGAAGATCCCAAGCGAAGGCACATGCATCTACTTTTCTCCTCTCCAAAAACCCCATTAAAGTCATTAGAAAACACACATCCCATAATTTTGAGAGAAACTTCTCGAAGTTCAGTACAGACTCACAGAAAAATGAAAGCACCAAAACAAGCCCAAAACCCACAGGATGAGACTATTCAGAGGTTAAGCACAACGCCAAGGAGAACAAGTAGGAAGCGACTCGGGTGGACAGCACTCAAGGAAAGAGAAATAAAGTAAGACACTGGTTTCCATCTGTCTGGTCTGGGGAGATGGGCATGTAATTTCCTCTACAAGTAGTGAGCAGATCCTGGAGCAGACCAGAGTAGGTTGAGTATAAACATTTGGGGGAGTAGAGAGCTTTAGGAAGAACCGAAAAACTTCAGGGAACAGGAAACAGAAGCAGAAACAGCTGAGTAAATGTGAGCCTTTAGGTAAGACTCACAGCACACAAGAGATGACAGCAGAATCATAAACATTTTTTCATGAAAATGAAGCTATTCTTTTCTACTTTCAAATATGGCTTGATCCTATTGTATATAGCACAGAGAACTATATTTAATATCCTATGATAGGCCATAATGGAAAAGATTTAAAAAAGAATAATAAAGAATTTACATATATATATATATATATATATATATATATGTAACCCACTCCAGTATTCTTGCCTGGAGAATCCCAGGGACAGAGGAGCCTGGCAAGCTACAGTCCATAGGGCTGCAAAGAGTCAGACATGACTGAAGCGACTTAGCATGCACACACACACACATAAAGAATTTATATATATTTATATATTACATATAAATAAAAATATAAATATGTATATATGTATAACTGAATCACTTAGCCATACAGCAGACACTAACACAGCATGTAAATCAACATACTTCATTAAAAATAAATAAACAACAAGCAGGGAGTGAACCCGAGTGGTGACGAATTAGGTCCCAGACACATTCTTGTGTGAAAGTACGTCACTTCATAGTTAACTGCGACTCTTCAGAATCATCCTTTAGGGAACGCAGTCTTTTCAGTGAATAGTTGGAAGTATCTCATGAATCTATTCAGTTCAGTCCAACTCTTTGCAACCCCAGGGACTGCAGCACGTTAGGCTTCCCTGTCCATCACCAACTCCGGGAGCTTACTCAAACTCATGTCCATAGAGTCAGTGATGCCATTAGAAACTGAATTAGGCTGCCAGTGACAGAGGCCAACCTGTGGCTTAATCCCAGAGGGCTTTTAATTGTCTTTAAGTGATGTATGGTTGACTTTAACTATATTAGTTTCAGGTGTACAACACAGTGATTTGATACTTTTATAAACTGCATACCATACAAAGTTATTATAACATACTGATTATATCCCCTGTGCTGTGCATTACATCCTTGCATCTTACTCATTTTATACATAGTAGTTTGTACCTCCTCATCCCCCTCATTGATGCTGCCCCTGCCCCCACCCCCACCCTGTGGGGACCAGTCGTTTGTTCCCCGTGTCTGTGAATCTGTTTCTGTTCGGTTTTGGGGGTGCACAATGAGCAGTTTGCGGGATCTTAGTTCTCTGACCTGGCATCCCAAGCCCCACTGCAGTGGAGGTGTGGAGTCTTAACCACTGGACTGCCAGAAAAGTCCCAGTCTGTTTCTGTTTTGTTACATTTCGCTTTTCTCTCAGAAAACAAAGTGTTCAGCATCAGTTATGCAGGGTGGGCAGGACTGCTGCAGCCAGCAACTCCTTCTGCTTTTCTGCTGTGACACGGGATACTGTCCTGGGGTTCACCTCTTGGATGGCCACTGCACTTCCAAACATTAGGTGGACATCCCAGGAAGGAGCAGGGGCAGAGGCAGAAGGGTGAGCTTCAGGCTGAGCCAGCCCCTTCAAAGAACATTCTGGAAGCACCACTTGATGACTCCCACTAACTTCTAACCACCACCAGCAACAGAGCTGGAAAAGGTCACCCTGGATTAAATCTAGGTTTTGACAGGCGTGAAGGAGACAGCACACATCCGGAAAACAGCATCCCCCAACTGAGTGTGTGAAGCCTCTGGGTATTTTTCTTTTTTAAGATCTAGAAAATCTTTTACGGTTTGAGGGTGATATGATTAGAAATTAAAAAAAAAAAAAAGCTATTGGATTCCAATTAGCTCAAAATTAAAATTGCTTATTTTTTAAAAGAGGGATCAGGAAATATATCAGAAAAAATTTGATAAACTAGATTGAGTTCAACATACAATAAAATAATTAGAATAAAAGTCATGAGAAATAGGAATTTTTAGACAGAAAACTACCCGTTTACTGAGGGAAATAAAACTAATTTCCACAGCCAGAGAATCCATGTTACAAAATGGAAGGAAAGAGCAGCATAATTTGTATTAATAGTAACAGTTACTGGGGGCTCTGTCTTGGCAGACAGACATTACTCCACGTAATGGGTCCACGCACGCGTTGCTCTCGGCAATCCTGAGGCAGACCTGACCCCCTGTTAAGATGACACAGGAGTTGAACTTGTTCCTCTCAAGGTGCAAGGGTGAAGGAAGGATTCAAACACAGCCAGAAATCTACAACCACTGCACTTGTCACTATTTCAATCTAAAATTTCACATAATTCCCCCCAGCTTTGCTGAGGTACAATTGACATGTAACATGTGGGTCAAGGTACTGTCTTTATGGTATGTTTGGGAAGGAGGGGTCTGGAGTTGCTGGATGCGTGTAACAGGCTGAGGTGGACACTTGATTGAAATTCTGTCTGTGGTTTCTCTAGAGCCGGGAGGAGAAAGACAACCCAGGGGTTGTCAGACCAGGGGTCAGAGTTTAGATTTTAGCAAACGTAGGCAACTTGTGCCTAGGAAGAAAGAGAATGAAGCCCAGAAGGAGCTCCAACTCAGGAGGGCAAAAAACCTAGGCAGGGGGCACCCGGGCTGGAGGGGGAACGACTGGGAAAGGAGGCGGAGACAATGGAGGAGCTTCAGGAAGACCTGAGGATTTGTACACGGGAAACACTGCAAGTTAAAAACGAGGCAAGTGACAATGCAAGGAAAAGCTCAAAGCTGCACAGTCAGGCACTGTAACTGGGGTGGCTCTACCTGGCTTGAAAGTAGAATACATTTGCATCATGATAATGATCACTTATTTAGCTAAAAATAGGGACATAATCACATTTGGAGGTTGGGGAGAAGGCGGATGTAAAAGAGCTAAACCTCAAGTATCATACAAGGAAGTGAATACATAATGCTGAACACTTAGATATTCAGACAAAACAGGCATATCATTTAGAAACGCAAAAGTAACTGCCAGGAAAAAGAGCTAAAAGAGTTGAAAACCACTGCCCTGGAGAGCAGAACTGGGGATCATGGAGAGTGGTCATTTTTGTTGCTGCTGCTATAGCCTTTGATATATTTGATTTTTAAATCACTGCATGTATTATTAGATGTGGGTTTTATTTTTCTTTTTGATGTAGACCACTTTTAGTCTTTATTGAATTTGTTACAATAATTGCTTCTGTTTTGTTTTTGATTTGGGGGCTGAGAGGCATTTGGGATCTTTGCTCCCCTACCAGGGAACAAACCTGTATCCCCTGCACTGGAAGGCAAAGTCTTCACTGAACCACCAAGGAAGTTCCTATTTGATGTGTTTTAAAATAAACACACAACAGAATTGATACTACCTGTAAGGTATTTGAATTAACCCATGTAATTGTTTGTTTTTAGCAAAGTCTTTTCTCTCCTTGGTAAAAACTTCAGTTCCTGATGTGATTGATAAAGTTTCTGCTTTGAGGGGGTCTCCTCCTTTCTTAGTCATAAATGTTTCTGGGGCGTGATTCTCTAGAGTCTGTCAGGGAGATGACACCTTCTTACTTAGATGGTGAGCTGGCTTATTTAAGGGAACTTGTATTGCTGTGCACACTCTGCGTGACATTAACTTTGTCCTCAGATGATGTGCATGGATGAACAGAAACATAAGCAATTCAAGCAATGTTAAGAATTAGGCTGCATCCTAAAAGCATTTATTTTTGCATTCCAGGTTTAAATTTCTGTAAGTAGATTTTAGAGTCTCCTTATTGAAATCCTGAATCAGAACGCTCAAGGCTGCAGAGCTGCTGCAAAATGTCGCTCCAGCCCACAAACCTGGGACTTCAAACACCAGCCCCGGAAAAAGTGGAGGCTTTCCCTCAAATGAAGTTCCCTTCAAGGGAGGCCATGCTCTTGGAAACTGAGGGCACTCTCTCCAAGAGAGAGAATATGAGAGTAAAATTCTAATGATTCCATCCTAAGTTTGGGAATTTTCTTACTAGGTAATATTTGACTGGAGCAGGAATGAGCTGCCAAGGGGTGCTTTCTGGGGTTTTGTCCTAACCCTGTTCCTCGCACTCGCCCTTAAATGGAGACTGGTTAAGGAGATGGATGCTTGGGCTCTAGAGTTACAATGCTGTGCTTGTCTGCTTGCTGGGGGAGAGGAGGAAGTACTATTACCAAATGGAGTTTGTGTCCAAGATGATGAATATTGGTTTCCCCAATTCTAGATAAAGCAATATTTCTATTGGACTGATTTACTGTTATCATAGGTTTTCAGAATGCTTCGTAGTGAGTTTATGGAAGTCACCAGAGAATGCTAACATGGACAGTTGACTCAGCACCTATGGTGTGCACAAGCCTCCTCTTTTTAAAAAATTGCATATTCCCAGGCTCTGCCCCTCAGCAGTTTGGGTCAGTTGGCCTGGTGCCCCCCGGACCCCACTCTGAGAGCCATGGTCTACCTTATGCTGATACTTGGATGTCTGCACCCAGCCCTCCCAAGATGGGAAAGGGGAACACTTAGGGTCCTCAAAGACCTGGGCTTTGACACCCAGGGCTCTGATGAACTTCTCCTTTACTAGCTGCAAGCATGCCTACGGTATGTTAAAGCAGGTGGAGGAGGTCAGCAGCCACTTAACCCGACAGTCACCCTGTGGCCCTGTATGTGCAGGGACTGCCCTTCCCCACCGCCAGAAGTGGGAGGAGGCCGGGAGTGATGTCCCCAAGGGTTGGCACATGTCAGGCCAAGCATCACCCATCTGGACTGCAGAGTCAACATAAGGCATTGGCAAGAGGTTCACATCTGCTGGGGGAAATGACTGTCTTCCAACAACTGGATGACCGAGAGCCCAGGACAGCAGGGTGATCAAGGCCAAGGCACTTCAGCGCCCTTTCCTCTCAACCGGAGCTCAGAAGGAGAGAACCAGGAGATGGTGAGGAGCGGTGGTGGGGGAGTGTGCATGGTCCAATTATCCACTGCTGCATAAAAAGCCACCCTGAAACTTGATGATGTAAAATAGCAATCTCTTTTTGTTGTTGTTAACAATTTGTTTATTCATTCACTTACTGATGGACATTCAGAATATTTCTTTTTCTTTTGGCTGTACCACGTGGCATGCACAGGATCTTAATTCCCCTACCAAGGATTGAACCCATGCCCCCTGCAGTAGAAGTATAGAGTTCTAACCACTGGATCACCAGGTAAGTCCCAGCAATCCCTTTAGGACTCTGTGGTTCAGGGATACGGAAGGAACAAAGGGATTGCTCCACATCCAGGCCACGACATCTGGGGCTTCTGCTGGAGGACCTGACCAGCTGATGCAGGAGCCCGGATGGCTTCTTCCCTCACATGTCAGCACCGGAGGCTGAGGAGCGGGACCGGCTGGGACCGGAGGCCTGCTTCCATAGTGGCTCAGGGTTCCCAGGGCCAGTGTCTCAGGCAAGCGGGTGAAGCTGCCTGGCCTTTAAGGCTGGCCTCAGAAGTCACAGCACCTCACCTCTGCCACATTTCGCTAAAGGAAGCAAACAGAAACCCACCAGACACAAGGAGGGAGGAGACAGAGAGTGGACCCTGCCTCTTGAGTGAAGAAACATGAAAGAACTTCGGGCAGTGCTGTAAAACAAACACAGCAGGTCATCAGAAGAGTCCATGATAAATGATAGTAACAGAAGAAAACTTCCCAGAGCTAAATAACGACACAAGTGTCAAACTGAAAGGAGATCCCTAGTGCCAAGGAGGAGAAAAAAAGCAAAAAGATTCAGACCCAGACACATCCTGGCCATGTTTCAAACCATCAAACAGAACTACCCCTAAAAACTTCTGGAAAGAAGAATCACAGAGGAGCAAGAATCAGAAGATGACATCAGACTTATAGTTGACCACACTAAACACAAGTGTAAGATAAAAATAAACCTGTTTTCACACAGAGAATTCAGAATGATAACTTCCCATGAACCGACTCTAAGAGAGTATCTAATAGGCATATGCCACAAAACAAAATGCAAAAGGACCTGAACACAAGAATTGGAGAGCAGAGAGACCAGGAAGGCAAGTCAGTGCATATTTTTAAAATAGCCATTTATAACCAAAATCCCAAGCAATTTCTGTTGGTTTCCTGTTCTGTCCCTCCTCAAGAATGGCGGTTTAATGCTGAGTACTTAAGATTAGTACCACAGGATACCGAGGGGATCCCGGTTCAGGCACTGAGATTTCTGGAGTGCTCAGCTAAGCAGTGGTATCTGAGTGTATCAGCTGAGACTAGGAGCATCTGCCTCAAGCCACCCAGTTTATTATGAATCGCTGTCTCCTCCACAAGGCTTCAAGCAAGGCAGAGCAGGGTTTGCCCACTCCCCTCCTAACATCGCCTCTCCACGAGATCCACTCCCTCCCACATTCTCAATGACAAGTGAAGTTTCTACTAAATTTACCAACTTAGCCACTTAAATGCCGTTCCTCCTTCTACATTTTAGATTCTCCTTCTGATCACACCTGCATGAGTTAGAATTAATTTCAACCATGAGTAAAAGGAAACTACATACGCATGCAAGTTTGACTTCTCTCCCTGTGAATGCCCTCTGCAGCAGTGGCGGGTCCAGGGACCCTGGTGGGCCACCCTCCAAGCAGCCGCGTGCCCAGCAGCCTGCTGTCTGCGGGTTAGTCATCGTCTCTAAGCCACAAGCCCACATTTTTATCCTGTTGTGTGGTGCTGTGTCTGGAACTCTGTAAACTATGCTTGCCACGCTCCTTAGCCAGTCAGCCTCCTGCTGGGTTCTGCTCTTGGGAAGTCCTGGATGGAGACTGGAAGAGAAGACCTGAGCCCCAACCAAAGGGCACCCCAATTTCTTAATGCCTCCTTGAGGATACAAAGATCCTCCACTGACAAGAAGAGAAACACAAATGAAGACTTCTGTACACTCATCAGACAACCAACAATTAAACACTTTAACATCAAATGCTGAGAAGCGGCAGTGGGACGGCAGCCAATATAGGTGTGGAATGGATGTGACCCCTTTTGGAGAGCACCCTGACCTGTAATAAAACTGAAACTCATGTGGGTTACAACAGTAGCTCCTATACACTTGTGCATGAAGACTGCTCATGAATTGTGCAGAGCAGAGCTCTAAGGGCAAAATCTGGAAACTGCCTAAATGTCCAGCAGTACAGAATGGGACTGGAGCCTGCTCAGCCACATCTTGAGCTACATGTAGTCCAAAGGCTCACAAACAACGCTGAATTTTAAACACTGAGGAAGGGAATTCCTGGTGGTCCGGGAGTCAGGACTCCATGCTTTCACTGCCACAGGCCAGGGCTCAACCCCTGGTCAGGGAATGAGGATCCTGCAAACCAAGTAGTGAGGCCAGAAATAAACAAATAGACATTGAGGAATACATTTGTGTACCATTTATAATTTTTAAAATGCAAAATAATACTATGTACTGAGGGATACACACTTCCATGGTAAAATTTTTTAGAAACACATAAAAAGTCAGAACCATCAGTGGTCACATCTGAGGGGAGGGCACAGGTTTAGGGCAGAGGATGAAGAGGTATGCCAACATTTTGAAATGTTTTTCTCACACTGCATAGCAGGTCCAGGGATATGCATTTATATATAACTTTGAGATGACCAAATAACTCAATTTTTAAACACACTTGGCAAAAACATCATGGTGATTATAGCATCATGATCCCAGGGTATGAAAAGACAGATTAAGAACATACATTAACCATCTAATTTTCTGAGGAAGCACCCGAGTGTGACTTTTGAGAGGAATATAAACAAGACCCTGACAGTCAAGCAAAGACCAACACCATCACTTTACGCTCTGCCTTCAAATCAGGGGCCTGACACCTGCTGCTTCTCAAGCCTGGCTTCTCATCAGAACCGCCCGGGCGGGGGAGGGAGTGCTTTTAAAACTGCCCTTGGGCTTCCCTGGTGGCAAAGAATCCACCCACCAATGCAGGACTCATGGGTTCAATCCCTGGTCCAGGAGGATCCCACATACCACAGAGTGGCTGAGCCCATGCGCAACTACTTACCTGTGCTCTAGAGCCCAGGAGCTGCAACTCCTGAAGCCCGTGCTCCGCAACGAGAAGCCACCGCAATGAGAAGCCTGAGCACTGCAACTGGAGAGCAGCCCCCACTCTGTACTAGAGAAGAGCCTGCAGCAAGGAAGACCCAGCACCACCAAAAATTAAATACATAAAATTATTAAAATATACATACATATTTAAAAAACAAAACCAAAAAAGCCTGCCCTTGCCCAGGCCCCACCTTCTTACACCAGAGCTGGAGAAGAAGGCAGGCTCACTTTCCTTTTCTAGGTGGAAAAGGGTGAGAATTACATGCGGTCATGGGTGAGAATTACAGAGTATCAGATGCCAACTTGCCTACTTCAGGAATTCAGGGGACACCGAGCACAGTGAGTGGGCTGCAGATGACATGTCTGCTGCGGTCGTGGAGGGGCGTCCAGACTCCAGGCCTCGGCTGTGCATGTCAGTGTGGTCATGGCGCTCCCCTCCACGAGGGAAATGCTCAATGAGGCGGAGCCTCAGTGAGCTCTCCCTACAGATTTCCTGCATCCATAAGGGCATGGAGTGAAGGCAGTTAACTCAGGTCAACTGCTTAGAACCAAACCCTTGGGCACACAGTGCGCAGTCCATGTTAGCTACTTTTCGAGTAAAGAAACCATTTTGAGGTAAGTGCTTAATAAAATGTTTCAGTAAGGAGAAGCATGTTTACTCTTATGGCTTCATGAACAAGCTCCCAAACCCATATGACAGAAACACAGCTCATACCCCTCAAAGTCAAGCGTGTGAACAATCTCTCGACACCTAAGCCATACACACAGGAAACATCGAGAGGGACGGGAGATGGTTAACAGTAGGCCAACAAAGAGCTCTGGGAGTGAGCCTGAAAGACTGAGAAAATAAGTTCTCACTCTTCACCTCATCTACTTTTACATTACCTATTCTACAATGAAAGTCTGATAATGTCAATTACAAAAAGCCTGCCCACACCTGGAAGCAAGGGTTTGCACTTGCTTTAAGATAGAGGTTCAATTGCTTCTGTGTCCTGGTGCCGCATTGATGCTAAAAAAATCCGTGTGGTTCTTTAGCCAAGATGTTTGAGGAAACCCAGACCCCAGACCAGCCGACAGAGGAGGAGGTTGAGATGTCTGCCTTTCAGGAAGCAATTACCCAGTTGACGTTACTGAGCAGCAATAATTACCACTTGAATAGACAGCTCTGAGGGAGATTTTTTCTAAATCATCAGATGCTCTGGACAAAATTATGATGTGAAAGATTGACAGACACCAGTAAACTAAAATGTGGGCAAGAGCTGCACATTAGTCTCATTCCAGACGAGTAAAATCGAACCCTCACAGCTATGGACACCAAAAGGGGGACAACCAAGGATGCACTGATCAATAACCCTGGTGCTTTCCCAAGTCTGGGACCAAGGCACTCATGGAGGCTTTGCAGGCTGCTACAGAGCTCTCTGTGACAGAACAGTTTGGTGCTGGGTTTTATTCTACCTATTTGGCTACTTAAAGTGGCCATTATCACCACTATAGCCTTCTGTAGGAGGATCGTCCAGTTAGGACTAACAGAGGCAAACCTACGGGCTGAAGAACAAAGGCTATTCAGTGTCTGAAAGACCTAACCAAGTCTTTGGAGGAAAGAATAAAGGAGATTGTGAAGAAACACTCTCAATTTATCGGATGTCCCATGACTCTCCTTGTGGAGAAGGAACATTATGAGGAAGTCAGTGGTGGCTGAAATGTTTAACTGTGAGTGGGAAGAAGTTAAACACTGTGAGTGTTTAACTGGGCTGGAAGGGGACCCGTCCCGTGGCAGGCGGGGGTCAGGCGAGACTGGATGCAGCAACCAGCTGCACTGGGAGTGAGCCTCAGAGGCTGCCACATGTGGCACTTACCACTGTGGGCTTTCTTCACGTCATAAACCACCTTTGACCAGCCATGACACGAATGGGAACACCACTGCTGACCCACAAGCCCTTGGGTGGGAAGTCACACCCTCCGTGTGGGAACCACATCCTCCCCTCAGTGGGTGCTTTCACAGAGGCCCACGGTGCGTGGAGAGAGTGCAGGCCCCACCCCATGTTGCCAGCGGCTGTGTGTCACCGGGCAAGTTTTGCTTGACCTCCAACAACTGATTCCCCAACTGGGAAATGGAGACCACAGCACCTGCCTCCTGGGGCCAGGCCATGCCTGAGGGGATGAGGTTTGAAGCTGGAAAGCACCCGGAAGTCACTCGAAGAAAGGAAAAGCAGACCTCTTAGGGCAGCCACACAACTGAGGTTGGTTATTTCACTTTATTTAGCAAACCACCAAACTGCTCCTCCAGCCTCACCCGAGGGTCTGCCTTGGGAAGAAGCTCGGAGCGTGAAGACCCAGGCTCCCCAGTTGGCCTCCTCTTCTGCCACACATACCACACAGCACAGAACATGATCACTGCTTGTGTCCTCAGGCGCCCACCCCAGTGTGGCCTGGGGGGCCCTCCAGTGTTCACAGCCACCTGCCAGGCTCTCGGCCCAGCACCAGGCACAGACCCCCTGCTCCTGAGAGGCCTGCACAGGGCCAGAGCCTTTGCCCCCAGCTGTGGGCATGGAAAACCCTTATTCCCCAGCCCTGCAGCCTTACTCCCCATTGGGCAAGAAGCAAAATATATGAAAATACTTTAATTATTTCTTTGAAATGGTTAAGAAATAAGGTCATCTTATTTTCCTTTTACAATCCTAGTAAAAAAAAAAGTTCACATTAGCGCCAGGGCCCTTCCCCAAGCCACGGGCTGGCTGCTCAGTAGAAACGCTTGTTCCGTTCCTGCCGCTTCTGAAACACCACGGCCCCCACCACGGCACACACGATGATGCCCAGGAGCGCGCACAGCAGCAGCAGAAACACCCGCCACCCCGTCAGGGGTCCGCTGCGGAAGTTCCCCGTTGGGTCGTCCACGTTGTCTGAGGGAGGAGAGAGGGGGAAATGAGGGGCCGAACGGGCTCCCTGGAGACAGCGTGATAAAGGCCCACCACCCCACCCTCGAGGCAGCAGCTGTGGCCTGCTCGCATGGCTCCAGCAAGAGGCAGGAGTATGCACAGAGCGACAGGGACCAAGGTTCCCTGAGATCCAGGCTGAGGTGCCTTCTGCTGCAAGAAGCTGGTGAACGCTGAACACCTGGGATCTCCCTGACAGCCTGAGTCTGCCTAGGCGGGCCCAGGACCTATTTTCCCAAGACCACCCCCAGTCCAGTGCAGTGGTCTGAGGTCCCCAGCTGAAGAAACATGGCCCTGGCCACAGGCTGCCCTCCCTCACATGTGGACGTATTCAGTGCCTCCTGGGGATGCTCCCAGGGCCCTGACCCCCAACCTCCGTCCTTTCGCTTTGACCTTCTAGCCCAGTGGGCCCACTTGTCTGACAAGGAATCAACCCCTGCTAGGCCAGCTGCATAGGTTGCTGGGTAGGCTGGAGCAGATGTGTCCAAAAGCCTTGGCAGCAGGAAGCCTTCAACAGAAGGTTGCAAATCAGTGGTCTATGGCAGGGGTTGTTTGGCCCCCAAACGTTTAAAAGCAACTTGAATCTTTAAAAAGTGAAATGTCACATAAAATTTTGGGTTCCAGTGGTACTCCATCTCCCGCTGGGCCCCCACGCACGACTCTGGGGCTCCTGAAGTAGAGTTCACAACACACACACACACACAGGGACCTCACTCCCCATCCATCCTGAAAACCCTCTCTCTGTGAGGATGGAGTGGTGGCTGACTGCTACCCTGCAAAGGTCTCAGACCTGGAGGTTTGCCAAAACTCAAGTTTGCATCCCGCCATTTTACCTCTTTCTAGCTGAGGAAGCCTAAGGATCAGCTCCCCTAGCAGTTGTAGGACCTACTGCAGGCTGTTTGCTGAGGCCACGCACTGAGGTATCAGCGTGCCTGCACCAGCAAACAGCCCCTCTGGCCTCACTGGCCGTTATCCCAGCACTGAGTGCAGGATGATGCAGATGCCAGGGGCTCACACACCTGTTCACAAGCACTAGCTGCTGATTCAAGGGCTGAGCTGGTCCCAGGAAGGGCAGATGGACCCCGGGCAGCTCCTAAGCCAGCCCAGGCCCCGCCGGTAGGGGCTGTGCGAGCATACCTTTGGGCGACTTGAGGAAGTTGACGCTGGGCTCGATCTTGGTCCAGTCGATGCTCTCCTCGTCTGGTGTGTGCTCCACCATCAGCTGGAACAGCTTCATGGAGATGATGTCATGATTGTCTGCAATCATGACGAGAGTTAGCTTCTAAGGGGCATGGAGCCACTCTGGCGCACGTGGCTCAACCCTCTCCCGGCCCCCACCACAGAGAGTGGCCAGGTCCCCTGCAGAGAACCCAGCAGCCTCCAGCAAGCAGTATTCCAGGGGCTGGAATACTCCAGAACTCAGCAATAAGAAACCTGGGAAGCAGCAGAGCAGAGAGGAAAAAGCACAGGTTTTACAATCAGCATCGCTGGGTCTGATCCTGGCTCTGCTACCCTCTTTGAGGCTCAGTCTCATTTGTAAATGGGGGTGGTAATCTCCATCTTGTGGTTACTGAGGCATGTAAATGAGAAAGCACACACAGGGACAAAGGTAAACTGCCTGGAGGTAGTATGTCCTTGAAAACAGAACCAGGTAAAGACCCACACACTGCTGCATGGCTGGCTGAGAAGCCTGACCCTCCTGGGGGCGGGCAGCCGCCAGACGCTCTGTCACAGAGACCCAAGTGCTGACAGCTCGGCTATGACAGTCATTGACTGTACCTGGGGAGATGTGAGGCAGGCCCCGGTCCACTACTGTGGGCAGGAGAGGACCTCTGCCTGACACTGACAGTAACTGACAATCCCGTTTTGAGATGGAGAGGTTGAGGCTCAGAACAGAGACAAGGGTCCTAGGCAGTCTGCCACCAGCTATCAGCTCAGCTAACTGACTGGAATCTGAATAAAGGCCAGGAAAAGGGGGAAAGCGTAAACGGCAAGGACCCTGTGGCCAGGTCAGGCAGAAACCAGTGTACCAGACACCCGGTGTGTGCAGGCCTGGAAGCCCAGGGACAAGCAGGGACCCTGGAGTCAGACAGCAGGTCCCATTTGAGCTCTGTCACTTCCTGGGTGCCCGAACTTGACGTTCACCTCCCTCCAACTCCCAAATGCCCAATGGTCTCAGCTGTACAAAAGGGGAAAGAGAGAGCGACCTACCTAAGAACAGCCATGAGACACCTGGCGGGAGGCTGGCATGCACGCCCCTCCACCTAAGGGTCATGCACTACCGCAGGCAAGGCCCCTCCATCGCCCTTCCCAGGGCCTCTCCAGACAGACTCAGAGAATAACCCCTGTCAGAGACCTGGCTCTGTTTCCAGAACTTTCTCATGACACCTGCTGAAACACTGTCAGATGGAATTCCAGGTAACCCAGGGAAGAGTTGTACCGGGTCCACAAAATACACAAGACAGGCCGTGAGCTGGTAATTACTGAAGCTGACTAACAGCAGTAAGGGGCTTATCACACCATCTTCCCTCTTGTGGGTATACAATTGGAATTTCCATATTAGAAACCTTAAAATAATAGACACTCCGGGAAGCAAATGGACCCAGACACTTCCATGGTGACGGGGACGCTCCTGGACAGTGGCTGGCTCATAGGCCCTGGAAACATCTATCCTGACAACAAACAAGCCTCTGTCTGGTCTGCCACGTTTTTCTCAGCTCTGGTCAACAAGAGCTGACCCCAGGTACGGTGCCTCCCGAGGGCCCTGAGAAGGGACTAAGGACCAGCGCCAAGCGCCACCCAGGCCTGGTGTCCCAAGAGGCCTGTACCGGCGGGAGCACCACAAGCTTACAGCACTCACCGCGGGCCAAACACGACAGAGCCCTGACTCCATGGAGCTCACGATTCAGTGAGGGGGACACGACAATGAAATGAATGACACGGTGGATACCAGGGTGGTTAAATACTATGAAGTAAAGTAAAGCTAGAAAAGGCGACAGAAGTGTGCAGGCGCCTGGGGTCTGTGTGTGTGCGACTTTTAATGAGAGAATCAGGGATGGCCTCACTGGGAAAGAGATATCTGAGCAAGACCTGGAGAGATGCAGGCACAAAGGCCCCAGGCAGGAGGGCAGCGGTGGGTCTGAAGAGTGGCTAGGGGCAGTGTCGGCAGAGGGAATGTGGTGGAAGGCAACAGGACCACTGCTGGGAGGGCAGCATCCTCAGCTCTGAGTGAGGTGGATGGAGTAGCTTGGCTGTGGTGCTGGGATGAGGGGACACTCGGGAGGCTCCTGCAGTTGTCCAAGCAGAGAGGACGGTGGCCCAGACCTGCCTGCAGTAAAGGAAGGGAGAAGAGTGGTCTGCTGCAGGGTGAAAAGAAGACACAGCCAGCAGGACACGCCAACAAATGGGAGGTGGCGGGGGAGAGAAAAAGCAGAGGCCGGAATAACACCAAGGTGCTCTGACCCAGGCAGCCACTAGAACAGAGGTTCGTTTGTCTCTGGCTGTGGGCGTGTGAAGGCTGAGAGGCCTGCTGGGCACGTGGCTGGTGCCTCGGGTCTGGAGAGGGACACGTGGGGGTCCATCGCTGGGTTCACCAGATTCAACCCCCCCAGCTCACAGGTGACAGAGAGGGAAGACGGCTGAAGGACTGCACACAAACGGGAAGAGGGGGAAGAAAACCAGGCACGTGTGGGACCAAATGAAGGCAGGTCGAGGAGGAAAGGGACCTGCCGTGTCACAAGCTCCCGAGAGCAGGGAAGGTCAGACTGAGACTGGATGCCCTGCACTGCCCGCACACTCACCGGACAGGTCGCCGGTACCAGCAGAGGCTCCAAAGTAGTAGCCGGTGGGCAGGCGCACTCCCGTGATGTCAATGCAGTTCTTCCACTCATTCTTGTCCTCCAGGTCAGTCATCACCTGCGGCCAGCCAGCAAGTCAAGGGCGGCCCAGGGCCGGCCTGCCTGCCTTCCCAAGCCCCGCAGAGCCGCCCCTCTTGCCTGCTCACCGTCAGGCGACCCCGGGAGTAGCGCACTGCCAGGAAGGTGTCGTGATCGCGGTTGCGGAAGTCAGCCGTGCAGCCTGCCAGCTCGGTCCAGCGGCCATCCTTGCTGTGGTCGTAGGACAGGGAGCCATTGTTCACCATCACGGAGATGTACGGGAACACGCGCTGAGACAAGACACCGGTCACTCCGAGGGCAGCCCAGCCAGTGGGAGGCCGCAGGGAACCCACCACCCTGATCCCTGGAGGCTGCTCCCACGCAGGGCCCAGGGACAAGTCCCATCCTGCTCTGCAGGAGCCTACCTCTGTGGTCTCATCGTTGGGGTACGTGTCCAAGAAGATGGCTAAGCCATGGAAGTTGTCTTTGCTTCCAAACACAGGCCCTAGAATTAGAAGGAGATGCTCCTGTGATGGGAGAAATTGGGAGTTGCCCGATGGGTACCTGAAGGACAGAGCAACGCCAGCGTGGATGGCGTCAAAAGAGGTTAGCCCACGGTCATGCTCCCAGGAAAAAGAAGGGCTCTCTAAGTGGGGTGGGGCGGGGGGTGGAAGGGTAGTCTCAGGCATGTGGCAGAAAGGACTCTAGTTTGAAGTCTGAACTGTGAAGGAACAGCACCTGTCTATGTGCTCTGAGGTATTGGGGGCAAGAGGATACCTAATCTGTAAAAAAAAACCAGGTGGTCATGCAGTAAGGACCATCCCTGAATCCAGGGGTCACCAACTTTCTGTCCAAGGCCAGAGAGCAAAGATTTTAGGCTTCGTGGGCCACAGACAGTCTCTGTCACAGTCTTCCTTGTTTTTTCCTTCTTAAAACGATAGGATGGTAAAACCCTCCTAGCTGGTGGAGAAGACCAGGCCACACTGGGCAGAGTTGACCAGGGGGTCATCTTCTACAGGACGCTCCCTCCAGGTACTCCCCAGGCCCCATGCTTCCTCAAAGGGGAGCAGCAGCACCCTAACAGGAGTGCAGAGTGGGGGGTTCCTGGCCACAGACAGCCCACCTGTGCCAGCACCACCCTACCTGGCACCAGGCGGTCCCGGGTGTACCACAAGGCAATGCCGTCTCCATGGAGATTTTTCTTTCCTGCGCCATGAACTTTGAAGTGAACGTGCATCTCCCAGTCCTTGAGGAAGCAAGGCTAGAGGGAGAGCAGAGAGGGCTGTCAGAGCTCCCCAGGCTTGCCTACTCACTGAGTGACCCAGCACAGACCCTGGAGCAAGTCGGGACACTCAGAACAGGGCCAGGCAGCACGGTCCCAAGTATCACTGATGAACAGATCCCCAAGCATCTCAGGAGGGAGGGAGAGGGAGGCCACAGACTGTCCCAAGGCTGCTGAGGCCCAGACTCCACCCACCCTGGCAACAGTCTTCTCCAGGGTTGGTTCTCACACCTTGACTCACTTTCCTTGATACCAGCCAAACCTGTTAGCCCTGATTCTTCTCCATCCCCACTGTTCCTGTCCCCTGAGATCTTGTGGAAGGATTACTCTCCCTATTTGAGTCACATATTTTATAAAAAGAAAACACATTCAGAGTTGAAATAACTTCTCCACAGTAGGTAAGTGGATGTCCTGACTCACGCCCAGGACTGTCTGACTCGGAAACTTCTGCTGTTGCCTACGGCTGCCGTGGCCTTCAGGCCTGTAACACAAGCTGCGCCAACTCCTTTCTGGCTCTCCGTCCCCACTGTGTTCCCTCAAACAGAGGGACCCACACCCAGGTCTGGCAGACTCGAAGCCCTGAACTCTCAGCCGGCACACCACCTGCCTCCTGCGGTCTCAGCCCAGCCTGAGGGTGGTGACGCTGGTATCGGGCCTGGGGGCTGGAAGGGCAGCTCTAGGGCCTCTGGGCTACTGTGATGTGAGGGAAGGAAGGACTTCCCAGCAGTCAGGAAGGCACAAAGCTGGGCCCACAGCAAGGACACCAGCCTGGCTTTGCCTACCAGGAAGCTGCTCATGAAAACTATGGTACTGACACTCTAACAAGAATCTGCTTAGAGAAAGTCTGCAGATGGGTGTGTGAGCAAGTAATTAAACAAAGACCCAGCTGAAAGGCAAACTAAGACAAGATACTGCTGACTTATCAGATTGGCAAGGCTTAAAGAGATCATGAGCAGCAATGCAGACAAGAATGAAGAGAAACGGCCTAGATCCAGAGGACAGCGGATGCTCCCATCTTCTTGGGAGCAATTTGGCTATTGCAGCTTTTTAACAAAATGAGGGAGATCCATAAGCTCTTACAAGTCAAGATCAAGATGTCAAAGATACTAAGAGGAAAGATAATAGTATCAGCGCTATGTGCCCACTTAAAAAATACATATATATATATATTAATCTCTGTTCAGAGAAAGAAAGAAATGAAAGAAATGTGACCAACATTAATGAAAGCTAACTCTGGGAGGGGAATGTTTACTTTCTACATTTCAATCTTCTATACTGAACATATTACTTCCGTAATCATAAAAAACTCAAATAAAAAATAGAAAACCCTATGTCCCATCGTGGCTTGTGCATCACTGATTCACCAGGCACTGTTCTGGGCCTGGGCACCAGGAGCTCAGGTGAGAAGACTCGGCCCTTGAGAATACAGGGTTAGCAGGCACCTGCACGACAGTCTGACATAGTGTGAAGTCAGCCCTCCCAGTTTCTGACAGTTCACTGGCTCTGGGAGACTCTGCAGATTCTGGATTTGGGCAACTGTGAGGTGATAAAAAGCAGGTCTCCATGACAGATGTGCAAGGAATCTGAGTCCAAGACCTGCTGAGGGGGTTGGAAGGACTGGTAAACCAGTCTTGCTTTGGATAGAGGTGACAAAAATCACAACTGAAAAGTAAGAACAAATGAGAAAGGGCTCCCAGGGGCTGCAGCTCAGCTATGAGTTCTCACAGTAACTGAAATTAGACTAAACAGACTCACTCAGGCCTCATACTTTCAACAAAACATTGTACAAACACAATATCTGGGACACAACCAAAAATACCAGGCACATGAAGAGACAAGATAGGAACAAAACACAGAGAAAGGCAAGGAGGGAGAACAACGACCGCCATCACCATCCCAGGGACCCTTAAAAGTAACCAGAAGGAAAAAAAAGATTAACTTCAAAGAAGCTATAATTAGCCTGATACTAGAATTTTCAACAGAAACACTAAGATTAATAAGACAACAGACTGATATATTTGGAGTTGAAGGAAAATAACAATCAACATAGGATTCTATACTTAGCACATGTATCCTTCAAGAATGAAGGTGCTCTTTGGCCTTGGACCTAATTTTCGGCAATAGAGCTAAACACACTAAGAATATTCAGTAAATTATGGGATCTGCTATTTCCCTCAGGAAAGTGGTGAAGAGAAGGGAAAGCAGCCAGCACAAGTACACTTGCTCCTGTGACAAAACCAAGATGAAGAGACAAGCTGTGGGGATCTGCCACTGCGGTTCCTTCATGAGAACAGTAGCTGGTGGTGCCTGAACCAACGTCGCCACTTCTGCCGTCACAGGAAGGTCAGGGCTCAGAAGACTGAAGGAACTGCAGGATCAGCAGAAGCACCACCACTGCTAGCCTATAATAAATAGATCAACTTATGTAATCCCCTTTAAAAAAAAAAAAAAAGGTGAAATTAAGACATTTTCCAACAAAAACACTAAAGACTATCTTTCATTCTTCAGGGAGAAATGTGATCCAGATCCAGACATGAAGTCAAAGATTCAAGAAGGAATGAAGACCAATGACTAAATTAAGTATGAGACTAAAAATATAAATAAATATTTAGCTGTATAAAACAATAATGTTTTGTGTGATTTAAAACAGAAAGATTAATAACAACATGGCAAAAGAAGTTAAAAGTGTCCTAAAAGCCTATCATCGTCCTGGAAGGAGTTAAAAGTACACCTTATCAGTACTCTTTGGTAAAACATGATCTGTGTTTAAACTCCAGAGTAATCACCAAAATCTTGGGAAATAAGCACAGAACTTTCAAGCTAACAGAATAAAAGTGGAATAAAAATTAACCAACTCAAAAGAAGCCAAAACCAGAGAGAAAAGTGAACAGAGGAGAGCCAGTACAAACAAAGTAAACAGTAAGATGGTAGATTAAATCCAAATGTATCAATGACTTTACAAAATGTAGATAGACTAAATGTTGGTAAGGATACCCAGGATCTCCCTGTATTCTTTTCTTTTTTTTTTTAAATGAAATATAGTTGACATACAATATCAGTTTCAGGTGTACCACATAGGGATTTGACGGTTACACACATTACAAATTGATCACCACAAGTCTAGTAATATCCATCACCACAGAAAGTTACTGTAAGACTATTATTATTGCAATATTATTGACCACATTCCCTATGCTATACATTACATTCCCATGATTTAATTTTACAACTGGAATTCTGTACTTCTTAATCTCTTTATTTTTTCTTGCAACTACATGTGAATCTACAATTATCTCAAAAAAAGTTTAATTTTAAAAATAAATAATAGATCAAAGATTTAAACTAAAGAGCTAAAAGTATAAAACTCTTAGAAGAAAACAGGGGAAGCACTAGATTTAGCAATAATTTCCTGGATACGCCACCACAGCACAGACAACAAAAAAAAATTAGATAAAGTGAGCTTGATCGAAATTAAAACCTTTTACATGTCAAACAACAGCAAGAGAATGAAAAGACAACCCACAGATTGAGAGAAAAATTTCCAAATCATATACTGATAATGTCCAGAATACATAAAGAACTCCTAAAACTCAACAACAAAAAACAACCCAAAACTAAACAAAGGGTTTAGATAGACATGTTTTTCAAAGAAGAAGATAATAATTTGTATATGAAAAGCATATAAAAGATGCTCAACATCATTAATCATTAGAGAAATGTAAATCAAAACCGATACCACTTCACACTCGTCTGGATGACTATTATAAAAAAAATGGAAAATACAGTATTATAAAGATATGGAGAAACTGGAACCCTGGTGCATTGCTGGTAGGACTGTAAAATGGTGTGGTTGCTGTGGAAAACAGTTTGGTGGTCCTCAAAAAGTTTAACAAAGAGTTACCATATAACCTAGCAATTCCACTTCCGAGGTCTTTACCAAGAGCAGTGAAAGCAGGCACTCCAGTAGCCACCTTTGTCCACCCATGTACACAGCAGCACAACAGCCAAAAGGCGGAAACGACCCAGTGCCCACCCACAGATGAATGGATGGACAAAGTGTGGCACACACACACACAGACACACAGGGGTACTATTTAGCCATAAAAAGAATGAAATACTAATACATGCCGCAACATGGATGCACTTTGCCTATATTATGCTAAGTGAAATAAGTTAGATACAGACAAATATTCTATGATTCCATTTATGTGAGGTACCCAGAAGAGTCAAATTCAAAACCAGAAAGTAGAATAGTGGCTACCAGGGGCTGCAGAGAGGCAGAAAACAGGGAGTCAGTGTTTAAGGAGTACCGTTTCAGCTTCCAATGATGAAAAAGTTCTGGAGATGGATGGTGGTGATAGCTGCACAACAAAATGAGTGTACTTAATGCCACTAAACTGTACACTTAAAAATGGTTAAAATGGTCAATTTTATGTCATGTATGTTTTACCACAGTAAAAAAATTTGAGAAATTTTTAAATTTTCTTTTTCATGTAGATACATATTTATAGTAATTGAAACTAATTTTTTTGTTGGTAGACATTACACTTTAAAAAATTTTACTGTAGACTGATTTACAATACTGTGTTAATTTCTGCTATACAGGAAAGCAACTCAGTTATACATACAGTCTTTTTCGTATTTTCATATTTTCCATTATGGATTATCACAGGATACTGAATATAGTTCCCTGTGCTATACAGTAGGATTTTGTTGTTTATTCATCCTATATTAATAGTTTGTGTCTGCTAATCCCAAACTTCCAATCCTTCCCTCCCCAACTCCCTGACAACTTGGCAACCACAAGCCTGTTCTCCATGTCTGTGAGTCTGTTTTGTATATATGTTCATTTGTGTCATATTTTAGATTCCACATAAGTGATATCATAAGATACCTGTCTTTCTCTAACTTCACTTAGCATGGTAATCTCTAGGTCCACCCATGCATGCATGCTAAGTCACTTCAGTCGTGTCTGACTTTGTGCAACCCTATGGCTTCTCTGTCCATGGGATTCTACAGACAAGAATACTGGAGTAGGTTGCCGTGCCCTCCTCCAGGGGATCTTCCTGACCCAGGGATCAAACCCGCATCTCTTGTGTTTACCTGCACCAGCAGGTAGGTTCTTTACCACTAGTGCCACCTGAGAAACCCTCTCAGTCCAGCCATGTTGCTGCAAGTGGCACTGTTTTTTTTTTGTGGCTGAGTACTATTTCATTTGTGTGTGTGTGTGTTACACACACACACACACACATATCTTGGTTCATTCATCTGCTGACAGACATTTAGGCTGCTTCCATGTCTTGGCTATTGTAAACAGTGCTTTAACGAACATAGGGATGCATGTATCTTTTCAAATTAAGAGTTCTAAGTATATGTCCAAGAGTGGGACTGCTGGATCATATGACAACTCTATTTTTAGTTTTCTGAGAGTTCTCCACACTGGCTGTACCAATTAACATCCCCATCAACCGTGTAACAGGGCTCCTTTTTCCCACACCCTTTCCAGCACTTGTAGTTGGTAGATTTTTTAATGATGGCCATTCTGACCAGTGCGAGGTGGAACCTCACTCAAGTTTTGATTTGCATTTCTCTAATAACTGGCTTCCCGGGTGGCTCAGTGGTAAAGAATTCACCTGCCAACGCAGAAGATGTGGATCTGCACAGAGAAGATCCCCTGGAGAAAGAAATGGCAACCCATTCCAGTACTTTTGCCTGGAAAATCGCATAGACAGAGGAGCCTGGGGGCTACAGTTCATGGGATCACAAAGAATCTGACTTCACTTGCAACTGAGTATACACACAGGCATTGGCCATCTGTATATATTCTTTGGAGAAATGTCTGTTTAGGTCTTCTGCCCATTTTTTAAAAAATTATTATTGAATTGTATGAGCTGTTTGTATATTTTGGAAATTAAACCCTTGTTGGTCTCATCATTTGCAAATATTTTCTTTCAATCTGGGCTTCCCTGGTAGCTCAGTTGGTAAAGAATCTGCCTGCAATGCAGGAGACTCCAGTTCGATTCCTGGGTCAGAAAGATCTGCTAGAGAAGGAATAGGCTACCCATTTCGGTATTCCTGGGCTTCCTGTGGCTCAGACGGTAAAGAGTCCGCCTGCAATGCAGGAGATCCCTGGGTTCGATCCCTGGGTTGGGAAGATCCGCTAAAGAAGGGAAAGGCTACCCACTCCAGTATTTTGGCCTGGAGAATTCCATGGATTACAGTCCAAGGGGTCGCAGAGTTGGACATGACTGAGCCATTTTCACTTTCTCCCAATCCATAGGTATCTTTTCATTTTGTTTATGGCTTCCTTTGAAAAGTTTCTAAGTTTGATTAGGACCCATTTGTTTATTTTTGCTTTTTATTTCTATTGCCTTGGGAGACTGACCTAAGGAAACACTGGTACAATTTATGTTAGAGAATGTTTTATCGATGATCTCTTCTAGGAGTTTTACGGTGTCATGTCTTATATTTAAGTCTTTAAGCCATCTTGAGTTTATTTTTGTGTGTGGTGTGAGCATGTGTTCTAACTTCACTGATTTACAACAGGCTGTCCAACTTTTCCAACACCACCTGCTGAAGAGATTGTCTTTTTCCCATTGTATACCTCCTGTGTGGTGACCATCTACACTTTTAAAAACTGTCTCAATGCCATTAAGTATCATGCAGAAGAGAATGGTTTGAAAAATTAAACTGTTTAAAAATAAAAAACAATAAAAGGTTAAATGGGGGACTTCCCTGGTAGTCCAGTGGCTAAGGCTCCAGGCTCCCAATGCAGGGGCCCGGTTCAATCCTGGTCAGGCAACTAGACAGCATCTGCCTCAACTAAGATTTGCATGCCACAACTAAAGACCCACGTGCTGCAACTAAAGACTGAAGATCCCTCATGTTGCAGCTAAGTCTAGGCAAAGACCAATAAATAAACAACTTTTTAAGAAAGGTTAAATGGCAAATTGTTATGTTGCTGTGTTTTATCATAATAAAAATAAATGGATAACCACCCAAAAGCCTGGTTATATGCTGTTTACAAGAGACAACTCTAAAAGAGGTAGGGAAAAGAAAAGGACAAAAAAAGACAGCACATGCAAATGCTAAGCAAAAGCAAGCTTGTGCAGCTGTGCCAATAACAAAGTTTAGAAGAGGACTCTTCTCCATGACAAAGGACTCCATTTACCAGGAAAATGTCGGTCTCAAAATACAGGAAGTAGAAACTGACAGACTATAAAGATGAAGGCAAATACACACACAGACATTTTAATACACCTCTTCTAATAACTGATAAAAGCAAGCAAAATGTCAGAAAGATACAGAAATTTGAGCCCAGTCAGCAAACAGATCTAAAGATCTAAATGGCACACTTCACTCAACCAGCAGAGAATCTATGTCTTTTGCAAGCACACATGAATGTGTCCCCCAAACCCTGACCACTTGAAGGACCATCTGCAAGTCTCAACAGATGTCCAAGGACTGAAATCACAGAATCCGTTTCTTGACCATGAAATTAAACCAGATATCAATAATAACAACTTAAAAAGTAAAGACAACTAGAAAAGCACTTACATATTTGAAAAAAATGTAAAAATGTAACTTACATACACAAAAGTCAGCCCAGAAGCCAATATTTCAAATGGCCTCTTTCATGCCCAGGAGTTTCTGTGCCCGGGAACAAGGCACTGAGATAAGACCCCGAGCTAGCAGGAGGTGTGCCTCTGAGAAGGGCCACTGTGCACCGGAGGATGGGAAAGGAGGACCTCCCCTCCCGTCCCCAGCATGCCTGCAGGAGATCAGTTCTAGGAAAGAGCACACACACACAAAATTTGAGGACCTAGAAACTGATACCTCCAAGACTATCCAAGCCTTGGAAAGTCTCCCCATACTACAGGTAAGACTGCAGATCATCAGATAGAATACAATGATAAAGACAGTACAAAGAAGGTTTTTAAGCAGATGAAGTATGGGCTGGAACTAATGTAAAAATGCTTTTGGGGGCAGAACATGACATGGTCATGGCCCTTCATCCCAGCTGAGCCATGTTGGGAGCTGAGATATCTTAATGCCCTGGCCCTCCCCCATGCCAACTAAATCAGAATCAATCACTTGGCAGTCATGAACCATTTTACAGCTAGGTGGTTTCTATGTCTTGGCTTGCAACAAAGTGAAAGGCAGAGCTAATCTAAGAGTCAGCTGATACATCATTAACATTTTTTTCCATTAAAATTTCTGATGAAAGAGCACTACATTTGGGGTTTATAAATCAAAGGAGTTCAAAATATTGAATGACCCCTGCTATAACAAAACTCCTTGCATCTCCATCTACTACTTAAGCGAACATAAATTTTCAGCATTCACATGAACAAAAAGCAGAAGTCATGCTTAAGCTTCTCATTCTGACAATGACATTCAATCAAATGGGGATGGGGAGATGACAGCTCAATGAGATGCATTTCAAAAAGTGTTTACTCGGTGTAATAATTACTCAAAAATTGTGTAATGTGTAAGGCATTTCTTTCGATCAACTGTATACCAGTGGTAACTATAATAATCCCAAAGAAAATATTAAAACTTAATTTCAAGGTCCCAAAAAAGTTAAAAAGCTTAAATTATTACACTTAGTCACAGAAGAACATGATAGGCTAATCAATAAGATTTTTAAGCATTACATACACTGCATTAGGATAAAATTCTGTGTGGGATGTGAAATGAAAATATAAGTTCAATTTTAAGAAATGACATACAACTTGGGCTTATTAATAGTGTTTAAAGGGCTTCCCTGGTGGCTCAGCTCCTGCCTGCAATCCAGGAGCCATAGGTTGGATCAGGAAGATCCCCTGGAGGAGGGCATGGCAACCCACTTCAGTATTCTTGCCTGGAGAATCCCATGGATAGAGGAGCCTGGCGGGCTACAGACCATGGAGTTGCAAAGAGATGGGACACAACCGAAGTGACTTAGCACACGCACACAGCGTTTAAAAGAGTGGATCTCAAATTGCAATATTTAGATTCCACTCAACAGGAAGATAAGACAATTATATTCCAGACTGAAAATCTGATGATGGCAAGTGCAGAATTCTCTCATCCCTGTGATACTACCAACCACCAGTGACCTCCAATCATAATTAAGTTACTTGTGACTGAACCAATTTCTAGCAGTTTCGGCACAATTTGTACCTCACTTTAAAAAAAAAAAATGTATGCTATGCTGAACTCACTTCCTTGAAAAATATCCTTCTCAGAAGTTATCCAAGGAGAGAGCAGCATGGAAGCATATACACTAACATATACAAGTAGAGAGCCAGTGGGAATTCGCTGTATGACTCACAGAACTCAAACTGGGGCTCTGTAATCACCTGGGTTCACACCTGGGTCAGGAAGCTTCCCCTGGAGGACACAGCAACCCACTCCAGTACTCTTGCCTGGAGAATCCCCAGGGATAGACAAGCCTGGGGTGCTACAGTCCATGGGGTTCGCAAAGAGCTGGACACAACTGATCAACTAAGCACTGCACAATAACCTAGAGGGGTGGGAATGGGCTGGAGGGAGGAGGGAGATTCAAGAGGGAGGAGACACATGTACACCTATGGTTAATTCATGCTGATGTATGACAGAAATCAAAGCAATGCTGTAAAGCAATCATCAATCAATTAAAAATAAATAAACTTAAAAAAAATAAAATAAAATAAAAGTTATCCGAAAGCATGGGAGCCCCCTTGCGGTCCAGCCATTGGGACACCGTGCTTCCACCACAGGGGGCCCGGACTGGGCAACTAAGATTCCACATGCCTCGCAGTGCAGCAAAAAAAAAAAGAAAAAAAAGTTATCCAAAACCAAACTGAGACCCAATGAAACTTAAACGCTTTTGCACAGCAAAGGAAACCATAAACAAAAAGACAATCCACAGAAAGGGAGAAAACATTTGCAAATGAAGCAACCCACAAAGGATTAATCCCCAAAATATACAAACAGCTCATTCAGCTCAGTATCAAAAAAAACCAACCAATCAAAAAAAAAAAAAGGGCAGAAGATCTAAATAGACATTTCTCCAAAGAAGACAGACAGATGGCCAAAAAGCACATGAAAAGATGCTCAGCATCGCTCATTATTAGAGACATACAAATCAGAACTTATAACGAGGGCCCTGCGGGCAGCACAGCCTAAGCAGTAGAGGGGGCTTGGGGCTGAGTCCTCGCTAATGCCAGTGTGGAGATGGCGCCATGGCCAAGGGGCAGAGGGGCAAGCTGACCACCGCCACTGCTATCACCACCAAGGGTAGTCAAAGAGCCGCTTCGGGGCAGGGGGCAGGTTGGGGAAAGAGGGGTAAGTATCATTTTTCTAGCTTTTCTGGGTGCAGTGGCGGTGATGTTCCAGGTCCCCAGAGCGACGCTGGCTGCTGCCTACCTGGGGAGAGGAACGCCAGCTCCTGAGCAGGCCCCCTTGGGGAAGGAGGGATGACCACTGACCTGCCAGGAAACTGCCTCCACTGGCCCAGGTGTGGAACCTGACAGCACAGCCACCACTAGTCTAGCTTCCGTGAAGGAGCAGATAACCCTGCATGCTGAAAAAAACTGGAAACCTATCATGATTTTTGCCCTGTAATTCCTTGATGGCCTCAGATGACTTCAAACTTTTCTTTTGGCAAAGAAGAGTACTCTTAATGGATGTACGTATGGAAGAAGGCAAAAGGGGTTTTGGTTTCTTGGGAAAGAAGGAACCTCCTTCTGTTTAACTGCTACCTCTTTTGTGAAGCCACATCCACCCCAGCCTGAAGACAATAAGTCAACTCTCTCCTGAACTTCTTTAACACTTTATACCACTGCTCTGACTCTTATCATATGATCTTTTGGAGGATATAATAAAAAACTACCTAAGGATTAAAAAAAAAACTGCAATGAGGTATCATCACCTCACACCAGTTAGAATGGACATCACCAAAAAAATCTAAAAATAATAAATGCTGCAGAGGGTGCGGAGAAAAGGGAACCCTCCTATGCTGCTGGTGGGAATGTAAACTGGTATAGCCACTATGAAGAACAGCATGGAGATTCCTTAAAAAACTAAAAATAGAACCACAATATGATCCAGTAATCCCACTCCTGGAAATATTTGGAGAAAATCATAGTTCAAAAAGACACATGCACCCCAATGTTCATCACAGTGATATTTACAATAGCCAAGACATGGAAGCATCCTAAATGTCCATTAGCAGAGAAATGGATAAAGAAAATGTACATATATACAGTGAAATATTACTCAACCATAAAAAGAATGAAATAATGCCATTTGCAGCAACATAAATGAACCTAGAGATCATACGAAGTAAGCCAGACATATCAAAAGTCAAATATCATATGATACCACTTCTATGTGAAATCTAAGGAAAAAAAAAAGATACAAATGAACTTATATACCAAACAAACAGACTCACAGACTTGGAAAACAAACTTTTGGTTACCAAAGGGGACAAGTAGTACAGGGAGGGAAAAATTGGGAGTTGGGGCTTAATAAAAACACACTACTATATATAAAATAGACAATCAACAAGGACCTACAATACAGCACAGGGAACTTTACTCAATATTCTGTAATAACCTATATGGGAAAAGAATCTGAAAACAAAATGGATATATGTATAAATGAACCACTTTGCTGTATACTTGAAACTAACACAATACTGTAAATCAGCCATAATATAAAATGAAATTAGGGGCTTCCCTGGGGGTCCAGTGGCTAAGACTCTACGCTCCCAAGGCAGGGGGTTCAGGAGCAATCAATCCCTGGTCAGGGAAGATCCTGCATACCACAAGATCAAAGACCTCTGTACCGAAACGGAAGACCTGGCACAGCCAAACAATCATAAAATGAAAATTTTTTAAGTTATATGACAGAATAAGGTGAGAGAATGTGACTCCAGGGGAAACAGGGTAATTATTGAAGTACTCTCTGAGTGGGTGGCACTCGAACTAAAACTTAACAAGTGAGGAGAAACCAAGCAAGCATGAAGAGCCAGGAGATGGTGTTCCAGACAGAAGCTACAAGTGCAAAGGTCCTGAGGCAAAATGGCAGCCAGAGAAGTTGGAAGAATATTAACTGAGAGGATGACTGGAGATGCGAGGCACTAGGGGCCAGACCGTGCAGACACAGTGCATGTTTATCCGTTCACAGGAGACCCCAGGCTCTGAGGATCAGAGTGAAAGCTAAGCAAAGTATCTCCAGATCCCCCAAGCAGGAAAGAAAGGAGGAGGAGAAGTCACACGCAGACGAGGCAACACAAGGACGGTGTGGGCTCTCAGAACTACATGGGGAAGTCATTCAGAGAGACCAAAGAGTGGGGTGATGGATAAAACTAGGACACTGGCCAACTGCTTAGGCCATGGAAAGGGTTGGGATCAGGCAGGTTGAGGGGAGGAGTAGGTTCTGCCCCCAGTTATTCCCCTTGCACCCCTTCCTGACCTTCCTTGGTGTGGCGTCTGTGCAGCAGCAGATCTCGGCCACTGCTTCTGTATGACACGCCTGCGACCCCCGAAGGTCCGTAACCTCTGCAGCAAAGGTCACAGAAACTAAAACTGCCCAGGAGTCCACTGATGGCCTCAATCAAGCACTGAGGAAGAGGACTGATGTCTGCAAGGATTTTTAAGGGGTTCCTCCACCGTCCAGGCTGCGGTCAAGTGTAGCAAGTGAATTGCTGGACTTGGAGATGAGACAGAATTTAAATGTTGTTTACAGCCATTCATTGTGTTTGCTCTGCTTATGCAGAGTCATGAAAGCCACCTATATCAGTCTGAGATAAGTGCAATAAGGCACGTTAAAGTCAGTGCCTAACACACATAAAATACCCAATAAAGACCCCACTCCTTCCCTTTATCCCACTAATGAGAGGGTTCAGTTGAAGCAGCTCCACTACTTGCTGGCTATGTTACTTTGAGCAAGGCACTTTCAACTCTGAGTCTTAGCTGCTTCAGCCAGCGAAACAGAGATAACATCAGTTACTTTACATGGCTTTTGAAGGAATAAAAAGACAGGTGCACAAAGTGTCAAGAACAGCTCCTGACATGTGGTAACTTCAACAGCCATCACCTGTTACTACTGGCAAGTACTAAGGCAAGGGACCAAGGGGGCGGGGGAGCAGGGGGGCCTTCAAATCAAGCTCAGGCTTGCTGAAGACTAACTGCAGTGGCTTACTTCATGGTCTGCCTCCCCTCTTAGGAACCACTCACCAGGTGGTTCCAGATGGAGCCCTCTTTGCTGCGCTCGTCAGGGGTCAGACGCACATACTGGCTCGTGAGCATCGTGCTTCCTTGGAAGTCCCAGAGGAGGGTGGAGCTGGAACCGATCCCTGAGGACAGAGACAAGGACAGACAGCTGCCTAAGAGGCCGGGCCAGGACTAGCTTTGCCGAGGCAGGGAACCCACAGGGCTGCCCTGATCAGAAGAAAGAGCATCCCTTCCCCAACCCCGTCCAGCTTCGACCTTACCCTAAACTCATTCCCGCCACAGGCCTCACCATGGTAGGGCTTGATAAGCGAATGCTCCCGCTTGAGATGTTCACTGTTGCCGTCAGTTATATCCGCAACCACCGGCCCCAGAAACAAGAGGAAAAGCAGAAGTATAGTGGGGCCTGGGCCGGGGCCGCGAAGCCCAGACCTCCCTGGGCACCGCCGGCCCCAGCCCCAGAGCCAAATCCAACCTGCTGCCGCCGCCGCCGCCATTCTCTGTCCCTCTGGGCCACTTCCGTCCTAGGACTTCCGCCTTCCGGGTGTTCCATCTAATAGCCTCCGGCCCGAAACCCACCAACCCTAGTGTCACCTGGGAACTCCCAGCAAAAGCAAAGGCTCGCTGCCGAGTGGACGACGGCTTTATTTGCTAAGCAGCCCCCTATCCTGGTCGAGTGCCTTGACGACTGCGAGACACCTGTCAACCAGCCTCAGCAATGGGTTCTTAGGAGCGACAAGAGCAGCAACCAATCATGGAACAGCACGTTCGGTTTGCGGGCCAACGGGGAACGGAAGGATGATTTGTGTCAGCAGGCTGCGCGGAGGGTCGTCTGTGAAGCGGGGCATGCTGGAACTTGTAGTTTTTATGGGCCCCAGAACACTTGACCTCTGGCCACTGGTCAGCTCTGTGGGGTAATCTTTCCCAGTCAGAGGAGAAAGGAGTTCTAAATTGAAGGTGGAGGCCTGAATTCCAACTTCTGCGCCGTCTAGATCTCAGGCGGGGCTTTTTCGTCTGTGGCTCCAAGCCCTTGCAAACTTAGAATTCTATTTGGTGGCGTCCACTATTCCCAGCTCCTCAGGCCCAATTGGATTTCAGCAGAAGGAGGAGGCCCGAAGTCCCATCCCTGTGATGGTTGGGGCCCATTCATATCCAAATGATTGTAGCGGGTCCCCTCCATGAAAGATCCAGGGAAGCTGACTGGACCAAAGGTGGGAAACAGGTGGCCCACAGCTAACCAGAGCTCTTACTGATGCTATTTCAGTAAATGGCTCAACTACTAATATTTTAAATCTTGAGATAAATCGCTATTAAAAATCCAAATTTCCAGCTTCTCAGGAAAAATCGGAAGACCCAACCACACTTGGGTCATGGGGATGCCCTGCTAAAAATGCCTTATTTTTCAAAGCTCCTGTCCACTCTGGCCACTAATTTAGAGCACCTGCCTGGCCCCCAGACACTTGAATTAATAACTCCTGTTATAGATCACAGGGTGGAATAGTTGGTCGCTTGCTTCTTTAAAAAGTTGGCCCCGCTCTCTTTTAAATTGCTGTTCTCTGCCTCAACAACACATCTTTAAAAAATAAAACAAAAAAACTGTTTGCCTGCTCCAGGTCTTAATTGCAGCACACAGGATCTTCAATCTTTAGTAGTAGCATGTGGGAATTTTTTTTAGTTGCAGCATGTGAACTCTTAGTTGGCAGGACCTAGTTCTCTGACCAGGGATGGATCCCAGGCCCCCTACATTAGGAGGACAGAGTCTTAGCCACTGGACCAATGTAGGAGATAGATGGGCTCCAGGTTTGACATTTACAACTGGCTTCCTGTTTGCATTTCATAGGGCATGAAGAAGTGGGCTTCAGGCTGGATACTAACAACTGTTAGCACTTCTTGAGGCAAGAGATAGGTGGACTCCAGTTAAGGCATTTACAACCAGCTTCCTGTTTGCCCTCCAAAACGGAAGTAACAGCAGAAACAGGGTAAATAACCAGTGTTTTCCTCTTGTAAACACATTAAGGTAACAGTCATGGCAAGGACAAAGAGGAACAAAACCCTGTTTGAGTAGAGGATTAAAGGATCTCCGTTCCCCCCTCTTTTGGGGCAAGGGAGATGTTACACCTGTGCAGAAAGGCTGCTTGTGGGTCAAAAATCAGGGGATAATGCCAGGCCATAGTAAGTCTTGCTCCTGTCAGAAGTCTTCACTTAGAGATCCATTTTGGCTGAAGGGTGCAAGCGCACCCAGGGGAGTATCCCAGGGTAGGCCAGGTGTGAAAAAAGAAACCAGATAATTGGCCTAAAGGAAGACAAAGACCTGGAAGAACTGCCCTATATAAATGACTTGACTGCCTGTTTGTTGTGTTCCTCTTCACTAATGGGGACGCCCACACCCTTTCTCTCCAGTGTGTATCTCTGCCTTGCTTCTATCTTAACAAAGCATTTCTCTGTTTGCTCTCCCACTTGTTGTTGTGTTATGTCTCCAATAATAAACTCTGTACCTGCATTTACAGTTTCTGCCTCTGTGATAATGCATTTTTCACTGGGGGCAAAGATCCAGGGAAAAATAGCTTCTAGCCTCTAGCCCTTGCTGGTCTGGCAGTTAAGATTCCTGGTACCCAGGCTACCCAGATTCAATTACTGGGTAGGGAATTTAGATCTCATTTCATGCCACCACTCACTGCTGCCTCCCTGAGATCAGGACCACCAGGGAAGTCTCAAGAAGTTGCCTTTTTGAATGAATGAACTTCTTCAGGATTAAGTAGTAAGACATCTTTTTAAAATTATATGGGGCTTCTCTGGTGGCTCAGTGGTAAAGAATCCACCTGCCAATGCAGGAGATGCAGGCTCAATTCCTAGGTTGGGAAGATCCCTTGGAGAAGGAAATGCCAACCCACTCCAGTATCCTCGACTGGGAAATCCCATGGACAGAGGCGCCTGGTGGGCAACAGTTCATGTGGTGGCACAAAAGTCAGACATGACTTAGCGACTAAACAACAACATCAGACGTATATACAACAAAAGTCCTCTTCCAAGAGGTATACACTCCCAAAGAAATATCCATATTTAAACAGTCGGACACAACTGAGCAACTATGCACAGCACACACATGCAAACAAGGACATATGCATACACTTGGACCTCAATGAGGGTTGGGATTTTTATCAGCTGTTAATCACTACTGAATCCCCAGCATCTGGAAAAGTGATTGGCACACAGAAGGTGATTAATAAGTAATTGGTAAAAGAATGGATATTTGGTCTAGAATCTGGAAAGAGACGCTGACGAATGAGTCGGAGTTTACCAGAAAGGCATCCTTAGCAAAGGGAACAGGAAATGAAAAGACCAGGAAAGATCCCTGAAGGCAAAAGGAATTACAGTTTGGAATGGCTGAGGAGTGGTAGGGGAAAGAGTATGGCTGAGGCCAGAACTCAAAGAGCCTTCAATTCCAGCTCTGGAGTAGAAGGCAATGGGATGGTTTTAAGCATGCAGGTGACCAATCATGAGTTTCCTTGGCTACAGCGAGAAAGACTGGAGGGAGGTTACAGGTGAAGTAAGGTGTTATGACCAGATGAGAGAGGGCGGGCCTGAGCCAGGAAGGTTTCCACAGGGAAGGGGGAACAGAAGTCCACAGGGAAACTAGATGTCAGTAACAAATCCCCTGTGGGAAGACAGGGCAAGAAAAGTTGAGAACTATGTTTTGTGACATCGAAGTATCACCATCATTATGGAGGGGAGAAAACTAAGCAAGGCCTGAGAGGTGGGGAGTCCCAGAGTTGGCTGGAGGTCCCTGGGGTGAAGATTCAGTCTGTGCCAAAACTGGCATCCATTGTGGTAGTGGTGGGAAGATATATCTCTGCAGCAGCAAGGGGGGATGTGCTTGCGGGGAGGTGGGGGTTCCAGGCAGGACCTGGGTGATTAGTTTTTGCGGGGAAGAAGATGAGCTGTTGGAACCTGGACCAGCGGTGGCCCAGGGCCAGCTCCTGGCGCCTCAGGCACACCCACAGCTCAGCAGAGCTCCACCTTGATGTGTAACCCTGCTGCGTGCGGGCTTTCTCTAGTTGTGTTGAGCAGGCGCTACTCTTTGTTGCAAACCATTGGCTTCTCACTTCAGTGGCTTCTCTTGTTACTCAGGCTCTAGGGCACTCGGGCTTCAGCAGCTGCTGTATGAGGGCTCAGTAACTGTGGAGCATGGGCTTGGTTGCTTAAGATGTGGGATCTTCCTGGACCAGGGGTCAAACCCACATCCCCTGCATTGGCAGGTGGATTCTTAATCACTAGGCCACCAGGGAAGCCCAGCAACTCACTTCTGAATCTCAGTTTCCTGACTGTAGAATTATTCAATGAGCACCATTCACAAGCAGGTTGTGAGGATCAAAGGAGGTCATGTTGGGGGAAGACTTTGTAAACTTTAAAGCCTTATGAATCTAGGCCCAGATCCATGGCACAGCAGACAGGCAGGCAGCTGCCACTCAATCACACTCTACCACCCCCTGTCACAGATATACTGACACTGTCACAGAACTTAAGACCACCATTGACAATGATCCAGATGCAACTTCCAATACACACACCAAGAATGACTTACTGAAGGCAGGAGGAGACGGGCTCAACAGAGGATGAGAGGATGAGTCTCATGACTCAATAGACATGAGATTGAGCATTGAACAAACTCCAGGAGATAGTGAAGGACAGGGAAACCTGGCATGCTGCAGTCCAATGGGGTTGCAAAGAGTTGGACACAACTGAGTGACTGAGCAGTGACAATCTGGTGGCCTGGAGCAAGCGGTCTAGAAAGAAGTGAGTTAGAACTGGGCAAAGAGGTGTATTAACTAGGATAATGCTTGCTACTATAGCAAATACACCCCATGTGTATAGCAGCTCGAGGAAGTTTATCTCTCTCTCTCTCTCTCTCTCTCTCTGAACAGTCCAAAGCTGGTGTTCCTGGTTGACTGGTGGCTTACTTTCTTACATTAACGTGGAGACCTAGGCTCCTTCCTTCTTGTGGTTCCACAAGCCCCTAGGGCTTCATCATCTTCTGTATACAGTCAGCTAAAGAGAAAGGAAAGAATGTGGAAGACACACGGGACGTAAAAGCCTTGGTACCCTCCACTGCACTCACATTCAGCTCATGGGAACTAGTTGGTGCAGGGCCACACCTGACTGTGAGGGAGCCTGGGAAACTAAAGCTTAGCCGTGTGCCAAAGAAGTGGACATAAATCTGTCATGAAGAGTCACTTGGTTTCTGCCTTTGAAGTTTTCAGGTCATGGCCCTAGAAGCGGGCAATAGAGTAGAGGGTATAATATGAAAGAGGGGGTGTCACCTTATCCTTGTAGTAAGAGGGGCCCAAACTGGAGTGGCAAGTGACTTGAGAGCTCTAATAAGCCCATGTGTGTGTACATGCTCCATCGCTTCAGTCGTATCCGACTCTGCAACCCCGTGGTCTGCAGCCCACCAGGCTCCTCTGTCCATGGGATTCTCTAGACAAAAACTGGAGTGAGTTGCCATGCTCTCCTCCAGGGGATCTTCCCAAGCCAAGGATAGAACCCGCATCTCCTGCATTGCAGGCAGATTCTTTACTGATAAGCCACCAGGCAAGTCCCAAGTAAGCCCACACTGAGGTAAAATACAAGTCCCATGCTGGATACACACACATATAAAAAAGAGGCCAACCGAAGACTCTGAAGTTCCTGAGTTCATTTGGGCCTGGGCCAGGCGGTGGAGGCAGGGTGCCCTTCTTCAGTCGACAATACTCCATGAAGGTGAGACTCTTATGTGACTTGAATGCACGGGTGTCTTTGGGAACCTGACCTGTTCCCTGCCCAGGTGGGTGAGTGTGTGTATACCTGATTGTATGTGTCTGTCACTGGGGTGCCTGAATTCACAGGTGCCTGTGCACATGTGTGACTGTCACGCGCACATGTCCAAGGGACTGTGCATTCACATGACTGAACGCCCAGATATTCCTGATGAAGGAGAACCTAAAGGGGGTGTGTGTGCGTGACCATGCCTGCAATGTGGACATTTCTCTGCACACACAGTAACAGGCCCGGGAAGGACAGCCTGGAGCTATCTCAGGACAGAGGTGGTAACTGTATGTATACAACAGCCAGGGGGAAAGACGCTGAGTGTGCATACGTTCAGCACACGGCAGGTATGGGATAGGTGTGTGCCAAGTGAAGAACACACGTGGACACTCAGATCACAGTACATACGTCCTGGTGTCCACGGGAGCCCCTGCAGCTTGTACAAAGGCGCCCAGGTGTGTGAACATGTACTTCTGAGTGCCCAGACATGCCCTTGGAACTCCCCAGATGGGCCAGACTTGGCTGGGCTCCTCGCTGGGCACACAGAGGCCTCTGCTGTGTGTTGGTGCCTGCGTGGGGCACTGCCAAGGGTGCGTTGGCGGCATGTGTGTGTGCGCGTGAATGTGTGCGCGCCTGCGTGTGTATGTGTGTGTGTGTGTGTGTAGGAAGAAACATTCGCTCTCTTAGACCTTGCTTCTTTCTGTGGTTCGGTTTCTATAGAGACACTTCCTGTGGCAGAGAAAAGAGGTAGTGAGCTGGTGTTTCAGGATGTGAGGGCCCGCAGGAGCAGACCTGGGTTCTCTCTGTCATCTGCCCGTCATCGTGCAAGCTCTGGCCGGAGCTGCCCGCAGTCCCCATGGTGGGCGCCCCTCGCAGCAGGGACCCGTGAAGAGCAGCGGCATGCCAGGGAAGCCCAAGCACCTGGGTGTCCCCAATGGACGCATGGTGAGTGCGGGCTCTGGGCCAGGCCCACGGGGAGGGGGTAGGCACACCCAGGGTGGAGCCCAACAGGCACACCCGGCAAGGCTGGGCTAGAGAAGTTGTGGACAGACAGCAGCAGGTGGTGGAACCTACTGCCCTCGCCCCAGGACCTTCCAGATGGCTCTGATGGGGACCTGGGGCCACCTTGGGGATGAGAGTGCAGGAGAACAGCCGTAGGCTTCTGGCCCAGTCCCCGCTGCTCTCTCACCTGCTACTTAGGCACCATCTGGGGCTGCCGGCTTCCTAGGGGAGCAGGCAGACTTGGCATGCTCTTTGCCCCCTGTATACCCCCACGGGGACCTGAACCCCCATACCTCACTTAGCCTCAGCCCCCTCCCTCACCTGGTATCCTGATGTCCACGATCAGGTGAGGGGCAGCTCCTACGGGGTCACCACCCTCACCGAGACCTGCTCCAGAGGCTTCCTGCCACAGCTAGCAGTCCTTGGGCAGCCTGGGGTGGGTCAGCAGTATCATACTAGGTCCCTGCAACTCCTGTCTGTTCTATTCCTGGGCTGCTAGGAAGGCTAGGGGGGAGCTGAGCCCTGGGATGGCCCTGGCTGTTGCCACTGCCCCACCCCTTAAATCCTCTGGTGGCTTGGGGTCCAGGTTAGAGATGCCCTTGGAGAGGCAGCTTCTTTATTCATTCAGCAGATGGGACAGGCTGTGCTGGGCTTCTCGTCTCTTCCCCTGGACACCAGCCCACTTGGCAGAGACCCTGCTCCTCCTAAAAACTCCAGAAAGTCCAGACAGTGTCCTAGTCTCTGACCCAGCCCCAGCCTAGTACTGTCCACAGAGACCTGGGTTCTCACCTCAGCTCTGTTGTCCCTGACTAGGGACTGACCCTCAGTTTCCTCCACTTGAGATGATTAAGTGGAATAATGAATCTGAGGTCCTTGACCTACTGGGGAGTCTCCATTAAATGTCAGCACAATGCCCCCCTCATTTTCAGCCCCTCTTCAAGGATCTCCTGCCTCACCAAGAAGCTGAGCCACTTCCCACCCCTACTCCTACTAATTTCCAAGACCTGTCTCCACACCTTTTCCTCCAGGATCTCTTTGTTGGGCAGGAGAGAGGCAAACCCCTCCAGGCTGGCGCAGTCCCCCCCGCCCCTCATTATCTACCATCAACCTAACTTTGAAAGTTTGAGCACGCAGGGGCCTCACACTCCCTGGAGGCATGGGGCTTGGGTCACGCCTCCTAGGGCATCCATGCCAAGGAGGAACATGCCCACTCCCACGCCCACCCCAGAGGTAGCTGACTTGATGCTTCTGAGCAGTGCCCAGAATTGCAGGACAGCTGGGGGGCTGAGATACCCAGCTTCTGCCCATCTCATGTCAACCCATAGCTTCTTTAAGTCCATGGACACCCCAGCTCCTCTCAGAAACTTTCACACTCAGGTTTATCTTTGCCCTTCCCCAACTCCATCCTGACTCTCTGTGCTATCTCTTGGCATCCCGAGGGTCACAGATTAGCCACTCACTGGACCTCAGGCAGGCTTCTGCAGCCATGCTCAGCTGAAATGGAGAGGGACAGGCAGGCATCAGATTCAGATATCCACAGATGTGGTCCAGCTGTCAGCCTCCTTCCATGAGTTATCTCCTGAGGGAGGCTCAGAGGAGGACATGATGTGCTAAAGGCAGCTGGCAGGTAGAGGGACCTGCCTGTGAACCTGGCCGATCTGACTCGATGCCAGGACTCCTCCGCCTCCCAGAATTGCCTGCCTCGTCCTCCCCTACCTCCCCCTGCCGCCACCCCCACCTGTCATTCCCTACTGAGGCAGCTTCAATTGTCAGCCTCATCTTTCTGCCACTCAGCTTGTCAGGCGCTTGCAATGCAACCTGTCACTTAGAGATGGCTCCCAGCCCCCTCCCAGAGAGGCCGTCACACAGTCCCAGCTGCTGCTTCATTTGTTCACTCACACATTCATTCAACAACCCCTCCTTCGGGCCTGCTCAGTGCTGGCCCTGTCCCAGGCATCAGAACCCAGGCCCACTGCCCGAGCCCCTGCCTTCAAACAGCTCCTGGTCTGGCAAAGCACAGAGGGCACAAGCAGAAACGCTGGGATAAAATGCAGGTTTGGGTAAGAGCGTGGGTCAGGAAGAGAGAAAGCTTGAGGAGGACCTGGGAGGGAGAACCAACTTTTCTAGTCGCTTCATGCATTGTTGGTGCGGAAGGTGTCCTGAAAGGACGTGCCAGCCAGAGCGGGGAGTAGCTTGGGGAAATGCCTAGACTCGGGGAAACAGGATGTGGGCACACGGACCAGGCCTGGGGGCTGGTGAGCCTAAAGCCTGGAGTTGCTGAGTCTTGTCACTCTCAGGGCACCCAGTTAGTCTTCCTGCTGGGGAAGACCTGCAAGGCAGAGCCCACTGCACCTTGGAATCCAGCTCAGGGCTAGGGGTCAGCTCCACTGGGCTGACTCAGGCTGCAGAGCTGGGCAGCCGTGGGTCTTCCCAGAGAGGACCTTGGAGCCTAGTCACCCCAAGCCAGGATGAAATGAGATGCTGGTATAGAGGGCCTGGTTCAGAAGTTGCTCAGTAAATCAGCCTTCCTTTTGAAGTCTGACCCCCTCCAGAGGGCAGAGTTCATCCAGGAGCCCCTGAGCTTTTTACCCCAATCAACCTTGCCCAACTACACCCCAGGGGCTGATCTCATCTCCCTGGTACGTCTCCTGTGCATGCAGGGAGGAAACTATGGAGGTGAGACCTCAGGCTCCCAAGGCAGGCACACTGGGGCCTTAATTTCAACTTGGGTGCTCCCTGGCTGTGTAGTTTCTTTGGGTTTCATCTGTAAAACGGAAGCCATAACACCTACCACCCCAGGTGAGGATGAAGGGAGAACGTGGCTGTGTGCCGTTGCTGTCGGAGAGAGCACAGGAAACATCGGGCCACTCTCACCTGGGTATTCTCAGACACCAGCGACTCCCCCAGTGCCCATTTCCAAGGAAAAAACTATGGCAAACTGAAGCCACATCATGGGTCAGGGGTGCCACTGGCCACCACACCCTTCCTCATCCCTTCTTCCCCTTTTCTCCCATTCACTCACCACTTCTCCTCAGGCAGGCCAGGGTGGGGCAAGGCCAGCCTGGCTCGGCACAACTTCCCCAGGCCCAGGAGCCTGGACAGGTCAGAGCCCTGAGTAGCAGCAGCAGCCACTCTCCTCGCTGCACGCCCACCACATCCCTTCCTGGCAACCTCGGAGGATGCGAGTGCTGAGCCTCAGACTACCCTGGGGGAAACTGAGGCCCAGAGAAGGGAAGTGACTTGCCCTGGAATGGTGGATCTGGAATTGAACTCTGTCCCCACTCCCTGCCACCTCCTGTCTCAGCCCCAGCTCTATAGGGTTAACATCTAGTGGGGCAAGAGAGGGCCAGGAAGAACTGCAGGCCACAGAGATGGGGGGTCCGGAGCCACAGAATCCCTGATGGAGGGGTGCCAGTGCCTCCTGCGAGGGCAGAGGAGGGCTACGTGGGCCCCCATGGCTGCTCGGGAGCACTTGGGCGAGTGCTCCTTATGGAGGGAGTTCAGGCCAATTCTCTCCCGTAGTACAGGCCTGCCTTCCAGGAGCTACAGGATGGAAGAGGAGCGGTCCAGACATAAACAGGCAGCGTGCATTGGACAGAGGATCAGGGCAGCTGGTATTTAGGGATAACCCATGTCAACAGGCAGAGACTGGAGAGCAGTAGGGCAACAGGAGCAGGAGCAGATACCAGGCAGAGGAAACAGCAAAGCAGGAAGCAGGAGTGTGAAGGGGTGTGGGGAAAATAAAAGTCTGATAAAGCAGAGGGTGGAGATGAGGGGGAGGCCATGGTGGAGGCTGAAGAGGTTCATCAGTCAGGCCTGGGGCAGAGCTTAAGCTGTAACCCAGCAACAGATGCAGATGGGACCAGAAGAGGACCTGGGAGCCAGCCCCATCTAAAGACACAGTCCAGCGCTCGCTTCGGCAGCACATATACTAAAATTGGAACGATACAGAGATTAGCATGGCCCCTGCGCAAGGATGACACGCAAATTCGTGAAGTGTTCCATATTTTAAAAAATAAATAAATAAAGACACAGTCCATCCAACAAGATGTAAAGAACTAAACAAGTGTAAGCCAGCCCAGGCCCCTCTGGGCTGGGGTCCTAGGGTCCTGGCTTGCCCAGGAGCATCCTGCTACTCCACCACCCACCCCCCAACCAGGGGAGAGTGCAGTGGAGAGCGCTGAGCAAGGGAGAGGCTGAGTCCAGGTTGGAGGGTGGGCCAGAGAGAGGCCAGTGGGTGTTGGGGGCGGGAGGAGGGAGGACCAGATGGCCACTGTGGATGAGGAGGGGAAAGTCAGGATGGTTCCTAGAGACCTGACCTGGTGACCAAGGCTGGAAACAGTCACAGAGCAGCCTGGGGAGGAGAATTCGGGGCAGGAAGGTGTCCAAGAGGGCATGAGTTTGTGCTAAGTCGTTTCAGTTGGGTCTGACTCTTTGCTATCCTATGGACTGTAGCCCGCCAGGCTCCTCTGTCTATGGGATTCTCCAGGCAAGAACATTGGAGTGGGTTGCCATGCCCTCCTCCAGGGGATCTCCCCCACCCAGGGATCGAACCCGTATCTCTTAGGTCTCCTGCAGTGGTAGGCGATTTCCTTACCACTAGTGCCACCTGGGAAGCCCCGCCCACGTGGGCAGCTGCCAGGAAAGGGAAAGAACAGCTGGAAGGAATCTTGAGCTTCAGCTTGTCCATTTCACACACCCCAGGAGTTTGTCCTGCAGCCCCAGGGGAGAATTCTGATGAAGCTGTCAGATGGGAGAGCGCAGAGGCAGCTGGGCGAAGGCTGGGGCAACCAGGCGAGGGTGCCCGGCTTGGTTCCACGCCCAGCTTCCCTCTGCACAAGATTTCCTTCCTCCTCAGCAACGTCTTATCCCCACACTCCAGCTTGGAGACAGGCTCAAGGAGGGGCCAAGGTGGTAAAGCTAGAAGAGGACAGGGCTAAGATCTGAATCCGGGTCCAACAGACCCAGTACCGGGGCTTTTCCCTCTGCAGCAGGGCTTGGCAAAGCTGAAAGTTGAAGCAGGGTCAGACACCAATACTACTGCAACAATAATAGTTATGTTCCTTGAACATTTACCACATGCCAGGTGGTGCTCTGAGTTCTCTCTATGTATATTTAATTTCTTTAATTACAGCAAGCCTTTGAAGTCAGGACCATTATTTGCCCAGTCTGGTGGCACTAGTGGTAAAGAACCTGCCTGCCCCAGAGGAGATATAAGACAGGAGGGTTCAATCCCTGGGTCGGGAAGATCCTCTGGAGGAGGGCATGACAACCCACTCCAGTATTCTTGCCTGGAGAGTCCCATGGACAGAGGAGCCTGGCGGGCTACAGTCCATAGGGTCGCACAGAGTTGGACGTGACTGAAGCGACTTAGCACATACAGAGGGAGAATGTGAGGCACAGAGAGATGAAGTATCCTGTCCAAGGTCACAGGGCACAAACTCGAACTCAGGTTGTCTGGGACCTGCTTCTGTGAGTAACAGAAATGCTTCAGACTGGCCCCAGAGTCCTCTGAGGAGAGTGTGAACTCCTTCTAGAGGAGCCAGTTGTTGCTCAGGAACAGGCAGGGTTGCCATGCTGGGAAGAAGCTCAGGGTAGCTAGGGCAGAAACTGGGGTTTCATGTAAAATGCCCAACTTTTAAATGTGGGAAACCCCTTTAAAGTTAAAAAAAGAACATTCTGATATTAATAACATCCTACCTGTTTGCAGGCCAGCTCTGGCCCACAGATGTGTGACCCGGGTGCTCCCAGGTAGAAGTGGGGGACAAAGAGGGAGATTCCAGCCAGGAGGGCAGGGGGAGGCTTCCTAGGGAGGAGACATCTGCAGACGTGTTTCCAGCAGGAAGGGAGTGAAGGGGCAGGTGGTGGAAGCTCCTGTGACAGGACCTGGTGAAAATGCAGCAGGGCCGATGAGGAAGGAACCTGGGATTAGTCAAACCCCAGTGATGGGAAGAAAACCAGACGCAGAGAAGCTGGTTCTCTGCCCTGCATTGGTGGCGGCAGGAAGTGGCTTCCATTTGGGACTGGCTGAGCTGGAGGGGCTTATGGGGCATCTGGGTGGAGATGTCAGCAGGAAGTTGGCTATGTGTGTGTTTGAAGCTGGGGAGATGTGGGAGGGAGAAAGGGCCCAGATCAGAGTCAGAGAAGGGTAAAGGCCACCTTGCATGTATAGATAATGAGGAAGCTGGAGGAGCTGCTAAGGAAGGTAGGAAGACCAAGGGAAACCACTGCAAGAGTCATTTTGAAAGGAGGGTTTTTCTGTTTCACTGATGGTTGGGATTCCCAGAGAAGTCAGAATTGTGCACCCGGGGTGGAGAGTGAGGGAGGGGGCACAGAGGATGGGATTGACCTCTGTAGCTACTCACGGTGAGGTTCATAACTAGCCACATCAACATTGCCTGGGATTTGTTAGAAATGGAGAGCCTTGGGGGATTCCCTGGTGGCTCAGATAGTAGAAATGGAGAGCCTGAAGCTCCAGAGGTGCCCCTCCATCATTCTAATGCACACTAAAATTTAAGAACCACTGCTCTCTACTATAAAATAGAACCCCATGCCCTGCCCAAGGTAGGGTGTTTCCAAGAAGAAACAATTACAATAAGGAGATCATCAGTTACACAGGTAATCTCTCCTTTCTCAAAGAAAACAGCAAACATCGATATATCACTTGCCACGTGCTGGCCACTGTTGTAGATGCTGGGAATATATTAAGCTGATTTGACCTTCAGTGGCAGGCACAGGAAGTAAGTCACTATTATTATCATCCCCCTCTCACTTACAGATGGAGACAAACAAGTAACTTGCCCAAAGTCACACAGCTAGGAAGTAACAGAAGTAAGATTCAAACCTTATGCTCCTACCCACCATACTCAACACCCAGGCTCACCCAGTGGGAGCTAGGGGTCAACCATGAGTGACTGGAGGGTACCTGGCATAAGTCCTAGCACACAAGGTGGTTGGCACGTGATGGAAGGGGAGCCCAGGGCAGCCTGAGCAAAACCCTGAGCAAGCAGTGACCTGGCTGAGGACGCCCAGCGTGGCCCTCCAGGCAGATGAGAACACAGCTTCAGTCCCAGGGGCTGGGCCTCAAACTGTCCCTTGAGAATCCACCCGGGGCTCTCCTCTGACTTTCTGCCTTGGGTTTCTTATAGGTTCTGGCTGTCTCCGATGGAGGTAAGTGACAAAGTGTACAGAGAAAGCCTGGCTGGAGTTGGGGGTAGGGGTTGAGGGGGGTGTATTTGGAGAAAGGGTGGGGATACCCCTGCCATTTGCTGTCTTTCCAGGGAAAGTACCTGAGATGGGATTGGGCCAGGGGCTGGGGAAGGCCTCAAGGCTCACCTGCACTTGTCCATCCCCCTGCAGAGCTGAGCAGCACGACTGGGCCCCAGGGCCAGGGCGAGGGCCGAGGCAGCTCCCTCAGCATCCACAGCCTCCCCAGTGGCCCCAGCAGCCCCTTCCCCACCGAGGAGCAGCCTGTGGCCAGCTGGGGCCTGTCCTTCGAGCGGCTGCTACAGGACCCACTGGGCCTGGCTTACTTCACCGTAAGCCCTGGGGTGGGATAGGGAGGGCGGATGGCAGTGGCCACCATGGGGGGAAGGGCGGGGGGGGTGCATGGGAGGGGGCATGGCTGGAGTTTCAGGCTGGCCAGATTTGGACCCCTCTGTTGGCTTCCTCATCCAGCCTATCTTTGGCACTCATTGCTCTTCTCCCAACTGGGAAGTTTCCTTCTCTCTGCCTCTGTTTTTCCTCTCTGTGCCTCTGGATCTGATCCCATCTGTCTGTCTGGCTTGGTCTCTGGGCCCTCTTTCTATCCCAGTCTCTTTGACCACATCTCCTGACTAGGTCTCTGGGTCTCCACCTGCCTCTCCTTCTCCCCACCCCCAGGAGTTCCTGAAGAAGGAGTTCAGTGCTGAGAATGTGACTTTCTGGAAGGCCTGCGAGCGCTTCCAGCAGATCCCGGCCAGCGACACCCAGCAGGTGTGGAGAAGGGGGAGCTGAGGCTGCGAGAGATGGGACCAAGCCCTGAGCCATGCCCCTGACCTTCTCCTGTCCGTCCCTGCCCCAGTTAGCTCAGGAGGCCCGCAACATCTACCAGGAGTTCCTGTCCAGCCAGGCGCTGAGCCCCGTGAACATCGACCGGCAAGCCTGGCTCGGCGAGGAGGTGCTGGCAGAACCGCGACCGGACATGTTCCGCGCCCAGCAGCTTCAGGTAAGCGGTCCCAGGGGGCGGGGCCTGGGGTAAGGGGCGTCGCCTCCAAAGGGAGCTGGGCGGGGCAGAGGCGGGGCCAGATCCAGGGGCGGAGCCTGAGCGGCAGAGATGGTGGGGATAGGGTGGGGAAGAGAGCAGGTCTGGATGCTGGCACTCGGCTAAAGGTAGGGGCAGGGCGTGGGTCAGAGGGAAGACGAGAGTCTACTGTAAAGGAAGGGCTGAGGGGCGGCGCCTGGGGCAAGGAGGGGCTCGGGGCTCGCCCCCGAAGTTGGCCCCAGGGCCGGGTCTGGAACCCAGGCGGCTCGCTGAGTGCTCTCCGCAGCTCACCGCCTGGCGCCGCCTCCGCAGATCTTCAACTTGATGAAGTTCGACAGCTATGCGCGCTTCGTCAAATCCCCTCTGTACCGCGAGTGCCTCCTGGCGGAGGCCGAGGGTCGCCCTCTGCGGGAACCTGGCTCCTGGCGCCCCGGCAGCCCAGACGCCACGAGAAAGGTGCGCACGCGGGGTTGTGGGGGGCGGTGTCTCGGTGCAGATCTGCGGGGGGCGCCCACGGTCGGCCTGCGGGCTGGCGCCCCGCGCAGTGCCAGTGCCTGGCGTGTGTCTTGCAGAAGCCGAAGCTGAAGCCCGGGAAGTCGCTGCCGCTGGGCGTGGAGGAGCTGGGGCAGCTGCCGCCTGCTGAGGGCCGTCAGCTCCGCAAGTCCTTCCGCAGGGGTGAGGGCAGGAGCGGACGGCAGAGGTAGCGAGGGCAGAAATCTGGGCAAGTCTGGAGAACACTCCCTTCCTCCTACTGATCCCGCAGTTTAAGTCAGTGAAAATCGAAATGCAGGGCCCTGTGGACCCCCCCACCCCCACCCCGCTACGTTCCCCTGGTGGTTCTGTTCCCACGCTAGAACCCAGAAGTTTGGGGAGCCCCTGTCAGTAGCGAAGCCTCCAGGAACCCAAACCCCGTTAGACCCCTGCAAAAGGGCTCCAATAGGGTCCGCTCGGGTGCGGAGAGGCCTCAGCAGAGGGATGAGGAGAGGGGGCCTGTCCTCCTCTCAGTCTTGCTCTCCTCTAGAACTAGCCGGCGGGACGGCCAACTCAGCCTTGCGCCGTGAGTCCCAGGGATCGCTCAACTCCTCCGCCAGTCTGGACCTGGGCTACCTTGCCTTTACCAGCAGCAAATCTGAGGTAAGCCAACTGCTAGGGGAGACTAGGTGTGGACCCAGGTCACTGACTCTTACCCCTTTGAGTGGCCACCTTCATTCTCCGTCACCAGCCCCACTTCATCCCCTACTTGATCCATATGGCCAACAACTCAGCCTCCTTACTTTCTTCCTGTCCTCACTGCATTGGGCCCCATGCATATTATGGGTGAACTCTTCAGCCTGTGTGTGCATGTGTGGGTGACCACGTGTATACAGCGTGTGTGTAGCAAGCAGTCGGTGGGTAGACCAGTCCCTGGGGTGCCCATAGGCTTGGGTGAGCATACATGTATTCCCATAGGAGGATGTATCCTGCCTGCCTGCAAGTGTGCCCTTGGGCACGTGTGTGCCCCAGTGAGCTCACCTGTGTACCTGTCTTTGTGTCCTTGCATGTGTACACATCACTTCCCTTGACATCTGCTCTGGATCAGAGCCACCGGAAGAGCCTTGGGAGCTCAGAAGGTGAGAATGAAAGCCGACCAGGGAAGTACTGCTGCGTATACCTGCCTGATGGCACAGCCTCCTTGGCCCTGGCCCGACCCGGCCTCACCATCCGTGACATGCTGGCAGGCATCTGTGAAAAACGAGGCCTCTCTCTACCTGACATCAAGGTCTACCTGGTGGGCAATGAGCAGGTGTGAATCTGGCCTGGTCTCCAACTCTAAATCCCTTCCTGATCCTGAACTGCCCTCCCCATTCCTGTCTCTGCTCAGCCGTGACCCCAACACCAATTTCATCTTTAACTTTAACCCCATCCCCCGTCCCTATCCCCTTCCTGACTCCAGCTCTTGCTACAACTTTCAGCCCCATGCCCAACTTCAAATCAATCCAGCACCAACTCCTCACTCAAATTCAGGTATCTACTCTTACCCCACAAAAATCCTGGCCCCATCCCATTCCCATCCTGGTTTCCAGCTTCGTCCATATCCAGAGACTATGATAGTCTCTGGGAGCAAGAGTGGGGGAAACCACTGCTGGAGCTGTGTTTTTCCCTGTCACCCCCAGACTTCAGATTGCCCATTCCTGAAATGGCCATTTGGAGACCCCTCCCTCCCTCCGGGAAAGCCCAACTTCATCCAGCCTATGAAAAATTTTCCTTTTGGTACAAACTAGCATAGCTTTAAACTTAAACCATCCAGTAAGGGGGAATCTAAAGGAAGGTTGCCATATCCCAGGGAGAACTATCAGAATATCATTCACCCAGTAGACAATCCTAAGGCCCTGCCAGGTGAGTGAGCAGAGGGACCCAGGGTCTTCCAGGTCCAAAGGCTGGAGGTGAGCCAGGCAGAATGTGATCAGGGAGGAGGAGTTGACCCTCCAGAGAGTTTCTGGGGCAAGGTAGGCATTTCTGGGTGGTCCCAGGAGGCTTCAGGGAAGAGGTGGTGGTTGATGACGATGAGTTTGCCTGGCAGAGCTGTGGGGGAAGGACATTAGAGCATAGGGGGATATAAGAAGTGCTGGGCACATTCAGAGGCCTGGGGCACAGGAGTGTGAGGGCCACAGTGGGAGAAACTCTGCCCATCTCTTGGCCACCCAGACAGCCTCCACAACCCAGATGGGTTCTCATGTCTGCTAAATATAACTTCCCCACCCACACTCCACCTGTCCCTGCAGACAGCACAGGCCTATTCCCTGGGAGAGGCTGCCTCCCAGCCCTGGGCTGGTACAGGTCGCCAGGTGGTGATCACTACCACTACTTTTATGTACCTACTATGTGTCAGGCACTGTGTAAGATACTTCACATCCTTCTGGCCTCACAGGTGTCTTGGAGGGATGAGCTCTTTTTTTGCAGTGAGGAAACAAGAAGTGTCCTTGGTAGGTGGGAATGGAGAGAAGTGGACAAGTGTAAAAAAAATAAGGACAAGGCCTGGGTGGCTGACCAAAGGTGGGTGGTGAGGGAGGAAATGTGTCCAGCTGGCCCAGTTAAGTTTCACATGCCTGAGGGACAAAGGGCAGCTGTCCAGGGGGCAGATCCTCACCTGGCTCAGGAAGAGGTAGTTTTTTCCAGCCCTTAAGCTGACCCTTTTTACCAAGCAGCCTCATTACTAGTTCCTGCTTACCTCACCTCCATGTTTCCAGTAACTCTGCTCCTTTTCCAAGTCTTTCCAGCATTCTTGCCACCCTTCTCCCTGGTCTGGGCCATTCTAGGCTCTGATCCAGCCTGGTCTCTTACTCTGTCCGCATCTCTGTGGCTCACCCGACCATCAGCCCTTCCCTCTGACCGTTAGGAAGCCTCCAGAGTGGTCATGGAAGGACGTGAGGATGACCTGGGGTGGGGGAAGGGGGAAGGAGAAGGAATTCTGAGACTCTGCCCCTCTGTGTCTGCAGAAGGCCCTAGTCCTGGATCAGGACTGTACCGTGCTGGCAGACCAGGAAGTGCGGCTGGAGAACAGAATCACCCTCGAGTAAGTGTCTGTCACCTCAGCCCAGGGTCCCAGCACTCACTTCGGTCCCAGTTCAGTTCGGACTGCTGTTGTCCTTCCAAGTCCGGCCCCTGTGCTAGCCCCGCCCCCTAGGCTGAGGCCCCACCTCCCATCGGTCCCACCGCCCCAGTTCAGGCTCCGCCCCCTCTCTGGCCAGTCCCTGGTGGGTTAGGGGAGAGGCGCGGCGGGCTCTCCACCCTTCTGCAGCTCTAGGGTCCCGCGCAGGCTCGAGGTGTCGGCGCTGGAGCGCCTGGTGCGGATCTCGGCCAAGCCCACCAAGCGGCTGCAGGAGGCGCTACAGCCCATCCTGACAAAGCACGGCCTGAGCCCACATCAGGTGGCGCTGCGCCTGGTAAGCCGCCGGGTGGAGGGACCGGGGCGGAGCGGGGCGGGCTGCTGGTCCCGCGGGCTACTGACCTGTCCCTTCAGCCAGGCGAGAAGCAGCCGCTGGATCTGGAGAAGCTAGTGAGTTCGGTGGCCTCCCAGAGATTGGTTTTGGACACTCTTCCAGGTAAGGCATGTTGGCCCCATGGCTTGGTCCCCCAGCATACCTCTGGCCCAAGAGGTCCAGGCAGGAGACAAACAGGAATGGTGGCACTCTCTGCTGCAGGTGTGAAGATCCCTGAGGCTGGCGACATACCCCCCTGCCACAGCCAGGTGAGCCAGGGTCAGGGTGCCCTCCTTTGCCCATCAGTCTCCACTCCTGGTTATGGCTTCAACCCCACGTTCTCGCAGGGTGGACCGCCTAGAATCCAGGACAAGGCCACCAACCTCCCTCCGCCGTCCCTGAACTCACTGGCCCAAGTGCCCAGTAGTATCACTGGAAAGCGGCAGACCTGTGACATTGAAGGTACGTTGGGAGCGGTGGCGGCTAGGGACCAGAATGGTTGAGGACTATTGAAGGTTGGTAGCCTCAGAGAGCGCTGAGCTGAGGCAGGGGCCTGGATGTCACTGGGGTTGGAACAGGGTCCCCTGGGATTGAGGGATCAGAAAGGCCAGGATGGGGGCAGGGAGGGAGCATTAATGCTGGGTTTAGGGAGACTGTGGCCACAGTAAGGGCAGTGGGTCTGTGGTGGGCCAGCATAGGTAGGTCTGCATCCATGGGCCCCTTGACTCTACCACCACCCCCAGGACTGGTGGAGCTGCTGAACCGAGTACAGAGCTGTGGAGCCCATGACCAGAGGGGCCTTCTGCGCAAAGAGGACCTAGTGCTTCCAGAATTTCTGCAGCTGCCTGCCCAAGGACCCAACTCCCAGCAGCCTGAACCCCAAGTGGAATCAGCAGCCCAGCCCAAGGGGAGCGCTTCGGACTCCACTGTCCACTCTGCCCTCTGACAGCTACCCAAAAGTCCAGGCCGGCTGCATGGCACCTGGCGGGCCAAGCATGCCATGGGCCCGCTCTGCATGCCGTGTCTGTGCCATGAGTGTCCCTGGCCCCTTCCTGCCACGGGCAGGCCCGCAGGAAGAGGTGGGAGGGGCAGAGAGGAGACTCAGAGGAGTGACACCCCACAGCTGGCACCTCTTGGTCCCTTAACGGGCTTGCTCATCCAGCCCTCGCTGCCAGGCCACCAGGGGGAGGTGGGCCTAGCCCCCAGTGCAGGTGTGCCCAGCGCGGAGGGGAGGCATTGGCAGTGCCAGCCTCCCCACCGCGTGCCAGGCCTCAGCAGGGAGCAGGAGGAGGGGCTGGCCCCTCTTCCAGTAGATGGTCTGAGTAAGGCCTGTGGGTGCAGGCAGGCAGCCCCTCCGTCTACCCAGAGACTTGGACTGTGTGGTTGGCTTGGGGCAGCTGGGTTTGTCCTGGATGTATGATATTGTTATTATAATAATTATTATTATTCTGCCATGAGGTGTCTTCCTTGTGTACCAGTCTACACTGTGCGCCGCCCCCACCCAAAAATTGCATTGCCTTTGTCACTAAGGTCAGTGCCAGGAAGTTCTTGGGGGCCTCAGGATGTACCCTCTGACTTCCTGTTGTCAGAGCCTCTCTTCCTGATTGCATGGCAGTATAGGGTGTGAGTGTGAGAGAGAGGCAGAGACAGCCAGAGAGAGGGAGGAAGGGACAGAGGAAGTGGGGAGGGAGGAAGGGGAGAAGAGGGGGAAGGGAAGGGAGGGTAGACCCCTCTGGGGAGCTGTGCCTCTGCTGGTGTCCTTGTGCTGTTCCTAGGTCTCTGAATCTGAGTACAGTGTCTGGTCACTCAACTCCTTTTCTAGTGGAGACTGAACATGTCTCTGTAGACATGGCACTGGGCTCCTTTGGATTCTGTGAAGGCCTCAAGGAGGACACTGGCTGTTGTGGCAAGGGCAGGTTCTGGCCCTACCTGCTTTGGCTGTTTGGTTT